>NW_027362941.1:0-1243750 GCF_046119375.1 Phyllobates terribilis | reverse complement strand
TTGAGTGTGTCACTCACTGTTCAGCCGCAATTATATCTATTTAAAAAAGTCTGGTATACCCCAGTAAACAATAACAGTGGTTTTGCCATCCCATGGTAAAAAATCTCTATTATTCAGGTTTTGGTATATTTTCCGCAGAGAAAAACAGTAGTGTCTCATGACTGTTGTGACACAAAAATATGTCTGTTGAAAATAGTCTGGTGTAGGCCCGACAAATCCCAGGGTGGTTTTGCATTTCAACGGGTCAAATCTCTGTACTATCCAGTTTTGGGCCTTTGGTATCTAAAAACACACAGTGTGAGTGTGTCGCTCACTGTTCAGCCTCAATTATATCTATTTAAAAAATTCTGGTATACCCCAGTAAACAATAACTGTGGTTTTGCTATCCCACGGTAAAAAATATCTATTATTCAGGATTCGGTATATTTTACGTAGGGAAAAACAGTAGTGTCTCCTGACTGTTGTGACACAAAAATATGTCTGTTGAAAATAGTCTGGTGTAGGCCCGACAAATCCCAGTGTGGTTTTGCAGTTCAATGGGTCAAATCTCTGTACTATCCAGTTTTGGGCCTTTCGTATCTAAAAAAAACACAGTTTGAGTGTGTCGCTCTCTGTTCAGCTGCAATTATCTCTATTTAAAAAAGGCTGGTATACCCCAGTAAGAAATAACTGTGGTTTTGCCATCCCACGGTAAAAAATCTCTATTATTCAGGTTTTGGTATATTTTCCGTAAAGAAAAACAGTAGTGCCTCCTGACTGTTGTGACACAAAACAATATCTGTTGAAAATAGTCTGGTGTAGGCCTGACAAATCCCAGTGTGGTTTTGCAGTTCAAAGGGTCAAATCTCTGTAAATATAAAGTTTTGGGCCTTTGGTATCTAAAAAAACACAGTTTGAGTGTGTCGCTCAGAGTTCAGCCGCAATTATATCTATTTAAAGAAGTCTGGTATACCCCAGTACACAATAACTGTGGTTTTGCCATCCCACGGTAAAAAATCTCTATTATTCAGGTTTTGGTATATTTTCCATAAAGAAAAACAGTAGTTTCTCTGGACTGTTGTGACACAAAAATATATCTGTTGAAAATAGTCTGGTGTAGGTCCGACAAATCCCAGTGTGGTTTTGCAGTTCAACGGGTCAAATCTCTGTACTATTGAGTTTTGGGCCTTTGGTATCTAAAAAAACACAGTTTGAGTGTGTCGCTCACTGTTCAGCTGCAATTATATCTATTTAAAAAAGTCTGGTATACCCCAGTAAACAATAACTGTGGTTTTGCCATCCCACGGTAAAAAATCTCTATTATTCAGGTTTTGGTATATTTTCCATGAAGAAAAACAGTAGTGTCTCTGGACTGTTGTGACACAAAAATATATCTGTTGAAAATAGTCTGGTGTAGGTCCGACAAATCCCGGGGTGGTTTTGCAGTTCAACGGGTCAAATCTCTGTACTATTGAGTTTTGGGCCTTTGGTATCTAAAAAAACACAGTTTCAGTGTGTCGCCCACTGTTCAGCCGCAATTATATCTATTTAAAAAAGTCTGGTATACCCCAGTAAACAATAACTGTCTTTTTACCATCCCACGGTAAAAAATCTCTATTATTCAGGTTTTGGTATATTTTACTTAGGGAAAAACAGTAGTGTCTCCTGACTGTTGTGACACAAAACTATAACTGTTGAAAATAGTCTGGTGAAGGCCCGACAAATCCCCGTGTGGTTTTGCAGTTCAAAGGGTCAAATCTCTGTACTATCCATTTTTGGGCCTTTGGTATCTAAAAAAACACAGTTTGAGTGTGTCGCTCAGTGTTCAGCCGCAATTATATCTATTTAAAAAAGTCTGGTATACCCCAGTAAACAATAACTGTGGTTTTGCCATCCCACGGTAAAAAATCTCTATTATTCAGGTTTTGGTATATTTTCCGTAAAGAAAAACAGTAGTGTCTCCTGACTGTTGTGACACAAAAATATATCTGTTGAAAATAGTCTGGTGTAGGTCCGACAAATCCCCGGGTGGTTTTGCAGTTCAACGGGACAAATCTCTGTACTATTGAGTTTTGGGCCTTTGGTATCTAAAAAAACACAGTTTGAGTGTGTCGTTCACTGTTCAGCCACAATTATATCTATTTAAAAAAGTCTGGTATACCTCAGTAAACAATAACTGTGGTTTTGCCATCCCACGGTAAAAAATCTCTATTATTCAGGTTTTGGTATATTTTCCGTAGAGAAAAACAAAAGTGTCTCCTGACTGTTGTGACACAAAAATATGTCTGTTGAAAATAGCCTGGTGTAGGCCCGACAAATCCCAGTGTGGTTTAGCAGTTCAACGGGTCAAATCTCTGTACTATCCAGTTTTGGGCCTTTGGTATCTAAAAAAAACACAGTTTGAGTGTATCGCTCACTGTTCAGCCGCAAATATATCCATTTAAAAAAGTCTGGTATAACCCAGTAAACAATAACTGTGGTTTTGCCATTCCACAGTAAAAAATCTCTATTACTCAGGTTTTGGTATATTTTCCGTAAAGAAAAACCGTAGTGTCTCCTGACTGTTGTGACACAAAAATATATCTGTTGAAAATAGTCTGGTGTAGGCCCGACAAATCCCAGTGTGGTTTTGCAGTTCAATGGGTCAAATCTCTGTACTATCCAGTTTTGGGCCTTTGGTATCTAAAAAAACACAGTTTGAGTGTGTCGCTAACTGTTTAGCCACAATTATATCTATTTAAAAAAGTCTGGTATACCCCAGTAAACAATAACTGTGGTTTTGCCATCCCACGGTAAAAAATCTCTATTACTCAGGTTTTGGTATATTTTCCGTAAAGAAAAACCGTAGTGTCTCCTGACTGTTGTGACACAAAAATATATCTGTTGAAAATAGTCTGGTGTAGGCCCGACAAATCCCAGGGTGGTTTTGCAGTTCAACGGGTCAAATCTCTGTACTATCCAGTTTTGGGCCTTTGGTATCTAAAAAAACAGTTTGAGTGTGCCGCTCACTGTTCAGCCACAATTATATCTATTTAAAAAATTCTTGTATACCCCAGTAAGCAATAACTGTGGTTTTGCTATCCCACGGTAAAAAATCTCTATTATTCAGGTTTTGGTATATTTTCCGTAGAGAAAAACAAAAGTGTCTCCTGACTGTTGTGACACAAAAATATGTCTGTTGAAAATAGCCTGGTGTAGGCCCGACAAATCCCAGTGTGGTTTAGCAGTTCAACGGGTCAAATCTCTGTACTATCCAGTTTTGGGCCTTTGGTATCTAAAAAAACACAGTTTGAGTGTATCGCTCACTGTTCAGCCGCAAATATATCCATTTAAAAAAGTCTGGTATACCCCAGTAAACAATAACTGTGGTTTTGCCATTCCACAGTAAAAAATCTCTATTACTCAGGTTTTGGTATATTTTCCGTAAAGAAAAACCGTAGTGTCTCCTGACTGTTGTGACACAAAAATATATCTGTTGAAAATAGTCTGGTGTAGGCCCGACAAATCCCAGGGTGGTTTTGCAGTTCAACGGGTCAAATCTCTGTACTATCCAGTTTTGGGCCTTTGGTATCTAAAAAAACCCAGTTTGTGTGTGCCGCTCACTGTTCAGCCACAATTATATCTATTTAAAAAATTATGGTATACCCCAGTAAGCAATAACTGTGGTTTTGCTATCCCTTGGTAAAAAATCTCTATTATTCAGGATTTGGTATATTTTACTTAGGGAAAAACAGTAGTGTCTCCTGACTGTTGTGACACAAAATATGTCTGTTGAAAATAGTCTGGTGTAGGCCCGACAAATCCCAGTGTGGTTTTGCAGTTCAATGGGTCAAATCTCTGTACTATCCAGTTTTGGGCCTTTGGTATCTAAAAAAAACACAGTTTGAGTGTGTCGCTCACTGTTCAGCTGCAATTATATCTTTAAAAAAGTCTGGTATACCCCAGTAAACAATAACTGTGGTTTTGCCATCCCACGGTAAAAAATCTCTATTATTCAGGTTTTGGTATATTTTCCGTAAAGAAAAACAGTAGTGCCTCCTGACTGTTGTGACACAAAATTATATCTGTTGAAAATAGTCTGGTGTAGGCCCGACAAATCCCAGTGTGGTTTTGCAGTTCAAAGGGTCAAATCTCTGTACTGTCCAGTTTTGGGCCTTTGGTATCTAAAAAAACACAGTTTGAGTGTGTCGCTCAGAGTTCAGCCGCAATTATATCTATTTAAAAAAGTCTGGTATACCCCGGTAAACAATAACTGTTGTTTTGCCATCCCACGGTAAAAAATCTCTATTATTCAGGTTTTGGTATATTTTACATAAAGAAAAACATTAGTGTCTCTGGACTGTTGTGACACAAAAATATATCTGTTGAAAATAGTCTGGTGTAGGCCCGACAAATCCCAGTGTGGTTTTGCAGTTCAAAGGGTCAAATCTCTATACTATCCATTTTTGGGCCTTTGGTATCTAAAAAAACACAGTTTGAGTGTGTCGCTCAGTGTTCAGCCGCAATTATATCTATTTAAAAAAGTCTGGTATACCCCAGTAAACAATAACTGTGGTTTTGCCATCCCACGGTAAAAAATCTCTATTATTTAGGTTTTGGTATATTTTCCGTAAAGAAAAACAGTAGTGTCTCCTGACAGTTGTGACACAAAAATATATCTGTTGAAAATAGTCTGGTGTAGGTCCGACAAATCCCCGGGTGGTTTTGCAGTTCAACGGGTCAAATCTCTGTACTATTGAGTTTTGGGCCTTTGGTATCTAAAAAAACACAGTTTGAGTGTGTCGCCCACTGTTCAGCCGCAATTATATCTATTTAAAAAAGTCTGGTATACCCCAGTAAACAATAACAGTGGTTTTGCCATCCCACGGTAAAAAATCTCTATTACTCAGGTTTTGGTATATTTTCCGTAAAGAAAAACCGTAGTGTCTCCTGACTGTTGTGACACAAAAATATATCTGTTGAAAATAGTCTGGTGTAGGCCCGACAAATCCCACGGTGGTTTTGCAGTTCAACGAGTCAAATCTCTGTACTATCCAGTTTTGGGCCTTTGGTATCTAAAAAAAATACATTTTGAGTGTGTCGCTCACTGTTCAGCCACAATTATATCAATTTAAAAAATTCTGGCATACCCCAGTAAAAAATTACTGTGGTTTTGCCATCCCACGGTTAAAAATCTCTATTATTCAGGATTTGGTATATTTTCCGTAGGGAAAAACAGTAGTGTCTCCTGACTGTTGTGACACAAAAATATGTCTGTTGAAAATAGTCTGGTGTAGGCCCGACAAATCCCAGTGTGGTTTTGCAGTTCAATTGGTCAAATCTCTGTACTATCCAGTTTAGGGCCTTTGGTATCTAAAAAAAACACATTTTGAGTGTGTCGCTCACTGTTCAGCTGCAATTATATCTAATTAAAAAAGTCTGGTATACCCCAGTAAACAATAACTGTGGTTTTGCCATCCCACGGTAAAAAATCTCTATTATTCAGGTTTTGGTATATTTTCCATAAAGAAAAACAGTAGTGTCTCTGGACTGTTGTGACACAAAAATATATCTGTTGAAAATAGTCTGGTGTAATTCCGACAAATCCCGGGATGGTTTTGCAGTTCAACGGGTCAAATCTCTGTACTATTGAGTTTTGGGCCTTTGGTATCTAAAAAAACACAGTTTGAGTGTGTCGCCCACTGTTCAGCCGCAATTATATCTATTTAAAAAAGTCTGGTATACCCCAGTAAACAATAACTGTGGTTTTACCATCCCACGGTAAAAAATCTCTATTATTCAGGTTTTGGTATATTTTCCGTAAAGAAAAACAGTAGTCTCTCCTGACTGTTGTGACACAAAACTATATCTGTTGAAAATAGTCTGGTGTAGGCCCGACAAATCCCAGTGTGGTTTTGCAGTTCAAAGGGTCAAATCTCTGTTCTATCCATTTTTGGGCCTTTGGTATCTAAAAAAACACAGTTTGAGTGTGTCGCTCACTGTTCAGCCGCAGTTATATCTATTTAAAAAAGTCTGGTATACCCCAGTAAACAATAACTGTGGTTTTGCCATCCCACGGTAAAAAATCTCTATTATTCAGGTTTTGGTATATTTTCCGTAAAGAAAAACAGTAGTGTCTCCTGACTGTTGTGACACAAAAATATATCTGTTGAAAATAGTCTGGTGTAGGTCCGACAAATCCCCGGGTGGTTTTGCAGTTCAACGGGTCAAATCTCTGTACTATTGAGTTTTGGGCCTTTGGTATCTAAAAAAACACAGTTTGAGTGTGTCGTTCACTGTTCAGCCGCAATTATATCTATTTAAAAAAGTCTGGTATACCCCAGTAAACAATAACTGTGGTTTTGCCATCCCACGGTAAAAAATCTCTATTATTCAGGTTTTGGTATATTTTCCGTAGAGAAAAACAGTAGTGTCTCCTGACTGTTGTGACACAAAAATATGTCTGTTGAAAATAGTCTGGTGTAGGCCCGACAAATCCCAGTGTGGTTTTGCAGTTCAATGGGTCAAATCTCTGTACTATCCAGTTTTGGGCCTTTGGTATCTAAAAAAACACAGTTTGAGTGTGTCGCTAACTGTTTAGCCACAATTATATCTATTTAAAAAAGTCTGGTATATCCCAGTAAACAATAACTGTGGTTTTGCCATCCCACGGTAAAAAATCTCTATTACTCAGGTTTTGGTATATTTTCCGTAAAGAAAAACCGTAGTGTCTCCTGACTGTTGTGACATAAAAATATGTCTGTTGAAAATAGTCTGGTGTAGGCCCGACAAATCCCAGTGTGGTTTTGCAGTTCAACGGGTCAAATCTCTGTACTATCCAGTTTTTGGCCTTTGGTATCTAAAAAAACACAGTTTGAGTGTGTCGCTCACTGTTCAGCTGCAATTATATCTGTTTAAAAAAGTCTGGTATACCCCAGTAAACAATAACTGTGGTTTTGCCATCCCACGGTAAAAAATCTCTATTACTCAGGTTTTGGTATATTTTCCGTAAAGAAAAACCGTAGTGTCTCCTGACTGTTGTGACACAAAAATATATCTGTTGAAAATAGTCTGGTGTAGGCCCGACAAATCCCAGGGTGGTTTTGCAGTTCAACGGGTCAAATCTCTGTACTATCCAGTTTTGGGCCTTTGGTATCTAAAAAAACAGTTTGAGTGTGCCGCTCACTGTTCAGCCACAATTATATCTATTTAAAAAATTCTTGTATACCCCAGTAAGCAATAACTGTGGTTTTGCTATCCCACGGTAAAAAATCTCTATTATTCAGGATTTGGTATATTTTACTTAGGGAAAAACTGTAGTGTCTCCTGACTGTTGTGACACAAAAATATGTCTGTTGAAAATAGTCTGGTGTAGGCCCGACAAATCCCAGTGTGGTTTTGCAGTTCAATGGGTCAAATCTCTGTACTATCCAGTTTTGGGCCTTTGGTATCTAAAAAAACCACAGTTTGAGTGTGTCGCTCACTGTTCAGCTGCAATTATATCTATTTTAAAAAGTCTGGTATACCCCAGTAAACAATAACTGTGGTTTTGCCATCCCACGGTAAAAAATCTCTATTATTCAGGTTTTGGTATATTTTCCATAAAGAAAAACAGTAGTGTCTCTCGACTGTTGTGACAGAAAAATATATCTGTTGAAAATAGTCTGGTGTAGGTCCGACAAATCCCGGGGTGGTTTTGCAGTTCAACGGGTCAAATCTCTGTACTATTGAGTTTTGGGCCTTTGGTATCTAAAAAAACACAGTTTGAGTGTGTCGCCCACTGTTCAGCCGCAATTATATCTATTTAAAAAAGTCTGGTATACCCCAGTAAACAATAACTGTGGTTTTACCTTCCCACGGTAAAAAATCTCTATTATTCAGGTTTTGGTATATTTTCCGTAAAGAAAAACAGTAGTGTCTCTGGACTGTTGTGACACAAAAATATATCTGTTGAAAATAGTCTGGTGTAGGTCCGACAAATCCCGGGGTGGTTTTGCAGTTCAACGGGTCAAATCTCTGTACTATTGAGTTTTGGGCCTTTGGTATCTAAAAAAACACAGTTTGAGTGTGTCGCCCACTGTTCAGCCGCAATTATATCTATTTAAAAAAGTCTGGTATACCCCAGTAAACAATAACTGTGGTTTTACCATCCCACGGTAAAAAATCTCTATTATTCAGGTTTTGGTATATTTTCCGTAAAGAAAAACAGTAGTGTCTCCTGACTGTTGTGACACAAAACTATATCTGTTGAAAATAGTCTGGTGAAGGCCCGACAAATCCCAGTGTGGTTTTGCAGTTCAAAGGGTCAAATCTCTGTACTATCCATTTTTGGGCCTTTGGTATCTAAAAAAACACAGTTTGAGTGTGTCGCTCAGTGTTCAGCCGCAATTATATCTATTTAAAAAAGTCTGGTATACCCCAGTAAACAATAACTGTGGTTTTGCCATCCCACGGTAAAAAATCTCTATTATTCAGGTTTTGGTATATTTTCCGTAAAGAAAAACAGTAGTGTCTCCTGACTGTTGTGACACAAAAATATTTCTGTTGAAAATAGTCTGGTGTAGGTCCGACAAATCCCCGGGTGGTTTTGCAGTTCAACGGGTCAAATCTCTGTACTATTGAGTTTTGGGCCTTTGGTATCTAAAAAAACACAGTTTGAGTGTGTCGTTCACTGTTCAGCCGCAATTATATCTATTTAAAAAAGTCTGGTATACCCCAGTAAACAATAACTGTGGTTTTGCCATCCCACGGTAAAAAATCTCTATTATTCAGGTTTTGGTATATTTTCCATAGAGAAAAACAGTAGTGTCTCCTGACTGTTGTGACACAAAAATATGTCTGTTGAAAATAGTCTGGTGTAGGCCCGACAAATCCCAGTGTGGTTTTGCAGTTCAACGGGTCAAATCTCTGTACTATCCAGTTTTGGGCCTTTGGTATCTAAAAAAACACAGTTTGAGTGTATCGCTCACTGTTCAGCCGCAAATATATCCATTTAAAAAAGTCTGGTATACCCCAGTAAACAATAACTGTGGTTTTGCCATCCCACGGTAAAAAATCTCTATTACTCAGGTTTTGGTATATTTTCCGTAAAGAAAAACCGAGTGTCTCCTGACTGTTGTGACACAAAAATATATCTGTTGAAAATAGTCTGGTGTAGGCCCGACAAATCCCAGGGTGGTTTTGCAGTTCAACGGGTCAAATCTCTGTACTATCCAGTTTTGGGCCTTTGGTATCTAAAAAAACCCAGTTTGAGTGTGCCGCTCACTGTTCAGCCACAATTATATCTATTTAAAAAAGTCTGGTATACCCCAGTAAGCAATAACTGTGGTTTTGCTATCCCACGGTAAAAAATCTCTATTATTCAGGATTTGGTATATTTTACTTAGGGAAAAACAGTAGTGTCTCCTGACTGTTGTGACACAAAATATGTCTGTTGAAAATAGTCTGGTGTAGGCCCGACAAATCCCAGTGTGGTTTTGCAGTTCAATTGGTCAAATCTCTGTACTATCCAGTTTTGGGCCTTTGGTATCTGAAAAAAACACAGTGTGAGTGTGTCGCTCACTGTTCAGCTGCAATTATATCTATTTAAAAAAGTCTGGTATACCCCAGTAAACAATAACTGTGGTTTTGCCATCCCACGGTAAAAAATCTCTATTTTTCAGGTTTTGGTATATTTTCCGTAAAGAAAAACAGTAGTGCCTCCTGACTTTTGTGACACAAAACTATATCTGTTGAAAATAGTCTGGTGTAGGCCCGACAAATCCCAGTGTGGTTTTGCAGTTCAATGGGTCAAATCTCTGTACTATCCAGTTTTGGGCCTTTGGTATCTAAAAAAACACAGTTTGAGTGTGTCGCTAACTGTTTAGCCACAATTATATCTATTTAAAAAAGTCTGGTATATCCCAGTAAACAATAACTGTGGTTTTGCCATCTCACGGTAAAAAATCTCTATTTCTCAGGTTTTGGTATATTTTCCGTAAAGAAAAACCGTAGTGTCTCCTGACTGTTGTGACACAAAAATATATCTGTTGAAAATAGTCTGGTGTGGGCCCGACAAATCCCAGGGTGGTTTTGCAGTTCAACGGGTCAAATCTCTGTACTATCCAGTTTTGGGCCTTTGGTATCTAAAAAAACACAGTTTGAGGGTGCCGCTCACTGTTCAGCCACAATTATATCTATTTAAAAAATTCTGGTATACCCCAGTAAGCAATAACTGTGGTTTTGCTATCCCACAGTAAAAAATCTCTATTATTCAGGATTTGGTATATTTTACTTAGGGAAAAACAGTAGTGTCTCCTGACTGTTGTGACACAAAAATATGTCTGTTGAAAATAGTCTGGTGTAGGCCCGACAAATCCCAGTGTGGTTTTGCAGTTCAATGGGTCAAATCTCTGTACTATCCAGTTTTGGGCCTTTGGTATCTAAAAAAAACACAGTTTGAGTGTGTCGCTCACTGTTCAGCTGCAATTATATCTATTTAAAAAAGTCTGGTATACCCCAGTAAACAATAACTGTGGTTTTGCGATCCCACGGTAAAAAATCTCTATTATTCAGGTTTTGGTATATTTTCCATAAAGAAAAACAGTAGTGTCTCTCGACTGTTGTGACACAAAAATATATCTGTTGAAAATAGTCTGGTGTAGGTCCGACAAATCCCGGGGTGGTTTTGCAGTTCAACGGGTCAAATCTCTATACTATTGAGTTTTGGGCCTTTGGTATCTAAAAAAACACAGTTTGAGTGTGTCGCCCACTGTTCAGCCGCAATTATATCTATTTAAAAAAGTCTGGTATACCCCAGTAAACAATAACTGTGGTTTTACCATCCCACGGTAAAAAATCTCTATTATTCAGGTTTTGGTATATTTTCCGTAAAGAAAAACAGTAGTGTCTCTGGACTGTTGTGACACAAAAATATATCTGTTGAAAATAGTCTCGTGTAGGTCCGACAAATCCCGGGGTGGTTTTGCAGTTCAACGTGTCAAATCTCTGTACTATTGAGTTTTGGGCCTTTGGTATCTAAAAAAACACAGTTTGAGTGTGTCGCCCACTGTTCAGCCGCAATTATATCTATTTAAAAAAGTCTGGTATACCCCAGTAAACAATAACTGTGGTTTTACCATCCCACGGTAAAAAATCTCTATTATTCAGGTTTTGGTATATTTTCCGTAAAGAAAAAAAGTAGTGTCTCCTGACTGTTGTGACACAAAACTATATCTGTTGAAAATAGTCTGGTGAAGGCCCGACAAATCCCAGTGTGGTTTTGCAGTTCAAAGGGTCAAATCTCTGTACTATCCATTTTTGGGCCTTTGGTATCTAAAAAAACACAGTTTGAGTGTGTCGCTCAGTGTTCAGCCGCAATTATATCTATTTAAAAAAGTCTGGTATACCCCAGTAAACAATAACTGTGGTTTTGCCATCCCACGGTAAAAAATCTCTATTATTCAGGTTTTGGTATATTTTCCATAGAGAAAAACAGTAGTGTCTCCTGACTGTTGTGACACAAAAATATGTCTGTTGAAAATAGTCTGGTGTAGGCCCGACAAATCCCAGTGTGGTTTTGCAGTTCAACGGGTCAAATCTCTGTACTATCCAGTTTTTGGCCTTTGGTATCTAAAAAAACACAGTTTGAGTGTGTCGCTCACTGTTCAGCTGCAATTATATCTGTTTAAAAAAGTCTGGTATACCCCAGTAAACAATAACTGTGGTTTTGCCATCCCACGGTAAAAAATCTCTATTATTCAGATTTTGGTATATTTTCCGTAGAGAAAAACAAAAGTGTCTCATGACTGTTGTGACACAAAAATATGTCTGTTGAAAATAGCCTGGTGTAGGCCCGACAAATCCCAGTGTGGTTTAGCAGTTCAACGGGTCAAATCTCTGTACTATCCAGTTTTGGGCCTTTGGTATCTAAAAAAACACAGTTTGAGTGTATCGCTCACTGTTCAGCCGCAAATATCTCCATTTAAAAAAGTCTGGTATACCCCAGTAAACAATAACTGTGGTTTTGCCATCCCACGGTAAAAAATCTCTATTACTCAGGTTTTGATATATTTTCCGTAAAGAAAAACCGTAGTGTCTCCTGACTGTTGTGACACAAAAATATATCTGTTGAAAATAGTCTGGTGTAGGCCCGACAAATCCCAGGGTGGTTTTGCAGTTCAACGGGTCAAATCTCTGTACTATCCAGTTTTGGGCCTTTGGTATCTAAAAAAACCCAGTTTGAGTGTGCCGCTCACTGTTCAGCCACAATTATATCTATTTAAAAAAGTCTGGTATACCCCAGTAAGCAATAACTGTGGTTTTGCTATCCCACGGTAAAAAATCTCTATTATTCAGGATTTGGTATATTTTACTTAGGGAAAAACAGTAGTGTCTCCTGACTGTTGTGACACAAAATATGTCTGTTGAAAATAGTCTGGTGTAGGCCCGACAAATCCCAGTGTGGTTTTGCAGTTCAATGGGTCAAATCTCTGTACTATCCAGTTTTGGGCCGTTGGTATCTAAAAAAAACACAGTTTGAGTGTGTCGCTCACTGTTCAGCTGCAATTATATCTATTTAAAAAAGTCTGGTATACCCCAGTAAACAATAACTGTGGTTTTGCCATCCCACGGTAAAAAATCTCTATTTTTCAGGTTTTGGTATATTTTCCGTAGAGAAAAACAGTAGTGTCTCCTGACTGTTGTGACAGAAAAATATATCTGTTGAAAATAGTCTGGTGTAGGTCCGACAAATCCCCGGGTGGTTTTGCAGTTCAACGGGTCAAATCTCTGTACTATTGAGTTTTGGGCCTTTGGTATCCAAAAAAACACAGATTGAGTGTGTCGTTCACTGTTCAGCCGCAATTATATCTATTTAAAAAAGTCTGGTATACCCCAGTAAACAATAACTGTGGTTTTGCCATCCCACGGTAAAAAATCTCTATTATTCAGGTTTTGGTATATTTTCCGTAGAGAAAAACAGTAGTGTCTCCTGACTGTTGTGACACAAAAATATATCTGTTGAAAATAGTCTGGTGTAGGCCCGACAAATCCCAGTGTGGTTTTGCAGTTCAATGGGTCAAATCTCTGTACTATCCAGTTTTGGGCCTTTGGTATCTAAAAAAACACAGTTTGAGTGTGTCGCTAACTGTTTAGCCACAATTATATCTATTTAAAAAAGTCTGGTATACCCCAGTAAACAATAACTGTGGTTTTGCCATCCCACGGTAAAAAATCTCTATTACTCAGGTTTTGGTATATTTTCCGTAAAGAAAAACCGTAGTGTCTCCTGACTGTTGTGACACAAAAATATATCTGTTGAAAATAGTCTGGTGTAGGCCCGACAAATCCCAGGGTGGTTTTGCAGTTCAACGGGTCAAATCTCTGTACTATCCAGTTTTGGGCCTTTGGTATCTAAAAAAACACAGTTTGAGTGTGCCGCTCACTGTTCAGCCACAATTATATCTATTTAAAAAATTCTTGTATACCCCAGTAAGCAATAACTGTGGTTTTGCTATCCCACGGTAAAAAATCTCTATTATTCAGGATTTGGTATATTTTACTTAGGGAAAAACAGTAGTGTCTCCTCACTGTTGTGACACAAAAATATGTCTGTTGAAAATAGTCTGGTGTAGGCCCGACAAATCCCAGTGTGGTTTTGCAGTTCAATGGGTCAAATCTCTGTACTATCCAGTTTTGGGCCTTTGGTATCTAAAAAAACCACAGTTTGAGTGTGTCGCTCACTGTTCAGCTGCAATTATATCTATTTAAAAAAGTCTGGTATACCCCAGTAAACAATAACTGTGGTTTTGCCATCCCACGGTAAAAAATCTCTATTATTCAGGTTTTGGTATATTTTCCATAAAGAAAAACAGTAGTGTCTCTCGACTGTTGTGACACAAAAATATATCTGTTGAAAATAGTCTGGTGTAGGTCCGACAAATCCCAGTGTGGTTTTGCAGTTCAACGGGTCAAATCTCTGTACTATTGAGTTTTGGGCCTTTGGTATCTAAAAAAACACAGTTTGAGTGTGTCGCCCACTGTTCAGCCGCAATTATATCTATTTAAAAAAGTCTGGTATACCCCAGTAAACAATAACTGTGGTTTTACCATCCCACGGTAAAAAATCTCTATTATTCAGGTTTTGGTATATTTTCCGTAAAGAAAAACAGTAGTGTCTCTGGACTGTTGTGACACAAAAATATATCTGTTGAAAATAGTCTGGTGTAGGTCCGACAAATCCCGGGGTGGTTTTGCAGTTCAACGGGTCAAATCTCTGTACTATTGAGTTTTGGGCCTTTGGTATCTAAAAAAACACAGTTTGAGTGTGTCGCTCAGTGTTCAGCCGCAATTATATCTATTTAAAAAAGTCTGGTATACCCCAGTAAACAATAACTGTGGTTTTGCCATCCCACGGTAAAAAATCTCTATTATTCAGGTTTTGGTATATTTTCCGTAAAGAAAAACAGTAGTGTCTCCTGACTGTTGTGACACAAAAATATTTCTGTTGAAAATAGTCTGGTGTAGGCCCGACAAATTCCCGGGTGGTTTTGCAGTTCAACGGGTCAAATCTCTGTACTATTGAGTTTTGGGCCTTTGGTATCTAAAAAAACACAGTTTGAGTGTGTCGTTCACTGTTCAGCCGCAATTATATCTATTTAAAAAAGTCTGGTATACCCCAGTAAACAATAACTGTGGTTTTGCCATCCCACGGTAAAAAATCTCTATTATTCAGGTTTTGGTATATTTTCCATAGAGAAAAACAGTAGTGTCTCCTGACTGTTGTGACACAAAAATATGTCTGTTGAAAATAGTCTGGTGTAGGCCCGACAAATCCCAGTGTGGTTTTGCAGTTCAATGGGTCAAATCTCTGTACTATCCAGTTTTGGGCCTTTGGTATCTAAAAAAACACAGTTTGAGTGTATTGCTCACTGTTCAGCCGCAAATATATCCATTTAAAAAAGTCTGGTATACCCCAGTAAACAATAACTGTGGTTTTGCCATCCCACGGTAAAAAATCTCTATTACTCAGGTTTTGGTATATTTTCCGTAAAGAAAAACCGTAGTGTCTCCTGACTGTTGTGACACAAAAATATATCTGTTGAAAATAGTCTGGAGAAGGCCCGACAAATCCTAGGGTGGTTTTGCAGTTCAACGGGTCAAATCTCTGTACTATCCAGTTTTGGGCCTTTGGTATCTAAAAAAACCCAGTTTGAGTGTGCCGCTCACTGTTCAGCCACAATTATATCTATTTAAAAAAGTCTGGTATACCCCAGTAAGCAATAACTGTGGTTTTGCTATCCCACGGTAAAAAATCTCTATTATTCAGGATTTGGTATATTTTACTTAGGGAAAAACAGTAGTGTCTCCTGACTGTTGTGACACAAAATATGTCTGTTGAAAATAGTCTGGTGTAGGCCCGACAAATCCCAGTGTGGTTTTGCAGTTCAATGGGTCAAATCTCTGTACTATCCAGTTTTGGGCCTTTGGTATCTGAAAAAAACACAGTGTGAGTGTGTCGCTCACTGTTCAGCTGCAATTATATCTATTTAAAAAAGTCTGGTATACCCCAGTAAACAATAACTGTGGTTTTGCCATCCCACGGTAAAAAATCTCTATTTTTCAGGTTTTGGTATATTTTCCGTAAAGAAAAACAGTAGTGCCTCCTGACTTTTGTGACACAAAACTATATCTGTTGAAAATAGTCTGGTGTAGGCCCGACAAATCCCAGTGTGGTTTTGCAGTTCAAAGGGTAAAATCTCTGTACTATCCAGTTTTGGGCCTTTGGTATCTAAAAAAACACAGTTTGAGTGTGTCGCTCAGAGTTCAGCCGCAATTATATCTATTTAAAAAAGTCTGGTATACCCCGGTAAACAATAACTGTGGTTTTGCCATCCCACGGTAAAAAATCTCTATTATTCAGGTTTTGGTATATTTTACATAAAGAAAAACATTAGTGTCTCTGGACTGTTGTGACACAAAAATATTTCTGTTGAAAATAGTCTGGTGTAGGTCCGACAAATCCCCGGGTGGTTTTGCAGTTCAACGGGTCAAATCTCTGTACTATTGAGTTTTGGGCCTTTGGTATCTAAAAAAACACAGTTTGAGTGTGTCGTTCACTGTTCAGCCGCAATTATATCTATTTAAAAAAGTCTGGTATACCCCAGTAAACAATAACTGTGGTTTTGCCATCCCACGGTAAAAAATCTCTATTATTCAGGTTTTGGTATATTTTCCATAGAGAAAAACAGTAGTGTCTCCTGACTGTTGTGACACAAAAATATGTCTGTTGAAAATAGTCTGGTGTAGGCCCGACAAATCCCAGTGTGGTTTTGCAGTTCAACGGGTCAAATCTCTGTACTATCCAGTTTTGGGCCTTTGGTATCTAAAAAAACACAGTTTGAGTGTATCGCTCACTGTTCAGCCGCAAATATATCCATTTAAAAAAGTCTGGTATACCCCAGTAAACAATAACTGTGGTTTTGCCATCCCACGGTAAAAAATCTCTATTACTCAGGTTTTGGTATATTTTCCGTAAAGAAAAACCGAGTGTCTCCTGACTGTTGTGACACAAAAATATATCTGTTGAAAATAGTCTGGTGTAGGCCCGACAAATCCCAGGGTGGTTTTGCAGTTCAACGGGTCAAATCTCTGTACTATCCAGTTTTGGGCCTTTGGTATCTAAAAAAACCCAGTTTGAGTGTGCCGCTCACTGTTCAGCCACAATTATATCTATTTAAAAAAGTCTGGTATACCCCAGTAAGCAATAACTGTGGTTTTGCTATCCCACGGTAAAAAATCTCTATTATTCAGGATTTGGTATATTTTACTTAGGGAAAAACAGTAGTGTCTCCTGACTGTTGTGACACAAAATATGTCTGTTGAAAATAGTCTGGTGTAGGCCCGACAAATCCCAGTGTGGTTTTGCAGTTCAATTGGTCAAATCTCTGTACTATCCAGTTTTGGGCCTTTGGTATCTGAAAAAAACACAGTGTGAGTGTGTCGCTCACTGTTCAGCTGCAATTATATCTATTTAAAAAAGTCTGGTATACCCCAGTAAACAATAACTGTGGTTTTGCCATCCCACGGTAAAAAATCTCTATTTTTCAGGTTTTGGTATATTTTCCGTAAAGAAAAACAGTAGTGCCTCCTGACTTTTGTGACACAAAACTATATCTGTTGAAAATAGTCTGGTGTAGGCCCGACAAATCCCAGTGTGGTTTTGCAGTTCAATGGGTCAAATCTCTGTACTATCCAGTTTTGGGCCTTTGGTATCTAAAAAAACACAGTTTGAGTGTGTCGCTAACTGTTTAGCCACAATTATATCTATTTAAAAAAGTCTGGTATATCCCAGTAAACAATAACTGTGGTTTTGCCATCCCACGGTAAAAAATCTCTATTTCTCAGGTTTTGGTATATTTTCCGTAAAGAAAAACCGTAGTGTCTCCTGACTGTTGTGACACAAAAATATATCTGTTGAAAATAGTCTGGTGTGGGCCCGACAAATCCCAGGGTGGTTTTGCAGTTCAACGGGTCAAATCTCTGTACTATCCAGTTTTGGGCCTTTGGTATCTAAAAAAACACAGTTTGAGGGTGCCGCTCACTGTTCAGCCACAATTATATCTATTTAAAAAATTCTGGTATACCCCAGTAAGCAATAACTGTGGTTTTGCTATCCCACAGTAAAAAATCTCTATTATTCAGGATTTGGTATATTTTACTTAGGGAAAAACAGTAGTGTCTCCTGACTGTTGTGACACAAAAATATGTCTGTTGAAAATAGTCTGGTGTAGGCCCGACAAATCCCAGTGTGGTTTTGCAGTTCAATGGGTCAAATCTCTGTACTATCCAGTTTTGGGCCTTTGGTATCTAAAAAAAACACAGTTTGAGTGTGTCGCTCACTGTTCAGCTGCAATTATATCTATTTAAAAAAGTCTGGTATACCCCAGTAAACAATAACTGTGGTTTTGCGATCCCACGGTAAAAAATCTCTATTATTCAGGTTTTGGTATATTTTCCATAAAGAAAAACAGTAGTGTCTCTCGACTGTTGTGACACAAAAATATATCTGTTGAAAATAGTCTGGTGTAGGTCCGACAAATCCCGGGGTGGTTTTGCAGTTCAACGGGTCAAATCTCTATACTATTGAGTTTTGGGCCTTTGGTATCTAAAAAAACACAGTTTGAGTGTGTCGCCCACTGTTCAGCCGCAATTATATCTATTTAAAAAAGTCTGGTATACCCCAGTAAACAATAACTGTGGTTTTACCATCCCACGGTAAAAAATCTCTATTATTCAGGTTTTGGTATATTTTCCGTAAAGAAAAACAGTAGTGTCTCTGGACTGTTGTGACACAAAAATATATCTGTTGAAAATAGTCTCGTGTAGGTCCGACAAATCCCGGGGTGGTTTTGCAGTTCAACGTGTCAAATCTCTGTACTATTGAGTTTTGGGCCTTTGGTATCTAAAAAAACACAGTTTGAGTGTGTCGCCCACTGTTCAGCCGCAATTATATCTATTTAAAAAAGTCTGGTATACCCCAGTAAACAATAACTGTGGTTTTACCATCCCACGGTAAAAAATCTCTATTATTCAGGTTTTGGTATATTTTCCGTAAAGAAAAAAAGTAGTGTCTCCTGACTGTTGTGACACAAAACTATATCTGTTGAAAATAGTCTGGTGAAGGCCCGACAAATCCCAGTGTGGTTTTGCAGTTCAAAGGGTCAAATCTCTGTACTATCCATTTTTGGGCCTTTGGTATCTAAAAAAACACAGTTTGAGTGTGTCGCTCAGTGTTCAGCCGCAATTATATCTATTTAAAAAAGTCTGGTATACCCCAGTAAACAATAACTGTGGTTTTGCCATCCCACGGTAAAAAATCTCTATTATTCAGGTTTTGGTATATTTTCCATAGAGAAAAACAGTAGTGTCTCCTGACTGTTGTGACACAAAAATATGTCTGTTGAAAATAGTCTGGTGTAGGCCCGACAAATCCCAGTGTGGTTTTGCAGTTCAACGGGTCAAATCTCTGTACTATCCAGTTTTTGGCCTTTGGTATCTAAAAAAACACAGTTTGAGTGTGTCGCTCACTGTTCAGCTGCAATTATATCTGTTTAAAAAAGTCTGGTATACCCCAGTAAACAATAACTGTGGTTTTGCCATCCCACGGTAAAAAATCTCTATTATTCAGATTTTGGTATATTTTCCGTAGAGAAAAACAAAAGTGTCTCATGACTGTTGTGACACAAAAATATGTCTGTTGAAAATAGCCTGGTGTAGGCCCGACAAATCCCAGTGTGGTTTAGCAGTTCAACGGGTCAAATCTCTGTACTATCCAGTTTTGGGCCTTTGGTATCTAAAAAAACACAGTTTGAGTGTATCGCTCACTGTTCAGCCGCAAATATCTCCATTTAAAAAAGTCTGGTATACCCCAGTAAACAATAACTGTGGTTTTGCCATCCCACGGTAAAAAATCTCTATTACTCAGGTTTTGATATATTTTCCGTAAAGAAAAACCGTAGTGTCTCCTGACTGTTGTGACACAAAAATATATCTGTTGAAAATAGTCTGGTGTAGGCCCGACAAATCCCAGGGTGGTTTTGCAGTTCAACGGGTCAAATCTCTGTACTATCCAGTTTTGGGCCTTTGGTATCTAAAAAAACCCAGTTTGAGTGTGCCGCTCACTGTTCAGCCACAATTATATCTATTTAAAAAAGTCTGGTATACCCCAGTAAGCAATAACTGTGGTTTTGCTATCCCACGGTAAAAAATCTCTATTATTCAGGATTTGGTATATTTTACTTAGGGAAAAACAGTAGTGTCTCCTGACTGTTGTGACACAAAATATGTCTGTTGAAAATAGTCTGGTGTAGGCCCGACAAATCCCAGTGTGGTTTTGCAGTTCAATGGGTCAAATCTCTGTACTATCCAGTTTTGGGCCGTTGGTATCTAAAAAAAACACAGTTTGAGTGTGTCGCTCACTGTTCAGCTGCAATTATATCTATTTAAAAAAGTCTGGTATACCCCAGTAAACAATAACTGTGGTTTTGCCATCCCACGGTAAAAAATCTCTATTTTTCAGGTTTTGGTATATTTTCCGTAGAGAAAAACAGTAGTGTCTCCTGACTGTTGTGACAGAAAAATATATCTGTTGAAAATAGTCTGGTGTAGGTCCGACAAATCCCCGGGTGGTTTTGCAGTTCAACGGGTCAAATCTCTGTACTATTGAGTTTTGGGCCTTTGGTATCCAAAAAAACACAGTTTGAGTGTGTCGTTCACTGTTCAGCCGCAATTATATCTATTTAAAAAAGTCTGGTATACCCCAGTAAACAATAACTGTGGTTTTGCCATCCCACGGTAAAAAATCTCTATTATTCAGGTTTTGGTATATTTTCCGTAGAGAAAAACAGTAGTGTCTCCTGACTGTTGTGACACAAAAATATATCTGTTGAAAATAGTCTGGTGTAGGCCCGACAAATCCCAGTGTGGTTTTGCAGTTCAATGGGTCAAATCTCTGTACTATCCAGTTTTGGGCCTTTGGTATCTAAAAAAACACAGTTTGAGTGTGTCGCTAACTGTTTAGCCACAATTATATCTATTTAAAAAAGTCTGGTATACCCCAGTAAACAATAACTGTGGTTTTGCCATCCCACGGTAAAAAATCTCTATTACTCAGGTTTTGGTATATTTTCCGTAAAGAAAAACCGTAGTGTCTCCTGACTGTTGTGACACAAAAATATATCTGTTGAAAATAGTCTGGTGTAGGCCCGACAAATCCCAGGGTGGTTTTGCAGTTCAACGGGTCAAATCTCTGTACTATCCAGTTTTGGGCCTTTGGTATCTAAAAAAACACAGTTTGAGTGTGCCGCTCACTGTTCAGCCACAATTATATCTATTTAAAAAATTCTTGTATACCCCAGTAAGCAATAACTGTGGTTTTGCTATCCCACGGTAAAAAATCTCTATTATTCAGGATTTGGTATATTTTACTTAGGGAAAAACAGTAGTGTCTCCTCACTGTTGTGACACAAAAATATGTCTGTTGAAAATAGTCTGGTGTAGGCCCGACAAATCCCAGTGTGGTTTTGCAGTTCAATGGGTCAAATCTCTGTACTATCCAGTTTTGGGCCTTTGGTATCTAAAAAAACCACAGTTTGAGTGTGTCGCTCACTGTTCAGCTGCAATTATATCTATTTAAAAAAGTCTGGTATACCCCAGTAAACAATAACTGTGGTTTTGCCATCCCACGGTAAAAAATCTCTATTATTCAGGTTTTGGTATATTTTCCATAAAGAAAAACAGTAGTGTCTCTCGACTGTTGTGACACAAAAATATATCTGTTGAAAATAGTCTGGTGTAGGTCCGACAAATCCCAGTGTGGTTTTGCAGTTCAACGGGTCAAATCTCTGTACTATTGAGTTTTGGGCCTTTGGTATCTAAAAAAACACAGTTTGAGTGTGTCGCCCACTGTTCAGCCGCAATTATATCTATTTAAAAAAGTCTGGTATACCCCAGTAAACAATAACTGTGGTTTTACCATCCCACGGTAAAAAATCTCTATTATTCAGGTTTTGGTATATTTTCCGTAAAGAAAAACAGTAGTGTCTCTGGACTGTTGTGACACAAAAATATATCTGTTGAAAATAGTCTGGTGTAGGTCCGACAAATCCCGGGGTGGTTTTGCAGTTCAACGGGTCAAATCTCTGTACTATTGAGTTTTGGGCCTTTGGTATCTAAAAAAACACAGTTTGAGTGTGTCGCTCAGTGTTCAGCCGCAATTATATCTATTTAAAAAAGTCTGGTATACCCCAGTAAACAATAACTGTGGTTTTGCCATCCCACGGTAAAAAATCTCTATTATTCAGGTTTTGGTATATTTTCCGTAAAGAAAAACAGTAGTGTCTCCTGACTGTTGTGACACAAAAATATTTCTGTTGAAAATAGTCTGGTGTAGGCCCGACAAATTCCCGGGTGGTTTTGCAGTTCAACGGGTCAAATCTCTGTACTATTGAGTTTTGGGCCTTTGGTATCTAAAAAAACACAGTTTGAGTGTGTCGTTCACTGTTCAGCCGCAATTATATCTATTTAAAAAAGTCTGGTATACCCCAGTAAACAATAATTGTGGTTTTGCCATCCCACGGTAAAAAATCTCTATTATTCAGGTTTTGGTATATTTTCCATAGAGAAAAACAGTAGTGTCTCCTGACTGTTGTGACACAAAAATATGTCTGTTGAAAATAGTCTGGTGTAGGCCCGACAAATCCCAGTGTGGTTTTGCAGTTCAATGGGTCAAATCTCTGTACTATCCAGTTTTGGGCCTTTGGTATCTAAAAAAACCACAGTTTGAGTGTGTCGCTCACTGTTCAGCTGCAATTATATCTATTTAAAAAAGTCTGGTATACCCCAGTAAACAATAACTGTGGTTTTGCCATCCCACGGTAAAAAATCTCTATTATTCAGGTTTTGGTATATTTTCCATAAAGAAAAACAGTAGTGTCTCTCGACTGTTGTGACACAAAAATATATCTGTTGAAAATAGTCTGGTGTAGGTCCGACAAATCCCAGTGTGGTTTTGCAGTTCAACGGGTCAAATCTCTGTACTATTGAGTTTTGGGCCTTTGGTATCTAAAAAAACACAGTTTGAGTGTGTCGCCCACTGTTCAGCCGCAATTATATCTATTTAAAAAAGTCTGGTATACCCCAGTAAACAATAACTGTGGTTTTACCATCCCACGGTAAAAAATCTCTATTATTCAGGTTTTGGTATATTTTCCGTAAAGAAAAACAGTAGTGTCTCTGGACTGTTGTGACACAAAAATATATCTGTTGAAAATAGTCTGGTGTAGGTCCGACAAATCCCGGGGTGGTTTTGCAGTTCAACGGGTCAAATCTCTGTACTATTGAGTTTTGGGCCTTTGGTATCTAAAAAAACACAGTTTGAGTGTGTCGCTCAGTGTTCAGCCGCAATTATATCTATTTAAAAAAGTCTGGTATACCCCAGTAAACAATAACTGTGGTTTTGCCATCCCACGGTAAAAAATCTCTATTATTCAGGTTTTGGTATATTTTCCGTAAAGAAAAACAGTAGTGTCTCCTGACTGTTGTGACACAAAAATATTTCTGTTGAAAATAGTCTGGTGTAGGCCCGACAAATTCCCGGGTGGTTTTGCAGTTCAACGGGTCAAATCTCTGTACTATTGAGTTTTGGGCCTTTGGTATCTAAAAAAACACAGTTTGAGTGTGTCGTTCACTGTTCAGCCGCAATTATATCTATTTAAAAAAGTCTGGTATACCCCAGTAAACAATAATTGTGGTTTTGCCATCCCACGGTAAAAAATCTCTATTATTCAGGTTTTGGTATATTTTCCATAGAGAAAAACAGTAGTGTCTCCTGACTGTTGTGACACAAAAATATGTCTGTTGAAAATAGTCTGGTGTAGGCCCGACAAATCCCAGTGTGGTTTTGCAGTTCAATGGGTCAAATCTCTGTACTATCCAGTTTTGGGCCTTTGGTATCTAAAAAAACACAGTTTGAGTGTATTGCTCACTGTTCAGCCGCAAATATATCCATTTAAAAAAGTCTGGTATACCCCAGTAAACAATAACTGTGGTTTTGCCATCCCACGGTAAAAAATCTCTATTACTCAGGTTTTGGTATATTTTCCGTAAAGAAAAACCGTAGTGTCTCCTGACTGTTGTGACACAAAAATATATCTGTTGAAAATAGTCTGGAGAAGGCCCGACAAATCCTAGGGTGGTTTTGCAGTTCAACGGGTCAAATCTCTGTACTATCCAGTTTTGGGCCTTTGGTATCTAAAAAAACCCAGTTTGAGTGTGCCGCTCACTGTTCAGCCACAATTATATCTATTTAAAAAAGTCTGGTATACCCCAGTAAGCAATAACTGTGGTTTTGCTATCCCACGGTAAAAAATCTCTATTATTCAGGATTTGGTATATTTTACTTAGGGAAAAACAGTAGTGTCTCCTGACTGTTGTGACACAAAATATGTCTGTTGAAAATAGTCTGGTGTAGGCCCGACAAATCCCAGTGTGGTTTTGCAGTTCAATGGGTCAAATCTCTGTACTATCCAGTTTTGGGCCTTTGGTATCTGAAAAAAACACAGTGTGAGTGTGTCGCTCACTGTTCAGCTGCAATTATATCTATTTAAAAAAGTCTGGTATACCCCAGTAAACAATAACTGTGGTTTTGCCATCCCACGGTAAAAAATCTCTATTTTTCAGGTTTTGGTATATTTTCCGTAAAGAAAAACAGTAGTGCCTCCTGACTTTTGTGACACAAAACTATATCTGTTGAAAATAGTCTGGTGTAGGCCCGACAAATCCCAGTGTGGTTTTGCAGTTCAAAGGGTAAAATCTCTGTACTATCCAGTTTTGGGCCTTTGGTATCTAAAAAAACACAGTTTGAGTGTGTCGCTCAGAGTTCAGCCGCAATTATATCTATTTAAAAAAGTCTGGTATACCCCGGTAAACAATAACTGTGGTTTTGCCATCCCACGGTAAAAAATCTCTATTATTCAGGTTTTGGTATATTTTACATAAAGAAAAACATTAGTGTCTCTGGACTGTTGTGACACAAAAATATATCTGTTGAAAATAGTCTGGTGTAGGTCCGACAAATCCCGGGGTGGTTTTGCAGTTCAACGGGTCAAATCTCTGTACTATTGAGTTTTGGGCCTTTGGTATCTAAAAAAACACAGTTTGAGTGTGTCGCCCACTGTTCAGACGCAATTATATCTATTTAAAAAAGTCTGGTATACCCCAGTAAACAATAACTGTGGTTTTACCATCCCATGGTAAAAAATCTCTATTATTCAGGTTTTGGTATATTTTCCGTAAAGAAAAACAGTAGTGTCTCCTGACTGTTGTGACACAAAACTATATCTGTTGAAAATAGTCTGGTGTAGGCCCGACAAATCCCAGTGTGGTTTTGCAGTTCAAAGGGTCAAATCTCTATACTATCCATTTTTGGGCCTTTGGTATCTAAAAAAACACAGTTTGAGTGTGTCGCTCAGTGTTCAGCCGCAATTATATCTATTTAAAAAAGTCTGGTATACCGCAGTAAACAATAACTGTGGTTTTGCCATCCCACGGTAAAAAATCTCTATTATTTAGGTTTTGGTATATTTTCCGTAAAGAAAAACAGTAGTGTCTCCTGACAGTTGTGACACAAAAATATATCTGTTGAAAATAGTCTGGTGTAGGTCCGACAAATCCCCGGGTGGTTTTGCAGTTCAACGGGTCAAATCTCTGTACTATTGAGTTTTGGGCCTTTGGTATCTAAAAAAACACAGTTTGAGTGTGTCGCCCACTGTTCAGCTGCAATTATATCTGTTTAAAAAAGTCTGGTATACCCCAGTAAACAATAACTGTGGTTTTGCCATCCCACGGTAAAAAATCTCTATTATTCAGATTTCGGTATATTTTCCGTAGAGAAAAACAAAAGTGTCTCATGACTGTTGTGACACAAAAATATGTCTGTTGAAAATAGCCTGGTGTAGGCCCGACAAATCCCAGTGTGGTTTAGCAGTTCAACGGGTCAAATCTCTGTACTATCCAGTTTTGGGCCTTTGGTATCTAAAAAAACACAGTTTGAGTGTATCGCTCACTGTTCAGCCGCAAATATATCCATTTAAAAAAGTCTGGTATACCCCAGAAAACAATAACTGTGGTTTTACCATCCCACGGTAAAAAATCTCTATTACTCAGGTTTTGGTATATTTTCCGTAAAGAAAAACCTTAGTGTCTCCTGACTGTTGAGACACAAAAATATATCTGTTGAAAATAGTCTGGTGTAGGCCCGACAAATCCCAGTGTGGTTTTGCAGTTCAACGGGTCAAATCTCTGTACTATCCAGTTTTGGGCCTTTGGTATCTAAAAAAACCCAGTTTGAGTGTGCCGCTCACTGTTCAGCCACAATTATATCTATTTAAAAAAGTCTGGTATACCCCAGTAAGCAATAACTGTGGTTTTGCTATCCCACGGTAAAAAATCTCTATTATTCAGGATTTTGTATATTTTACTTAGGGAAAAACAGTAGTGTCTCCTGACTGTTGTGACACAAAATATGTCTGTTGAAAATAGTCTGGTGTAGGCCCGACAAATCCCAGTGTGGTTTTGCAGTTCAATGGGTCAAATCTCTGTACTATCCAGTTTTGGGCCTTTGGTATCTAAAAAAAACACAGTTTGAGTGTGTCGCTCACTGTTCAGCTGCAATTATATCTATTTAAAAAAGTCTGGTATACCCCAGTAAACAATAACTGTGGTTTTGCCATCCCACGGTAAAAAATCTCTATTTTTCAGGTTTTGGTATATTTTCCGTAGAGAAAAACAGTAGTGTCTCCTGACTGTTGTGACACAAAAATATATCTGTTGAAAATAGTCTGGTGTAGGTCCGACAAATCCCGGGGTGGTTTTGCAGTTCAACGGGTCAAATCTCTGTACTATTGAGTTTTGGGCCTTTGGTATCTAAAAAAACACAGTTTGAGTGTGTCGTTCACTGTTCAGCCGCAATTATATCTATTTAAAAAAGTCTGGTATACCCCAGTAAACAATAACTGTGGTTTTGCCATCCCACGGTAAAAAATCTCTATTATTCAGGTTTTTGTATATTTTCCGTAGAGAAAAACAGTAGTGTCTCCTGACTGTTGTGACACAAAAATATGTCTGTTGAAAATAGTCTGGTGTAGGCCCGACAAATCCCAGTGTGGTTTTGCAGTTCAATGGGTCAAATCTCTGTACTATCCAGTTTTGGGCCTTTGGTATCTAAAAAAACACAGTTTGAGTGTGTCGCTCACTGTTCAGCTGCAATTATATCTAATTAAAAAAGTCTGGTATACCCCAGTAAACAATAACTGTGGTTTTGCCATCCCACGGTAAAAAATCTCTATTATTCAGGTTTTGGTATATTTTCCATAAAGAAAAACAGTAGTGTCTCTCGACTGTTGTGACATAAAAATATATCTGTTGAAAATAGTCTGGTGTAGGTCCGACAAATCCCGGGGTGGTTTTGCAGTTCAACGGGTCAAATCTCTGTACTATTGAGTTTTGGGCCTTTGGTATCTAAAAAAACACAGTTTGAGTGTGTCGCCCACTGTTCAGCCGCAATTATATCTATTTAAAAAAGTCTGGTATACCCCAGTAAACAATAACTGTGGTTTTACCATCCCACGGTAAAAAATCTCTATTATTCAGGTTTTGGTATATTTTCCGTAAAGAAAAACAGTAGTGTCTCTGGACTGTTGTGACACAAAAATATATCTGTTGAAAATAGTCTGGTGTAGGTCCGACAAATCCCGGGGTGGTTTTGCAGTTCAACGGGTCAAATCTCTGTACTATTGAGTTTTGGGCCTTTGGTATCTAAAAAAACACAGTTTGAGTGTGTCGCCCACTGTTCAGCCGCAATTATATCTATTTAAAAAAGTCTGGTATACCCCAGTAAACAATAACTGTGGTTTTACCATCCCACGGTAAAAAATCTCTATTATTCAGGTTTTGGTATATTTTCCGTAAAGAAAAACAGTAGTGTCTCCTGACTGTTGTGACACAAAAATATATCTGTTGAAAATAGTCTGGTGTAGGTCCGACAAATCCCCGGGTGGTTTTGCAGTTCAACGGGTCAAATCTCTGTACTATTGAGTTTTGGGCCTTTGGTATCTAAAAAAACACAGTTTGAGTGTGTCGTTCACTGTTCAGCCGCAATTATATCTATTTAAAAAAGTCTGGTATACCCCAGTAAACAATAACTGTGGTTTTGCCATCCCACGGTAAAAATCTCTATTATTCAGGTTTTGGTATATTTTCCATAGAGAAAAACAGTAGTGTCTCCTGACTGTTGTGACACAAAAATATGTCTGTTGAAAATAGTCTGGTGTAGGCCCGACAAATCCCAGTGTGGTTTTGCAGTTCAACGGGTCAAATCTCTGTACTATCCAGTTTTGGGCCTTTGGTATCTAAAAAAACACAGTTTGAGTGTATCGCTCACTGTTCAGCCGCAAATATATCCATTTAAAAAAGTCTGGTATACCCCAGTAAACAATAACTGTGGTTTTGCCATCCCACGGTAAAAAATCTCTATTATTCAGGTTTTGTTATATTTTCCGTAAAGAAAAACCGTAGTGTCTCCTGACTGTTGTGACACAAAAATATATCTGTTCAAAATAGTCTGGTGTAGGCCCGACAAATCCCAGGGTGGTTTTGCAGTTCAACGGGTCAAATCTCTGTACTATCCAGTTTTGGGCCTTTGGTATCTAAAAAAACCCAGTTTGAGTGTGCCGCTCACTGTTCAGCCACAATTATATCTATTTAAAAAAGTCTGGTATACCCCAGTAAGCAATAACTGTGGTTTTGCTATCCCACGGTAAAAAATCTCTATTATTCAGGATTTGGTATATTTTACTTAGGGAAAAACAGGAGTGTCTCCTGACTGTTGTGACACAAAACTATATCTGTTGAAAATAGTCTGGTGTAGGCCCGACAAATCCCAGGGTGGTTTTGCAGTTCAACGGGTCAAATCTCTGTACTATCCAGTTTTGGGCCTTTGGTATCTAAAAAAACCCAGTTTGAGTGTGCCGCTCACTGTTCAGCCACAATTATATCTATTTAAAAAAGTCTGGTATACCCCAGTAAGCAATAACTGTGGTTTTGCTATCCCACGGTAAAAAATCTCTATTATTCAGGATTTGGTATATTTTACTTAGGGAAAAACAGTAGTGTCTCCTGACTGTTGTGACACAAAATATGTCTGTTGAAAATAGTCTGGTGTAGGCCCGACAAATCCCAGTGTGGTTTTGCAGTTCAATGGGTCAAATCTCTGTACTATCCAGTTTTGGGCCTTTGGTATCTAAAAAAAACACAGTGTGAGTGTGTCGCTCACTGTTCAGCTGCAATTATATCTATTTAAAAAAGTCTGGTATACCCCAGTAAACAATAACTGTGGTTTTGCCATCCCACGGTAAAAAATCTCTATTTTTCAGGTTTTGGTATATTTTCCGTAAAGAAAAACAGTAGTGCCTCCTGACTGTTGTGACACAAAACTATATCTGTTGAAAATAGTCTGGTGTAGGCCCGACAAATCCCAGTGTGGTTTTGCAGTTCAAAGGGTCAAATCTCTGTACTATCCAGTTTTGGGCCTTTGGTATCTAAAAAAACACAGTTTGAGTGTGTCGCTCAGAGTTCAGCCACAATTATATCTATTTAAAAAAGTCTGGTATACCCCGGTAAACAATAACTGTGGTTTTGCCATCCCATGGTAAAAAATCTCTATTATTCAGGTTTTGGTATATTTTACATAAAGAAAAACATTAGTGTCTCTGGACTGTTGTGACACAAAAATATATCTGTTGAAAATAGTCTGGTGTAGGTCCGACAAATCCCGGGGTGGTTTTGCAGTTCAACGGGTCAAATCTCTGTACTATTGAGTTTTGGGCCTTTGGTATCTAAAAAAACACAGTTTGAGTGTGTCGCCCACTGTTCAGCCGCAATTATATCTATTTAAAAAAGTCTGGTATACCCCAGTAAACAATAACTGTGGTTTTACCATCCCATGGTAAAAAATCTCTATTATTCAGGTTTTGGTATATTTTCCGTAAAGAAAAACAGTAGTGTCTCCTGACTGTTGTGACACAAAACTATATCTGTTGAAAATAGTCTGGTGTAGGCCCGACAAATCCCAGTGTGGTTTTGCAGTTCAAAGGGTCAAATCTCTATACTATCCATTTTTGGGCCTTTGGTATCTAAAAAAACACAGTTTGAGTGTGTCGCTCAGTGTTCAGCCGCAATTATATCTATTTAAAAAAGTCTGGTATACCGCAGTAAACAATAACTGTGGTTTTGCCATCCCACGGTAAAAAATCTCTATTATTTGGGTTTTGGTATATTTTCCGTAAAGAAAAACAGTAGTGTCTCCTGACAGTTGTGACACAAAAATATATCTGTTGAAAATAGTCTGGTGTAGGTCCCACAAATCCCCGGGTGGTTTTGCAGTTCAACGGGTCAAATCTCTGTACTATTGAGTTTTGGGCCTTTGGTATCTAAAAAAACACAGTTTGAGTGTGTCGCCCACTGTTCAGACGCAATTATATCTATTTAAAAAAGTCTGGTGTACCCCAGTAAACAATAACAGTGGTTTTGCCATCCCACGGTAAAAAATCTCTATTACTCAGGTTTTGGTATATTTTCCGTAAAGAAAAACCGTAGTGTCTCCTGACTGTTGTGACACAAAAATATATCTGTTGAAAATAGTCTGGTGTAGGCCCGACAAATCCCACGGTGGTTTTGCAGTTCAACGACTCAAATCTCTGTACTATCCAGTTTTTGGCCTTTGGTATCTAAAAAAACACAGTTTGAGTGTGTCGCTCACTGTTCAGCCACAATTATATCTATTTTAAAAATTCTGGTATACCCCAGTAAAAAATTACTGTGGTTTTGCCATCCCACAGTTAAAAATCTCTGTTATTCAGGATTTGGTATATTTTCCGTAGGGAAAAACAGTAGTGTCTCCTGACTGTTGTGACACAAAAATATGTCTGTTGAATATAGTCTGGTGTAGGCCCGACAAATCCCAGTGTGGTTTTGCAGTTCAATTGGTCAAATCTCTGTACTATCCAGTTTTGGGCCTTTGGTATCTAAAAAAAACACATTTTGAGTGTGTCGCTCACTGTTCAGCTGCAATTATATCTATTTAAAAAAGTCTGGTATACCCCAGTAAACAATAACTGTGGTTTTGCCATCCCACGATAAAAAATCTCTATTATTCAGGTTTTGGTATATTTTCCGCAAAGAAAAACAGTAGTGCCTCCTGACTGTTGTGACACAAAACTATATCTGTTGAAAATAGTCTCGTGTAGGCCCGACAAATCCCAGTGTGGTTTTGCAGTTCAAAGGGTCAAATCTCTGTACTATCCAGTTTTGGGCCTTTTGTATCTAAAAAGACACAGTTTGAGTGTGTCGCTCAATGTTCAGCCGCAATTATATCTATTTAAAAAAGTCTGGTATACCCCAGTAAACAATAACTGTGGTTTTGCCATCCCACGGTAAAAAATCTCTATTATTCAGGTTTTGGTATATTTTCCATAAAGAAAAACAGTGGTGTCTCCGGACTGTTGTGACACAAAAATATATCTGTTGAAAATAGTCTGGTGTAGGTCCGACAAATCCCCGGGTGGTTTTGCCGTTCAACGGGTCAAATCTCTGTACTATTGAGTTTTGGGCCTTTGGTATCTAAAAAAACACAGTTTGAGTGTGTCGCCCACTGTTCAGCCGCAATTATATCTATTTAAAAAAGTCTGGTATACCCCAGTAAACAATAACTGTGGTTTTAAAATCCCACGGTAAAAAAATCTCTATTATTCAGGTTTTGGTATATTTTCCGTAAAGAAAAACAGTAGTGTCTCCTGACTGTTGTGACACAAAACTATATCTGTTGAAAATAGTCTGGTGTAGGCATGACAAATCCCAGTGTGGTTTTGCAGTTCAAAGGGTCAAATCTCTATACTATCCATTTTTGGGCCTTTGGTATCTAAAAAAACACAGTTTGAGTGTGTCGTTCAGTGTTCAGCCGCAATTATATCTATTTAAAAAAGTCTGGTATACCCCAGTAAACAATAACTGTGGTTTTGCCATCCCACGGTAAAAAATCTCTATTATTTAGGTTTTGGTATATTTTCCGTAAAGAAAAACCGTAGTGTCTCCTGACTGTTGTGACACAAAAATATATCTGTTGAAAATAGTCTGGTGTAGGCCCGACAAATCCCACGGTGGTTTTGCCGTTCAACGAGTCAAATCTCTGTACTATCCAGTTTTGGGCCTTTGGTATCTAAAAAAACACAGTTTGAGTGTGTCGCTCACTGTTCAGCCACAATTATATCTATTTTAAAAATTCTGGTATACCCCAGTAAAAAATTACTATGGTTTTGCCATCCCACGGTTAAAAATCTCTATTATTCAGGATTTTGTATATTTTCCGTAGGGAAAAATAGTAGTGTCTCCTGACTGTTGTGACACAAAAATATGTCTGTTGAAAATAGTCTGGTGTTGGCCCGACAAATCCCAGTGTGGTTTTGCAGTTCAATTGGTCAAATCTCTGTACTATCCAGTTTTGGGCCTTTGGTATCTAAAAAAAACACATTTTGAGTGTGTCGCTCACTGTTCAGCTGCAATTATATCTATTTAAAAAAGTCTGGTATACCCCAGTAAACAATAACTGTGGTTTTGCCATCCCACGGTAAAAAATCTCTATTATTCAGGTTTTGGTATATTTTCCGTAAAGAAAAACAGTAGTGCCTCCTGACTGTTGTGACACAAAACTATATCTGTTGAAAATAGTCTGGTGTAGGCCCGACAAATCCCAGTGTGGTTTTGCAGTTCAAAGGGTCAAATCTCTGTACTATCCAGTTTTGGGCCTTTGGTATCTAAAAAAACACAGTTTGAGTGTGTCGCTCAGTGTTCAGCCGCAATTATATCTATTTAAAAAAGTCTGGTATACCCCAGTAAACAATAACTGTGGTTTTGCCATCCCACGGTAAAAAATCTCTATTATTCAGGTTTTGGTATATTTTCCATAAAGAAAAACAGTGGTGTCTCCGGACTGTTGTGACACAAAAATATATCTGTTGAAAATAGTCTGGTGTAGGTCCGACAAATCCCCGGGTGGTTTTGCAGTTCAACGGGTCAAATCTCTGTACTATTGAGTTCTGGGCCTTTGGTATTTAAAAAAACACAGTTTGAGTGTGTCGCCCACTGTTCAGACGCAATTATATCTATTTAAAAATGTCTGGTATACCCCAGTAAACAATAACTGTGGTTTTACCATCCCACGGTAAAAAATCTCTATTATTCAGGTTTTGGTATATATTCCGTAAAGAAAAACAGTAGTGTCTCCTGAATGTTGTGACACAAAACTATATCTGTTGAAAATAGTCTGGTGTAGGCCCGAAAAATCTCAGTGTGGCTTTGCAGTTCAATGGGTCAAATCTCTGTACTATCCAGTTTTTGGCCTTTGGTATCTAAAAAAAACACAGTTTGAGTGTGTCGTTCACTGTTCAGCTGCAATTATATCTATTTTAAAAAGTCTGGTATACCCCAGTAAACAATAACTGTGGTTTGGCCATCCCATGATAAACAATCTCTATTATTCAGGTTTTGGTATATTTTCCATAAAGAAAAACAGTAGTGTCTCCTGACTGTTGTGACACAAAAATTTATCTGTTGAAAATAGTCTGGTGTAGGCCGGACAAATCCCAGTGTGTTTTTGCAGTTCATTGGGTCAAATCTCTGTACTCTCCAGTTTTGGGACTTTGGTATTTAAAAAAACACAGTTTGAGAGTGTCTCTCACTGCTCAGCCGCAATTATGTTTATTTTAAAAAGTCTGGTATACCCCAGTAAACAATAACTGTGGTTTTGCCATCCCACGGTAAAAAATCTCGATTATTCAGGTTTTGGTATATTTTCTGTAAAGAAAAACAGTAGTGTCTCCTGCGTGTTGTGACACAAAAATATATCTGTTGAAAAAAGTCTGGTGTAGGCCCAACAAATCCCAGGGTGGTTTTGCCATTCAACGGGTCAAATCTCTGTACTATCCAGTTTTGGGCCTTTGGAATCTAAAAAAACACAATTTGAGTGTGTCGCTCACTGATCAGCTGCAATTATATCTATTTAAAAAAGTCTGGTATACCCCAGTAAACAATAACTGTGGTTTTGCCATCCCACGGTAAAAAATCTCTATTATTCAGGTTTTGGTATATTTTCCGTAAAGAAAAACAGTAGTGTCTCCTGACTGTTGTGACACAAAAATATATCTGTTGAAAATAGTCTGGTGTAGGCCGGACAAATCCCAGTGTGGTTTTGCAGTTCATTGGGTCAAATCTCTGTACTCTCCAGTTTTGGGACTTTGGTATTTAAAAAAACACAGTTTGAGAGTGTCTCTCACTACTCAGCCGCAATTATGTTTATTTAAAAAAGTCTGGTATACCCCAGTAAACAATAACTGTGGTTTTGCCATCCCACGGTAAAAAATCTCTATTATTCAGGCTTTGGTATATTTTCCATAGAGAAAAAAAAGTAGTGTCTCCTGACTGTTGACACAAAAATATGTCTGTTGAAAATAGTCTGGTGTAGGCCCGACAAATCCCAGTGTGGTTTTGCAGTTCAATTGGTCAAATCTCTGTACTATCCAGTTTTGGGCCTTTGGTATCTAAAAAAAACACATTTTGAGTGTGTCGCTCACTGTTCAGGCGCAATTATATCTATTTAAAAAAGTCTGGTATACCCCAGTAAACAATAACAGTGGTTTTGCCATCCCACGGTAAAAAATCTCTATTATTCAGGTTTTGGTATATTTTCCGTAGAGAAAAACAGAAGTGTCTCATGACTGTTGTGACACAAAAATATGTCTGTTGAAAATAGCCTGGTGTAGGCCCGACAAATCCCAGGGTGGTTTTGCATTTCAACGGGTCAAATCTCTGTACTATCCAGTTTTGGGCCTTTGGTATATAAAAACACACAGTTTGAGTGTGTCGCTCACAGTTCAGCCACAATTATATCTATTTAAAAAATTCTGGTATACCCCAGTAAACAATAACTGTGGTTTTGCTATCCCACGGTAAAAAATCTCTATTATTCAGGATTTGGTATATTTTACGTAGGGAAAAACAGTAGTGTCTCCTGACTGTTGTGACACAAAAATATGTCTGTTGAAAATAGTCTGGTGTAGGCCCAACAAATCCCAGTGTGGTTTTGCAGTTCAATGGGTCAAATCTCTGTACTATCCAGTTTTGGGCCTTTGGTATCTAAAAAAACACAGTTTGAGTGTGTCGCTCAGAGTTCAGCCGCAATTATATCTATTTAAAGAAGTTTGGTATACCCCAGTAAACAATAACTGTGGTTTTGCCATCCCACGGTAAAAAATCTCTATTATTCAGGTTTTGGTATATTTTCCATAAAGAAAAACAGTAGTTTCTCTGGACTGTTGTGACACAAAAATATATCTGTTGAAAATAGTCTGGTGTAGGTCCGACAAATCCCAGTGTGGTTTTGCAGTTCAACGGGTCAAATCTCTGTACTATTGAGTTTTGGGCCTTTGGTATCTAAAAAAAACACAGTTTGAGTGTGTCGCCCACTGTTCAGCCGCAATTATATCTATTTAAAAAAGTCTGGTATACCCCAGTAACCAATAACTGTGGTTTTACCATCCCACAGTAAAAAATCTCTATTATTCAGGTTTTGGTATATTTTCCGTAAAGAAAAACAGTAGTGTCTCCTTACTGTTGTGACGCAAAACTATATCTGTTGAAAATAGTCTGGTGTAGGCCCGACAAATCCCAGTGTGGTTTTGCAGTTCAAAGGGTCAAATCTCTGTACTATCCATTTTTGGGCCTTTGGTATCTAAAAAAACACAGTTTGAGTTTGTCGCTCAGTGTTCAGCGACAATTATATCTATTTAAAAAAGTCTGGTATACCCCAGTAAACAATAACTGTGGTTTTGCCATCCCACGGTAAAAAATCTCTATTATTCAGGTTTTGGTATATTTTCCGTAAAGAAAAACAGTAGTGTCTCCTGACTGTTGTGACACAAAAATATATCTGTTGAAAATAGTCTGGTGTAGGTCCGACAAATCCCCGGGTGGTTTTGCAGTTCAACGGGTCAAATCTCTGTACTATTGAGTTTTGGGCCTTTGGTATCTAAAAAAACACAGTTTCAGTGTGTCGCCCACTGTTCAGCCGCAATTATATCTATTTAAAAATGTCTGGTATACCCCAGTAAACAATAACTGTGGTTTTGCCATCCCACGGTAAAAAATCTCTATTATTCAGGTTTTGGTATATTTTCCGTAGAGAAAAACAGTAGTGTCTCCTGACTGTTGTGACACAAAAATATGTCTGTTGAAAATAGTCTGGTGTAGGCCCGTCAAATCCCAGTGTAGTTTTGCAGTTCAACGGGTCAAATCTCTGTACTATCCAGTTTTGGGCCTTTGGTATCTAAAAAAACACAGTTTGAGTGTGTCGCTAACTGTTTAGCCGCAATTATATCTATTTAAAAAAGTCTGGTATACCCCAGTAAACAATAACAGTGGTTTTGCCATCCCACGGTAAAAAATCTCTATGATTCAGGTTTTGGTATATTTTCCATAGAGAAAAACAGTAGTGTCTCCTGACTGTTGACACAAAAATATGTCTGTTGAAAATAGTCTGGTGTAGGCCCGACAAATCCCAGTGTGGTTTAGCAGTTCAACGGGTCAAATCTCTGTACTATCTAGTTTTTGGCCTTTGGTATCAAAAATAACACAGTTTGAGTGTGTCGCTCACTGTTCAGCTGCAATTATATCTGTTTAAAATAGTCTGGTATACCCTAGTAAACAATAACTGTGGTTTTGCCATCCCACGGTAAAAAATCTCTATTATTCAGGTTTTGGTATATTTTCCGTAGAGAAAAACAGAAGTGTCTCATGACTGTTGTGACACAAAAATATGTCTGTTGAAAATAGCCTGGTGTAGGCCCGACAAATCCCAGTGTGGTTTTGCAGTTCAACGGGTCAAATCTCTGTACTATCCAGTTTTGGGCCTTTGGTATCTAAAAAAACACAGTTTGAGTGTATCGCTCACTGTTCAGCCGCAAATATATCCATTTAAAAAGTCTGGCATACCCCAGTAAACAATAACTGTGGTTTTGCCATCCCACGGTAAAAAATCTCTATTACTCAGGTTTTGGTATATTTTCCGTAAAGAAAAACCGTAGTGTCTCCTGACTGTTGTGACACAAAAATATGTCTGTTGAAAATAGTCTGGTGTAGGCCCGACAAATCCCAGTGTGGTTTTGCAGTTCAATGGGTCAAATCTCTGTACTATCCAGTTTTGGGCCTTTGGTATCTAAAAAAAACACAGTTTGAGTGTGTCGCTCACTGTTCAGCTGCAATTATATCTATTTAAAAAAGTCTGGTATACCCCAGTAAACAATAACTGTGGTTTTGCCATCCCACGGTAAAAAATCTCTATTATTCAGGTTTTGGTATATTTTCCATAAAGAAAAACAGTAGTGTCTCTGGACTGTTGTGACACAAAAATATATCTGTTGAAAATAGTCTGGTGTAGGTCCGACAAATCCCGGGGTGGTTTTGCAGTTCAACGGGTCAAATCTCTGTACTATTGAGTTTTGGGCCTTTGGTATCTAAAAAAACACAGTTTGAGTGTGTCGCCCACTGTTCAGCCGCAATTATATCTATTTAAAAAAGTCTGGTATACCCCAGTAAACAATAACTGTGGTTTTACCATCCCACGGTAAAAAATCTCTATTATTCAGGTTTTGGTATATTTTCCGTAAAGAAAAACAGTAGTCTCTCCTGACTGTTGTGACACAAAACTATATCTGTTGAAAATAGTCTGGTGTAGGTCCGACAAATCCCCGGGTGGTTTTGCAGTTCAACGGGTCAAATCTCTGTACTATTGAGTTTTGGGCCTTTGGTATCTAAAAAAACACAGTTTGAGTGTGTCGTTCACTGTTCAGCCGCAATTATATCTATTTAAAAAAGTCTGGTATACCCCAGTAAACAATAACTGTGGTTTTGCCATCCCACGGTAAAAAATCTCTATTATTCAGGTTTTGGTATATTTTCCGTAGAGAAAAACAGTAGTGTCTCCTGACTGTTGTGACACAAAAATATGTCTGTTGAAAATAGTCTGGTGTAGGCCCGACAAATCCCAGTGTGGTTTTGCAGTTCAACGGGTCAAATCTCTGTACTATCCAGTTTTGGGCCTTTGGTATCTAAAAAAACACAGTTTGAGTGTGTCGCTAACTGTTTAGCCACAATTATATCTATTTAAAATAGTCTGGTATACCCCAGTAAACAATAACTGTGGTTTTGCCATCCCACGGTAAAAAATCTCTATTATTCAGGTTTTGGTATATTTTCCATAGAGAAAAACAGTAGTGTCTCCTGACTGTTGTGACACAAAAATATGTCTGTTGAAAATAGTCTGGTGTAGGCCCGACAAATCCCAGTGTGGTTTAGCAGTTCAACGGGTCAAATCTCTGTACTATCCAGTTTTTGGCCTTTGGTATCTAAAAAAACACAGTTTGAGTGTGTCGCTCACTGTTCAGCTGCAATTATATCTGTTTAAAAAAGTCTGGTATACCCCAGTAAACAATAACTGTGGTTTTGCCATCCCACGGTAAAAAATCTCTATTATTCAGGTTTTGGTATATTTTCCGTAAAGAAAAACAGTAGTGCCTCCTGACTGTTGTGACACAAAACTATATCTGTTGAAAATAGTCTGGTGTAGGCCCGACAAATCCCAGTGTGGTTTTGCAGTTCAAAGGGTCAAATCTCTGTAAATATCCAGTTTTGGGCCTTTGGTATCTAAAAAAACACAGTTTGAGTGTGTCGCTCAGAGTTCAGCCGCAATTATATCTATTTAAAGAAGTCTGGTATACCCCAGTAAACAATAACTGTGGTTTTACCATCCCACGGTAAAAAATCTCTATTATTCAGGTTTTGGTATATTTTCCATAAAGAAAAACAGTAGTTTCTCTGGACTGTTGTGACACAAAAATATATCTGTTGAAAATAGTCTGGTGTAGGTCCGACAAATCCCAGTGTGGTTTTGCAGTTTAACGGGTCAAATCTCTGTACTATTGAGTTTTGGGCCTTTGGTATCTAAAAAAAACACAGTTTGAGTGTGTCGCCCACTGTTCAGCCGCAATTATATCTATTTAAAAAAGTCTGGTATACCCCAGTAAACAATAACTGTGGTTTTACCATCCCACAGTAAAAAATCTCTATTATTCAGGTTTTGGTATATTTTCCGTAAAGAAAAACAGTAGTGTCTCCTGACTGTTGTGACGCAAAACTATATCTGTTGAAAATAGTCTGGTGTAGGCCCGACAAATCCCAGTGTGGTTTTGCAGTTCAAAGGGTCAAATCTCTGTACTATCCATTTTTGGGCCTTTGGTATCTAAAAAAACACAGTTTGAGTTTGTCGCTCAGTGTTCAGCCACAATTATATCTATTTAAAAAAGTCTGGTATACCCCAGTAAACAATAACTGTGGTTTTGCCATCCCACGGTAAAAAATCTCTATTATTCAGGTTTTGGTATATTTTCCGTAAAGAAAAACAGTAGTGTCTCCTGACTGTTGTGACACAAAAATATATCTGTTGAAAATAGTCTGGTGTAGGTCCGACAAATCCCCGGGTGGTTTTGCAGTTCAACGGGTCAAATCTCTGTACTATTGAGTTTTGGGCCTTTGGTATCTAAAAAAACACAGTTTCAGTGTGTCGCCCACTGTTCAGCCGCAATTATATCTATTTAAAAATGTCTGGTATACCCCAGTAAACAATAACTGTGGTTTTGCCATCCCACGGTAAAAAATCTCTATTATTCAGGTTTTGGTATATTTTCCGTAGAGAAAAACAGTAGTGTCTCCTGACTGTTGTGACACAAAAATATGTCTGTTGAAAATAGTCTGGTGTAGGCCCGTCAAATCCCCGTGTGGTTTTGCAGTTCAACGGGTCAAATCTCTGTACTATCCAGTTTTGGGCCTTTGGTATCTAAAAAAACACAGTTTGAGTGTGTCGCTAACTGTTTAGCTGCAATTATATCTATTTAAAAAAGTCTGGTATACCCCAGTAAACAATAACAGTGGTTTTGCCATCCCACGGTAAAAAAATCTCTATTATTCAGGCTTTGGTATATTTTCCAAAGAGAAAAAAAGTAGTGTCTCCTGACTGTTGACACAAAAATATGTCTGTTGAAAATAGTCTGGTGTAGGCCCGACAAATCCCAGTGTGGTTTTGCAGTTCAATTGGTCAAATCTCTGTACTATCCAGTTTTGGGCCTTTGGTATCTAAAAAAAACACATTTTGAGTGTGTCGCTCACTGTTCAGGCGCAATTATATCTATTTAAAAAAGTCTGGTATACCCCAGTAAACAATAACAGTGGTTTTGCCATCCCACGGTAAAAAATCTCTATTATTCAGGTTTTGGTATATTTTCCGTAGAGAAAAACAGAAGTGTCTCATGACTGTTGTGACACAAAAATATGTCTGTTGAAAATAGCCTGGTGTAGGCCCGACAAATCCCAGGGTGGTTTTGCATTTCAACGGGTCAAATCTCTGTACTATCCAGTTTTGGGCCTTTGGTATATAAAAACACACAGTTTGAGTGTGTCGCTCACAGTTCAGCCACAATTATATCTATTTAAAAAATTCTGGTATACCCCAGTAAACAATAACTGTGGTTTTGCTATCCCACGGTAAAAAATCTCTATTATTCAGGATTTGGTATATTTTACGTAGGGAAAAACAGTAGTGTCTCCTGACTGTTGTGACACAAACATATGTCTGTTGAAAATAGTCTGGTGTAGGCCCAACAAATCCCAGTGTGGTTTTGCAGTTCAATGGGTCAAATCTCTGTACTATCCAGTTTTGGGCCTTTGGTATCTAAAAAAACACAGTTTGAGTGTGTCGCTCAGAGTTCAGCCGCAATTATATCTATTTAAAGAAGTTTGGTATACCCCAGTAAACAATAACTGTGGTTTTGCCATCCCACGGTAAAAAATCTCTATTATTCAGGTTTTGGTATATTTTCCATAAAGAAAAACAGTAGTTTCTCTGGACTGTTGTGACACAAAAATATATCTGTTGAAAATAGTCTGGTGTAGGTCCGACAAATCCCAGTGTGGTTTTGCAGTTCAACGGGTCAAATCTCTGTACTATTGAGTTTTGGGCCTTTGGTATCTAAAAAAAACACAGTTTGAGTGTGTCGCCCACTGTTCAGCCGCAATTATATCTATTTAAAAAAGTCTGGTATACCCCAGTAACCAATAACTGTGGTTTTACCATCCCACAGTAAAAAATCTCTATTATTCAGGTTTTGGTATATTTTCCGTAAAGAAAAACAGTAGTGTCTCCTTACTGTTGTGACGCAAAACTATATCTGTTGAAAATAGTCTGGTGTAGGCCCGACAAATCCCAGTGTGGTTTAGCAGTTCAACGGGTCAAATCTCTGTACTATCTAGTTTTTGGCCTTTGGTATCAAAAATAACACAGTTTGAGTGTGTCGCTCACTGTTCAGCTGCAATTATATCTGTTTAAAATAGTCTGGTATACCCTAGTAAACAATAACTGTGGTTTTGCCATCCCACGGTAAAAAATCTCTATTATTCAGGTTTTGGTATATTTTCCGTAGAGAAAAACAGTAGTGTCTCCTGACTGTTGTGACACAAAAATATGTCTGTTGAAAATAGTCTGGTGTAGGCCCGACAAATCCCAGTGTGGTTTTGCAGTTCAACGGGTCAAATCTCTGTACTATTGAGTTTTGGGCCTTTGGTATCTAAAAAAACACAGTTTGAGTGTATCGCTCACTGTTCAGCCGCAAATATATCCATTTAAAAAGTCTGGCATACCCCAGTAAACAATAACTGTGGTTTTGCCATCCCACGGTAAAAAATCTCTATTACTCAGGTTTTGGTATATTTTCCGTAAAGAAAAACCGTAGTGTCTCCTGACTGTTGTGACACAAAAATATATCTGTTGAAAATAGTCTGGTGTAGGCCCCACAAATCCCAGGGTGGTTTTGCAGTTCAAAGGGTCAAATCTCTGTACTATCCAGTTTTGGGCCTTTGGTATCTAAAAAAACACAGTTTGAGTGTGCCGCTCACTGTTCAGCCACAATTATATCTATTTAAAAAATTCTGGCATACCCCAGTAAGCAATAACTGTGGTTTTGCTATCCCACGGTAAAAAATCTCTATTATTCAGGATTTGGTATATTTTACTTAGGGAAAAACAGTAGTGTCTCCTGACTGTTGTGACACAAAAATATGTCTGTTGAAAATAGTCTGGTGTAGGCCCGACAAATCCCAGTGTGGTTTTGCAGTTCAATGGGTCAAATCTCTGTACTATCCAGTTTTGGGCCTTTGGTATCTAAAAAAAACACAGTTTGAGTGTGTCGCTCACTGTTCAGCTGCAATTATATCTATTTAAAAAAGTCTGGTATACCCCAGTAAACAATAACTGTGGTTTTGCCATCCCACGGTAAAAAATCTCTATTATTCAGGTTTTGGTATATTTTCCATAAAGAAAAACAGTAGTGTCTCTGGACTGTTGTGACACAAAAATATATCTGTTGAAAATAGTCTGGTGTAGGTCCGACAAATCCCGGGGTGGTTTTGCAGTTCAACGGGTCAAATCTCTGTACTATTGAGTTTTGGGCCTTTGGTATCTAAAAAAACACAGTTTGAGTGTGTCGCCCACTGTTCAGCCGCAATTATATCTATTTAAAAAAGTCTGGTATACCCCAGTAAACAATAACTGTGGTTTTACCATCCCACGGTAAAAAATCTCTATTATTCAGGTTTTGGTATATTTTCCGTAAAGAAAAACAGTAGTCTCTCCTGACTGTTGTGACACAAAACTATATCTGTTGAAAATAGTCTGGTGTAGGTCCGACAAATCCCCGGGTGGTTTTGCAGTTCAACGGGTCAAATCTCTGTACTATTGAGTTTTGGGCCTTTGGTATCTAAAAAAACACAGTTTGAGTGTGTCGTTCACTGTTCAGCCGCAATTATATCTATTTAAAAAAGTCTGGTATACCCCAGTAAACAATAATTGTGGTTTTGCCATCCCACGGTAAAAAATCTCTATTATTCAGGTTTTGGTATATTTTCCGTAGAGAAAAACAGTAGTGTCTCCTGACTGTTGTGACACAAAAATATGTCTGTTGAAAATAGTCTGGTGTAGGCCCGACAAATCCCAGTGTGGTTTTGCAGTTCAACGGGTCAAATCTCTGTACTATCTAGTTTTGGGCCTTTGGTATCTAAAAAAACACAGTTTGAGTGTGTCGCTAACTGTTTAGCCACAATTATATCTATTTAAAATAGTCTGGTATACCCCAGTAAACAATAACTGTGGTTTTGCCATCCCACGGTAAAAAATCTCTATTATTCAGGTTTTGGTATATTTTCCATAGAGAAAAACAGTAGTGTCTCCTGACTGTTGTGACACAAAAATATGTCTGTTGAAAATAGTCTGGTGTAGGCCCGACAAATCCCAGTGTGGTTTAGCAGTTCAACGGGTCAAATCTCTGTACTATCCAGTTTTTGGCCTTTGGTATCTAAAAAAACACAGTTTGAGTGTGTCGCTCTCTGTTCAGCTGCAATTATATCTGTTTAAAAAAGTCTGGTATACCCCAGTAAACAATAACTGTGGTTTTGCCATCCCACGGTAAAAAATCTCTATTATTCAGATTTTGGTATATTTTCCGTAGAGAAAAACAGAAGTGTCTCATGACTGTTGTGACACAAAAATATGTCTGTTGAAAATAGCCTGGTGTAGGCCCGACAAATCCCAGTGTGGTTTTGCAGTTCAACGGGTCAAATCTCTGTACTATCCAGTTTTGGGCCTTTGGTATCTAAAAAAACACAGTTTGAGTGTATCGCTCACTGTTCAGCCGCAAATATATCCATTTAAAAAAGTCTGGCATACCCCAGTAAACAATAACTGTGGTTTTGCCATCCCACGGTAAAAAATCTATATTACTCTGGTTTTGGTATATTTTCCGTAAAGAAAAACCGTAGTGTCTCCTGACTGTTGTGACACAAAAATATATCTGTTGAAAATAGTCTGGTGTAGGCCCGACAAATCCCAGGGTGGTTTTGCAGTTCAACGGGTCAAATCTCTGTACTATCCAGTTTTGGGCCTTTGGTATCTAAAAAAACACAGTTTGAGTGTGCCGCTCACTGTTCAGTCACAATTATATCTATTTAAAAAAGTCTGGTATACCCCAGTAAGCAATAACTGTGGTTTTGCTATCCCACGGTAAAAAATCTCTATTATTAAGGATTTGGTATATTTTACTTAGGGAAAAACAGTAGTGTCTCCTGACTGTTGCGACACAAAAATATGTCTGTTGAAAATAGTCTGGTGTAGGCCCGACAAATCCCAGTGTGGTTTTGCAGTTCAATGGGTCAAATCTCTGTACTATCCAGTTTTGGGCCTTTGGTATCTAAAAAAACCACAGTTTGAGTGTGTCGCTCACTGTTCAGCTGCAATTATATCTATTTAAAAAAGTCTGGTATACCCCAGTAAACAATAACTGTGGTTTTGCCATCCCACGGTAAAAAATCTCTATTATTCAGGTTTTGGTATATTTTCCATAAAGAAAAACAGTAGTGTCTCTGGACTGTTGTGACACAAAAATATATCTGTTGAAAATAGTCTGGTGTAGGTCCGACAAATCCCGGGGTGGTTTTGCAGTTCAACGGGTCAAATCTCTGTACTATTGAGTTTTGGGCCTTTGGTATCTAAAAAAACACAGTTTGAGTGTGTCGCCTACTGTTCAGCCGCAATTATATCTATTTTAAAAAGTCTGGTATACCCCAGTAAACAATAACTGTGGTTTTACCATCCCACGGTAAAAAATCTCTATTATTCAGGTTTTGGTATATTTTCCGTAAAGAAAAACAGTAGTGTCTCCTGACTGTTGTGACACAAAACTATATCTGTTGAAAATAGTCTGGTGTAGGCCCGACAAATCCCAGTGTGGTTTTGCAGTTCAAAGGGTCAAATCTCTGTATTATCCATTTTTGGGCCTTTGGTATCTAAAAAAACACAGTTTGAGTGTGTCGCTCAGTGTTCAGCCGCAATTATATCTATTTAAAAAAGTCTGGTATACCCCAGTAAACAATAACTGTGGTTTTGCCATCCCACGGTAAAAAATCTCTATTATTCAGGTTTTGGTATATTTTCCGTAAAGAAAATCAGTAGTGTCTCCTGACTGTTGTGACACAAAAATATATCTGTTGAAAATAGTCTGGTGTAGGTCCGACAAATCCCCGGGTGGTTTTGCAGTTCAACGGGTCAAATCTCTGTACTATTGAGTTTTGGGCCTTTGGTATCTAAAAAAACACAGTTTGAGTGTGTCGTTCACTGTTCAGCCGCAATTATATCTATTTAAAAAAGTCTGGTATACCCCAGTAAACAATAACTGTGGTTTTGCCATCCCACGGTAAAAAATCTCTATTATTCAGGTTTTGGTATATTTTCCATAGAGAAAAACAGTAGTGTCTCCTGACTGTTGTGACACAAAAATATGTCTGTTGAAAATAGTCTGGTGTAGGCCCGACAAATCCCAGTGTGGTTTTGCAGTTCAACGGGTCAAATATCTGTACTATCCAGTTTTTGGCCTTTGGTATCTAAAAAAACACAGTTTGAGTGTGTCGCTCACTGTTCAGCTGCAATTATATCTGTTTAAAAAAGTCTGGTATACCCCAGTAAACAATAACTGTGGTTTTGCCATCCCACGGTAAAAAATCTCTTTTATTCAGGTTTTGGTATAATTTCCGTAGAGAAAAACAGAAGTGTCTCATGACTGTTGTGACACAAAAATATGTCTGTTGAAAATAGCCTGGTGTAGGCCCGACAAATCCCAGTGTGGTTTTGCAGTTCAACGGGTCAAATCTCTGTACTATCCAGTTTTGGGCCTTTGGTATCTAAAAAAACACAGTTTGAGTGTATCGCTCACTGTTCAGCCGCAAATATATCCATTTAAAAAAGTCTGGCATACCCCAGTAAACAATAACTGTGGTTTTGCCATCCCACGGTAAAAAATCTCTATTACTCAGGTTTTGGTAAATTTTCCGTAAAGAAAAACCATAGTGTCTCCTGACTGTTGTGACACAAAAATATATCTGTTGAAAATAGTCTGGTGTAGGCCCGACAAATCCCAGTGTGGTTTTGCAGTTCAATGGGTCAAATCTCTGTACTATCCAGTTTTGGGCCTTTGGTATCTAAAAAAAACACAGTTTGAGTGTGTCGCTCACTGTTCAGCTTCAATTATATCTATTTAAAAAAGTCTGGTATACCCCAGTAAACAATAACTGTGGTTTTGACATCCCACGGTAAAAAATCTCTATTATTCAGGTTTTGGTATATTTTCCGTAAAGAAAAACAGTAGTGCCTCCTGACTGTTGTGACACAAAACTATATCTGTTGAAAATAGTCTGGTGTAGGCCCGACAAATCCCAGTGTGGTTTTGCAGTTCATAGGGTCAAATCTCTGTATTATCCAGTTTTGGGCCTTTGGTATCTAAAAAAACACAGTTTGAGTGTGTCGCTCAGAGTTCAGCCGCAATTATATCTATTTAAAAAAGTCGGGTATACCCCAGTAAACAATAACTGTGGTTTTGCCATCCCACGGTAAAAAATCTCTATTATTCATGTTTTGGTATATTTTCCATAAAGAAAAACATTAGTGTCTCTGGACTGTTGTGACACAAAAATATATCTGTTGAAAATAGTCTGGTGTAGGTCCGACAAATCCCGGGGTGGATTTGCAGTACAACGGGTCAAATCTCTGTACTATTGAGTTTTGGGCCTTTGGTATCTAAAAAAACACAGTTTGAGTGTGTCGCCCACTGTTCAGCCGCAATTATATCTATTTAAAAAAGTCTGGTATACCCCAGTAAACAATAACTGTGGTTTTGCCATCCCACGGTAAAAAATCTCTATTATTCAGGTTTTGGTATATTTTCCGTAAAGAAAAACAGTAGTGTCTCCTGACTGTTGTGACACAAAAATATATCTGTTGAAAATAGTCTGGTGTAGGTCCGACAAATCACAGTGTGGTTTTGCAGTTCAACGGGTCAAATCTCTGTACTATTGAGTTTTGGCCTTTGGTATCCAAAAAAACTCAGTTTGAGTGTGTCGCTCACTGTTCAGCCGCAATTATATCTATTTAAAAAAGTCTGGTATACCGCAGTAAACAATAACTGTGGTTTTGCTATCCCACGGTAAAAAATCTCTATTATTCAGGTTTTGGTATATTTTCCGTAGAGAAAAACAGCAGTGTCTCCTGACTGTTGTGACACAAAAATATGTCTGTTGAAAATAGTCTGGTGTAGGCCCGACAAATCCCAGTCTGGTTTTGCAGTTCAATGGGTCAAATCTCTGTACTATCCAGTTTTGGGCCTTTGGTATCTAAAAGAAACACAGTTTGAGTGTGTCGCTCTCTGTTCAGCTGCAATTATATCTATTTAAAAAAGTCTGGTATACCCCAGTAAAAAATAACTGTGGTTTTGCCATCCCATGGTAAAAAATCTCTATTATTCAGGTTTTGGTATATTTTCCGTAAAGAAAAACAGTAGTGCCTCCTGACTGTTGTGACACAAAACTATATCTGTTGAAAATAGTCTGGTGTAGGCCCGACAAATCCCAGTGTGGTTTTGCAGTTCAAAGGGTCAAATCTCTGTAAATATCCAGTTTTGGGCCTTTGGTATCTAAAAAAACACAGTTTGAGTGTGTCGCTCAGAGTTCAGCCGCAATTATATCTATTTAAAGAAGTCTGGTATACCCCAGTAAACAATAACTGTGGTTTTACCATCCCACGGTAAAAAATCTCTATTATTCAGGTTTTGGTATATTTTCCATAAAGAAAAACAGTAGTTTCTCTGGACTGTTGTGACACAAAAATATATCTGTTGAAAATAGTCTGGTGTAGGTCCGACAAATCCCAGTGTGGTTTTGCAGTTCAAAGGGTCAAATCTCTGTAAATATCCAGTTTTGGGCCTTTGGTATCTAAAAAAACACAGTTTGAGTGTGTCGCCCACTGTTCAGCCGCAATTATATCTATTTAAAAAAGTCTGGTATACCCCAGTAAACAATAACTGTGGTTTTACCATCCCACGGTAAAAAATCTCTATTATTCAGGTTTTGGTATATTTTCCGTAAAGAAAAACAGTAGTGTCTCCTGACTGTTGTGACGCAAAACTATATCTGTTGAAAATAGTCTGGTGTAGGCCCGACAAATCCCAGTGTGGTTTTGCAGTTCAAAGGGTCAAATCTCTGTACTATCCATTTTTGGGCCTTTGGTATCTAAAAAAACACAGTTTGAGTTTGTCGCTCAGTGTTCAGCCACAATTATATCTATTTAAAAAAGTCTGGTATACCCCAGTAAACAATAACTGTGGTTTTGAAATCCCACGGTAAAAAATCTTTATTATTCAGGTTTTGGTATATTTTCCGTAAAGAAAAACAGTAGTGTCTCCTGACTGTTGTGACACAAAAATATATCTGTTGAAAATAGTCTGGTGTAGGCCCGACAAATCCCAGGGTGGTTTTGCAGTTCAACGGGTCAAATCTCTGTACTATCCAGTTTTGGGCCTTTGGTATCTAAAAAAACACAGTTTGAGTGTGCCGCTCACTGTTCAGTCACAATTATATCTATTTAAAAAAGTCTGGTATACCCCAGTAAGCAATAACTGTGGTTTTGCTATCCCACGGTAAAAAATCTCTATTATTAAGGATTTGGTATATTTTACTTAGGGAAAAACAGTAGTGTCTCCTTACTGTTGCGACACAAAAATATGTCTGTTGAAAATAGTCTGGTGTAGGCCCGACAAATCCCAGTGTGGTTTTGCAGTTCAATGGGTCAAATCTCTGTACTATCCAGTTTTGGGCCTTTGGTATCTAAAAAAACCACAGTTTGAGTGTGTCGCTCACTGTTCAGCTGCAATTATATCTATTTAAAAAAGTCTGGTATACCCCAGTAAACAATAACTGTGGTTTTGCCATCCCACGGTAAAAAATCTCTATTATTCAGGTTTTGGTATATTTTCCATAAAGAAAAACAGTAGTGTCTCTGGACTGTTGTGACACAAAAATATATCTGTTGAAAATAGTCTGGTGTAGGTCCGACAAATCCCGGGGTGGTTTTGCAGTTCAACGGGTCAAATCTCTGTACTATTGAGTTTTGGGCCTTTGGTATCTAAAAAAACACAGTTTGAGTGTGTCGCCTACTGTTCAGCCGCAATTATATCTATTTTAAAAAGTCTGGTATACCCCAGTAAACAATAACTGTGGTTTTACCATCCCACGGTAAAAAATCTCTATTATTCAGGTTTTGGTATATTTTCCGTAAAGAAAAACAGTAGTGTCTCCTGACTGTTGTGACACAAAACTATATCTGTTGAAAATAGTCTGGTGTAGGCCCGACAAATCCCAGTGTGGTTTTGCAGTTCAAAGGGTCAAATCTCTGTATTATCCATTTTTGGGCCTTTGGTATCTAAAAAAACACAGTTTGAGTGTGTCGCTCAGTGTTCAGCCGCAATTATATCTATTTAAAAAAGTCTGGTATACCCCAGTAAACAATAACTGTGGTTTTGCCATCCCACGGTAAAAAATCTCTATTATTCAGGTTTTGGTATATTTTCCGTAAAGAAAATCAGTAGTGTCTCCTGACTGTTGTGACACAAAAATATATCTGTTGAAAATAGTCTGGTGTAGGTCCGACAAATCCCCGGGTGGTTTTGCAGTTCAACGGGTCAAATCTCTGTACTATTGAGTTTTGGGCCTTTGGTATCTAAAAAAACACAGTTTGAGTGTGTCGTTCACTGTTCAGCCGCAATTATATCTATTTAAAAAAGTCTGGTATACCCCAGTAAACAATAACTGTGGTTTTACCATCCCACGGTAAAAAATCTCTATTATTCAGGTTTTGGTATATTTTCCGTAAAGAAAAACAGTAGTGTCTCCTGACTGTTGTGACACAAAACTATATCTGTTGAAAATAGTCTGGTGTAGGCCCGACAAATCCCAGTGTGGTTTTGCAGTTCAAAGGGTCAAATCTCTGTATTATCCATTTTTGGGCCTTTGGTATCTAAAAAAACACAGTTTGAGTGTGTCGCTCAGTGTTCAGCCGCAATTATATCTATTTAAAAAAGTCTGGTATACCCCAGTAAACAATAACTGTGGTTTTGCCATCCCACGGTAAAAAATCTCTATTATTCAGGTTTTGGTATATTTTCCGTAAAGAAAATCAGTAGTGTCTCCTGACTGTTGTGACACAAAAATATATCTGTTGAAAATAGTCTGGTGTAGGTCCGACAAATCCCCGGGTGGTTTTGCAGTTCAACGGGTCAAATCTCTGTACTATTGAGTTTTGGGCCTTTGGTATCTAAAAAAACACAGTTTGAGTGTGTCGTTCACTGTTCAGCCGCAATTATATCTATTTAAAAAAGTCTGGTATACCCCAGTAAACAATAACTGTGGTTTTGCCATCCCACGGTAAAAAATCTCTATTATTCAGGTTTTGGTATATTTTCCGTAAAGAAAATCAGTAGTGTCTCCTGACTGTTGTGACACAAAAATATATCTGTTGAAAATAGTCTGGTGTAGGTCCGACAAATCCCGGGGTGGTTTTGCAGTTCAACGGGTCAAATCTCTGTACTATTGAGTTTTGGGCCTTTGGTATCTAAAAAAACACAGTTTGAGTGTGTCGCCTACTGTTCAGCCGCAATTATATCTATTTTAAAAAGTCTGGTATACCCCAGTAAACAATAACTGTGGTTTTACCATCCCACGGTAAAAAATCTCTATTATTCAGGTTTTGGTATATTTTCCGTAAAGAAAAACAGTAGTGTCTCCTGACTGTTGTGACACAAAACTATATCTGTTGAAAATAGTCTGGTGTAGGCCCGACAAATCCCAGTGTGGTTTTGCAGTTCAAAGGGTCAAATCTCTGTATTATCCATTTTTGGGCCTTTGGTATCTAAAAAAACACAGTTTGAGTGTGTCGCTCAGTGTTCAGCCGCAATTATATCTATTTAAAAAAGTCTGGTATACCCCAGTAAACAATAACTGTGGTTTTGCCATCCCACGGTAAAAAATCTCTATTATTCAGGTTTTGGTATATTTTCCGTAAAGAAAATCAGTAGTGTCTCCTGACTGTTGTGACACAAAAATATATCTGTTGAAAATAGTCTGGTGTAGGTCCGACAAATCCCCGGGTGGTTTTGCAGTTCAACGGGTCAAATCTCTGTACTATTGAGTTTTGGGCCTTTGGTATCTAAAAAAACACAGTTTGAGTGTGTCGTTCACTGTTCAGCCGCAATTATATCTATTTAAAAAAGTCTGGTATACCCCAGTAAACAATAACTGTGGTTTTGCCATCCCACGGTAAAAAATCTCTATTATTCAGGTTTTGGTATATTTTCCATAGAGAAAAACAGTAGTGTCTCCTGACTGTTGTGACACAAAAATATGTCTGTTGAAAATAGTCTGGTGTAGGCCCGACAAATCCCAGTGTGGTTTTGCAGTTCAACGGGTCAAATATCTGTACTATCCAGTTTTTGGCCTTTGGTATCTAAAAAAACACAGTTTGAGTGTGTCGCTCACTGTTCAGCTGCAATTATATCTGTTTAAAAAAGTCTGGTATACCCCAGTAAACAATAACTGTGGTTTTGCCATCCCACGGTAAAAAATCTCTTTTATTCAGGTTTTGGTATAATTTCCGTAGAGAAAAACAGAAGTGTCTCATGACTGTTGTGACACAAAAATATGTCTGTTGAAAATAGCCTGGTGTAGGCCCGACAAATCCCAGTGTGGTTTTGCAGTTCAACGGGTCAAATCTCTGTACTATCCAGTTTTGGGCCTTTGGTATCTAAAAAAACACAGTTTGAGTGTATCGCTCACTGTTCAGCCGCAAATATATCCATTTAAAAAAGTCTGGCATACCCCAGTAAACAATAACTGTGGTTTTGCCATCCCACGGTAAAAAATCTCTATTACTCAGGTTTTGGTAAATTTTCCGTAAAGAAAAACCATAGTGTCTCCTGACTGTTGTGACACAAAAATATATCTGTTGAAAATAGTCTGGTGTAGGCCCGACAAATCCCAGTGTGGTTTTGCAGTTCAATGGGTCAAATCTCTGTACTATCCAGTTTTGGGCCTTTGGTATCTAAAAAAAACACAGTTTGAGTGTGTCGCTCACTGTTCAGCTTCAATTATATCTATTTAAAAAAGTCTGGTATACCCCAGTAAACAATAACTGTGGTTTTGACATCCCACGGTAAAAAATCTCTATTATTCAGGTTTTGGTATATTTTCCGTAAAGAAAAACAGTAGTGCCTCCTGACTGTTGTGACACAAAACTATATCTGTTGAAAATAGTCTGGTGTAGGCCCGACAAATCCCAGTGTGGTTTTGCAGTTCAAAGGGTCAAATCTCTGTATTATCCAGTTTTGGGCCTTTGGTATCTAAAAAAACACAGTTTGAGTGTGTCTCTCAGAGTTCAGCCGCAATTATATCTATTTAAAAAAGTCGGGTATACCCCAGTAAACAATAACTGTGGTTTTCCATCCCACGGTAAAAAATCTCTATTATTCATGTTTTGGTATATTTTCCATAAAGAAAAACATTAGTGTCTCTGGACTGTTGTGACACAAAAATATATCTGTTGAAAATAGTCTGGTGTAGGTCCGACAAATCCCGGGGTGGATTTGCAGTACAACGGGTCAAATCTCTGTACTATTGAGTTTTGGGCCTTTGGTATCTAAAAAAACACAGTTTGAGTGTGTCGCCCACTGTTCAGCCGCAATTATATCTATTTAAAAAAGTCTGGTATACCCCAGTAAACAATAACTGTGGTTTTGCCATCCCACGGTAAAAAATCTCTATTATTCAGGTTTTGGTATATTTTCCGTAAAGAAAAACAGTAGTGTCTCCTGACTGTTGTGACACAAAAATATATCTGTTGAAAATAGTCTGGTGTAGGTCCGACAAATCACAGTGTGGTTTTGCAGTTCAACGGGTCAAATCTCTGTACTATTGAGTTTTGGCCTTTGGTATCCAAAAAAACTCAGTTTGAGTGTGTCGCTCACTGTTCAGCCGCAATTATATCTATTTAAAAAAGTCTGGTATACCGCAGTAAACAATAACTGTGGTTTTGCTATCCCACGGTAAAAAATCTCTATTATTCAGGTTTTGGTATATTTTCCGTAGAGAAAAACAGCAGTGTCTCCTGACTGTTGTGACACAAAAATATGTCTGTTGAAAATAGTCTGGTGTAGGCCCGACAAATCCCAGTCTGGTTTTGCAGTTCAATGGGTCAAATCTCTGTACTATCCAGTTTTGGGCCTTTGGTATCTAAAAGAAACACAGTTTGAGTGTGTCGCTCTCTGTTCAGCTGCAATTATATCTATTTAAAAAAGTCTGGTATACCCCAGTAAAAAATAACTGTGGTTTTGCCATCCCATGGTAAAAAATCTCTATTATTCAGGTTTTGGTATATTTTCCGTAAAGAAAAACAGTAGTGCCTCCTGACTGTTGTGACACAAAACTATATCTGTTGAAAATAGTCTGGTGTAGGCCCGACAAATCCCAGTGTGGTTTTGCAGTTCAAAGGGTCAAATCTCTGTAAATATCCAGTTTTGGGCCTTTGGTATCTAAAAAAACACAGTTTGAGTGTGTCGCTCAGAGTTCAGCCGCAATTATATCTATTTAAAGAAGTCTGGTATACCCCAGTAAACAATAACTGTTTTTTTACCATCCCACGGTAAAAAATCTCTATTATTCAGGTTTTGGTATATTTTCCATAAAGAAAAACAGTAGTTTCTCTGGACTGTTGTGACACAAAAATATATCTGTTGAAAATAGTCTGGTGTAGGTCCGACAAATCCCAGTGTGGTTTTGCAGTTCAAAGGGTCAAATCTCTGTAAATATCCAGTTTTGGGCCTTTGGTATCTAAAAAAACACAGTTTGAGTGTGTCGCCCACTGTTCAGCCGCAATTATATCTATTTAAAAAAGTCTGGTATACCCCAGTAAACAATAACTGTGGTTTTACCATCCCACGGTAAAAAATCTCTATTATTCAGGTTTTGGTATATTTTCCGTAAAGAAAAACAGTAGTGTCTCCTGACTGTTGTGACGCAAAACTATATCTGTTGAAAATAGTCTGGTGTAGGCCCGACAAATCCCAGTGTGGTTTTGCAGTTCAAAGGGTCAAATCTCTGTACTATCCATTTTTGGGCCTTTGGTATCTAAAAAAACACAGTTTGAGTTTGTCGCTCAGTGTTCAGCCACAATTATATCTATTTAAAAAAGTCTGGTATACCCCAGTAAACAATAACTGTGGTTTTGCCATCCCACGGTAAAAAATCTCTATTATTCAGGTTTTGGTATATTTTCCGTAAAGAAAAACAGTAGTGTCTCCTGACTGTTGTGACACAAAAATATATCTGTTGAAAATAGTCTGGTGTAGGCCCGACAAATCCCAGGGTGGTTTTGCAGTTCAACGGGTCAAATCTCTGTACTATCCAGTTTTGGGCCTTTGGTATCTAAAAAAACACAGTTTGAGTGTGCCGCTCACTGTTCAGTCACAATTATATCTATTTAAAAAAGTCTGGTATACCCCAGTAAACAATAACTGTGGTTTTACCATCCCACGGTAAAAAATCTCTATTATTCAGGTTTTGGTATATTTTCCGTAAAGAAAAACAGTAGTGTCTCCTGACTGTTGTGACACAAAACTATATCTGTTGAAAATAGTCTGGTGTAGGCCCGACAAATCCCAGTGTGGTTTTGCAGTTCAAAGGGTCAAATCTCTGTATTATCCATTTTTGGGCCTTTGGTATCTAAAAAAACACAGTTTGAGTGTGTCGCTCAGTGTTCAGCCGCAATTATATCTATTTAAAAAAGTCTGGTATACCCCAGTAAACAATAACTGTGGTTTTGCCATCCCACGGTAAAAAATCTCTATTATTCAGGTTTTGGTATATTTTCCGTAAAGAAAATCAGTAGTGTCTCCTGACTGTTGTGACACAAAAATATATCTGTTGAAAATAGTCTGGTGTAGGTCCGACAAATCCCCGGGTGGTTTTGCAGTTCAACGGGTCAAATCTCTGTACTATTGAGTTTTTGGCCTTTGGTATCTAAAAAAACACAGTTTGAGTGTGTCGTTCACTGTTCAGCCGCAATTATATCTATTTAAAAAAGTCTGGTATACCCCAGTAAACAATAACTGTGGTTTTGCCATCCCACGGTAAAAAATCTCTATTATTCAGGTTTTGGTATATTTTCCATAGAGAAAAACAGTAGTGTCTCCTGACTGTTGTGACACAAAAATATGTCTGTTGAAAATAGTCTGGTGTAGGCCCGACAAATCCCAGTGTGGTTTTGCAGTTCAACGGGTCAAATATCTGTACTATCCAGTTTTTGGCCTTTGGTATCTAAAAAAACACAGTTTGAGTGTGTCGCTCACTGTTCAGCTGCAATTATATCTGTTTAAAAAAGTCTGGTATACCCCAGTAAACAATAACTGTGGTTTTGCCATCCCACGGTAAAAAATCTCTTTTATTCAGGTTTTGGTATAATTTCCGTAGAGAAAAACAGAAGTGTCTCATGACTGTTGTGACACAAAAATATGTCTGTTGAAAATAGCCTGGTGTAGGCCCGACAAATCCCAGTGTGGTTTTGCAGTTCAACGGGTCAAATCTCTGTACTATCCAGTTTTGGGCCTTTGGTATCTAAAAAAAACACAGTTTGAGTGTGTCGCTCACTGTTCAGCTTCAATTATATCTATTTAAAAAAGTCTGGTATACCCCAGTAAACAATAACTGTGGTTTTGACATCCCACGGTAAAAAATCTCTATTATTCAGGTTTTGGTATATTTTCCGTAAAGAAAAACAGTAGTGCCTCCTGACTGTTGTGACACAAAACTATATCTGTTGAAAATAGTCTGGTGTAGGCCCGACAAATCCCAGTGTGGTTTTGCAGTTCAAAGGGTCAAATCTCTGTATTATCCAGTTTTGGGCCTTTGGTATCTAAAAAAACACAGTTTGAGTGTGTCGCTCAGAGTTCAGCCGCAATTATATCTATTTAAAAAAGTCGGGTATACCCCAGTAAACAATAACTGTGGTTTTGCCATCCCACGGTAAAAAATCTCTATTATTCATGTTTTGGTATATTTTCCATAAAGAAAAACATTAGTGTCTCTGGACTGTTGTGACACAAAAATATATCTGTTGAAAATAGTCTGGTGTAGGTCCGACAAATCCCGGGGTGGTTTTGCAGTACAACGGGTCAAATCTCTGTACTATTGAGTTTTGGGCCTTTGGTATCTAAAAAAACACAGTTTGAGTGTGTCGCCCACTGTTCAGCCGCAATTATATCTATTTAAAAAAGTCTGGTATACCCCAGTAAACAATAACTGTGGTTTTGCCATCCCACGGTAAAAAATCTCTATTATTCAGGTTTTGGTATATTTTCCGTAAAGAAAAACAGTAGTGTCTCCTGACTGTTGTGACACAAAAATATATCTGTTGAAAATAGTCTGGTGTAGGTCCGACAAATCACAGTGTGGTTTTGCAGTTCAACGGGTCAAATCTCTGTACTATTGAGTTTTGGGCCTTTGGTATCTAAAAAAACACAGTTTGAGTGTGTCGCCGACTGTTCAGCCGCAATTATATCTATTTAAAAATGTCTGGTATACCCCAGTAAACAATAACTGTGGTTTTGCCATCTCACGGTAAAAAATCTCTATTATTCAGGTTTTAGTATATTTTCCGTAGAGAAAAACAGTAGTGTCTCCTGACTGTTGTGACACAAAAATATGTCTGTTGAAAATAGTCTGGTGTAGGCCCGACAAATCCCAGTGTGGTTTTGCAGTTCAACGGGTCAAATCTCTGTACTATCCAGTTTTGGGCCTTTGGTATATAAAAAAACACAGTTTGAGTGTGTCGTTCACTGTTCAGCCGCAATTATATCTATTTAAAAAAGTCTGGTATACCCCAATAAACAAAAACTGTGGTTTTGCCATCCCACGGTAAAAAATCTCTATTATTCAGGTTTTGGTATATTTTCCATAGAGAAAAACAGTAGTGTCTCCTGACTGTTGACACAAAAATATGTCTGTTGAAAATAGTCTGGTGTAGGCCCGACAAATCCCAGTGTGGTTTTGCAGTTCAACGGGTCAAATCTCTGTACTATCCAGTTTTTGGCCTTTGGTATCTAAAAATACACAGTTTGAGTGTGTCGCTCACTGTTCAGCTGCAATTATATCTATTTAAAAAAGTCTGGTATACCCCAGTAAACAATAACTGTGGTTTTGCCATCCCACGGTAAAAAATCTCTATTATTCAGGTTTTGGTATATTTTCCATAAAGAAAAACAGTAGTGTCTCCTGACTGTTGTGACACAAAAATATATCTGTTGAAAATAGTCTGGTGTAGGGCCGACAAATCCCAGGGTGGTTTTGCAGTTCAACGGATCAAATCTCTGTACTATCCAGTTTTGGCCTTTGGTATCCAAAAAAACTCAGTTTGAGTGTGTCGCTCACTGTTCAGCCGCAATTATATCTATTTAAAAAAGTCTGGTATACCGCAGTAAACAATAACTGTGGTTTTGCTATCCCACGGTAAAAAATCTCTATTATTCAGGTTTTGGTATATTTTCCGTAGAGAAAAACAGCAGTGTCTCCTGACTGTTGTGACACAAAAATATGTCTGTTGAAAATAGTCTGGTGTAGGCCCGACAAATCCCAGTCTGGTTTTGCAGTTCAATGGGTCAAATCTCTGTACTATCCAGTTTTGGGCCTTTGGTATCTAAAAGAAACACAGTTTGAGTGTGTCGCTCTCTGTTCAGCTGCAATTATATCTATTTAAAAAAGTCTGGTATACCCCAGTAAAAAATAACTGTGGTTTTGCCATCCCATGGTAAAAAATCTCTATTATTCAGGTTTTGGTATATTTTCCGTAAAGAAAAACAGTAGTGCCTCCTGACTGTTGTGACACAAAACTATATCTGTTGAAAATAGTCTGGTGTAGGCCCGACAAATCCCAGTGTGGTTTTGCAGTTCAAAGGGTCAAATCTCTGTAAATATCCAGTTTTGGGCCTTTGGTATCTAAAAAAACACAGTTTGAGTGTGTCGCTCAGAGTTCAGCCGCAATTATATCTATTTAAAGAAGTCTGGTATACCCCAGTAAACAATAACTGTGGTTTTACCATCCCACGGTAAAAAATCTCTATTATTCAGGTTTTGGTATATTTTCCGTAAAGAAAAACAGTAGTGTCTCCTGACTGTTGTGACGCAAAACTATATCTGTTGAAAATAGTCTGGTGTAGGCCCGACAAATCCCAGTGTGGTTTTGCAGTTCAAAGGGTCAAATCTCTGTACTATCCATTTTTGGGCCTTTGGTATCTAAAAAAACACAGTTTGAGTTTGTCGCTCAGTGTTCAGCCACAATTATATCTATTTAAAAAAGTCTGGTATACCCCAGTAAACAATAACTGTGGTTTTGCCATCCCACGGTAAAAAATCTCTATTATTCAGGTTTTGGTATATTTTCCGTAAAGAAAAACAGTAGTGTCTCCTGACTGTTGTGACACAAAAATATATCTGTTGAAAATAGTCTGGTGTAGGTCCGACAAATCCCCGGGTGGTTTTGCAGTTCAACGGGTCAAATCTCTGTACTATTGAGTTTCGGGCCTTTGGTATCTAAAAAAACACAGTTTCAGTGTGTCGCCCACTGTTCAGCCGCAATTATATCTATTTAAAAATGTCTGGTATACCCCAGTAAACAATAACTGTGGTTTTGCCATCCCACGGTAAAAAATCTCTATTATTCAGGTTTTGGTATATTTTCCGTAGAGAAAAACAGTAGTGTCTCCTGACTGTTGTGACACAAAAATATGTCTGTTGAAAATAGTCTGGTGTAGGCCCGTCAAATCCCCGTGTGGTTTTGCAGTTCAACGGGTCAAATCTCTGTACTATCCAGTTTTGGGCCTTTGGTATCTAAAAAAACACAGTTTGAGTGTGTCGCTAACTGTTTAGCTGCAATTATATCTATTTAAAAAAGTCTGGTATACCCCAGTAAACAATAACAGTGGTTTTGCCATCCCACGGTAAAAAATCTCTATTATTCAGGCTTTGGTATATTTTCCATAGAGAAAAAAAGTAGTGTCTCCTGACTGTTGACACAAAAATATGTCTGTTGAAAATAGTCTGGTGTAGGCCCGACAAATCCCAGTGTGGTTTTGCAGTTCAATTGGTCAAATCTCTGTACTATCCAGTTTTGGGCCTTTGGTATCTAAAAAAACACAGTTTGAGTGTGTCGCCCACTGTTCAGCCGCAATTATATCTATTTAAAAAAGTCTGGTATACCCCAGTAAACAATAACTGTGGTTTTACCATCCCACGGTAAAAAATCTCTATTATTCAGGTTTTGGTATATTTTCCGTAAAGAAAAACAGTAGTGTCTCCTGACTGTTGTGACACAAAACTATATCTGTTGAAAATAGTCTGGTGTAGGCCCGACAAATCCCAGTGTGGTTTTGCAGTTCAAAGGGTCAAATCTCTGTACTATCCATTTTTGGGCCTTTGGTATCTAAAAAAACACAGTTTGAGTGTGTCGCTCAGTGTACAGCCGCAATTATATCTATTTAAAAAAGTCTGGTATACCCCAGTAAACAATAACTGTGGTTTTGCCATCCCACGGTAAAAAATCTCTATTATTCAGGTTTTGGTATATTTTCCGTAAAGAAAAACAGTAGTGTCTCCTGACTGTTGTGACACAAAAATATATCTGTTGAAAATAGTCTGGTGTAGGTCCGACAAATCACAGTGTGGTTTTGCAGTTCAACGGGTCAAATCTCTGTACTATTGAGTTTTGGGCCTTTGGTATCTAAAAAAACACAGTTTGAGTGTGTCGCCGACTGTTCAGCCGCAATTATATCTATTTAAAAATGTCTGGTATACCCCAGTAAACAATAACTGTGGTTTTGCCATCTCACGGTAAAAAATCTCTATTATTCAGGTTTTGGTATATTTTCCGTAGAGAAAAACAGTAGTGTCTCCTGACTGTTGTGACACAAAAATATGTCTGTTGAAAATAGTCTGGTGTAGGCCCGACAAATCCCAGTGTGGTTTTGCAGTTCAACGGGTCAAATCTCTGTACTATCCAGTTTTGGGCCTTTGGTATATAAAAAAACACAGTTTGAGTGTGTCGTTCACTGTTCAGCCGCAATTATATCTATTTAAAAAAGTCTGGTATACCCCAATAAACAAAAACTGTGGTTTTGCCATCCCACGGTAAAAAATCTCTATTATTCAGGTTTTGGTATATTTTCCATAGAGAAAAACAGTAGTGTCTCCTGACTGTTGTGACACAAAAATATGTCTGTTGAAAATAGTCTGGTGTAGGCCCGACAAATCCCAGTGTGGTTTTGCAGTTCAACGGGTCAAATCTCTGTACTATCCAGTTTTTGGCCTTTGGTATCTAAAAATACACAGTTTGAGTGTGTCGCTCACTGTTCAGCTGCAATTATATCTATTTAAAAAAGTCTGGTATACCCCAGTAAACAATAACTGTGGTTTTGCCATCCCACGGTAAAAAATCTCTATTATTCAGGTTTTGGTATATTTTCCATAAAGAAAAACAGTAGTGTCTCCTGACTGTTGTGACACAAAAATATATCTGTTGAAAATAGTCTGGTGTAGGGCCGACAAATCCCAGGGTGGTTTTGCAGTTCAACGGATCAAATCTCTGTACTATCCAGTTTTGGCCTTTGGTATCCAAAAAAACTCAGTTTGAGTGTGTCGCTCACTGTTCAGCCGCAATTATATCTATTTAAAAAAGTCTGGTATACCGCAGTAAACAATAACTGTGGTTTTGCTATCCCACGGTAAAAAATCTCTATTATTCAGGTTTTGGTATATTTTCCGTAGAGAAAAACAGCAGTGTCTCCTGACTGTTGTGACACAAAAATATGTCTGTTGAAAATAGTCTGGTGTAGGCCCGACAAATCCCAGTCTGGTTTTGCAGTTCAATGGGTCAAATCTCTGTACTATCCAGTTTTGGGCCTTTGGTATCTAAAAGAAACACAGTTTGAGTGTGTCGCTCTCTGTTCAGCTGCAATTATATCTATTTAAAAAAGTCTGGTATACCCCAGTAAAAAATAACTGTGGTTTTGCCATCCCATGGTAAAAAATCTCTATTATTCAGGTTTTGGTATATTTTCCGTAAAGAAAAACAGTAGTGCCTCCTGACTGTTGTGACACAAAACTATATCTGTTGAAAATAGTCTGGTGTAGGCCCGACAAATCCCAGTGTGGTTTTGCAGTTCAAAGGGTCAAATCTCTGTAAATATCCAGTTTTGGGCCTTTGGTATCTAAAAAAACACAGTTTGAGTGTGTCGCTCAGAGTTCAGCCGCAATTATATCTATTTAAAGAAGTCTGGTATACCCCAGTAAACAATAACTGTGGTTTTACCATCCCACGGTAAAAAATCTCTATTATTCAGGTTTTGGTATATTTTCCATAAAGAAAAACAGTAGTTTCTCTGGACTGTTGTGACACAAAAATATATCTGTTGAAAATAGTCTGGTGTAGGTCCGACAAATCCCAGTGTGGTTTTGCAGTTCAACGGGTCAAATCTCTGTACTATTGAGTTTTGGGCCTTTGGTATCTAAAAAAAACACAGTTTGAGTGTGTCGCCCACTGTTCAGCCGCAATTATATCTATTTAAAAAAGTCTGGTATACCCCAGTAAACAATAACTGTGGTTTTACCATCCCACGGTAAAAAATCTCTATTATTCAGGTTTTGGTATATTTTCCGTAAAGAAAAACAGTAGTGTCTCCTGACTGTTGTGACGCAAAACTATATCTGTTGAAAATAGTCTGGTGTAGGCCCGACAAATCCCAGTGTGGTTTTGCAGTTCAAAGGGTCAAATCTCTGTACTATCCATTTTTGGGCCTTTGGTATCTAAAAAAACACAGTTTGAGTTTGTCGCTCAGTGTTCAGCCACAATTATATCTATTTAAAAAAGTCTGGTATACCCCAGTAAACAATAACTGTGGTTTTGCCATCCCACGGTAAAAAATCTCTATTATTCAGGTTTTGGTATATTTTCCGTAAAGAAAAACAGTAGTGTCTCCTGACTGTTGTGACACAAAAATATATCTGTTGAAAATAGTCTGGTGTAGGCCCGTCAAATCCCCGTGTGGTTTTGCAGTTCAACGGGTCAAATCTCTGTACTATCCAGTTTTGGGCCTTTGGTATCTAAAAAAACACAGTTTGAGTGTGTCGCTAACTGTTTAGCTGCAATTATATCTATTTAAAAAAGTCTGGTATACCCCAGTAAACAATAACAGTGGTTTTGCCATCCCACGGTAAAAAATCTCTATTATTCAGGCTTTGGTATATTTTCCATAGAGAAAAAAAGTAGTGTCTCCTGACTGTTGACACAAAAATATGTCTGTTGAAAATAGTCTGGTGTAGGTCCGACAAATCCCAGTGTGGTTTTGCAGTTCAATTGGTCAAATCTCTGTACTATCCAGTTTTGGGCCTTTGGTATCTAAAAAAAACACATTTTGAGTGTGTCGCTCACTGTTCAGCCGCAATTATATCTATTTAAAAAAGTCTGGTATACCCCAGTAAACAATAACAGTGGTTTTGCCATCCCACGGTAAAAAATCTCTATTATTCAGGTTTTGGTATATTTTCCGTAGAGAAAAACAGAAGTGTCTCATGACTGTTGTGACACAAAAATATGTCTGTTGAAAATAGCCTGGTGTAGGCCCGACAAATCCCAGGGTGGTTTTGCATTTCAACGGGTCAAATCTCTGTACTATCCAGTTTTGGGCCTTTGGTATATAAAAACACACAGTTTGAGTGTGTCGCTCACTGTTCAGCCACAATTATATCTATTTAAAAAATTCTGGTATACCCCAGTAAACAATAACTGTGGTTTTGCTATCCCACGGTAAAAAATCTCTATTATTCAGGATTTGGTATATTTTACGTAGGGAAAAACAGTAGTGTCTCCTGACTGTTGTGACACAAAAATATGTCTGTTGAAAATAGTCTGGTGTAGGCCCAACAAATCCCAGTGTGGTTTTGCAGTTCAATGGGTTAAATCTCTGTACTATCCAGTTTTGGGCCTTTGGTATCTAAAAAAACACAGTTTGAGTGTGTCGCTCAGAGTTCAGCCACAATTATATCTATTTAAAGAAGTCTGGTATACCCCAGTAAACAATAACTGTGGTTTTGCCATCCCACGGTAAAAAATCTCTATTATTCAGGTTTTGGTATATTTTCCATAAAGAAAAACAGTAGTTTCTCTGGACTGTTGTGACACAAAAATATATCTGTTGAAAATAGTCTGGTGTAGGTCCGACAAATCCCAGTGTGGTTTTGCAGTTCAACGGGTCAAATCTCTGTACTATTGAGTTTTGGGCCTTTGGTATCTAAACAAAACAAAGTTTGAGTGTGTCGCCCACTGTTCAGCCGCAATTATATCTATTTAAAAAAGTCTGGTATACCCCAGTAAACAATAACTGTGGTTTTACCATCCCACAGTAAAAAATCTCTATTATTCAGGTTTTGGTATATTTTCCGTAAAGAAAAACAGTAGTGTCTCCTGACTGTTGTGACGCAAAACTATATCTGTTGAAAATAGTCTGGTGTAGGCCCGACAAATCCCAGTGTGGTTTTGCAGTTCAAAGGGTCAAATCTCTGTACTATCCATTTTTGGACCTTTGGTATCTAAAAAAACACAGTTTGAGTTTGTCGCTCAGTGTTCAGCGACAATTATATCTATTTAAAAAAGTCTGGTATACCCCAGTAAACAATAACTGTGGTTTTGCCATCCCACGGTAAAAAATCTCTATTATTCAGGTTTTGGTATATTTTCCGTAAAGAAAAACAGTAGTGTCTCCTGACTGTTGTGACACAAAAATATATCTGTTGAAAATAGTCTGGTGTAGGTCCGACAAATCCCCGGGTGGTTTTGCAGTTCAACGGGTCAAATCTCTGTACTATTGAGTTTTGGGCCTTTGGTATCTAAAAAAACACAGTTTCAGTGTGTCGCCCACTGTTCAGCTGCAATTATATCTATTTAAAAATGTCTGGTATACCCCAGTAAACAATAACTGTGGTTTTGCCATCCCACGGTAAAAAATCTCTATTATTCAGGTTTTGGTATATTTTCCGTAGAGAAAAACAGTAGTGTCTCCTGACTGTTGTGACACAAAAATATGTCTGTTGAAAATAGTCTGGTGTAGGCCCGTCAAATCCCATTGTAGTTTTGCAGTTCAACGGGTCAAATCTCTGTACTATCCAGTTTTGGGCCTTTGGTATCTAAAAAACACAGTTTGAGTGTGTCGCTAACTGTTTAGCCGCAATTATATCTATTTAAAAAAGTCTGGTATACCCCAGTAAACAATAACAGTGGTTTTGCCATCCCACGGTAAAAAATCTCTATGATTCAGGTTTTGGTATATTTTCCATAGAGAAAAACAGTAGTGTCTCCTGACTGTTGACACAAAAATATGTCTGTTGAAAATAGTCTGGTGTAGGCCCGACAAATCCCAGTGTGGTTTAGCAGTTCAACGGGTCAAATCTCTGTACTATCCAGTTTTTGGCCTTTGGTATCTAAAATAACACAGTTTGAGTGTGTCGCTCACTGTTCAGCTGCAATTATATCTGTTTAAAAAAGTCTGGTATACCCTAGTAAACAATAACTGTGGTTTTGCCATCCCACGGTAAAAAATCTCTATTATTCAGGTTTTGGTATATTTTCCGTAGAGAAAAACAGAAGTGTCTCATGACTGTTGTGACACAAAAATATGTCTGTTGAAAATAGCCTGGTGTAGGCCCGACAAATCCCAGTGTGGTTTTGCAGTTCAACGGGTCAAATCTCTGTACTATCCAGTTTTGGGCCTTTGGTATCTAAAAAAACACAGTTTGAGTGTATCGCTCACTGTTCAGCCGCAAATATATCCATTTAAAAAGTCTGGCATACCCCAGTAAACAATAACTGTGGTTTTGCCATCCCACGGTAAAAAATCTCTATTACTCTGGTTTTGGTATATTTTCCGTAAAGAAAAACCGTAGTGTCTCCTGACTGTTGTGACACAAAAATATATCTGTTGAAAATAGTCTGGTGTAGGCCCGACAAATCCCAGGGTGGTTTTGCAGTTCAACGGGTCAAATCTCTGTACTATCCAGTTTTGGGCCTTTGGTATCTAAAAAAACACAGTTTGAGTGTGCCGCTCACTGTTCAGCCACAATTATATCTATTTAAAAAATTCTGGCATACCCCAGTAAGCAATAACTGTGGTTTTGCTATCCCACGGTAAAAAATCTCTATTATTCAGGATTTGGTATATTTTACTTAGGGAAAAACAGTAGTGTCTCCTGACTGTTGTGACACAAAAATATGTCTGTTGAAAATAGTCTGGTGTAGGCCCGACAAATCCCAGTGTGGTTTTGCAGTTCAATGGGTCAAATCTCTGTACTATCCAGTTTTGGGCCTTTGGTATCTAAAAAAAACACAGTTTGAGTGTGTCGCTCACTGTTCAGCTGCAATTATATCTATTTAAAAAAGTCTGGTATACCCCAGTAAACAATAACTGTGGTTTTGCCATCCCACGGTAAAAAATCTCTATTATTCAGGTTTTGGTATATTTTCCATAAAGAAAAACAGTAGTGTCTCTGGACTGTTGTGACACAAAAATATATCTGTTGAAAATAGTCTGGTGTAGGTCCGACAAATCCCAGTGTGGTTTTGCAGTTCAACGGGTCAAATCTCTGTACTATCCAGTTTTGGGCCTTTGGTATCTAAAAAAACACAGTTTGAGTGTGTCGCTAACTGTTTAGCCACAATTATATCTATTTAAAAAAGTCTGGTATACCCCAGTAAACAATAACTGTGCTTTTGCCATCCCACGGTAAAAAATCTCTATTATTCCGGTTTTGGTATATTTTCCATAGAGAAAAACTGTAGTGTCTCCTGACTGTTGTGACACAAAAATATGTCTGTTGAAAATAGTCTGGTGTAGGCCCGACAAATCCCAGTGTGGTTTAGCAGTTCAACGGGTCAAATCTCTGTACTATCCAGTTTTTGGCCTTTGGTATCTAAAAAAACACAGTTTGAGTGTGTCGCTCACTGTTCAGCTGCAATTATATCTGTTTAAAAAAGTCTGGTATACCCCAGTAAACAATAACTGTGGTTTTGCCATCCCACGGTAAAAAATCTCTATTATTCAGATTTTGGTATATTTTCCGTAGAGAAAAACAGAAGTGTCTCATGACTGTTGTGACACAAAAATATGTCTGTTGAAAATAGCTTGGTGTAGGCCCGACAAATCCCAGTGTGGTTTTGCAGTTCAACGGGTCAAATCTCTGTACTATCCAGTTTTGGGCCTTTGGTATCTAAAAAAACACAGTTTGAGTGTGCCGCTCACTGTTCAGTCACAATTATATCTATTTAAAAAAGTCTGGTATACCCCAGTAAGCAATAACTGTGGTTTTGCTATCCCACAGTAAAAAATCTCTATTATTAAGGATTTGGTATATTTTACTTAGGGAAAAACAGTAGTGTCTCCTGACTGTTGCGACACAAAAATATGTCTGTTGAAAATAGTCTGGTGTAGGCCCGACAAATCCCAGTGTGGTTTTGCAGTTCAATGGGTCAAATCGCTGTACTATCCAGTTTTGGGCCTTTGGTATCTAAAAAAACCACAGTTTGAGTGTGTCGCTCACTGTTCAGCTGCAATTATATCTATTTAAAAAAGTCTGGTATACCCCAGTAAACAATAACTGTGGTTTTGCCATCCCACGGTAAAAAATCTCTATTATTCAGGTTTTGGTATATTTTCCATAAAGAAAAACAGTAGTGTCTCTGGACTGTTGTGACACAAAAATATATCTGTTGAAAATAGTCTGGTGTAGGTCCGACAAATCCCGGGGTGGTTTTGCAGTTCAACGGGTCAAATCTCTGTACTATTGAGTTTTGGGCCTTTGGTATCTAAAAAAACACAGTTTGAGTGTGTCGCCCACTGTTCAGCCGCAATTATATCTATTTTAAAAAGTCTGGTATACCCCAGTAAACAATAACTGTGGTTTAACCATCCCACGGTAAAAAATCTCTATTATTCAGGTTTTGGTATATTTTCCGTAAAGAAAAACAGTAGTGTCTCCTGACTGTTGTGACACAAAACTATATCTGTTGAAAATAGTCTGGTGTAGGCCCGACAAATCCCAGTGTGGTTTTGCAGTTCAAAGGGTCAAATCTCTGTATTATCCATTTTTGGGCCTTTGGTATCTAAAAAAACACAGTTTGAGTGTGTCGCTCAGTGTTCAGCCGCAATTATATCTATTTAAAAAAGTCTGGTATACCCCAGTAAACAATAACTGTGGTTTTGCCATCCCACGGTAAAAAATCTCTATTATTCAGGTTTTGGTATATTTTCCGTAAAGAAAATCAGTAATGTCTCCTGACTGTTGTGACACAAAAATATATCTGTTGAAAATAGTCTGGTGTAGGTCCGACAAATCCCCGGGTGGTTTTGCAGTTCAACGGGTCAAATCTCTGTACTATTGAGTTTTGGGCCTTTGGTATCTAAAAAAACACAGTTTGAGTGTGTCGTTCACTGTTCAGCCGCAATTATATCTATTTAAAAAAGTCTGGTATACCCCAGTAAACAATAACTGTGGTTTTGCCATCCCACGGTAAAACATCTCTATTATTCAGGTTTTGGTATATTTTCCATAGAGAAAAACAGTAGTGTCTCCTGACTGTTGTGACACAAAAATATGTCTGTTGAAAATAGTCTGGTGTAGGCCCGACAAATCCCAGTGTGGTTTTGCAGTTCAACGGGTCAAATCTCTGTACTATCCAGTTTTTGGCCTTTGGTATCTAAAAAAACACAGTTTGAGTGTGTCGCTCACTGTTCAGCTGCAATTATATCTGTTTAAAAAAGTCTGGTATACCCCAGTAAACAATAACTGTGGTTTTGCCATCCCACGGTAAAAAATCTCTTTTATTCAGGTTTTGGTATAATTTCCGTAGAGAAAAACAGAAGTGTCTCATGACTGTTGTGACACAAAAATATGTCTGTTGAAAATAGCCTGGTGTAGGCCCGACAAATCCCAGTGTGGTTTTGCAGTTCAACGGGTCAAATCTCTGTACTATCCAGTTTTGGGCCTTTGGTATCTAAAAAAACACAGTTTGAGTGTATCGCTCACTGTTCAGCCGCAAATATATCTGTTTAAAAAAGTCTGGCATAGCCCAGTAAACAATAACTGTGGTTTTGCCATCCCACGGTAAAAAATCTCTATTACTCAGGTTTTGGTAAATTTTCCGTAAAGAAAAACCGTAGTGTCTCCTGACTGTTGTGACACAAAAATATATCTGTTGAAAATAGTCTGGTGTAGGCCCGACAAATCCCAGTGTGGTTTTGCAGTTCAATGGGTAAAATCTCTGTACTATCCAGTTTTGGGCCTTTGGTATCTAAAAAAAACACAGTTTGAGTGTGTCGCTCACTGTTCAGCTGCAATTATATCTATTTAAAAAAGTCTGGTATACCCCAGTAAACAATAACTGTGGTTTTGACATCCCACGGTAAAAAATCTCTATTATTCAGGTTTTGGTATATTTTCCGTAAAGAAAAACAGTAGTGCCTCCTGACTGTTGTGACACAAAACTATATCTGTTGAAAATAGTCTGGTGTAGGCCCGACAAATCCCAGTGTGGTTTTGCAGTTCAAAGGGTCAAATCTCTGTACTATCCAGTTTTGGGCCTTTGGTATCTAAAAAAACACAGTTTGAGTGTGTCGCTCAGAGTTCAGCCGCAATTATATCTATTTAAAAAAGTCGGGTATACCCCCGTAAACAATAACTGTGGTTTTGCCATCCCACGGTAAAAAATCTCTATTGTTCATGTTTTGGTATATTTTCCATAAAGAAAAACATTAGTGTCTCTGGACTGTTGTGACACAAAAATATATCTGTTGAAAATAGTCTGGTGTAGGTCCGACAAATCCCGGGGTGGTTTTGCAGTACAACGGGTCAAATCTCTGTACTATTGAGTTTTGGGCCTTTGGTATCTAAAAAAACACAGTTTGAGTGTGTCGCCCACTGTTCAGCCGCAATTATATCTATTTAAAAAAGTCTGGTATATCCCAGTAAACAATAACTGTGGTTTTACCATCCCACGGTAAAAAATCTCTATTATTCAGGTTTTGGTATATTTTCCGTAAAGAAAAACAGTAGTGTCTCCTGACTGTTGTGACACAAAACTATATCTGTTGAAAATAGTCTGGTGTAGGCCCAACAAATCCCAGTGTGGTTTTGCAGTTCAAAGGGTCAAATCTCTGTACTATCCATTTTTGGGCCTTTGGTATCTAAAAAAACACAGTTTGAGTGTGTCGCTCAGTGTACAGCCGCAATTATATCTATTTAAAAAAGTCTGGTATACCCCAGTAAACAATAACTGTGGTTTTGCCATCCCACGGTAAAAAATCTCTATTATTCAGGATTTGGTATATTTTCCGTAAAGAAAAACAGTAGTGTCTCCTGACTGTTGTGACACAAAAATATATCTGTTGAAAATAGTCTGGTGTAGGTCCGACAAATCACAGTGTGGTTTTGCAGTTCAACGGGTCAAATCTCTGTACTATTGAGTTTTGGGCCTTTGGTATCTAAAAAAACACAGTTTGAGTGTGTCGCCGACTGTTCAGCCGCAATTATATCTATTTAAAAATGTCTGGTATACCCCAGTAAACAATAACTGTGGTTTTGCCATCTCACGGTAAAAAATCTCTATTATTCAGGTTTTGGTATATTTTCCGTAGAGAAAAACAGTAGTGTCTCCTGACTGTTGTGACACAAAAATATGTCTGTTGAAAATAGTCTGGTGTAGGCCCGACAAATCCCAGTGTGGTTTTGCAGTTCAACGGGTCAAATCTCTGTACTATCCAGTTTTGGGCCTTTGGTATATAAAAAAACACAGTTTGATTGTGTCGCTCACTGTTTAGCCGCAATTATATCTATTTAAAAAAGTCTGGTATACCCCAGTAAACAATAACTGTGGTTTTGCCATCCCACGGTAAAAAATCTCTATTATTCAGGTTTTGGTATATTTTCCGTAGAGAAAAAAAGTAGTGTCTCCTGTCTGTTGTGACACAAAAATATGTCTGTTGAAAATAGTCTGGTGTAGTCCCTACAAATCCCAGTGTGGTTTTTCAGTTCAATGGGTCAAATCTCTGTACTATCCAGTTTTGGGACTTTGGAATCTAAAAAAACACAGTTTGAGTGTGTCGTTCACTGTTCAGCCGCAATTATATCTATTTAAAAAAGTCTGGTATACCCCAGTAAACAAAAACTGTGGTTTTGCCATCCCACGGTAAAAAATCTCTATTATTCAGGTTTTGGTATATTTTCCATAGAGAAAAACAGTAGTGTCTCCTGACTGTTGTGACACAAAAATATGTCTGTTGAAAATAGTCTGGTGTACGCCCGACAAATCCCAGTGTGGTTTTGCAGTTCAACGGGTCAAATCTCTGTACTATCCAGTTTTGGGACTTTGGAATCTAAAAAAACACAGTTTGAGTGTGTCGTTCACTGTTCAGCCGCAATTATATCTATTTAAAAAAGTCTGGTATACCCCAATAAACAAAAACTGTGGTTTTGCCATCCCACGGTAAAAAATCTCTATTATTCAGGTTTTGGTATATTTTCCATAGAGAAAAACAGTAGTGTCTCCTGACTTTTGTGACACAAAAATATGTCTGTTGAAAATAGTCTGGTGTAGGCCCGACAAATCCCAGTGTGGTTTTGCAGTTCAACGGGTCAAATCTCTGTACTATCCAGTTTTTGGCCTTTGGTATCTAAAAATACACAGTTTGAGTGTGTCGCTCACTGTTCAGCTGCAATTATATCTATTTAAAAAAGTCTGGTATACCCCAGTAAACAATAACTGTGGTTTTGCCATCCCACGGTAAAAAATCTCTATTATTCAGGTTTTGGTATATTTTCCATAAAGAAAAACAGTAGTGTCTCCTGACTGTTGTGACACAAAAATATATCTGTTGAAAATAGTCTGGTGTAGGGCCGACAAATCCCATGGTGGTTTCGCAGTTCAACGGATCAAATCTCTGTACTATACAGTTTTGGGTTTTTCTTATCCAAAAAAACTCAGTTTGAGTGTGTCGCTCACTGTTCAGCCGCAATTATATCTATTTAAAAAAGTCTGGTATACCGCAGTAAACAATAACTGTGGTTTTGCCATCCCACGGTAAAAAATCTCTATTATTCAGGTTTTGGTATATTTTCCGTAGAGAAAAACAGCAGTGTCTCCTGACTGTTGTGACACAAAAATATGTCTGTTGAAAATAGTCTGGTGGAGGCCCGACAAATCCCAGTGTGGTTTTGCAGTTCAATCGGTCAAATCTCTGTACTATCCAGTTTTGGGACTTTGGTATCTATAAAAACACAGTTTGAGTTTGTCGCTCACAGTTCAGCCACAATTATATCTATTTAAAAAAGTCTGGTATACCCCAGTAATCAATAACTGTGGTTTTGCCATCCCACAGTAAAAAAACTCTATTATTCAAGTTTTGGTATATTTTCTGTAAAGAAAAATAGTAGTGTCTCCTGACTGTTGTGACACAAAAATATATCTGTTGAAAATAGTCTTGTCTAGGCCCGACAAATCCCAGTGTGGATTTGCAGTTCAACGGGTAAAATCTCTGTACTATCCAGTTTTGGGCCTTTGGTATCTAAAAAAACACAGTTTGAGTGTGTCGCCCACTGTTCAGCCGCAATTATATCTATTTAAAAAAGTCTGGTATACCCCTTCAAACAATAACTGTGGTTTTGCCATCCCACGGTAAAAAATCTCTATTATTCAGGTTTTGGTATATTTTCCGTAAAGAAAAACAGTAGTGTCTCCTGACTGTTGTGACACAAAAATATATCTGTTGAAAATAGTCTGGTGTAGGGCCGACAAATCCCAGTGTGGTTTTGCAGTTCAACGGATCAAATCTCTGTACTATCAAGTTTTGGCCTTTGGTATCCAAAAAAACTCAATTTGAGTGTGTCGCTCACTGTTCAGCCGCAATTATATCTATTTAAAAAAGTCTGGTATACCGCAGTAAACAATAACTGTGGTTTTGCCATCCCACGGTAAAAAATCTTTATTATTCAGGTTTTGGAATATTTTCCGTAGAGAAAAACAGTAGTGTCTCCTGTGTGTTGTGACACAAAAATATGTCTGTTGAAAATAGTCTGGTGTAGGTCTGACAAATCCCGGGGTGGTTTTGCAGTTCAACGGGTCAAATCTCTGTACTATTGAGTTTTGGGCCTTTGGTATCTAAAAAAACACAGTTTGAATGTGTCGCACACTGTTCAGCCGCAATTATATCTATTTAAAAAAGTCTGGTATACCCCAGTAAACAATAACTGTGGTTTTACCATCCCACGGTAAAACATCTCTATTATTCAGGTTTTAGTATATTTTCCGTAAAGAAAAACAATAGTGTCTCCTGACTGTTGTGACACAAAAATATGTCTGTTGAAAATAGTCTGGTGTAGGCCCGACAAATCCCAGTGTGGTTTTGCAGTTCAACGGGTCAAATCTCTGTACTATCCACTTTTGGGCCTTTGGTATCTAAAAAAACACAGTTTGAGTGTGTCGCTCACTGTTTAGCCGCAATTATATCTATTTAAAAAAGTCTGGTATACCCCAGTAAACAATAACTGTGGTTTTGCCATCCCACGGTAAAAAATCTCTATTATTCACGTTTTGGTATATTTTCCATAGAGAAAAAAAGTAGTGTCTCCTGTCTGTTGTGACACAAAAATATGTCTGTTGAAAATAGTCTGGTGTAGTCCCTACAAATCCCAGTGTGGTTTTGCAGTTCAACCGGTCAAATCTCTGTACTATCCAGTTTTGGGACTTTGGAATCTAAAAAAACACAGTTTGAGTGTGTCGTTCACTGTTCAGCCGCAATTATATCTATTTAAAAAAGTCTGGTATACCCCAGTAAACAAAAACTGTGGTTTTGCCATCCCACGGTAAAAAATCTCTATTATTCAGGTTTTGGTATATTTTCCATAGAGAAAAACAGTAGTGTCTCCTGACTGTTGTGACACAAAAATATGTCTGTTGAAAATAGTCTGGTGTAGGCCCGACAAATCCCAGTGTGGTTTTGCAGTTCAACGGGTCAAATCTCTGTACTATCCAGTTTTGGGACTTTGGAATCTAAAAAAACACAGTTTGAGTGTGTCGTTCACTGTTCAGCCGCAATTATATCTATTTAAAAAAGTCTGGTATACCCCAGTAAACAAAAACTGTGGTTTTGCCATCCCACGGTAAAAAATCTCTATTATTCAGACTTTGGTATATTTTCCATAGAGAAAAACAGTAGTGTCTCCTGACTGTTGTGACACAAAAATATGTCTGTTGAAAATAGTCTGGTGTAGGCCCGACAAATCCCAGTGTGGTTTTGCAGTTCAACGGGTCAAATCTCTGTACTATCCAGTTTTTGGCCTTTGGTATCTAAAAATACACAGTTTGAGTGTGTCGCTCACTGTTCAGCTGCAATTATATCTATTTAAAAAAGTCTGGTAAACCGCAGTAAACAATAACTGTGGTTTTGCCATACCACGGTAAAAAATCTTTATTATTCAGGTTTTGGAATATTTTCCTTAGAGAAAAACCGTAGTGTCTCCTGTCTGTTGTGACACAAAAATATGTCTGTTGAAAATAGTCTGGTGTAGGTCTGACAAATCCCGGGGTGGTTTTGCAGTTCAACGGGTCAAATCTCTGCACTATTGAGTTTTGGGCCTTTGGTATCTAAAAAAACACAGTTTGAGTGTGTCGCCCACTGTTCAGCCGCAATTATATCTATTTAAAAAAGTCTGGTATACCCCAGTAAACAATAACTGTGGTTTTACCATCCCACGGTAAAACATCTCTATTATTCAGGTTTTAGTATATTTTCCGTAAAGAAAACAGTAGTGTCTCCTGTCTGTTGTGACACAAAACTATATCTGTTGAAAATAGTCTGGTGTAGGCCCGACAAATCCCAGTGTGGTTTTGAAGTTCAAAGCGTCAAATCTCTGTACTATCCATTTTTGGGCCTTTGGTATCTAAAAAAACACAGTTTGAGTGTGTCGCGCAGTGTTCAGCCGCAATTATATCTATTTAAAAAAGTCTGGTATACCCCAGTAAACAATAACTGTGGTTTTGCCATCCCACAGTAAAAAAACTCTATTATTCAAGTTTTGGTATATTTTCTGTAAAGAAAAATAGTAGTGTCTCCTGACTGTTGTGACACAAAAATATATCTGTTGAAAATAGTCTTGTCTAGGCCCGACAAATCCCAGTGTGGATTTGCAGTTCAACAGATCAAATCTCTGTACTATCCACTTTTGGGCCTTTGGTATCTAAAAAAACTCAGTTTGAGTGTGTCGCTCACTGTTCAGCCGCAATTATATCTATTTAAAAAAGTCTGGTATACCCCAATAAACAATAACTGTGGTTTTGCCATCCCACGGTAAAAAATCTCTATTATTCAGGTTTTGGTACATTTTCCGTAGAGAAAAACAGTAGTGTCTCCTGACTGTTGTGACACAAAAATATGTCTGTTGAAAATAGTCTGGTGGAGGCCCGACAAATCCCAGTGTGGTTTTGCAGTTCAATGGGTCAAATCTCTGTACTATCCAGTTTTGGGACTTTGGTATCTATAAAAACACAGTTTGAGTTTGTCGCTCACAGTTCAGCTGCAATTATATCTATTTAAAAAAGTCTGGTATACCCCAGTAAACAATAACTGTGGTTTTGCCATCCCACAGTAAAAAAACTCTATTATTCAAGTTTTGGTATATTTTCTGTAAAGAAAAATAGTAGTGTCTCCTGACTGTTGTGACACAAAAATATATCTGTTGAAAATAGTCTTGTCTAGGCCCGACAAATCCCAGTGTGGATTTGCAGTTCAACTGGTCAAATCTCTGTACTATCCAGTTTTGGGCCTTTGGTATCTAAAAAAACACAGTTTGTCTGTGTTGCTCACTGTTCAGCCGCAATTATATCTATTTAAAAAAGTCTGGTATACCCCAGTAAACAATAACTGTGGTTTTCCCATCCAACAGTAAAAAATCTCTATTATTCAGGTTTTGGTATATTTTTCGTAAAGAATAGCCGGAGTGTCTCCAGACTGTTGTGACACAAAGATATATCTGTTGAAAATAGTCTGGTGTAGGCCCGACAAATCTCAGTGTGGCTTTGCAGTTCAAAGCGTCAAATCTCTGTACTATCCATTTTTGGGCCTTTGGTATCTAAAAAAACACAGTTTGAGTGTGTCGCCCACTGTTCAGCCGCAATTATATCTATTTAAAAAAGTCTGGTATACCCCAGCAAACAATAACTGTGGTTTTGCCATCCCACGGTAAAAAATCTCTATTATTCAGGTTTTGGTATATTTTCCATAAAGAAAAACAGCAGTGTCTCCTGACTGTTGTGACACAATAATATATCTGTTGAAAATAGTCTGGTGTAGGGCCGACAAATCCCAGTGTGGTTTTGCAGATCAACGGATCAAATCTCTGTACTATCCAGTTTTGGCCTTTGGTATCCAAAAAAACTCAGTTTGAGTGTGTCGCTCACTGTTCAGCCGCAATTATATCTATTTAAAAAAGTCTCGTATACCGCAGTAAACAATTACTGTGGTTTTGCCATCCCACGGTAAAAAATCTCTATTATTCAGGTTTTGGTATATTTTCCGTAAAGAAAAACAGTAGTGTCTCCTGACTGTTGTGACACAAAAATATGTCTGCTGAAAATAGTCAGATGTATGGCCGACAAATCCCAGTGTGGTTTTGCTGTTCAACGGGTCAAATCTCTGTACTATCCAGTTTTGGGCCTTTGGTATCTAAAAAAACACAGTTTGAGTGTGTCGCTCACTGTTCAGCCACAATTATATCTATTTAAAAAAGTCTGGTATACCCCAGTAAACAGTAACTGTGGTTTTGCCATCCCACGATAAAAAATCTCTATTATTCAGGTTTTGGTATATTTTCCGTAAAGAAAAACAGTAGTGTCTCCTGACTGTTGTGACACAAAAATATATCTGTTTAAAATAGTCTGGTGTAGGGCCGGCAAATCCCAGTGTGGTTTTGCAGTTCAACGGATCAAATCTCTGTAGTATCCACTTTTGGGCCTTTGGTATCTAAAAAAACTCAGTTTGAGTGTGTCGCTCACTGTTCAGCCGCAATTATATCTATTTAAAAAAGTCTGGTATACCCCAGTAAACAATAACTGTGGTTTTGCCATCCCACGGTAAAAAATCTCTATTATTCAGGTTTTGGTATATTTTCCGTAGAGAAAAACAGTAGTGTCTCCTGACTGTTGTGACACAAAAATATGTCTGTTGAAAATAATCTTGTGTAGGCCACCGACAAATCCCAGTGTGGTTTTGCAGTTCAATGGGTCAAATCTCTGTACTATCCAGTTTTGGGACTTTGGTATCTATAAAAACACAGTTTGAGTTTGTCGCTCACAGTTCAGCCTCAATTATATCTATTTAAAAAAGTCTGGTATACCCCAGTAAACAATAATTGTGGTGTTGCCATCCCACAGTAAAAAAACTCTTTTTTTCAGGTTTTGGTATATTTTCTGTAAAGAAAAATAGTAGTGTCTCCTGACTGTTGTGACACAAAAATATATCTGTTGAAAATAGTCTCGTCTAGTCCCGACAAATCCCAGTGTGGTTTTGCAGTTCAACGGGTCAAATCTCTGTACTATCCAGTTTTGGGCCTTTGGTATCTAAAAAAAACACAGTTTGACTGTGTCGCTCACTGTTCAGCCGCAATTATATCTATTTAAAAAAGTCTGGTATACCCCAGTAAACAATAACTGTGGTTTTGCCATCCCACAGTAAAAAATCTCTATTATTCAAGTTTTGGTATATTTTTCGTAAAGAATAACCGGAGTGTCTCCAGACTGTTGTGACACAAAAATATATCTGTTGAAGATAGTCTGGTGTAGGCTCGACAAATCCCAGTGTGGTTTTGCAGTTCAAAGTGTCAAATCTCTGTACTCTCCAGTTTTGTGCCTTTGGTATCTAAAAATACACAGTTTGAGTGTGTCGCTCACTGTTCAGCCGCAATTACATCTATTTAAAAAAGTCTGGTATACCCCAAAAACAATAACTGTGGTTTTGCCATCCCACGGTAAAAAATCTTTATTACACAGGTTTTGGTATATTTTCCGAACAGAAATACAGTAGTTTCTCCTGACTGTTGTGACACAAAAAAAAAATCTGTTGAAAATAGTCTGGTGTAGGCCTGACAAATCACAGTGTGGTTTTGCAGTTCAATTGGTCAAATCTCTGTACTATCCAGTTTTGGGCCTTTGGTATCTAAAAAACAAAGTTTGATTGTGTCACTGACTGTTCAGCCTCAATTATATCTATTTAAAAAAGTCTGGTATACCCCAGTAAACAATAACTGTGGTTTTGCCATCCCACGTTAAAAAATCTCTATTATGCAGGTTTTGGTATATTTTCTGTAAAGAAAAACAGTAGTGTCTCCTGACTGTTCTGACACAATAATATATTTGTTGAAAATTATCTGGAGTAGGCCCGACAAATCCCAGTGTGGTTTTGCAGTTCAATGGGTCAAATCTCTGTACTATCCAGTTTTAGGCCTTTGGTATCTAAAAAAACACAGTTTGAGTGTGTCACTATCTGTTCAGCCGCAATTATATCTATTTAAAAAAGTCTGGTGTACCCCAGTAAACAATAACTGTGGTTATGCAATCCAACGGTAAAAAAACTCTATTATTCAGGTTTTGGTATATTTTCCATAAAGAAAAACAATAGTGTCTCCAGACTGCTGTGACACAAAAATATGTCTGTTGAAAATAGTTTGATGTAGGCCCGACAAATCCCAGTGTGGTTTTGCAGTTCAACATGTCAAATCTCTGTACTCTCCAGTTTTGTGCCTTTGGTATCTAAAAATACACAGTTTGAGTGTGTCGCTCACTGTTCAGCCGCAATTATATCTATTTAAAAAAGTCTGGTATACCCCAAAAACAATAACTGTGGTTTTGCCATCCCATTGTAAAAAATCTCTATTACACAGGTTTTGGTATATTTTCCGAACAGAAATACAGTAGTTTCTCCTGACTGTTGTGACAAAAAAAAAAATCTGTTGAAAATAGTCTGGTGTAGGCCTGACAGATCACAGTGTGGTTTTGCAGTTCAATTGGTCAAATCTCTGTACTATCCAGTTTTGGGTCTTTGGTATCTAAAAAACACAGTTTGATTGTGTCACTGACTGTTCAGCCGCAATTATATCTATTTAAAAAAGTCTGGTATACCACAGTAAACAATAACTGTGGTTTTGCCATCCCACGGTAAAAAATCTCTATTATTCAGGTTTTGGTTTATTTTCCGTAAAGAAAAACAGTAGTGTCTCCTGACTAGTGTTGAGCATTCCGATACTGAAATATCGGGTATCGGCCGATATTCGCGGTATCGGAATTCCGATACTTAATTCCGATACTTTTGCAATATTGTACACCGGAATCGGAAGTTCCCATAATGCAATGAGCCATTTTCATTTTATTCAGCCAAAGAGGATCCTAAGAAGTGTGGGCACATCCTGTTAGGCATATAGGCATCTTAACTAATGGCATGGCTGTGATTGGCTGCTGAAATGATGTCATGATGCACTATAAAAGCCGCCGCCGCCATTTTGAGCTCACTCTGCTGTGAATTCAGTTAGGGATAGGACGCTGTTGCTCTAAGGGACAGTTTTAGCTACCTATTTGGTCTATTCTGCTTTACTCAAGCTACTTTATAAATCGCTGTGCCTTGCAGTGCTAGTGCACAGTTCTCTGTGCTGTTCATCGCTTTCTGCAAGGTCTCTGTGTGTGAGTGCAGCTCACCCTGTAGTGTGTGCTTCAACCACGTCTGGTTGTAGTGCACTCAGTGTGTGTCACTGCCTCATACATTGTCCTTTTTTGCCAATTCATAATTTTTCCTGATATCTCCTATTAGTGTGGTGGTTCCATCCGTATTCAGCTAAATTGGTTCCAAACACACTACATAGGAGTAGATAGAGAAATTTTTTTGGTCTTGCAGCGCTAGTGCACAGTGCTCTGCATCTGTACTGTTCACCGCTGTCTGCAAGGTCTGGTGTGTGAGTGCAGCTCACCCTGTAGTGTGTGCTTCAACCACGTCTGGTTGTAGTGCACTCAGTGTGTGTCACTGCCTCATACATTGTCCTTTTTTGCCAATTCATAATTTTTCCTGATTTCTCCTATTAGTGTGGTGGTTCCATCCGTATTCAGCTAAATTGGTTCCAAACACACTATATAGGAGTAGTTAGAGGAGCCTTTTTGCAGCATTGGGCCCTGCAGCCCCAGCCAGATTAGTATTAGCCTATTTTTTGCAGCCTCATCTATTGCATTGTAGGTTACCTTCCTACATTGTAATAGCTACAAAAAGTTTGTGATACTATCGTTATTACATCTTTAGGCACATCCAGTGTCTTTTTGTGACAAAAAAAACCTAAATAAAGTTCACCAAACACTCCACTTTACAGTTGTGTAGGCCACATTAGCTCATATTAAAGTCTAGTCCACACTTTATAAAATTAGTGTTTCTTATACCTGTTAGCAGCTGTTCAGGAATAAGCACACTAAGCCCTTAGTAGTGTTGAGCCACCCCCGTAGTGTTCGAGTTCGGTTCGGTTCGTCGAACACACGTGTGTTCGCAGAGCTGTTCGTCGAACTGTTCGTCGAACACCTTCGAACACCGTTAAAACCAATGGCAGGCAAACAAAAACACATAGAAACACATAGAAAACACCTTCAAAGGTGTCCAAAAGCTGACAAACTGCTCAGAAGACATAACTAACACATGGAAAAGTGACAAGTACATATAGTCATGCGAAAATAAAAGAGGTGGAGGAGTAAAAGGAGGGGGAGACACAGATATAGGCATGTCATGCCCTTCTAAAATCCAAAAAGTGAGAAGCTGACACGGCCAGTCCGCTCCTGCCCGTGCCACCTCCGTGTCGCCGGGTTTGTGCCAGAGCCGCGGTGAACCCTGATGGCCAGCCCCCCTCTCCCAATACTGGTGCCTGTCCGCTGGTGGGTCGAGCGAGCCCCCCTGTGGTGGAGGCAGCTCTAAGCTTTTTAATTTAAATTGTCTCTCTAATTTGAATGAATACACTTTAAATCCATTTACAAGGATCTATTGGAGGGCAAGTCTCATGCCAGCAGCCGTGTAATTCCAGCTCCAGTAGCGTCCACTAAAGCTGCTGCAGTTAAAAAGCTTTTATAAGGATCGAGCTCGGCTGTCCACTGCAAGGCATCCTACTGCCAGTCCCAGCCCCTATGCCTTGGGGTGCCTCCTGATGCTCTTCACTGAGTATCTCATGGTCCCGAAGCATTTCCTTTGAAAAAATTAAGTGTCTAAACTACAGGTGGTGTAGCTTGCTTAACAGCCGGGATAATCCGCTGACTAGCAGACACTGCTACTAGGCACAAAGTATTTCCTGGGCTAGATGCAGTTAAAAATTTGTAATTAGATACTCTCGTTGGATGCTGAGAAAGCATTCCATAGAGTCTCCTGGCACGCCATATATGATTCTCTTAAAAAGCTTGGGGTAGGGGTCTAGGGGACCCTTTTATAGCCAAAATCACGGCCCTGTATCACAATACGTCACCTAGGCTGAAGATAAATGGAACTGTAGCACCCTGAGGGCTCGGTTGCTACAGAGGTATTGCACCTCACCCAGAGGTGTGATATCTCACTCTCAGGTAAGGATGGAGTGTGGATCAGGACCCGACACCTGCATGCATTACACCACATTGCCGTGGGGCAGGGCGACCAATATGCCTCTGAGATGGGCACGACAGTCCCTGTCCCTGGCTGGAGTGGGGGGAGGGAACACTGAGGAAGGGGAACCCTGTAGTGCAGGAGCAGGGAGGAAGCAGTTCCTGGGTGCATTGAGAAGGGAGTATAAAAGGTGGGCACCATCTTAGTTCAGTGCAGAGAAGTGTGAGCAGAAGTGGCTGGGAGCAGGGGCTCTGCATGAGCTCTGCTCCGGAGGCGGGCCTAGTAACAGAGGCCCAGGCTTGGAAGAGGGAGAAGGAAGGAAGAGGAGCGGAGAAGGCTCCAGGAACGAGGAATGAAGGGATCCCAGGGGTGCGGACGGGCAAGTCGCCACCGCACGCCCGAATCCACCTGCGTGGAGGGGTCAGGCCAAAGGGGGAGACCGGTCCCCGAAACTAGTGGAGGCAGGAAACGACCCTCAGCTAGAAACCGGAGGCTGTGACATTTTATGTGGCGCAGCCCCTCGCTACACCCGCTAGGAAGGCACCACATAGGGTCAGGGAAACTGGCGCCAAGTTTACCAAGAGGAGGCCCGAGGCAGCCGGACAGAAGGGTTGGTAAGAAAGGCCAGACAAAGGACACACAAAGGGGGTCCTGTGAAGCGCTCCAAAGTTATCTGGGAGTTGTCTGAGCCACTCACCTGGTGCGCACAGTATGACGTCTGGATAATAAGAACTGTGAGTAAAGGCCCTGGACTGCATCACTGACTCCGTGTCGTTACTGCTGCTGCCCTGCACCATCACCCACATCCTCCGCATACACTGCCCTGAGGCTATACTCCTCCCGTGGGGAGTTATGCTACGCTCTGCTGCACCCACAACACCAGCCTCAGCGGTCTGCCCTGCAGCGGCGGTTCACTCTGACCGCAATCCACGGGTGGCGTAGTCGGACATTTAAACATCAAAACCACATAAATAGTTCCGCCACTGGTTTGACCACCCTGAGCCACGGAACCGGGTCGCCGCCACGAAGACTACAACCACCAGCATCCACCAAAAAGGGTCCGGCTCCGGGTGTCCCAAGGCCCAGGGGGTGCATCAGAACATTTTCATCACCTTTCACAATCACCAATGGGACAAGGCAGGGATGTCCTCTGTTCCCTCTCTTATACATCCTAGTGATGGAGCACCTGCTCTCATCAATTCGCCATAACCCCAATATTAGGTAGATTGAGGTGGGAGGCACCGAGTACAAGTGCTCTCTATTTGCTGATGATGTCCTAGTATATATCACTTAATCACATATATCCATCCATGCTGTTATGGCTGAAATAGATCACTTTGTTACATGGTCAAATTTTAAAATCAATGCAGCGAAGTCTGAAGCCCTTGATGTCTCCCTCCCCAAATCCATATAGGATTCCATCCAGTCCAACTTTCCCTTTGCCTGGCCCTCACAGGGTATCAAATACTTAGGAATTCCTATTCATAGAGACCTCTCCCATCTATGTTATCTTAATTTTGGGCCCTTTATTGAACAACTCCATACAGACCACGGTTGGCAAGTTAGAACTGTAAGATTCAGTACGTGAACCACTGGTGTTTTGTGGAAAAGCACATGTACACTGCGTTCCAAATTATTATGCAAAAAGTGTTTAGGAGTGATAAGGGAAGAATTTGTTTGTTTGTCAGTTAAACTCATTGATGGTGATGTGTGTCAGGGCTCTTTATATCACTGTAAGCAATTGCAGACACCTGTGCTAATTAGTTTGGCAGGTGTGTCCAATGAAAGGCAAGACTACTTAAGAAGGTTGTCTCACATTATTAAGCAGCCTACATTTTCTGCCAAAATGGGAAAGAAAAAGGATGTGTCGGCTGCTGAGAAGCAACAAATTGTGGAGTGTTTAGGTCAAGGCATGACTACAATCAACATTGTGCGATGATCAGGATGAAGTGTCTTGGCAATCAAGAAGTATGTAGCTGATTCACAGTACACACGTGTGCGTGCTGATAAGGGCAAATTGAGGACTCTTTCCTACAGGCAATTACGTCAGGTTGAAAGAGCAGTGGCAAAAAAGCCTTGTCATAGCAGCAGACAAGTTTTTAAAGCTGCTTGTGCCTCCAACGTACCCCGAACAACAAGATGCAGGGTCCTTCAGAGGTTTGCAGCTGTGCATACGCCATCCTGTCGACCTCCACTATCCACTTCACACAAGCAGAAACGGCTCCAGTGGGCCAAACATTACATGAAGACTGATTTCAAAACTGTTTTGTTCACGGATGAGTGCCGTGCAGCGCTCGATGGTCCAGATGGATGGAGTGGAGGATGGCTGGTTGATGGACACCCCACGCAAACACGGCTACAGCGCCAACAAGGAGGAGGTGGAGTAATGTTTTGGGCTGGAATCATGGGGAGAGAGATTTTCGGCCCCTTTAGGATCCCTGAAGGCGCTAAAGATGAACTCCATAATGTATGTGGATTTTCTCAAACAGCACTTCCTGCCATGGTTCAAGAAGAAGAACCGTGTATTTCACAGCAAGATAATTTTTTTGCATGATAATGCACCATCTCATGCTGCACATAAAACATCTGCATCTCTGGCTGATATGGGCATAAAAGTGGACAAACTTATGGTGTCACCCCCATGTTCCCCTGACCTCTACCCCATTCAGAACCTTTGGAGCATCATTAAAAGGAGTGTCTATGATGGCGGGAGGCAGTTCACATCTAAGCAACAGCTCTGGGAGGGTATTCTGTCCTCATGCAAAACAATTGAAGCAGAAACCATCCAAAACCTGACAAATTCAATGGACGAGAGAGTTCAGAAGCTCTTTTCGAACAAGGGGTCCTATGTGAAAATGTAACATCACCTAGAATAAAGTTTTGAGTTGAAAACTGTTTGATTTCAGTTTCTAACAACCTGCTAATGCTTATCATTTCAAAAATGACCATTTTTTTGGTCTTTATTAAAATGAAAAGGTTGATCGAAAAGTTTGGGGGATCTAAGAGTGTGGCAACCCAGTAGTCATGATTACTTCGAATTCTGACAATATGAGGGTCATGCTGCATGTAGTGCAGCAAGAAGGCACTTATGTGTCTTGCGCATCTCGGAGCCCCAAAATTATTTTCCGGGCTAGATGCAGCTAAAAATTATTATTAATTTTAAATCTGGTGAAGCTTTAGTATAGATGGCCTAATAGGATCAGTGCTGCACACTGCTACAAAGCCCAAATCATTTTCCAGTCAAGATACAGATAAACATGATTAGTAATTTTAAATCTGGTGGAGCTTATTATAGATGGCCTAATAGAATCAGTGCTGCACACTGCTACAAAGCCCAAATTATTTTCCAGCCAAGATACAGATAAACATGATTAGTAATTTGAAAGCTTAAAATGGTTGGTAGGGTGATTTTAACCAATCATCAAGCTTTTACTCTCCCCAGGATGACACAGGGGTAGAAAAGTCGTTTCGGATCCATGATTTGTTCATCTTTATGAACGTGAGTCTGTCTACATTATCAGTGGAGAGCCGCGTGCGCTTATCTGTCAGCACACCACCAGCAGCGCTGAACACACGTTCAGACAGAACGCTGGCTGCGGGGCATGACAAGATCTCCAAGGCGTAAGTGGCTAGCTCCGGCCATTTATCCAGATTGGAAGCCCAAAAAGAGCAAGGGTCCAGTGACACAGTCGTGGCCTCAATGTTTACTTGGAGATACTCCTGTACCATCGTCTCTAGGCGTTGGCTATGTGTCAGACTTCTTGTCTCCTGTGGCCTTGCAAAGGATGGGCTAAAAAAGTGGTGAAATGATTCCGCAAAATTGATGTTACCAGCAGATACTGTGGTTCTGTTACGGTTTGAGTGCTGAACACTTGACGGTCCCACGGTTGGCAAGTTGGAACTGTGAGATTCACTACGTGCACCACTGGTATTTTGTGGAAAAGCACATGTAAGATTCTGCAACAGTCTCTGCTGATACTCCTGCATGCGTGCATCCCTTTCTATGGCAGGAATAATTTCTGCAAATTTACTTTTGTACCGGGGATCTAACAGTGTGGCAACCCAGTAGTCAGGATTATTTCTAATTCTCACAATTCGAGGGTCATGTTGCAGGTAGTGCAGCAAGAAGGCACTCATGTGTGTTGCGCATCCAGGAGCACCAAGTCCCTGTTGTGTTGGTGGCGAGGTAACAATCATGCTTCCTTCCTCTGTCCTCTCCCCCCAACCTCGCACAACAGAAATGTGATCAAGGTCTCCCTCATCTGATGAGTCTTCCATCAGTTCGTCCTCCACTTCTTCCTGGGCTCCTGCACCTTCCTCACTAGTTTGGCTGCTACCATGCGCCCTGGTAAAACCATCTCCCCCACCCTCACATGCCTGCCGCCTTGGTGCTGCCGACCGTCTGGACCTTGCAGATGTTAGCCCTTCCGCATACAACTCCTCCTCCTCTACTTCCTCCACCTCCTCTTGTGCCACCACCTGACTCCGAATTATGTTTAACATGTGCTCCAGCATGTAAATCACCGGAATAGTCATGCTGATAATGGCATCGTCAGCACTAAACATCTTCGTCGCCATTTCAAAACTGTGCAGAAGGGTGCATAGGTCCCTGATCTGAGACCACTCCTCCAGCTTGATTTGCCCCACCTCTGAATCTCGTTGGCCCAGGCTAGACGTCAGAACGTATTGCACCAGGGCTTGTCGGTGCTGCCACAGTCGCTGCAACATGTGCAGAGTTGAATTCCACCGGGTAGGCACCTCGCATTTTAGCCGGTGAAGTGGCAGGCCCAACGACTTCTGTAGAGATGTAAGTCGCTGAGCTGCGGGATGCGAACGGCGGAAGTGAGCACACAGCGACCGTGCCCTCTGCAGAAGGCCATCTAGTCTGGGATAGTGGGCTAAAAATTGCTGGACAACCAGGTTCAACACGTGAGCCATACAAGGCACGTGTGTGACATTGCCCCGGCAAAGGGCCGCACCCAGGTTTGCAGCATTGTCGCACACGGCCTTCCCTGGTTTCAGGTCCAGTGGAGACAACCATTCATGAAATTGGTTCTCCAGAGCTGACCACAACTCCTCAGCTGTGTGACTCACATTTCCCAGACATTTCAATGTAAAAACCGCCTGATGACGTTGAGCCCTACTGCCAGCATAGTAAGGAGGTGTGCAGGATCCCTTCTGCGCAGTTAGAAAGCTTGTGGCATGACCAGACAGGCTTTGGGTGCAGGTGGAAAACAAAGAGGAGGTTGAGGAGGCAGAAGCAGTGGAGGAACTTTGAGATAAAGAGGATTGACGCACAACTCGTGGGGACGGCAAGACTTGGACAGCAGCCCCTTGTCCTGCTGTCACCATAGTTACCCAGTGCCCAGTCAGCGACATGTAACGCCCCTGTCCATGCCTACTCGTCCAAGTGTCTGTGGTGAAATGCACCCTGTCACACACAGAGTTTCTCAAAGAAGCGGTGATGTTGTGTGCGACATGCTGGTGGAGCACAGGCACACCTTTCTTTGAGAAGTAGTGCCGACTGGGCATCTGGTACTGGGGCACTGCGACGGACATACGGTCTCGAAAATCCTCTGTGTCCACCAGGCGGAAAGGCAGCATTTCTGTAGCCAAGAGCTTGCAGATGGTGAAATTCAACCTCTTAGCTTTCTCATGGCTAGGAGGAAATGGTCTTTTACTTGTCCACATCTGAAGGACCGAGGGCTGGCTATTGTGCTTAGACGGGGTTGATAAGGGTGTCCCCGGCAAACTGCCGGTCTGTGAGGAAGATGCAGGCGGACATGTTAGGTTGCCTTGATCCAAAGGTGGTGCTATCGATGTCGGACAGCGCTCAACACCAGCTGGTGTTACCACCTCCAAAGAAAATGATGACCTGCCAATCACGCTGGCTTTTGTGGGTAAAGAGGTGGCATGTCTGCGCCCCAAAACAGGTGTGACTGCTGTCCCCCCAGTCACAGAGGATGAAGAGGCCGCGGATGCACAAGATATGGCAGACGGTGGTTGGCCCGGCCGGCTAGGCCGCATTGTAGCACACTGAGCTTCCCACTGCAACTTATGCTTCATGTCCATGTGCCGGTTCATGCATGAAGTACTCAAACTATGTATTTTTTGGCCTCTACTTAGCTTTTGCTGACAAATGTTACAGATAACACGAGTTGGGTCATGTTTATCGATCTGAAAAAATGCCCAGGCTATGCAAGGCTTAGCACCCATGCGACCTGAAGAGCCACCACGACTTGTGGTGAGAGGCAGAGTTGTGTTTGAGGATGCAGTTGTTGACGTGCTTCCAGTACTAAGTCTCTGTCCAGGAAGGCATAACATGACCTCGTCGTCACTAGCATCTTCCTCCACCTCCTCTGCTGACCTCATCTCTTGGCTGACTGTGGGTTGACAGTAAGTGGGATCTCCAACCTCATCATCATCACCCTGTGCGTTATCACACCCGTCGTCCTCAGAGCCAACCTGTTCCTGCCCTGACAAAAAACGAAAGTTGTCGCTCCAATCAGGTATTTGAGTCTTATCATCGTCTTCCTCATTGTCTCCACCAACAGGAGTTACAGTTTGGGAATGAGGGTCTACATTATGGTCAGAACCTTCTGCGTCTGGTCCTGGATCCGACTCATAAAGATTCTGGGCATCAGTGCAGATCATTTCCTCGTCTGGATTCACAGAAGCGCTGGAGTCGACCTCTGATTCCCAGGCTATAGTATGAGTAAACAGCTCTGCAGACTCAACCATCTGTTCTACCTCATACTCAGACGGGCAGCTGGAGATTTGGGAGCTGTGAGGAAGCAAGTGCGATTGGGGTGACACCTTTGAGGACTGGAGTATTTGTGATGTTGAAGTTGATGTGGAGGAGAGCCCACTTAAAGGAGCACTTGATATCCGTTGAAGCACCTGCTGTTTTTGTGCCTCATCTGGAATTTGTAGCGATTGGCGTGGCCGTAAGAAAGGGATCTTATCACATTGTCCGCTAAAAGAAGTAGACATTTTAGTTTGGCTGGAAGATGGTCTTTCTTCTACAGATGTTACTGTTGCTTTAACACCTTCCCCACGGACACAACCTTTTTTCCCCTTCCCAACACGCCTATTCCCCTTTCCACCAGCAGCAGGCCTTTTTCCACTCATTTTGGTGGTTAACTAATTCACAACTCAGGAATTGTTTGCACAAAAAAACAATGGATGGGAACCGAGCAGAGCTGAGTGGCCAAACTGTGGTATTAGGCCAAAACTATTGGCTGGGTTAGATGCAGAAAAAAATTATATTCAATTTGCAACCTGATGGAGGTCTGTATAGATGGATTAATAGAACAAGTCCCACACACAGCTAGAAGCCCAATATTTTTTCAGAGGTAGATGCAGAAAAAAATATATTCAGTTTGCAACCTGATGGAGGTCAGTATAGATGGACTAATACAACAAGTCCCACACACAGCTAGAAGCCCAATATTTTTTCAGAGGTAGATGCAGAAAAAAATATATTCAGTTTGCAACCTGATGGAGGTCTGTATAGATGGATTAATAGAACAAGTCCCACACACAGCTAGAAGCCCAATATTTTTTCAGAGGTAGATGCAGAAAAAAATATATTCAGTTTGCAACCTGATGGAGGTCTGTATAGATGGATTAATAGAACAAGTTCCACACACAGCTAGAAGCCCAATATTTTTTCAGAGGTAGATGCAGAAAAAAATATATTCAGTTTGCAACCTGATGGAGGTCTGTATAGATGGATTAATAGAACAAGTCCCACACACAGCTAGAAGCCCAATATTTTTTCAGAGGTAGATGCAGAAAAAAATAAATTCAGTTTGCAACCTGATGGAGGTCAGTATAGATGGACTAATAGAACAAGTCCCACACACAGCTAGAAGCCCAATATTTTTTCAGAGGTAGATGCAGAAAAAAAATATATTCAGTTTGCAACCTGATGGAGGTCTGTATAGATGGATTAATAGAAAAAGTCCCACACACAGCTAGAAGCCCAATATTTTTTCAGAGCTAGATGCAGAAAAAAATATATTCAGTTTGCAACCTGATGGAGGTCTGTATAGATGGATTAATAGAACAAGTCCCACACACAGCTAGAAGCCCAATATTTTTTCAGAGCTAGATGCAGAAAAAAATATATTCAGTTTGCAACCTGATGGAGGTCTGTATAGATGGATTAATAGAACAAGTCCCACACACAGCTAGAAGCCCAATATTTTTTCAGAGGTAGATGCAGAAAAAAATATATTCAGTTTGCAACCTGATGGAGGTCTGTATAGATGGATTAATAGAACAAGTCCCACAAACAGCTAGAAGCCCAATATTTTTTCAGAGGTAGATGCAGAAAAAAATATATTCAGTTTGCAACCTGATGGAGGTCAGTATAGATGGACTAATACAACAAGTCCCACACACAGCTAGAAGCCCAATATTTTTTCAGAGCTAGATGCAGAAAAAAATATATTCAGTTTGCAACCTGATGGAGGTCTGTATAGATGGATTAATAGAACAAGTCCCACACACAGCTAGAAGCCCAATATTTTTTCAGAGGTAGATGCAGAAAAAAATATATTCAGTTTGCAACCTGATGGAGGTCTGTATAGATGGATTAATAGAACAAGTCCCACACACAGCTAGAAGCCCAATATTTTTTCAGAGCTAGATGCAGAAAAAAATTATATTCAATTTGCAACCTGATGGAGGTCAGTATAGATGGACTAATAGAATGATGCTATGCCCAAAAGATTTTACTTCACTAGGTGCAGTAAAAAAATTGGTATTCTATACACAGGTGGTATATCTTGCAACACAGATAGGCTACTCCACTGACTAACACACTCTGCAATAGGCCAAAAAGGATTAGCTTTGCTAGATTCAGCCAAATGCTGTGAAAAAAACTTGCACAGCACTGGCACAGACCTGCCTGGCAAAAACTGATAGGAACTGATGTAACCTAGTCCTGAAAAGGACTCCAATTACAATTAGTCTTTACTCCCACAATCTATCTATTTAAGAGCACAGACCTGCCTGATAAAAGTCGTAGGAAATGCTGTAACCTAGTCCTTAAAAGGACTGCAATCACAACTATTCCCTACTCCCAAGCTATCTGTAGATTTGTGCGAAAATTGGCTTGAAATTAACAAGGTATAGCGCACACAGCAACAGCGGTGCCGTCTAACACGCAGCTGCAGCAGTGAGAAAATGGTGGCGACGGGGAAAATGGCTTGGTCTTATAGGGCAAGGACATGTGACATACACTGCCAATGACACATGCCCTTGCTTGTGTGAAAAAAAGCACTTCGCTCCGTGTGTGCGCTGCTGATAGGCTGACAGATTGCACCTCCCCACTGCAAATGCGGGAAAGAGAAAAAAAAATGGAGATCTTCATTGTTCCTGCAGAGATCCATCCCCTGCCCCTCCCCCCACCCCGCTGTACACTCAAACTGCGTATTAACATTAATTTTCATCATTACTGAGAAAAAATCCAGTTATGATTTTGGTGCACGAACAGTTATCGAACATAACCTCGAACAGCCGAATTTTTCTCAAATTGTTTGTGTTCGCCGAACGGCTCGAACACCGCCCAAAACAGCTCGAATTTGAGATTGGCGAACAGTTCGAGTAGAACAACGCTCATCTCTAGCCCTTAGTACTTTTCTGCCTATCTTTATCAGTCTACCAAGATGAAGAAGGCAGGGAGTAAGGCATGTGGTCGTGGGCGTGGAGTTTCTGCAGGGAGAGGACGTGAGGATTCTGTGCCTGCAGGGAGAGGACGTGGGGATTCTGTGCCTGTTGTGGGCACCAGTGACTCAGCATCCCCCAGTTTTACCAGTGAACAGTCCTTTATGCGCAGCTTTGTAGGAGCTAGCTGTACCCCACTGCTGCGCGAGGACCAAATTGAAGCCGTTGTCGGATCGATGGCAGCTAACGCATCGACTTCAATTAGTTCCAGATCCTCTCAGGTCCTGAGCACTGAAGAGCACCCATCTGTCTCTTCACCACCTGCCAAATTGCCGAGGCAGTCAGAGAGCCCTGGACAGGAGCCATCTCTACTTCTGTTCTCTGAATCTCTTGGCTTGGAAAGAGGGGGCCAGCCAAGCAGAATTCGAGAATTTGAAGAAGAGGTAGTATGCAGTGATGCGCAACCGTTTTGTCTCTCTGAATCTGAAGAGGCGGGTGGGCCAGTGCCTATGGTCAGCAGCACACCTCAGTACGCATCTGATGATGAGACTCAGGTGCCACTTTCTGGTGCGTACTGTGCTGTCGAGACTACCCAGGAGAAGCAGTTGTTTGAAGAGGGTGGTGTAGATGATGAGGTCCTTGACGCATCATAGCGTGAGGGACAGGAAGATGGTGGGAGCAGCTCTGAGGAAGAGATTCCCCGAACGGCCCAAAAAGGAGGGAGAGGGAGGGGGCAGACTTGGTTGCCTGTAGCCTCCACTTCGGCACCCATTAGGAGCACGGCTCTTCCAAAATCCAAAGCGGGCGCTCCCAAGACTTGCAGTGCCTGGTCCTTTTTTGACACAGTTGCAGATGACATTTGCTTTGTCAAATGCAAGCTGTGTAATCAGAAGGTGAAAAGAAGGAAAAGTGTCAGCAACCTCAATACCACAAATATGTGGAAACATGTGCGGACCAAGCACGTGGTGGAGTTACAAAAACACACTGAAGACCTAGGCCAACCTACAGCGCCACCTACCACCTCTTCAGCTCGTGTTGTAGCCTCTTCCTCCAGCTCACACACAGCTGGTTCGGCTTCCTCACAGGATCGCCATGGAAGAATCTCTGGCACTGTTGTACAGAGACACAGTGTAATTCCACCCACAGCACCACTTTCCCAGTCATCCTCACACTCCCAGGCCAGTCTACAGCCATCATTAGCACAGGCATGGGAGAAAAACCACCCCCGAGCACAGGCTCTGAATGCTGGCATTGCTAAACTACTGGCCCTTGAAATGCTATCATTCAGGCTGGTGGAGACTGACACATTCCGTAACTTTATGGCATTGGCAGTCCCACAATACAACGTGCCCAGCCGCTTTTATTTCAGCAGGCAAGCCGTCCCTGCCCTGCAACATCATGTGGAGGGAAAAATTAAACATGCGCTACAAAACGCCGTCAGTAGCAAGGTCCACCTGACCACCGATGCATGGACCAGTAAGCATGGACAGGGACGATACCTTTCCCTCACTGCCCATTGGGTAAATGTTGTGGAGCCGGGTACAAATCTTGAGAGTGGCGCTGTACGTGTTCTGCTAACTCCAAGGATTGCAGGAATCCAGTCTGTACACATTGACTCCTCCTCATACTCCAGTTCCTCTGAATCAGCGCTGCAGGAGCCATCACGGTCTACCTCCACATCGACCCGTGAACGGTTACCTGTTATGATGACCGATATGAGCACAGCCGTGGCCAAACGTCAACAGGCCGTATTAAAATTAATTTCTTTGGGGAATCGAAGCCACACAGCGCAGGAGCTCTGGAATGCCATCAAGCAGCAGAGCGACGTGTGGTTTGTGCCAGCGAATCTCCAGCCAGGCATGGTAGTGTGTGACAATGGCCGAAATCTGGTGGCAGCTCTGGGCCTAGGCAACCTCACTCACATCCCATGTCTGGCACATGTGCTCAACTTGGTCGTGCAGAGTTTTTTGAGGGACTATCCGGATCTTGATGCACTGCTTCACATGGTCCGCATAGAGTGCGCTCACTTGCAGCGTTCCAGCAATGCAAGATCACGCATTGCAGCTCTGCAGCGCCGATTACGTCTTCCGGAACATCGCATCATATGTGACCTACCCACCAGGTGGAATTCAACGTTACATATGTTGGAGAGGTTGTGTGAGCAGCAGGCAGCAGTAATGGAGTACCAGCTGCAGCAGGCGCAAACAAGTCGCAGTGCGCGGCGTTCACACTTCACCACCACTGAGTGGGTCTCTATGAAGGACATTTGCCACGTTTTGCGTGCCTTCGATTATTCCACGCGGATGGCGAGTGCAGATGATGCACTAGTCAGCATGACTATCCCCCTTATCTGCCTGCTTGAAAAAACACTGCAAGCACTAAGGGACGAGGTTTTGGAAGAGGTGGAGGATGAGGAGTTACAAATGCCATCTGCTTCTCTACAGTCTGCGCAACGTAGTTCCTCACAAAGGCCTAGGCAGGGGACACTTTGTGAGGAGGATGAGGAGTAGTCAATGGATGAGGAAGACATCTGTCCAGAGGAGGGAGGTACACAATGCTCTAGTAGTCAGTATCTAGAGCGAGGGTTGGGTGATGCAGAGCAGGCAGAGATCACGCCTCAAGCAGGGGACAGCGTTTCTTGGCCAGTTGGCAGTCTGCAGCACATGGTTGATTTCATGCTGCAGTGCCTGAGAAACGACCGCCGCATCGCCCACATTCTCAACACGGCTGATTATTGGGTGTCCACCCTCTTAGATCCTCGCTACCGGGACAACTTACAAAGCCTCATAACACCGTTGAACCGGGAGCGTAAAATGCGGGAGTACCAAGACGCACTGGTGCATTCCATCATGTTCTCCATTCCAACCGAGAGCAGTGCTGCTAGTGCTTTACAAAGCAGCTCAGTGCGTTGAGGCAGTGGAGGAAGCTCTGCACAAAGAGGAAGCAGAAGCAGCGCCTCAGCACAAGGCAAGACCAGTATGGCCGAAATGTGGCAAAGTTTTGTGTCCCCGCCGCCACAAATGTCTACACCATCACAGACGGCTCCAGTCAGCAGGAGGCAACGTTTCCGTCAGATGGTGACAGACTACATGTCTTGCCCTCTTAGTGTACTCCCAGACGGCTCTTCTCCCTTCAAGTTTTGGGTCTGTAAGCTGGATACATGGCCAGAGCTTAGTCAGTATGCATTGGAGGTGCTAGCTTGCCCTGCTGCTAGTGTTTTATCGGAACGCGTCTTTAGTGCCGCAGGTGGTGTAATAACAGACCGTCGCATGCGACTATCCTCCGATAACGTTGACCGGCTTACTTTTCTCAAAATGAACAAGGCCTGGATCTCTCATGAATTTGCCAGTCCTCTTCCAGAATAAATAATTGGTTGGCAACAGTATCCAGGTCTCCTGTTCTGTTCATGTTTCTACCACCTGAACTGTAATCCCTGAGCTCCAACACCGCCAGTTGGCGCTCGGAAGTGCCGTCTGCACAGTCAACACTTGCTCCAGTGTTATTGGGGTTCAGTAACGTCAGCTGTTCCCCAGCTGTGCGGACGGCAATTTCTCCTGCTCTGTCCACATTCTCACTACTACAGATTTTAAAGTTGCTCGAATTACACCTCTGGCTCCTCTGTTTTCAGTATTATCCCTGAGCTCCAACACCGCCAGTTGGTGCTCGGAAGTGCCGTCTGCACAGTCAACACTTGTTCCAGTGTTATTGGGGTTCAGTAACGTCAGCTGTTCCCCTGCTGTGCGGACGGCAATTTCTCCTGCTCTGTCCACATTCTAACTACTACAGATTTTAAAGTTGCTCCAATTACACCTCTGGCTCCTCTGTTTTCAGTATTATCCCTGAGCTCCAACACCGCCAGTTGGCGCTCGGAAGTGCCGACTGCACAGTCAACACTTGCTGCCGTGTTATTGGGGTTCAGTAACGTCAGCTGTTCCCCTGCTGTGCGGACGGCAATTTCTCCTGCTCTGTCCACATTCTCACTACTACAGATTTTAAAGTTGCTCCAATTACACCTCTGGCTCCTCTGTTTTCAGTATTATCCCTGAGCTCCAACACCGCCAGTTGGCACTCGGAAGTGCCGTCTGCACAGTCAACACTTGCTGCCGTGTTATTGGGGTTCAGTAACGTCAGCTGTTCCCCAGCTGTGCGGACGGCAATTTCTCCTGCTCTGTCCACATTCTCACTACTACAGATTTTAAAGTTGCTCGAATTACACCTCTGGCTCCTCTGTTTTCAGTATTATCCCTGAGCTCCAACACCGCCAGTTGGTGCTCGGAAGTGCCGTCTGCACAGTCAACACTTGCTCCAGTGTTATTGGGGTTCAGTAACGTCAGCTGTTCCCCTGCTGTGCGGACGGCAATTTCTCCTGCTCTGTCCACATTCTAACTACTACAGATTTTAAAGTTGCTCCAATTACACCTCTGGCTCCTCTGTTTTCAGTATTATCCCTGAGCTCCAACACCGCCAGTTGGCGCTCGGAAGTGCCGACTGCACAGTCAACACTTGCTGCCGTGTTATAGGGGTTCAGTAACGTCAGCTGTTCCCCTGCTGTGCGGACGGCAATTTCTCCTGCTCTGTCCACATTCTCACTACTACAGATTTTAAAGTTGCTCCAATTACACCTCTGGCTCCTCTGTTTTCAGTATTATCCCTGAGCTCCAACACCGCCAGTTGGCGCTCGGAAGTGCCGTCTGCACAGTCAACACTTGCTGCCGTGTTATTGGGGTTCAGTAACGTCAGCTGTTCCCATGCTGTGTGGACGGCAATTTCTCCTGCTCTGTCCACATTCTCACTACTACAGATTTTAAAGTTGCTCCAATTACACCTCTGGCTCCTCTGTTTTCAGTATTATCCCTGAGCTCCAACACCGCCAGTTGGCACTCGGAAGTGCCGTCTGCACAGTCAACACTTGCTGCCGTGTTATTGTGGTTCAGTAACGTCAGCTGTTCCCCTGCTGTGCGGACGGCAATTTCTCCTGCTCTGTCCACATTCTCACTACTACAGATTTTAAAGTTGCTCCAATTACACCTCTGGCTCCTCTGTTTTCAGTAATATCCCTGAGCTCCAACACCGCCAGTTGGCGCTCGGAAGTGCCGTCTGCACAGTCAACACTTGTTGCCGTGTTATTGGGGTTCAGTAACGTCAGCTGTTCCCCTGCTGTGCGGACGGCAATTTCTCCTGCTCTGTCCACATTCTCACTACTACAGATTTTAAAGTTGCTCCAATTACACCTCTGGCTCCTCTGTTTTCAGTAATATCCCTGAGCTCCAACACCGCCAGTTGGCGCTCGGAAGTGCCGTCTGCACAGTCAACACTTGTTGCCGTGTTATTGGGGTTCAGTAACAGCAGCTGTTCCCCTGCTGTGCGGACGGCAATTTCTCCTGCTCTGTCCACATTCTCACTACTACAGATTTTAAAGTTGCTCCAATTACACCTCTGGCTCCTCTGTTTTCAGTATTATCCCTGAGCTCCAACACCGCCAGTTGGCGCTCGGAAGTGCCGTCTGCACAGTCAACACTTGCTGCCGTGTTATTGGGGTTCAGTAACGGCAGCTGTTCCCCTGCTGTGCGGACGGCAATTTCTCCTGCTCTGTCCACATTCTCACTACTACAGATTTTAAAGTTGCTCCAATTACACCTCTGGCTCCTCTGTTTTCAGTATTATCCCTGAGCTCCAACACCGCCAGTTGGTGCTCGGAAGTGCCGTCTGCACAGTCAACACTTGCTGCCGTGTTATTGGGGTTCAGTAACGTCAGCTGTTCCCCTGCTGTGCGGACGGCAATTTCTCCTGCTCTGTCCACATTCTCACTACTACAGATTTTAAAGTTGCTCCAATTACACCTCTGTCTCCTCTGTTTTCAGTATTATCCCTGAGCTCCAACACCCCCAGTTGGCGCTCGGAAGTGCCGTCTGCACAGTCAACACTTGCTCCAGTGTTATTGGGGTTCAGTAACGTCAACTGATCCCCAGCTGTGTGTCAGGCAAATTCTCCAGCTTTGTCCACATCCACTGTACTACTGATTTTAAACCTCCTCCAAATACACCTCTGGCTGCTCCGTTTTTAGTATTTACCCTGGGCTCCAATACCGCTAGTTGCTGCTCAGAAGTGCTGTCTGCACAGTCAACGCTTGCTCCAGTGTTATTGGGGTTCAGTAACGTCAGCTGATCCCCAGCTGTGTGTCCGTCAAATTCTCCTGCTTTGTCCACATCCACTGTACTATGGATTTAAAACCTCCTCCAAATACACCTCTGGCTCCTCCGTTTTTAGTATTTACCCTGGGCTCCAATACCGCTAGATGCTGCTCAGAAGTGCCATCTGCACAGTCAACGCTTGCTCCAGTGTTATTGGGGTTCAGTAACGTCAGCTGATCCCCAGCTGTGTGTCCGGCAAATTCTCCTGCTTTGTCCACATCCACTGTACTACGGATTTAAAACCTCCTCCAAATACACCTCTGGCTCCTCCGTTTTTAGTATTTAGCCTGGGCTCCAATACCGCTAGTTGCTGCTCAGAAGTGCCGTCTGCACAGTCAACGCTTGCTCCAGTGTTATTGGGGTTCAGTAACGTCAGCTGATCCCCAGATGTGTGTCCGGCAAATTCTCCTGCTTTGTCCACATCCACTGTACTATGGATTTAAAACTTGCTCCAATTACACCTCTGGCTCCACTCTGTTTTTAGTATTTACCCTGGGTTCCAGCACCGCCAGCTGGTTCTCGGTAGTTCCATTTGCTCTTGTACCTTCTACTACCCATCCGGGTTCCAGTACCGTCAGCTGGTCCTCGGCAGTGACTTTGGCACGGGTACTCCCTCCTGCCCAGCCTGGTTCCAGCACGCCAGCTGTTTCCGGGTAGTGTCAACGTCACTTTGCCTCCAATGCGTTGTCCTGTCGTGTTGCGGTCGGGTTAGCCGACTCTATGGTGCCTGCAGTTTAGGTGACTCCTATGTGGGCTGCGGGATCTGGCAATGAAGGCTGGTTCCATAGTGCCAATAGGACAAGCACCCCCTGTAGGACTGTGTGTTTTGGTAACTGCTGCCGGCTCGCGGCCTTGAACTTTTTTTACATGGGTACCTTCTGCTACCCATCCGGGTTCCAGTACCGTCAGCTGGTTCTCGGCAGTGCTTTTGGATTAGGTGCCTCCTTCTCGGTATCCAAGTTCCACCAACGTCTGCTGGTCCTTGGTAGTGCTTTCTGGCACAGGTACCTCCTGCTTAGTAACAGAGTTCCAGTACCGTCAGCTGGTCTTCGGCAGTTCCATTGGCTCTTGTACCTTCTGCTACCCATCCGGGTTCCTGAACCGTCAGCTGGTCCTCGGCAGTGACTTTGGCACGGGTACTCCCTCCTACCCAGCCTGGTTCCAGCACGCCAGCTGTTTCCGGGTAGTGTCAAAGTCACTTTGCCTCCAATGCGTTGTCCTGTCGTGTTGCGGTCGGGTTAGCCGACTCTATGGTGCCTGCAGTTTAGGTGACTCCTATGTGGGCTGCGGGATCTGGCAATGAAGGCTGGTTCCATAGTGCCAATAGGACAAGCACCCCCTGTAGGACTGTGGGTTTTGGTAACTGCGGCCGACTCGCGGCCTTGAACTTTTTTTTACATGGGTACCTTCTGCTACCCATCCGGGTTCCAGTACTGTCAGCTGGTTCTCGGCAGTGCCTTTGGATTAGGTGCCTCCTTCTCGGTATCCAAGTTCCCCCAATGTCTGCTGGTCCTTGGTAGTGCTTTCTGGCACAGGTACCTCCTGCTTAGTAACCGAGTTCCAGTACCGTCAGCTGGTCTTCGGCAGTTCCATTGGCTCTTGTACCTTCTGCTACCCATCCGGGTTCCAGTACCGTCAGCTGGTCCTCGGCAGTGACTTTGGCACGGGTACTCCCTCCTGCCCAGACTGGTTCCAGCACGCCAGCTGTTTCTGGGTAGTGTCAACGTCACTTTGCCTCCAATGCGTTGTCCTGTCGTGTTGAGGTCGGGTTAGCCGACTCTATGGTGCCTGCAGTTTAGGTGACTCCTATGTGGGCTGCGGGATCTGGCAATGAAGGCTGGTTCCATAGTGCCAATAGGACAAGCACTCCCTGTAGGACTGTGGGTTTTGGTAACTGCGGCTGGCTCGCGGCGTTGAACTTTTTTTTACATGGGTACCTTCTGCTACCCATCCGGGTTCCAGTACCGTCTGCTGGTTCTCGGCAGTGCCTTTGGATTAGGTGCCTCCTTCTCGGTATCCAAGTTCCACCAACGTCTGCTGGTCCTTGGTAGTGCTTTCTGGCACAGGTACCTCCTGCTTAGTAACCGAGTTCCAGTACCGTCAGCTGGTCTTCGGTAGTTCCATTGGCTCTTGTACCTTCTGCAACCCATCCGGGTTACAGTACCGTCAGCTGGTCCTCGGTAGTTCCATTTGCTCTTGTACCTTCTACTACCCATCCAGGTTCCAGTACCGTCAGCTGGTTCTCGGCAGTGAATTTGGCACGGGTACTCCCTCCTGACCAGCCTGGTTCCAGCACGCCAGCTGTTTCCGGGTAGTGTCAACGTCACTTTGCCTCCAATGCGTTGTCCTGTCGTGTTGCGGTCGGGTTAGCCGACTCTATGGTGACTGCAGTTTAGGTGACTCCTATGTGGGCTGCGGGATCTGGCAATGAAGGCTGGTTCCATAGTGCCAATAGGACAAGCACCCCCTGTAGGACTGTGGGTTTTGGTAACTGCGGCCAGCTCGCGGCCTTGAACTTTTTTTTACATGGGTACCTTCTGCTACCCATCCGGGTTCCAGTACCGTCAGCTGGTTCTCGGCAGTGCCTTTTGATAAGGTGCCTCCTTCTCGGTATCCAAGTTCCACCAACGTCTGCTGGCCCTTGGTAGTGCTTTCTGGCACAGGTACCTCCTGCTTAGTAACCGAGTTCCAATACCGTCAGCTGGTCTTTGGCTGTTCCATTGGCTCTTGTACCTTCTGCTACCCATCCGGGTTCCCGTACCTTCAGCTGGTCCTCGGTAGTTCCTCAGCTTTCTTGTACTTTCTGCTACATTTCCAAGTTCAAGCTTTTTGAAATGGTTCTTGGTAATCACTCTAGATCTCCCTGACGAGGACCCTGAAGACGAGGACCCCGAAGACCAACCCTAAGAAGACGAGGACCCCGAAGACGACGACCCTGAATACGAGGACCCTGAAGACCACCCCGAAGAAGACGAGGACCCTGAAGACCACCCCGAAGAGGACGAGGACCCTGAAGACCACCCCAAAGAAGACGAGGACCCTGAAGACCACCCCGAAGAAGACGAGGACCCCGAAGACGAGGACCCAGAAGACCAACCCGAAGAAGACGAGGACCCCGAAAACGAGGACCCCCGAAGACGACGACCCTGAAGACCACCCCGAAGAAGACCAAGAAGATGACTCTGAAGAAGTTGACCAAGAGGACAAAGAAGAGAAGACAAGCACCAAGATACAGAAGAACAAGAGACAGAAAGCCAAGAAGCAGAAATACAAGAAGCTGCAGAACAAAAAGCGGAAGAACATTAAGCATAAGACTAAAAATCAGAGCAAAAGATAATATCTAAATTATAAGCAGAAGATGACTAAGCAGTGTATGGGGGTGAGTCCGTTCCTCCTCGTGGTGCCCCTGGAAAAGACCTGCTGCTGCAGGCCAAACTGAACGCGGACAAATCCTGTTGTAAATCTTTTGTGACGGGGAGAACGAAAGGTGTAATGTCCAACCTTTTATAGCTAACAACTACAGGAATGCCTGCCACAAATAAGAATATGATGTAGAAGAAGAAGATGAAGAAGATGAAGAAGTAGAATATAAAGAATGTAAAAAAAAAGAATAATACGAAGAAGGTGAAGAAGAAGAAGATGAAGAGGGTGAAGAAGAAGTGGATGAAAAAGATGCTGAAGATGAAGAAGGAGAAAGTGTGGGAGAAGTAAAAAAGAAGGTGAAGAGCATGGAAGTAGTGAAACATAAATATCTGACAAAATATAAAAATACTTAACATAGTCAATATTTCCGTAACTCAGAACGTCTTAAAAAAAAATATTAATTCCTGCTATTCCATTTGATTGGGCTAAACCTCTATGCCTTTAATGTCTCCCCCACCTCCCCCAATACATTCTACATTATTCTTAGTTGTTTTCCTTCATGTAGAATTAACCTACAAGGAAAGAAAGGGTTTATTTTCATTCCGATATTTCTGTCCCATTGACTTGCATTGGTTTCCGGTATCGAAATCGGCGATATCCGATACTTTTTCGGTATCGGTCCGATCCATTCCGATCCGATATTTCCCGATATCGGAAGGTATCGCTCAACACTACTCCTGACTGTTGTGACACAAAAATATATCTGTTGAAAATAGTCTGGTGTAGGCCAAACAAATCCCAGTGTGGTTTTGCAGTTCAATGGGTCAAATCTCTGTACTATCCAGTTTTGGGCCTTTGGTATCTAAAAAAACACAGTTTGAGTGTGTCGCTCACTGTTCAGCCGCAATTATATCTATTTAAGAAAGTCTGGTATTCCCCAGTAAACAATAACTGTGGTTTTGCCATCCCACGGTAAAAAATCTCTATTATTCAGGTTTTGGTATATTTTCCGTAAAGAAAAACAGTAGTGTCTCCTGACGGTTGTGACGCAAAAATATATCTGTTGAAAATAGTCTGGTGTAGGCCCAACAAATCCCAGTGTGCTTTTGCAGTTCAACGGATCAAATCTCTGTACTATCCAGTTTTGGGCCTTTGGTATCTAAAAAAACACAGTTTGAATGTGTTGCTCACTGTTCAGCCGCAATTATATCTATTTAAAAAAAGTCTGGTATACCCCAGTAAACAATAACTGTGGTTTTGCCATCCACGCTAAAAAATTTCTATTATTCAAATTTTGGTATATATTAAGTAAAGAGAAACAGTAGTGTCTCCTGACTGTTGTGACACAAAAATATATCTCTTGAAAATAGTCTGGTGTAGGCCCAACAAATACCAGTGTGGTTTTGCAGTTCAACGGGTCAAATCTCTGTACTATCCAGTTTTGGGCCTTTGGTATCTAAAAAAACCCAGTTTGAGTGTGTCGCTCACTGTTCAGCCGCAATTATATCTATTTAAAAAAATCTGGTATACCCCAGTAAACAATAACTGTGATTTTGCCATCCCACGGTAAAAAATGCCTGTTATTCAGGTTTTGGTATATTTTCCGTAAAGAAAAACAGTAGTGTCTCCTGACTGTTGTCACACAAAAATATATCTGTTGAAAATAGTCTCGTGTAGGCCCGACAAATCCCAGTGTTGTTTTGCAGTTCAATGGGTCAAATCTCTGTACTATCCAGTTTTGGGCCTTTGGTATCTAAAAAAACACAGTTTGAATGTGTCACTCACTGTTCAGCCGCAATTATATCTATTTAAAAAAGTCTGGTATACCCCAGCAAACAATAACTGTGGTTTTGCCATCCCACAGTAAAAAATCTCTATTATTCAGGTTTTGGTATATTTTCCGTAAAGAAAAACAGTAGTGTCTCCTGACTGTTGTGACACAAAAATATATCTGTTGAAAATAGTCTGGTGTAGGTCCGACAAATCCCAGCGTGGTTTTGCAGTTCAACGGATCAAATCTCTGTACTATCCAGTTTTGGGCCTTTGGTATCTAAAAAAACCCAGTTTGAGTGTGTCGCTCACTGTTCAGCCGCAATTATATCTATTTAAAAAAATCTGGTATACCCCAGTAAACAATAACTGTGCTTTTGCCATCCCACGGTAAAAAATCTCTATTATTCTTGTTTTCGTATATTTTCCGTAAAGAAAAACAGTAGTGTCTTCTGACTGTTGTGGCACAAAAATATATCTGTTGAAAATAGTCTGGTGTAGGCCCAACAAATCCCAGTGTGGTTTTGCAGTTCAACGGGTCAAATCTCTGTACTATCCAGTTTTGGGCTTTTGGTATATAAAAAAACACAGTTTGAGTGTGTCGCTCACTGTTCAGCCGCAATTATATCTATTTAAAAAAGTCTGGTATACCCTAGTAAACAATAACTGTGGTTTTGCCATCCCACAGTAAAAAATCTCTATTATTCAGGTTTTGGTATATTTTCCGTAAAGAAAAATAGTAGTTTCTCCTGACTGTTGTGACACAAAAATATATCTGTTGAAAATAGTCTGGTGTATTCCCGACAAATCCAAGTGTGGTTTTGCAGTTCAACGGAACAAATCTCTGTACTATCCAGTTTTGGGCCTTTGGTATCTAAAAAAACACAGTTTGAATGTGTTGTTCACTGTTCAGCCGCAATTATATCTATTTAAAAAAAGTCTGGTATACCCCAGTAAACAATAACTGTGGTTTTGCCATCCTACGGTAAAAAATCTCTATTATTCAAATTTTGGTATATATTCCGTAAAGAGAAACAGTAGTGTCTCCTGACTGTTGTGACACAAAAATATATCTCTTGAAAATAGTCTGGTGTAGGCCCAACAAATCCCAGTGTGGTTTTGCAGTTCAACAGGTCAAATCTCTGCACTATCCAGTTTTGGGCCTTTGGTATCTAAAAAAACAGTTTGAGTATGTCGCTCACTGTTCAGCCGCAATTATATCTATTTAAAAAAGTCTGGTATACCCCAGTAAACAATAACTGTGGTTTTGCCATCCCACGGTAAAAAATCTCTATTATTCAGGTTTTGGTATATTTTCCGTAAAGAAAAACAGTAGTTTCTCTTGACTGTTGTGACACAAAAATAAATCTGTTGAAAATAGTCTGGTGTAGGCCCGACAAATCCCAGTGTGCTTTTGCAGTTCAACGGATCAAATCTCTGTACTATCCAGTTTTGGGCCTTTGGTATCTAAAAAAACACAGTTTGAATGTGTTGCTCACTGTTCAGCCGCAATTATATCTATTTAAAAAAAGTCTGGTATACCCCAGTAAACAATAACTGTGGTTTTGCCATCCATGCTAAAAAATTTCTATTATTCAAATTTTGGTATATATTAAGTAAAGAGAAACAGTAGTGTCTCCTGACTGTTGTGACACAAAAATATATCTCTTCAAAATACTCTGGTGTAGGCCCAACAAATACCAGTGTGGTTTTGCAGTTCAACGGGTCAAATCTCTGTACTATCCAGTTTTGGGCCTTTGGTATCTAAAAAAACCCAGTTTGAGTGTGTCGCTCACTGTTCAGCCGCAATTATATCTATTTAAAAAAATCTGGTATACCCCAGTAAACAATAACTGTGATTTTGCCATCCCACGGTAAAAAATGCCTGTTATTCAGGTTTTGGTATATTTTCCGTAAAGAAAAACAGTAGTGTCTCCTGACTGTTGTCACACAAAAATATATCTGTTGAAAATAGTCTCGTGTAGGCCCGACAAATCCCAGTGTTGTTTTGCAGTTCAATGGGTCAAATCTCTGTACTATCCAGTTTTGGGCCTTTGGTATCTAAAAAAACACAGTTTGAATGTGTCACTCACTGTTCAGCCGCAATTATATCTATTTAAAAAAGTCTGGTATACCCCAGCAAACAATAACTGTGGTTTTGCCATCCCACAGTAAAAAATCTCTATTATTCAGGTTTTGGTATATTTTCCGTAAAGAAAAACAGTAGTGTCTCCTGACTGTTGTGACACAAAAATATATCTGTTGAAAATAGTCTGGTGTAGGTCCGACAAATCCCAGCGTGGTTTTGCAGTTCAACGGATCAAATCTCTGTACTATCCAGTTTTGGGCCTTTGGTATCTAAAAAAACCCAGTTTGAGTGTGTCGCTCACTGTTCAGCCGCAATTATATCTATTTAAAAAAATCTGGTATACCCCAGTAAACAATAACTGTGCTTTTGCCATCCCACGGTAAAAAATCTCTATTATTCTTGTTTTCGTATATTTTCCGTAAAGAAAAACAGTAGTGTCTTCTGACTGTTGTGGCACAAAAATATATCTGTTGAAAATAGTCTGGTGTAGGCCCAACAAATCCCAGTGTGGTTTTGCAGTTCAACGGGTCAAATCTCTGTACTATCCAGTTTTGGGCTTTTGGTATATAAAAAAACACAGTTTGAGTGTGTCGCTCACTGTTCAGCCGCAATTATATCTATTTAAAAAAGTCTGGTATACCCTAGTAAACAATAACTGTGGTTTTGCCATCCCACAGTAAAAAATCTCTATTATTCAGGTTTTGGTATATTTTCCGTAAAGAAAAATAGTAGTTTCTCCTGACTGTTGTGACACAAAAATATATCTGTTGAAAATAGTCTGGTGTATTCCCGACAAATCCAAGTGTGGTTTTGCAGTTCAACGGAACAAATCTCTGTACTATCCAGTTTTGGGCCTTTGGTATCTAAAAAAACACAGTTTGAATGTGTTGTTCACTGTTCAGCCGCAATTATATCTATTTAAAAAAGTCTGGTATACCCCAGTAAACAATAACTGTGGTTTTGCCATCCTACGGTAAAAAATCTCTATTATTCAAATTTTGGTATATATTCCGTAAAGAGAAACAGTAGTGTCTCCTGACTGTTGTGACACAAAAATATATCTCTTGAAAATAGTCTGGTGTAGGCCCAACAAATCCCAGTGTGGTTTTGCAGTTCAACAGGTCAAATCTCTGCACTATCCAGTTTTGGGCCTTTGGTATCTAAAAAAACAGTTTGAGTATGTCGCTCACTGTTCAGCCGCAATTATATCTATTTAAAAAAGTCTGGTATACCCCAGTAAACAATAACTGTGGTTTTGCCATCCCACGGTAAAAAATCTCTATTATTCAGGTTTTGGTATATTTTCCGTAAAGAAAAACAGTAGTTTCTCTTGACTGTTGTGACACAAAAATAAATCTGTTGAAAATAGTCTGGTGTAGGCCCGACAAATCCCAGTGTGGTTTTGCAGTTCAATGGGTCAAATCTCTGTACTATTCAGTTTTGGGCCTTTGGTATCTAAAAAAACACAGTTTGAAAGTGTCGCTCACTGTTCAGCCGCAATTATATCTATTTAAAAAAATCTGGTATACCCCAGTAAACAATAACTGTGGTTTTGACATCCCATGGTAAAAATCTCTATTATTCAGGTTTTGGTATATTTTCCGTAAAGAAAAACAGTAGTGTCTCCTGACTGTTGTGACACAAAAATATATCTTTTGAAAATAGTCTGGTGTTGGCCCGACAAATCCCAGGGTGGTTTTGCAGTTCAACGGGTCAAATCTCTGTACTATCCAGTTTTAGGCCTTTGGTATCTAAAAAAACACAGTTTGAGTGTGTCGCTCACTGTTCAGCCACAATTATATCTACTTAAGAAAGTCTGGCATTCCCCAGTAAACAATAACTGTGGTTTTGCCATCCCACGGTAAAAAATCTCTATTATTCAGGTTTTGGTATATTTTCCATAAAGAAAAACAGTAGTGTCTCCTGACTGTTGTGACACAAAAATATATCTGTTGATAATAGTCTGGTGTAGGCTCGACAAATCCCAGTGTGGTTTTGCAGTTCAACGGGTCAAATCTCTGTACTATCCAGTTTTGGGCCTTTGGTATCTAAAAAATCCCCAGTTTGAGTGTGTCGCTCACTGTTCAGCCGCAATTATATCTATTTAAAAAAATCTGGTATACCCCAGTAAACAATAACTGTGGTTTTTCCACCCCACGGTAACAAATCTCTATTATTCTTGTTTTCGTATATTTTCCGTAAAGAAAAACAGTAGTGTCTCCTGACTGTTGTGACACAAAAATATATCTGTTGAAAATAGTCTGGTGTAGGCCCGACAAATCCCAGTGTGGTTTTGCAGTTCAACGGGTCAAATCTCTGTACTATCCAGTTTTGGGCTTTTGGTATATAAAAAAACACAGTTTGAGTGTGTCGCTCACTGTTCAGCCGCAATTATATCTATTTAAAAAAGTCTGGTATACCCCAGTAAACAATAACTGTGGTTTTGCCATCCCACGGTAAAAAATCTCTATTATTCAGGTTTTGGTTTATTTTCCGTAAAGATAAACAGTAGTGTCTCCTGACTGTTGTGACACAAAACTACATCTGTTGAAAATAATCTGGTGTACGCCCGACAAATCCCAGTGTGGTTTTGCAGTTCAACGGATCAAATCTCTGTACTATCCAGTTTTGGGCCTTTGGTATCTAAAAAAACACAGTTTGAATGTGTTGCTCACTGTTCAGCCGCAATTATATCTATTTAAAAAAAGTTTGGTATACACAAGTAAACAATAACTGTGGTTTTGCCATCCCACGGTAAAAAATCTCTATTGTTCAAATTTTGGTATATATTAAGTAAAGAGAAACAGTAGTGTCTCCTGACTGTTGTGACACAAAAATATATCTCTTGAAAATAGTCTGGTGTAGGCCCAACAAATCCCAGTGTAGTTTTGCCGTTCAACGGGTCAAATCTCTGTACTATCCAGTTTTGGGCCTTTGGTATCTAAAAAAAACCCAGTTTGAGTGTGTCGCTCACTGTTCAGCCGCAATTATATCTATTTAAAAAAATCTGGTATACCCCAGTAAACAATAACTGTGGTTTTGCCATCACACGGTAAAAAATCTCTATTATTCTTGTTTTCATATATTTTCCGTAATGAGAAACAGTAGTGTCTCCTGACTTTTGTCACACAAAAATATATCTGTTGAAAATAGTCTGGTGTAGGCCAGACAAATCCCATTGTGGTTTTGCAGTTCAACGGGTCAAATCTCTGTACTATCCAGTTTTGGGCCTTTGGTATATAAAAAAACACAGTTTGAGTGTGTCGCTCACTCTTCAGCCGCAATTATATCTATTTAAAAAAGTCTGGTATACCCCAGTAAACAATAACTGTGATTTTGCCATCCCACGGTAAAAAATCTCTGTTATTCAGGTTTTGGTATATTTTCCATAAAGAAAAACAGTAGTGTCTCCTGACTGTTGTGACACAAAAATATATCTGTTGAAAATAGTCTCGTGTAGGAACGACATATCCCAGTGTTGTTTTGCAGTTCAACGGGTCAAATCTCTGTACTATCCAGTTTTGGGCCTTTGGTATCTAAAAAAACACAGTTTGAATGTGTCGTTCACTGTTCAGCCGCAATTATATCTATTTTAAAAAATCTGGTATACCCCAGTAAACAATAACTGTGGTTTTGCCATCCCACGGTAAAAAATCTCTATTATTCAGGTTTTGGTATATTTTCCATCAAGAAAAACAGTAGTGTCTCCTGACTGTTGTGACACAAAAACATATCTTTTGATAATAGTCTGGGGTAGGCCCGACAAATCCCAGTGTGGTTTTGCAGTTCAATGGGTCAAATCTCTGTACTATCCAGTTTTGTGCCTTTGGTATCTAAAAAAACACAGTTTGAGTGTGTCGCTCACTGTTCAGCCGCAATTATATCTATTTAAAAAAGTCTGGTATACCCCAGCAAACAATAACTGTGGTTTTGCCATCCCACGGTAAAAAATCTCTATTATTCAGGTTTTGGTATATTTTCCGTAAAGAAAAACAGTAGTGTCTCCTGACTGTTGTGACACAAAAATATATCTTTTGAAAATAGTCTGGTGTAGGCCCGACAAATCCCAGTCTGGTTTTGCAGTTCAACGGGTCAAATCTCTGTACTATCCAGTTTTGGGCCTTTGGTATCTAAAAAACACAGTTTGAGTGTGTCGCTCACTGTTCAGCTCCAATTATATCAATTTAAAAATGTCTGGTATACCCCAGCAAACAATAACTGTGGTTTTGCCATCCCAAGGTAAAAAATCTCTATTATTCAGGTTTTGGTATATTTTCTGTAAAGAAAAACAGTAGTGTCTCCTGACTGTTGTGACACAAAAATATATCTGTTGAAAATAGTCTGGTGTAGGCCCGACAAATCCCAGCGTGGTTTTGCAGTTCAACGGATCAAATCTCTGTACTATCCAGTTTTGGGCCTTTGGTATCTAAAAAAACCCAGTTTGAGTGTGTCACTCACTGTTCAGCCGCAATTATATCTATTTAAAAAAATCTGGTATACCCCAGTAAACAATAACTGTGCTTTTGCCATCCCACGGTAAAAAATCTCTATTATTCTTGTTTTCGTATATTTTCCGTAAAGAAAAACAGTAGTGTCTTCTGACTGTTGTGGCACAAAAATTTATCTGTTGAAAATAGTCTGGTGTAGGCCCGACAAATCCCAGTGTGGTTTTGCAGTTCAACGGGTCAAATCTCTGTACTATCCAGTTTTGGGCTTTTGGTATATAAAAAAACACAGTTTGAGTGTGTCGCTCACTGTTCAGCCGCAATTATATCTATTTAAAAAAGTCTGGTATACCCTAGTAAACAATAACTGTGGTTTTACCATCCCACAGTAAAAAATCTCTATTATTAAGGTTTTGGTATATTTTCCGTAAAGAAAAATAGTAGTTTCTCCTGACTGTTGTGACACAAAAATATATCTGTTGAAAATAGTCTGGTGTAGGCCCGACAAATCCAAGTGTGGTTTTGCAGTTCAACGGATCAAATCTCTGTACTATCCAGTTTTGGGCCTTTGGTATCTAAAAAAACACAGTTTGAATGTGTTGCTCACTGTTCAGCCGCAATTATATCTATTTAAAAAAAGTCTGGTATACCCCAGTAAACAATAACTGTGGTTTTGCCATCCTACGGTAAAAAATCTCTATTATTCAAATTTTGGTATATATTCCGTAAAGAGAAACAGTAGTGTCTCCTGACTGTTGTGACACAAAAATATATCTCTTGAAAATAGTCTGGTGTAGGCCCAACAAATCCCAGTGTGGTTTTGCAGTTCAACAGGTCAAATCTCTGCACTATCCAGTTTTGGGCCTTTGGTATCTAAAAAAACAGTTTGAGTATGTCGCTCACTGTTCAGCCGCAATTATATCTATTTAAAAAAATCTGGTATACCCCAGTAAACAATAACTGTGGTTTTGACATCCCATGGTAAAAATCTCTATTATTCAGGTTTTGGTATATTTTCCGTAAAGAAAAACAGTAGTGTCTCCTGACTGTTGTGACACAAAAATATATCTTTTGAAAATAGTCTGGTGTTGGCCCGACAAATCCCAGGGTGGTTTTGCAGTTCAACGGGTCAAATCTCTGTACTATCCAGTTTTAGGCCTTTGGTATCTAAAAAAACACAGTTTGAGTGTGTCGCTCACTGTTCAGCCACAATTATATCTATTTAAAAAAATCTGGTATACCCCAGTAAACAATAACTGTAGTTTTTCCACCCCACGGTAACAAATCTCTATTATTCTTGTTTTCGTATATTTTCCGTAAAGAAAAACAGTAGTGTCTCCTGACTGTTGTGACACAAAAATATATCTGTTGAAAATAGTCTGGTGTAGGCCCGACAAATCCCAGTGTGGTTTTGCAGTTCAACGGGTCAAATCTCTGTACTATCCAGTTTTGGGCTTTTGGTATATAAAAAAACACAGTTTGAGTGTGTCGCTCACTGTTCAGCCGCAATTATATCTATTTAAAAAAGTCTGGTATACCCCAGTAAACAATAACTGTGGTTTTGCCATCCCACGGTAAAAAATCTCTATTATTCAGGTTTTGGTATATTTTCCGTAAAGAAAAACAGTAGTGTCTCCTGACTGTTGTGACACAAAACTACATCTGTTGAAAATAATCTGGTGTATGCCCGACAAATCCCAGTGTGGTTTTGCAGTTCAACAGGTCAAATCTCTGTACTATTCAGTTTTGGGCCTTTGGTATCTAAAAAAACACAGTTTGAAAGTGTCGATCACTGTTCAGCCGCAATTATATCTATTTAAAAAAATCTGGTATACCCCAGTAAACAATAACTGTGGTTTTGCCATCCCATGGTAAAAATCTCTATTATTCAGGTTTTGGTATATTTTCCGTAAAGAAAAATAGTAGTTTCTCCTGACTGTTGTGACACAAAAATAAATCTGTTGAAAATAGTCTGGTGTAGGCCCGACAAATCCCAGTGTGGTTTTGCAGTTCAATGGGTCAAATCTCTGTACTATCCAGTTATGGGCCTTTGGTATCTAAAAAAACCCAGTTTGAGTGTGTCGCTCACTGTTCAGCCGCAATTATATCTATTTAAAAAAATCTGGTATACCCCAGTAAACAATAACTGTGGTTTTGCCATCCCACAGTAAAAAATCTCTATTATTCTTGTTTTCATATATTTTCCGTAAAGAAAAACAGTAGTGTCTCCTGACTGTTGTGACACAAAAATATATCTGTTGAAAATAGTCTGGTGTAGGCCCAACAAATCCCAGTGTGCTTTTGCAGTTCAACGGATCAAATCTCTGTACTATCCAGTTTTGGGCCTTTGGTATCTAAAAAAACACAGTTTGAATGTGTTGCTCACTGTTCAGCCGCAATTATATCTATTTAAAAAAAGTCTGGTATACCCCAGTAAACAATAACTGTGGTTTTGCCATCCACGCTAAAAAATTTCTATTATTCAAATTTTGGTATATATTAAGTAAAGAGAAACAGTAGTGTCTCCTGACTGTTGTGACACAAAAATATATCTCTTGAAAATAGTCTGGTGTAGGCCCAACAAATACCAGTGTGGTTTTGCAGTTCAACGGGTCAAATCTCTGTACTATCCAGTTTTGGGCCTTTGGTATCTAAAAAAACCCAGTTTGAGTGTGTCGCTCACTGTTCAGCCGCAATTATATCTATTTAAAAAAATCTGGTATACCCCAGTAAACAATAACTGTGATTTTGCCATCCCACGGTAAAAAATCCCTGTTATTCAGGTTTTGGTATATTTTCCGTAAAGAAAAACAGTAGTGTTTCCTGACTGTTGTCACACAAAAATATATCTGTTGAAAATAGTCTCGTGTAGGCCCGACAAATCCCAGTGTTGTTTTGCAGTTCAATGGGTCAAATCTCTGTACTATCCAGTTTTGGGCCTTTGGTATCTAAAAAAACACAGTTTGAATGTGTCACTCACTGTTCAGCCGCAATTATATCTATTTAAAAAAGTCTGGTATACCCCAGCAAACAATAACTGTGGTTTTGCCATCCCACGGTAAAAAATCTCTATTATTCTTGTTTTCGTATATTTTCCGTAAAGAAAAACAGTAGTGTCTTCTGACTGTTGTGGCACAAAAATATATCTGTTGAAAATAGTCTGGTGTAGGCCCAACAAATCCCAGTGTGGTTTTGCAGTTCAACGGGTCAAATCTCTGTACTATCCAGTTTTGGGCTTTTGGTATATAAAAAAACACAGTTTGAGTGTGTCGCTCACTGTTCAGCCGCAATTATATCTATTTAAAAAAGTCTGGTATACCCTAGTAAACAATAACTGTGGTTTTGCCATCCCACAGTAAAAAATCTCTATTATTCAGGTTTTGGTATATTTTCCGTAAAGAAAAATAGTAGTTTCTCCTGACTGTTGTGACACAAAAATATATCTGTTGAAAATAGTCTGGTGTATTCCCGACAAATCCAAGTGTGGTTTTGCAGTTCAACGGAACAAATCTCTGTACTATCCAGTTTTGGGCCTTTGGTATCTAAAAAAACACAGTTTGAATGTGTTGTTCACTGTTCAGCCGCAATTATATCTATTTAAAAAAAGTCTGGTATACCCCAGTAAACAATAACTGTGGTTTTGCCATCCTACGGTAAAAAATCTCTATTATTCAAATTTTGGTATATATTCCGTAAAGAGAAACAGTAGTGTCTCCTGACTGTTGTGACACAAAAATATATCTCTTGAAAATAGTCTGGTGTAGGCCCAACAAATCCCAGTGTGGTTTTGCAGTTCAACAGGTCAAATCTCTGCACTATCCAGTTTTGGGCCTTTGGTATCTAAAAAAACAGTTTGAGTATGTCGCTCACTGTTCAGCCGCAATTATATCTATTTAAAAAAGTCTGGTATACCCCAGTAAACAATAACTGTGGTTTTGCCATCCCACGGTAAAAAATCTCTATTATTCAGGTTTTGGTATATTTTCCGTAAAGAAAAACAGTAGTTTCTCTTGACTGTTGTGACACAAAAATAAATCTGTTGAAAATAGTCTGGTGTAGGCCCGACAAATCCCAGTGTGGTTTTGCAGTTCAATGGGTCAAATCTCTGTACTATTCAGTTTTGGGCCTTTGGTATCTAAAAAAACACAGTTTGAAAGTGTCGCTCACTGTTCAGCCGCAATTATATCTATTTAAAAAAATCTGGTATACCCCAGTAAACAATAACTGTGGTTTTGACATCCCATGGTAAAAATCTCTATTATTCAGGTTTTGGTATATTTTCCGTAAAGAAAAACAGTAGTGTCTCCTGACTGTTGTGACACAAAAATATATCTTTTGAAAATAGTCTGGTGTTGGCCCGACAAATCCCAGGGTGGTTTTGCAGTTCAACGGGTCATGTCTCTGTACTATCCAGTTTTAGGCCTTTGGTATCTAAAAAAACACAGTTTGAGTGTGTCGCTCACTGTTCAGCCACAATTATATCTACTTAAGAAAGTCTGGCATTCCCCAGTAAACAATAACTGTGGTTTTGCCATCCCACGGTAAAAAATCTCTATTATTCAGGTTTTGGTATATTTTCCATAAAGAAAAACAGTAGTGTCTCCTGACTGTTGTGACACAAAAATATATCTGTTGATAATAGTCTGGTGTAGGCTCGACAAATCCCAGTGTGGTTTTGCAGTTCAACGGGTCAAATCTCTGTACTATCCAGTTTTGGGCCTTTGGTATCTAAAAAATCCCCAGTTTGAGTGTGTCGCTCACTGTTCAGCCGCAATTATATCTATTTAAAAAAATCTGGTATACCCCAGTAAACAATAACTGTGGTTTTTCCACCCCACGGTAACAAATCTCTATTATTCTTGTTTTCGTATATTTTCCGTAAAGAAAAACAGTAGTGTCTCCTGACTGTTGTGACACAAAACTACATCTGTTGAAAATAATCTGGTGTATGCCCGACAAATCCCAGTGTGGTTTTGCAGTTCAACGGATCAAATCTCTGTACTATCCAGTTTTGGGCCTTTGGTATCTAAAAAAACACAGTTTGAATGTGTTGCTCACTGTTCAGCCGCAATTATATCTATTTAAAAAAAGTTTGGTATACACAAGTAAACAATAACTGTGGTTTTGCCATCCCACGGTAAAAAATCTCTATTGTTCAAATTTTGGTATATATTAAGTAAAGAGAAACAGTAGTGTCTCCTGACTGTTGTGACACAAAAATATATCTCTTGAAAATAGTCTGGTGTAGGCCCAACAAATCCCAGTGTAGTTTTGCAGTTCAACGGGTCAAATCTCTGTACTATCCAGTTTTGGGCCTTTGGTATCTAAAAAAAACCCAGTTTGGGTGTGTCGCTCACTGTTCAGCCGCAATTATATCTATTTAAAAAAATCTGGTATACCCCAGTAAACAATAACTGTGGTTTTGCCATCACACGGTAAAAAATCTCTATTATTCTTGTTTTCATATATTTTCCGTAATGAGAAACAGTAGTGTCTCCTGACTTTTGTCACACAAAAATATATCTGTTGAAAATAGTCTGGTGTAGGCCAGACAAATCCCATTGTGGTTTTGCAGTTCAACGGGTCAAATCTCTGTACTATCCAGTTTTGGGCCTTTGGTATATAAAAAAACACAGTTTGAGTGTGTCGCTCACTCTTCAGCCGCAATTATATCTATTTAAAAAAGTCTGGTATACCCCAGTAAACAATAACTGTGATTTTGCCATCCCACGGTAAAAAATCTCTGTTATTCAGGTTTTGGTATATTTTCCATAAAGAAAAACAGTAGTGTCTCCTGACTGTTGTGACACAAAAATATATCTGTTGAAAATAGTCTCGTGTAGGAACGACATATCCCAGTGTTGTTTTGCAGTTCAACGGGTCAAATCTCTGTACTATCCAGTTTTGGGCCTTTGGTATCTAAAAAAACACAGTTTGAATGTGTCGTTCACTGTTCAGCCGCAATTATATCTATTTTAAAAAATCTGGTATACCCCAGTAAACAATAACTGTGGTTTTGCCATCCCACGGTAAAAAATCTCTATTATTCAGGTTTTGGTATATTTTCCATCAAGAAAAACAGTAGTGTCTCCTGACTGTTGTGACACAAAAACATATCTTTTGATAATAGTCTGGGGTAGGCCCGACAAATCCCAGTGTGGTTTTGCAGTTCAATGGGTCAAATCTCTGTACTATCCAGTTTTGTGCCTTTGGTATCTAAAAAAACACAGTTTGAGTGTGTCGCTCACTGTTCAGCCGCAATTATATCTATTTAAAAAAGTCTGGTATACCCCAGCAAACAATAACTGTGGTTTTGCCATCCCACGGTAAAAAATCTCTATTATTCAGGTTTTGGTATATTTTCCGTAAAGAAAAACAGTAGTGTCTCCTGACTGTTGTGACACAAAAATATATCTTTTGAAAATAGTCTGGTGTAGGCCCGACAAATCCCAGTCTGGTTTTGCAGTTCAACGGGTCAAATCTCTGTACTATCCAGTTTTGGGCCTTTGGTATCTAAAAAACACAGTTTGAGTGTGTCGCTCACTGTTCAGCTCCAATTATATCAATTTAAAAATGTCTGGTATACCCCAGCAAACAATAACTGTGGTTTTGCCATCCCAAGGTAAAAAATCTCTATTATTCAGGTTTTGGTATATTTTCTGTAAAGAAAAACAGTAGTGTCTCCTGACTGTTGTGACACAAAAATATATCTGTTGAAAATAGTCTGGTGTAGGCCCGACAAATCCCAGCGTGGTTTTGCAGTTCAACGGATCAAATCTCTGTACTATCCAGTTTTGGGCCTTTGGTATCAAAAAAAACCCAGTTTGAGTGTGTCACTCACTGTTCAGCCGCAATTATATCTATTTAAAAAAATCTGGTATACCCCAGTAAACAATAACTGTGCTTTTGCCATCCCACGGTAAAAAATCTCTATTATTCTTGTTTTCGTATATTTTCCGTAAAGAAAAACAGTAGTGTCTTCTGACTGTTGTGGCACAAAAATTTATCTGTTGAAAATAGTCTGGTGTAGGCCCGACAAATCCCAGTGTGGTTTTGCAGTTCAACGGGTCAAATCTCTGTACTATCCAGTTTTGGGCTTTTGGTATATAAAAAAACACAGTTTGAGTGTGTCGCTCACTGTTCAGCCGCAATTATATCTATTTAAAAAAGTCTGGTATACCCTAGTAAACAATAACTGTGGTTTTACCATCCCACAGTAAAAAATCTCTATTATTAAGGTTTTGGTATATTTTCCGTAAAGAAAAATAGTAGTTTCTCCTGACTGTTGTGACACAAAAATATATCTGTTGAAAATAGTCTGGTGTAGGCCCGACAAATCCAAGTGTGGTTTTGCAGTTCAACGGATCAAATCTCTGTACTATCCAGTTTTGGGCCTTTGGTATCTAAAAAAACACAGTTTGAATGTGTTGCTCACTGTTCAGCCGCAATTATATCTATTTAAAAAAAGTCTGGTATACCCCAGTAAACAATAACTGTGGTTTTGCCATCCTACGGTAAAAAATCTCTATTATTCAAATTTTGGTATATATTCCGTAAAGAGAAACAGTAGTGTCTCCTGACTGTTGTGACACAAAAATATATCTCTTGAAAATAGTCTGGTGTAGGCCCAACAAATCCCAGTGTGGTTTTGCAGTTCAACAGGTCAAATCTCTGCACTATCCAGTTTTGGGCCTTTGGTATCTAAAAAAACAGTTTGAGTATGTCGCTCACTGTTCAGCCGCAATTATATCTATTTAAAAAAATCTGGTATACCCCAGTAAACAATAACTGTGGTTTTGACATCCCATGGTAAAAATCTCTATTATTCAGGTTTTGGTATATTTTCCGTAAAGAAAAACAGTAGTGTCTCCTGACTGTTGTGACACAAAAATATATCTTTTGAAAATAGTCTGGTGTTGGCCCGACAAATCCCAGGGTGGTTTTGCAGTTCAACGGGTCAAATCTCTGTACTATCCAGTTTTAGGCCTTTGGTATCTAAAAAAACACAGTTTGAGTGTGTCGCTCACTGTTCAGCCACAATTATATCTATTTAAAAAAATCTGGTATACCCCAGTAAACAATAACTGTAGTTTTTCCACCCCACGGTAACAAATCTCTATTATTCTTGTTTTCGTATATTTTCCGTAAAGAAAAACAGTAGTGTCTCCTGACTGTTGTGACACAAAAATATATCTGTTGAAAATAGTCTGGTGTAGGCCCGACAAATCCCAGTGTGGTTTTGCAGTTCAACGGGTCAAATCTCTGTACTATCCAGTTTTGGGCTTTTGGTATATAAAAAAACACAGTTTGAGTGTGTCGCTCACTGTTCAGCCGCAATTATATCTATTTAAAAAAGTCTGGTATACCCCAGTAAACAATAACTGTGGTTTTGCCATCCCACGGTAAAAAATCTCTATTATTCAGGTTTTGGTATATTTTCCGTAAAGAAAAACAGTAGTGTCTCCTGACTGTTGTGACACAAAACTACATCTGTTGAAAATAATCTGGTGTATGCCCGACAAATCCCAGTGTGGTTTTGCAGTTCAACAGGTCAAATCTCTGTACTATTCAGTTTTGGGCCTTTGGTATCTAAAAAAACACAGTTTGAAAGTGTCGATCACTGTTCAGCCGCAATTATATCTATTTAAAAAAATCTGGTATACCCCAGTAAACAATAACTGTGGTTTTGCCATCCCATGGTAAAAATCTCTATTATTCAGGTTTTGGTATATTTTCCGTAAAGAAAAATAGTAGTTTCTCCTGACTGTTGTGACACAAAAATAAATCTGTTGAAAATAGTCTGGTGTAGGCCCGACAAATCCCAGTGTGGTTTTGCAGTTCAATGGGTCAAATCTCTGTACTATCCAGTTATGGGCCTTTGGTATCTAAAAAAACCCAGTTTGAGTGTGTCGCTCACTGTTCAGCCGCAATTATATCTATTTAAAAAAATCTGGTATACCCCAGTAAACAATAACTGTGGTTTTGCCATCCCACGGTAAAAAATCTCTATTATTCTTGTTTTCATATATTTTCCGTAAAGAAAAACAGTAGTGTCTCCTGACTGTTGTCACACAAAAATATATCTGTTGAAAATAGTCTGGTGTAGGCCAGACAAATCCCATTGTGGTTTTGCAGTTCAACGGGTCAAATCTCTGTACTATCCAGTTTTGGGCCTTTGGTATATAAAAAAACACAGTTTGAGTGTGTCGCTCACTCTTCAGCCGCAATTATATCTATTTAAAAAAGTCTGGTATACCCCAGTAAACAATAACTGTGATTTTGCCATCCCACGGTAAAAAATCTCTGTTATTCAGGTTTTGGTATATTTTCCATAAAGAAAAACAGTAGTGTCTCCTGACTGTTGTGACACAAAAATATATCTGTTGAAAATAGTCTGGTGTAGGCCCGACAAATCCCAGTGTTGTTTTGCAGTTCAACGGGTCAAATCTCTGTACTATCCAGTTTTGGGCCTTTGGTATCTAAAAAAACACAGTTTGAGTGTGTCGCTCACTGTTCAGCCGCAATTATATCTATTTAAAAAAGTCTGGTATACCCCAGCAAACAATAACTGTGGTTTTGCCATCCCACAGTAAAAAATCTCTATTATTCAGGTTTTGGTATATTTTCCGTAAAGAAAAACAGTAGTTTCTCCTGACTGTTGTGACACAAAAATAAATCTGTTGAAAATAGTCTGGTGTAGGCCCGACAAATCCCAGTGTGGTTTTGCAGTTCAACGGGTCAAATCTCTGTACTATCCAGTTTTGGGCCTTTGGTATCTAAAAAAACCCAGTTTGAGTGTGTCGCTCACTGTTCAGCCGCAATTATATCTATTTAAAAAAATCTGGTATACCCCAGTAAACAATAACTGTAGTTTTTCCACCCCACGGTAACAAATCTCTATTATTCTTGTTTTCGTATATTTTCCGTAAAGAAAAACAGTAGTGTCTCCTGACTGTTGTGACACAAAAATATATCTGTTGAAAATAGTCTGGTGTAGGCCCGACAAATCCCAGTGTGGTTTTGCAGTTCAACGGGTCAAATCTCTGTACTATCCAGTTTTGGGCTTTTGGTATATAAAAAACACAGTTTGAGTGTGTCGCTCACTGTTCAGCCGCAATTATATCTATTTAAAAAAGTCTGGTATACCCCAGTAAACAATAACTGTGGTTTTGCCATCCCACGGTAAAAAATCTCTATTATTCAGGTTTTGGTATATTTTCCGTAAAGAAAAACAGTAGTGTCTCCTGACTGTTGTGACACAAAACTACATCTGTTGAAAATAATCTGGTGTATGCCCGACAAATCCCAGTGTGGTTTTGCAGTTCAACAGGTCAAATCTCTGTACTATTCAGTTTTGGGCCTTTGGTATCTAAAAAAACACAGTTTGAAAGTGTCGCTCACTGTTCAGCCGCAATTATATCTATTTAAAAAAATCTGGTATACCCCAGTAAACAATAACTGTGGTTTTGCCATCCCATGGTAAAAATCTCTATTATTCAGGTTTTGGTATATTTTCCGTAAAGAAAAACAGTAGTGTCTCCTGACTGTTGTGACACAAAAATATATCTTTTGAAAATAGTCTGGTGTAGGCCCGACAAATCCCAGTGTGGTTTTGCAGTTCAACGGGTCAAATCTCTGTATTATCCAGTTTTGGGCTTTTGGTATATAAAAAACACAGTTTGAGTGTGTCGCTCACTGTTCAGCCGCAATTATATATATTTAAAAAAGTCTGGTATACCCCAGTAAACAATAACTGTGGTTTTGCCATCCCACAGTAAAAAAATCTCTATTATTCAGGTTTTGGTATATTTTCTGTAAAGAAAAACAGTAGTTTCTCCTGACTGTTGTGACACAAAAATAAATCTGTTGAAAATAGTCTGGTGTATGCCCGACAAATCCCAGTGTGGTTTTGCAGTTCAACAGGTCAAATCTCTGTACTATTCAGTTTTGGGCCTTTGGTATCTAAAAAAACACAGTTTGAAAGTGTCGATCACTGTTCAGCCGCAATTATATCTATTTAAAAAAATCTGGTATACCCCAGTAAACAATAACTGTGGTTTTGCCATCCCATGGTAAAAATCTCTATTATTCAGGTTTTGGTATATTTTCCGTAAAGAAAAATAGTAGTTTCTCCTGACTGTTGTGACACAAAAATAAATCTGTTGAAAATAGTCTGGTGTAGGCCCGACAAATCCCAGTGTGGTTTTGCAGTTCAATGGGTCAAATCTCTGTACTATCCAGTTATGGGCCTTTGGTATCTAAAAAAACCCAGTTTGAGTGTGTCGCTCACTGTTCAGCCGCAATTATATCTATTTAAAAAAATCTGGTATACCCCAGTAAACAATAACTGTGGTTTTGCCATCCCACGGTAAAAAATCTCTATTATTCTTGTTTTCATATATTTTCCGTAAAGAAAAACAGTAGTGTCTCCTGACTGTTGTCACACAAAAATATATCTGTTGAAAATAGTCTGGTGTAGGCCAGACAAATCCCATTGTGGTTTTGCAGTTCAACGGGTCAAATCTCTGTACTATCCAGTTTTGGGCCTTTGGTATATAAAAAAACACAGTTTGAGTGTGTCGCTCACTCTTCAGCCGCAATTATATCTATTTAAAAAAGTCTGGTATACCCCAGTAAACAATAACTGTGATTTTGCCATCCCACGGTAAAAAATCTCTGTTATTCAGGTTTTGGTATATTTTCCATAAAGAAAAACAGTAGTGTCTCCTGACTGTTGTGACACAAAAATATATCTGTTGAAAATAGTCTGGTGTAGGCCCGACAAATCCCAGTGTTGTTTTGCAGTTCAACGGGTCAAATCTCTGTACTATCCAGTTTTGGGCCTTTGGTATCTAAAAAAACACAGTTTGAGTGTGTCGCTCACTGTTCAGCCGCAATTATATCTATTTAAAAAAGTCTAGTATACCCCAGCAAACAATAACTGTGGTTTTGCCATCCCACAGTAAAAAATCTCTATTATTCAGGTTTTGGTATATTTTCCGTAAAGAAAAACAGTAGTTTCTCCTGACTGTTGTGACACAAAAACATATCTTTTGATAATAGTCTGGGGTAGGCCCGACAAATCCCAGTGTGGTTTTGCAGTTCAATGGGTCAAATCTCTGTACTATCCAGTTTTGTGCCTTTGGTATCTAAAAAAACACAGTTTGAGTGTGTCGCTCACTGTTCAGCCGCAATTATATCTATTTAAAAAAGTCTGGTATACCCCAGCAAACAATAACTGTGGTTTTGCCATCCCACGGTAAAAAATCTCTATTATTCAGGTTTTGGTATATTTTCCGTAAAGAAAAACAGTAGTGTCTCCTGACTGTTGTGACACAAAAATATATCTTTTGAAAATAGTCTGGTGTAGGCCCGACAAATCCCAGTCTGGTTTTGCAGTTCAACGGGTCAAATCTCTGTACTATCCAGTTTTGGGCCTTTGGTATCTAAAAAACACAGTTTGAGTGTGTCGCTCACTGTTCAGCTCCAATTATATCAATTTAAAAATGTCTGGTATACCCCAGCAAACAATAACTGTGGTTTTGCCATCCCAAGGTAAAAAATCTCTATTATTCAGGTTTTGGTATATTTTCTGTAAAGAAAAACAGTAGTGTCTCCTGACTGTTGTGACACAAAAATATATCTGTTGAAAATAGTCTGGTGTAGGCCCGACAAATCCCAGCGTGGTTTTGCAGTTCAACGGATCAAATCTCTGTACTATCCAGTTTTGGGCCTTTGGTATCTAAAAAAACCCAGTTTGAGTGTGTCACTCACTGTTCAGCCGCAATTATATCTATTTAAAAAAATCTGGTATACCCCAGTAAACAATAACTGTGCTTTTGCCATCCCACGGTAAAAAATCTCTATTATTCTTGTTTTCGTATATTTTCCGTAAAGAAAAACAGTAGTGTCTTCTGACTGTTGTGGCACAAAAATTTATCTGTTGAAAATAGTCTGGTGTAGGCCCGACAAATCCCAGTGTGGTTTTGCAGTTCAACGGGTCAAATCTCTGTACTATCCAGTTTTGGGCTTTTGGTATATAAAAAAACACAGTTTGAGTGTGTCGCTCACTGTTCAGCCGCAATTATATCTATTTAAAAAAGTCTGGTATACCCTAGTAAACAATAACTGTGGTTTTACCATCCCACAGTAAAAAATCTCTATTATTAAGGTTTTGGTATATTTTCCGTAAAGAAAAATAGTAGTTTCTCCTGACTGTTGTGACACAAAAATATATCTGTTGAAAATAGTCTGGTGTAGGCCCGACAAATCCAAGTGTGGTTTTGCAGTTCAACGGATCAAATCTCTGTACTATCCAGTTTTGGGCCTTTGGTATCTAAAAAAACACAGTTTGAATGTGTTGCTCACTGTTCAGCCGCAATTATATCTATTTAAAAAAAGTCTGGTATACCCCAGTAAACAATAACTGTGGTTTTGCCATCCTACGGTAAAAAATCTCTATTATTCAAATTTTGGTATATATTCCGTAAAGAGAAACAGTAGTGTCTCCTGACTGTTGTGACACAAAAATATATCTCTTGAAAATAGTCTGGTGTAGGCCCAACAAATCCCAGTGTGGTTTTGCAGTTCAACAGGTCAAATCTCTGCACTATCCAGTTTTGGGCCTTTGGTATCTAAAAAAACAGTTTGAGTATGTCGCTCACTGTTCAGCCGCAATTATATCTATTTAAAAAAATCTGGTATACCCCAGTAAACAATAACTGTGGTTTTGACATCCCATGGTAAAAATCTCTATTATTCAGGTTTTGGTATATTTTCCGTAAAGAAAAACAGTAGTGTCTCCTGACTGTTGTGACACAAAAATATATCTTTTGAAAATAGTCTGGTGTTGGCCCGACAAATCCCAGGGTGGTTTTGCAGTTCAACGGGTCAAATCTCTGTACTATCCAGTTTTAGGCCTTTGGTATCTAAAAAAACACAGTTTGAGTGTGTCGCTCACTGTTCAGCCACAATTATATCTATTTAAAAAAATCTGGTATACCCCAGTAAACAATAACTGTAGTTTTTCCACCCCACGGTAACAAATCTCTATTATTCTTGTTTTCGTATATTTTCCGTAAAGAAAAACAGTAGTGTCTCCTGACTGTTGTGACACAAAAATATATCTGTTGAAAATAGTCTGGTGTAGGCCCGACAAATCCCAGTGTGGTTTTGCAGTTCAACGGGTCAAATCTCTGTACTATCCAGTTTTGGGCTTTTGGTATATAAAAAAACACAGTTTGAGTGTGTCGCTCACTGTTCAGCCGCAATTATATCTATTTAAAAAAGTCTGGTATACCCCAGTAAACAATAACTGTGGTTTTGCCATCCCACGGTAAAAAATCTCTATTATTCAGGTTTTGGTATATTTTCCGTAAAGAAAAACAGTAGTGTCTCCTGACTGTTGTGACACAAAACTACATCTGTTGAAAATAATCTGGTGTATGCCCGACAAATCCCAGTGTGGTTTTGCAGTTCAACAGGTCAAATCTCTGTACTATTCAGTTTTGGGCCTTTGGTATCTAAAAAAACACAGTTTGAAAGTGTCGATCACTGTTCAGCCGCAATTATATCTATTTAAAAAAATCTGGTATACCCCAGTAAACAATAACTGTGGTTTTGCCATCCCATGGTAAAAATCTCTATTATTCAGGTTTTGGTATATTTTCCGTAAAGAAAAATAGTAGTTTCTCCTGACTGTTGTGACACAAAAATAAATCTGTTGAAAATAGTCTGGTGTAGGCCCGACAAATCCCAGTGTGGTTTTGCAGTTCAATGGGTCAAATCTCTGTACTATCCAGTTATGGGCCTTTGGTATCTAAAAAAACCCAGTTTGAGTGTGTCGCTCACTGTTCAGCCGCAATTATATCTATTTAAAAAAATCTGGTATACCCCAGTAAACAATAACTGTGGTTTTGCCATCCCACGGTAAAAAATCTCTATTATTCTTGTTTTCATATATTTTCCGTAAAGAAAAACAGTAGTGTCTCCTGACTGTTGTCACACAAAAATATATCTGTTGAAAATAGTCTGGTGTAGGCCAGACAAATCCCATTGTGGTTTTGCAGTTCAACGGGTCAAATCTCTGTACTATCCAGTTTTGGGCCTTTGGTATATAAAAAAACACAGTTTGAGTGTGTCGCTCACTCTTCAGCCGCAATTATATCTATTTAAAAAAGTCTGGTATACCCCAGTAAACAATAACTGTGATTTTGCCATCCCACGGTAAAAAATCTCTGTTATTCAGGTTTTGGTATATTTTCCATAAAGAAAAACAGTAGTGTCTCCTGACTGTTGTGACACAAAAATATATCTGTTGAAAATAGTCTGGTGTAGGCCCGACAAATCCCAGTGTTGTTTTGCAGTTCAACGGGTCAAATCTCTGTACTATCCAGTTTTGGGCCTTTGGTATCTAAAAAAACACAGTTTGAGTGTGTCGCTCACTGTTCAGCCGCAATTATATCTATTTAAAAAAGTCTGGTATACCCCAGCAAACAATAACTGTGGTTTTGCCATCCCACAGTAAAAAATCTCTATTATTCAGGTTTTGGTATATTTTCCGTAAAGAAAAACAGTAGTTTCTCCTGACTGTTGTGACACAAAAATAAATCTGTTGAAAATAGTCTGGTGTAGGCCCGACAAATCCCAGTGTGGTTTTGCAGTTCAACGGGTCAAATCTCTGTACTATCCAGTTTTGGGCCTTTGGTATCTAAAAAAACCCAGTTTGAGTGTGTCGCTCACTGTTCAGCCGCAATTATATCTATTTAAAAAAATCTGGTATACCCCAGTAAACAATAACTGTAGTTTTTCCACCCCACGGTAACAAATCTCTATTATTCTTGTTTTCGTATATTTTCCGTAAAGAAAAACAGTAGTGTCTCCTGACTGTTGTGACACAAAAATATATCTGTTGAAAATAGTCTGGTGTAGGCCCGACAAATCCCAGTGTGGTTTTGCAGTTCAACGGGTCAAATCTCTGTACTATCCAGTTTTGGGCTTTTGGTATATAAAAAACACAGTTTGAGTGTGTCGCTCACTGTTCAGCCGCAATTATATCTATTTAAAAAAGTCTGGTATACCCCAGTAAACAATAACTGTGGTTTTGCCATCCCACGGTAAAAAATCTCTATTATTCAGGTTTTGGTATATTTTCCGTAAAGAAAAACAGTAGTGTCTCCTGACTGTTGTGACACAAAACTACATCTGTTGAAAATAATCTGGTGTATGCCCGACAAATCCCAGTGTGGTTTTGCAGTTCAACAGGTCAAATCTCTGTACTATTCAGTTTTGGGCCTTTGGTATCTAAAAAAACACAGTTTGAAAGTGTCGCTCACTGTTCAGCCGCAATTATATCTATTTAAAAAAATCTGGTATACCCCAGTAAACAATAACTGTGGTTTTGCCATCCCATGGTAAAAATCTCTATTATTCAGGTTTTGGTATATTTTCCGTAAAGAAAAACAGTAGTGTCTCCTGACTGTTGTGACACAAAAATATATCTTTTGAAAATAGTCTGGTGTAGGCCCGACAAATCCCAGTGTGGTTTTGCAGTTCAACGGGTCAAATCTCTGTATTATCCAGTTTTGGGCTTTTGGTATATAAAAAACACAGTTTGAGTGTGTCGCTCACTGTTCAGCCGCAATTATATATATTTAAAAAAGTCTGGTATACCCCAGTAAACAATAACTGTGGTTTTGCCATCCCACAGTAAAAAAATCTCTATTATTCAGGTTTTGGTATATTTTCTGTAAAGAAAAACAGTAGTTTCTCCTGACTGTTGTGACACAAAAATAAATCTGTTGAAAATAGTCTGGTGTATGCCCGACAAATCCCAGTGTGGTTTTGCAGTTCAACAGGTCAAATCTCTGTACTATTCAGTTTTGGGCCTTTGGTATCTAAAAAAACACAGTTTGAAAGTGTTGATCACTGTTCAGCCGCAATTATATCTATTTAAAAAAATCTGGTATACCCCAGTAAACAATAACTGTGGTTTTGCCATCCCATGGTAAAAATCTCTATTATTCAGGTTTTGGTATATTTTCCGTAAAGAAAAATAGTAGTTTCTCCTGACTGTTGTGACACAAAAATAAATCTGTTGAAAATAGTCTGGTGTAGGCCCGACAAATCCCAGTGTGGTTTTGCAGTTCAATGGGTCAAATCTCTGTACTATCCAGTTATGGGCCTTTGGTATCTAAAAAAACCCAGTTTGAGTGTGTCGCTCACTGTTCAGCCGCAATTATATCTATTTAAAAAAATCTGGTATACCCCAGTAAACAATAACTGTGGTTTTGCCATCCCACGGTAAAAAATCTCTATTATTCTTGTTTTCATATATTTTCCGTAAAGAAAAACAGTAGTGTCTCCTGACTGTTGTCACACAAAAATATATCTGTTGAAAATAGTCTGGTGTAGGCCAGACAAATCCCATTGTGGTTTTGCAGTTCAACGGGTCAAATCTCTGTACTATCCAGTTTTGGGCCTTTGGTATATAAAAAAACACAGTTTGAGTGTGTCGCTCACTCTTCAGCCGCAATTATATCTATTTAAAAAAGTCTGGTATACCCCAGTAAACAATAACTGTGATTTTGCCATCCCACGGTAAAAAATCTCTGTTATTCAGGTTTTGGTATATTTTCCATAAAGAAAAACAGTAGTGTCTCCTGACTGTTGTGACACAAAAATATATCTGTTGAAAATAGTCTGGTGTAGGCCCGACAAATCCCAGTGTTGTTTTGCAGTTCAACGGGTCAAATCTCTGTACTATCCAGTTTTGGGCCTTTGGTACACAGTTTGAGTGTGTCGCTCACTGTTCAGCCGCAATTATATCTATTTAAAAAAGTCTGGTATACCCCAGCAAACAATAACTGTGGTTTTGCCATCCCACAGTAAAAAATCTCTATTATTCAGGTTTTGGTATATTTTCCGTAAAGAAAAACAGTAGTTTCTCCTGACTGTTGTGACACAAAAATAAATCTGTTGAAAATAGTCTGGTGTAGGCCCGACAAATCCCAGTGTGGTTTTGCAGTTCAACGGGTCAAATCTCTGTACTATCCAGTTTTGGGCCTTTGGTATCTAAAAAAACCCAGTTTGAGTGTGTCGCTCACTGTTCAGCCGCAATTATATCTATTTAAAAAAATCTGGTATACCCCAGTAAACAATAACTGTAGTTTTTCCACCCCACGGTAACAAATCTGTATTATTCTTGTTTTCGTATATTTTCCGTAAAGAAAAACAGTAGTGTCTCCTGACTGTTGTGACACAAAAATATATCTGTTGAAAATAGTCTGGTGTAGGCCCGACAAATCCCAGTGTGGTTTTGCAGTTCAACGGGTCAAATCTCTGTACTATCCAGTTTTGGGCTTTTGGTATATAAAAAACACAGTTTGAGTGTGTCGCTCACTGTTCAGCCGCAATTATATCTATTTAAAAAAGTCTGGTATACCCCAGTAAACAATAACTGTGGTTTTGCCATCCCACGGTAAAAAATCTCTATTATTCAGGTTTTGGTATATTTTCCGTAAAGAAAAACAGTAGTGTCTCCTGACTGTTGTGACACAAAACTACATCTGTTGAAAATAATCTGGTGTATGCCCGACAAATCCCAGTGTGGTTTTGCAGTTCAACAGGTCAAATCTCTGTACTATTCAGTTTTGGGCCTTTGGTATCTAAAAAAACACAGTTTGAAAGTGTCGCTCACTGTTCAGCCGCAATTATATCTATTTAAAAAAATCTGGTATACCCCAGTAAACAATAACTGTGGTTTTGCCATCCCATGGTAAAAATCTCTATTATTCAGGTTTTGGTATATTTTCCGTAAAGAAAAACAGTAGTGTCTCCTGACTGTTGTGACACAAAAATATATCTTTTGAAAATAGTCTGGTGTAGGCCCGACAAATCCCAGTGTGGTTTTGCAGTTCAACGGGTCAAATCTCTGTATTATCCAGTTTTGGGCTTTTGGTATATAAAAAACACAGTTTGAGTGTGTCGCTCACTGTTCAGCCGCAATTATATATATTTAAAAAAGTCTGGTATACCCCAGTAAACAATAACTGTGGTTTTGCCATCCCACAGTAAAAAAATCTCTATTATTCAGGTTTTGGTATATTTTCTGTAAAGAAAAACAATAGTTTCTCCTGACTGTTGTGACACAAAAATAAATCTGTTGAAAATAGTCTGGTGTAGGCCCGACAAATCCCAGTGTGGTTTTGCAGTTCAATGGGTCAAATCTCTGTACTGTCCAGTTATGGGCCATTGGTATCTTAAAAAACCCAGTTTGAGTGTGTCGCTCACTGTTCAGCCGCAATTATATCTATTTAAAAAAATCTGGTATACCCCAGTATACAATAACTGTGGTTTTGCCATCCCACGGTAAAAAATCTCTATTATTCTTGTTTTCATATATTTTCCATAAAGAAAAACAGTAGTGTCTCCTGACTGTTGTCACACAAAAATATATCTGTTGAAAATAGTCTGGTGTAGGCCAGACAAATCCCATTGTGGTTTTGCAGTTCACCGGGTCAAATCTCTGTACTATCCAGTTTTGGGCCTTTGGTATATAAAAAAACACAGTTTGAGTGTGTCGCTCACTCTTCAGCCGCAATTATATCTATTTAAAAAAGTCTGGTATACCCCAGTAAACAATAACTGTGATTTTGCCATCCCACGGTAAAAAATCTCTGTTATTCAGGTTTTGGTATATTTTCCATAAAGAAAAACAGTAGTGACTCCTGACTGTTGTGACACAAAAATATATCTGTTGAAAATAGTCTCGTGTAGGCCCGACAAATCCCAGTGTTGTTTTGCAGTTCAACGGGTCAAATCTCTGTACTATCCAGTTTTGGGCCTTTGGTATCTAAAAAAACACAGTTTGAATGTGTCGTTCACTGTTCAGCCGCAATTATATGTATTTTAAAAAATCTGGTATACCCCAGTGAACAATAACTGTGGTTTTGCCATCCCACGGTAAAAAATCTCTATTATTCAGGTTTTGGTATATTTTCCATCAAGAAAAACAGTAGTGTCTCCTGACTGTTGTGACACAAAAACATATCTTTTGATAATAGTCTGGGGTAGGCCCGACAAATCCCAGTGTGGTTTTGCAGTTCAATGGGTCAAATCTCTGTACTATCCAGTTTTGGGCCTTTGGTATCTAAAAAAACACAGTTTGAGTGTGTCGCTCACTGTTCAGCCGCAATTATATCTATTTAAAAAAGTCTGGTATACCCCAGCAAACAATAACTGTGGTTTTGCCATCCCACAGTAAAAAATCTCTATTATTCAGGTTTTGGTATATTTTCCGTAAAGAAAAACAGTAGTTTCTCCTGACTGTTGTGACACAAAAATAAATCTGTTGAAAATAGTCTGGTGTAGGCCCGACAAATCCCAGTGTGGCTTTGCAGTTCAACGGGTCAAATCTCTGTACTATCCAGTTTTGGGCCTTTGGTATCTAAAAAAACCCAGTTTGAGTGTGTCGCTCACTGTTCAGCCGCAAATATATCTATTTAAAAAAATCTGGTATACCCCAGTAAACAATAACTGTAGTTTTTCCACCCCATGGTAACAAATCTCTATTATTCTTGTTTTCGTATATTTTCCGTAAAGAAAAACAGTAGTGTCTCCTGACTGTTGTGACACAAAAATATATCTGTTGAAAATAGTCTGGTGTAGGCCCGACAAATCCCAGTGTGGTTTTGCAGTTCAACGGGTCAAATCTCTGTACTATCCAGTTTTGGGCTTTTGGTATATAAAAAAACACAGTTTGAGTGTGTCGCTCACTGTTCAGCCGCAATTATATCTAATTAAAAAAGTCTGGTATTCCCCAGTAAACAATAACTGTGGTTTTGCCATCCCATGGTAAAAATCTCTATTATTCAGGTTTTGGTATATTTTCTGTAAAGAAAAACAGTAGTGTCTCCTGACTGTTGTGACACAAAAATATATCTTTTGAAAATATTGTGGTGTAGGCCCGACAAATCCCAGTGTGGTTTTGCAGTTCAACGGGTCAAATCTCTGTATTATCCAGTTTTGGGCTTTTGGTATATAAAAAAACACAGTTTGAGTGTGTCGCTCACTGTTCAGCCGCAATTATATCTATTTAAAAAAGTCTGGTATACCCCAGTAAACAATAACTGTGGTTTTGCCATCCCACAGTAAAAAAATCTCTATTATTCAGGTTTTGGTATATTTTCTGTAAAGAAAAACAGTAGTTTCTCCTGACTGTTGTGACACAAAAATAAATCTGTTGAAAATAGTCTGGTGTAGGCCCGACAAATCCCAGTGTGGTTTTGCAGTTCAACGGGTCAAATCTCTGTACTATCCAGTTATGGGCCTTTGGTATCTAAAAAAACCCAGTTTGAGTGTGTCGCTCACTGTTCAGCCGCAATTATATCTATTTAAAAAAATCTGGTATACCCCAGTAAACAATAACTGTGGTTTTGCCATCCCACGCTAAAAAATCTCTATTATTCTTGTTTTCATATATTTTCCGTAAAGAAAAACAGTAGTGTCTCCTGACTGTTGTCACACAAAAATATATCTGTTGAAAATAGTCTGGTGTAGGCCAGACAAATCCCATTGTGGTTTTGCAGTTCACCGGGTCAAATCTCTGTACTATCCAGTTTTGGGCCTTTGGTATATAAAAAAACACAGTTTGAGTGTGTCGCTCACTCTTCAGCAGCAATTATATCTATTTAAAAAAGTCTGGTATACCCCAGTAAACAATAACTGTGATTTTGCCATCCCACGGTAAAAAATCTCTGTTATTCAGGTTTTGGTATATTTTCCATAAAGAAAAACAGTAGTGTCTCCTGACTGTTGTGACACAAAAATATATCTGTTGAAAATAGTCTCGTGTAGGCCCGACAAATCCCAGTGTTGTTTTGCAGTTCAACGGGTCAAATCTCTGTACTATCCAGTTTTGGGCCTTTGGTATCTAAAAAAACACAGTTTGAATGTGTCGTTCACTGTTCAGCCGCAATTATATCTATTTAAAAAAATCTGGTATACCCCAGTAAACAATAACTGTGGTTTTGCCATCCCACGGTAAAAAATCTCTATTATTCAGGTTTTGGTATATTTTCCATCAAGAAAAACAGTAGTGTCTCCTGACTGTTGTGACACAAAAACATATCTTTTGATAATAGTCTGGGGTAGGCCCGACAAATCCCAGTGTGGTTTTGCAGTTCAATGGGTCAAATCTCTGTACTATCCAGTTTTGGGCCTTTGGTATCTAAAAAAACACAGTTTGAGTGTGTCGCTCACTGTTCAGCCGCAATTATATCTATTTAAAAAAGTCTGGTATACCCCAGCAAACAATAACTGTGGTTTTACCATCCCACAGTAAAAAATCTCTATTATTCAGGTTTTGGTATATTTTCCGTAAAGAAAAACAGTAGTGTCTCCTGACTGTTGTGACACAAAAATATATCTTTTGAAAATAGTCTGGTGTAGGCCCGACAAATCCCAGTCTGGTTTTGCAGTTCAACGGGTCAAATCTCTGTACTATCCAGTTTTAGGCCTTTGGTATCTAAAAAACACAGTTTGAGTGTGTCGCTCACTGTTCAGCTCCAATTATATCTATTTAAAAATGTTTGGTATACCCCAGTAAACAATAACTGTGGTTTTGCCATCCCAAGGTAAAAAATCTCTATTATTCAGGTTTTGGTATATTTTCCGTAAAGAAAAACAGTAGTGTCTCCTGACTGTTGTGACACAAAAATCTATCTGTTGAAAATAGTCTGGTGTAGGCCCGACAAATCCCAGCGTGGTTTTGCAGTTCAACGGATCAAATCTCTGTACTATCCAGTTTTGGGCTTTTGGTATATAAAAAAACACAGTTTGAGTGTGTCGCTCACTGTTCAGCCGCAATTATATCTATTTAAAAAAGTCTGGTATACCCCAGTAAACAATAACTGTGGTTTTGCCATCCCACGGTAAAAAATCTCTATTATTCAGGTTTTGGTATATTTTCCGTAAAGAAAAACAGTAGTGTCTCCTGACTGTTGTGACACAAAAATATATCTTTTGAAAATAGTCTGGTGTTGGCCCGACAAATCCCAGGGTGGTTTTGCAGTTCAACGGGTCAAATCTCTGTACTATCCAGTTTTAGGCCTTTGGTATCTAAAAAAACACAGTTTGAGTGTGTCGCTCACTGTTCAGCCGCAATTATATCTACTTAAGAAAGTCTGGCATTCCCCAGTAAACAATAACTGTGGTTTTGAAATCCCACAGTAAAAAAATCTCTATTATTCAGGTTTTGGTATATTTTCCGTAAAGAAAAACAGTAGTTTCTCCTGACTGTTGTGACACAAAAATAAATCTGTTGAAAATAGTCTGGTGTAGGCCCGACAAATCCCAGTGTGGTTTTGCAGTTCAATGGGTCAAATCTCTGTACTATCCAGTTTTGGGCCTTTGGTATCTAAAAAAACCCAGTTTGAGTGTGTCGCTCACTGTTCAGCCGCAATTATATCTATTTAAAAAAATCTGGTATGCCCCAGTAAACAATAACTGTGGTTTTTCCACCCCACGGTAACAAATCTCTATTATTCTTGTTTTCGTATATTTTCCGTAAAGAAAAACAGTAGTGTCTCCTGACTGTTGTGACACAAATATATATCTGTTAAAAATAGTCTGGTGTAGGCCCGACAAATCCCAGTGTGGTTTTGCAGTTCAACGGGTCAAATCTCTGTACTATCCAGTTTTGGGCTTTTGGTATATAAAAAAACACAGTTTGAGTGTGTCGCTCACTGTTCAGCCGCAATTATATCTATTTAAAAAAGTCTGGTATACCCCAGTAAACAATAACTGTGGTTTTGCCATCCCACGGTAAAAAATCTCTATTATTCAGGTTTTGGTATATTTTCCGTAAAGAAAAAAAGTAGTGTCTCCTGACTGTTGTGACACAAAACTACATCTGTTGAAAATAATCTGGTGTATGCCCGACAAATCCCAGTGTGGTTTTGCAGTTCAACGGGTCAAATCTCTGTACTATTCAGTTTTGGGCCTTTGGTATCTAAAAAAACACAGTTTGAAAGTGTCGCTCACTGTTCAGGCGCAATTATATCTATTTAAAAAAATCTGGTATACCCCAGTAAACAATAACTGTGGTTTTGACATCCCATGGTAAAAATCTCTATTATTCAGGTTTTGGTATATTTTCCGTAAAGAAAAACAGTAGTGTCTCCTGACTGTTGTGACACAAAAATATATCTTTTGAAAATAGTCTGGTGTAGGCCCGACAAATCCCAGTGTGGTTTTGCAGTTCAACGGGTCAAATCTCTGTACTATCCAGTTTTGGGCTTTTGGTATATAAAAAAACACAGTTTGAGTGTGTCGCTCACTGTTCAGCCGCAATTATATCTATTTAAAAAAGTCTGGTATACCCCAGTAAACAATAACTGTGGTTTTGCCATCCCACGGTAAAAAATCTCTATTATTCAGGTTTTGGTATATTTTCCGTAAAGAAAAACAGTAGTTTCTCTTGACTGTTGTGACACAAAAATATATCTGTTGAAAATAGTCTGGTGTAGGCCCGACAAATCCCAGTGTGGTTTTGCAGTTCAACGGGTCAAATCTCTGTACTATCCAGTTTTAGGCCTTTGGTATCTAAAAATACACAGTTTGAGTGTGTCGCTCACTGTTCAGCCGCAATTATATCTACTTAAGAAAGTCTGGTATTCCCCAGTAAACAATAACTGTGGTTTTGCCAACCCACGGTAAAAAATCTCTATTATTCAGGTTTTGGTATATTTTCCGTAAAGAAAAACAGTAGTGTCTCCTGACTGTTGTGACACAAAAATATATCTGTTGATAATAGTCTGGTGTAGGCCCGACAAATCCCAGTGTTTTTTTGCAGTTCAACGGGTCAAATCTCTGTACTATCCAGTTTTGGGCTTTTGGTATATAAAAAAACACAGTTTGAGTGTGTCGCTCACTGTTCAGCCGCAATTATATCTATTTAAAAAAAGTCTGGTATACTCCAGTAAACAATATCTGTGGTTTTGCCATCCCACAGTAAAAAATCTCTATTATTCAGGTTTTGGTATATTTTCCGTAAAGAAAAACAGTAGTTTCTCCTGACTGTTGTGACACAAAAAAATATCTGTTGAAAATAGTCTGGTGTAGGCCCGACAAATCCCAGTATGGTTTTGCAGTTCAACGGATCAAATCTCTGTACTATCCAGTTTTGGGCCTTTGGTATCTAAAAAAACAGAGTTTGAATGTGTCGTTCACTGTTCAGCCGCAATTATATCTATTTAAAAAAGTCTGGTATACCCCAGTAAAAAATAACTGTGGTTTTGCCATCCCACGGTAAAAAATCTCTATTATTCAGGTTTTGGTATATTTTCCGTAAAGAAAAACAGTAGTGTCTCCTGACTGTTGTGACACAAAACTATATCTGTTGAAAATAATCTGGTGTAGGCCCGACAAATCCCAGTGTGGTTTTGCAGTTCAATGGGTCAAATCTCTGTACTATTCAGTTTTGGGCCTTTGGTATCTAAAAAACACAGTTTGAGTGTGTCGCTCACTGTTCAGCCGCAATTATATCTATTTAAAAAAGTCTGGTATACCCCAGTAAACAATAACTGTGGTTTTGCCATCCCATGGTAAAAAATCTCTATTATTCAGGTTTTAGTATATTTTCCGTAAAGAAAAACAGTAGTGTCTCCTGACTGTTGTGACACAAAAATATACTGTTGAAAATAGTCTGGTGTAGGCCTGACAAATCCCAGAGTGGTTTTGCAGTTCAACGGGTCAAATCTCTGCACTATCCAGTTTTGGGCCTTTGGTATCTAAAAAAACACAGTTTGAGTATGTCGCTCACTGTTCAGCCGCAATTATATCTATTTAAAAAAGTCTGGTATACCCCAGTAAACAATAACTTGGTTTTGCTATCCCACGGTAAAAAATATCTATTATTCAGGTTTTGGTATATTTTCCGTAAAGAAAAACAGTAGTTTCTCTTGACTGTTGTGACAAAAAAATATATCTGTTGAAAATAGTCTGGTGTAGGCCCGAAAAATCCCAGTGTGGTTTGCAGTTCAACGGGTCAAATCTCTGTACTATCCAGTTTTAGGCCTTTGGTATCTAAAAAAACCCAGTTTGAGTGTGTCGCTCACTGTTCAGCCGCAATTATATCTATTTAAGAAAGTCTGGTATTCCCCAGTAAACAATAACTGTGGTTTTGCCATCCCACGGTAAAAAATCTCTATTATTCGGGTTTTGGTATATTTTCCGTAAAGAAAAATAGTAGTTTCTCCTGACTGTTGTGACACAAAAAAATATCTGTTGAAAATAGTCTGGTGTAGGCCCGACAAATCCCAGTATGGTTTTGCAGTTCAACGGATCAAATCTCTGTACTATTGAGTTTTGGGCCTTGGTATCTAAAAAAACAGAGTTTGAATGTGTCGTTCACTGTTCAGCCGCAATTATATCTATTTAAAAAAATCTGGTATACGCCAGTAAAGATTAACTGTGGTTTTGCCATCCCATGCTAAAAATCACTATTATTCAGGTTTTGGTATATTTTCCGTAAAGAAAAACAGTAGTGTTTCCTGACAGTTGTGACACAAAAATATATCTTTTGAAAATAGTCTGGTGTTGGCCCGACAAATCCCTGTGTGGTTTTGCAGTTCAACGGGTCAAATCTCTGTACTATTCAGTTTTGGGCCTTTGGTATCTAAAAAAACACAGTTTGAGTATGTCGCTCACTGTTCAGCCGCAATTATATCTATTTAAAAAAGTTTGGTATACCCCAGTAAACAATAACTGTGGTTTTGCCATCCCACGGTAAAAAATCTCTATTATTCAGGTTTTGGTATATTTTCCGTAAAGAAATACAGTAGTGTCTCCTGACTGTTGTGACACAAAACTATATCTGTTGAAAATAATCTGGTGTAGGCCCAACAAATCCCAGCGTGGTTTTGCAGTTCAATGGGTCAAATCTCTGTACTATTCAGTTTTGGGCCTTTGGTATCTAAAAAACACAGTTTGAGTGTGTCGCTCACTGTTCAGCGGCAATTATATCTATTTAAAAAAATCTGGTATACCCCAGTAAACAATAACTGTGGTTTTGCCATCCCACGGTAAAAATCTCTATTATTCAGGTTTTGGTATATTTTCCGTAAAGAAAAACAGTAGTGTCTCCTGACTGTTGTGACACAAAAACATATCTTTTGATAATAGTCTGGGGTAGGCCCGACAAATCCCAGTGTGGTTTTGCAGTTCAATGGGTCAAATCTCTGTACTATCCAGTTTTGGGCCTTTGGTATCTAAAAAAACACAGTTTGAGTGTGTCGCTCACTGTTCAGCCGCAATTATATCTATTTAAAAAAGTCTGGTATACCCCAGCAAACAATAACTGTGGTTTTGCCATCCCACAGTAAAAAATCTCTATTATTCAGGTTTTGGTATATTTTCCGTAAAGAAAAACAGTAGTTTCTCCTGACTGTTGTGACACAAAAATAAATCTGTTGAAAATAGTCTGGTGTAGGCCCGACAAATCCCAGTGTGGCTTTGCAGTTCAACGGGTCAAATCTCTGTACTATCCAGTTTTGGGCCTTTGGTATCTAAAAAAACCCAGTTTGAGTGTGTCGCTCACTGTTCAGCCGCAAATATATCTATTTAAAAAAATCTGGTATACCCCAGTAAACAATAACTGTAGTTTTTCCACCCCATGGTAACAAATCTCTATTATTCTTGTTTTCGTATATTTTCCGTAAAGAAAAACAGTAGTGTCTCCTGACTGTTGTGACACAAAAATATATCTGTTGAAAATAGTCTGGTGTAGGCCCGACAAATCCCAGTGTGGTTTTGCAGTTCAACGGGTCAAATCTCTGTACTATCCAGTTTTGGGCTTTTGGTATATAAAAAAACACAGTTTGAGTGTGTCGCTCACTGTTCAGCCGCAATTATATCTAATTAAAAAAGTCTGGTATTCCCCAGTAAACAATAACTGTGGTTTTGCCATCCCATGGTAAAAATCTCTATTATTCAGGTTTTGGTATATTTTCTGTAAAGAAAAACAGTAGTGTCTCCTGACTGTTGTGACACAAAAATATATCTTTTGAAAATATTGTGGTGTAGGCCCGACAAATCCCAGTGTGGTTTTGCAGTTCAACGGGTCAAATCTCTGTATTATCCAGTTTTGGGCTTTTGGTATATAAAAAAACACAGTTTGAGTGTGTCGCTCACTGTTCAGCCGCAATTATATCTATTTAAAAAAGTCTGGTATACCCCAGTAAACAATAACTGTGGTTTTGCCATCCCACAGTAAAAAAATCTCTATTATTCAGGTTTTGGTATATTTTCTGTAAAGAAAAACAGTAGTTTCTCCTGACTGTTGTGACACAAAAATAAATCTGTTGAAAATAGTCTGGTGTAGGCCCGACAAATCCCAGTGTGGTTTTGCAGTTCAACGGGTCAAATCTCTGTACTATCCAGTTATGGGCCTTTGGTATCTAAAAAAACCCAGTTTGAGTGTGTCGCTCACTGTTCAGCCGCAATTATATCTATTTAAAAAAATCTGGTATACCCCAGTAAACAATAACTGTGGTTTTGCCATCCCACGCTAAAAAATCTCTATTATTCTTGTTTTCATATATTTTCCGTAAAGAAAAACAGTAGTGTCTCCTGACTGTTGTCACACAAAAATATATCTGTTGAAAATAGTCTGGTGTAGGCCAGACAAATCCCATTGTGGTTTTGCAGTTCACCGGGTCAAATCTCTGTACTATCCAGTTTTGGGCCTTTGGTATATAAAAAAACACAGTTTGAGTGTGTCGCTCACTCTTCAGCAGCAATTATATCTATTTAAAAAAGTCTGGTATACCCCAGTAAACAATAACTGTGATTTTGCCATCCCACGGTAAAAAATCTCTGTTATTCAGGTTTTGGTATATTTTCCATAAAGAAAAACAGTAGTGTCTCCTGACTGTTGTGACACAAAAATATATCTGTTGAAAATAGTCTCGTGTAGGCCCGACAAATCCCAGTGTTGTTTTGCAGTTCAACGGGTCAAATCTCTGTACTATCCAGTTTTGGGCCTTTGGTATCTAAAAAAACACAGTTTGAATGTGTCGTTCACTCTTCAGCAGCAATTATATCTATTTAAAAAAGTCTGGTATACCCCAGTAAACAATAACTGTGATTTTGCCATCCCACGGTAAAAAATCTCTATTATTCAGGTTTTGGTATATTTTCCATCAAGAAAAACAGTAGTGTCTCCTGACTGTTGTGACACAAAAACATATCTTTTGATAATAGTCTGGGGTAGGCCCGACAAATCCCAGTGTGGTTTTGCAGTTCAATGGGTCAAATCTCTGTACTATCCAGTTTTGGGCCTTTGGTATCTAAAAAAACACAGTTTGAGTGTGTCGCTCACTGTTCAGCCGCAATTATATCTATTTAAAAAAGTCTGGTATACCCCAGCAAACAATAACTGTGGTTTTACCATCCCACAGTAAAAAATCTCTATTATTCAGGTTTTGGTATATTTTCCGTAAAGAAAAACAGTAGTGTCTCCTGACTGTTGTGACACAAAAATATATCTTTTGAAAATAGTCTGGTGTAGGCCCGACAAATCCCAGTCTGGTTTTGCAGTTCAACGGGTCAAATCTCTGTACTATCCAGTTTTAGGCCTTTGGTATCTAAAAAACACAGTTTGAGTGTGTCGCTCACTGTTCAGCTCCAATTATATCTATTTAAAAATGTTTGGTATACCCCAGTAAACAATAACTGTGGTTTTGCCATCCCAAGGTAAAAAATCTCTATTATTCAGGTTTTGGTATATTTTCCGTAAAGAAAAACAGTAGTGTCTCCTGACTGTTGTGACACAAAAATCTATCTGTTGAAAATAGTCTGGTGTAGGCCCGACAAATCCCAGCGTGGTTTTGCAGTTCAACGGATCAAATCTCTGTACTATCCAGTTTTGGGCTTTTGGTATATAAAAAAACACAGTTTGAGTGTGTCGCTCACTGTTCAGCCGCAATTATATCTATTTAAAAAAGTCTGGTATACCCCAGTAAACAATAACTGTGGTTTTGCCATCCCACGGTAAAAAATCTCTATTATTCAGGTTTTGGTATATTTTCCGTAAAGAAAAACAGTAGTGTCTCCTGACTGTTGTGACACAAAAATATATCTTTTGAAAATAGTCTGGTGTTGGCCCGACAAATCCCAGGGTGGTTTTGCAGTTCAACGGGTCAAATCTCTGTACTATCCAGTTTTAGGCCTTTGGTATCTAAAAAAACACAGTTTGAGTGTGTCGCTCACTGTTCAGCCGCAATTATATCTACTTAAGAAAGTCTGGCATTCCCCAGTAAACAATAACTGTGGTTTTGAAATCCCACAGTAAAAAAATCTCTATTATTCAGGTTTTGGTATATTTTCCGTAAAGAAAAACAGTAGTTTCTCCTGACTGTTGTGACACAAAAATAAATCTGTTGAAAATAGTCTGGTGTAGGCCCGACAAATCCCAGTGTGGTTTTGCAGTTCAATGGGTCAAATCTCTGTACTATCCAGTTTTGGGCCTTTGGTATCTAAAAAAACCCAGTTTGAGTGTGTCGCTCACTGTTCAGCCGCAATTATATCTATTTAAAAAAATCTGGTATGCCCCAGTAAACAATAACTGTGGTTTTTCCACCCCACGGTAACAAATCTCTATTATTCTTGTTTTCGTATATTTTCCGTAAAGAAAAACAGTAGTGTCTCCTGACTGTTGTGACACAAATATATATCTGTTAAAAATAGTCTGGTGTAGGCCCGACAAATCCCTGTGTGGTTTTGCAGTTCAACGGGTCAAATCTCTGTACTATCCAGTTTTGGGCTTTTGGTATATAAAAAAACACAGTTTGAGTGTGTCGCTCACTGTTCAGCCGCAATTATATCTATTTAAAAAAGTCTGGTATACCCCAGTAAACAATAACTGTGGTTTTGCCATCCCACGGTAAAAAATCTCTATTATTCAGGTTTTGGTATATTTTCCGTAAAGAAAAAAAGTAGTGTCTCCTGACTGTTGTGACACAAAACTACATCTGTTGAAAATAATCTGGTGTATGCCCGACAAATCCCAGTGTGGTTTTGCAGTTCAACGGGTCAAATCTCTGTACTATTCAGTTTTGGGCCTTTGGTATCTAAAAAAACACAGTTTGAAAGTGTCGCTCACTGTTCAGGCGCAATTATATCTATTTAAAAAAATCTGGTATACCCCAGTAAACAATAACTGTGGTTTTGACATCCCATGGTAAAAATCTCTATTATTCAGGTTTTGGTATATTTTCCGTAAAGAAAAACAGTAGTGTCTCCTGACTGTTGTGACACAAAAATATATCTTTTGAAAATAGTCTGGTGTAGGCCCGACAAATCCCAGTGTGGTTTTGCAGTTCAACGGGTCAAATCTCTGTACTATCCAGTTTTGGGCTTTTGGTATATAAAAAAACACAGTTTGAGTGTGTCGCTCACTGTTCAGCCGCAATTATATCTATTTAAAAAAGTCTGGTATACCCCAGTAAACAATAACTGTGGTTTTGCCATCCCACGGTAAAAAATCTCTATTATTCAGGTTTTGGTATATTTTCCGTAAAGAAAAACAGTAGTTTCTCTTGACTGTTGTGACACAAAAATATATCTGTTGAAAATAGTCTGGTGTAGGCCCGACAAATCCCAGTGTGGTTTTGCAGTTCAACGGGTCAAATCTCTGTACTATCCAGTTTTAGGCCTTTGGTATCTAAAAATACACAGTTTGAGTGTGTCGCTCACTGTTCAGCCGCAATTATATCTACTTAAGAAAGTCTGGTATTCCCCAGTAAACAATAACTGTGGTTTTGCCAACCCACGGTAAAAAATCTCTATTATTCAGGTTTTGGTATATTTTCCGTAAAGAAAAACAGTAGTGTCTCCTGACTGTTGTGACACAAAAATATATCTGTTGATAATAGTCTGGTGTAGGCCCGACAAATCCCAGTGTTTTTTTGCAGTTCAACGGGTCAAATCTCTGTACTATCCAGTTTTGGGCTTTTGGTATATAAAAAAACACAGTTTGAGTGTGTCGCTCAGTGTTCAGCCGCAATTATATCTATTTAAAAAAAGTCTGGTATACTCCAGTAAACAATATCTGTGGTTTTGCCATCCCACAGTAAAAAATCTCTATTATTCAGGTTTTGGTATATTTTCCGTAAAGAAAAACAGTAGTTTCTCCTGACTGTTGTGACACAAAAAAATATCTGTTGAAAATAGTCTGGTGTAGGCCCGACAAATCCCAGTATGGTTTTGCAGTTCAACGGATCAAATCTCTGTACTATCCAGTTTTGGGCCTTTGGTATCTAAAAAAACAGAGTTTGAATGTGTCGTTCACTGTTCAGCCGCAATTATATCTATTTAAAAAAGTCTGGTATACCCCAGTAAAAAATAACTGTGGTTTTGCCATCCCACGGTAAAAAATCTCTATTATTCAGGTTTTGGTATATTTTCCGTAAAGAAAAACAGTAGTGTCTCCTGACTGTTGTGACACAAAACTATATCTGTTGAAAATAATCTGGTGTAGGCCCGACAAATCCCAGTGTGGTTTTGCAGTTCAATGGGTCAAATCTCTGTACTATTCAGTTTTGGGCCTTTGGTATCTAAAAAACACAGTTTGAGTGTGTCGCTCACTGTTCAGCCGCAATTATATCTATTTAAAAAAGTCTGGTATACCCCAGTAAACAATAACTGTGGTTTTGCCATCCCATGGTAAAAAATCTCTATTATTCAGGTTTTAGTATATTTTCCGTAAAGAAAAACAGTAGTGTCTCCTGACTGTTGTGACACAAAAATATACTGTTGAAAATAGTCTGGTGTAGGCCTGACAAATCCCAGAGTGGTTTTGCAGTTCAACGGGTCAAATCTCTGCACTATCCAGTTTTGGGCCTTTGGTATCTAAAAAAACACAGTTTGAGTATGTCGCTCACTGTTCAGCCGCAATTATATCTATTTAAAAAAGTCTGGTATACCCCAGTAAACAATAACTTGGTTTTGCTATCCCACGGTAAAAAATATCTATTATTCAGGTTTTGGTATATTTTCCGTAAAGAAAAACAGTAGTTTCTCTTGACTGTTGTGACAAAAAAATATATCTGTTGAAAATAGTCTGGTGTAGGCCCGAAAAATCCCAGTGTGGTTTTGCAGTTCAACGGGTCAAATCTCTGTACTATCCAGTTTTAGGCCTTTGGTATCTAAAAAAACCCAGTTTGAGTGTGTCGCTCACTGTTCAGCCGCAATTATATCTATTTAAGAAAGTCTGGTATTCCCCAGTAAACAATAACTGTGGTTTTGCCATCCCACGGTAAAAAATCTCTATTATTCGGGTTTTGGTATATTTTCCGTAAAGAAAAACAGTAGTTTCTCCTGACTGTTGTGACACAAAAAAATATCTGTTGAAAATAGTCTGGTGTAGGCCCGACAAATCCCAGTATGGTTTTGCAGTTCAACGGATCAAATCTCTGTACTATTGAGTTTTGGGCCTTGGTATCTAAAAAAACAGAGTTTGAATGTGTCGTTCACTGTTCAGCCGCAATTATATCTATTTAAAAAAATCTGGTATACGCCAGTAAAGATTAACTGTGGTTTTGCCATCCCATGCTAAAAATCACTATTATTCAGGTTTTGGTATATTTTCCGTAAAGAAAAACAGTAGTGTTTCCTGACAGTTGTGACACAAAAATATATCTTTTGAAAATAGTCTGGTGTTGGCCCGACAAATCCCTGTGTGGTTTTGCAGTTCAACGGGTCAAATCTCTGTACTATTCAGTTTTGGGCCTTTGGTATCTAAAAAAACACAGTTTGAGTATGTCGCTCACTGTTCAGCCGCAATTATATCTATTTAAAAAAGTTTGGTATACCCCAGTAAACAATAACTGTGGTTTTGCCATCCCACGGTAAAAAATCTCTATTATTCAGGTTTTGGTATATTTTCCGTAAAGAAAAACAGTAGTGTCTCCTGACTGTTGTGACACAAAACTATATCTGTTGAAAATAATCTGGTGTAGGCCCAACAAATCCCAGCGTGGTTTTGCAGTTCAATGGGTCAAATCTCTGTACTATTCAGTTTTGGGCCTTTGGTATCTAAAAAACACAGTTTGAGTGTGTCGCTCACTGTTCAGCGGCAATTATATCTATTTAAAAAAATCTGGTATACCCCAGTAAACAATAACTGTGGTTTTGCCATCCCACGGTAAAAATCTCTATTACTCAGGTTTTGGTATATTTTCCGTAAAGAAAAACAGTAGTGTCTCCTGACTGTTGTGACACAAAAACATATCTTTTGATAATAGTCTGGGGTAGGCCCGACAAATCCCAGTGTGGTTTTGCAGTTCAATGGGTCAAATCTCTGTACTATCCAGTTTTGGGCCTTTGGTATCTAAAAAAACACAGTTTGAGTGTGTCGCTCACTGTTCAGCCGCAATTATATCTATTTAAAAAAGTCTGGTATACCCCAGCAAACAATAACTGTGGTTTTGCCATCCCACAGTAAAAAATCTCTATTATTCAGGTTTTGGTATATTTTCCGTAAAGAAAAACAGTAGTTTCTCCTGACTGTTGTGACACAAAAATAAATCTGTTGAAAATAGTCTGGTGTAGGCCCGACAAATCCCAGTGTGGCTTTGCAGTTCAACGGGTCAAATCTCTGTACTATCCAGTTTTGGGCCTTTGGTATCTAAAAAAACCCAGTTTGAGTGTGTCGCTCACTGTTCAGCCGCAAATATATCTATTTAAAAAAATCTGGTATACCCCAGTAAACAATAACTGTAGTTTTTCCACCCCATGGTAACAAATCTCTATTATTCTTGTTTTCGTATATTTTCCGTAAAGAAAAACAGTAGTGTCTCCTGACTGTTGTGACACAAAAATATATCTGTTGAAAATAGTCTGGTGTAGGCCCGACAAATCCCAGTGTGGTTTTGCAGTTCAACGGGTCAAATCTCTGTACTATCCAGTTTTGGGCTTTTGGTATATAAAAAAACACAGTTTGAGTGTGTCGCTCACTGTTCAGCCGCAATTATATCTAATTAAAAAAGTCTGGTATTCCCCAGTAAACAATAACTGTGGTTTTGCCATCCCATGGTAAAAATCTCTATTATTCAGGTTTTGGTATATTTTCTGTAAAGAAAAACAGTAGTGTCTCCTGACTGTTGTGACACAAAAATATATCTTTTGAAAATATTGTGGTGTAGGCCCGACAAATCCCAGTGTGGTTTTGCAGTTCAACGGGTCAAATCTCTGTATTATCCAGTTTTGGGCTTTTGGTATATAAAAAAACACAGTTTGAGTGTGTCGCTCACTGTTCAGCCGCAATTATATCTATTTAAAAAAGTCTGGTATACCCCAGTAAACAATAACTGTGGTTTTGCCATCCCACAGTAAAAAAATCTCTATTATTCAGGTTTTGGTATATTTTCTGTAAAGAAAAACAGTAGTTTCTCCTGACTGTTGTGACACAAAAATAAATCTGTTGAAAATAGTCTGGTGTAGGCCCGACAAATCCCAGTGTGGTTTTGCAGTTCAACGGGTCAAATCTCTGTACTATCCAGTTATGGGCCTTTGGTATCTAAAAAAACCCAGTTTGAGTGTGTCGCTCACTGTTCAGCCGCAATTATATCTATTTAAAAAAATCTGGTATACCCCAGTAAACAATAACTGTGGTTTTGCCATCCCACGCTAAAAAATCTCTATTATTCTTGTTTTCATATATTTTCCGTAAAGAAAAACAGTAGTGTCTCCTGACTGTTGTCACACAAAAATATATCTGTTGAAAATAGTCTGGTGTAGGCCAGACAAATCCCATTGTGGTTTTGCAGTTCAACGGGTCAAATCTCTGTACTATCCAGTTTTGGGCCTTTGGTATATAAAAAAACACAGTTTGAGTGTGTCGCTCACTCTTCAGCAGCAATTATATCTATTTAAAAAAGTCTGGTATACCCCAGTAAACAATAACTGTGATTTTGCCATCCCACGGTAAAAAATCTCTGTTATTCAGGTTTTGGTATATTTTCCATAAAGAAAAACAGTAGTGTCTCCTGACTGTTGTGACACAAAAATATATCTGTTGAAAATAGTCTCGTGTAGGCCCGACAAATCCCAGTGTTGTTTTGCAGTTCAACGGGTCAAATCTCTGTACTATCCAGTTTTGGGCCTTTGGTATCTAAAAAAACACAGTTTGAATGTGTCGTTCACTGTTCAGCCGCAATTATATCTATTTTAAAAAATCTGGTATACCCCAGTAAACAATAACTGTGGTTTTGCCATCCCACGGTAAAAAATCTCTATTATTCAGGTTTTGGTATATTTTCCATCAAGAAAAACAGTAGTGTCTCCTGACTGTTGTGACACAAAAACATATCTTTTGATAATAGTCTGGGGTAGGCCCGACAAATCCCAGTGTGGTTTTGCAGTTCAATGGGTCAAATCTCTGTACTATCCAGTTTTGGGCCTTTGGTATCTAAAAAAACACAGTTTGAGTGTGTCGCTCACTGTTCAGCCGCAATTATATCTATTTAAAAAAGTCTGGTATACCCCAGCAAACAATAACTGTGGTTTTACCATCCCACAGTAAAAAATCTCTATTATTCAGGTTTTGGTATATTTTCCGTAAAGAAAAACAGTAGTGTCTCCTGACTGTTGTGACACAAAAATATATCTTTTGAAAATAGTCTGGTGTAGGCCCGACAAATCCCAGTCTGGTTTTGCAGTTCAACGGGTCAAATCTCTGTACTATCCAGTTTTAGGCCTTTGGTATCTAAAAAACACAGTTTGAGTGTGTCGCTCACTGTTCAGCTCCAATTATATCTATTTAAAAATGTTTGGTATACCCCAGTAAACAATAACTGTGGTTTTGCCATCCCAAGGTAAAAAATCTCTATTATTCAGGTTTTGGTATATTTTCCGTAAAGAAAAACAGTAGTGTCTCCTGACTGTTGTGACACAAAAATCTATCTGTTGAAAATAGTCTGGTGTAGGCCCGACAAATCCCAGCGTGGTTTTGCAGTTCAACGGATCAAATCTCTGTACTATCCAGTTTTGGGCTTTTGGTATATAAAAAAACACAGTTTGAGTGTGTCGCTCACTGTTCAGCCGCAATTATATCTATTTAAAAAAGTCTGGTATACCCCAGTAAACAATAACTGTGGTTTTGCCATCCCACGGTAAAAAATCTCTATTATTCAGGTTTTGGTATATTTTCCGTAAAGAAAAACAGTAGTGTCTCCTGACTGTTGTGACACAAAAATATATCTTTTGAAAATAGTCTGGTGTTGGCCCGACAAATCCCAGGGTGGTTTTGCAGTTCAACGGGTCAAATCTCTGTACTATCCAGTTTTAGGCCTTTGGTATCTAAAAAAACACAGTTTGAGTGTGTCGCTCACTGTTCAGCCGCAATTATATCTACTTAAGAAAGTCTGGCATTCCCCAGTAAACAATAACTGTGGTTTTGAAATCCCACAGTAAAAAAATCTCTATTATTCAGGTTTTGGTATATTTTCCGTAAAGAAAAACAGTAGTTTCTCCTGACTGTTGTGACACAAAAATAAATCTGTTGAAAATAGTCTGGTGTAGGCCCGACAAATCCCAGTGTGGTTTTGCAGTTCAATGGGTCAAATCTCTGTACTATCCAGTTTTGGGCCTTTGGTATCTAAAAAAACCCAGTTTGAGTGTGTCGCTCACTGTTCAGCCGCAATTATATCTATTTAAAAAAATCTGGTATGCCCCAGTAAACAATAACTGTGGTTTTTCCACCCCACGGTAACAAATCTCTATTATTCTTGTTTTCGTATATTTTCCGTAAAGAAAAACAGTAGTGTCTCCTGACTGTTGTGACACAAATATATATCTGTTAAAAATAGTCTGGTGTAGGCCCGACAAATCCCAGTGTGGTTTTGCAGTTCAACGGGTCAAATCTCTGTACTATCCAGTTTTGGGCTTTTGGTATATAAAAAAACACAGTTTGAGTGTGTCGCTCACTGTTCAGCCGCAATTATATCTATTTAAAAAAGTCTGGTATACCCCAGTAAACAATAACTGTGGTTTTGCCATCCCACGGTAAAAAATCTCTATTATTCAGGTTTTGGTATATTTTCCGTAAAGAAAAAAAGTAGTGTCTCCTGACTGTTGTGACACAAAACTACATCTGTTGAAAATAATCTGGTGTATGCCCGACAAATCCCAGTGTGGTTTTGCAGTTCAACGGGTCAAATCTCTGTACTATTCAGTTTTGGGCCTTTGGTATCTAAAAAAACACAGTTTGAAAGTGTCGCTCACTGTTCAGGCGCAATTATATCTATTTAAAAAAATCTGGTATACCCCAGTAAACAATAACTGTGGTTTTGACATCCCATGGTAAAAATCTCTATTATTCAGGTTTTGGTATATTTTCCGTAAAGAAAAACAGTAGTGTCTCCTGACTGTTGTGACACAAAAATATATCTTTTGAAAATAGTCTGGTGTAGGCCCGACAAATCCCAGTGTGGTTTTGCAGTTCAACGGGTCAAATCTCTGTACTATCCAGTTTTGGGCTTTTGGTATATAAAAAAACACAGTTTGAGTGTGTCGCTCACTGTTCAGCCGCAATTATATCTATTTAAAAAAGTCTGGTATACCCCAGTAAACAATAACTGTGGTTTTGCCATCCCACGGTAAAAAATCTCTATTATTCAGGTTTTGGTATATTTTCCGTAAAGAAAAACAGTAGTTTCTCTTGACTGTTGTGACACAAAAATATATCTGTTGAAAATAGTCTGGTGTAGGCCCGACAAATCCCAGTGTGGTTTTGCAGTTCAACGGGTCAAATCTCTGTACTATCCAGTTTTAGGCCTTTGGTATCTAAAAATACACAGTTTGAGTGTGTCGCTCACTGTTCAGCCGCAATTATATCTACTTAAGAAAGTCTGGTATTCCCCAGTAAACAATAACTGTGGTTTTGCCAACCCACGGTAAAAAATCTCTATTATTCAGGTTTTGGTATATTTTCCGTAAAGAAAAACAGTAGTGTCTCCTGACTGTTGTGACACAAAAATATATCTGTTGATAATAGTCTGGTGTAGGCCCGACAAATCCCAGTGTTTTTTTGCAGTTCAACGGGTCAAATCTCTGTACTATCCAGTTTTGGGCTTTTGGTATATAAAAAAACACAGTTTGAGTGTGTCGCTCACTGTTCAGCCGCAATTATATCTATTTAAAAAAAGTCTGGTATACTCCAGTAAACAATATCTGTGGTTTTGCCATCCCACAGTAAAAAATCTCTATTATTCAGGTTTTGGTATATTTTCCGTAAAGAAAAACAGTAGTTTCTCCTGACTGTTGTGACACAAAAAAATATCTGTTGAAAATAGTCTGGTGTAGGCCCGACAAATCCCAGTATGGTTTTGCAGTTCAACGGATCAAATCTCTGTACTATCCAGTTTTGGGCCTTTGGTATCTAAAAAAACAGAGTTTGAATGTGTCGTTCACTGTTCAGCCGCAATTATATCTATTTAAAAAAGTCTGGTATACCCCAGTAAAAAATAACTGTGGTTTTGCCATCCCACGGTAAAAAATCTCTATTATTCAGGTTTTGGTATATTTTCCGTAAAGAAAAACAGTAGTGTCTCCTGACTGTTGTGACACAAAACTATATCTGTTGAAAATAATCTGGTGTAGGCCCGACAAATCCCAGTGTGGTTTTGCAGTTCAATGGGTCAAATCTCTGTACTATTCAGTTTTGGGCCTTTGGTATCTAAAAAACACAGTTTGAGTGTGTCGCTCACTGTTCAGCCGCAATTATATCTATTTAAAAAAGTCTGGTATACCCCAGTAAACAATAACTGTGGTTTTGCCATCCCATGGTAAAAAATCTCTATTATTCAGGTTTTAGTATATTTTCCGTAAAGAAAAACAGTAGTGTCTCCTGACTGTTGTGACACAAAAATATACTGTTGAAAATAGTCTGGTGTAGGCCTGACAAATCCCAGAGTGGTTTTGCAGTTCAACGGGTCAAATCTCTGCACTATCCAGTTTTGGGCCTTTGGTATCTAAAAAAACACAGTTTGAGTATGTCGCTCACTGTTCAGCCGCAATTATATCTATTTAAAAAAGTCTGGTATACCCCAGTAAACAATAACTTGGTTTTGCTATCCCACGGTAAAAAATATCTATTATTCAGGTTTTGGTATATTTTCCGTAAAGAAAAACAGTAGTTTCTCTTGACTGTTGTGACAAAAAAATATATCTGTTGAAAATAGTCTGGTGTAGGCCCGAAAAATCCCAGTGTGGTTTTGCAGTTCAACGGGTCAAATCTCTGTACTATCCAGTTTTAGGCCTTTGGTATCTAAAAAAACCCAGTTTGAGTGTGTCGCTCACTGTTCAGCCGCAATTATATCTATTTAAGAAAGTCTGGTATTCCCCAGTAAACAATAACTGTGGTTTTGCCATCCCACGGTAAAAAATCTCTATTATTCGGGTTTTGGTATATTTTCCGTAAAGAAAAACAGTAGTTTCTCCTGACTGTTGTGACACAAAAAAATATCTGTTGAAAATAGTCTGGTGTAGGCCCGACAAATCCCAGTATGGTTTTGCAGTTCAACGGATCAAATCTCTGTACTATTGAGTTTTGGGCCTTGGTATCTAAAAAAACAGAGTTTGAATGTGTCGTTCACTGTTCAGCCGCAATTATATCTATTTAAAAAAATCTGGTATACGCCAGTAAAGATTAACTGTGGTTTTGCCATCCCATGCTAAAAATCACTATTATTCAGGTTTTGGTATATTTTCCGTAAAGAAAAACAGTAGTGTTTCCTGACAGTTGTGACACAAAAATATATCTTTTGAAAATAGTCTGGTGTTGGCCCGACAAATCCCTGTGTGGTTTTGCAGTTCAACGGGTCAAATCTCTGTACTATTCAGTTTTGGGCCTTTGGTATCTAAAAAAACACAGTTTGAGTATGTCGCTCACTGTTCAGCCGCAATTATATCTATTTAAAAAAGTTTGGTATACCCCAGTAAACAATAACTGTGGTTTTGCCATCCCACGGTAAAAAATCTCTATTATTCAGGTTTTGGTATATTTTCCGTAAAGAAAAACAGTAGTGTCTCCTGACTGTTGTGACACAAAACTATATCTGTTGAAAATAATCTGGTGTAGGCCCAACAAATCCCAGCGTGGTTTTGCAGTTCAATGGGTCAAATCTCTGTACTATTCAGTTTTGGGCCTTTGGTATCTAAAAAACACAGTTTGAGTGTGTCGCTCACTGTTCAGCGGCAATTATATCTATTTAAAAAAATCTGGTATACCCCAGTAAACAATAACTGTGGTTTTGCCATCCCACGGTAAAAATCTCTATTATTCAGGTTTTGGTATATTTTCCGTAAAGAAAAACAGTAGTGTCTCCTGACTGTTGTGACACAAAAATATATCTTTTGAAAATAGTCTGGTGTTGGCCCGACAAATCCCTGTGTGGTTTTGCAGTTCAACGGGTCAAATCTCTGTACTATCCAGTTTTTGGCCTTTGGTATCTAAAAAAAACACATTTTGAGTGTGTCGCTCACTGTTCAGCCGCAATTATATCTATTTAAAAAAGTCTGGTATACCCCAGTAAATAATAACTGTGGTTTTGCCATCCCACGGTAAAAATCTCTATTATTCAGGTTTTAGTATATTTTCCGTAAAGAAAAACAGTAGTGTCTCCTGACTGTTGTGACACAAAAATATACTGTTGAAAATAGTCTGGTGTAGGCCTGACAAATCCCAGGGTGGTTTTGCAGTTCAACGGGTCAAATCTCTGCACTGTCCAGTTTTGGGCCTTTGGTATCTAAAAAAACACAGTTTGAGTATGTCGCTCACTGTTCAGCCGCAATTATATCTATTTAAAAAAGTCTGGTATACCCCAGTAAACAATAACTGTGGTTTTGCTATCCCACGGTAAAAAATCTCTATTATTCAGGTTTTGGTATATTTTCCGTAAAGAAAAACAGTAGTTTCTCTTGACTGTTGTGACACAAAAATATATCTGTTGAAAATAGTCTGGTGTAGGCCCGAAAAATCCCAGTGTGGTTTTGCAGTTCAACGGGTCAAATCTCTGTACTATCCAGTTTTGGGCCTTTGGTATCTAAAAAAACACAGTTTGAATGTGTCGTTCACTGTTCAGCCGCAATTATATCTATTTTAAAAAATCTGGTATACCCCAGTAAACAATAACTGTGGTTTTGCCATCCCACGGTAAAAAATCTCTATTATTCAGGTTTTGGTATATTTTCCATCAAGAAAAACAGTAGTGTCTCCTGACTGTTGTGACACAAAAACATATCTTTTGATAATAGTCTGGGGTAGGCCCGACAAATCCCAGTGTGGTTTTGCAGTTCAATGGGTCAAATCTCTGTACTATCCAGTTTTGGGCCTTTGGTATCTAAAAAAACACAGTTTGAGTGTGTCGCTCACTGTTCAGCCGCAATTATATCTATTTAAAAAAGTCTGGTATACCCCAGTAAACAATAACTGTGGTTTTGCCATCCCACAGTAAAAAATCTCTATTATTCAGGTTTTGGTATATTTTCCGTAAAGAAAAACAGTAGTGTCTCCTGACTGTTGTGACACAAAAATATATCTTTTGAAAATAGTCTGGTGTAGGCCCGACAAATCCCAGTTTGGTTTTGCAGTTCAACGGGTCAAATCTCTGTACTATCCAGTTTTGGGCCTTTGGTATCTAAAAAACACAGTTTGAGTGTGTCGCTCACTGTTCAGCTCCAATTATATCTATTTAAAAATGTCTGGTATACCCCAGTAAACAATAACTGTGGTTTTGCCATCCCAAGGTAAAAAATCTCTATTATTCAGGTTTTGGTATATTTTCCGTAAAGAAAAACAGTAGTGTCTCCTGACTGTTGTGACACAAAAATATATCTGTTGAAAATAGTCTGTTGTAGGCCCGACAAATCCCAGCGTGGTTTTGCAGTTCAACGGATCAAATCTCTGTACTATCCAGTTTTGGGCCTTTGGTATCTAAAAAAACCCAGTTTGAGTGTGTCGTTCACTGTTCAGCCGCAATTATATCTATTTAAAAAAATCTGGTACCCCAGTAAACAATAACTGTGCTTTTGCCATCCCACGGTAAAAAATCTCTATTATTCTTGTTTTCGTATATTTTCCGTAAAGAAAAACAGTAGTGTCTACTGACTGTTGTGGCACAAAAATATATCTGTTGAAAATAGTCTGGTGTACGCCCGAATAAATCCCAGTGTGGTTTTGCAGTTCAACGGGTCAAATCTCTGTACTATCCAGTTTTGGGCTTTTGGTATATAAAAAAACACAGTTTGAGTGTGTCGCTCACTGTTCAGCCGCAATTATATCTATTTAAAAAAGTCTGGTATGCCCCAGTAAACAATAACTGTGGTTTTGCCATCCCACGGTAAAAAATCTCTATTATTCAGGTTTTGGTATATTTTCCGTAAAGAAAAACAGTAGTGTCTCCTGACTGTTGTGACACAAAAATATATCTTTTGAAAATAGTCTGGTGTTGGCCCGACAAATCCCAGGGTGGTTTTGCAGTTCAACGGGTCAAATCTCTGTACTATCCAGTTTTAGGCCTTTGGTATCTAAAAAAACACAGTTTGAGTGTGTCGCTCACTGTTCAGCCGCAATTATATCTACTTAAGAAAGTCTGGCAATCCCCAGTAAACAATAACTGTGGTTTTGAAATCCCACAGTAAAAAAATCTCTATTATTCAGGTTTTGGTATATTTTCCGTAAAGAAAAACAGTAGTTTCTCCTGACTGTTGTGACACAAAAATAAATCTGTAGAAAATAGTCTGGTGTAGGCCCGACAAATCCCAGTGTGGTTTTGCAGTTCAATGGGTCAAATCTCTGTACTATCCAGTTTTGGGCCTTTGGTATCTAAAAAAACCCAGTTTGAGTGTGTCGCTCACTGTTCAGCCGCAATTATATCTATTTAAAAAAATCTGGTATGCCCCAGTAAACAATAACTGTGGTTTTTCCACCCCACGGTAACAAATCTCTATTATTCTTGTTTTCGTATATTTTCCGTAAAGAAAAACAGTAGTGTCTCCTGACTGTTGTGACACAAAAATATATCTGTTAAAAATAGTCTGGTGTAGGCCCGACAAATCCCCGTGTGGTTTTGCAGTTCAACGGGTCAAATCTCTGTACTATCCAGTTTTGGGCTTTTGGTATATAAAAAAACACAGTTTGAGTGTGTCGCTCACTGTTCAGCCGCAATTATATCTATTTAAAAAAGTCTGGTATACCCCAGTAAACAATAACTGTGGTTTTGCCACCCCACGGTAAAAAATCTCTATTATTCAGGTTTTGGTATATTTTCCGTAAAGAAAAAAAGTAGTGTCTCCTGACTGTTGTGACACAAAACTACATCTGTTGAAAATAATCTGGTGTATGCCCGACAAATCCCAGTGTGGTTTTGCAGTTCAACGGGTCAAATCTCTGTACTATTCAGGTTTGGGCCTTTGGTATCTAAAAAAACACAGTTTGAAAGTGTCGCTCACTGTTCAGGCGCAATTATATCTATTTTAAAAAATCTGGTATACCCCAGTAAACAATAACTGTGGTTTTGACATCCCATGGTAAAAATCTCTATTATTCAGGTTTTGGTATATTTTCCGTAAAGAAAAACAGTAGTGTCTCCTGACTGTTGTGACACAAAAATATATCTTTTGAAAATAGTCTGGTGTAGGCCCGACAAATCCCAGTGTGGTTTTGCAGTTCAACGGGTCAAATCTCTGTACTATCCAGTTTTGGGCTTTTGGTATATAAAAAAACACAGTTTGAGTGTGTCGCTCACTGTTCAGCCGCAATTATATATATTTAAAAATGTCTGGTATACCCCAGTAAACAATAACTGTGGTTTTGCCATCCCACGGTAAAAAATCTCTATTATTCAGGTTTTGGTATATTTTCCGTAAAGAAAAACAGTAGTTTCTCTTGACTGTTGTGACACAAAAATATATCTGTTGAAAATAGTCTGGTGTAGGCCCGACAAATCCCAGTGTGGTTTTGCAGTTCAACGGGTCAAATCTCTGTACTATCCAGTTTTAGGCCTTTGGTATCTAAAAATACACAGTTTGAGTGTGTCGCTCACTGTTCAGCCGCAATTATATCTACTTAAGAAAGTCTGGTATTCCCCAGTAAACAATAACTGTGGTTTTGCCAACCCACGGTAAAAAATCTCTATTATTCAGGTTTTGGTATATTTTCCGTAAAGAAAAACAGTAGTGTCTCCTGACTGTTGTGACACAAAAATATATCTGTTGATAATAGTCTGGTGTAGGCCCGACAAATCCCAGTGTTTTTTTGCAGTTCAATGGGTCAAATCTCTGTACTATCCAGTTTTGGGCTTTTGGTATATAAAAAAACACAGTTTGAGTGTGTCGCTCACTGTTCAGCCGCAATTATATATATTTAAAAAAGTCTGGTATACTCCAGTAAACAATATCTGTGGTTTTGCCATCCCACAGTAAAAAATCTCTATTATTCAGGTTTTGGTATATTTTCCGTAAAGAAAAACAGTAGTTTCTCCTGACTGTTGTGACACAAAAAAATATCTGTTGAAAATAGTCTGGTATAGGCCCGACAAATCCCAGTATGGTTTTGCAGTTCAACGGATCAAATCTCTGTACTATCCAGTTTTGGGCCTTTGGTATCTAAAAAAACAGAGTTTGAATGTGTCGTTCACTGTTCAGCCGCAATTATATCTATTTAAAAAAGTCTGGTATACCCCAGTAAAAAATAACTGTGGTTTTGCCATCCCACGGTAAAAAATCTCTATTATTCAGGTTTTGGTATATTTTCCGTAAAGAAAAACAGTAGTGTCTCCTGACTGTTGTGACACAAAACTATATCTGTTGAAAATAATCTGGTGTAGGCCCGACAAATCCCAGTGTGGTTTTGCAGTTCAATGGGTCAAATCTCTGTACTATTCAGTTTTGGGCCTTTGGTATCTAAAAAACACAGTTTGAGTGTGTCGCTCACTGTTCAGCCGCAATTATATCTATTTAAAAAAGTCTGGTATACCCCAGTAAACAATAACTGTGGTTTTGCCATCCCATGGTAAAAAATCTCTATTATTCAGGTTTTAGTATATTTTCCGTAAAGAAAAACAGTAGTGTCTCCTGACTGTTGTGACACAAAAATATACTGTTGAAAATAGTCTGGTGTAGGCCTGACAAATCCCAGAGTGGTTTTGCAGTTCAACGGGTCAAATCTCTGCACTATCCAGTTTTGGGCCTTTGGTATCTAAAAAAACACAGTTTGAGTATGTCGCTCACTGTTCAGCCGCAATTATATCTATTTAAAAAAGTCTGGTATACCCCAGTAAACAATAACTGTGGTTTTGCTATCCCACAGTAAAAAATCTCTATTATTCAGGTTTTGGTATATTTTCCGTAAAGAAAAACAGTAGTTTCTCTTGACTGTTGTGACACAAAAATATATCTGTTGAAAATAGTCTGGTGTAGGCCCGAAAAATCCCAGTGTGGTTTTGCAGATCAACGGGTCAAATCTCTGTACTATCCAGTTTTAGGCCTTTGGTATCTAAAAAAACCCAGTTTGAGTGTGTCGCTCACTGTTCAGCCGCAATTATATCTATTTAAGAAAGTCTGGTATTCCCCAGTAAACAATAACTGTGGTTTTGCCATCCCACGGTAAAAAATCTCTATTATTCAGGTTTTGGTATATTTTCCGTAAAGAAAAACAGTAGTTTCTCCTGACTGTTGTGACACAAAAAAATATCTGTTGAAAATAGTCTGGTGTAGGCCCGACAAATCCCAGTATGGTTTTGCAGTTCAACGGATCAAATCTCTGTACTATCCAGTTTTGGGCCTTTGGTATCTAAAAAAACAGAGTTTGAATGTGTCGTTCACTGTTCAGCCGCAATTATATCTATTTAAAAAAATCTGGTATAGGCCAGTAAACAATAACTGTGGTTTTGCCATCCCATGCTAAAAATGTCTATTATTCAGGTTTTGGTATATTTTCCGTAAAGAAAAACAGTAGTGTTTCCTGACAGTTGTGACACAAAAATATATCTTTTGAAAATAGTCTGGTGTTGGCCCGACAAATCCCTGTGTGGTTTTGCAGTTCAACGGGTCAAATCTCTGTACTATTCAGTTTTGGGCCTTTGGCATCTAAAAAAACACAGTTTGAGTATGTCGCTCACTGTTCAGCCGCAATTATATCTATTTAAAAAAGTCTGGTATACCCCAGTAAACAATAACTGTGGTTTTGCCATCCCACGGTAAAAAATCTCTATTATTCAGGTTTTGGTATATTTTCCGTAAAGAAAAACAGTAGTGTCTCCTGACTGTTGTGACACAAAACTATATCTGTTGAAAATAATCTGGTGTAGGCCCGACAAATCCCAGTGTGGTTTTGCAGTTCAATGGGTCAAATCTCTGTACTATTCAGTTTTGGGCCTTTGGTATCTAAAAAACACAGTTTGAGTGTGTCGCTCACTGTTCAGCGGCAATTATATCTATTTAAAAAAATCTGGTATACCCCAGTAAACAATAACTGTGGTTTTGCCATCCCACGGTAAAAATCTCTATTATTCAGGTTTTGGTATATTTTCCGTAAAGAAAAACAGTAGTGTCTCCTGACTGTTGTGACACAAAAATATATCTTTTGAAAATAGTCTGGTGTTGGCCCGACAAATCCCTGTGTGGTTTTGCAGTTCAACGGGTCAAATCTCTGTACTATCCAGTTTTTGGCCTTTGGTATCTAAAAAAAACACATTTTGAGTGTGTCGCTCACTGTTCAGCCGCAATTATATCTATTTAAAAAAGTCTGGTATACCCCAGTAAACAATAACTGTGGTTTTGCCATCCCATGGTAAAAAATCTCTATTATTCAGGTTTTAGTATATTTTCCGTAAAGAAAAACAGTAGTGTCTCCTGACTGTTGTGACACAAAAATATACTGTTGAAAATAGTCTGGTGTAGGCCTGACAAATCCCAGAGTGGTTTTGCAGTTCAACGGGTCAAATCTCTGCACTATCCAGTTTTGGGCCTTTGGTATCTAAAAAAACAGAGTTTGAGTATGTCGCTCACTGTTCAGCCGCAATTATATCTATTTAAAAAAGTCTGGTATACCCCAGTAAACAATAACTGTGGTTTTGCTATCCCACGGTAAAAAATCTCTATTATTCAGGTTTTGGTATATTTTCCGTAAAGAAAAACAGTAGTTTCTCTTGACTGTTGTGACACAAAAATATATCTGTTGAAAATAGTCTGGTGTAGGCCCGAAAAATCCCAGTGTGGTTTTGCAGTTCAACGAGTCAAATCTCTGTACTATCCAGTTTTAGGCCTTTTGTATCTAAAAAAACCCAGTTTGAGTGTGTCGCTCACTGTTCAGCCGCAATTATATCTATTTAAGAAAGTCTGGTATTCCCCAGTAAACAATAACTGTGGTTTTGCCATCCCACGGTAAAAAATCTCTATTATTCAGGTTTTGGTTTATTTCCCGTAAAGAAAAACAGTAGTGTCTCCTGACTGTTGTGACACAAAAATATATCTGTTGATAATAGTCTGGTGTAGGCCCGACAAATCCCAGTGTGGTTTTGCAGTTCAATGGGTCAAATCTCTGTACTATCCAGTTTTGGGCCTTTGGTATCTAAAAAAACACAGTTTGAGTGTGTCGCTCACTGGTCAGACGCAATTATATCTGTTTAAAAAAGTCTGGTATACACCAGCAAACAATAACTGTGGTTTTGCCATCCCACTGTAAAAAATCTCTATTATTCAGGTTTTGGTATATTTTTCGTAAAGAAAAACAGTAGTGTCTCCTAACTGTTGTGACACAAAACTATACCTGTTGAAAATAATCTGGTGTAGGCCCGACAAATCCCAGTGTGGTTTTGCAGTTCAACGGGTCAAATCTCTGTACTATCCAGTTTTGGGCCTTTGGTATCTAAAAAAACCCAGTTTGAGTGTGTCGCTCACTGTTCAGCCGCAATTATATCTATTTAAAAAAATCTGGTATACCCCAGTAAACAATAACTGTGCTTTTGCCATCCCACGGTAAAAAATCTCTATTATTCTTGTTTTCGTATATTTTCCGTAAAGAAAAACAGTAGTGTCTCCTGACTGTTGTGGCACAAAAATATATCTGTTGAAAATAGTCTGGTGTAGACCCGACAAATCCCAGTGTGGTTTTGCAGTTCAACGGGTCAAATCTCTGTACTATCCAGTTTTGGGCTTTTGGTATATAAAAAAACACAGTTTGAGTGTGTCGCTCACTGTTCAGCCGCAATTATATCTATTTAAAAAAGTCTGGTATACCCCAGTAAACAATAACTGTGGTTTTGCCATCCCACAGTAAAAAATCTCTATTATTCAGGTTTTGGTATATTTTCCGTAAAGAAAAACAGTAGTTTCTCCTGACTGTTGTGACACAAAAATATATCTGTTGAAAATAGTCTGGTGTAGGCCCGACAAATCCCAGTGTGGTTTTGCAGTTCAACGGATCAAATCTCTGTACTATCCAGTTTTGGGCCTTTGGTATCTAAAAAAACACAGTTTGAATTTGTTGCTCACAGTTCAGCCGCAATTATATCTATTTAAAAAAAGTCTGGTATACCCCAGTAAACAATAACTGTGGTTTTGCCATCCCACGGTAAAAAATCTCTATTATTCAAATTTTGGTATATATTCCGTAAAGAGAAACAGTAGTGTCTCCTGACTGTTGTGACACAAAAATATATCTCTTGAAAATAGTCTGGTGTAGGCCCAACAAATCCCAGTGTGGTTTTGCAGTTCAACAGGTCAAATCTCTGCACTATCCAGTTTTGGGCCTTTGGTATCTAAAAAAACAGTTTGAGTATGTCGCTCACTGTTCAGCCGCAATGATATCCATTTAAAAAAGTCTGGTATACCCCAGTAAACAATAACTGTGGTTTTGCCATCCCACGGTAAAAATCTCTATTATTCAGGTTTTGGTATATTTTCCGTAAAGAAAAACAGTAGTGTCTCCTGACTGTTGTGACACAAAACTACATCTGTTGAAAATAATCTGGTGTATGCCCAACAAATCCCAGTGTGGTTTTGCAGTTCAACAGGTCAAATCTCTGTACTATTCAGTTTTGGGCCTTTGGTATCTAAAAAAACACAGTTTGAAAGTGTCGCTCACTGTTCAGCCGCAATTATATCTATTTAAAAAAATCTGGTATACCCCAGTAAACAATAACTGTGGTTTTGACATCCCATGGTAAAAATCTCTATTATTCAGGTTTTGGTATATTTTCCGTAAAGAAAAACAGTAGTGTCTCCTGACTGTTGTGACACAAAAATATATCTTTTGAAAATAGTCTGGTGTTGGCCCGATAAATCCCAGGGTGGTTTTGCAGTTCAACGGGTCAAATCTCTGTACTATCCAGTTTTAGGCCTTTGGTATCTAAAAAAAACACAGTTTGAGTGTGTCGCTCACTGTTCAGCCGCAATTATATCTACTTAAGAAAGTCTGGCATTCCCCAGTAAACAATAACTGTGGTTTTGCCATCCCACGGTAAAAAATCTCTATTATTCAGGTTTTGGTATATTTTCCATAAAGAAAAACAGTAGTGTCTCCTGACTGTTGTGACACAAAAATATATCTGTTGATAATAGTCTGGTGTAGGCCCGACAAATCCCAGTGTGGTTTTGCAGTTCAACGGGTCAAATCTCTGTACTATCCAGTTTTGGGCCTTTGGTATCTAAAAAAACCCAGTTTGAGTGTGTCGCTCACTGTTCAGCCGCAATTATATCTATTTAAAAAAATCTGGTATACCCCAGTAAACAATAACTGTGGTTTTTCCACCCCACGGTAACATATCTCTATTATTCTTGTTTTCGTATATTTTCCGTAAAGAAAAACAGTAGTGTCTCCTGACTGTTGTGACACAAAAATATATCTGTTGAAAATAGTCTTTTGTAGGCCCGACAAATCCCAGTGTGGTTTTGCAGTTCAACGGGTCAAATCTCTGTACTATCCAGTTTTGGGCTTTTGGTATATAAAAAAACACAGTTTGAGTGTGTCGCTCACTGTTCAGCCGCAATTATATCTATTTTAAAAAGTCTGGTATACCCCAGTAAACAATAACTGTGGTTTTGCCATCCCACGGTAAAAAATCTCTATTATTCAGGTTTTGGTATATTTTCCGTAAAGAAAAACAGTAGTGTCTCCTGACTGTTGTGACACAAAACTACATCTGTTGAAAATAATCTGGTGTAGGCCCTACAAATCCCAGTGTGGTTTTGCAGTTCAACGGGTCAAATCTCTGTACTATCCAGTTTTAGGCCTTTGGTATCTAAAAAAACACAGTTTGAGTGTGTCGCTCACTGTTCAGCCGCAATTATATCTATTTAAAAAAATCTGGTATACACCAGCAAACAATAACTGTGGTTTTGCCATCCCACTGTAAAAAATCTCTATTATTCAGGTTTTGGTATATTTTTCGTAAAGAAAAACAGTAGTGTCTCCTAACTGTTGTGACACAAAAATATATCTTTTGAAAATAGTCTGGTGTAGGCCTGACAAATCCCAGAGTGGTTTTGCAGTTCATCGGGTCAAATCTCTGCACTATCCAGTTTTGGGCCTTTGGTATCTAAAAAAACACAGTTTGAGTATGTCGCTCACTGTTCAGCCGCAATTATATCTATTTAAAAAAGTCTGGTATACCCCAGTAAACAATAACTGTGGTTTTGCTATCCCACGGTAAAAAATCTCTATTATTCAGGTTTTGGTATATTTTCCGTAAAGAAAAACAGTAGTTTCTCTTGACTGTTGTGACACAAAAATATATCTGTTGAAAATTGTCTGGTGTAGGCCCGACAAATCCCAGTGTGGTTTTGCAGTTCAACGGGTCAAATCTCTGTACTATCCAGTTTTAGGCCTTTTGTATCTAAAAAAACCCAGTTTGAGTGTGTCGCTCACTGTTCAGCCGCAATTATATCTATTTAAGAAAGTCTGGTATTCCCCAGTAAACAATAACTGTGGTTTTGCCATCCCACGGTAAAAAATCTCTATTATTCAGGTTTTGGTTTATTTTCCGTAAAGAAAAACAGTAGTGTCTCCTGACTGTTGTGACACAAAAATATATCTGTTGATAATAGTCTGGTGTAGGCCCGACAAATCCCAGTGTGGTTTTGCAGTTCAATGGGTCAAATCTCTGTACTATCCAGTTTTGGGCCTTTGGTATCTAAAAAAACACAGTTTGAGTGTGTCGCTCACTGTTCAGACGCAATTATATCTGTTTAAAAAAGTCTGGTATACACCAGCAAACAATAACTGTGGTTTTGCCATCCCACTGTAAAAAATCTCTATTATTCAGGTTTTGGTATATTTTTCGTAAAGAAAAACAGTAGTGTCTCCTAACTGTTGTGACACAAAACTATATCTGTTGAAAATAATCTGGTGTAGGCCCGACAAATCCCAGTGTGGTTTTGCAGTTCAACGGGTCAAATCTCTGTACTATCCAGTTTTGGGCCTTTGGTATCTAAAAAAACCCAGTTTGAGTGTGTCGCTCACTGTTCAGCCGCAATTATATCTATTTAAAAAAATCTGGTATACCCCAGTAAACAATAACTGTGCTTTTGCCATCCCACGGTAAAAAATCTCTATTATTCTTGTTTTCGTATATTTTCCGTAAAGAAAACAGTAGTGTCTCCTGACTGTTGTGGCACAAAAATATATCTGTTGAAAATAGTCTGGTGTAGGCCCGACAAATCCCAGTGTGGTTTTGCAGTTCAACGGGTCAAATCTCTGTACTATCCAGTTTTGGGCTTTTGGTATATAAAAAAACACAGTTTGAGTGTGTCGCTCACTGTTCAGCCACAATTATATCTATTTAAAAAAGTCTGGTATACCCCAGTAAACAATAACTGTGGTTTTGCCATCCCACAGTAAAAAATCTCTATTATTCAGGTTTTGGTATATTTTCCGTAAAGAAAAACAGTAGTTTCTCCTGACTGTTGTGACACAAAAAAATATCTGTTGAAAATAGTCTGGTATAGGCCCGACAAATCCCAGTATGGTTTTGCAGTTCAACGGATCAAAACTCTGTACTATCCAGTTTTGGGCCTTTGGTATCTAAAAAAACAGAGTTTGAATGTGTCGTTCACTGTTCAGCCGCAATTATATCTATTTAAAAAAGTCTGGTATACCCCAGTAAAAAATAACTGTGGTTTTGCCATCCCACGGTAAAAAATCTCTATTATTCAGGTTTTGGTATATTTTCCGTAAAGAAAAACAGTAGTGTCTCCTGACTGTTGTGACACAAAACTATATCTGTTGAAAATAATCTGGTGTAGGCCCGACAAATCCCAGTGTGGTTTTGCAGTTCAATGGGTCAAATCTCTGTACTATTCAGTTTTGGGCCTTATGTATCTAAAAAACACAGTTTGAGTGTGTCGCTCACTGTTCAGCCGCAATTATATCTATTTAAAAAAGTCTGGTATACCCCAGTAAACAATAACTGTGGTTTTGCCATCCCATGGTAAAAAATCTCTATTATTCAGGTTTTAGTATATTTTCCGTAAAGAAAAACAGTAGTGTCTCCTGACTGTTGTGACACAAAAATATACTGTTGAAAATAGTCTGGTGTAGGCCTGACAAATCCCAGAGTGGTTTTGCAGTTCAACAGGTCAAATCTCTGCACTATCCAGTTTTGGGCCTTTGGTATCTAAAAAAACACAGTTTGAGTATGTCGCTCACTGTTCAGCCGCAATTATATCTATTTAAAAAAGTCTGGTATACCCCAGTAAACAATAACTGTGGTTTTGCTATCCCACGGTAAAAAATCTCTATTATTCAGGTTTTGGTATATTTTCCGTAAAGAAAAACAGTAGTTTCTCTTGACTGTTGTGACACAAAAATATATCTGTTGAAAATAGTCTGGTGTAGGCCCGAAAAATCCCAGTGTGGTTTTGCAGTTCAACGGGTCAAATCTCTGTACTATCCAGTTTTAGGCCATTGGTATCTAAAAAAACCCAGTTTGAGTGTGTCGCTCACTGTTCAGCCGCAATTATATCTATTTAAGAAAGTCTGGTATTCCCCAGTAAACAATAACTGTGGTTTTGCCATCCCACGGTAAAAAATCTCTATTATTCAGGTTTTGGTATATTTTCCGTAAAGAAAAACAGTAGTTTCTCCTGACTGTTGTGACACAAAAAAATATCTGTTGAAAATAGTCTGGTGTAGGCCCGACAAATCCCAGTATGGTTTTGCAGTTCAACGGATCAAATCTCTGTACTATCCAGTTTTGGGCCTTTGGTATCTAAAAAAACAGAGTTTGAATGTGTCGTTCACTGTTCAGCCCCAATTATATCTATTTAAAAAAATCTGGTATAGGCCAGTAAACAATAACTGTGGTTTTGCCATCCCATGCTAAAAATCTCTATTATTCAGGTTTTGGTATATTTTCCGTAAAGAAAAACAGTAGTGTTTCCTGACAGTTGTGACACAAAAATATATCTTTTGAAAATAGTCTGGTGTTGGCCCGACAAATGACTGTGTGGTTTTGCAGTTCAACGGGTCAAATCTCTGTACTATTCAGTTTTGGGCCTTTGGCATCTAAAAAAACACAGTTTGAGTATGTCGCTCACTGTTCAGCCGCAATTATATCTATTTAAAAAAGTCTGGTATACCCCAGTAAACAATAACTGTGGTTTTGCCATCCCACGGTAAAAAATCTCTATTATTCAGGTTTTGGTATATTTTCCGTAAAGAAAAACAGTAGTGTCTCCTGACTGTTGTGACACAAAACTATATCTGTTGAAAATAATCTGGTGTAGGCCCGACAAATCCCAGTGTGGTTTTGCAGTTCAATGGGTCAAATCTCTGTACTATTCAGTTTTGGGCCTTTGGTATCTAAAAAACACAGTTTGAGTATGTCGCTCACTGTTCAGCGGCAATTATATCTATTTAAAAAAATCTGGTATACCCCAGTAAACAATAACTGTGGTTTTGCCATCCCACGGTAAAAATCTCTATTATTCAGGTTTTGGTATATTTTCCGTAAAGAAAAACAGTAGTGTCTCCTGACTGTTGTGACACAAAAATATATCTTTTGAAAATAGTCTGGTGTTGGCCCGACAAATCCCTGTGTGGTTTTGCAGTTCAACGGGTCAAATCTCTGTACTATCCAGTTTTTGGCCTTTGGTATCTAAAAAAAACACATTTTGAGTGTGTCGCTCACTGTTCAGCCGCAATTATATCTATTTAAAAAAGTCTGGTATACCCCAGTAAACAATAACTGTGGTTTTGCCATCCCATGGTAAAAAATCTCTATTATTCAGGTTTTAGTATATTTTCCGTAAAGAAAAACAGTAGTGTCTCCTGACTGTTGTGACACAAAAATATACTGTTGAAAATAGTCTGGTGTAGGCCTGACAAATCCCAGAGTGGTTTTGCAGTTCAACGGGTCAAATCTCTGCACTATCCAGTTTTGGGCCTTTGGTATCTAAAAAAACAGAGTTTGAGTATGTCGCTCACTGTTCAGCCGCAATTATATCTATTTAAAAAAGTCTGGTATACCCCAGTAAACAATAACTGTGGTTTTGCTATCCCACGGTAAAAAATCTCTATTATTCAGGTTTTGGTATATTTTCCGTAAAGAAAAACAGTAGTTTCTCTTGACTGTTGTGACACAAAAATATATCTGTTGAAAATAGTCTGGTGTAGGCCCGAAAAATCCCAGTGTGGTTTTGCAGTTCAACGGGTCAAATCTCTGTACTATCCAGTTTTAGGCCTTTTGTATCTAAAAAAACCCAGTTTGAGTGTGTCGCTCACTGTTCAGCCGCAATTATATCTATTTAAGAAAGTCTGGTATTCCCCAGTAAACAATAACTGTGGTTTTGCCATCCCACGGTAAAAAATCTCTATTATTCAGGTTTTGGTTTATTTCCCGTAAAGAAAAACAGTAGTGTCTCCTGACTGTTGTGACACAAAAATATATCTGTTGATAATAGTCTGGTGTAGGCCCGACAAATCCCAGTGTGGTTTTGCAGTTCAATGGGTCAAATCTCTGTACTATCCAGTTTTGGGCCTTTGGTATCTAAAAAAACACAGTTTGAGTGTGTCGCTCACTGGTCAGACGCAATTATATCTGTTTAAAAAAGTCTGGTATACACCAGCAAACAATAACTGTGGTTTTGCCATCCCACTGTAAAAAATCTCTATTATTCAGGTTTTGGTATATTTTTCGTAAAGAAAAACAGTAGTGTCTCCTAACTGTTGTGACACAAAACTATATCTGTTGAAAATAATCTGGTGTAGGCCCGACAAATCCCAGTGTGGTTTTGCAGTTCAACGGGTCAAATCTCTGTACTATCCAGTTTTGGGCCTTTGGTATCTAAAAAAACCCAGTTTGAGTGTGTCGCTCACTGTTCAGCCGCAATTATATCTATTTAAAAAAATCTGGTATACCCCAGTAAACAATAACTGTGCTTTTGCCATCCCACGGTAAAAAATCTCTATTATTCTTGTTTTCGTATATTTTCCGTAAAGAAAAACAGTAGTGTCTCCTGACTGTTGTGGCACAAAAATATATCTGTTGAAAATAGTCTGGTGTAGGCCCGACAAATCCCAGTGTGGTTTTGCAGTTCAACGGGTCAAATCTCTGTACTATCCAGTTTTGGGCTTTTGGTATATAAAAAAACACAGTTTGAGTGTGTCGCTCACTGTTCAGCCGCAATTATATCTATTTAAAAAAGTCTGGTATACCCCAGTAAACAATAACTGTGGTTTTGCCATCCCACAGTAAAAAATCTCTATTATTCAGGTTTTGGTATATTTTCCGTAAAGAAAAACACTAGTTTCTCCTGACTGTTGTGACACAAAAATATATCTGTTGAAAATAGTCTGGTGTAGGCCCGACAAATCCCAGTGTGGTTTTGCAGTTCAACGGATCAAATCTCTGTACTATCCAGTTTTGGGCCTTTGGTATCTAAAAAAACACAGTTTGAATTTGTTGCTCACAGTTCAGCCGCAATTATATCTATTTAAAAAAAGTCTGGTATACCCCAGTAAACAATAACTGTGGTTTTGCCATCCCACGGTAAAAAATCTCTATTATTCAAATTTTGGTATATATTCCGTAAAGAGAAACAGTAGTGTCTCCTGACTGTTGTGACACAAAAATATATCTCTTGAAAATAGTCTGGTGTAGGCCCAACAAATCCCAGTGTGGTTTTGCAGTTCAACAGGTCAAATCTCTGCACTATCCAGTTTTGGGCCTTTGGTATCTAAAAAAACAGTTTGAGTATGTCGCTCACTGTTCAGCCGCAATGATATCTATTTAAAAAAGTCTGGTGTACCCCAGTAAACAATAACTGTGGTTTTGCCATCCCACGGTAAAAATCTCTATTATTCAGGTTTTGGTATATTTTCCGTAAAGAAAAACAGTAGTGTCTCCTGACTGTTGTGACACAAAACTACATCTGTTGAAAATAACCTGGTGTATGCCCAACAAATCCCAGTGTGGTTTTGCAGTTCAACAGGTCAAATCTCTGTACTATTCAGTTTTGGGCCTTTGGTATCTAAAAAAACACAGTTTGAAAGTGTCGCTCACTGTTCAGCCGCAATTATATCTATTTAAAAAAATCTGGTATACCCCAGTAAACAATAACTTTGGTTTTGACATCCCATGGTAAAAATCTCTATTATTCAGGTTTTGGTATATTTTCCGTAAAGAAAAACAGTAGTGTCTCCTGACTGTTGTGACACAAAAATATATCTTTTGAAAATAGTCTGGTGTTGGCCCGACAAATCCCAGGGTGGTTTTGCAGTTCAACGGGTCAAATCTCTGTACTATCCAGTTTTAGGCCTTTGGTATCTAAAAAAAACACAGTTTGAGTGTGTCGCTCACTGTTCAGCCGCAATTATATCTACTTAAGAAAGTCTGGCATTCCCCAGTAAACAATAACTGTGGTTTTGCCATCCCACGGTAAAAAATCTCTATTATTCAGGTTTTGGTATATTTTCCATAAAGAAAAACAGTAGTGTCTCCTGACTGTTGTGACACAAAAATATATCTGTTGATAATAGTCTGGTGTAGGCCCGACAAATCCCAGTGTGGTTTTGCAGTTCAACGGGTCAAATCTCTGTACTATCCAGTTTTAGGCCTTTGGTATCTAAATAAACACAGTTTGAGTGTGTCGCTCACTGTTCAGCCGCAATTATATCTATTTAAAAAAATCTGGTATACACCAGCAAACAATAACTGTGGTTTTGCCATCCCACTGTAAAAAATCTCTATTATTCAGGTTTTGGTATATTTTTCGTAAAGAAAAACAGTAGTGTCTCCTAACTGTTGTGACACAAAACTACATCTGTTGAAAATAATCTGGTGTATGCCCGACAAATCCCAGTGTGGTTTTGCAGTTCAACGGGTCAAATCTCTGTACTATCCAGTTTTGGGCCTTTGGTATCTAAAAAAACACAGTTTCAAAGTGTCGCTCACTGTTCAGCCGCAATTATATCTATTTAAAAAAATCTGGTATACCCCAGTAAACAATAACTGTGGTATTGCCATCCCATGGTAAAAATCTCTATTGTTCAGGTTTTGGTGTATTTTCCGTAAAGAAAAACAGTAGTGTCTCCTGACTGTTGTGACACAAAAATATATCTTTTGAAAATAGTCTGGTGTAGGCCCCACAAATCCCAGTGTGGTTTTGCAGTTCAACGGGTCAAATCTCTGTACTATCCAGTTTTGGGCTTTTGGTATATAAAAAAACACAGTTTGAGTGTGTCGCTCACTGTTCAGCCGCAATTATATATATTTAAAAAAGTCTGGTATACCCCAGTAAACAATAACTGTGGTTTTGCCATCCCACAGTAAAAAATCTCTATTATTCAGGTTTTGGAATATTTTCCGTAAAGAAAAACAGTAGTTTCTCTTGACTGTTGTGACACAAAAATATATCTGTTGAAAATAGTCTGGTGTAGGCCCTACAAATCCCAGTGTGGTTTTGCAGTTCAACGGGTCAAATCTCTGTACTATCCAGTTTTAGGCCTTTGGTATCTAAAAAAACACAGTTTGAGTGTGTCGCTCACTGTTCAGCCGCAATTATATCTACTTAAGAAAGTCTGGTATTCCCTAGTAAACAATAACTGTGGTTTTGCCAACCCACGGTAAAAAATCTCTATTATTCAGGTTTTGGTATATTTTCCGTAAAGAAAAACAGTAGTGTCTCCTGACTGTTGTGACACAAAAATATATCTGTTGATAATAGTCTAGTGTAGGCCCAACAAATCCCAGTGTTTTTTTGCAGTTCAACGGGTCAAATCTCTGTACTATCCAGTTTTGGGCTTTTGGTATATAAAAAAACACAGTTTGAGTGTGTCGCTCACTGTTCAGCCGCAATTATATCTATTTAAAAGTCTGGTATACTCCAGTAAACAATAACTGTGGTTTTGCCATCCCACAGTAAAAAATCTCTATTATTCAGGTTTTGGTATATTTTCCGTAAAGAAAAACAGTAGTTTCTCCTGACTGTTGTGACACAAAAAAATATCTGTTGAAAATAGTCTTGTGTAGGCCCGACAAATCCCAGTATGGTTTTGCAGTTCAACGGATCAAATCTCTGTACTATCCAGTTTTGGGCCTTTGGTATCTAAAAAAACACAGTTTGAATGTGTCGTTCACTGTTCAGCCGCAATTATATCTATTTAAAAAATCTGGTATACGCCAGTAAACAATAACTGTGGTTTTGCCATCCCATGCTAAAAATCTCTATTATTCAGGTTTTGGTATATTTTCTGTAAAGAAAAACAGTAATGTTTCCTGACAGTTGTGACACAAAAATATATCTTTTGAAAATAGTCTGGTGTTGGCCCGACAAATCCCTGTGTGGTTTTTCAGTTCAACAGGTCAAATCTCTGTACTATTCAGTTTTGGGCCTTTGGTATCTAAAAAACACAGTTTGAGTGTGTCGCTCACTGTTCAGCCGCAATTATATCTATTTAAAAAAATCTGGTATACCCCAGTAAACAATAACTGTGGTTTTGCCATCCCACGGTAAAAATCTCTATTATTCAGGTTTTGGTATATTTTCCGTAAAGAAAAACAGTAGTGTCTCCTGACTGTTGTGACACAAAAATATATCTTTTGAAAATAGTCTGGTGTTGGCCCGACTAATCCCTGTGTGGTTTTGCAGTTCAACGGGTCAAATCTCTGTACTATCCAGTTTTTGGCCTTTGGTATCTAAAAAAAACACATTTTGAGTGTGTCGCTCACTGTTCAGCCGCAATTATATCTATTTAAAAAAGTCTGGTATACCCCAGTAAACAATAACTGTGATTTTGCCATCCCATTGTAAAAAATCTCTATTATTCAGGTTTTGGTATATTTTCCGTAAAGAAAAACAGTAGTTTCTCTTGACTGTTGTGACACAAAAATATATCTGTTGAAAATAGTCTGGTGTAGGCCCTACAAATCCCAGTGTGGTTTTGCAGTTCAACGGGTCAAATCTCTGTACTATCCAGTTTTAGGCCTTTGGTATCTAAAAAAACACAGTTTGAGTGTGTCGCTCACTGTTCAGCCGCAATTATATCTATTTAAAAAAATCTGGTATACACCAGCAAACAATAACTGTGGTTTTGCCATCCCACTGTAAAAAATCTCTATTATTCAGGTTTGGGTATATTTTTCGTAAAGAAAAACAGTAGTGTCTCCTAACTGTTGTGACACAAAAATATATCTTTTGAAAATAGTCTGGTGTAGGCCTGACAAATCCCAGAGTGGTTTTGCAGTTCAACGGGTCAAATCTCTGCACTATCCAGTTTTGGGCCTTTGGTATCTAAAAAAACACAGTTTGAGTATGTCGCTCACTGTTCAGCCGCAATTATACCTATTTAAAAAAGTCTGGTATACCCCAGTAAACAATAACTGTGGTTTTGCTATCCCACGGTAAAAAATCTCTATTATTCAGGTTTTGGTATATTTTCCGTAAAGAAAAACAGTAGTTTCTCTTGACTGTTGTGACACAAAAATATATCTGTTGAAAATAGTCTGGTGTAGGCCCGAAAAATCCCAGTGTGGTTTTGCAGTTCAACGGGTCAAATCTCTGTACTATCCAGTTTTAGGCCTTTTGTATCTAAAAAAACCCAGTTTGAGTGTGTCGCTCACTGTTCAGCCGCAATTATATCTATTCAAGAAAGTCTGGTATTCCCCAGTAAACAATAACTGTGGTTTTGCCTTCCCACGGTAAAAAATCTCTATTATTCAGGTTTTGGTTTATTTTCCGTAAAGAAAAACAGTAGTGTCTGCTGACTGTTGTGACACAAAAATATATCTGTTGATAATAGTCTGGTGTAGGCCCGACAAATCCCAGTGTGGTTTTGCAGTTCAATGGGTCAAATCTCTGTACTATCCAGTTTTGGGCCTTTGGTATCTAAAAAAACACAGTTTGAGTGTGTCGCTCACTGTTCAGACGCAATTATATCTGTTTAAAAAAGTCTGGTATACACCAGCAAACAATAACTGTGGTTTTGCCATCCCATTGTAAAAAATCTCTATTATTCAGGTTTTGGTATATTTTTCGTAAAGAAAAACAGTAGTGTCTCCTAACTGTTGTGACACAAAACTATATCTGTTGAAAATAATTTGGTGTAGGCCCGACAAATCCCAGTGTGGTTTTGCAGTTCAACGGGTCAAATCTCTGTACTATCCAGTTTTGGGCCTTTGGTATCTAAAAAAACCCAGTTTGAGTGTGTCGCTCACTGTTCAGCCGCAATTATATCTATTTAAAAAAGTCTGGTATACCCCAGTAAACAATAACTGTGGTTTTGCCATCCCACAGTAAAAAATCTCTATTATTCAGGTTTTGGTATATTTTTCGTAAAGAAAAACAGTAGTTTCTCCTGACTGTTGTGACACAAAAATATATCTGTTGAAAATAGTCTCGTGTAGGCCCGACAAATCCCAGTGTGGTTTTGCAGTTCAACGGATCAAATCTCTGTACTATCCAGTTTTGGGCCTTTTTTATCTTAAAAAACACAGTTTGAATTTGTTGCTCACAGTTCAGCCGCAATTATATCTATTTAAAAAAAGTCTGGTATACCCCAGTAAACAATAACTGTGGTTTTGCCATCCCACGGTAAAAAATCTCTATTATTCAAATTTTGGTATATATTCCGTAAAGAGAAACAGTAGTGTCTCCTGACTGTTGTGACACAAAAATATATCTGTCGATAATAGTCTGGTGTAGGCCCGACAAATCCCAGTGTGGTTTTGCAGTTCAACGGGTCAAATCTCTGTACTATCCAGTTTTGGGCCTTTGGTATCTAAAAAAACAGTTTGAGTATTTCGCTCACTGTTCAGCCGCAATGATATCTATTTAAAAAAGTCTGGTATACCCCAGTAAACAATAACTGTGGTTTTGCCATCCCACGGTAAAAAATCTCTATTATTCAGGTTTTGGTATATTTTCCGTAAAGAAAAACAGTAGTGTCTCCTAACTGTTGTGACACAAAACTACATCTGTTGAAAATAATCTGGTGTATGCCCAACAAATCCCAGTGTGGTTTTGCAGTTCAACAGGTCAAATCTCTGTACTATTCAGTTTTGGGCCTTTGGTATCTAAAAAAACACATTTTGAAAGTGTCGCTCACTGTTCAGCCGCAATTATATCTATTTAAAAAAATCTGGTATACCCCAGTAAACAATAACTGTGGTTTTGACATCCCATGGTAAAAATCTCTATTATTCAGGTTTTGGTATATTTTCCGTAAAGAAAAACAGTAGTGTCTCCTGACTGTTGTGACACAAAAATATATCTTTTGAAAATAGTCTGGTGTTGGCCCGACAAATCCCAGGGTGGTTTTGCAGTTCAACGGGTCAAATCTCTGTACTATCCAGTTTTAGGCCTTTGGTATCTAAAAAAACACAGTTTGTGTGTGTCGCTCACTGTTCAGCCGCAATTATATCTACTTAAGAAAGTCTGGCATTCCCCAGTAAACAATAACTGTGGTTTTGCCATCCCACGGTAAAAAATCTCTATTATTCAGGTTTTGGTATATTTTCCATAAAGAAAAACAGTAGTGTCTCCTGACTGTTGTGACACAAAAATATATCTGTTGATAATAGTCTGGTGTAGGCCCGACAAATCCCAGTGTGGTTTTGCAGTTCAACGGGTCAAATCTCTGTACTATCCAGTTTTGGGCCTTTGGTATCTAAAAAAACCCAGTTTGAGTGTGTCGCTCACTGTTCAGCCGCAATTATATCTATTTAAAAAAATCTGGTATACCCCAGTAAACAATAACTGTGGTTTTGCCATCCCACGGTAAAAATCTCTATTATTCAGGTTTTGGTATATTTTCCGTAAAGAAAAACAGTAGTGTCTCCTGACTGTTGTGACACAAAAATATATCTTTTGAAAATAGTCTGGTGTTGGCCCGACTAATCCCTGTGTGGTTTTGCAGTTCAACGGGTCAAATCTCTGTACTATCCAGTTTTTGGTATTTGGTATCTAAAAAAAACACATTTTGAGTGTGTCGCTCACTGTTCAGCCGCAATTATATCTATTTAAAAAAGTCTGGTATACCCCAGTAAACAATAACTGTGATTTTGCCATCCCATTGTAAAAAATCTCTATTATTCAGGTTTTAGTATATTTTCCGTAAAGAAAAACAGTAGTGTCTCCTGACTGTTGTGACACAAAAATATACTGTTGAAAATAGTCTGGTGTAGGCCTGACAAATCCCAGAGTGGTTTTGCAGTTCAACGGGTCAAATCTCTGCACTATCCAGTTTTGGGCCTTTGGTATCTAAAAAAACACAGTTTTAGTATGTCGCTCACTGTTCAGCCGCAATTATATCTATTTAAAAAAGTCTGGTATACCCCAGTAAACAATAACTGTGGTTTTGCTATCCCATGGTAAAAAATCTCTATTATTCAGGTTTTGGTATATTTTCCGTAAAGAAAAACAGTAGTTTCTCTCGACTGTTGAGACACAAAAATATATCTATCTGTTGAAAATAGTCTGGTGTAGGCCCGAAAAATCCCAGTGTGGTTTTGCAGTTCAACGGGTCAAATCTCTGTACTATCCAGTTTTAGGCCTTTGGTATCTAAAAAAACCCAGTTTGAGTGTGTCGCTCACTGTTCAGCCGCAATTATATCTATTTAAGAAAGTCTGGTATTCCCCAGTAAACAATAACTGTGGTTTTGCAATCCCACGGTAAAAAATCTCTATTATTCAGGTTTTGGTATATTTTCCGTATAGAAAAACAGTAGTGTCTCCTGACTGTTGTGACACAAAAATATATCTGTTGATAATAGTCTGGTGTAGGCCCGACAAATCCCAGTGTGGTTTTGCAGTTCAATGGGTCAAATCTCTGTACTATCCAGTTTTTGGCCTTTGGTATCTAAAAAAACACAGTTTGAGTGTGTCGCTCACTGTTCAGATGCAATTATATCTGTTTAAAAAAGTCCTGTATACCCCAGCAAACAATAACTGTGGTTTTGCCATCCCATTGTAAAAAATCTCTATTATTCAGGTTTTGGTATATTTTTCGTAAAAAAAACAGTAGTGTCTCCTGACTGTTGTCACACAAAATATATCTGTTGAAAATAGTCTGGTGTAGGCCCGACAAATCCCAGTGTGGTTTTGCAGTTCAACGGATCAAAACTCTGTACTATCCAGTTTTGGGCCTTTGGTATCTAAAAAAACACAGTTTGAATGTGTTGCTCACTATTCAGCCGCAATTATACCTATTTAAAATAGTGTGGTATAACACAGTAAACAATAACTGTGGTTTTGCCATCACACGGTAAAAAATCTCTATTATTCAAATTTTGGTATATATTCCATAAAGAGAAACAGTATTGTCTCCTGACTGTTGTGACACAAAAATATAACTCTTGAAAATAGTCTGGTGTAGGCCCAACAAATCCCAGTGTGGTTTTGCATTTCAACGGGTCAAATCTCTGTACTATCCAGTTTTTGGCCTTTGGTATCTAAAAAAATCCAGTTTGAATGTGTCGTTCACTGTTCAGCCGCAATTATATCTACTTAAAAAAATCTGGTATACCCCAGTAAACAATAACTGTGATTTTGCCATACCACGGTAAAATATCTCTATTATTCAGGTTTTGGTATATTTTCCGTAAAGAAAAACAGTAGTGTATCCTGACTGTTGTGACACAGAAATATATCTGTTGAAAATAGTCTGGTGTTGGCCCCACAAATCCCAGTGTGGTTTTGCAGTTCAACGGATCAAATCTCTGTACTATCCAGTTTTTGGCCTTTGGTATCTAAAAAAAACACATTTAGAGTGTGTTGCTCACTGTTCAGCTGCAATTATATCTATTTAAAAAAGTCTGGTATACCCCAGTAAACAATAACTGTGGTTTTGCCATCCCACGGTAAAAAATCTCTATTATTCAGGTTTTGGTATATTTTTCGTAAAGAAAAACAGTAGTTTCTCCTGACTGTTGTGACCCAAAAATATATCTGTTGAAAATAGTCGGTGTAGGCCTGACAAATCAAAGTGTGGTTTTGCAGTTTAACGGGTCAAATCTCTGTACTATCCAGTTTTGGGCTTTTGGTGTCTAAAAAAACACAGTTTGAGTGTGTCGCTCAATGTTCAGCCGCAAGTGTATCTATTTGAAAAAGTCTTGTATACCCCAGTAAACAATAACTGTGGTTTTGCCATCCCACAGTAAAAAATCTCTATTATTCAGGTTTTGGTATATTTTCCGTAAAGAAAAACAGTAGTTTCTCTTGACTGTTGTGACACAAAAATATATCTGTTGAAAATAGTCTGGTGTAGGCCCTACAAATCCCAGTGTGGTTTTGCAGTTCAACGGGTCAAATCTCTGTACTATCCAGTTTTAGGCCTTTGGTATCTAAAAAAGCACAGTTTGAGTGTGTCGCTCACTGTTCAGCCGCAATTATATCTACTTAAGAAAGTCTGGTATTCCCCAGTAAACAATAACTGTGGTTTTGCCAACCCACGGTAAAAAATCTCTATTATTCAGGTTTTGGTATCTTTTCCGTAAAGAAAAACAGTAGTGTCTCCTGACTGTTGTGACACAAAAATATATCTGTTGATAATTGTCTGGTGTAGGCCCGACAAATCCCAGTGTTTTTTTGCAGTTCAACGGGTCAAATCTCTGTACTATCCAGTTTTGGGCTTTTGGTATATAAAAAAACACAGTTTGAGTGTGTCGCTCACTGTTCAGCCGCAATTATATCTATTTAAAAAAGTCTGGTATACTCCAGTAAACAATAACTGTGGTTTTGCCATCCCACAGTAAAAAATCTCTATTATTCAGGTTTTGGTATATTTTCCGTAAAGAAAAACAGTAGTTTCTCCTGACTGTTGTGACACAAAAAAATATCTGTTGAAAATAGTCTTGTGTAGGCCCGACAAATCCCAGTATGGTTTTGCAGTTCAACGGATCAAATCTCTGTACTATCCAGTTTTGGGCCTTTGGTATCTAAAAAAACACAGTTTGAATGTGTCGTTCACTGTTCAGCCGCAATTATATCTATTTAAAAAATCTGGTATACGCCAGTAAACAATAACTGTGGTTTTGCCATCCCATGCTAAAAATCTCTATTATTCAGGTTTTGGTATATTTTCCGTAAAGAAAAACAGTAGTGTTTCCTGACAGTTGTGACACAAAAATATATCTTTTGAAAATAGTCTGGTGTTGGCCCGACAAATCCCTGTATGGTTTTGCAGTTCAACAGGTCAAATCTCTCTACTATTCAGTTTTGGGCCTTTGGTATCTAAAAAACACAGTTTGAGTGTGTCGCTCACTGTTCAGCCGCAATTATATCTATTTAAAAAAATCTGGTATACCCCAGTAAACAATAACTGTGGTTTTGCCATCCCACGGTAAAAATCTCTATTATTCAGGTTTTGGTATATTTTCCGTAAAGAAACACAGTAGTGTCTCCTGACTGTTGTGACACAAAAATATATCTTTTGAAAATAGTCTGGTGTTGGCCCGACTAATCCCTGTGTGGTTTTGCAGTTCAACGGATCAAATCTCTGTACTATCCAGTTTTTGGCCTTTGGTATCTAAAAAAAACACATTTTGAGTGTGTTGCTCACTGTTGAGCCGCAATTATATCTATTTAAAAAAGTCTGGTATACCCCAGTAAACAATAACTGTGTTTTTGCCATCCCACGGTAAAAAATCTCTATTATTCAGGTTTTGGTATATTTTTCGTAAAGAAAAACAGTAGTTTCTCCTGACTGTTGTGACCCAAAAATATATCTGTTGAAAACAGTCGGTGTAGGCCTGACAAATCCCAGTGTGGTTTTGCAGTTTAACGGGTCAAATCTCTGTACTATCCAGTTTTGGGCCTTTGGTATCTAAAAAAACACAGTTTGAGTGTGTCGCTCAATGTTCAGCCGCAAGTGTATCTATTTGAAAAAGTCTTGTATACCCCAGTTAACAATAACTGTGGTTTTGCCATCCCATGGTAAAAAAATCTCTATTATTCAGGTTTTGGTATATATTCCGTAAAGAAAAACAGTAGTGTCTCCTGACTGTTGTGACACAAAAATATACTGTTGAAAATCGTCTGGTGTAGGCACAACAAACCCCAGTGTGGTTTTGCAGTTCAAAGGGTCAAATCTCTGTACTATCCAGTTTTGGGCCTTTGGTATCTAAAAACACCCAGTTTGAGTGTGTCGCTCACTGTTCAGCCGCAATTATATCTATTTAAAAAAGTCTGGTATACCCCAGTAAACAATAACTGTGGTTTTGCCATCCCACGGTAAAAAATCTCTATTATTCAGGTTTTGGTATATTTTCCGTAAAGAAAAAACAGTAGTTTCTCCTGACTGTTGTGACACAAAACTATATCTGTTGAAAATAATCTGGTGTAGGCCCGACAAATCCCACTGTGGTTTTGCAGTTCAACGGGTCAAATCTCTGTACTATCCAGTTTTGGGCCTTTGGTATCTAAAAAAACACAGTTTGAATGTGTTGCTCACTGTTCAGCCGCAATTATACCTATTTAAAATAGTGTGGTATAACACAGTAAACAATAACTGTGGTTTTTCCATCCCACGGTAAAAAATCTCTATTATTCAAATTTTGGTATATATTCCGTAAAGAGAAACAGTAGTGTCTCCTGACTGTTGTGACACAAAAATATAACTCTTGAAAATAGTCTGGTGTAGGCCCAACAAATCTCAGTGTGGTTTTGCAGTTCAACGGGTCAAATCTCTGTACTCTCCAGTTTTGGGCCTTTGGTATCTAAAAATCCCAGTTTGAGTGTGTCGCTCACTGTTCAGCCGCAATTATATATATATTTAAAAAAATCTGGTATACCCCAGTAAACAATAACTGTGGTTTTGCTATCCCACGGTAAAAAATCTCTATTATTCAGGTTTTGGTATATTTTCCGTAAAGAAAAACAGTAGTTTCTCTTGACTGTAGTGACACAAAAATATATCTGTTGAAAATAGTCTGGTGTAGGCCCGAAAAATCCCAGTGTGGTTTTGCAGTTCAACGGGTCAAATCTCTGTACTATCCAGTTTTAGGCCTTTGGTATCTAAAAAAACCCAGTTTGAGTGTGTCGCTCACTGTTCAGCCGCAATTATATCTATTTAAGAAAGTCTGGTATTCCCCAGTGAACAATAACTGTGGTTTTGCCATCCCACGGTAAAAAATCTCTATTATTCAGGTTTTGGTATATTTTCCGTAAAGAAAAACAGTAGTGTCTCCTGACTGTTGTGACACAAAAATATATCTGTTGATAATAGTCTGGTGTAGGCCCGACAAATCCCAGTGTGGTTTTCCAGTTCAATGGGTCAAATCTCTGTGCTATCCAGTTTTGGGCCTTTTGTATCTAAAAAAACACAGTTTGAGTGTGTCGCTCACTGTTCAGACGCAATTATATCTATTTAAAAAAGTCTGGTATACCCCAGCAAACAATAACTGTGGTTTTGCCATCCCACGGTAAAAAATCTCTATTATTCAGGTTTTGGTATATTTTTCGTAAAGAAAAACAGTAGTGTCTCCTAACTGTTGTGACACAAAACTATATCTGTTGAAAATAATCTGGTGTAGGCCCGACAAATCCCAGTGTGGTTTTGCAGTTCAACGGTTCAAATCTCTGTACTATCCAGTTTTGGGCCTTTGGTATCTAAAAAAACACAGTTTGAGTGTGTCGCTCAGTGTTCAGCCGCAATTATATCTATTTAAAAAAGTCTGGTATACCCCAGTAAACAATAACTGTGGTTTTGCAATCCCACGGTAAAAAATCTCTATTATTCAGTTTTTGGTATATTTTCATTAAAGAAAAACTATAGTGTCTCCTGACTGTTGTGACACAGAAATATATCTGTTGAAAATAGTCTGGTGTAGGCCCGACAAATCCCAGTGTGGTTTTGCAGTTCAACGGATCAAATCTCTGTACTGTCCAGTTTTTGGCCTTTGGTATCTATAAAAAACACATTTTGAGTGTGTTGCTCACTGTTCAGCCGCAATTATATCTATTTAAAAAAGTCTGGTATACCCCAGTAAACAATAACTGTGGTTTTGCCATCCCACGGTAAAAAATCTCTATTATTCAGGTTTTGGTATATTTTTCGTAAAGAAAAACAGTAGTTTCTCCTGACTGTTGTGACCCAAAAATATATCTGCTGAAAATAGTCGGTGTAGGCCTGACAAATCCCAGTGTGGTTTTGCAGTTTAACGGGTCAAATCTCTGTACTATCCAGTTTTGGGCCTTTGGTATCTAAAAAAACACAGTTTGAGTGTGTCGCTCAATGTTCAGCCGCAAGTGTATCTATTTGAAAAAGTCTTGTATACCCCAGTTAACAATAACTGTGGTTTTGCCATCCCATGGTAAAAAAATCTCTATTATTCAGGTTTTGGTATATATTCCGTAAAGAAAAACAGTAGTGTCTCCTGACTGTTGTGACACAAAAATATACTGTTGAAAATAGTCTGGTGTAGGCACAACAAACCCCAGTGTGGTTTTGCAGTTCAAAGGGTCAAATCTCTGTACTATCCAGTTTTGGGCCTTTGGTATCTAAAAACACCCAGTTTGAGTGTGTCGCTCACTGTTCAGCCGCAATTATATCTATTTAAAAAAGTCTGGTATACCCCAGTAAACAATAACTGTGGTTTTGCCATCCCACCGTAAAAAATCTCTATTATTCAGGTTTTGGTATATTTTCCGTAAAGAAAAAACAGTAGTTTCTCCTGACTGTTGTGACACAAAAATATATCTGTTGAAAATAGTCTGGTGTAGGCCCGACAAATCCCAGTGTGATTTTGCAGTTCAATGGGTCAAATCTCTCTACTATCCAGTTTTGGGCCTTTGGTATCTAAAAAAACACAGTTTGAGTGTGTCGCTCACTGTTCAGCTGCAATTATATCTATTTAAAAATGTCTGGTATACCCCAGCAAACAATAACTGTGGTTTTGCCATCCCACGGTAAAAAATCTCTATTATTCAAATTTTGGTATATATTACGTAAAGAGAAACAGTAGTGTCTCCTAACTGTTGTGACACAAAAATATATCTCTTGAAAACAGTCTGGTGTAGGCCCAACAAATCCCAGTGTGGTTTTGCAGTTCAATGGGTCAAATCTCTGTACTATTCAGTTTTGGGCCTTTGGTGTCTAAAAAACACAGTTTGAGTGTGTCGCTCACTGTTCAGCGGCAATTATATCTATTTAAAAAAATCTGGTATACCCCAGTAAACAATAACTGTGGTTTTGCCATCCCATGGTAAAAAATCTCTATTATTCAGGTTTTGGTATATTTTCCGTAAAGAAAAACAGTAGTGTCTCCTGACTGTTGTGACACAAAAATATATCTTTTGAAAATAGTCTGGTGTTGGCCCGACAAATCCCTGTGTGGTTTTGCAGTTCATCGGGTCAAATCTCTGCACTATCCAGTTTTGGGCCTTTGGTATCTAAAAAAACACAGTTTGAGTATGTCGCTCACTGTTCAGCCGCAATTATATCTATTTAAAAAAGTCTGGTATACCCCAGTAAACAATAACTGTGGTTTTGCCATCCCACGGTAAAAAATCTCTATTATTCAGGTTTTGGTATATTTTTCGTAAAGAAAAACAGTAGTGTCTCCTAACTGTTGTGACACAAAACTATATCTGTTGAAAATAATCTGGTGTAGGCCCCACAAATCCCACTGTGGTTTTGCAGTTCAACGGGTCAAATCTCTGTACTATCCAGTTTTGGGCCTTTGGTATCTAAAAAAACACAGTTTGAATGTGTTGCTCACTGTTCAGCCGCAATTATACCTATTTAAAATAGTGTGGTATAACACAGTAAACAATAACTGTGGTTTTTCCATCCCACGGTAAAAAATCTCTATTATTCAAATTTTGGTATATATTCCGTAAAGAGAAACAGTAGTGTCTCCTGACTGTTGTGACACAAAAATATAACTCTTGAAAATAGTCTGGTGTAGGCCCAACAAATCTCAGTGTGGTTTTGCAGTTCAACGGGTCAAATCTCTGTACTCTCCAGTTTTGGGCCTTTGGTATCTAAAAATCCCAGTTTGAGTGTGTCGCTCACTGTTCAGCCGCAATTATATATATATTTAAAAAAATCTGGTATACCCCAGTAAACAATAACTGTGGTTTTGCTATCCCACGGTAAAAAATCTCTATTATTCAGGTTTTGGTATATTTTCCGTAAAGAAAAACAGTAGTTTCTCTTGACTGTAGTGACACAAAAATATATCTGTTGAAAATAGTCTGGTGTAGGCCCGAAAAATCCCAGTGTGGTTTTGCAGTTCAACGGGTCAAATCTCTGTACTATCCAGTTTTAGGCCTTTGGTATCTAAAAAAACCCAGTTTGAGTGTGTCGCTCACTGTTCAGCCGCAATTATATCTATTTAAGAAAGTCTGGTATTCCCCAGTGAACAATAACTGTGGTTTTGCCATCCCACGGTAAAAAATCTCTATTATTCAGGTTTTGGTATATTTTCCGTAAAGAAAAACAGTAGTGTCTCCTGACTGTTGTGACACAAAAATATATCTGTTGATAATAGTCTGGTGTAGGCCCGACAAATCCCAGTGTGGTTTTCCAGTTCAATGGGTCAAATCTCTGTGCTATCCAGTTTTGGGCCTTTTGTATCTAAAAAAACACAGTTTGAGTGTGTCGCTCACTGTTCAGACGCAATTATATCTATTTAAAAAAGTCTGGTATACCCCAGCAAACAATAACTGTGGTTTTGCCATCCCACGGTAAAAAATCTCTATTATTCAGGTTTTGGTATATTTTTCGTAAAGAAAAACAGTAGTGTCTCCTAACTGTTGTGACACAAAACTATATCTGTTGAAAATAATCTGGTGTAGGCCCGACAAATCCCAGTGTGGTTTTGCAGTTCAACGGTTCAAATCTCTGTACTATCCAGTTTTGGGCCTTTGGTATCTAAAAAAACACAGTTTGAGTGTGTCGCTCAGTGTTCAGCCGCAATTATATCTATTTAAAAAAGTCTGGTATACCCCAGTAAACAATAACTGTGGTTTTGCAATCCCACGGTAAAAAATCTCTATTATTCAGTTTTTGGTATATTTTCATTAAAGAAAAACTATAGTGTCTCCTGACTGTTGTGACACAGAAATATATCTGTTGAAAATAGTCTGGTGTAGGCCCGACAAATCCCAGTGTGGTTTTGCAGTTCAACGGATCAAATCTCTGTACTGTCCAGTTTTTGGCCTTTGGTATCTATAAAAAACACATTTTGAGTGTGTTGCTCACTGTTCAGCCGCAATTATATCTATTTAAAAAAGTCTGGTATACCCCAGTAAACAATAACTGTGGTTTTGCCATCCCACGGTAAAAAATCTCTATTATTCAGGTTTTGGTATATTTTTCGTAAAGAAAAACAGTAGTTTCTCCTGACTGTTGTGACCCAAAAATATATCTGCTGAAAATAGTCGGTGTAGGCCTGACAAATCCCAGTGTGGTTTTGCAGTTTAACGGGTCAAATCTCTGTACTATCCAGTTTTGGGCCTTTGTTATCTAAAAAAACACAGTTTGAGTGTGTCGCTCAATGTTCAGCCGCAAGTGTATCTATTTGAAAAAGTCTTGTATACCCCAGTTAACAATAACTGTGGTTTTGCCATCCCATGGTAAAAAAATCTCTATTATTCAGGTTTTGGTATATATTCCGTAAAGAAAAACAGTAGTGTCTCCTGACTGTTGTGACACAAAAATATACTGTTGAAAATAGTCTGGTGTAGGCACAACAAACCCCAGTGTGGTTTTGCAGTTCAAAGGGTCAAATCTCTGTACTATCCAGTTTTGGGCCTTTGGTATCTAAAAACACCCAGTTTGAGTGTGTCGCTCACTGTTCAGCCGCAATTATATCTATTTAAAAAAGTCTGGTATACCCCAGTAAACAATAACTGTGGTTTTGCCATCCCACCGTAAAAAATCTCTATTATTCAGGTTTTGGTATATTTTCCGTAAAGAAAAAACAGTAGTTTCTCCTGACTGTTGTGACACAAAAATATATCTGTTGAAAATAGTCTGGTGTAGGCCCGACAAATCCCAGTGTGATTTTGCAGTTCAATGGGTCAAATCTCTCTACTATCCAGTTTTGGGCCTTTGGTATCTAAAAAAACACAGTTTGAGTGTGTCGCTCACTGTTCAGCTGCAATTATATCTATTTAAAAATGTCTGGTATACCCCAGCAAACAATAACTGTGGTTTTGCCATCCCACGGTAAAAAATCTCTATTATTCAAATTTTGGTATATATTACGTAAAGAGAAACAGTAGTGTCTCCTAACTGTTGTGACACAAAAATATATCTCTTGAAAACAGTCTGGTGTAGGCCCAACAAATCCCAGTGTGGTTTTGCAGTTCAATGGGTCAAATCTCTGTACTATTCAGTTTTGGGCCTTTGGTGTCTAAAAAACACAGTTTGAGTGTGTTGCTCACTGTTCAGCGGCAATTATATCTATTTAAAAAAATCTGGTATACCCCAGTAAACAATAACTGTGGTTTTGCCATCCCATGGTAAAAAATCTCTATTATTCAGGTTTTGGTATATTGTCCGTAAAGAAAAACAGTAGTGTCTCCTGACTGTTGTGACACAAAAATATATCTTTTGAAAATAGTCTGGTGTTGGCCCGACAAATCCCTGTGTGGTTTTGCAGTTCATCGGGTCAAATCTCTGCACTATCCAGTTTTGGGCCTTTGGTATCTAAAAAAACACAGTTTGAGTATGTCGCTCACTGTTCAGCCGCAATTATATCTATTTAAAAAAGTCTGGTATACCCCAGTAAACAATAACTGTGGTTTTGCTATCCCACGGTAAAAAATCTCTATTATTCAGGTTTTGGTATATTTTCCGTAAAGAAAAACAGTAGTTTCTCTTGACTGTTGTGACACAAAAATATATCTGTTGAAAATAGTCTGGTGTAGGCCCGAAAAATCCCAGTGTGGTTTTGCAGGTCAACGGGTCAAATCTCTGTACTATTAAGTTTTAGGCCTTTGGCATCTAAAAAAACCCAGTTTGAGTGTGTCGCTCACTGTTCAGACGCAATTATATCTATTTAAAAAAGTCTGGTATACCCCAACAAACAATAACTGTGGTTTTGCCATCCCACGGTAAAAAATCTCTATTATTCAGGTTTTGGTATATTTTTCGTAAAGAAAAACAGTAGTGTCTCCTAACTGTTGTGACACAAAACTATATCTGTTGAAAATAATCTGGTGTAGGCCCGACAAATCCCACTGTGGTTTTGCAGTTCAACGGGTCAAATCTCTGTACTATCCAGTTTTGGGCCTTTGGTATCTAAAAAAAACCCAGTTTGAATGTGTTGCTCACTGTTCAGCCGCAATTATACCTATTTAAAATAGTGTGGTATAACACAGTAAACAATAACTGTGGTTTTTCCATCCCACGGTAAAAAATCTCTATTATTCAAATTTTGGTATATATTCCGTAAAGAGAAACAGTAGTGTCTCCTGACTGTTGTGACACAAAAATATAACTCTTGAAAATAGTTTGGTGTAGGCCCAACAAATCCCAGTGTGGTTTTGCAGTTCAACGGGTCAAAACTCTGTACTCTCCAGTTTTGGGCCTTTGGTATCTAAAAATCCCAGTTTGAGTGTGTCGCTCACTGTTCAGCCGCAATTATATATATATTTAAAAAAATCTGGTATACCCCAGTAAACAATAACTGTGGTTTTGCTATCCCACGGTAAAAAATCTCTATTATTCAGGTTTTGGTATATTTTCCGTAAAGAAAAACAATAGTTTCTCTTGACTGTAGTGACACAAAAATATATCTGTTGAAAATAGTCTGGTGTAGGCCCGAAAAATCCCAGTGTGGTTTTGCAGTTCAACGGGTCAAATCTCTGTACTATCCAGTTTTAGGCCTTTGGTATCTAAAAAAACCCAGTTTGAGTGTGTCGCTTACTGTTCAGCCGCAATTATATCTATTTAAGAAAGTCTGGTATTCCCCAGAAAACAATAACTGTGGTTTTGCCATCCCACGGTAAAAAATCTCTATTATTCAGGTTTTGGTATATTTTCCGTAAAGAAAAACAGTAGTGTCTCCTGACTGTTGTGACACAAAAATATATCTGTTGATAATAGTCTGGTGTAGGCCCGACAAATCCCAGTGTGGTTTTCCAGTTCAATGGGTCAAATCTCTGTACTATCCAGTTTTGGGCCTTTGGTATCTAAAAAAACACAGTTTGAGTGTGTCGCTCACTGTTCAGACGCAATTATATCTATTTAAAAAAGTCTGGTATACCCCAGCAAACAATAACTGTGGTTTTGCCATCCCACGGTAAAAAATCTCTATTATTCAGGTTTTGGTATATTTTTCGTAAAGAAAAACAGTAGTGTCTCCTAACTGTTGTGACACAAAACTATATCTGTTGAAAATAATCTGGTGTAGGCCCGACAAATCCCAGTGTGGTTTTGCAGTTCAACGGGTCAAATCTCTGTACTATCCAGTTTTGGGCCTTTGGTATCTAAAAAAACACAGTTTGAGTGTGTCGCTCAGTGTTCAGCCGCAATTATATCTATTTAAAAAAGTCTGGTATACCCCAGTAAACAATAACTGTGGTTTTGCAATCCCACGGTAAAAAATCTCTATTATTCAGTTTTTGGTATATTTTCAGTAAAGAAAAACAATAGTGTCTCCTGACTGTTGTCACACAAAATATATCTGTTGAAAATAGTCTGGTGTAGGCCCGACAAATCCCAGTGTGGTTTTGCAGTTCAACGGATCAAAACTCTGTACTATCCAGGTTTGGGCCTTTGGTATCTAAAAAAACACAGTTTGAATGTGTTGCTCACTGTTCAGCCGCAATTATACCTATTTAAAATAGTGTGGTATAACACAGTAAACAATAACTGTGGTTTTGCCATCCCACAGTAAAAAATCTCTATTATTCAAATTTTGGTATATATTCCGTAAAGAGAAACAGTAGTGTCTCCTGACTGTTGTGACACAAAAATATAACTCTTGAAAATAGTCTGGTGTAGGCCCAACAAATCCCAGTGTGGTTTTGCAGTTCAACGGGTCAAATCTCTGTACTATCCAGTTTTGGGCCTTTGGTATCTAAAAAAATCCAGTTTGAATGTGTCGTTCACTGTTCAGCCGCAATTATATCTATTTAAAAAAATCTGGTATACCCCAGTAAACAATAACTGTGGTTTTGCCATACCACGGTAAAATATCTCTATTATTCAGGTTTTGGTATATTTTCCGTATAGAAAAACAGTAGTGTCTCCTGACTGTTGTGACACAGAAATATATCTGTTGAAAATAGTCTGGTGTAGGCCCGACAAATCCCAGTGTGGTTTTGCAGTTCAACGGATCAAATCTCTGTACTATCCAGTTTTTGGCCTTTGTTATCTAAAAAAAACACATTTTGAGTTTGTTGCTCACTGTTCAGCCGCAATTATATCTATTTAAAAAAGTCTGGTATACCCCAGTAAACAATAACTGTGGTTTTGCCATCCCACGGTAAAAAATCTCTATTATTCAGGTTTTGGTATATTTTTCGTAAAGAAAAACAGTAGTTTCTCCTGACTGTTGTGACCCAAAAATATATCTGTTGAAAATAGTCTGGTGTAGGCCTGACAAATCCCAGTGTGGTTTTGCAGTTTAATGGGTCAAATCTCTGTACTATCCAGTTTTGGGCCTTTGGTATCTTAAAAAAACACAGTTTGAGTGTGTCGCTCACTGTTCAGCTGCAATTATATCTATTTAAAAATGTCTGGTATACCCCAGTAAACAATAACTGTGGTTTTGCCATCCCACGGTAAAAAATCTCTATTATTCAAATTTTGGTATATATTACGTAAAGAGAAACAGTAGTGTCTCCTAACTGTTGTGACACAAAAATATATCTGTTGAAAATAGTCTGGTGTAGGCCCGAAAAATCCCAGTGTGGTTTTGCAGTTCAATGGGCCAAATCTCTGTACTATCCAGTTTTAGGCCTTTGGTATCTAAAAAAACCCAGTTTGAGTGTGTTGCTCACTGTTCAGCCGCAATTATATCTATTTAAGAAAGTCTGGTATTCCCCAGTAAACAATAACTGTGGTTTTGCCATCCCACGGTAAAAAATCTCTATTATTCAGGTTTTGGTATATTTTCCGTAAAGAAAAACAGTAGTGTCTCCTGACTGTTGTGACACAAAACTATATCTGTTGAAAATAATCTGGTGTAGGCCCGACAAATCCCAGTGTGGTTTTGCAGTTCAATTGGTCAAATCTATGTACTATTCAGTTTTGGGCCTTTGGTATCTAAAAAACACAGTTTGAGTGTGTCGCTCACTGTTCAGCGGCAATTATATCTATTTAAAAAGTCTGGTATACCCCAGTAAACAATAACTGTGGTTTTGCCATCCCACGGTAAAAATCTCTATTATTCAGGTTTTGGTATATTTTCCGTAAAGAAAAACAGTAGTGTCTCCTGACTGTTGTGACACAAAAATATATCTTTTGAAAATAGTCTGGTGTTGGCCCGACAAATCCCTGTGTGGTTTTGCAGTTCAACGGGTCAAATCTCTGTACTATCCAGTTTTTGGCCTTTGGTATCTAAAAAAAACACATTTTGAGTGTGTCGCTCACTGTTCAGCCGCAATTATATCTATTTAAAAAAGTCTGGTATACCCCAGTAAACAATAACTGTGGTTTTGCCATCCCATGGTAAAATATCTCTATTATTCAGGTTTTAGTATATTTTCCGTAAAGAAAAACATTAGCGTCTCCTAACTGTTGTGACCCAAAAATATATCTGTTGAAAATAGTCTGGTGTAGGCCTGACAAATCCCAGAGTGGTTTTGCAGTTCAACGGGTCAAATCTCTGCACTATCCAGTTTTGGGCCTTTGGTATCTAAAAAAACACAGTTTGAGTATGTCGCTCACTGTTCAGCCGCAATTATATAAATATATATAAACCAGGGGAGGAGTCCTGAGGAGATAATTTGCATATTCCCACTGCATTTTGGGGTAAGTGAAGAGTCTCCGCGAGCTCAAAGAACACTGGATTTTGGCTGTTGGAGCGCATTTTGAAACTTTTTTTTTAAGCTTTTTTCACTGTTTTCAGAACATTAACAGTAAAAACATGGAAGAGTCCAGGAGCCATTTGGTGAGCTGCATATCCTGCTACATGTTCACAGACTTGCCAGTGGAAAAGCCAAACTTCACATGCCAGAAATGCAAGCTTGTGTCCCTGTTGGAGGAAAAGTTGCGAAATCTAGAAGAGAGGTTAACTACCTTGAAAATCATTAAGGAAGGTGAAGAGTTCTTAGACAGAGCAGAATTATCTCTTCATGATTCAGAAAGAGAAGAAATTCGAACTGCACCTGACGAAACAGAGGAATGGAAGCATGTGACCCACAGAAGCAGGAGGATCGAGAGGCAGTCAGCACCCATACTGCTCAGGAACCAGTACCAGGCTCTCACACAGGAGAACCATGAAGAAATACAGCAAAATAAGACTTTGCCAGCAATGAATAACCTTGTAAGCCCTCAGAATTCTCCTGGATGGAGAAAGAAGAATGTTGTGAAGAAAAAACGGAGAGTGGTGGTCATGGGGGATTCCCTGTTAAGAGGAACTGAGGCCGCTATCTGCAGACCAGACATAACCTCAAGAGAAATGTGCTGTCTTCCAGGAGCAAAAATTAAAGATGTGTCTGACAGGATATCAAGACTCTTCAGACCTACAGATCACTACCCATTCCTGCTAATACATGTGGGGACAAATGACACCGCAAGAAAGGACCTGGAAACCATCTGCAGTGACTTTGAAGACTTAGGCAAGAAAGTGAAAGAATTGGGAGTGCAGGTGGTCTTCTCATCCATCCTCCCAGTGGATGGCCATGGAACAATGAGGTGGAATAAGATTCTACAGGTGAACAACTGGCTACGTCGATGGTGCCGTCAACAAGGATTTGGATTTCTGGATCACGGAATGAATTACCTATACGATGGACTACTTGCTAGAGATGGGGTGCACCTTACGAAGACTGGAAAACATGTATTTGGAAGTCGCCTTGCTACACTCATCAGGAGAGCTTTAAACTAGAACAATGTGGGAAGGGAAACAAAAGGCCAGAAAAAGCCATACAGCTGACAAATACTATTGAGATCTCTGCTACTGGAAGTGGAAAGGAAGAACAAAGACAAAACAATTTAAATAATAAAAATATGGGAGAAAGAGAAACCAATCACAAACTAAAATGTTTTTATACAAATGCACAAAGCATGGGCAACAAACAAGGAGAATTGGAACTACTAATGCAGGAAAAGAAATATGATGTCATTGGAATCACTGAAACTTGGTGGGACGATACACATGATTGGAATAAAAGGCTAAAAGGATACAACTTATTTGCAAGAAACAGACTTGATAAACGAGGAGGAGGTGTCGCATTGTATGTTAGAAAAGCGTATATCTCCACAGAGATTGAAGCTTCAGAGACTGGGAGTTCTGTGGAAACTGTTTGGGTAAGAATACAAGGAGAGAACAACGGAAAGGACACCATTGTAGGCATTTACTACAGGCCACCTGGGCAAGCTGAAGATATGGATGAACTCTTTATGTATCAAATGACCAAGTTCTCCAAAAAATATGACGTAGTGGTCATGGGAGATTTCAACTATCTAGACATTTGTTGGGAATCTCTCTCAAGTAAAACTAACAGGTCAAGTAAATTCTTATCCTCTCTTGCTGACAACTTTATCTTCCAAAAGGTAGGGGAGAAAACAAGGGGATCTGCTACTTTGGATCTAATCCTTATAAACAGGGAGGAAATGGTTGAGGAGGTAAAGGTGGCTGGGACCCTAGGAGGCAGCGATCATGCTATTATAGAATTTTGGATAACTAGAGGAGGAAGACATGTGAAGACTCAAACTTCAAGGTTAGATTTTAGAAAGGCAGATTTTAAGAGACTCAGAAAGAGAATAGGAGGGATCCAATGGCTGGATGTCCTTAAGGACAAAAATGTCCAGGAAGGATGGGAAATTTTTAAAAATGAGATTCTCAAAGCACAATCGTTAACAATCCCGAAAAGTAGGAAGAATGGGAAGCATTTAAGGAAACCAGGATGGATGAACACAGAACTTAAACACATGCTAAAAAGAAAGAAAGAAATGTTTATTAAATGGAAAGAGGGAGGCATATCTAAAGAAGATTATAATGCAGTCTGCAGATCCTGCAGGGCACGTATCAGGTTAGCTAAAGCGGACAATGAATTAAGGCTTGCAAGAGATGTCAAAAGCAATAAAAAAGGATTTTGGGGGTATGTCAAAAGTAAAAGAAAAGTCAAAGATGCTATAGGATTTTTACAGGATGAAAATGGAGAAATGGTAAGAGAGGATGTTGAGAAGGCCGAACTTTTTAATTCCTATTTTGCATCTGTTTTCTCTCAGAAAGAAAATGTAACATCAACTGATCTTCACTGTCCTTTTAAAGGAATAGAGGAATCCAAGTTATCTGTAAACAGAAAGATTGTGAGGGAATATTTAGCTAACATAAATGAGTTCAAGTCTCCAGGTCCAGATGAATTACACCCCAGAGTACTGAAGGAGATCGTAGAAGAAATTTTAGAACCACTCTCCATAATCTTTGAAAATTCTTGGAGAACAGGAGAAGTCCCAGAAGACTGGAGAAGAGCAAATGTTGTTCCTATCTTCAAAAAGGGGAAGAAGGTGGACCCAGGGAACTATAGGCCGGTGAGTCTGACTTCTATACCAGGAAAGATCTTTGAACAAATTATTAAACAACATGTATGTAAGTACCTGGATAAGAATGAAGTGATTAACCAGAGTCAGCATGGGTTTGTAACTAACAAGTCATGTCAGACTAACTTAATTTTCTTCTATGACAGAATCACTGACTGGGTGGATCAGGGAAATGCTGTAGATATAGTATATCTTGACTTCAGCAAAGCATTTGACAAAGTATCTCACACCATCCTTATTGAAAAAATGACCAAGTATGCAATGGACCAGGCAACTGTTAGGTGGATTCATAACTGGCTTAGTGATCGGACTCAAAGGGTGGTTGTAAATGGCTTCACATCCAGCTGGATGAATGTCTCAAGTGGGGTACCACAGGGCTCCGTCCTGGGACCTGTATTGTTCAACATCTTTATCAATGATTTCGATGAAGGAATTGAGGGTAAACTGATTAAATTTGCTGATGACACAAAGCTAGGAGGGATAGCTAATACTAGAGAAGAGAGAGAGAGGATTCAAAAAGACCTAAATAAACTGGAGCAGTGGGCAGCAACCAACAGAATGGTTTTTAACAGGGAAAAATGCAAAGTACTACATCTGGGCAATAAAAATGAAAAAAGCATATACAGAATGGGAGGAATAGAGCTAAGCAACAGTACATGTGAAAAAGACTTAGGTATACTAATAGATCATAGACTGAACATGAGTCAACAGTGTGATGCAGCAGCAAAAAAGGCAAATACAATTCTGGGATGTATTAACAGAAGCATACAGTCTAGATCACGTGAAGTCATTATCGGTCTTTACTCCTCTTTGGTCAGACCTCATCTGGAATACTGTGTACAATTTTGGGCACCACATTTTAAAAAAGACATAGACAAACTGGAGCAAGTTCAGAGAAGAGCGACCAGAATGGTGACTGGTCTGCAAACCATGTCCTATGAGGAACGGTTGCAGGATTTGGGAATGTTTAGCTTGCAAAAAAGAAGACTGAGAGGAGACTTAATAGCTGTGTACAAATATGTCAAGGGCTGTCACATTGTAGAAGGATCATCTTTATTCTCATTTGCACAAGGAAAGACTAGAAGCAATGGGATGAAACTAAATGGGAGGAGACACAGATTAGATATTAGAAAAAACTTTTTGACAGTTAGGGTGATTAATGAGTGGAACAGGCTTCCACGAGAGGTGGTGAGTTCCCCTTCAATGGACGTCTTCAAACAGAGGCTGGACAGACATCTGTCTGAGATGATTTAGTGAAACCTGCTTTGAGCAGGGGGTTGGACCAGATGACCCAGGAGGTCCCTTCCAACTCTACCATTCTATGATTCTATGATTCTATGATTCTATGATTCTATATCTATTTAAAAAAGTCTGGTATACCCCAGTAAACAATAACTGTGGTTTTGCTATCCCACGGTAAAAAATCTCTATTATTCAGGTTTTGGTATATTTTCCGTAAAGAAAAACAGTAGTTTCTCTTGACTGTTGTGACACAAAAATATATCTGTTGAAAATAGTCTGGTGTAGGCCCGAAAAATCCCAGTGTGGTTTTGCAGTTCAACGGGTCAAATCTCTGTACTATCCAGTTTTAGGCCTTTGGTATCTAAAAAAACCCAGTTTGAGTGTGTCGCTCACTGTTCAGCCGCAATTATATCTATTTAAGAAAGTCTGGTATTCCCCAGTAAACAATAACTGTGGTTTTGCCATCCCACGGTAAAAAATCTCTATTATTCAGGTTTTGGTATATTTTCCGTAAAGAAAAACAGTAGTGTCTCCTGACTTTTGTGACACAAAAATATATCTGTTGATAATAGTCTGGTGTAGGCCCGACAAATCCCAGTGTGGTTTTGCAGTTCAATGGGTCAAATCTCTGTACTATCCAGTTTTGGGCCTTTGGTATCTAAAAAAACACAGTTTGAGTGTGTCGCTCACTGTTCAGACGCAATTATATCTATTTAAAAAAGTCTGGTATATCCCAGGAAACAATAGCTGTGGTTTTGCCATCCCACGGTAAAAAATCTCTATTATTCAGGTTTTGGTATATTTTTCGTAAAGAAAAACAGTAGTGTCTCCTGACTGTTGTGACACAAAACTATATCTGTTGAAAATAATCTGGTGTAGGCCCGACAAATCCCAGTGTGGTTTTGCAGTTCAACGGGTCAAATCTCTGTACTATCCAGTTTTGGGCCTTTGGTATCTAAAAAAACACAGTTTGAGTGTGTCGCTCAGTGTTCAGCCGCAATTATATCTATTTAAAAAAGTCTGGTATACCCCAGTAAACAATAACTGTGGCTTTGCAATCCCACCGTAAAAAATCTCTATTATTCAGGTTTTGGTATATTTTCAGTAAAGAAAAACAGTAGTGTCTCCTGACTGTTGTCACACAAAATATATCTGTTGAAAATAGTCTGGTGTAGGCCCGACAAATCCCAGTGTGGTTTTGCAGTTTCAACGGATCAAAACTCTGTACTATCCAGTTTTGGGCCTTTGGTATCTAAAAAAATCCAGTTTGTATGTGTCGTTCACTGTACAGCCGCAATTATATCTATTTAAAAAATCTGGTATACCCCAGTAAACAATAACTGTGGTTTTGCCATACCACGGTAAAATATCTCTATTATTCAGGTTTTGGTATATTTTCCGTAAAGAAAAACAGTAGTGTATCCTGACTGTTGTGACACAAAAATATATCTGTTGAAAATAGTCTGGTGTTGGCCCGACAAATCCCAGTGTGGTTTTGCAGTTCAACGGATCAAATCTCTGTACTATCCAGTTTTTGGCCTTTGGTATCTAAAAAAAACACAATTTGAGTGTGTTGCTCACTGTTCAGCCGCAATTATATCTATTTAAAAAAGTCTGGTATACCCCAGTAAACAATAACTGTGGTTTTGCCATCCCACGGTAAAAAATCTCTATTATTCAGGTTTTGGTATATTTTCCGTAAAGAAAAACAGTAGTGTCTCCTGACTGTTGTGACACAAAAATATATCTGTTGATAATAGTCTGGTGTAGGCCCAACAAATCCCAGTGTGGTTTTGCAGTTCAATGGGTCAAATCTCTGTACTATCCAGTTTTGGGCCTTTGGTATCTAAAAAAACACAGCTTGAGTGTGTCGCTCACTGTTCAGCCGCATTTATATCTATTTAAAAAAGTCTGGTATACCCCAGCAAACAATAACTGTGGTTTTGCCATCCCACGGTAAAAAATCTCTATTATTCAGGTTTTGGTATATTTTCCGTAAAGAAAAACAGTAGTGTCTCCTGACTGTTGTGACACAAAACTATATCTGTTGAAAATAATCTGGTGTAGGCCCGACAAATCCCAGTGTGGTTTTGCAGTTCAATGGGTCAAATCTCTGTACTATTCAGTTTTGGGCCTTTGGTATCTAAAAAACACAATTTGAGTGTGTCGCTCACTGTTCAGCCGCAATTATATCTATTTAAAAAAATCTGGTATACCCCAGTAAACAATAACTGTGGTTTTGCCATCCCACCGTAAAAATCTCTATTATTCAGGTTTTGGTATATTTTCCGTAAAGAAAAACTGTAGTGTCTCCTGACTTTTGTGACACAAAAATATATCTTTTGAAAATAGTCTGGTGTTGGCACGACAAATCCCTGTGTGGTTTTGCAGTTCAACGGGTCAAATCTCTGTACTATCCAGTTTTTGGCCTTTGGTATCTAAAAAAACCCAGTTTGAGTGTGTCGCTCACTGTTCAGCCGCAATTATATCTATTTAAGAAAGTCTGGTATTCCTAAGGTAAACAATAACTGTGGTTTTGCCATCCCACGGTAAAAAATCTCTATTATACAGGTTTTAGTATATTTTCCGTAAAGAAAAACAGTAGTGTCTCCTGACTGTTGTGACACAAAAATATACTGTTGAAAATAGTCTGGTGTAGGCCTGACAAATCCCACAGTGGTTTTGCAGTTCAACGGGTCAAATCTCTGCACTATCCAGTTTTGGGCCTTTGGTATCTAAAAAAATCCAGTTTGAATGTGTCGTTCACTGTTCAGCCGCAATTATATCTATTTAAAAAAATCTGGTATACCCCAGTAAACAATAACTGTGGTTTTGCCATCCCACGGTAAAAAATCTATATTATTCAAATTTTGGTATATATTACGTAAAGAGAAACAGTAGTGTCTCCTAACTGTTGTGACACAAAAATATATCTGTTGAAAATAGTCTGGTGTAGGCCCGAAAAATCCCAGTGTGGTTTTGCAGTTCAACGGGCCAAATCTCTGTACTATCCAGTTTTAGGCCTTTGGTATCTAAAAAAACCCAGTTTGAGTGTGTCGCTCACTGTTCAGCCGCAATTATATCTATTTAAGAAAGTCTGGTATTCCCCAGTAAACAATAACTGTGGTTTTGCCATCCCACGGTAAAAAATCTCTATTATTCAGGTTTTGGTATATTTTCCGTAAAGAAAAACAGTAGTGTCTCCTGACTGTTGTGACACAAAACTATATCTGTTGAAAATAATCTGGTGTAGGCCCGACAAATCCCAGTGTGGTTTTGCAGTTCAATGGGTCAAATCTCTGTACTATTCAGTTTTGGGCCTTTGGTATCTAAAAAACACAGTTTGAGTGTGTCGCTCACTGTTCAGCGGCAATTATATCTATTTAAAAAGTCTGGTATACCCCAGTAAACAATAACTGTGGTTTTGCCATCCCACGGTAAAAATCTCTATTATTCAGGTTTTGGTATATTTTCCGTAAAGAAAAACAGTAGTGTCTCCTGACTGTTGTGACACAAAAATATATCTTTTGAAAATAGTCTGGTGTTGGCCCAACAAATCCCTGTGTGGTTTTGCAGTTCAACGGGTCAAATCTCTGTACTATCCAGTTTTTGGCCTTTGGTATCTAAAAAAAACACATTTTGAGTGTGTCGCTCACTGTTCAGCCGCAATTATATCTATTTAAAAAAGTCTGGTATACCCCAGTAAACAATAACTGTGGTTTTGCCATCCCATGGTAAAATATCTCTATTATTCAGGTTTTAGTATATTTTCCGTAAAGAAAAACAGTAGTGTCTCCTGACTGTTGTGACACAAAAATATACTGTTGAAAATAGTCTGGTGTAGGCCTGACAAATCCCAGAGTGGTTTTGCAGTTCAACGGGTCAAATCTCTGCACTATCCAGTTTTGGGCCTTTGGTATCTAAAAAAACACAGTTTGAGTATGTCGCTCACTGTTCAGCCGCAATTATATCTATTTAAAAAAGTCTGGTATACCCCAGTAAACAATAACTGTGGTTTTGCCATCCCGCGGTAAAAAATCTCTATTATTCAGGTTTTGGTATATTTTCCGTAAAGAAAAACAGTAGTGTCTCCTGACTTTTGTGACACAAAAATATATCTGTTGATAATAGTCTGGTGTAGGCCCGACAAATCCCAGTGTGGTTTTGCAGTTCAATGGGTCAAATCTCTGTACTATCCAGTTTTGGGCCTTTGGTATCTAAAAAAACACAGTTTGAGTGTGTCGCTCACTGTTCAGACGCAATTATATCTATTTAAAAAAGTCTGGTATATCCCAGGAAACAATAGCTGTGGTTTTGCCATCCCACGGTAAAAAATCTCTATTATTCATGTTTTGGTATATTTTTCGTAAAGAAAAACAGTAGTGTCTCCTGACTGTTGTGACACAAAACTATATCTGTTGAAAATAATCTGGTGTAGGCCCGACAAATCCCAGTGTGGTTTTGCAGTTCAACGGGTCAAATCTCTGTACTATCCAGTTTTGGGCCTTTGGTATCTAAAAAAACACAGTTTGAGTGTGTCGCTCAGTGTTCAGCCGCAATTATATCTATTTAAAAAAGTCTGGTATACCCCAGTAAACAATAACTGTGGCTTTGCAATCCCACGGTAAAAAATCTCTATTATTCAGGTTTTGGTATATTTTCAGTAAAGAAAAACAGTAGTGTCTCCTGACTGTTGTCACACAAAATATATCTGTTGAAAATAGTCTGGTGTAGGCCGGACAAATCCCAGTGTGGTTTTGCAGTTCAACGGATCAAAACTCTGTACTATCCAGTTTTGGGCCTTTGGTATCTAAAAAAACACAGATTGAATGTGTTGCTCACTGTTCAGCAGCAATTGTACCTATTTAAAATAGTGTGGTATAACACAGTAAACAATAACTGTGGTTTTGCCATCCCACGGTAAAAAATCTCTATTATTCAGAATTTGGTATTTTTTCCATAAAGAAAAACAGTAGTGTCTCCTGACTGTTGGGCCAAAAATATATCTGTTGAAAATAGTCTGGTGTAGGCCCGACAAATCCCAGTGTTGTTTTGCAGTTCAACGGATCAAATCTCTGTACTATCCAGTTTTGGGCCTTTGGTATCTAAACAAATCCAGTTTGTATGTGTCGTTCACTGTACAGCCGCAATTATATCTATTTAAAAAAATCTGGTATACCCCAGTAAACAATAACTGTGGTTTTGCCATACCACGGTAAAATATCTCTATTATTCAGGTTTTGGTATATTTTCCGTAAAGAAAAACAGTAGTGTATCCTGACTGTTGTGACACAAAAATATATCTGTTGAAAATAGTCTGGTGTTGGCCCGACAAATCCCAGTGTGGTTTTGCAGTTCAACGGACCAAATCTCTGTACTATCCAGTTTTTGGCCTTTGGTATCTAAAAAAAACACATCTTGAGTGTGTTGCTCACTGTTCAGCCGCAATTATATCTATTTAAAAAAGTCTGGTATACCCCAGTAAACAATAACTGTGGTTTTGCCATCCCACGGTAAAAAATCTCTATTATTCAGGTTTTGGTATATTTTCCGTAAAGAAAAACAGTAGTGTCTCCTGACTGTTGTGACACAAAAATATATCTGTTGATAATAGTCTGGTGTAGGCCCGACAAATCCCAGTGTGGTTTTGCAGTTCAATGGGTCAAATCTCTGTACTATCCAGTTTTGGGCCTTTGGTATCTAAAAAAACACAGCTTGAGTGTGTCGCTCACTGTTCAGCCGCATTTATATCTATTTAAAAAAGTCTGGTATACCCCAGCAAACAATAACTGTGGTTTTGCCATCCCACGGTAAAAAATCTCTATTATTCAGGTTTTGGTATATTTTCCGTAAAGAAAAACAGTAGTGTCTCCTGACTGTTGTGACACAAAACTATATCTATTGAAAATAATCTGGTGTAGGCCCGACAAATCCCAGTGTGGTTTTGCAGTTCAATGGGTCAAATCTCTGTACTATTGTGTTTTGGGCCTTTGGTATCTAAAAAACACAATTTGAGTGTGTCGCTCACTGTTCAGCCGCAATTATATCTATTTAAAAAAATCTGGTATACCCCAGTAAACAATAACTGTGGTTTTGCCATCCCACGGTAAAAATCTCTATTATTCAAGTTTTGGTATATTTTCCGTAAAGAAAAACTGTAGTGTCTCCTGACTTTTGTGACACAAAAATATATCTTTTGAAAATAGTCTGGTGTTGGCCCGACAAATCCCTGTGTGGTTTTGCAGTTCAACGGGTCAAATCTCTGTACTATCCAGTTTTTGGCCTTTGGTATCTAAAAAAACCCAGTTTGAGTGTGTCGCTCACTGTTCAGCCGCAATTATATCTATTTAAGAAAGTCTGGTATTCCTAAGGTAAACAATAACTGTGGTTTTGCCATCCCACGGTAAAAAATCTCTATTATTCAGGTTTTGGTATATTTTTCGTAAAGAAAAACAGTAGTGTCTCCTGACTGTTGTGACACAAAACTATATCTTTTGGAAATAGTCTGGTGTTGGCCCGACAAATCCCAGTGTGGTTTTGCAGTTCAATGGGTCAAATCTCTGTACTATCCAGTTTTTGGCCTTTGGTTTCTAAAAAAAACACAGTTTGAGTGTGTCGCTCACTGTTCAGCCGCAATTATATCTATTTAAAAAAGTCTGGCATACCCCAGTAAACAACAACTGTGGTTTTGCCATCCCATGGTAAAAAATCTCTATTATTCAGGTTTTAGTATATTTTCCGTAAAGAAAAACAGTAGTGTCTCCTGACTGTTGTGACACAAAAATATACTGTTGAAAATAGTCTGGTGTAGGCCTGACAAATCCCAGAGTAGTTTTGCAGTTCAACGGGTCAAATATCTGCACTATCCAGTTTTGGCCTTTGGTATCTAAAAAAACACAGTTTGAGTATGTCGCTCACTGTTCAGCCGCAATTATATCTATTTAAGAAAGTCTGGTATTCCCCAGTAAACAATAACTGTGGTTTTGCCATCCCACGGTAAAAAATCTCTATTATTCAGGTTTTGTTATATTTTCCGTAAAGAAAAACAGTAGTGTCTCCTGACTGTTGTGACACAAAAATATATCTGTTGAAAATAGTCTGGTGTAGGCCCAACAAATCCCAGTGTTGTTTTGCAGTTCAACGGATCAAATCTCTGTACTATCCAGTTTTGGGCCTTTGGTATCTAAAAAAATCCAGTTTGAATGTGTCGTTCACTGTTCAGCCGCAATTATATCTATTTAAAAAAATCTGGTATACCCCAGTAAACAATAACTGTGGTTTTGCCATCCCACGGTAAAAAATCTCTATTATTCAGGTTTTGGTATATTTTTAGTAAAGAAAAACAGTAGTGTCTCCTGACTGTTGTGACACAAAACTATATCTTTTGAATATAGTCTGGTGTTGGCCCGACAAATCCCAGTGTGGTTTTGCAGTTCAACGGGTCAAATCTCTGTACTATCCAGTTTTTGGCCTTTGGTATCTAAAAAAAAACAGTTTGAGTGTGTCGCTCACTGTTCAGCCGCAATTATATCTATTTAAAAAAGTCTGGTATACCCCAGTAAAAAATAACTGTGGTTTTGCCATCCCATGGTAAAAAATCTCTATTATTCAGGTTTTAGTATATTTTCCGTAAAGAAAAACAGTAGTGTCTCCTGACTGTTGTGACACAAAAATATATCTGTTGAAAATAGTCTGGTGTAGGCCCAACAAATCCCAGTGTTGTTTTGCAGTTCAACGGATCAAATCTCTGTAATATCCAGTTTTGGGCCTTTGGTATCTAAAAAAATCCAGTTTGAATGTGTCGTTCACTGTTCAGCCGCAATTACATCTATTTAAAAAAATGTGGTATACCCCAGTTAACAATAACTGTGGTTTTGCCATCCCACGGTAAAATATCTCTATTATTCAGGTTTTGGTATATTTTCCGTAAAGAAAAACAGTAGTGTATCCTGACTGTTGTGACACAAAAATATATCTGTTGAAAATAGTCTGGTGTTGGCCCGACAAATCCCAGTGTGGTTTTGCAGTTCAACGGATCAAATCTCTGTACTATCCAGTTTTTGGCCTTTGGTATCTAAAAAAAACACAGTTTGAGTGTGTTGCTCACTGCTCAGCCGCAATTGTATCTATTTGAAAAAGTCTTGTATACCCCAGTTAACAATAACTGTGGTTTTGCCATCCCACGGAAAAAAAATCTTTATTATTCAGGTTTTGGTATATATTCCGTAAAGAAAAACAGTAGTGTCTCCTGACTGTTGTGACACAAAAATATACTGTTGAAAATAGTCTGGTGTAGGCCCGACAAATTCCAGAGTGGTTTTGCAGTTCAACGGGTCAAATCTCTGCACTATCCAGTTTTGGGCCTTTGGTATCTAAAAAAACACAGTTTGAGTATGTCGCTCACTGTTCAGCCGCAATTATATCTATTTAAAAAAGTCTGGTATACCCCAGTAAACAATAACTGTGGTTTTGCTATCCCACGGTAAAAAATCTCTATTATTCAGGTTTTGGTATATTTTCCGTAAAGAAAAACAGTAGTTTCTCTTGACTGTTGTGACACAAAAATATATCTGTTGAAAATAGTCTGGTGTAGGCCCGAAAAATCCCAGTGTGGTTTTGCAGTTCAACGGGTCAAATCTCTGTACTATCCAGTTTTAGGCCTTTGGTATCTAAAAAAACCCAGTTTGAGTGGGTCGCTCACTGTTCAGCCGCAATTATATCTATTTAAGAAAGTCTGGTATTCCCCAGTAAACAATAACTGTGGTTTTGCCATCCCACGGTAAAAAATCTTTATTATTCAGGTTTTGGTATATTTTCCGTAAAGAAAAACAGTAGTGTCTCCTGACTGTTGTGACACAAAAATAAATCTGTTGATAATAGTCTGGTGTAGGCCCGACAAATCCCAGTGTGGTTTTTCAGTTCAATGGGTCAAATCTCTGTACTATCCAGTTTTGGGCCTTTGGTATCTAAAAAAACACAGTTTGAGTGTGTCGCTCACTGTTCAGACGCAATTATATCTATTTAAAAAAGTCTGGTATACCCCAGCAAACAATAGCTGTGGTTTTGTCATCCCACGGTAAAAAATCTCTATTATTCAGGTTTTGGTATATTTTTCGTAAAGAAAAACAGTAGTGTCTCCTGACTGTTGTGACACAAAACTATATCTGTTGAAAATAATCTGGTGCAGGCCCGACAAATCCCAGTGTGGTTTTGCAGTTCAACGGGTCAAATCTCTATACTATCCAGTTTTGGGCCTTTGGTATCTAAAAAAACACAGTTTGAGTGTGTCGCTCAGTGTTCAGCCGCAATTATACCTATTTAAAATAGTGTGGTATAACACAGTAAACAATAACTGTGGTTTTGCCATCCCACCGTAAAAAATCTCTATTATTCAGGTTTTGGTATTTTTTCCATAAACAAAAACAGTAGTGTCTCCTGACTGTTGTGACACAAAAATATATCTGTTGAAAATAGTCTGGTGTAGGCCCAACAAATCCGAGTGTTGTTTTGCAGTTCAACGGATCAAATCTCTGTACTATCCAGTTTTGGGCCATTGGTATCTAAAAAAATCTAGTTTGTATGTGTCGTTCACTGTTCAGCCGCAATTATATCTATTTAAAAAAATCTGGTATACCCCAGTAAACAATAACTGTGGTTTTGCCATACCACGGTAAAATATCTCTATTATTGAGGTTTTGGTATATTTTCCGTAAAGAAAAACAGTAGTGTATCCTGACTGTTGTGACACAGAAATTTATCTGTTGAAAATAGTCTGGTGTTGGCCCAACAAATCCCAGTGTGGTTTTGCAGTTCAATGGGTCAAATCTCTGTACTATCCAGTTTTGGGCCTTTGGTATCTAAAAAAACACAGCTTGAGTGTGTCGCTCACTGTTCAGCCGCATTTATATCTATTTAAAAATTCTGGTTTACCACAGCAAACAATAACTGTGGTTTTGCCATCCCACGGTAAAAAATCTCTATTATTCAGGTTTTGGTATATTTTCCGTAAAGAAAAACAGTAGTTTCTCTTGACTGTTGTGACTCAAAAATATATCTGTTAATAATAGTCTGGTGTAGGCCTGACAAATCCCAGTGTGGTTTTGCAGTTCAATGGGTCAAATCTCTGTACTATCCAGTTTTGGGCCTTTGGTATCTAAAAAAACACAGTTTGAGTGTGTCGCTCACTGTTCAGCCGCATTTATATCTATTTAAAAAAGTCTGTTATACCCCAGCAAACAATAACTGTTGTTTTGCCATCCCACGGTAAAAAATCTCTATTATTCAGGTTTTGGTATATTTTTCGTAAAGAAAAACAGTAGTGTCTCCTGACTGTTGTGACACATAAATATATCTTTTGAAAATAGTCTGGTGTTGGCCTGACAAATCACTGTGTGGTTTTGCAGTTCAACGGGTCAAATCTCTGTACTATTGTAGTGCCGGCGTCCCTGCCCTCTGCTAGGCAGGGACGCTGCTCCCCTCACCGCTCTGCCCCGTGCCCGGCGTCCCTCTCCCGTTCTGCTGTCAGCGCGCGCTCCTTCCCGGCGTCCTCCTCCCGCTCTGCTCTCAGCGCGCGCTCCTTCCCGGCCCCTGTGCTTAGGGCGCGCGCGCACTCTCCTCCTCTTAAAGGGGCCGCGCGCGCCGTCCTAAGGAGTCCCCGGCCAATGGCCGGAGGACTTCATCATATATAAGGCACCTCCTCCAAAATGGAGGTGCCCGAGCAATGTTGTTTGCACCTGTGTCTCACCTGTGCTTCAGCCCTCAGGTCCCGTTGCCAGTTACCTGCCAGTTACCTGTCAGATTCCTGCCTGATTACTTGCTACCTGTCTGCTAGTCTGAGGTCCGACGGTCTGCCTTACTACTCCTGTCAGTCTGTCTAAGGACCAGCCTGCCCGCTCACCTGGGAGCGCTTCTCCGCTACCTGCCTGCTTGCCTGCCCGGAGGCTCCGCTGTCACGTGCTGTGACCACCAGCTATTCCAGAGACTCTTGCCCGCTCACCTGGGAGCGCACATCAGCTGCCTGCCTGCCTGCCTGAGGTCCGACGGTCTGCCTACCAACTCCTGTCAGTCTGTCTATGGACCAGCTTGCCCGCTCACCTGGGAGCGCACATCTGCTATCTGCCTGCTAGCCTACCTGGAGGCTCTGCCGTCACGTGCTGTGACCACCTGCCTGTCCAGTGACTCCTGCCCGCTCACCTGGGAGCGCTCATCTGCTACCTGTCTGTTTGCCTACCCGGAGGCTCTGCCGTCACGTGCTGTGACCACCCGCCTGTCCAGAGACTTCTGCCCGCTCACCTGGGAGCGCTCATCTGTCGCCTGTCCGCTGGTCTTCCTGGAGGCTCCGCCGTCACATGCTGTGACCACCCGTTCATCCAGAGACTCTCGCCTGCTCACCTGGGAGCTCTCGTCTATCTTCAGCCGCCACAGGTCGTACCAACCCTATACCTAGAGACTGCCCCGGTCACTTGCCGTGACCTCCAGCCCGTTCACTCAGAGACTGTCCCGTTCACTCAGAGACTGTCCCGTTCACTCGGAGACTGTCCAGGTCACCTCCTGTGACTGCCTGCCTGGTCGCCACCCGCTCCTTTACAAGGACCGCCCCTTTTTATTGTAGCCCAGAGGTTCCGCCTCCCAGACCCGTTACAACTATCCAGTTTTTGGCCTTTGGTATCTAAAAAAAACACATTTTGAGTGTGTCGCTCACTGTTCAGCCGCAATTATATCTATTTAAAAAAGTCTGGTATACCCCAGTAAACAATAACTGTGGGTTTGCCATCCCATGGTAAAAAATCTCTATTATTCAGGTTTTAGTATATTTTCCGTAAAGAAAAACAGTAGTGTCTCCTGACTGTTGTGACACAAAAATATACTGTTGAAAATAGTCTGGTGTAGGCCTGACAAATCCCAGAGTGGTTTTGCAGTTCAACGGGTCAAATCTCTGCACTATCCAGTTTTGGGCCTTTGGTATCTAAAAAAACACAGTTTGAGTATGTCGCTCACTGTTCAGCTGCAATTATATCTATTTAAAAAAGTCTGGTATACCCTAGTAAACAATAACTGTGGTTTTGCTATCCCACGGTAAAAAATCTCTATTATTCAGGTTTTGGTATATTTTCCGTAAAGAAAAACAGTAGTTTCTCTTGACTGTTGTGACACAAAAATATATCTGTTGAAAATAGTCTGGTGTAGGCCCGAAAAATCCCAGTGTGGTTTTGCAGTTCAACGGGTCAAATCTTTGTACTATCCAGTTTCAGGCCTTTGGTATCTAAAAAATCCCAGTTTGAGTGTGTCGCTCACTGTTCAGCCGCAATTATATCTATTTAAGAAAGTCTGGTATTCCCCAGTAAACAATAACTGTGGTTTTGCCATCCCACGGTAAAAAATTTCTATTATTCAGGTTTTGTTATATTTTCCGTAAAGAAAAACAGTAGTGTCTCCTGACTGTTGTGACACAAAAATATATCTGTTGAAAATAGTCTGGTGTAGGCCCAACAAATCACAGTGTTTTTTTGCAGTTCAACGGATCAAATCTCTGTACTATCCAGTTTTGGGCCTTTGGTATCTAAAAAAATCCAGTTTGAATGTGTCGCTCAATGTTCAGCCGCAATTGTATCTATTTGAAAAAGTCTTGTATACCCCAGTAAACAATAACTGTGGTTTTGCCATCCCACGGTAAAAAATCTCTATTATTCAGGTTTTGGTATATTTTCCGTAAAGAAAAACAGTAGTGTCTCCTGACTGTTGTGACACAAAAATATATCTTTTGAAAATAGTCTGGTGTTGGCCCGACAAATCCCTGTGTGGTTTTGCAGTTCAACGGGTCAAATCTCTGTACTATCCAGTTTTTGGCCTTTGGTATCTAAAAAAAACACATTTTGAGTGTGTCGCTCACTGTTCAGCCGCAATTATATCTATTTAAAAAAGTCTGGTATACCCCAGTAAACAATAACTGTGGTTTTGCCATCCCATGGTAAAAAATCTCTATTATTCAGGTTTTAGTATATTGTCCGTAAAGAAAAACAGTAGTGTCTCCTGACTGTTGTGACACAAAAATATACTGGTGAAAATAGTCTTGTGTAGGCCTGACAAATCCCAGAGTGGTTTTGCAGTTCAACGGGTCAAATCTCTGCACTATCCAGTTTTAGGCCTTTGGTATCTAAAAAAACACAGTTTGAGTATGTCGCTCACTGTTCAGCCGCAATTATATCTATTTAAAAAAGTCTGGTATACCCCAGTAGACAATAACTGTGGTTTTGCTATCCCACGGTAAAAAATCTCTATTATTCAGGTTTTGGTATATTTTCAGTAAAGAAAAAGAGTAGTGTCTCCTGACTGTTGTGACACAAAAATATATCTGTTGAAAATAGTCTGGTGTAGGCCCGAAAAATCCCAGTGTGGTTTTGCAGTTCAACGGATCAAAACTCTGTACTATCCAGTTTTGGGCCTTTGGTATCTAAAAAAACACAGTTTGAATGTGTTGCTCACTGTTCAGCCGCAATTATACCTATTTAAAATAGTGTGGTATAACACAGTAAACAATATCTGTGGTTTTGCCATCCCACGGTAAAAAATCTCTATTATTCAAATTTTGGTATATATTCCGTAAAGAGAAACAGTAGTGTCTCCTGACTGTTGTGACACGAATATATATCTCTTGAAAATAGTCTGGTGTAGGCCCAACAAATCCCAGTGTGGTTTTGCAGTTCAACGGGTCAAATCTCTGTACTATCCAGTTTTGGGCCTTTAGTATGTAAAAAAACACAGTTTGAGTGTGTCGCTCACTGTTCAGCTGCAATTATATATATATTTAAAAAAAGCTGGTATAACCCAGTAAACAATAACTGTGGTTTTGCCATCCCATGGTAAAAAATCTCTATTATTCTTGTTTTCGTATATTTTCCGTAAAGAAAAACAGTAGTGTCTCCTGACTGTTGTGACACAAAAATATATCTGTTGAAAATAGTCTGGTGTAGGCCCGACAAATCCCAGTGTGGTTTTGCAGTTCAACGGGTCAAATCTCTGTGCTATCCAGTTTTGGGCCTTTGGTATATAAAAAAAACACAGTTTGAGTGTGTCGCTCACTGTTCAGCCGCAATTAAATCTATTTAAAACAGTCTGGTATACCCCAGTAAACAATAACTGTGGTTTTGCCATCCCACGGTAAAAAATCTCTATTATTCAGGTTTTGGTATATTTTCCATAAAGAAAAACAGTAGTGTCTCCTGACTGTTGTGACACAAAAATATATCTGTTGAAAATAGTCTGGTGTAGGCCCGACAAATCCCAGTGTTGTTTTGCAGTTCAACGGATCAAATCTCTGTACTATCCAGTTTTGGGCCTTTGGTATCTAAAAAAATCCAGTTTGAATGTGTCGTTCAATGTTCAGATGCAATTATATCTATTTAAAAAAATCTGGTATACCCCAGTAAACAATAACTGTGGTTTTGCCATTCCACGGTAAAATATCTCTATTATTCAGGTTTTGGTTTATTTTCCGTAAAGAAAAACAGTAGTGTCTCCTGACTGTTGTGACACAAAAATATATCTGTTGAAAATAGTCTGGTGTTGGCCCGACAAATCCCAGTGTGGTTTTGCAGTTCAACGGATCAAATCTCTGTACTATCCAGTTTTTGGACTTGTTATCTAAAGAAAACACATTTTGAGTGTGTCGCTCACTGTTCAGCCGCAATTATATCTATTTAAAAAAGTCTGGTATACCCCAGTAAACAATAACTGTGGTTTTGCCATCCCACGGTAAAAAATCTCTATTATTCAGGTTTTGTTATATTTTCCGTAAAGAAAAACAGTAGTTTCTCCTGACTGTTGTGACACAAAAATATATCTGTTGATAATAGTCTGGTGTAGGCCCGACAAATCCCAGTGTGGTTTTGCAGTTCAATGGGTCAAATCTCTGTACTATCCAGTTTTGGGCCTTTGGTATCTAAAAAAACACAGTTTGAGTGTGTCGCTCACTGTTCAGACGAAATTATATCTATTTTAAAAAGTCTGGTATACCCCAGCAAACAATAACTGTGGTTTTGCCATCCCACGGTAAAAAATCTCTTTTATTCATGTTTTGGTATATTTTTCGTAAAGAAAAACAGTAGTGTCTCCTGACTGTTGTGACACAAAACTATATCTGTTGAAAATAATCTGGTGTAGGCCCGACAAATCCCAGTGTGGTTTTGCAATTCAACGGGTCAAATCTCTGTACTATCCAGTTTTGGGCCTTTGGTATCTAAAAAAACACAGTTTGAGTGTGTTGCTCACTGTTCAGCCGCAATTATACCTATTTAAAATAGTGTGGTATAACACAGTAAACAATATCTGTGGTTTTGCCATCCCACGGTAAAAAATCTCTATTATTCAAATTTTGGTATATATTCCGTAAAGAGAAACAGTAGTGTCTCCTGACTGTTGTGACACGAATATATATCTCTTGAAAATAGTCTGGTGTAGGCCCAACAAATCCCAGTGTGGTTTTGCAGTTCAACGGGTCAAATCTCTGTACTATCCAGTTTTGGGCCTTTGGTATCTAAAAAAACACAGTTTGAGTGTGTCGCTCACTGTTCAGACGCAATTATATCTATTTTAAAAAGTCTGGTATACCCCAGCAAACAATAACTGTGGTTTTGCCATCCCACGGTAAAAAATCTCTTTTATTCATGTTTTGGTATATTTTTCGTAAAGAAAAACAGTAGTGTCTCCTGACTGTTGTGACACAAAACTATATCTGTTGAAAATAATCTGGTGTAGGCCCGACAAATCCCAGTGTGGTTTTGCAATTCAACGGGTCAAATCTCTGTACTATCCAGTTTTGGGCCTTTGGTATCTAAAAAAACACAGTTTGAGTGTGTTGCTCACTGTTCAGCCGCAATTATACCTATTTAAAATAGTGTGGTATAACACAGTAAACAATATCTGTGGTTTTGCCATCCCACCGTAAAAAATCTCTATTATTCAAATTTTATTATATATTCCGTAAAGAGAAACAGTAGTGTCTCCTGACTGTTGTGACACGAATATATATCTCTTGAAAATAGTATGGTGTAGGCCCAACAAATCCCAGTGTGGTTTTGCAGTTCAACGGGTCAAATCTCTGTACTATCCAGTTTTGGGCCTTTGGTATCTAAAAAAACACAGTTTGAGTGTGTCGCTCACTGTTCAGCCGCAATTATATATATATTTAAAAAAAGCTGGTATAACCCAGTAAACAATAACTGTGGTTTTGCCATCCCACGGTAAAATATCTTTATTATTCAGGTTTTGGTATATTTTCCGTAAAGAAAAACAGTAGTGTCTCCTGACTGTTGTGACACAAAAATAAATCTGTTGATAATAGTCTGGTGTAGGCCCGACAAATCCCAGTGTGGTTTTTCAGTTCAATGGGTCAAATCTCTGTACTATCCAGTTTTGGGCCTTTGGTATCTAAAAAAACACAGTTTGAGTGTGTCGCTCACTGTTCAGACGCAATTATATCTATTTAAAAAAGTCTGGTATACCCCAGCAAACAATAGCTGTGGTTTTGTCATCCCACGGTAAAAAATCTCTATTATTCAGGTTTTGGTATATTTTTCGTAAAGAAAAACAGTAGTGTCTCCTGACTGTTGTGACACAAAACTATATCTGTTGAAAATAATCTGGTGTAGGCCCGACAAATCCCAGTGTGGTTTTGCAGTTCAACGGGTCAAATCTCTATACTATCCAGTTTTGGGCCTTTGGTATCTAAAAAAACACAGTTTGAGTGTGTCGCTCAGTGTTCAGCCGCAATTATATCTATTTAAAAAAGTCTGGTATACCCCAGTAAACAATAACTGTGGTTTTGCAATCCCACGGTAAAAAATCTCTATTATTCAGGTTTTGGTATATTTTCAGTAAAGAAAAACAGTAGTGTCTCCTGACTGTTGTCACACAAAATATATCTGTTGAAAATAGTCTGGTGTAGGCCCGACAAATCCCAGTGTGGTTTTGCAGTTCAACGGATCAAAACCCTGTACTATCCAGTTTTGGGCCTTTGGTATCTAAAAAAACACAGTTTGAATGTGTTGCTCACTGTTCAGCCGCAATTATACCTATTTAAAATAGTGTGGTATAACACAGTAAACAATAACTGTGGTTTTGCCATCCAACCGTAAAAAATCTCTATTATTCAGGTTTTGGTATTTTTTCCATAAACAAAAACAGTAGTGTCTCCTGACTGTTGTGACACAAAAATATATCTGTTGAAAATAGTCTGGTGTAGGCCCAACAGATCCGAGTGTTGTTTTGCAGTTCAACGGATCAAATCTCTGTACTATCCAGTTTTGGGCCTTTGGTATCTAAAAAAATCTAGTTTGTATGTGTCGTTCACTGTTCAGCCGCAATTATATCTATTTAAAAAAATCTGGTATACCCCAGTAAACAATAACTGTGGTTTTGCCATACCACGGTAAAATATCTCTATTATTGAGGTTTTGGTATATTTTCCGTAAAGAAAAACAGTAGTGTATCCTGACTGTTGTGACACAGAAATTTATCTGTTGAAAATAGTCTGGTGTTGGCCCAACAAATCCCAGTGTGGTTTTGCAGTTCAATGGGTCAAATCTCTGTACTATCCAGTTGTGGGCCTTTGGTATCTAAAAAAACACAGCTTGAGTGTGTCGCTCACTGTTCAGCCGCATTTATATCTATTTAAAAAAGTCTGGTTTACCACAGCAAACAATAACTGTGGTTTTGCCATCCCACGGTAAAAAATCTCTATTATTCAGGTTTTGGTATATTTTCCGTAAAGAAAAACAGTAGTTTCTCTTGACTGTTGTGACTCAAAAATATATCTGTTGATAATAGTCTGGTGTAGGCCTGACAAATCCCAGTGTGGTTTTGCAGTTCAATGGGTCAAATCTCTGTACTATCCAGTTTTGGGCCTTTGGTATCTAAAAAAACACAGTTTGAGTGTGTCGCTCACTGTTCAGCCGCATTTATATCTATTTAAAAAAGTCTGTTATACCCCAGCAAACAATAACTGTGGTTTTGCCATCCCACGGTAAAAAATCTCTATTATTCAGGTTTTGGTATATTTTTCGTAAAGAAAAACAGTAGTGTCTCCTGACTGTTGTGACACATAAATATATCTTTTGAAAATAGTCTGGTGTTGGCCTGACAAATCACTGTGTGGTTTTGCAGTTCAACGGGTCAAATCTCTGTACTATTGTAGTGCCGGCGTCCCTGCCCTCTGCTAGGCAGGGACGCTGCTCCCCTCACCGCTCTGCCCCGTGCCCGGCGTCCCTCTCCCGTTCTGCTGTCAGCGCGCGCTCCTTCCCGGCATCCTCCTCCCGCTCTGCTCTCAGCGCGCGCTCCTTCCCGGCCCCTGTGCTTAGGGCGCGCGCGCACTCTCCTCCTCTTAAAGGGGCCGCGCGCGCCGTCCTAAGGAGGTCCCGGCCAATGGCCGGAGGACTTCATCATATATAAGGCACCTCCTCCAAAATGGAGGTGCCCGAGCAATGTTGTTTGCACCTGTGTCTCACCTGTGCTTCAGCCCTCAGGTCCCGTTGCCAGTTACCTGCCAGTTACCTGTCAGATTCCTGCCTGATTACTTGCTACCTGTCTGCTAGTCTGAGGTCCGACGGTCTGCCTTACTACTCCTGTCAGTCTGTCTTAGGACCAGCCTGCCCGCTCACCTGGGAGCGCTTCTCCACTACCTGCCTGCTTGCCTGCCCGGAGGCTCCGCTGTCACGTGCTGTGACCACCAGCTATTCCAGAGACTCTTGCCCGCTCACCTGGGAGCGCACATCAGCTGCCTGCCTGCCTGCCTGAGGTCCGACGGTCTGCCTACCAACTCCTGTCAGTCTGTCTATGGACCAGCTTGCCCGCTCACCTGGGAGCGCACATCTGCTATCTGCCTGCTAGCCTACCTGGAGGCTCTGCCGTCACGTGCTGTGACCACCTGCCTGTCCAGTGACTCCTGCCCGCTCACCTGGGAGCGCTCATCTGCTACCTGTCTGTTTGCCTACCCGGAGGCTCTGCCGTCACGTGCTGTGACCACCCGCCTGTCCAGAGACTTCTGCCCGCTCACCTGGGAGTGCTCATCTGTTGCCTGTCCGCTGGTCTTCCTGGAGGCTCCGCCGTCACATGCTGTGACCACCCGTTCATCCAGAGACTCTCGCCTGCTCACCTGGGAGCTCTCGTCTATCTTCAGCCGCCACAGGTCGTACCAACCCTATACCTAGAGACTGCCCCGGTCACTTGCCGTGACCTCCAGCCCGTTCACTCAGAGACTGTCCCGTTCACTCAGAGACTGTCCCGTTCACTCGGAGACTGTCCAGGTCACCTCCTGTGACTGCCTGCCTGGTCGCCACCCGCTCCCTTACAAGGACCGCCCCCTTGTATTGTAGCCCAGAGGTTCCGCCTCCCAGACCCGTTACAACTATCCAGTTTTTGGCCTTTGGAATCTAAAAAAAAAAATTTTGAGTGTGTCGCTCACTGTTCAGCCGCAATTATATCTATTTAAAAAAGTATGGTATACCCCAGTAAACAATAACTGTGGGTTTGCCATCCCATGGTAAAAAATCTCTATTATTCAGGTTTTAGTATATTTTCCGTAAAGAAAAACAGTAGTGTCTCCTGACTGTTGTGACACAAAAATATACTGTTGAAAATAGTCTGGTGTAGGCCTGACAAATCCCAGAGTGGTTTTGCAGTTCAATGGGTCAAATCTCTGCACTATCCAGTTTTGGGCCTTTGGTATCTAAAAAAACACAGTTTGAGTATGTCGCTCACTGTTCAGCCGCAATTATATCTATTTAAAAAAGTCTGGTATACCCTAGTAAACAATAACTGTGGTTTTGCTATCCCACGGTAAAAAATCTCTATTATTCAGGTTTTGGTATATTTTCCGTAAAGAAAAACAGTAGTTTCTCTTGACTGTTGTGACACAAAAATATATCTGTTGAAAATAGTCTGGTGTAGGCCCGACAAATCCCAGTGTGGTTTTGCAGTTCAACGGGTCAAATCTTTGTACTATCCAGTTTCAGGCCTTTGGTATCTAAAAAATCCCAGTTTGAGTGTGTCGCTCACTGTTCAGCCGCAATTATATCTATTTAAGAAAGTCTGGTATTCCCCAGTAAACAATAACTGTGGTTTTGCCATCCCACGGTAAAAAATCTCTATTATTCAGGTTTTGTTATATTTTCCGTAAAGAAAAACAGTAGTGTCTCCTGACTGTTGTGACACAAAAATATATCTGTTGAAAATAGTCTGGTGTAGGCCCAACAAATCACAGTGTTCTTTTGCAGTTCAACGGATCAAATCTCTGTACTATCCAGTTTTGGGCCTTTGGTATCTAAAAAAATCCAGTTTGAATGTGTCGCTCAATGTTCAGCCGCAATTGTATCTATTTGAAAAAGTCTTGTATACCCCAGTAAACAATAACTGTGGTTTTGCCATCCCACGGTAAAAAATCTCTATTATTCAGGTTTTGGTATATTTTCCGTAAAGAAAAACAGTAGTGTCTCCTGACTCTTGTGACACAAAAATATATCTTTTGAAAATAGTCTGGTGTTGGCCCGACAAATCCCTGTGTGGTTTTGCAGTTCAACGGGTCAAATCTCTGTACTATCCAGTTTTTGGCCTTTGGTATCTAAAAAAAACACATTTTGAGTGTGTAGCTCACTGTTCAGCCGCAATTATATCTATTTAAAAAAGTCTGGTATACCCCAGTAAACAATAACTGTGGTTTTGCTATCCCACGGTAAAAAATCTCTATTATTCAGGTTTTGGTATATTGTCCGTAAAGAAAAACAGTAGTGTCTCCTGACTGTTGTGACACAAAATATACTGGTGAAAATAGTCTTGTGTAGGCCTGACAAATCCCAGAGTGGTTTTGCAGTTCAACGGGTCAAATCTCTGCACTATCCAGTTTTAGGCCTTTGGTATCTAAAAAAACACAGTTTGAGTATGTCGCTCACTGTTCAGCCGCAATTATATCTATTTAAAAAAGTCTGGTATACCCCAGTAAACAATAACTGTGGTTTTGCTATCCCACGGTAAAAAATCTCTATTATTCAGGTTTTGGTATATTTTCAGTAAAGAAAAAGAGTAGTGTCTCCTGACTGTTGTGACACAAAAATATATCTGTTGAAAATAGTCTGGTGTAGGCCCGAAAAATCCCAGTGTGGTTTTGCAGTTCAACGGATCAAAACTCTGTACTATTCAGTTTTGGGCCTTTGGTATCTAAAAAAACACAGTTTGAATGTGTTGCTCACTGTTCAGCCGCAATTATACCTATTTAAAATAGTGTGGTATAACACAGTAAACAATATCTGTGGTTTTGCCATCCCACGGTAAAAAATCTCTATTATTCAAATTTTGGTATATATTCCGTAAAGAGAAACAGTAGTGTCTCCTGACTGTTGTGACACGAATATATATCTCTTGAAAATAGTCTGGTGTAGGCCCAACAAATCCCAGTGTGGTTTTGCAGTTCAACGGGTCAAATCTCTGTACTATCCAGTTTTGGGCCTTTGGTATCTAAAAAAACACAGTTTGAGTGTGTCGCTCACTGTTCAGCTGCAATTATATATATATTTAAAAAAAGCTGGTATAACCCAGTAAACAATAACTGTGGTTTTGCCATCCCATGGTAAAAAATCTCTATTATTCTTGTTTTCGTATATTTTCCGTAAAGAAAAACAGTAGTGTCTCCTGACTGTTGTGACACAAAAATATATCTGTTGAAAATAGTCTGGTGTAGGCCCGACAAATCCCAGTGTGGTTTTGCAGTTCAACGGGTCAAATCTCTGTGCTATCCAGTTTTGGGCCTTTGGTATATAAAAAAAACACAGTTTGAGTGTGTCGCTCACTGTTCAGCCGCAATTAAATCTATTTAAAACAGTCTGGTATACCCCAGTAAACAATAACTGTGGTTTTGCCATCCCACGGTAAAAAATCTCTATTATTCAGGTTTTGGTATATTTTCCATAAAGAAAAACAGTAGTGTCTCCTGACTGTTGTGACACAAAAATATATCTGTTGAAAATAGTCTGGTGTAGGCCCGACAAATCCCAGTGTTGTTTTGCAGTTCAACGGATCAAATCTCTGTACTATCCAGTTTTGGGCTTTTGGTATTTAAAAAAATCCAGTTTGAATGTGTCGTTCAATGTTCAGATGCAATTATATCTATTTAAAAAAATCTGGTATACCCCAGTAAACAATAACTGTGGTTTTGCCATTCCACGGTAAAATATCTCTATTATTCAGGTTTTGGTTTATTTTCCGTAAAGAAAAACAGTAGTGTCTCCTGACTGTTGTGACACAAAAATATATCTGTTGAAAATAGTCTGGTGTTGGCCCGACAAATCCCAGTGTGGTTTTGCAGTTCAACGGATCAAATCTCTGTACTATCCAGTTTTTGGACTTGTTATGTAAAGAAAACACATTTTGAGTATGTCGCTCACTGTTCAGCCGCAATTATATCTATTTAAAAAAGTCTGGTATACCCCAGTAAACAATAACTGTGGTTTTGCCATCCCACGGTAAAAAATCTCTATTATTCAGGTTTTGTTATATTTTCCGTAAAGAAAAACAGTAGTTTCTCCTGACTGTTGTGACACAAAAATATATCTGTTGATAATAGTCTGGTGTAGGCCCGACAAATCCCAGTGTGGTTTTGCAGTTCAATGGGTCAAATCTCTGTACTATCCAGTTTTGGGCCTTTGGTATCTAAAAAAACACAGTTTGAGTGTGTCGCTCACTGTTCAGACGAAATTATATCTATTTTAAAAAGTCTGGTATACCCCAGCAAACAATAACTGTGGTTTTGCCATCCCACGGTAAAAAATCTCTTTTATTCATGTTTTGGTATATTTTTCGTAAAGAAAAACAGTAGTGTCTCCTGACTGTTGTGACACAAAACTATATCTGTTGAAAATAATCTGGTGTAGGCCCGACAAATCCCAGTGTGGTTTTGCAATTCAACGGGTCAAATCTCTGTACTATCCAGTTTTGGGCCTTTGGTATCTAAAAAAACACAGTTTGAGTGTGTTGCTCACTGTTCAGCCACAATTATACCTATTTAAAATAGTGTGGTATAACACAGTAAACAATATCTGTGGTTTTGCCATCCCACGGTAAAAAATCTCTATTATTCAAATTTTGGTATATATTCCGTAAAGAGAAACAGTAGTGTCTCCTGACTGTTGTGACACGAATATAAATCTCTTGAAAATAGTCTGGTGTAGGCCCAACAAATCCCAGTGTGGTTTTGCAGTTCAACGGGTCAAATCTCTGTACTATCCAGTTTTGGGCCTTTGGTATCTAAAAAAACACAGTTTGAGTGTGTCGCTCACTGTTCAGACGCAATTATATCTATTTTAAAAAGTCTGGTATACCCCAGCAAACAATAACTGTGGTTTTGCCATCCCACGGTAAAAAATCTCTTTTATTCATGTTTTGGTATATTTTTCGTAAAGAAAAACAGTAGTGTCTCCTGACTGTTGTGACACAAAACTATATCTGTTGAAAATAATCTGGTGTAGGCCCGACAAATCCCAGTGTGGTTTTGCAATTCAACGGGTCAAATCTCTGTACTATCCAGTTTTGGGCCTTTGGTATCTAAAAAAACACAGTTTGAGTGTGTTGCTCACTGTTCAGCCGCAATTATACCTATTTAAAATAGTGTGGTATAACACAGTAAACAATATCTATGGTTTTGCCATCCCACGGTAAAAAATCTCTATTATTCAAATTTTGGTATATATTCCGTAAAGAGAAACAGTAGTGTCTCCTGACTGTTGTGACACGAATATATATCTCTTGAAAATAGTATGGTGTAGGCCCAACAAATCCCAGTGTGGTTTTGCAGTTCAACGGGTCAAATCTCTGTACTATCCAGTTTTGGGCCTTTGGTATCTAAAAAAACACAGTTTGAGTGTGTCGCTCACTGTTCAGCCGCAATTATATATATATTTAAAAAAAGCTGGTATAACCCAGTAAACAATAACTGTGGTTTTGCCATCCCACGGTAAAAAATCTCTATTATTCAAATTTTGGTATATATTCCGTAAAGAGAAACAGTAGTGTCTCCTGACTGTTGTGACACGAATATATATCTCTTGAAAATAGTCTGGTGTAGGCCCAACAAATCCCAGTGTGGTTTTGCAGTTCAACGGGTCAAATCTCTGTACTATCCAGTTTTGGGCCTTTGGTATCTAAAAAAACACAGTTTGAGTGTGTCGCTCACTGTACAGCCGCAATTATATATATATTTAAAAAAAGCTGGTATAACCCAGTAAACAATAACTGTGGTTTTGCCATCCCACGGTAAAAAATCTCTATTATTCTTGTTTTCGTATATTTTCCGTAAAGAAAAACAGTAGTGTCTCCTGACTGTTGTGACACAAAAATATATCTGTTGAAAATAGTTTGGTGTAGGCCCGACAAATCCCAGTGTGGTTTTGCAGTTCAATGGGTCAAATCTCTGTGCTATCCAGTTTTTTGCCTTTGGTATATAAAAAAACCACAGTTTGAGTGTGTCGCTCACTGTTCAGCCTCAATTAAATCTATTTAAAACAGTCTGGTATACCCCAGTAAACAATAACTGTGGTTTTGCCATCCCACGGTAAAAAAATCTCTATTATTCAGGTTTTGGTATATTTTCCGTAAAGAAAAACAGTAGTTTCTCCTGACTGTTGTGACACAAAAATATATCTGTTGAAAATAGTCTGGTGTAGGCCCGACAAATCCCAGTGTGGTTTTGCAGTTCAACGGGTCAAATCTCTGTACTATCCAGTTTTGGGCCTTTGGTATCTAAAAAAACACAGTTTGAGTGTGTCGCTCACTGTTCAGCCACAATTATATCTATTTAAAAAAGTCTGGCATACCCCAGTAAACAATGACTGTGGTTTTGCCATCCAAGGTAAAAAAATCTCTATTATTCTCGTTTTCGTATATTTTCCGTAAAGAAAAACAGTAGTGTCTCCTGACTGTTGTGACATAAAAATATATCTGTTGAAAATAGTCTGGTGTAGGCCCGACAAATCCCAGTGTGGTTTTGCAGTTCAATTTGTCAAATCTCTGTACTATCCAGTTTTAGGCCTTTGGTATCTAAAAAAACACAGTTTGAGTGTGTCGCTCACTGTTCAGCCGCAATTATATCTACTTAAGAAAGTCTGGTATTCCCCAGTAAACAATAACTGTGGTTTTGCCATCCCACGGTAAAAAATCTCTATTATTCAGGTTTTGTTATATTTTCCGTAAAGAAAAACTGTAGTGTCTCCTGACTGTTGTGACACAAAAATATATCTGTTGATAATAGTCTGGTGTAGGCCCGACAAATCCCAGTGTGGTTTTGCAGTTCAATGGGTCAAATCTCTGTATTATCCAGTTTTGGGCCTTTGGTATCTAAAAAAACACAGTTTGAGTGTGTCGCTCACTGTTCAGCCGCAATTATATCTATTTAAAAAAGTCTGGTATACCCCAGTAAATAATAACTGTGGTTTTGCAATCCCACGGTAAAAAATCTCTATTATTCTGGTTTTGGTATATTTTCAGTAAAGAAAAACAGTAGTGTCTCCTGACTGTTGTCACACAAAAATATATCTGTTGAAAATAGTCTGGTGTAGGCCCGACAAATCCCAGTGTGGTTTTGCAGTTCAACGGATCAAAACTCTGTACTATCCAGTTTTGGGCCTTTGGTATCTAAAAAAACACAGTTTGAATGTGTTGCTCACTGTTCAGCCGCAATTATACCTATTTAAAATAGTGTGGTATAACACAGTAAACAATAACTGTGGTTTTGCCATCCCACGGTAAAAAATCTCTATTATTCAAATTTTGGTATATATTCCGTAAAGAGAAACAGTAGTGTCTCCTGACTGTTGTGACACGAAAATATATCTCTTGAAAATAGTCTGGTGTAGGCCCAACAAATCCCAGTGTGGTTTTGCAGTTCAACGGGTCAAATCTCTGTACTATCCAGTTTGGGGCCTTTGGTATCTAAAAAACCCAGTTTGAGTGTGTCGCTCACTGTTCAGCCGCAATTATATATATATTTAAAAAAAGCTGGTGTAACCCAGTAAACAATAACTGTGGTTTTGCCATCCCACGGTAAAAAATCTCTATTATTCTTGTTTTCGTATATTTTCCGTAAAGAAAAACAGTAGTGTCTCCTGACTGTTGTGACACAAAAATATATCTGTTGAAAATAGTCTGGTGTAGGCCCGACAAATCCCAGTGTGGTTTTGCAGTTCAATGGGTCAAATCTCTGTGCTATCCAGTTTTGGGCCTTTGGTATATAAAAAAAACACAGTTTGAGTGTGTCGCTCACTGTTCAGCCGCAATTAAATCTATTTAAAACAGTCTGGTATACCCCAGTAAACAATAATTGTGGTTTTGCCATCCCATGGTAAAAAATCTCTATTATTCAGGTTTTGGTATATTTTCCATAAAGAAAAACAGTAGTGTCTCCTGACTGTTGTGACACAAAAATATATCTGTTGAAAATAGTCTGGTGTAGGCCCGACAAATCCCAGTGTTGTTTTGCAGTTCAACGGATCAAATCTCTGTACTATCCAGTTTTGGGCCTTTGGTATCTAAAAAAATCCAGTTTGAATGTGTCGTTCAATGTTCAGCTGCAATTATATCTATTTAAAAAAATCTGGTATACCCCAGTAAACAATAACTGTGGTTTTGCCATTCCACGGTAAAATATCTCTATTATTCAGGTTTTGGTTTATTTTCCGTAAAGAAAAACAGTAGTGTATCCTGACTGTTGTGACACAAAAATATATCTGTTGAAAATAGTCTGGTGTAGGCCCGACAAATCCCAGTGTGGTTTTGCAGTTTAATGGGTCAAATCTCTGTACTATCCAGTTTTGGGCCTTTGGTATCTAAAAAAACACAGTTTGAGTGTGTCGCTCACTGTTCAGCCACAATTATATCTATTTAAAAAAGTCTGGCATACCCCAATAAACAATGACTGTGGTTTTGCCATCCAAGGTAAAAAAATCTCTATTATTCTTGTTTTCGTATATTTTCCGTAAAGAAAAACAGTAGTGTCTCCTGACTGTTGTGACCCAAAAATATATCTGTTGAAAATAGTCTGGTGTAGGCCTGACAAATCCCAGTGTGGTTTTGCAGTTTAACGGGTCAAATCTCTGTACTATCCAGTTTTGGGCCTTTGGTATGTAAAAAACCACAGTTTGAGTGTGTCGCTCAATGTTCAGCCGCAATTGTATCTATTTGAAAAAGTCTTGTATACCCCAGTAAACAATAACTGTGGTTTTGCCATCCCACGGTAAAAAATCTCTATTATTCTTGTTTTGGTATATATTCCGTAAAGAAAAACAGTAGTGTCTCCTGACTGTTGTGACACAATAATATACTGTTGAAAATAGTCTGGTGTAGGCACAACAAACCCCAGTGTGGTTTTGCAGTTCAAAGGGTCAAATCTCTGTATTATCCAGTTTTGAGCCTTTGGTATCTAAAGACACCCAGTTTGAGTGTGTCGCTCACTGTTCAGCCGCAATTATATCTATTTAAAAAAATCTGGTATACCCCAGTAAACAATAACTGTGGTTTTGCGATCCCATGGTAAAAAATCTCTATTATTCTTGTCTTCGTATATTTTCCGTAAAGAAAAACAGTAGTGTCTCCTGACTGTTGTGACACAAAAATATATCTGTTGAAAATAGTCTGGTGTAGACCCGCCAAATCCAAGTCTGGTTTTGCAGTTCAACGGGTCAAATCTCTGTACTATCCAGTTATGGGCCTTTAGTATCTAAAAAAACACAGTTTGAATGTGTCGCTCACTGTTTAGCCGCAATTATATCTATTTAAAAAGTCTGGTATACCCCAGTAAACAATAACTGTGATTTTGCCATCCCACGGTAAAAAATCTCTATTATTCAGGTTTTGGTATATTTTCTGTAAAGAAAAACAGTAGTTTCTCTTGACTGTTGTGACACAAAAATATATCTGTTGAAAATAGTCTGGTGTAGGCCCGACAAATCCCAATGTGGTTTTGCAGTTCAATGGGTCAAATCTCTGTGCTATCTAGTTTTGGGCCTTTGGTATCTAAAAAAACACAGTTTGAGTGTGTCGCTTACTGTTCAGACGCAATTATATCTATTTAAAACAGTCTGGTATACCCCAGCAAACAATAACTGTGGTTTTGCCATCCCACAGTAAAAAATCTCTATTATTCAGGTTTTGGTATATTTTTCGAAAAGAAAAACAGTAGTGTCTCCTGACTGTTGTGACACAAAACTATACCTGTTGAAAATAATCTGGTGTAGGCCCGACAAATCCCAGTGTGGTTTTGCAGTTCAACGGGTCAAATTTCTGTACTATCCAGTTTTGGGACTTTGGTATCTAAAAAACACAGTTTGAGTGTGTCGCTCACTGTTCAGCTGCAATTATATCTATTTAAAAAAGTCTGGTATACCCCAGCAAACAATAACTGTGGTTTTGCCATCCCAAGGTAAAAAATCTCTATTATTCAGGTTTTGGTATGTTTTCCGTAAAGAAAAACAGTAGTGTCTCCTGACTGTTGTGACACAAAAATATATCTGTTGAAAATAGTCTGGTGTAGGCCAGACAAATCCCTGCGTGGTTTTGCAGTTCAACAGATCAAAACTCTGTACTATCCAGTTTTGGGCCTTTGGTATCTAAAAAAACACAGTTTGAATGTGTTGCTCACTGTTCAGCTGCAATTATATCTATTTAAAAAAGTCTGGTATACCCCAGCAAACAATAACTGTGGTTTTGCCATCCCACGGTAAAAAATCGCTATTATTCAGGTTTTGTTATATTTTCCGTAAAGAAAAACTGTAGTGTCTCCTGACTGTTGTGACACAAAAATATATCTGTTGATAATAGTCTGGTGTAGGTCCGACAAATCCCAGTGTGGTTTTGCAGTTCAACGGATCAAATCTCTGTACTATCCAGTTTTTGGCCTTTGGTATCTAAAAAAAACACAGTTTGAGTGTGTCGCTCACTGTTCAGCCGCAATTATATCTATTTAAAAAAGTCTGGCATACCCCAGTAAACAATGACTGTGGTTTTGCCATCCAAGGTAAAAAAATCTCTATTATTCTTGTTTTCGTATATTTTCCGTAAAGAAAAACAGTAGTGTCTCCTGACTGTTGTGACCCAAAAATATATCTGTTGAAAATAGTCTGGTGTAGGCCTGACAAATCCCAGTGTGGTTTTGCAGTTTAACGGGTCAAATCTCTGTACTATCCAGTTTTGGGCCTTTGGAATCTAAAAAAACAGTTTGAGTGTGTCGCTCAATGTTCAGCCGCAATTGTATCTATTTGAAAAAGTCTTGTATACCCCAGTTAACAATCACTGTGGTTTTGCCATCCCACGGTAAAAAAATCTCTATTATTCAGGTTTTGGTATATATTCCGTAAAGAAAAACAGTAGTGTCTCCTGACTGTTGTGACACAAAAATATATCTGTTGAAAATAGTCTGGTGTAGGCCTGACAAATCCCAGTATGGTTTTGCAGTTTAATGGGTCAAATCTCTGTACCATCCAGTTTTGGGCCTTTGATATCTTAAAAAAACACAGTTTGAGTGTGTCGCTCAATGATCAGCCGCAATTGTATCTATTTGAAAAAGTCTTGTATACCCCAGTAAACAAAAACTGTGGTTTTGCCATCCCACGGTAAAAAATCTCTATTATTCAGATTTTGGTATATATTCCGTAAAGAAAAACAGTAGTGTCTCCTGACTGTTGTGACACAAAAATATACTGTTGAAAATAGTCTGGTGTAGGCACAACAAATCCCAGTGTGGTTTTGCAGTTCAAAGGGTCAAATCTCTGTACTATCCAGTTTTGGGCCTTTGGTATCTAAAGACACCCAGTTTGAGTGTGTCGCTCACTGTTCAGCCGCAATTACATCTATTTAAAAAAATCTGGTATACTTCAGTAAACAATAACTGTGTTTTAGCGATCCCATGGTAAAAAATCTCTATTATTCTTGTTTTTGTATATATTCCGTAAAGAGAAACATTAGTGTCTCCTGACTGTTGTGACACAAAAATATATCTCTTGAAAATATTCTGGTGTAGGCCCGACAAATCCCAGCGTGGTTTTGCAGTTCAACGGATCAAAACTCTGTACTATCCAGTTTTGGGCCTTTGGTATCTAAAAAAACACAGTTTGAATGTGTTGCTCACTGTTCAGCCGCAATTATACCTATTTAAAATAGTCTGGTATAACACAGTAAACAATAACTGTGGTTTTGCCATCCCACGGTAAAAAATCTCTATTATTCAAATTTTGGTATATATTCCGTAAAGAGAAACAGTAGTGTCTCCTGACTGTTGTGACACAAAAATATATCTCTTGAAAATAGTCTGGTGTAGGCCCAACATATCCCAGTGTGGTTTTGCAGTTCAACGGGTCAAATCTCTGTACTATCCAGTTTTGGGCCTTTGGTATCTAAAAAAACCCAGTTTGAGTGTGTCGCTCACTGTTCAGCCGCAATTATATATATTTAAAAAAATCTGGTATAACCCAGTAAACAATAACTGTGGTTTTGCCATCCCACGGTAAAAAATCTCTATTATTCTTGTTTTCGTATACTTTCCGTAAAGAAAAACAGTAGTGTCTCCTGACTGTTGTGACACAAAAATATATCTGTTGAAAATAGTCTGGTGTAGGCCCGACAAATCCCAGTGTTGTTTTGCAGTTCAACGAATAAAATCTCTGTACTATCCAGTTTTGGGCCTTTGGTATCTAAAAAAATCCAGTTTGAATGTGTCGTTCACTGTTCAGCCGCAATTATATCTATTTAAAAAAATCTGGTATACCCCAGTAAACAATAACTGTGGTTTTGCCATCCGAGGTAAAAAAATCTCTATTATTCTTGTTTACGTATATTTTCCGTAAAGAAAAACAGTAGTGTCTCCTGACTGTTGTGACCCAAAAATATATCTGTTGAAAATAGTCTGGTGTAGGCCTGACAAATGCCAGTGTGGTTTTGCAGTTTAACGGGTCAAATCTCTGTACTATCCAGTTTTGGGCCTTTGGTATCTAAAAAAACACAGTTTGAGTGTGTCGCTCAATGTTCTGCCGCAATTGTATTTATTTGAAAAAGTCTTGTATACCCCAGTAAACAATAACTGTGGTTTTGCCATCCCACGGTAAAAAATCTATATTATTCAGGTTTTGGTATATATTCCGTAAAGAAAAACAGTAGTGTCTCCTGACTGTTGTGACACAAAAATATACTGTTGAAAATAGTCTGGTGTAGGCACAACAATCCCCAGTGTGGTTTTGCAGTTCAAATGGTCAAATCTCCGTACTATCTAGTTTTGGGCCTTTAGTATCTAAAAAAACACAGTTTGAATGTGTCGCTCACTGTTTAGCCGCAATTGTATCTATTTAAAAAAATCTGGTATACCCCAGTAAACAATAACTGTGGTTTTGCCATCCCATGGTAAAAAATCTCTATTATTCTTGTTTTTGAATATTTTCCGTAAAGAAAAACAGTAGCGTCTCCTGACTGTTGTGACACAAAAATATATCTGTTGAAAATATTCTGGTGTAGGCCCGACAAATCCCAGTGTGGTTTTGCAGTTCAACGGGTCAAATCTCTGTACTATCCAGTTTTGGGCCTTTAGTATCTAAAAAAACACAGTTTGAATGTGTCGCTCACTGTTTAGCCGCAATTATATCTATTTAAAAAGTCTGGTATACCCCAGTAAACAATATCTGTGGTTTTGCCATCCCACGGTAAAAAATCTCTGTTATTCAGGTTTTGGTATATTTTCTGTAAAGAAAAACAGTAGTATCTCCTGACTGTTGTGACACAAAAATATATCTGTTGAAAATAGTCTGGTGTAGGTCTGACAAATCCCAGAGTGGTATTGGAGTTCAACGGGTCAAATCTCTGTACTATAAAGTTTTGGGCCTTTGTTAACTAAAAAAACACAGTTTGAGTGTGTCGCTCACTGTTCATCCACAATTATATCTATTTAAAAAAGTCTGGCATACCCCAGTAAACAATGACTGTGGTTTTGCCATCCCACGGTAAAAAATCTCTATTATTCTTTTTTTCGTATATTTTCCGTATAGAAAAACAGTAGAGTCTCCTGACTGTTGAGACACAAAAGTATATCTGTTGAAAATAGTGTGGTGTAGGTCTGACAAATCCCAGTGTGGTTTTGCAGTTTAACGGGTCAAATCTCTGTACTATCTAGTTTTGGGCTTTTGGTATCTAAAAAAACACAGTTTGAGTGTGTCACTCACTCTTCAGCCGCAATTGTATCTATTTAAAAAAGTCTTGTATACCCCAGTTAACAATAACTGTGGTTTTGCCATCCCACGGTAAAAAATCTCTATTATTCAGGTTTTGGTATATCTTTCGTAAAGAAAAACAGTAGTGTCTCCTGACTGTTGTGACACAAAAATATATCTGTTGAAAATAGTCTGGTGTAGGCCCGACAAATCCCAGTGTGGTTTTGCAATTCAACTGGTCAAATCTCTGTACTATCCAGTTTTGGGCCTTTGGTATCTAAAAAACACAGTTTGAGTGTTTTGATCACTGTTCATCCGCAATTATATCTATTTAAAAAAGTCTGGTATTCCCCAGTAAACAATAACTGTGGTTTTGCCATCCCACGGTAAAAAATCTCTATTATTCAAATTTTGGTATATATTCCGTAAAGAAAAACAGTAGTGTCTCCTGACTGTTGTGACACAAAAATATACTGTTGAAAATAGTCTGGTGTAGGCCCGACAAGTCCCAGTGTGGTTTTGCAGTTCAAAGGTCAAATCTCTGTACTATCCAGTTTTGGGCCTTTGGTATCTAAAAAAACACGGTTTGAGTGTGTCGCTCACTGTGTAGCCGCAATTATATCTATTTAAAAAGTCTGGTATACCCCAGTAAACAATAAGTGTGGTTTTGCCATCCCACGGTAAAAAATCTCTATTATTCTTTTTTTCGTAAAATTTCCGTAAAGAAAAACAGTAGTGTCTCCTGACTGTTGTGACACAAAAATATATCTGTTGAAAATAGTCTGGTGTAGGCCCAACAAATCCCAGTGTGGTTTTGCAGTTCAAAGGTCAAATCTCTGTACTATCCAGTTTTGGGCCTTTCGTATCTAAAAAAACACAGTTTGAGTGTGTCGCTCACTGTTCATCCGCAATTATATCTATTTAAAAAAGTCTGGTATACCCCAGTAAACAATAACTGTGGTTTTGCAATCCCACGGTAAAAAATCTCTATTATTCAGGTTTTGGTATATTTTCAGTAAAGAAAAACAGTAGTGTCTCCTGACTGTTGTGACACAAAAATATATCTGTTGAAAATAGTCTGGTGTAGGCCCGACAAATGCCAGTGTGATTTTGCAGTTCAACGGATCAAAACTCTGTACTATCCAGTTTTGGGCCTTTGGTATCTAAAAAAACACAGTTTGAATGTGTTGCTCACTGTTCAGCCGCAATTATACCTATTTAAAATAGTGTGGTATAACACAGTAAACATTATCTGTGGTTTTGCCATCCCACGGTAAAAAATCTCTATTATTCAAATTTTGGTATATATTCCATAAAGAGAAACAGTAGTGTCTCCTGACTGTTGTGACACGAATATATATCTCTTGAAAATAGTCTGGTGTAGGCCCAACAAATCCCAGTGTGGTTTTGCAGTTCAACGGGTCAAATCTCTGTACTATCCAGTTTTGGGCCTTTGGTATCTAAAAAAACACAGTTTGAGTGTGTCGCTCACTGTTCAGCCGCAATTATATATATATTTAAAAAAAGCTGGTATAACCCAGTAAACAATAACTGTGGTTTTGCCATCCCACGGTAAAAAATCTCTATTATTCTTGTTTTCGTATATTTTCCGTAAAGAAAAACAGTAGTGTCTCCTGACTGTTGTGACACAAAAATATATCTGTTGAAAATAGTCTGGTGTAGGCCCGACAAATCCCAGTGTGGTTTTGCAGTTCAACGGGTCAAATCTCTGTGCTATCCAGTTTTGGGCCTTTGGTATATAAAAAAAACACAGTTTGAGTGTGTCGCTCACTGTTCAGCCGCAATTAAATCTATTTAAAACAGTCTGGTATACCCCAGTAAACAATAACTGTGGTTTTGCCATCCCACGGTAAAAAATCTCTATTATTCAGGTTTTGGTATATTTTACATAAAGAAAAACAGTAGTGTCTCCTGACTGTTGTGACACAAAAATATATCTGTTGAAAATAGTCTGGTGTAGGCCCGACAAATCCCAGCGTTGTTTTGCAGTTCAACGGATCAAATCTCTGTACTATCCAGTTTTGGGCCTTTGGTATCTAAAAAAATCCAGTTTGAATGTGTCGTTCAATGATCAGACGCAATTATATCTATTTAAAAAAATCTGGTATACCCCAGTAAACAATAACTGTGGTTTTGCCATTCCACGGTAAAATATCTCTATTATTCAGGTTTTGGTTTATTTTCCGTAAAGAAAAACAGTAGTGTCTCCTGACTGTTGTGACACAAAAATATATCTGTTGAAAATAGTCTGGTGTTGGCCCGACAAATCCCAGTGTGGTTTTGCAGTTCAACGGATCAAGTCTCTGTACTATCCAGCTTTTGGCCTTTGGTATCTAAAGAAACCACATTTTGAGTGTGTCGCTCACTGTTCAGCCGCAATTATATCTATTTAAAAAAGTCTGGTATACCCCAGTAAACAATAACTGTGGTTTTGCCATCCCACGGTAAAAAATCTCTATTATTCAGGTTTTGGTATATTTTCCGTAAAGAAAAACAGTAGTTTCTCCTGACTGTTGTGACACAAAAATATATCTGTTGAAAATAGTCTGGTGTAGGCCCGACAAATCTCAGTGTGGTTTTGCAGTTCCATGGGTCAAATCTCTGTACTGTCCAGTTTTGGGCCTTTGGTATCTAAAAGAACACAGTTTGAGTGTGTCGCTCACTGTTCAGCTACAATTATATCTATTTAAAAAAGTCTGGCATACCCCAGTAAACAATGACTGTGGTTTTGCCATCCAAGGTAAAAAAATCTCTATTATTCTCGTTTTCGTATATTTTCCGTAAAATAAAACAGTAGTGTCTCCTGACTGTTGTGACATAAAAATATATCTGTTGAAAATAGTCTGGTGTAGGCCCGACAAATCCCAGTGTGGTTTTGCAGTTCAATGTGTCAAATCTCTGTACTATCCAGTTTTGGGCCTTTGGTATCTAAAAAAACACAGTTTGAGTGTGTCGCTCACTGTTCAGCCGCAATTATATCTATTTAAAAAAGTCTGGTATACCCCAGTAAACAATAACTGTGGTTTTGCAATCCCACGGTAAAAAATCTCTATTATTCAGGTTTTGGTATATTTTCAGTAAAGAAAAACAGTAGTGTCTCCTGACTGTTGTCACACAAAAATATATCTGTTGAAAATAGTCTGGTGTAGGCCCGACAAATCCCAGTGTGGTTTTGCAGTTCAACGGATCAAAACTCTGTACTATCCAGTTTTGGGCCTTTGGTATCTAAAAAAACACAGTTTGAATGTGTTGCTCACTGTTCAGCCGCAATTATACCTATTTAAAATAGTGTGGTATAACACAGTAAACAATAACTGTGGTTTTGCCATCCCACGGTAAAAAATCTCTATTATTCAAATTTTGGTATATATTCCGTAAAGAGAAACAGTAGTGTCTCCTGACTGTTGTGACACGAAAATATATCTCTTGAAAATAGTCTGGTGTAGGCCCAACAAATCCCAGTGTGGTTTTGCAGTTCAACGGGTCAAATCTCTGTACTATCCAGTTTTGGGCCTTTGGTATCTAAAAAACCCAGTTTGAGTGTGTCGCTCACTGTTCAGCCGCAATTATATATATTTAAAAAAAGCTGGTATAACCCAGTAAACAATAACTGTGGTTTTGCCATCCCACGGTAAAAAATCTCTATTATTCTTGTTTTCGTATATTTTCCGTAAAGAAAAACAGTAGTGTCTCCTGACTGTTGTGACACAAAAATATATCTGTTGAAAATAGTCTGGTGTAGGCCCGACAAATCCCAGTGTGGTTTTGCAGTTCAATGGGTCAAATCTCTGTGCTATCCAGTTTTGGGCCTTTGGTATATAAAAAAAACACAGTTTGAGTGTGTCGCTCACTCTTCAGCCGCAATTAAATCTATTTAAAACAGTCTGGTATACCCCAGTAAACAATAACTGTGGTTTTGCCATCCCACGGTAAAAAATCTCTATTATTCAGGTTTTGGTATATTTTCCATAAAGAAAAACAGTAGTGTCTCCTGACTGTTGTGACACAAAAATATATCTGTTGAAAATAGTCTGGTGTAGGCCCGACAAATCCCAGTGTTGTTTTGCAGTTCAACGGATTAAATCTCTGTACTATCCAGTTTTGGGCCTTTGGTATCTAAAAAAATCCAGTTTGAATGTGTCGTTCAATGTTCAGCTGCAATTATATCTATTTAAAAAAATCTGGTATACCCCAGTAAACAATAACTGTGGTTTTGCCATCCCACGGTAAAATATCTCTATTATTCAGGTTTTGGTTTATTTTCCGTAAAGAAAAATAGTAGTGTATCCTTACTGTTGTGACACAAAAATATATCTGTTGAAAATAGTCTGGTGTTGGCCCGACAAATCCCAGTGTGGTTTTGCAGTTCAACGGATCAAATCTCTGTACTATCCAGTTTTTGGCCTTTGGTATCTAAAAAAAACACATTTTGAGTGTGTCGCTCACTGTTCAGCCGCAATTATATCTATTTAAAAAAATCTGGTATACCCCAGTAAACAATAACTGTGGTTTTGCCATCCGAGGTAAAAAAATCTCTATTATTCTTGTTTACGTATATTTTCCGTAAAGAAAAACAGTAGTGTCTCCTGACTGTTGTGACCAAAAAATATATCTGTTGAAAATAGTCTGGTGTAGGCCTGACAAATGCCAGTGTGGTTTTGCAGTTTAACGGGTCAAATCTCTGTACTATCCAGTTTTGGGCCTTTGGTATCTAAAAAAACACAGTTTGAGTGTGTCGCTCAATGTTCTGCCGCAATTGTATTTATTTGAAAAAGTCTTGTATACCCCAGTAAACAATAACTGTGGTTTTGCCATCCCACGGTAAAAAATCTATATTATTCAGGTTTTGGTATATATTCCGTAAAGAAAAACAGTAGTGTCTCCTGACTGTTGTGACACAAAAATATACTGTTGAAAATAGTCTGGTGTAGGCACAACAATCCCCAGTGTGGTTTTGCAGTTCAAATGGTCAAATCTCCGTACTATCTAGTTTTGGGCCTTTAGTATCTAAAAAAACACAGTTTGAATGTGTCGCTCACTGTTTAGCCGCAATTGTATCTATTTAAAAAAATCTGGTATACCCCAGTAAACAATAACTGTGGTTTTGCCATCCCATGGTAAAAAATCTCTATTATTCTTGTTTTTGAATATTTTCCGTAAAGAAAAACAGTAGCGTCTCCTGACTGTTGTGACACAAAAATATATCTGTTGAAAATATTCTGGTGTAGGCCCGACAAATCCCAGTGTGGTTTTGCAGTTCAACGGGTCAAATCTCTGTACTATCCAGTTTTGGGCCTTTAGTATCTAAAAAAACACAGTTTGAATGTGTCGCTCACTGTTTAGCCGCAATTATATCTATTTAAAAAGTCTGGTATACCCCAGTAAACAATATCTGTGGTTTTGCCATCCCACGGTAAAAAATCTCTGTTATTCAGGTTTTGGTATATTTTCTGTAAAGAAAAACAGTAGTATCTCCTGACTGTTGTGACACAAAAATATATCTGTTGAAAATAGTCTGGTGTAGGCCTGACAAATCCCAGAGTGGTTTTGCAGTTCAACGGGTCAAATCTCTGTACTATAAAGTTTTGGGCCTTTGTTAACTAAAAAAACACAGTTTGAGTGTGTCGCTCACTGTTCATCCACAATTATATCTATTTAAAAAAGTCTGGCATACCCCAGTAAACAATGACTGTGGTTTTGCCATCCCACGGTAAAAAATCTCTATTATTCTTTTTTTCGTATATTTTCCGTATAGAAAAACAGTAGAGTCTCCTGACTGTTGAGACACAAAAGTATATCTGTTGAAAATAGTGTGGTGTAGGTCTGACAAATCCCAGTGTGGTTTTGCAGTTTAACGGGTCAAATCTCTGTACTATCTAGTTTTGGGCCTTTGGTATCTAAAAAAACACAGTTTGAGTGTGTCACTCACTCTTCAGCCGCAATTGTATCTATTTAAAAAAGTCTTGTATACCCCAGTTAACAATAACTGTGGTTTTGCCATCCCACGGTAAAAAATCTCTATTATTCAGGTTTTGGTATATCTTTCGTAAAGAAAAACAGTAGTGTCTCCTGACTGTTGTGACACAAAAATATATCTGTTGAAAATAGTCTGGTGTAGGCCCGACAAATCCCAGTGTGGTTTTGCAATTCAACTGGTCAAATCTCTGTACTATCCAGTTTTGGGCCTTTGGTATCTAAAAAACACAGTTTGAGTGTGTTGCTCACTGTTCATCCGCAATTATATCTATTTAAAAAAGTCTGGTATACCCCAGTAAACAATAACTGTGGTTTTGCCATCCCACGGTAAAAAATCTCTATTATTCAAATTTTGGTATATATTCCGTAAAGAAAAACAGTAGTGTCTCCTGACTGTTGTGACACAAAAATATACTGTTGAAAATAGTCTGGTGTAGGCCCGACAAGTCCCAGTGTGGTTTTGCAGTTCAAAGGTCAAATCTCTGTACTATCCAGTTTTGGGCCTTTGGTATCTAAAAAAACACGGTTTGAGTGTGTCGCTCACTGTGTAGCCGCAATTATATCTATTTAAAAAGTCTGGTATACCCCAGTAAACAATAAGTGTGGTTTTGCCATCCCACGGTAAAAAATCTCTATTATTCTTTTTTTCGTAAAATTTCCGTAAAGAAAAACAGTAGTGTCTCCTGACTGTTGTGACACAAAAATATATCTGTTGAAAATAGTCTGGTGTAGGCCCAACAAATCCCAGTGTGGTTTTGCAGTTCAAAGGTCAAATCTCTGTACTATCCAGTTTTGGGCCTTTCGTATCTAAAAAAACACAGTTTGAGTGTGTCGCTCACTGTTCATCCGCAATTATATCTATTTAAAAAAGTCTGGTATACCCCAGTAAACAATAACTGTGGTTTTGCAATCCCACGGTAAAAAATCTCTATTATTCAGGTTTTGGTATATTTTCAGTAAAGAAAAACAGTAGTGTCTCCTGACTGTTGTGACACAAAAATATATCTGTTGAAAATAGTCTGGTGTAGGCCCGACAAATGCCAGTGTGATTTTGCAGTTCAACGGATCAAAACTCTGTACTATCCAGTTTTGGGCCTTTGGTATCTAAAAAAACACAGTTTGAATGTGTTGCTCACTGTTCAGCCGCAATTATACCTATTTAAAATAGTGTGGTATAACACAGTAAACAATATCTGTGGTTTTGCCATCCCACGGTAAAAAATCTCTATTATTCAAATTTTGGTATATATTCCGTAAAGAGAAACAGTAGTGTCTCCTGACTGTTGTGACACGAATATATATCTCTTGAAAATAGTCTGGTGTAGGCCCAACAAATCCCAGTGTGGTTTTGCAGTTCAACGGGTCAAATCTCTGTACTATCCAGTTTTGGGCCTTTGGTATCTAAAAAAACACAGTTTGAGTGTGTCGCTCACTGTTCAGCCGCAATTATATATATATTTAAAAAAAGCTGGTATAACCCAGTAAACAATAACTGTGGTTTTGCCATCCCACGGTAAAAAATCTCTATTATTCTTGTTTTCGTATATTTTCCGTAAAGAAAAACAGTAGTGTCTCCTGACTGTTGTGACACAAAAATATATCTGTTGAAAATAGTCTGGTGTAGGCCCGACAAATCCCAGTGTGGTTTTGCAGTTCAACGGGTCAAATCTCTGTGCTATCCAGTTTTGGGCCTTTGGTATATAAAAAAAACACAGTTTGAGTGTGTCGCTCACTGTTCAGCCGCAATTAAATCTATTTAAAACAGTCTGGTATACCCCAGTAAACAATAACTGTGGTTTTGCCATCCCACGGTAAAAAATCTCTATTATTCAGGTTTTGGTATATTTTACATAAAGAAAAACAGTAGTGTCTCCAGACTGTTGTGACACAAAAATATATCTGTTGAAAATAGTCTGGTGTAGGCCCGACAAATCCCAGCGTTGTTTTGCAGTTCAACGGATCAAATCTCTGTACTATCCAGTTTTGGGCCTTTGGTATCTAAAAAAATCCAGTTTGAATGTGTCGTTCAATGATCAGACGCAATTATATCTATTTAAAAAAATCTGGTATACCCCAGTAAACAATAACTGTGGTTTTGCCATTCCACGGTAAAATATCTCTATTATTCAGGTTTTGGTTTATTTTCCGTAAAGAAAAACAGTAGTGTCTCCTGACTGTTGTGACACAAAAATATATCTGTTGAAAATAGTCTGGTGTTGGCCCGACAAATCCCAGTGTGGTTTTGCAGTTCAACGGATCAAGTCTCTGTACTATCCAGCTTTTGGCCTTTGGTATCTAAAGAAACCACATTTTGAGTGTGTCGCTCACTGTTCAGCCGCAATTATATCTATTTAAAAAAGTCTGGTATACCCCAGTAAACAATAACTGTGGTTTTGCCATCCCACGGTAAAAAATCTCTATTATTCAGGTTTTGGTATATTTTCCGTAAAGAAAAACAGTAGTTTCTCCTGACTGTTGTGACACAAAAATATATCTGTTGAAAATAGTCTGGTGTAGGCCCGACAAATCCCAGTGTGGTTTTGCAGTTCCATGGGTCAAATCTCTGTACTGTCCAGTTTTGGGCCTTTGGTATCTAAAAGAACACAGTTTGAGTGTGTCGCTCACTGTTCAGCCACAATTATATCTATTTAAAAAAGTCTGGCATACCCCAGTAAACAATGACTGTGGTTTTGCCATCCAAGGTAAAAAAATCTCTATTATTCTCGTTTTCGTATATTTTCCGTAAAATAAAACAGTAGTGTCTCCTGACTGTTGTGACATAAAAATATATCTGTTGAAAATAGTCTGGTGTAGGCCCGACAAATCCCAGTGTGGTTTTGCAGTTCAATGTGTCAAATCTCTGTACTATCCAGTTTTGGGCCTTTGGTATCTAAAAAAACACAGTTTGAGTGTGTCGCTCACTGTTCAGCCGCAATTATATCTATTTAAAAAAGTCTGGTATACCCCAGTAAACAATAACTGTGGTTTTGCAATCCCACGGTAAAAAATCTCTATTATTCAGGTTTTGGTATATTTTCAGTAAAGAAAAACAGTAGTGTCTCCTGACTGTTGTCACACAAAAATATATCTGTTGAAAATAGTCTGGTGTAGGCCCGACAAATCCCAGTGTGGTTTTGCAGTTCAACGGATCAAAACTCTGTACTATCCAGTTTTGGGCCTTTGGTATCTAAAAAAACACAGTTTGAATGTGTTGCTCACTGTTCAGCCGCAATTATACCTATTTAAAATAGTGTGGTATAACACAGTAAACAATAACTGTGGTTTTGCCATCCCACGGTAAAAAATCTCTATTATTCAAATTTTGGTATATATTCCGTAAAGAGAAACAGTAGTGTCTCCTGACTGTTGTGACACGAAAATATATCTCTTGAAAATAGTCTGGTGTAGGCCCAACAAATCCCAGTGTGGTTTTGCAGTTCAACGGGTCAAATCTCTGTACTATCCAGTTTTGGGCCTTTGGTATCTAAAAAACCCAGTTTGAGTGTGTCGCTCACTGTTCAGCCGCAATTATATATATTTAAAAAAAGCTGGTATAACCCAGTAAACAATAACTGTGGTTTTGCCATCCCACGGTAAAAAATCTCTATTATTCTTGTTTTCGTATATTTTCCGTAAAGAAAAACAGTAGTGTCTCCTGACTGTTGTGACACAAAAATATATCTGTTGAAAATAGTCTGGTGTAGGCCCGACAAATCCCAGTGTGGTTTTGCAGTTCAATGGGTCAAATCTCTGTGCTATCCAGTTTTGGGCCTTTGGTATATAAAAAAAACACAGTTTGAGTGTGTCGCTCACTCTTCAGCCGCAATTAAATCTATTTAAAACAGTCTGGTATACCCCAGTAAACAATAACTGTGGTTTTGCCATCCCACGGTAAAAAATCTCTATTATTCAGGTTTTGGTATATTTTCCATAAAGAAAAACAGTAGTGTCTCCTGACTGTTGTGACACAAAAATATATCTGTTGAAAATAGTCTGGTGTAGGCCCGACAAATCCCAGTGTTGTTTTGCAGTTCAACGGATTAAATCTCTGTACTATCCAGTTTTGGGCCTTTGGTATCTAAAAAAATCCAGTTTGAATGTGTCGTTCAATGTTCAGCTGCAATTATATCTATTTAAAAAAATCTGGTATACCCCAGTAAACAATAACTGTGGTTTTGCCATTCCACGGTAAAATATCTCTATTATTCAGGTTTTGGTTTATTTTCCGTAAAGAAAAACAGTAGTGTATCCTTACTGTTGTGACACAAAAATATATCTGTTGAAAATAGTCTGGTGTTGGCCCGACAAATCGCAGTGTGGTTTTGCAGTTCAACGGATCAAATCTCTGTACTATCCAGTTTTTGGCCTTTGGTATCTAAAAAAAACACATTTTGAGTGTGTCGCTCACTGTTGAGCCGCAATTATATCTATTTCAAAAAGTCTGGTATACCCCAGTAAACAATAACTGTGGTTTTGCCATCCCACGGTAAAAAAATCTCTATTATTCTTGTTTTGGTATATATTCCGTAAAGAAAAACAGTAGTGTCTCCTGACTGTTGTGACACAAAAATATATCTGTTGAAAATAGTCTGGTGTAGGCCTGACAAATCCCAGTGTGGTTTTGCAGTTTAACGGGTCAAATCTCTGTACTATCCAGTTTTGGGCCTTTGGTATCTAAAAAAACACAGTTTGAGTGTGTCGCTCAATGTTCAGCCGCAATTGTATCTTTTTGAAAAAGTCTTGTATACCCCAGTAAACAATAACTGTGGTTTTGCCATCCCACGGTAAAAAATCTCTATTATTCATGTTTTGGTATATATTCCGTAAAGAAAAACAGTAGTGTCTCCTGACTGTTGTGACACAATAATATACTGTTGAAAATAGTCTGGTGTAGGCACAACAAACCCCAGTGTGGTTTTGCAGTTCAAAGGGTCAAATCTCTGTATTATCCAGTTTTGAGCCTTTGGTATCTAAAGACACCCAGTTTGAGTGTGTCGCTCACTGTTCAGCCGCAATTATATCTATTTAAAAAAATCTGGTATACCCCAGTAAACAATAACTGTGGTTTTGCGATCCCATGGTAAAAAATCTCTATTATTCTTGTCTTCGTATATTTTCCGTAAAGAAAAACAGTAGTGTCTCCTGACTGTTGTGACACAAAAATATATCTGTTGAAAATAGTCTGGTGAAGGCCCGCCAAATCCCAGTGTGGTTTTGCAGTTCAACGGGTCAAATCTCTGTACTATCCAGTTATGGGCCTTTAGTATCTAAAAAAACACAGTTTGAATGTGTCGCTCACTGTTTAGCCACAATTATATCTATTTAAAAAGTCTGGTATACCCCAGTAAACAATAACTGTGGTTTTGCCATCCCACGGTAAAAAATCTCTATTATTCAGGTTTTGGTATATTTTCTGTAAAGAAAAACAGTAGTTTCTCTTGACTGTTGTGACACAAAAATATATCTGTTGAAAATAGTCTGGTGTAGGCCAGACAAATCCCAATGTGGTTTTGCAGTTCAATGGGTCAAATCTCTGTGCTATCCAGTTTTGGGCCTTTGGTATCTAAAAAAACACAGTTTGAGTGTGTCGCTCACTGTTCAGACGCAATTATATCTATTTAAAAAAGTCTGGTATACCCCAGCAAACAATAACTGTGGTTTTGCCATCCCACAGTAAAAAATCTCTATTATTCAGGTTTTGGTATATTTTTCGTAAAGAAAAACAGTAGTGTCTCCTGACTGTTGTGACACAAAACTATACCTGTTGAAAATAATCTGGTGTAGGCCCGACAAATCCCAGTGTGGTTTTGCAGTTCAACGGGTCAAATCTCTGTACTATCCAGTTTTGGGACTTTGGTATCTAAAAAACACAGTTTGAGTGTGTCGCTCACTGTTCAGCTGCAATTATATCTATTTAAAAATGTCTGGTATACCCCAGCAAACAATGACTGTGGTTTTGCCATCCCAAGGTAAAAAATCTCTATTATTCTTGTTTTCGTATATTTTCCGCAAAGAAAAACAGTAGTGTCTCCTGACTGTTGTGACACAAAAATATATCTGTTGAAAATAGTCTGGTGTAGGTCCGACAAATCCCAGTGTGGTTTTGCAGTTCAACGGATCAAATCTCTGTACTATCCAGTTTTTGGCCTTTGGTATCTAAAAAAAACACATTTTGAGTGTGTCGCTCACTGTTCAGCTGCAATTATATCTATTTAAAAAAGTCTGGCATAACCCAGTAAACAATGACTGTGGTTTTGCCATCCAAGGTAAAAAAATCTCTATTATTCTTGTTTTCGTATATTTTCCGTAAAGAAAACAGTAGTGTCTCCTGACTGTTGTGACCCAAAAATATATCTGTTGAAAATAGTCTGGTGTAGGCCTGACAAATCCCAGTGTGGTTTTGCAGTTTAACGGGTCAAATCTCTGTACTATCCAGTTTTGGGCCTTTGGTATCTAAAAAAACACAGTTTGAGTGTGTCGCTCAATGTTCAGCCGCAATTTGAAAAAGTCTTGTATACCCCAGTTAACAATAACTGTGGTTTTGCCATCCCACGGTAAAAAAATCTCTATTATTCAGGTTTTGGTATATATTCTGTAAAGAAAAACAGTAGTGTCTCCTGACTGTTGTGACACAAAAATATATCTGTTGAAAATAGTCTGGTGTAGGCCTGACAAATCCCAGTGTGGTTTTGCAGTTTAACGGGTCAAATCTCTGTACCATCCAGTTTTGGGCCTTTGATATCTAAAAAAACACAGTTTGAGTGTGTCGCTCAATGTTCAGCCGCAATTGTATCTATTTGAAAAAGTCTTGTATACCCCAGTAAACAATAACTGTGGTTTTGCCATCCCACGGTAAAAAATCTCTATTATTCAGATTTTGGTATATATTCCGTAAAGAAAAACAGTAGTGTCTCCTGACTGTTGTGACACAATAATATACTGTTGAAAATTGTCTGGTGTAGGCACAACAAATCCCAGTGTGGTTTTGCAGTTCAAAGGGTCAAATCTCTGTACTATCCAGTTTTGGTCCTTTGGTATCTAAAGACACCCAGTTTGAGTGTGTCGCTCACTGTTCAGCCGCAATTATATCTATTTAAAAAAATCTGGTATACCCCAGTAAACAATAACTGTGGTTTTGCGATCCCATGGTAAAAAATCTCTATTATTCAAATTTTGGTATATATTCCGTAAAGAGAAACAGTAGTGTCTCCTGACTGTTGTGACACAAAAATATATCTCTTGAAAATAGTCTGGTGTAGGCCCGACAAATCCCAGCGTGGTTTTGCAGTTCAACGGATCAAAACTCTGTACTATCCAGTTTTGGGCCTTTGGTATCTAAAAAAACACAGTTTGAATGTGTTGCTCACTGTTCAGCCGCAATTATACCTATTTAAAATAGTCTGGTATAACACAGTAAACAATAACTGTGGTTTTGCCATCCCACGGTAAAAAATCTCTATTATTCAAATTTTGGTATATATTCCGTAAAGAGAAACAGTAGTGTCTCCTGACTGTTGTGACACAAAAATATATCTCTTGAAAATAGTCTGGTGTAGGCCCGACAAATCCCAGTGTGGTTTTGCAGTTCAACGGGTCAAATCTCTGTGCTATCCAGTTTTGGGCCTTTGGTATATAAAAAAACACAGTTTGAGTGTGTCGCTCACTGTTCAGCCGCAATTAAATCTATTTTAAAAAGTCTGGTATACCCCAGTAAACAATAACTGTGGTTTTGCCATACCGCGGTAAAAAATCTCTATTATTCAGGCTTTGGTATATTTTCCATAAAGAAAAACAGTAGTGTCTCCTGACTGTTGTGACACAAAAATATATCTGTTGAAAATAGTCTGTTGTAGGCCCGACAAATCCCAGTGTTGTTTTGCAGTTCAACGAATAAAATCTCTGTACTATCCAGTTTTGGGCCTTTGGTATCTAAAAAAATCCAGTTTGAATGTGTCGTTCACTGTTCAGCCGCAATTTTATCTATTTAAAAAAATCTGGTATACCCCAGTAAACAATAACTGTGGTTTTGCCATCCGAGGTAAAAAAATCTCTATTATTCTTGTTTTCGTATATTTTCCGTAAAGAAAAACAGTAGTGTCTCCTGACTGTTGTGACCCAAAAATATATCTGTTGAAAATAGTCTGGTGTTGGCCTGACAAATCCCAGTGTGGTTTTGCAGTTTAACAGGTCAAATCTCTGTACTATCCAGTTTTGGGCCTTTGGTATCTAAAAAAACACAGTTTGAGTGTGTTGCTCAACGTTCAGCCGCAATTGTATTTATTTGAAAAAGTCTTGTATACCCCAGTAAACAATAACTGTGGTTTTGCCATCCCACGGTAAAAAATCTATATTATTCAGGTTTTGGTATATATTCCGTAAAGAAAAACAGTAGTGTCTCCTGACTGTTGTGACACAAAAATATACTGTTGAAAATAGTCTGGTGTAGGCACAACAATCCCCAGTGTGGTTTTGCAGTTCAAAGGGTCAAATCTCCGTGCTATCTAGTTTTGGGCCTTTAGTATCTAAAAAAACACAGTTTGAATGTGTCGCTCACTGTTTAGCCGCAATTATATCTATTTAAAAAGTCTGGTATACCCCAGTAAACAATATCTGTGGTTTTGCCATCCCACGGTAAAAAATCTCTGTTATTCAGGTTTTGGTATATTTTCTGTAAAGAAAAACAGTAGTATCTCCTGACTGTTGTGACACAAAAATATATCTGTTGAAAATAGTCTGGTGTAGGCCTGACATATCCCAGAGTGGTTTTGCAGTTCAACGGGTCAAATCTCTGTACTATAAAGTTTTGGGCCTTTGTTATCTAAAAAAACACAGTTTGAGTGTGTCGCTCACTGTTCATCCACAATTATATCTATTTAAAAAAGTCTGGCATACCCCAGTAAACAATGACTGTGGTTTTGCCATCCCACGGTAAAAAATCTCTATTATTCTTTTTTTCGTATATTTTCCGTAAAGAAAAACAGTAGAGTCTCCTGACTGTTGAGACACAAAAGTATATCTGTTGAAAATAGTGTGGTGTAGGTCCGACAAATCCCAGTGTGGTTTTGCAGTTTAATGAGTCAAATCTCTGTACTATCTAGTTTTGGGCCTTTGGTATCTAAAAAAACACAGTTTGAGTGTGTCGCTCACTGTTCAGCCGCAATTGTATCTATTTAAAAAAGTCTTGTATACCCCAGTTAAAAATAACTGTGGTTTTGCCATCCCACGGTAAAAAATCTCTATTATTCAGGTTTTGGTATATCTTCCGTAAAGAAAAACAGTAGTGTCTCCTGACTGTTGTGACACAAAAATATATCTGTTGAAAATAGTCTGGTGTAGGCCCGACAAATACCAGTGTGGTTTTGCAGTTCAACTGGTCAAATCTCTGTACTATCCAGTTTTGGGCCTTTGGTATCTAAAAAACACAGTTTGAGTGTGTTGCTCACTGTTCATCCGCAATTATATCTATTTAAAAAAGTCTGGTATACCCCAGTAAACAATAACTGTGGTTTTGCCATCCCACGGTAAAAAATCTCTATTATTCAAATTTTGGTATATATTCCGTAAAGAAAAACAGTAGTGTCTCCTGACTGTTGTGACACAAAAATATACTGTTGAAAATAGTCTGGTGTAGGCCCGACAAGTCCCAGTGTGGTTTTGCAGTTCAACGGGTCAAATCTCTGTACTATCCAGTTTTGGGCCTTTGGTATCTAAAAAAACACGGTTTGAGTGTGTCGCTCACTGTGTAGCCGCAATTATATCTATTTAAAAAGTCTGGTATACCCCAGTAAACAATAACTGTGGTTTTGCCATCCCACGGTAAAAAATCTCTATTATTCTTTTTTTCGTATATTTTCCGTAAAGAAAAACAGTAGTGTCTCCTGACTGTTGTGACACAAAAATATATCTGTTGAAAATAGTCTGGTGTAGGCCCGACAAATCCCAGTGTGGTTTTGCAGTTCAAAGGTCAAATCTCTGTACTATCCAGTTTTGGGCCTTTGGTATCTAAAAAAACACAGTTTGAGTGTGTCGCTCACTGTTCAGCCGCATTTATATCTATTTAAAAAAGTCTGGTATACCCCAGTAAACAATAACTGTGGTTTTGCAATCCCACGGTAAAAAATCTCTATTATTCAGGTTTTGGTATATTTTCCGTAAAAAAATACAGTAGTGTCTCCTGACTGTTGTGACACAAAAATATATCTGTTGAAAATAGTCTGGTGTAGGCCCGACAAATCCCAGTGTGGTTTTGCAGTTCAACGGGTCAAATCTCTGTACTATCCAGTTTTGGGCCTTTGGTATCTAAAAAACACAGTTTGAGTGTGTCGCTCACTGTTCAGCAGCAATTATATCTAGTTAGAAAAGTCTGGTACACCCCAGCAAACAATAACTGTGGTTTTGCCATCCCAAGGTAACAAATCTCTATTATTCAGGTTTTGGTATATTTTCCGTAAAGAAAAACAGTAGTGTCTCCTGACTGTTGTGACACAAAAATATTTCTGTTGAAAATAATCTGGTGTAGGCCCGACAAATGCCAGTGTGGTTTTGCAGTTCAACGGATCAAATCTCTGTACTATCCAGTTTTGGGCCTTTTGTATCTAAAAAAACACAGTTTGAGTGTGTTGCTCACTGTTCAGCCGCAATTATATCTATTTAAAAAAGTCTGGTATACCCCAGTAAACAATATCTGTGGTTTTGCCATCCCACGGTAAAAAATCTCTATTATTCAAATTTTGGTATATATTCCGTAAAGAAAAACAGTAGTGTCTCCTGACTATTGTGACACAAAAATATACTGTTGAAAATAGTCTGGTGTAGGCCCGACAAGTCCCAGTGTGGTTTTGCAGTTCAAAGGTCAAATCTTTGTACTATCCAGTTTTGGGCCTTTGGTATCTAAAAAAACCCGGTTTGAGTGTGTTGCTCACTGTTTAGCCGCAATTATATCTATTTAAAAAGTCTGGTATACCCCAGTAAACAATAGCTGTGGTTTTGCCATCCCACGGTAAAAAATCTCTATTATTCTTTTTTTCGTATATTTTCCGTAAAGAAAAACAGTAGTGTCTCCTGACTGTTGTGACACAAAAATATATCTGTGGAAATAGTCTGGTGTAGGCCCGACAAATCCCAGTGTGGTTTTGCAGTTCAAAGGTCAAATCTTTGTACTATCCAGTTTTGGGCCTTTGGTATCTAAAAAAACACAGTTTGAGTGTGTCGCTCACTGTTCAGCCGCATTTATATCTATTTAAAAAAGTCTGGTATACCCCAGTAAACAATAACTGTGGTTTTGCAATCCCATGGTAAAAAATCTCTATTATTCAGGTTTTGGTATATTTTCCGTAAAAAAATACAGTAGTGTCTCCTGACTGTTGTGACACAAAAATATATCTGTTGAAAATAGTCTGGTGTAGGCCCGACAAATCCCAGGGTGGTTTTGCAGTTCAACGGGTCAAATCTCTGTACTATCCAGTTTTGGGCCTTTGGTATCTAAAAAACACAGTTTGAGTGTGTCGCTCACTGTTCAGCCGCAATTATATCTAGTTAGAAAAGTCTGGTACACCCCAGCAAACAATAACTGTGATTTTGCCATCCCAAGGTAACAAATCTCTATTATTCAGGTTTTGGTATATTTTCCGTAAAGAAAAACAGTAGTGTCTCCTGACTGTTGTGACATAAAAATATATCTGTTGAAAATAATCTGGTGTAGGCCCGACAAATCCCAGTGTGGTTTTGCAGTTCAACGGATCAAATCTCTGTACTATCCAGTTTTGGGCCTTTTGTATCTAAAAAAACACAGTTTGAGTGTGTTGCTCACTGTTCAGCCGCAAATATATCTATTTAAAAAAGTCTGGTATACCCCAGTAAACAATAACTGTGGTTTTGCCATCCCACGTTAAAAAATCTCTATTTTTCAAATTTTGGTATATATTCCGTAAATAAAAACAGTAGTGTCTCCTGACTGTTGTGACACAAAAATATACTGTTGAAAATAGTCTGGTGTAGGCCCGACAAGTCCCAGTGTGGTTTTGCAGTTCAAAGGGTCAAATCTCTGTACTATCCAGTTTTCGGCCTTTGGTATCTAAAAAAACCCAGTTTGAGTGTGTCGCTCACTGTTCAGCCGCAATTATATCTATTTAAAAAAATCTGGTATACCCCAGTAAACAATAACTGTGGTTTTGCCATCCCATGGTACAAAAATCTCTATCATTCTTGTTTTCGTATATTTTCCGTAAAGAAAAACAGTAGTGTCTCCTGACTGTTGTGACACAAAAATATATCTGTTGAAAATAGTCTGGTGTAGGCCCGACACATCCCAGTGTGGTTTTGCAGTTCAACGGGTCAAATCTCTGTACTATCCAGTTTTGGGCCTTTGGTATCTAAAAAAACCCATTTTGAGTGTGTCGCTCACTGTTCAGCTGCAATTATATCTATTTAAAAAAGTCTAATATACCCCAGTAAACAATAATTGTGGTTTTGCCATCCCACGGTAAAAAATCTCTATTATTCAGGTTTTGGTATATTTTCCGTAAAGAAAAACAGTAGTGTCTCCTGACTGTTGTGACACAAAAATAAATCTGTTGAAAATAGTCTGGTGTAGGCCCGACAAATCCCAGTGTGGTTTTGCAGTTCAACGGGTCAAATCTCTGTACTATCCAGTTTTGGGCCTTTAGTATCTAAAAAAACACAGTGTGAGTGTGTCGCTCACTGTTTAGCCGCAATTATATCTATTTAAAAAGTCTGGTATACCCCAGTAAACAATAACTGTGGTTTTGCCATCCCACGTTAAAAAATCTCTATTATTCAGGTTTTGCTATATTTTCCGTAAAGAAAAACAGTAGTGTCTCCTGACTGTTGTGACACAAAAATATATCTGTTGAAAATAGTCTGGTGTAGGCCTGACAAATCCCAGAGTGGTTTTGCAGTTCAACGGGTCAACTCTCTGTACTATAAAGTTTTGTGCCTTTGCTATCTAAAAAAACACAGTTTGAGTGTGTCGCTCACTGGTCAGTCACAACTATATCTATTTAAAAAAGTCTGGCATACCCCAGTAAACAATGACTGTGGTTTTGCCATCCCACGGTAAAAAATCTCTATAATTCTTTTTTTCGTATATTTTCCGTAAAGAAAAACAGTAGTGTCTCCTGACTGTTGTGACACAAAAATATATCTGTTGAAAATAGTCTGGTGTAGACCCGACAAATCCCAGTGTGGTTTTGCAGTTCAACGGTTCAAATTTCTGTACTATACAGTTTTGGGCCTTTTGTATCTAAAAAACACAGTTTGAGTGTGTCGCTCACTGTTCAGCCGCAATTATATCTATTTAAAAAAAATCTGGTATACCCCAGTAAAAAATAACTTTGGTTTTGCCATCCCATGGTAAAAAATCTCTATTATTCTTGTTTTCGTATATTTTCCATAAAGAAAAACAGTAGTGTCTCCTGACTGTTGTGACACAAAAATATATCTGTTGAAAATAGTCTGGTGTAGGCCCGACAAATCCCAGAGTGGTTTTGCAGTTTTATGGGTCAAATCTCTGTACTATCCAGTTTTGGGCCTTTGGTATCTAAAAAAAACCCAGTTTGAGTGTGTCGCTCACTGTTCAGCTGCAATTATATCTATTTAAAAAAGTATAATATACCCCAGTAAACAATAACTGTGGTTTGCCATCCCACGGTAAAAAATCTCTATTATTCTTGTTTTCGTATATTTTCCATAAAGAAAAACAGTAGTGTCTCCTGACTGTTGTGACACAAAAATAAATCTGTTGAAAATAGTCTGGTGTAGGCCTGACAAATCCCAGTGTGGTTTTGCAGTTCAATGGGTCAAATCTCTGTACTATAATGTTTTGGGCCTTTGGTATCTAAAAAAACACAGTTTGAGTGTGTCGCTCACTGTTCAGCCACAATTATATCTATTTAAAAAAGTCTGGCATACACCAGTAAACAATAACTGTGGTTTTGCCATACCACAGTAAAAAATCTCTATTATTTAGGTTTTGGCATATTTTCCGTAAAGAAAAACAGTAGTGTCTCCTGACTGTTGTGACACAAAAATATATCTGTTGAAAATAGTCTGGTGTAGGCCCGACAAATCCCAGTGTGGTTTTGCAGTTCAGCGGGTCAAAGCTCTGTACTATCCAGTTTGGGGCCTTTGGTATCTAAAAAACACAGTTTGAGTGTGTCGCTCACTGTTCAGCCACAATTATATCCATTTAAAAAAGTCTGGCACACCCAAGTAAACAATAACTGTGGTTTTGCCATCCCACGGTAAAAAATCTCTATTATTCAGGTTTTGGTATATTTTCCGTAAAGAAAAACAGTAGTGTCTCCTGACTGTTGTGACACAAAAATATATCTGTTGAAAATAGTCTGGTGTAGGCCTGACAAATCCCAGAGTGGTTTTGCAGTTCAACGGGTCAACTCTCTGTACTATAAAGTTTTGTGCCTTTGCTATCTAAAAAAACACAGTTTGAGTGTGTCGCTCACTGGTCAGCCACAATTATATCTATTTAAAAAAGTCTGGCATACCCCAGTAAACAATGACTGTGGTTTTGCCATCCCACGGTAAAAAATCTCTATAATTCTTTTTTTCGTATATTTTCCGTAAAGAAAAACAGTAGTGTCTCCTGACTGTTGTGACACAAAAATATATCTGTTGAAAATAGTCTGGTGTAGACCCGACAAATCCCAGTGTGGTTTTGCAGTTCAACGGTTCAAATTTCTGTACTATACAGTTTTGGGCCTTTTGTATCTAAAAAACACAGTTTGAGTGTGTCGCTCACTGTTCAGCCGCAATTATATCTATTTAAAAAAAATCTGGTATACCCCAGTAAAAAATAACTTTGGTTTTGCCATCCCATGGTAAAAAATCTCTATTATTCTTGTTTTCGTATATTTTCCATAAAGAAAAACAGTAGTGTCTCCTGACTGTTGTGACACAAAAATATATCTGTTGAAAATAGTCTGGTGTAGGCCCGACAAATCCCAGAGTGGTTTTGCAGTTTTATGGGTCAAATCTCTGTACTATCCAGTTTTGGGCCTTTGGTATCTAAAAAAAACCCAGTTTGAGTGTGTCGCTCACTGTTCAGCTGCAATTATATCTATTTAAAAAAGTCTAATATACCCCAGTAAACAATAACTGTGGTTTTGCCATCCCACGGTAAAAAATCTCTATTATTCTTGTTTTCGTATATTTTCCATAAAGAAAAACAGTAGTGTCTCCTGACTGTTGTGACACAAAAATAAATCTGTTGAAAATAGTCTGGTGTAGGCCTGACAAATCCCAGTGTGGTTTTGCAGTTCAATGGGTCAAATCTCTGTACTATAATGTTTTGGGCCTTTGGTATCTAAAAAAACACAGTTTGAGTGTGTCGCTCACTGTTCAGCCACAATTATATCTATTTAAAAAAGTCTGGCATACACCAGTAAACAATAACTGTGGTTTTGCCATAACACAGTAAAAAATCTCTATTATTCAGGTTTTGGCATATTTTCCGTAAAGAAAAACAGTAGTGTCTCCTGACTGTTGTGACACAAAAATATATCTGTTGAAAATAGTCTGGTGTAGGCCCGACAAATCCCAGTGTGGTTTTGCAGTTCAGCGGGTCAAAGCTCTGTACTATCCAGTTTGGGGCCTTTGGTATCTAAAAAACACAGTTTGAGTGTGTCGCTCACTGTTCAGCCACAATTATATCCATTTAAAAAAGTCTGGCACACCCAAGTAAACAATAACTGTGGTTTTGCCATCCCACGGTAAAAAATCTCTATTATTCAGGTTTTGGTATATTTTCCATAAAGAAAAACAGTAGTGACTCCTGACTGTTGTGACACAAAAATATACCTTTTTAAAATAGTCTGATGTAGGCCCGACCAATGCCAGCGTGGTTTTGCAGTTCAACGGGTCAAATCTCTGTACTAACCCGTTTTGGGCCTTTGGTATCTAAAAAAACACAGTTTGAGTGTGTCGCTCACTGTTCAGCCGCAATTATATCTATTTTAAAAAGTCTGGTATACCCCAGTAAGCAATAACTGCGGTTTCGCCATCCCAGGGTAAAAAATCTCTATTATTCAGGATTTGGTATATTTTCCGTAGAGAAAAACAGAAGTATCTCCTGACTGTTGTGACACAAAAATATATCTGTTGAAAATAGTCTGGTGTAGGCCCGACAAATCCCAGTGTGGTTTTGCAGTTCAACGGGTCAAATCTCTGTACTATCCAGTTTTGGGCCTTTGGTATCTAAAAAAACATGGTTTGAGTGTGTCTCTCACTGTTCAGCCGCAATTATATCTTTTTAAAAAAGTCTGGTACACCCCAGTAAACAATAACTGTGGTTTTGCCATCCCACGGTAAAAAATCTCTAGGTTTTGGTATTTTTTCCATAAAGAAAAACAGTAATAGTTTCTCCCTTATTGTTCAGATTGTTTAAAAGAGTCGGGTGTAGGCCACAGAAATAGAACTGTGTTTTTTCTTTTCCACGGTTCTAATCTACTTTTTATTACCCTTTTTCCATTGATAGTGCAAGTGTAGATATTTTACTTCCTTTACAATGGGCAAGGCGCTTGGCAAGGGACGTGGAAGTGTACTTTCTGGTGATGGTTCGTGCCGATGATGGGGCCGTGGCCAAGGTGAAAATGTGCCACAACCCACAGCCACATCTTCTCGCTCCCACTTCTTGACCGAATTACTAGGGAAGCACAGAACAACACCAGTATTGAGAACTGATCAGTGTGAACAGGTTATTAATTGGATGGCAGATAATACTTCCAGTTACCTGGGCTCCACCACCTCCGATCTGTCTTCCACACGGTCAACTCTTAGTAGCCTTGAGTCTCGACCGCATATTCCTCTTCACCCTGATGCTCCTTCCTCCCACCATGCCGAGTGTCGTCAGACAGCAATTGATCATACACTTGGACACTCTGAAGAGCTGTTCACTGGTCCATTTCCAGATTTGTGCCCCTCGCCTGATACCCTTGAAGTGGTGGAAGAGGAGATCCCATGTAGCGATGCCCAAATATTTGAACAGCCACGGCCACAGGAAGTCAACGCTGGCAATTTGTCACAAGATGTGGACGATGACGAGACACAATTGCCAGCAAGTGAGGAGGAGCATCGTGGTGCGCAAGTGGAAGAGGAGGAGCTAGTGGATGATCTAGTACCTGACCCAACATGGCAGGAGGACATGCAGAGTGAGGCCAGCAGCACACAGGGGGAGGGAGGAAGAGTACCCCAACAGGCAGGAAGAAGCAGTGTGGTGGCCGCAGACAGAAGGCGGGCAACCGTTCCCCGTAACACCAACACGAGGGACGTTGCCAGTACAAGCGGTAGGTCTTCCAGAGTCTGGAATTATTTTAAAGACTCTGCTGATAACCCCAAAAAGGCCATATGTTCCACCTGCCATGTCAGCATCAGCAGGGGTGACAAAACTACCAGCCTGACCACCACCAGCATGATCAGGCACATGGCATCAAAGCACCCGACTTTGTGGGGCGAAACCCAGGGTCCACGACCAGTGTCAGCGGGTGTCACCATTGCTTTTTCCACTGTTGTGCGTGCAATAGAACCCCCTGTGTTGTGTGTGCAAGGCAATCCCCTGTCCATACTGCATGTAAAGATGCCCCTCCTCTCAGTCTTCACTTGTTATGGCAGTTTCTCAAGAAACAGCATCAACGTCCACGTCCACGTCCCACCGCAGCGTTCAATTGTCCATATCCCAGACATTTGAACGAAAGCGGAAATTCGCAGCTAACGCCCCACAGGCCACAGTCCTAAACTCGCACATTTCACTACTGCTTGCATTGGAAATGCTGTCTTTTAGGCTGATGGAGACGGAATCCTTCCGCAATCTTATGGCGGTGGCCGTCCCTCGGTACTCGGTCCCCAGCCGACACTATTTTGCCCGGTGTGCCATCCCCGCACTACACAAGCACGTGTCCCAAAGCATCTGCCATGCTCTCAACAACGCAGTTACTGACAACGGACACGTGGACAAGTGCTTGTGGCCAGGGACGGTGCATCTCTCTGACGGCACACTGGGTAAACATAGTGGAAGCCAGGACCCAGTCGGACCTTGGGACGGAACACGTCCTCCCCACACCGAGGATTGCGGGCCCTATGTCAGTCAGAGTTGCCCCCACAGTGTACAGCTCCTGCGCATCATCCTCCTCCTCCTCCTCATGTTCAGCCTCCATCTCAGATATCACCACATCAGTTACAAGCTGGAAGCACTGCAGTACTGCCTCCGCCAAGTGGCAACAGGCTGTGCTGAAACTCATAAGCTTAGGTGATAAACCTCACACTGCTTGTGAGTTGTGGACAGCTGTGAAAGAGCAGGCAGATCTGTGGCTGAGACCGCTGAACCTACATCCTGGCATGGTCGTATGTAACAATGGCCATAACCTGGTGGCGGCTCTGAGGCGAGGTGAGATCACACACGTACCATGCCTGGCTCATGTGCTTAACCTCATGGTTCAGAGGTTTCTTAAATTGTACCCCGAGTTGCCAGATCTGCTCGTGAAAGTACACCGCCTGTCAGCTCATTTTCGCAAGCAGGCTACAGCTTCCGCCGCCCTTGCTGTGTTGCAGCAGCGTTTGCAGCTTCCGGCACACCGACCGGTGTGTGATGTCCCCACACGTTGGAACTCTACCCTCCACATGTTGAAAAGGATTTGTGAGCAGAAGAGAGCAGTTGTGGAGTACCAGATGCAACAAGGCCGTCGATATTCAGGTCAGACTCCACACATAAGACCTCAGGAGTGGACCTGGATGTCTGACATATATACCATCCTGACAAACTTTGAGGAGGCCACCAAGATGGTGAGTGGTGATGACACCATCATTAGTGTCAGCATCCCACTTGTCTGTCTTTTGCAACGCTCTCTGCAGAGAATTAAAGAGGAGGCATTGCAGCCAGAGTATGATGAGATGGATCAAGAAGACGTAGTGGGCGATTACACACAGCCCATCCTCATCTCATCCCAACATGCATTGGTGGACAATGAGGTAGAGCAGGAGGCAGAGGAGGAAGAACAGGAGCTGCTATCATGTGCTGTAGACGGTAGTACTTGTACAAGTGTCATACCATCGGTTTAGCGTGGGTGGCCTGAGGACAGGGGGGGAGGAGGAGGAGGGCATGGTCAGTCATCATCTTGGTGAGGACACGGAAATCTTGCCCGTTACCAGTCTGGCACGCATGGCTGACTTTATGTTACGCTGCCTTAACCGTGACCCTCGTGTTGTCAAAATGTTGGGTGACAGTCATTACTGGTTGGTGACACTTTTAGACCCCTGCTACAAGGAGAACTTTCACTCTCTTATTCCTGAGGTGGAGAGGTCTACAAAAATGGGGTAGTACCAAAAGGCCCTTGCTGCAGAACTCTTAAAAAAATTCCCATCTGAACACGCTAGAGGCGGAGGTCACAGTTCGTTGCACAACCAAGGCGTACAGGTGAGAGAGATGCAACTCCAATCAAGCAGAGGCAGGGGAACACTGTTAATGCTCTGGAACAGATTTCTGACACCCGCCCAGCTTACAGGCCCTGAGGCGCGGGGTACTCTCACAAGGAATGGAAAGTTTCAAAAGATGGTGAGGGAGTACCTTGCCGACCGTACCAGCGTCCTCCGTGATTCCTCTGTGCCTTTTAATTATTGGTATCCAAGCTGGACACTTGGAATGAACTCGCTCTGTATGCCTTGGAGGTCCTGGCCTGCCCTGCCGCTAGCTTGTTATCGGAGCGTGTTTTTAGTGCCACTGGGGGAATTCAAACTGATAAGCGCACTCGCCTGTCAACTGACAATGCTGACAAGCTGACCCTTATCAAAATGAACAAGGGCTGGATTGGGCCAGACTTCTCATCACCACCAAATGACAGCAGAGTAACATAAAGTCAAATCCACTGTGTTATTTCGGGAGCTGCATTCACATGCACCGCTTCACACCCACACATGGGTATACGCTTCCTCATTTCGGCTGTTTTATGTTGTTCTCTTTATCCTCAGCCTCCACCACCACTATACCACCAGGGTGCCAGCATTGCAAGTTCCTCCGTCCTTATTTTTGTCAGCTTTTGCTTGGAAGGCATAAGCAAATCCTAAGGGATACCCACTCCGCAATAATGGGACTTATGTTTGTAATATGCTGTACTGCATGGGTTTTGTAAGGGGCATTGCAAGTTGCTCCGTCCTAATTTTTGGAAGCTTTCACTTGGAAGGCATAAGCAAATCCTATGGGAGACCCACTCCACAATAATGGGACTTATGTTTGTAATATGCTGTACTACATGGTTCTTGTAAGGGGCATTGCAAGTTGCTCCGTCCTAATTTTTGGAAGCTTTTGCTTGGAAGGCATAAGCAAATACTATGGGAGACCCACTCCACAATAATGGGACTTATGTTTGTAATATGCTGTACTGCATGGTTCTTGTAAGTGGCATTGCAAGTTGCTCCGTCCTAATTTTTGGCAGCTTTTGCTTGGAAGGCATAAGCAAATCCTATGGGAGACCCACTCCGCAATAATGAGACTTATGTTTGTAATATGCTGTACAGCATGGTTCTTGTAAGGGGCATTGCAAGTTGCTCCGTCCTAATTTTTGGAAGCTTTTGCTTGGAAGGCATAAGCAAATCCTATGGGAGACCCACTCCGCAATAATGGGACTTATGTTTGTAATATGCTGTACTGCATGGTTCTTGTAAGGGGCATTGCAAGTTGCTCCATCCTAATTTTTGGCAGCTTTTGCTTGGAAGGCATAAGCAAATCCTATGGGAGACCCACTCCACAATAATGGGACTTATGTTTGTAATATGCTGTACTGCATGGTTCTTGTAAGGGGCATTGCAAGTTGTTCCATCCTAATTTTTGGAAGCTTTTGCTTGGAAGGCATAAGCAAATCCTATGGGAGACCCACTCCGCAATAATGGGACTTATGTTTGTAATATGCTGTACTGCATGGCTCTTGTAAGGGGCACTGCAGTTCCTCATAATTTTTGGAAAGCCTTCCATTCACTGCTTAGGCCAACAGTGCACAGGAGACCCAGTTGCTATAAATGGAAAAAAAGGTTTAGTTAAGGCCCTCCGACCTCCATGTCATTTCCAAGGGGCATTGGAGTGCCTCGAAATTTTTGGTAGGCATTGCACTCACTGTATGCCCTATAACTCAGTAGCCGAACCGCTCCTTTTGTTACAGAAACATATCCTACAAGACATATCTGGTTGACTGGCCTGATATTGATGTGAATGGTCCCTGTTCCTCCTGCTCTTTCTCCTTTGCCACCACCTCATCCATCATTTATCACCTGAAGCTTTGTTTTAACGGGAGTCATAGAACTTGGATAGTAGCAGGAAAACATCCAGCAATCCTCGGAGGAGGTAGGATATGCGCCAAAACGCTGACCACCTCAGGCCTAGCCGCTACTACATACAAGCGCTTGCATTCCAACAAAACAAAGCAGATGCTAACTTCTCTCATCCTCATCATGCTCCTCACCTTGGCACTCTCAACTCCCCTGATGGAGAAGCCAGGGCCCACCGGAGGAGTCTGGTTGTCTGGTGGGCTCGGCCAATGCTGCCCTAAAGCAGGCCAGGCTAAGAAAAGTGTGTCAAAGGTTGCTGGGACAAATAGGGGTGGCTGGGGAGCGAGTATGGACACCCGGCTGCCCCCTGGAGGCTGGGGAGCAAGCGGGGACATCCGGCATCCGGGCGGCTGGGGACTGAGTATGGATACCAGGCCGCTGACGCAGCCATGGTGTGGTGGCCAGATTCCGCCTCCACATGCCTAAAAGGCCCAATTTAAAGTGCAAGCAAGCAGTATAGTTTTGCAGCCTGGGGGTGGGTGTGTGGCAGGCTGCATACTTGCGCTTGCATTGCAAGGAATGGGATTGGTACAATGGAACACTGCCCTGGGACAAGGACTTGAATGGGGATAGTTGCAAGTCTGCAACGACAGGTGCAGGGTGGGAGGCATCTTCGCATGTACCATGAACAGGGGTTTGGCATGCACACACTACAGCGGAATAGGCTCTCCTTCCCACTAAATGCACTGGGGAGGGCACAGGTAATGTTTTGGTATACGCGCTTAATCTTATGTATAAGGCACACCAGGACAAATAGGGGCGCCTGGGGACTGAGTATGGATACCTCGCTGCTGAAGCAGCCATGAGATAGTGGCCAGCTTCGGCCTCCTCCAAACTAAAAGGCCCCATTTCAAGTGCAAGCTAGCAGTATGGCATTGCAGTCTGGGGGTGGGTGGATGGCAGGCTGCACACTTACACTTGCATTAAAAGAAAACAAAGCAGATGCTAACTTCTGTCATCATCATCATGCTCCTCATCTTGGCACTCTCAACTTCCCTGATGGAGAAGCCAGGGCCCACCGGAGGAGTCTGGTTCTCTGGTGGGCTCGTCCAATGCTGCCCTAAAGCAGGCCGGGCTAAGAAAAGTGTGTGGGGGGATGTTCCTAGGAGAAATAGGGGCAGCTGGGGACCGTTTATGGACACCCGGCTGCCCCCTGGCGGCTGGGAACCGTGTGTGGACCCCCGGCAGCAGGGCGGCTGGGGACCGAGACTGAGTATGGATTCCAGGCCGCCAACGCAGCCATGACGTGGTGGCCAGATTCCGCCTCCACATGCCTAAAAGGCCCAATTTCAAGTGCAAGCAAGCAGTATAGTATTGCAGCCTAGGGGTGGGTGGGTGGCAGGCGGCATACTTGCGCTTGTATTGCAAGGAATGGGGGAGGTACAATTGAACACTGCCCTGGGACTACAACTTGCACAGGGATAGTTGCAAGTCTGCATCTTCTGATGCGGCAAGGATCACTTATGATGGCCACACATTTAGACAGTGACCTGGGTGTCAGAGATGCATCAAGGGGTCTTCCCCATGCTGTTCCCATGTCTTTTCAGCACTTTATGCATGTGTCACACAGCACATGGCCAGATAAGGTTGAAAATGTTAAAATGACATTTCCCGGTGAATGCATTTGTCACAGTTGAAAGCAATACAAAAGTGCAAAAACGCATAAAAAATGCTACTTGTGAACATAGCCCAAGGTTGAAGGAGTATTTTTGATTTTGGTTATTTATTTTACCTTATACACAAGTCTTTACCCTGTAAAAGAAATTCCTTAACATATTTCACAGGAAAAAAGTTTCAGTTTCGTTTTTGAACATTTTATTGTGAGCCCATAAAAGTGGCTTAATACCTCTGACCACGTTGTTGACAGCAGTGACCTGGGTGTCAGGAATGCTTCCTGGGGCAATCCCCATGCTGTCCCCATGTCATTTGAGCACTGTCACTATCATTTTGGGCACTTGATAGGCTTTTAAAAGACTGACGGGGGTGCAACCGCAAAAATGCTCGGGTCTCCCATAGACTAACATTGAGGTCGTTGCTCGAGTCAAGCACCCGAGTATCACGGCGAGCTCGGCCCAAGCTTCGAGCACCCGAGCATTTTAGTGCTCGATCAACACTAATATTTAGTCGTTTTCAGCCAATTTTCTGACTTTTTGAAAATTTCACTTTTTTGTGAAAATATCTGCTAAATGAGGGAATAATATGTTTGAGGGTAACCCAGGAGAGTTCCAAATGTGTGTGGGTAGAATACATATGTCCCATGGGGGTAAATTTGAAAAAAGTTGAGAAATATTTTTTTTTGTACTTAATCATTTTTCCGGCATTTGTCAGATTTTCAGAGAGTGGAAATGTCAGTGCGCATGTCCGATTTCAGTTCCAGAGCGATTCGACCGATGAGTCCTTGATATTTAGTCATTTTCAGCCAAATTTCTGACTTTTTGAAAATTTCACTTTTTTGTGTAAATATCTGCTAAATGAGGGAATTAATATGTGTGAGGGTACCCCAGGAGAGTTCCAAATGTGTGGGTAGAATATATATCCCACGGGGGTAAAACTGAAAAAAAGTTTTAAATTTTTTTTTTTGGGATTTATTCATTTTTCCGGCATGTGTCAGATTTCCAGAGAAGGGAAAATGTCAGTGACAATGTCCGATTTCAGTTCCAGAGCCATTCGCCCGAAGAGTCCTTTATATTTAGATGTTTTCAGCCAATTTTCTGACTTTTTGAAAATTTCACTTTTTTGTGAAAATATCCTCTAAATCAGGGAATAATATGTGTGAGGGTATCCCAGGAGAGTTCCAAATGTGTGGGTATAATATATATCCCACGGGGGTAAAATTGAAAAAAACTTAAAAAAAATGTTTTTTAGACTTAGTCATTTTTCCGGCGTTTTTCAGACTTTTAAAGAGGGGGAAATGTCAGTAAGCATGTCCAATTTCAGTTCCAGAGCTATTCACCCGATGAGTCCTTGATATTTAGTCATTTTCAGCCAATTTTCTGACTTTTTTAAAATTTCACTTTTTTTGTGAAAATATCTGCTAAATGAGGGAATAATATGTGTGAGAGTACCCCAGGAAAGTTGCAAATGTGTGGGTAGAATATATATCCCACAGGGGCAAAATTGAAAAAAGTTGAAAAAAAATGTAGATGGGATTTAGTCATTTTTACGGCGTGTGTCAGATTTCCAAAGAAGGGAAAATGTCAGTGAGCATGTATGATTTCAGTTCCAGAGCAATTCGCCCGATGAGTCCTTGATGTTTAGTCGTTTTCAGCCAATTTTTTGACTTTTTGAAAATTTCACTTTTTTTGTTTAAATATCTGCTAAATTAGGGAATAGTATGTGTGAGGGTACCCCAGGAGATTTCCAAATGTGTGGGTAGAATGTATATCACACAGGGGTAAAATTGAAAAAAATGTTAAAAATGAATTTTTTTTGGACTTAGTCATTTTTCCGGCGTGTGTCAGATTTCCAGAGAAGCGAAAATCTCAGTGACCATGTCCGATTTCCATTCCAGAGTGTTTCGTCTGAGGAGTCCTTGATATTTAATGGTTTTCAGCCAATTTTCTGACTTTTTGAAAATCTCACTTTTTTTGTGTAACTATCCGCTAAATGAGGGAATAATATGTGTGAGGGTACCCCAGGAGAGTTCCAAATGTGTGGGTAGAATGTACATCCCACGGGGGTAAAATTGAAAAAAAGCTTAAAATTTTTTTGAGGGGGATTTAGTCATTTTTCAGGCGTTTGTCAGACTTTCAAAGAGGGGAAAATGTCAGTGAGCAAGTCCAATTTCAGTTCCAGAGCGATTCGCCCAATGAGTCCTTGATATTTAGTCGTTTAAAGACAATTTTCTGACTTTTTGAAAATTTCACATTTTGTGTAAATATCCGCTAAATGAGGGAATATGTGTGAGGGTACTCCAGGAGAGTTCCAAATGTGTGGGTAGAATATATATCCTATCAGGGTAAACTTGAAAAAAAGTTGAAAAATAATTTTTTTTTTTACTTAGTCATTTTTCTGCCATGTGTCAGATTTCCAGGGTAGGAGAAATGTCAGTAAGCATGTCCGATTTCAGTTCCACAGCGATTCTCCCAATGAGTCCTTGATATTTAGTCGTTTTCAGCCAATTTTCTGACTTTTTGAAAATTTCACTTTTTTGCGAAAATATCTGCTAAATGAGGGAATAATATGTGTGAGGGAACCCGAGGAGAGTATCAAATGTGAGGGTAGAATATATACCCCACGGGGGTAAAATTGAAAAAGTTGAAAAATAATTTTTTTTTGGACTTAGTCATTTTTCCGGCGTGTGTCAGATTTCCAATGAAGGGGAAATGTCAGTGAGCATGTCCGATTTCAGTTCCAGAGTGATTCGCCCGATGAGCCTTGATATTTAGTCGTTTAAAGACAATTTTCTGACTTTTTGAAAATTTCACATTTTTTGTGTAAATATCCACTAAATGAGGAAATAATATGTATTAGGGTACCCCAGGAGAGCTCCAAATGTGTGGGAAGAATATATATCTCACGGGGGTAAAATTTAAAAAAAAGTTGAAAAAAAATATTTTTGGGACTTAGTCATTTTTCCGGCGTGTGTCAGATTTCCAGAGAAGGGAAAATGTCAGTGAGCATGTCCGATTTCAGTTGCAGAGCGATTTGCCCGATGAGTCCTTGATATTTAGTCGTTTTCAGCCAAGTTTCTGACTTTTTGAATATTTCACTTTTTTTGTGTAAATATCCGCTAAATGAGGGAATAATATGTGGGAGGGTACCCCAGGAGAGTTCCAAATGTGTGGGTAGAATATATATCCCATGGGGGTAAAATTGAAAAAAGCTTAAAAATTTTTTGGGGGGGGATTTAGTCATTTTTCCATCATGTGTCAGATTTCCAGAGAAGGGTAAATGTCAGTGAGGGTGTCCGATTTCAGTTGCAGAGCGATTCGCCTGATGAGTCCTTGATATTTAGTCTTTTTCAGCCAAGTTTCTGACTTTTTGAAAATTTCACTTTTTTGTGAAAATATCTGCTAAATGAGGGAATAATATGTGTGAGGGTAACACAGGAGAGTTCCAAATTTGTTTGCAGAATAAATTTCCAACGGGGGTAAAATTTAAAAAAAGTTGAAAACATTTTTCTTTTGGAGTTAGTCATTTTTCCGGCATTTGACAGACTTTCAAAGAGTGGAAAATGTCAGTGAGCAAGTCCAATTTCAGTTCCAGAGCGATTCAACCGATGAGTCCTTGATATTTAGTCATTTTCAGCCAATTCTCTGACTTTTTCAAAATTTCATTTTTTGTGAAAATATCTGCTAAATGAGGGAATAATATGTGTGAGAGTACCCCAGGAGAGTTGCAAATGTGTGGGTAGAATAAATATCCCACAGGGGCAAAATTGAAAAAAGTTGAAATTTTTTTTTACGGGGGATTTAGTCATTTTTGCGGCATGTGTCAGATTTCCAGAGAAGGGAAAATATCAGTGAGCATATCCTATTTCAGTTCCATAGCGATTCGCCCAATGAGTCCTTGATGTTTAGTCGTTTTCAGCCAATTTTTTGATTTTTTTAAAATTTCACTTTTTTTGTTTAAATATACGCAAAATTAGGGAATAATATGTGTGAGGGTACCCAAGGAAAGTTCCAAATGTGTGGGTAGAATGTATCTCCCACAGGGGTAAAATTGAAAAAAAAATTAAAAAATTAATTTTTTTTGGACTTAGTCATTTTTCCGGTGTGTGTCAGATTTCCAGAGATGGGAAAATCTCAGTCAGCATGTCCAATTTCAGTTCCAGAGTGATTCGCCCAATGAGTCCTTGATATTTAGTCATTTTCAGCCAATTTTCTGACGTTTTCAAAATTTCACTTTTTTTGTGAAAATATCTGCTAAATGAGGGAATAATATGGTGAGAGTACCCCAGGAGAGCGGCAAATGTGTGGGCAGAATGTATATCCCACAGGGGCAAAATTGAAAAAAGTAAAAAAAAAAAATTTAGGGGGGATTTAGTCATTTTTCCGGCGTGTGTCAGATTTCCAGAGAAGGGAAAATGTCAGTGAGAATGTCCGATTTAAGTTCCAGAGTGATTTTACCGATGAGTCCTTGATATTTAGTTGTTTTCAGCCAATTTTCAGATTTTTTCAAAATGTCACTTTTTTTGTGAAAATATCCTCTTAATGAGGGAATAATATTTGTGAGTGTATCCCAAGAGAGTTTCAAATGTCAGAGTAGAATATTTATCCCACGGGGGTAAAATTGAAAAAAAGGTCAAAATTTTTTTTTAGGGACTTAGTCATTTTTCCGGCGTGAGTCAGATTTCCAGAGAAGGGAAAATGTCAGTGAGCATGTCCGATTTAAGTTCAAGAGCGATTCACCCGATGAGTCCTTGATATTTAGTCATTTTCACCCAATTTTCTGACTTTTTGAAAATTTCACTTTTTTTGTGTAAATATTAGCTAAATGAGGGAATAATATGTGAGCGGGTACCCCAAGAGAGTTCCAAATGCATGAGTAGAATACATTTTTCACGGGGGTGCAATTAAAAAAAATGTGAAAAAAAATTGGGGGGGGCTTAGCCATTTTTCTGGCATTTGTAAGACTTTCAGAGAGTGGGAAATGTCAGCGAGTGTGTCCGATATCAGTTCCAGAGCAATTTGCCCAATGAGTTCTTGATATTTAGTCATTTTCAGCCAATTTTCTGACTTTTTTAAAATTTCACTTTTTTGTGTAAATATCTGCAAATGAGGGAATAATATGTGTGAGGGTACCCCATGAGAGTTCCAAATGTGTGGCTAGAATATATATCCCACAAGGGAAAAATTGAAAAAAAGGTGAAAAAAAAATTTTTTTGGACTTGGTCATTTTCCCGGTGTTTGTCAGACTTTTAGAAGGGGGGAAATGTCTGTCAGCATGTCCGATTTCAGCTACAGAGCGATTCGCCTGTTGAGTCCTTGATATTTAGTCATTTTCAGCCAATTTTCTGACTTTTTTAAAATTTCACTTTTTTGTGTAAATATTAGAGATGAGCGTTGTTCGACTCGGACTGTTCGCCAATCTCAAATTCGAGCTGTTTTGGGCGGTGTTCGGCGAACACGAACGATTTGAGAAAAATTCGGCTGATCGAGGTTATGTTCGATAACTGTTCGTGCACCAAAATCATAACTGGATTTTTTCTCAGTAATGATGAAAATTAATGTTAATACGCAGTTTGAGTGTACAGCGGGGTGGGGGGAGGGGCAGGGGATGGATCTCTGCAGGAATAATGAAGATCTCCATTTTTTTTTCTCTTTCCCGCATTTACAGTGGGGAGGTGCAATCTGTCAGCCTATCAGCAGCGCACACACGGAACGAAGTGCTTTTTTTCACACAAGCAAGGGCATGTGTCATTGGCAGTGTATGTCACATGTCCTTGCCCTATAAGACCCAGCCATTTTCCCTGTCGCCACCATTTTCTCACTGCTGCAGCTGCGTGTTAGACGGCACCGCTGTTGCTGTGTGCGCTATACCTTGTTAATTTCAAGCCAATTTTCGCACAAATCTACAGATAGCTTGGGAGTAGGGAATAGTTGTGATTGCAGTCCTTTTAAGGACTAGGTTACAGCATTTCCTACGACTTTTATCATGCAGGTCTGTGCTCTTAAATAGATAGATTGTGGGAGTAAAGACTAATTGTAATTGCAGTCCTTTTCAGGACTAGGTTACATCAGTTCCTATCAGTTTTTGCCAGGCAGGTCTGTGCCAGTGCTGTGCAAGTTTATTTCACAGCATTTGGCTGAATCTAGCAAAGCTAATCCTTTTTGGCCTATTGCAGAGTGTGTTAGTCAGTGGAGTAGCCTATCTGTGTTGCAAGATATACCACCTGTGTATAGAATACCAATTTTTTTACTGCACCTAGTGAAGTAAAATCTTTTGGGCATAGCATCATTCTATTAGTCCATCTATACTGACCTCCATCACGCTGCAAATTCAAAATAATTTTTATCTGCATCTACCTCTGAAAAAATATTTGGGCTTCTAGCTGTGTGTGGGACTTGTTCTATTAGTCCATCTATACTGACCTCCATCAGGTTGCAAACTGAATATAATTTTTTTCTGCATCTAGCCCTGAAAAAATATTTGGCCTTCTAGCAGTGTGTGGGACTTTCTCTCTTAGTCCATCTATACTGACCTCCATCAGGTTGCAAGTTAAAAATAATTTTTATCTGCATCTAGCTCTGAAAAAATATTTGGCCTTCTAGCAGTGTGTGGGACTTTCTCTATTAGTCCATCTATACTGACCTCCATCAGGTTGCAAATTCAAAATAATTTTTTGTCTGCATCTAGCTCTGAAAAAATATTTGGCCTTCTAGCAGTGTGTGGGACTTTCTCTATTAGTCCATCTATACTGACCTCCATCAGGTTGCAAATTAAAAATAATTTTTTGTCTGCATCTAGCTCTGAAAAAATATTTGGCCTTCTAGCAGTGTGTGGGACTTTCTCTATTAGTCCATCTATACTGACCTCCATCAGGTTGCAAATTCAAAATAATTTTTTGTCTGCATCTAGCTCTGAAAAAATATTTGGCCTTCTAGCAGTGTGTCGGACTTTCTCTATTAGTCCATCTATACTGACCTCCATCAGGTTGCAAATTAAAAATAATTTTTATCTGCATCTAGCTCTGAAAAAATATTTGGCCTTCTAGCAGTGTGTGGGACTTTCTCTATTAGTCCATCTATACTGACCTCCATCAGGTTGCAAATTCAAAATAATTTTTTGTCTGCGTCTAGCTCTGAAAAAATATTTGGCCTTCTAGCAGTGTGTGGGAATTTCTCTATTAGTCCATCTATACTGACCTCCATCAGGTTGCAAATTCAAAATAATTTTTTGTCTGCATCTAGCTCTGAAAAAATATTTGGCCTTCTAGCAGTGTGTGGGACTTTCTCTATTAGTCCATCTATACTGACCTCCATCAGGCTGCAAATTAAAAATAATTTTTATCTGCATCTACCTCTGAAAAAATATTTGGGCTTCTAGCTGTGTGTGGGACTTGTTCTATTAGTCCATCTATACTGACCTCCATCAGGTTGCAAATTAAAAATAATTTTTTGTCTGCACCTAGCTCTGAAAAAATATTTGGCCTTCTAGCAGTGTGTGGGACTTGTTCTATTAGTCCATATATACTGACCTCCATCAGGTTGCAAATTGAATATAATTTTTTTCTGCATCTACTTCTGAAAAAATATTTGGGCTTCTAGCAGTGTGTGGGACTTGGTCTATTAGTCCATGTACACTGACCTCCATCAGGTTGCAAATTAAAAATAATTTTTTGTCTGCATCTAGCTCTGAAAAAATATTTGGCCTTCTAGCAGTGTGTGGGACTTTTTCTATTAGTCCATATATACTGACCTCCATCAGATTGCAAATTGAATATATTTTTTTTCTGCATCTACTTCTGAAAAAATATTAGGGCTTCTAGCAGTGTGTGGGACTGGGTCTATTAGTTCATCTATACTGACCTCCATCAGGTTGCAAATTAAAAATAATTTTTATCTGCATCTAGCTCTGAAAAAATATTTGGGCTTCTAGCAGTGAGTGGGACTTGTTCTATTAGTCCATCTATACTGACCTCCATCAGGTTGCAAATTGAATATAATTTTTTTCTGCATCTAACTCTGAAAAAATATTTGGGCTTCTAGCAGTGTGTGGGACTGGGTCTATTAGTTCATCTATACTGACCTCCATCAGGTTGCAAATTAAAAATAATTTTTATCTGCATCTAGCTCTGAAAAAATATTTGGGCTTCTAGCAGTGTGTGGGACTCATTGTATTAGGCCATCTATACCAAGCTCCACCAGCTTTGAAATTAATAATAATTTTTAGCTGCATCTAGCCCTGAAAATAATTTTTCCCAATAGTGGTAGCAATAGAAATATGGGGCGCGCGCCTGGCTAACAAAAATATACGCTTCATAACACAAAACACCAGCCTAGCGCACTGCATTAATAAGATGGCATCATCGTCTCTCCCAGTGCTAGGCCTACTACGCAGGCTAGCATTCCTGTGCCTAAAACACAATGTATGGGTCCGCGCTAGCCACTATGCTGAGGGGTATAATTATGCTGCTAACGCTTTATAACAATTCAATTGGCAGATTTTCACAGAGCTCTTCCACAACGCCCACCCATTGGGCAACAGTTGCCCACCCTCCCTATGGGATCTAGTGGCGAATAGTTGATGCCATTAATCAGAGCGTCAGTTGCCCCGTCAACGTGGCGAGCATACGGTAAGGCATGGGAAGAGTGGACACGACTAGTAGCAGGCAGACGGGTTGACCAATGTGAACAAGCCAGATCACAAGTCACCATAGAATTTCTCCACCAGCTAATGATGAGGGGCATATCAGGGGCGTCAGCGCAGCGGTGTCTGACCGGAGTAGCATTTCACTTCCAACTACTGAATTGGGGAGATGTGACAAAGATTCATCATCAGACAATCCATAAAAGGGTGGAAATGGGGTCAGCCAAGTCAGGAATGTAGACGTCCCGTCCCGTGTCACTAAAACTGATTTCTCACATCTTATCCCTAATAGAGATGAGCGTTGTTCTACTCGAACTGTTCGCCAATCTCAAATTCGAGCTGTTTTGGGCGGTGTTCGAGTCGTTCGGCGAACACGAACAATTTGAGAAAAATTCGGCTGTTCGAGGTTATGTTCGATAACTGTTCGTGCACCAAAATCATAACTGGATTTTTTCTCAGTAATGATGAAAATTAATGTTAATACGCAGTTTGAGTGTACAGCGGGGTGGGGGGAGGGGCAGGGGATGGATCTCTGCAGGAACAATTAAGATCTCCATTTTTTTTTCTCTTTCCCGCATTTGCAGTGGGGAGGTGCAATCTGTCAGCCTATCAGCAGCGCACACACGGAGCGAAGTGCTTTTTTTCACACAAGCAAGGGCATGTGTCATTGGCAGTGTATGTCACATGTCCTTGCCCTATAAGACCAAGCCATTTTCCCCGTCGCCACCATTTTCTCACTGCTGCAGCTGCGTGTTAGACGGCACCGCTGTTGCTGTGTGCGCTATACCTTGTTCATTTGAAGCCAATTTTCGCACAAATCTACAGATAGCTTGGGAGTAGGGAATAGTTGTGATTGCAGTCCTTTTAAGGACTAGGTTACAGCATTTCCTACGACTTTTATCATGCAGGTCTGTGCTCTTAAATAGATAGATTGTGGGAGTAAAGACTAATTGTAATTGCAGTCCTTTTCAGGACTAGGTTACATCAGTTCCTATCAGTTTTTGCCAGGCAGGTCTGTGCCAGTGCTGTGCAAGTTTTTTTCACAGCATTTGGATGAATCTAGCAAAGCTAATCCTTTTTGGCCTATTGCAGAGTGTGTTAGTCAGTGGAGTAGCCTATCTGTGTTGCAAGATATACCACCTGTGTATAGAATACCAATTTTTTTACTGCACCTAGTGAAGTAAAATCTTTTGGGCATAGCATCATTCTATTAGTCCATCTATACTGACCTCCATCATGCTGCAAATTCAAAATAATTTTTATCTGCATCTACCTCTGAAAAAATATTTGGGCTTCTAGCTGTGTGTGGGACTTGTTCTATTAGTCCATCTATACTGACCTCCATCAGGTTGCAAACTGAATATAATTTTTTTCTGCATCTAGCTCTGAAAAAATATTTGGCCTTCTAGCAGTGTGTGGGACTTTCTCTCTTAGTCCATCTATACTGACCTCCATCAGGTTGCAAGTTAAAAATAATTTTTATCTGCATCTAGCTCTGAAAAAATATTTGGCCTTCTAGCAGTGTGTGGGACTTTCTCTATTAGTCCATCTATACTGACCTCCATCAGGTTGCAAATTCAAAATAAGTTTTTGTCTGCATCTAGCTCTGAAAAAATATTTGGCCTTCTAGCAGTGTGTGGGACTTTCTCTATTAGTCCATCTATACTGACCTCCATCAGGTTGCAAATTAAAAATAATTTTTTGTCTGCATCTAGCTCTGAAAAAATATTTGGCCTTCTAGCAGTGTGTGGGACTTTCTCTATTAGTCCATCTATACTGACCTCCATCAGGTTGCAAATTCAAAATAATTTTTTGTCTGCATCTAGCTCTGAAAAAATATTTGGCCTTCTAGCAGTGTGTGGGACTTTCTCTATTAGTCCATCTATACTGACCTCCATCAGGTTGCAAATTAAAAATAATTTTTATCTGCATCTAGCTCTGAAAAAATATTTGGCCTTCTAGCAGTGTGTGGGACTTTCTCTATTAGTCCATCTATACTGACCTCCATCAGGTTGCAAATTCAAAATAATTTTTTGTCTGCATCTAGCTCTGAAAAAATATTTGGCCTTCTAGCAGTGTGTGGGACTTTCTCTATTAGTCCATCTATACTGACCTCCATCAGGTTGCAAATTCAAAATAATTTTTTGTCTGCATCTAGCTCTGAAAAAATATTTGGCCTTCTAGCAGTGTGTGGGACTTTCTCTATTAGTCCATCTATACTGACCTCCATCAGGCTGCAAATTAAAAATAATTTTTATCTGCATCTACCTCTGAAAAAATATTTGGGCTTCTAGCTGTGTGTGGGACTTGTTCTATTAGTCCATCTAAACTGACCTCCATCAGGTTGCAAATTAAAAATAATTTTTTGTCTGCACCTAGCTCTGAAAAAATATTTGGCCTTCTAGCAGTGTGTGGGACTTGTTCTATTAGTCCATATATACTGACCTCCATCAGGTTGCAAATTGAATATAATTTTTTTCTGCATCTACTTCTGAAAAAATATTTGGGCTTCTAGCAGTGTGTGGGACTTGGTCTATTAGTCCATGTACACTGACCTCCATCAGGTTGCAAATTAAAAATAATTTTTTGTCTGCATCTAGCTCTGAAAAAATATTTGGCCTTCTAGCAGTGTGTGGGACTTTTTCTATTAGTCCATATATACTGACCTCCATCAGATTGCAAATTGAATATAATTTTTTTCTGCATCTACTTCTGAAAAAATATTAGGGCTTCTAGCAGTGTGTGGGACTGGGTCTATTAGTTCATCTATACTGACCTCCATCAGGTTGCAAATTAAAAATAATTTTTATCTGCATCTAGCTCTGAAAAAATATTTGGGCTTCTAGCAGTGAGTGGGACTTGTTCTATTAGTCCATCTATACTGACCTCCATCAGGTTGCAAATTGAATATAATTTTTTTCTGCATCTAACTCTGAAAAAATATTTGGGCTTCTAGCAGTGTGTGGGACTGGGTCTATTAGTTCATCTATACTGACCTCCATCAGGTTGCAAATTAAAAATAATTTTTATCTGCATCTAGCTCTGAAAAAATATTTGGGCTTCTAGCAGTGTGTGGGACTCATTGTATTACACCATCTATACCAAGCTCCACCAGCTTTGAAATTAATAATAATTTTTAGCTGCATCTAGCCCTGAAAATATTTTTTCCCATTAGTGGTAGCAATAGAAATATGGGGCGCGCGCCTGGCTAACAAAAATATACGCTTCATAACACAAAACACCAGCCTAGCGCACTGCATTAATAAGATGGCATCATCGTCTCTCCCAGTGCTAGGCCTACTACGCAGGCTAGCATTCCTGTGCCTAAAACACAATGTATGAGTCCGCGCTAGCCACTATGCTGAGGGGTATAAAGCTGCTGCTAACGCTTTATAACAATTCAATTGGCAGATTTTCACAGAGCTCTTCCACAACGCCCATCCATTGGGCAACAGTTGCCCACCCTCCCTATGGGATCTAGTGGCGAATAGTTGATGCCATTAATCAGAGCGTCAGTTGCCCCGTCAACGTGGCAAGCATACGGTAAGGCATGGGAAGAGTGGACACGACTAGTAGCAGGCAGACGGGTTGACCAATGTGAACAAGCCAGATCACAAGTCACCATAGAATTTCTCCACCAGCTAATGATGAGGGGCATATCAGGGGCGTCAGCGCAGCGGTGTCTGACCGGAGTAGCATTTCACTTCCAACTACTGAATTGGGGAGATGTGACAAAGATTCATCATCAGACAATCCATAAAAGGGTGGAAATGGGGTCAGCCAAGTCAGGAATGTAGACGTCCCGTCCCGTGTCACTAAAACTGATTTCTCACATCTTATCCCTAATAGAGATGAGCGTTGTTCTACTCGAACTGTTCGCCAATCTCAAATTCGAGCTGTTTTGGGCGGTGTTCGAGTCGTTCGGCGAACACGAACAATTTGAGAAAAATTCGGCTGTTCGAGGTTATGTTCGATAACTGTTCGTGCACCAAAATCATAACTGGATTTTTTCTCAGTAATGATGAAAATTAATGTTAATACGCAGTTTGAGTGTACAGCGGGGTGGGGGGAGGGGCAGGGGATGGATCTCTGCAGGAACAATGAAGATCTCCATTTTTTTTTCTCTTTCCCGCATTTGCAGTGGGGAGGTGCACTCTGTCAGCCTATCAGCAGCGCACACACGGAGCGAAGTGCTTTTTTTCACACAAGCAAGGGCATGTGTCATTGGCAGTGTATGTCACATGTCCTTGCCCTATAAGACCAAGCCATTTTCCCCGTCGCCACCATTTTCTCACTGCTGCAGCTGCGTGTTAGACGGCACCGCTGTTGCTGTGTGCGCTATACCTTGTTAATTTCAAGCCAATTTTCGCACAAATATACAGATAGCTTGGGAGTAGGGAATAGTTGTGATTGCAGTCCTTTTAAGGACTAGGTTACAGCATTTCCTACGACTTTTATCAGGAGGTCTGTGCTCTTAAATAGATAGATTGTGGGAGTAAAGACTTATTGTAATTGGAGTCCTTTTCAGGACTAGGTTACATCAGTTCCTATCAGTTTTTGCCAGGCAGGTCTGTGCCAGTGCTGTGCAAGTTTTTTTCACAGCATTTGGCTGAATCTAGCAAAGCTAATCCTTTTTGGCCTATTGCAGAGTGTGTTAGTCAGTGGAGTAGCCTATCTGTGTTGCAAGATATACCACCTGTTTATAGAATACCAATTTTTTTACTGCACCTAGTGAAGTAAAATCTTTTGGGCATAGCATCATTCTATTAGTCCATCTATACTGACCTCCATCAGGTTGCAAACTGAATATAATTTTTTTCTGCATCTAGCTCTGAAAAAATATTTGGCTTTCTAGCAGTGTGTCGGACTTTCTCTATTAGTCCATCTATACTGACCTCCATCAGGTTGAAAATTAAAAATAATTTTTATCTGCATCTACAGTACCTCTGAAAAAATATTTGGGCTTCTATCTGTGTGTGGGACTTGTTGTATTAGTCCATCTATACTGACCTCCATCAGGTTGCAAACTGAATATATTTTTTTCTGCATCTACCTCTGAAAAAATATTGGGCTTCTAGCTGTGTGTGGGTCTTGTTCTATTAATCCATCTATACAGACCTCCAATCGGTTGCAAACTGAATATAATTTTTTTCTGCATCTAGCTCTGAAAAAATATTTGGCCTTCTAGCAGTGTGTCGGACTTTCTCTATTAGTCCATCTATACTGACCTCCATCAGGTTGCAAATTAAAAATAATTTTTTTCTGCATCTAGCTCTGAAAAAATATTTGGCTTTCTAGCAGTGTGTCGGACTTTCTCTATTAGTCCATCTATACTGACCTCCATCAGGTTGCAAATGAAAAATAATTTTTATCTGCATCTACAGTACCTCTGAAAAAATATTTGTGCTTCTAGCTGTGTGTGGGACTTGTTGTATTAGTCCATCTATACTGACCTCCATCAGGTTGCAAACTGAATATATTTTTTTCTGCATCTACCTCTGAAAAAATATTGGGCTTCTAGCTGTGTGTGGGTCTTGTTCTATTAATCGATCTATGCAGACCTCCATCAGGTTGCAAACTGAATATAATTTTTTTCTGCATCTAGCTCTGAAAAAATATTTGGCCTTCTAGCAGTGTGTCGGACTTTCTCTATTAGTCCATCTATACTGACCTCCATCAGGTTGCAAATTAAAAATAATTTTTTTCTGCATCTAGCTCTGAAAAAATATTTGGCCTTCTAGCAGTGTGTCGGACTTTCTCTATTAGTCCATCTATACTGACCTCCATCAGGTTGCAAATGAAAAATAATTTTTATCTGCATCTACAGTACCTCTGAAAAAATATTTGGGCTTCTAGCTGTGTGTGGGACTTGTTGTATTAGTCCATCTATACTGACCTCCATCAGGTTGCAAACTGAATATATTTTTTTCTCCATCTACCTCTGAAAAAATATTGGGCTTCTAGCTGTGTGTGGGTCTTGTTCTATTAATCCATCTATACAGACCTCCATCAGGTTGCAAACTGAATATATTTTTTTTCTGCATCTAGCTCTGAAAAAATATTTGGCCTTCTAGCAGTGTGTCGGACTTTCTCTATTAGTCCATCTATACTGACCTCCATCAGGTTGCAAATTAAAAATAATTTTTTTCTGCATCTAGCTCTGAAAAAACATTTGGCCTTCTAGCAGTGTGTCGGACTTTCTCTATTAGTCCATCTATACTGACCTCCATCAGGTTGCAAATGAAAAATAATTTTTATCTGCATCTACAGTACCTCTGAAAAAATATTTGGGCTTCTAGCTGTGTGTGGGACTTGTTGTATTAGTCCATCTATACTGACCTCCATCAGGTTGCAAACTGAATATATTTTTTCTGCATCTACCTCTGAAAAAATATTGGGCTTCTAGCTGTGTGTGGGACTTGTTGTATTAGTCCATCTATACTGACCTCCATAAGGTTGCAAACTGAATATATTTTTTTCTGCATCTACCTCTGAAAAAATATTGGGCTTCTAGCTGTGTGTGGGACTTGTTGTATTAGTCCATCTATACTGACCTCCATCAGGTTGCAAACTGAATATATTTTTTTCTGCATCTACCTCTGAAAAAATATTGGGCTTCTAGCTGTGTGTGGGTCTTGTTCTATTAATCGATCTATGCAGACCTCCATCAGGTTGCAAACTGAATATAATTTTTTTCTGCATCTAGCTCTGAAAAAATATTTGGCCTTCTAGCAGTGTGTCGGACTTTCTCTATTAGTCCATCTATACTGACCTCCATCAGGTTGCAAATTAAAAATAATTTTTTTCTGCATCTAGCTCTGAAAAAATATTTGGCCTTCTAGCAGTGTGTCGGACTTTCTCTATTAGTCCATCTATACTGACCTCCATCAGGTTGCAAATGAAAAATAATTTTTATCTGCATCTACAGTACCTCTGAAAAAATATTTGGGCTTCTAGCTGTGTGTGGGACTTGTTGTATTAGTCCATCTATACTGACCTCCATCAGGTTGCAAACTGAATATATTTTTTTCTCCATCTACCTCTGAAAAAATATTGGGCTTCTAGCTGTGTGTGGGTCTTGTTCTATTAATCCATCTATACAGACCTCCATCAGGTTGCAAACTGAATATAATTTTTTTCTGCATCTAGCTCTGAAAAAATATTTGGCCTTCTAGCAGTGTGTCGGACTTTCTCTATTAGTCCATCTATACTGACCTCCATCAGGTTGCAAATTAAAAATAATTTTTTTCTGCATCTAGCTCTGAAAAAACATTTGGCCTTCTAGCAGTGTGTCGGACTTTCTCTATTAGTCCATCTATACTGACCTCCATCAGGTTGCAAATGAAAAATAATTTTTATCTGCATCTACAGTACCTCTGAAAAAATATTTGGGCTTCTAGCTGTGTGTGGGACTTGTTGTATTAGTCCATCTATACTGACCTCCATAAGGTTGCAAACTGAATATATTTTTTTCTGCATCTACCTCTGAAAAAATATTGGGCTTCTAGCTGTGTGTGGGACTTGTTGTATTAGTCCATCTATACTGACCTCCATCAGGTTGCAAACTGAATATATTTTTTTCTGCATCTACCTCTGAAAAAATATTTGGCTTTCTAGCAGTGTGTCGGACTTTCTCTATTAGTCCATCTATACTGACCTCCATCAGGTTGCAAATTAAAAATAATTTTTATCTGCATCTACAGTACCTCTGAAAAAATATTTGGGCTTCTAGCTGTGTGTGGGACTTGTTGTATTAGTCCATCTATACTGACCTCCATCAGGTTGCAAATTGAATATAATTTTTTTCTGCATCTAACCCAGCCAATAGTTTTGGCCTAATACCACAGTTTGGCCACTCAGCTCTGCTCGGTTACCATCCATTGTTTTTTTGTGCAAACAACTCCAGAGTTGTGAATTAGTTAACCACCAAAATGAGTGGAAAAAGGCCTGCTGCTGGTGGAAAGGGGAATAGGCGTGTTGGGAAGGGGAAAAAAGGTTGTGTCCGTGGGGTAGGTGTTAAAGCAACAGTAACATCTGCAGAAAAAAGACCATCTTCCAGCCAAACTAAAATGTCTACTTCTTTTAGCGGACAATGTGATAAGATCCCTTTCTTACGGCCACGCCAATCGCTACAAATTCCAGATGAGGCACAAAAACAGCAGGTGCTTCAACAGATATCAAGTGCTCCTTTAAGTGGGCTCTCCTCCACATCAACTTCAACATCACAAATACTCCAGTCCTCAAAGGTGTCACCCCAATCGCACTTGCTTCCTCACAGCTCCCAAATCTCCAGCTGCCCGTCTGAGTATGAGGTAGAACAGATGGTTGAGTCTGCAGAGCTGTTTACTCATACTATAGCCTGGGAATCAGAGGTCGACTCCAGTGCTTCTGTGAATCCAGACGAGGAAATGATCTGCACTGATGCCCAGAATCTTTATGAGTCGGATCCAGGACCAGACGCAGAAGGTTCTGACCATAATGTAGACCCTCATTCCCAAACTGTAACTCCTGTTGGTGGAGACAATGAGGAAGACGATGATAAGACTCAAATACCTGATTGGAGCGACAACTTTAGTTTTTTGTCAGGGCAGGAACAGGTTGGCTCTGAGGACGACGGGTGTGATAACGCACAGGGTGATGATGATGAGGTTGGAGATCCCACTTACTGTCAACCCACAGTCAGCCAAGAGATGAGGTCATCAGAGGAGGTGGAGGAAGATGCTAGTGACGACGAGGTCAGGTTGCGCCTTCCTGGACAGAGACGTAGTACTGGAAGCACGTCAACAACTGCATCCTCAAACACAACTCTGCCTCTCACCACAAGTCGTGGTGGCTCTTCAGGTCGCATGGGTGCTAAGCCTTGCATAGCCTGGGCATTTTTTCAGATCGATAAAGATGACCCAACTCGTGTTATCTGTAACATTTGTCAGCAAAAGCTAAGTAGAGGCCAAAAAATACATAGTTTGAGTACTTCATGCATGAACCGGCACATGGACATGAAGCATAAGTTGCAGTGGGAAGCTCAGTGTGCTACAATGCGGCCTAGCCGGCCGGGCCAACCACCGTCTGCCATATCTTGTGCATCCGCGGCCTCTTCATCCTCTGTGACTGGGGGGACAGCAGTCACACCTGTTTTGGGGCGCAGACCTGCCACCTCTTTACCCGCAACAGCCAGCGTGATTGGCAGGTCATCATTTTCTTTGGAGGTAGTAACACCAGCTGGTGTTGAGCGCTGTCCGACATCGATAGCACCACCTTTGGATCAAGGCAACCTAACATGTCCGCCTGCATCTTCCTCACAGACCGGCAATTTGCCGGGGACACCCTTATCAACCCCGTCTAAGCACAATAGCCAGCCCTCGGTCCCTCAGATGTGGACAAGTAAAAGACCATTTCCTCCTAGCCATGAGAAAGCTAAGAGGTTGAATTTCACCATCTGCAAGCTCTTGGCTACAGAAATGCTACCTTTCCGCCTGGTGGACACAGAGGATTTTCGAGACCTTATGTCCGTCGCAGTGCCCCAGTACCAGATGCCCAGTCGGCACTACTTCTCAAAGAAAGGTGTGCCTGCGCTCCACCAGCATGTCGCACACAACATCACCGCTTCTTTGAGAAACTCTGTGTGTGACAGGGTGCATTTCACCACAGACACTTGGACGAGTAGGCATGGACAGGGGCGTTACATGTCGCTGACTGGGCACTGGGTAACTATGGTGACAGCAGGACAAGGGGCTGCTGTCCAAGTCTTGCCGTCCCCACGAGTTGTGCGTCAATCCTCTTTATCTCAAAGTTCCTCCACTGCTTCTGCCTCCTCAACCTCCTCTCGGTCTTCCACCTGCACCCAAAGCCTGTCTGGTCATGCCACAAGCTTTCTAACTGCGCAGAAGGGATCCTGCACACCTCCTTACTATGCTGGCAGTAGGGCTCAACGTCATCAGGCGGTTTTTACATTGAAATGTCTGGGAAATGTGAGTCACACAGCTGAGGAGTTGTGGTCAGCTCTGGAGAACCAATTTCATGAATGGTTGTCTCCACTGGACCTGAAACCAGCGAAGGCCGTGTGCGACAATGCTGCAAACCTGGGTGCGGCCCTTCGCCGGGGCAATGTCACACACGTGCCTTGTATGGCTCACGTGTTGAACCTGGTTGTCCAGCAATTTTTAGCCCACTATCCCAGACTAGATGGCCTTCTGCAGAGGGCACGGTCGCTGTGTGCTCACTTCCGCCGTTCGCATCCCGCAGCTCAGCGACTTACATCTCTACAGAAGTCGTAGGGCCTGCCACTTCACCGGCTAAAATGCGATGTGCCTACCCGGTGGAATTCAACTCTGCACATGTTGCAGCGACTGTGGCAGCACCGACAAGCCCTGGTGCAATACGTTCTGACGTATAGCCTGGGCCAACGAGATTCAGAGGTGGGGCAAATCACGCTGGAGGAGTGGTCTCAGATCAGGGACCTATGCACCCTTCTGCACAGTTTTGAAATGGCGACGAAGATGTTTAGTGCTGACGATGCCATTATCAGCATGACTATTCCGGTGATTTACATGCTGGAGCACATGTTAAACAGAATTCGGAGTCAGGTGGTGGCACAAGAGGAGGTGGAGGAAGTAGAGGAGGAGGAGTTGTATGTGGAAGGGCTAACATCTGCAAGGTCCAGACGGTCGGCAGCACCAAGGCGGCAGGCATGTGAGGGTGGGGGAGATGGTTTTACCAGGGCACATGGTAGCAGCCAAACTAGAGAGGAAGGTGCAGGAGCCCAGGAAGAAGTGGAGGACGAACTGATGGAAGACTCATCAGATGAGGGAGACCTTGATCATATTTCTGTTGTGCGAGGTTGGGGGGAGAGGACAGAGGAAGGAAGCATGATTGTTACCTCGCCACCAACACAACAGGGACTTGGTGCTCCTGGATGCGCAACACACATGAGTGCCTTCTTGCTGCACTACCTGCAACATGACCCTCGAATTGTGAGAATTAGAAATAATCCTGACTACTGGGTTGCCACACTGTTAGATCCCCGGTACAAAAGTAAATTTGCAGAAATTATTCCTGCCATAGAAAGGGATGCACGCATGCAGGAGTATCAGCAGAGACTGTTGCAGAATCTTACATGTGCTTTTCCACAAAATACCAGTGGTGCACGTAGTGAATCTCACAGTTCCAACTTGCCAACCGTGGGACCGTCAAGTGTTCAGCACTCAAACCGTAACAGAACCACAGTATCTGCTGGTAACATCAATTTTGCGGAATCATTTCACCACTTTTTTAGCCCATCCTTTGCAAGGCCACAGGAGACAAGAAGTCTGACACATAGTCAACGCCTAGAGACGATGGTACAGGAGTATCTCCAAGTAAACATTGAAGCCACGACTGTGTCACTGGACCCTTGCTCTTTTTGGGCTTCCAATCTGGATAAATGGCCGGAGCTAGCCACTTACGCCTTGGAGATCTTGTCATGCCCCGCAGCCAGCGTTCTGTCTGAACGTGTGTTCAGCACTGCTGGTGGTGTGCTGACAGATAAGCGCACGCGGCTCTCCACTGATAATGTAGACAGACTCACGTTCATAAAGATGAACAAATCATGGATCCGAAACTACTTTTCTACCCCTGTGTCATCCTGGGGAGAGTAAAAGCTTGATGATTGGTTAAAATCACCCTACCAACCGTTTTAAGCTTTCAAATTACTAATCATGTTTATCTGTATCTTGACTGGAAAATAATTTGGGCTTTGTAGCAGTGTGCAGCACTGATCCTATTAGGCCATCTATACTAAAGCTTCACCAGATTTAAAATTAAAAATAATTTTTAGCTGCATCTAGCCCGGAAAATAATTTTGGGGCTCCGAGATGCGCAAGACACATAAGTGCCTTCTTGCTGCACTACCTGCAGCATGACCCTCATATTGTCAGAATTCGAAGTAATCATGACTACTGGGTTGCCACACTCTTAGATCCCCCAAACTTTTCGATCAACCTTTTCATTTTAATAAAGACCAAAAAAATTGTCATTTTTGAAATTATAAGCATTAGCAGGTTGTTAGAAACTGAAATCAAACAGTTTTCAACTCAAAACTTTATTCTAGGTGATGTTACATTTTCACATAGGACCCCTTGTTCGAAAGGAGCTTCTGAACTCTCTCATCCATTGAATTTGTCAGGTTTTGGATGGATTCTGCTTCAATTGTTTTGCATGAGGACAGAATACCCTCCCAGAGCTGTTGCTTAGATGTGAACTGCCTCCCGCCATCATAGACACTCCTTTTAATGATGCTCCAAAGGTTCTGAATGGGGTAGAGGTCAGGGGAGCATGGGGGTCACACCATAAGTTTGTCCCCTTTTATGCCCATATCAGCCAGAGATGCAGATGTTTTATGTGCAGCATGAGATGGTGCATTATCATGCAGAAAAATGATCTTGCTGTGAAATACACGGTTCTTCTTCTTGAACCATGGCAGGAAGTGCTGTTTGAGAAAATCCACATACATTATGGAGTTCATCTTTAGCGCCTTCAGGGATCCTAAAGAGGCCGACAATCTCTCTCCCCATGATTCCAGCCCAAAACATTACTCCACCTCCTCCTTGTTGGCGCTGTAGCCGTGTTTGCGTGGGGTGTCCATCAACCAGCCATCCTCCACTCCATCCATCTGGACCATCAAGCGCTGCACGGCACTCATCCGTGAACAAAACTGTTTTGAAATCAGTCTTCATGTAATGTTTGGCCCACTGGAGCCGTTTCTGCTTGTGTGAAGTGGATAGAGGAGGTCGACAGGATGGCGTATGCACAGCTGCAAACCTCTGAAGGACCCTGCATCTTGTTGTTCGGGGGACGTTGGAGGCACAAGCAGCTACAAAAACTTGTCTGCTGCTATGACAAGGCTTTTTTGCCGCTGCTCTTTCAACCTGACATAATTGCCTGTAGGAAAGAGTCCTCAATTTGCCCTTATCAGCACGCACACGTGTGTACTGTGAATCAGCTACATATTTCTTGATTGCCAAGACACTTCATCCTGATCATCGCACAATGTTGATTGTAGTCATGCCTTGACCTAAACACTCCACAATTTGTTGCTTCTCAGCAGCCGACACATCCTTTTTCTTTCCCATTTTGTCAGAAAATGTAGGCTGCTTAATAATGTGAGACAACCTTCTTAAGTAGTCTTGCCTTTCATTGGACACACCTGCCAAACTAATTAGCACAGGTGTCTGCAATTGCTTACAGTGATATAAAGAGCCCTGACACACATCACCATCAATGAGTTTAACTGACAAACAAACAAATTCTTCCCTTATCACTCCTAAACACTTTTTGCATAATAATTTGGAACGCAGTGTACATGTGCTTTTCCACAAAACACCAGTGGTTCACGTAGTGAATCTTACAGTTCTAACTTGCCAACCGTGGTCTGTATGGAGTTGTTCAATAAAGGGCCCAAAATTAAGATAACATAGATGGGAGAGGTCTCTATGAATAGGAATTCCTAAGTATTTGATACCCTGTGAGGGCCAGGCAAAGGGAAAGTTGGACTGGATGGAATCCTATATGGATTTGGGGAGGGAGACATCAAGGGCTTCAGACTTCGCTGCATTGATTTTAAAATTTGACCATGTAACAAAGTGATCTATTTCAGCCATAACAGCATGGATGGATATATGTGATTGAGTGATATATACTAGGACATCATCAGCAAATAGAGAGCACTTGTACTCGGTGCCTCCCACCTCAATCCACCTAATATTGGGGTTATGGCGAATTGATGAGAGCAGGTGCTCCGTTACTAGGATGTATAAGAGAGGGGACAGAGGACATCCCTGCCTTGTCCCATTGGTGATTGTGAAAGGTGATGAAAATGTTCTGACGCACCCCCTGGGCCTTGGGACACCCGGAGCCGGACCCTTTTTGGTGGATGCTGGTGGTTGTAGTCTTCGTGGCGGCGACCCGGTTCCGTGGCTCAGGGCGGTCAAACCAGTGGCGGAACTATTTATGTGGTTTTGATGTTTAAATGTCCGACTACGCCACCCGTGGATTGCGGTCAGAGTGAACCGCCGCTACAGGGCAAACCGCTGAGGCTGGTGTTGTGGGTGCAGCAGAGCGTAGCATAACTCCCCACGGGAGGAGTATAGCCTCAGGGCAGTGTATGCGGAGGATGGGGGTGATGGTGCAGGGCAGCAGCAGTAACGACACGGAGTCAGTGATGCAGTCCAGGGCCTTTACTCACAGTTCTAATTATCCAGACCACTTCTGCAGGTAACGGCTGCCCACGTCGTACTGTGCTCACCAGGTGAGGGGCTCAGACAACTCCCAGATAACTTTGGAGCACTTCACAGGACCCCCTTTGTGTGTCCTTTGTCTGGCCTTTCTTACCAACACTTCTGTCCGGCTGCCTCGGGCCTCCTCTTGGTAAACTTGGCGCCAGTTTCCCTGACCCTATGTGGTGCCTTCCTAGCGGGTGTAGCGAGGGGCTGCGCCACATAAAATGTCAGAGCCTCCGGTTTCTAGCTGAGGGTCGTTTCCTGCCTCCACTAGTTCGGGGACCGGTCTCCCCCTTTGGCCTGACCCCTCCACACAGGTGGATTCGGGCGTGCGGTGGCGACTCGCCCGTCCGCACCCCTGGTATCCCTTCATTCCTCATTCCTGGAGCCTTCTCCGCTCCTCTTCCTTCCTTCTCCCTCTTCCAGGCCTGGGCCTCTGTTACTAGGCCCGCCTCCGGAGCAGAGCTCATGCAGAGCCCCTGCTCCCTGCCACTTCTGCTCAGACTTCTCTGCACTGAACTAAGATGGTGCCCACCTTTTATACTCCCTTCTCAATCCACCCAGGAACTGCTTCCTCCCTGCTCCTGCACTACAGGGTTCCCCTTCCTCAGTGTTCCCTCCCCCCACTCCAGCCAGGGACAGGGACTGTCGTGCCCATCTCAGGGGCATATTGGTCGCCCTGCCCCACGGCAATGTGGTGTAATGCATGCAGGTGTCGGGTCCTAATCCACACTCCATCCTTACCTGAGAGTGAGATATCACACCTCTGTTTGAGGTGCAATACGTATGTAGCAACCGAGCCCTCAGGGTGCTACAGTTCCATTTATCTTCAGCCTAGGTGACGTATTGTGATACAGGGCCGTGATTTTGGCTATAAAAGGGTCCCCTAGACCCCTACCCCAAGCTTTTTAAGAGAATCATATATGGCGTGCCAGGAGACTCTATGGAATGCTTTCTCAGCATCCAACGAGAGTATCTAATTACAAATTTTTAACTGCATCTAGCCCAGGAAATACTTTGTGCCTAGTAGCAGTGTCTGCTAGTCAGCGGATTATCCCGGCTGTTAAGCAAGCTACACCACCTGTAGTTTAGACACTTAATTTTTTCAAAGGAAATGCTTCGGGACCATGGGATACTTAGTGAAGAGCATCAGGAGGCACCCCAAGGCATAGGGGCTGGGACTGGCAGTAGGATGCCTTGCGGTGGACAGCCGAGCTCGATCCTTATAAAAGCTTTTTAACTGCAGCAGCTTTAGTGGACGCTACTGGAGCTGGAATTACGCGGCTGCTGGCATGAGACTTGCCCTCCAATAGATCCTTGTAAATGAATTTAAAGTGTATTCATTCAAATTAGAGAGACAATTTAAATTAAAAAGCTTAGAGCTGCCTCCACCACAGGGGGGCTCGCTCGACCCACCAGCGGACAGGCACCAGTATTGGGAGAGGGGGGCTGGCCATCAGGGTTCACCGCGGCTCTGGCACAAACCCGGCGACGCGGAGGTGGCACAGGCAGGAGCGGACTGGCCGTGTCGGCTTCTCACTTTTTGGATTTTAGAAGGGCATGACATGCCTATATCTGTGTCTCCCCCTCCTTTTACTCCTCCACCTCTTTTATTTTCGCATGACTATATGTACTTGTCACTTTTCCATGTGTTAGTTATGTCTTCTGAGCAGTTTGTCAGCTTTTGGACACCTTTGAAGGTGTTTTCTATGTGTTTCTATGTGTTTTTGTTTGCCTGCCATTGGTTTTAACGGTGTTCGAAGGTGTTCGACGAACAGTTCGACGAACAGTTCGGCGAACACACGGGTGTTCGACGAACCGAACCGAACTCGAACACTACGGGGGTGGCTCAACACTAATCCCTAACACCATTAACATGACACTCACAATTTGAAGCAACACTAATGTCTACTGCATTTGTGATCGTCTTCTTCGGGGCGCTATGTATAAGCGAATTAGTACCTCAATCCAAAATTACCACCAGTGGAGGCTTATTACACCAGGACGTAGTCATAGCCAATAATGCAATACGTCTACGCATACACCAATCGAAAATGGTTTCAGCGGGCAGGGGTACTTGGGTACTTCTACAACCCACAAACGGTACACTGAGTCGGGTAACAATAGTAAAAACATATCTAACCATCAGATCACAAAGTAATTTCTTCCTATCACACATTGATGGAACGCCATTATCAAGATACCTGTTCCAAGCTATATTTAATAAATGCATAACATCAGCAGGGAACCACCCCAAAGATTACGGGACACACTCATTCCCCATAGGTGCGGCCACGGAAGCAGCAAGAGCAGGACTGTCAGAAACGGAAGTTCAGAGGATAGGGAGATGACGATCCACGTGTTTGGCGAGATACATAAGACCGGACTTGTTATCCTAACGTGGTTTGTTTCTTTTACAGGTGACGCTAAGCCAACAGTGTGAGTGATAGGCCACTCATATATATATTGGGCACAAAAAAGGGCGAAAGTCCGCCCAGGCGGGAGGAAATTAGAGTTTCATAACACATATTTCAACTGAAGAGGTATTAAAGGCCTGCTATGGCCACAGGTACTAATGGAGGTAATCAAGGTAGGGAGAGAGGCAAGAGGTCCGGTCATCTTAGTTATACAGGCCGGGGGAAACAACCTAGGTCATCACAAGAGCGCATAACTAATGGCAATAATGAAACTAGACTGAGCGCTTCAGAGAATTTTTCACAAAATTAGCTATAGTATGGTCAGAGATTGTGCCGATAGCGGTATGGCAAGGTGCGCAAGACATCACGGCCATCGAATGGACAAGGCGGGTAATAAATATTCGGATGGCAAAATTTAGAAGAGACAGAGGCGGTGTAGTGATACGACACCGACAACTGGAAGGAGATAAAGCAGGCCTCATACGGCCCGACGGTGTTCACTTAATAGATATTGGACTGGACATATTCCTGTCAGGACTCCAGGACGGAGTGGAACAAGCGTTAAGAGTGATGGGTGGGGGTCAGAGTCCTGCATACGAGTACGCTGGATCCTCCGTGGCCTGGAAATAGAAAGGACATGTTGGAGAGTTACACTTGTTGGCCAACTTGCCGGAGTGGGGACCCAGGGCATGCTGCAACAAGCTGAATTATTTTAGAAATAAAATGCCTTTCTAATGGAATGAGTATAAAGAGTTAATAAAGCTGTGACCGATCCTCACCCATCCAGTTGTAAGAGTTACATTATTGTATTGTCCATGAAAGGGGGGCGGTATGGGGGCTGAGCGTCTGGGTTTGGTTGGGGGTCCCCACAGTCTGCCTAGGCTAGATTCATTTAAAAATTCTTATTAGATACACAGGCGGTGCAGCTTGCTTCGCAGCTGGGCTACTACGCCCAAAGTATTGCCTAGGCTAGATGCAGTTAAAAATTCTACGCTGACTAGCAGACACTGAAGATTTGGAGCAGACCTCTGAGTAAACAGCTCTTCAGACTCAACCATCTGTGTTACCCCAAGCCATAGTGTATGTAGTTTCTTACAGTTAAAAGGGGGGGGGGGTGCGACCCAACCCACCTGTAATTGACGATGCCAACGTCACATAAGACACAGCAAGGGGACTCCCAAAATTGTGGCACAGACACCACTTAACCCTGGAACGCATACCTGTGGCCTTGCAGGGCCGCCCAGTTAATTGTTTTCTATTTTCTGCAAGATTACTTTAGTTAGAATTTTGAAACTCTAGGTATTCTTCATGTATATAGTTGTTTGTCATTTGAGTTTGAGTTATTCCATGTTATTTGCACACGGGCCTAAAGGGCCCCAGGTATGTGAAAGTGTAGATTTTTATGGTCATGCGTTTTAAGGTTAAGTGGCATCAATTGCCCCACTGTTGCTTAAAACGGATGGTGAGGTGATTTTACCAAATCCCCAAGCTTTTAGTCTCCCAAGGATGACACAGGGGTAAAAATGTCCTTGCGAATCCATGATTTGTTCATCTTTATGAACGTGAGTCTGTCTACATTCTCAGTGGACAGCCGCGTGCGCTTATCCGTCAGCACACCACCAGCAGCGCTGAACACACGTTCAGAGAGAACGCTGGCTGCATGGCATGACAAGATCTCCAAGGCGTGAGTGGCGAGCTCCGGTGATTTTTCCAGATTGGAATACCAAAATGAGCAAGGGTCCAGTGACACAGTCATGGCTTCGATGTTCACTTGGAGATTCTCCTGTACCATCCTCTCTAGGCATTGACTATGTGTCAGACTTCTTGTCTCCTGTGGCCTTGCAAAGGATGGTCTAAAAAAGTGGTGAAACGATTCCACAAAATTGCTGTTACCAGCAGATACTGTGTTACTTTTACTGTTTGAGTGATGAAGACTCGACAGTCCCACCGTTGGCAAGTTAGAACTGTGAGATTCACTACGTGCACCACTGGTGTTTTGTGGAAAAGCACATGTAAGATTCTGCAACAGCGTCTGCAGATACTCCTGCATTCGTTAATACCTTTTTATGGCAGGAATTATTTCGGCAAATATACTTTGTACCGGTCATCCAAGAGTGTGACAACCCAGTAGTCGGGATTACTTCGAATTCTGACAATCCGGGGGTCATGTTGCAGGTAGTGCAGCAAGAAGGCACTCATGTGTCTTGCGCATCCAGAAGGACCAAGTCCTTGTTGTGTTGGTAGCGAGGTAAGAATCATGCTTCCTTCCTCTGCCCTCTCCCTCCAACCTCGCACAACAGAAATGTGATCAAGGTCTCCCTCATCTGATGAGTCTTCCATGCCCATCGCCAGTTCGTCCTCCACTTCTTCCTCGGCTCCTGCACCTTCCTCAACAGTTTGGCTGCTACCATGCGCCCTGTTTAATCCCTCTCCCCCACTCTCCCATGCCTGCCGCCTTGGTGCTGCCAACCGTCTGGACCTTGGAGATGTTATCCCTTCCGCATACGACTCCTCCTCTACTTCCTCCACCTCCTCTTGTCCCACCACCTGACTCTGAATTCTGTTTAATGTGTGCTCCAGCATGTAAATCACCGGAATAGTCATGCTGATAATGGCATCGTCGTCAGCACTAAACATCTTTGTCGCCATTTCAAAACTGTGCAGAAGGGTGTGTGGCGCCCCTGAGGGTTCAGTCACCACAGAGTTACTGCATCTCACCCAGAGGTGTGGTATCTCACCCTCAGGTAAGGAAGGCGTATGGCTCGGGACCCTAACTCCTGCATCCAACACATACCCGCAGTGGGGGTAGGGCGAGATTGCTCCTAAGGGAGAGCACAGTCCCAGGTCCCTAGCTGGTTTGAGGGTCCTATGTAGTGGGTGCTTAGGGGAGCAGCTTAGGGGAGCACATGACAAGGAGAGTATAAACAGGAAGCCATCTTAGAAAGAGCAAGCCAGACAGAGAAGGAAAAGTGACAGGAGCAGAGACTAGGCATGAGCTCTGCTCCGGAGGCGGGCCTAGCCTGGGAGGCCCAGGACTGAAGGAGAGAAGAGAGGAGTGGGAGCTGGAAGGCTCCAGGAACCGAAGGGACCCTACGGCTACGGGCCGTGCAGAAGGGCACCCGTACTCCCGCTGCTACCAGGAGGTAGAGGGGTCAGGCCAGATAAGGGGAACCGGTCCCTCAACTAGCGGAGAAACAGCAAGGCTCAACTAGAAACCGGAGGCTGCTGCATTTCATGTACTGCAGGCCAAAGTCCACACCAGTCTCACTAAGAAGGTAGCCACATAGGACCCAGGGGACGGAACACACGTCACCCGCCAAGGCCCGAGGATACCGGATAGAAGTGTCACTGGGTGTGAGGTGCAGGGAGAAGGCCAGAGAAAGGACACACAGAAGGGGGTCCTGCTAGGTACTCCGGAGCTATCTGGGGGTGCACTGAGCCCCTCACTGAGTATGCACAGCACGACGGGGGAGATTGCTCTGGTACCTGTAATCTGGACTACAACAACTGTGAGTAATATCTTGAGACGGCATCACACGGACTCTGTGTTCATTACTGACTCCCTGCACTACAACCACTATCATCCACCCACACTGCCCTGAAGTTACACTCTTCCTGTGGTGAGTAATAATACCGTTGCTGCAAAACCACCAGCTTCAGAGGACTGTTCCGCAGCGGCGGCCCCTTTGGCCGCACTCCACAGGTGGCGTAGTCAGACATTATAAAATCCATGTATACAAATTACCCTTGGATTGACCGCCCTGGGTCACGGACTGGGTCACCGCCACAGTGACTACAACCCCCAGCGTCTACCGGCCCGGCTCAGGGTACCCCATGGCCCAGGGGGCGCGTCAACTTCATAGGTCCCTGATCTGAGACCACTCCTGCAGCGTGATTTGCCCCATCTCTGGATCTCGTTGGCCCAGGCTATACGTCAGAACGTATTGCACCAGGGCTTGTCAGTGCTGCCACAGTCGCTGCAACATGTGCAGAGTTGAATACCACCGTGTCGGCACATCGCATTTCAGCCGGTGAACTGGCAGGCCCAACGACTACTGTAGAGATGTAAGTCGTTGAACCGCGTAATGCGAACGGCGGAAGTGAGCACACAGCGACTGTGCCCTCTGCAGAAGGCCATCTAGTCCGGGATAGTGGGCTAAAAATTGCTGGACAACCAGGTTCAACACGTGAGCCATACAAGGCACGTGTGTGACATTGCCCCGGCGAAGTGCCGCACCCAGGTTTGCAGCATTGTCGCATATGGCCTTCCCTGGTTGCAGGTCCAGTGGAGACAACCTTTCATGAAACTGGGTCTCCAGAGCTGACCACAACTCCTCAGCTGTGTGACTCACATTTCCCAGACATTTCAAAGTAAACACTGATGCCGTTGAGCCCTGCTGCCAGCATAGTAAGGAGGTGTGCAGGATTCCTTCTGCACAGTTAGAAAGCAGGTGGCATTACCAGACAGGCTTTGGGTGCAGGTGGAGGACCGAGAGGAGGTTGAGGAGGCAGAAGCAGTGGAGGAACTTCGAGATAAAGAGGATTGACGCACAACTCGTGGGGACGGTAAGACTTTGACAGCAGCCCCTTGTCCTGCTGTCACCATAGTTACCCAGTGCCCAGTCAGCGACATGTAACGCCCCTGTCCATGCCTTCTCGTCCAAGTGTCTGTGGTGAAATGCACCCTGTCACACACAGAGTTTCTCAAAGAAGCGGTGATGTTGTGTGCGACATGCTAGTGGAGCGCAGGCACACCTTTCTTTGAGAAGTAGTGCCAACTGGGCATCCGGTACTGGGGCACTGTGACGGACATAAGGTCTTGAAAATCCTCTGTGTCCTCCAGGTGGAAAGGCAGCATTTCTGTAGCCAACAGCTTGCAGATGGTGAAATTCAACCTCTTAGCTTTCTCATGGCTAGGAGGAAATGGTCTTTTACTTTTCCACATCTGAGGGACCGAGGGCTGGCTGTTGTGCTTAGACGGTGTTGAGTAGGGTGTCCCCGGCAAACTGCCGGTCTGTGAGGAAGATGCAGGCGGACATGTTAGGTTGCCTTGATCCAAAGGTGGTGCTCTCGATGTCGGAGAGCGCTCAACACTAGCAGGTGTTTCCACTTCCCAATGAACTGACGACCTGCCAATCACACTGGCTGTTGCGGGTAAAGAGGTGGCAGGTCTGCGTCCAAAAACATGTGTGACTGCTGTCCCCCCAGTCACAGAGGATGAAGAGGCTGTGGATGCACAAGATGGGGCAGACGGTGGTTGGCCCAGCCGGCTAGGCCGCATTGTAGCACAGTGAGCTTCCCACTGCAACTTATGCTTCATATCCATGTGACGGTTCATGCATGAAGTACTCAAACTATGGATTTTTTGGCCTCTACTTAGCTTTTGCTGACAAATATTACAGATAACACGAGTTGGGTCATCCTTATCGATCTGAATAAATGCCCAGGCTATGCAAGGCTTAGAGCCCATGTGACCTGAAGAGCCACTACGACTTGTGGTCAGAGGCAGAGTTGTGGTTGAGGATGCAGTTGTTGACGTGCTTCCAGTACTCCGTCTCTGTTCAGGAAGGCGCAACCTAACCTCGTCGTCAATAGCATCTGTGATGCCCCGCTGCGCTTGGTATCACAGATCCTAGAAGAGTGCATTGAAGTAATCCTCCACAAGAGGCCCCCATAAACATTCACACATCTCCACCTTCCACCTCAGACCAGCAGAGGGAGCCCGTTAGGGATATAAATAGGGAAGGTGGAGCTAGGCAGTTCAGTTCCTCTGAAGAGTTCCTGCAGTAGAGAAGCCTAAGAGAGGTCAGTCTGCAGTGGAGCTTAGTCTAGTCTAGAGAACGCAGTTAATAGTTCAGCAGTGGAGCACGAGGCTCCTGCTTGCTAGATTCAGGGAGCCCAGATAGAGCTTAAGGTGTGCCGGTGCCGTAAGATCAGTGAAGCGCGGCAAGCTGCCGTTAGTGTGTATAGCCTAGTGAGGGCCCGAGTAAGTCGAAGGCGAGTGGCGAGTTAGTACATAAGGTGCAGAGGAGCTTAACCAGCTCACCCCGAAGCATTTACCGGACACAGGATCCGAGCTTACCGGTATCTCTATGACCCAGTAAGGCATAACCGGAATCCCTGGAGAACTACAAGTCCCAGGATCGCTAAGGTGCTGATATGTAACAGAGCCAGGAGACGCTTGGGCCCCGCATACTGGGAGCGTGAACTCCAAGAGAAGGCCCTACCACAAGGTCAGCCAGCGCAGGACAGAGACAAAGTTAGGCCTAGCTCCAGGCAGGTCAGAAACTTACTACGCAGAGGCAAGAAACAGGAGGCCCCACACCCGCTCATTGGGGAGGATCCTGATATGCACCCTTCACCCTACAGTGCTCCGGGATGTGCCTGAATTTCCACCAGTAAAAGGTACTGAAGTGACTACCGTGTCCGTTCCCGTTCTTGCTCTGACCCAGCTGGGTCTCGCCTGTCCTGCATCCCCCCTGCATACGCTGCCCTGAGACCTAGCTCCACCTGTGGGGAGCTATACCATGGAGCTGCCTTATCACCGGCCTCAGTGGACTGCTGCAGCGCTGGTGCTTGTCACCAGATACCACAGGTGGCGTCATGAACTCTTATAAAATTAACAATTATCCACCCTTTTAAAGAGAGACCCCAGGGTACGGGCCAGGGAGCCGACCACCACGACATCCCCAAGGCCAGGCAAATGCCCGCATACCGAGTCATCCCCATCCCCAGGGCTAGTCACATCCTCCTCCACCTCCTCTGCTGACCTCATCGACTGGCTGACTGTGGGTTGACAGTAAGTGGGATCTCCAACCTCGTCATCATCACCCTGTGTGTTATCACACCCGTCATCCTCAGAGCCAACCTCTTCCTGCCAATCAGGTATTTGAGTCTCATCATCGTCTTCATCATTGTCTCCACCAACAGGAGTTACAGTTTGGGAACAAGGGTCTACATTATGCTCAGAACCTTCTTCATCTGGTCCTGGATCCGACTTATAAAGATTCTGGGCATCAGATCAGATCATTTCCTCATCTGGATTAACAGAAGCTCTGGAGCAGACCTCCGTTTCCCAGGCTATAGTATGAGTAAACAGCTGCGCAGACTCAACCATCTGTGTTACCCCATACTCAGACGGGCAGCTGGAGACTTGGGAGCTGTGAGGAAGCAAGTGCGATTGGGGTGACACCTCTGAGGACTGGAGTATTTGTGATGTTGAAATTGAGGTGATGGAGAGCCCACTTGAAGGAGCACTTGATATCCGTTGAAGCACCTGCTGTTTTTGTGCCTCATCTAGAAATTGTAGCGATGGGCGTGTCCGTAAGAATGGGATCGTATCACATTGTCCACGAAAAGAAGTCGACATCTTAGTTTGGCTGGAAGATGGTCTTTCTTCTGCAGATGTTACTCCCCCCCCACCGTGGGGGGCCTCGACCCACCGGCGGACAGGCACCAGTATTGGGATAGGGGGGCTGGCCGTCAGGGTCCACCGTGGCTCTGGCACAAACCCGGCGACACAGAGGTGGCACGGGCAGGAACGGACTGGCCGTGTCGGCTTCTCACTTTTTGGATTTTAGAAGGGCATGAACTGCCTATATCTGTGTCTCCCCCCCCTTTTACTCCTCCACCTCTTTTCTTTTTGCATGACTATATGTACTTGTCACTTTTCCATGTGTTAGTTGTGTCTTCTGAGCAGTTTGTCAGCTTTTGGACACCTTTGAAAGTGTTTTCTATGTGTTTCTATGTGTTTTTGTTTGCCTGCCATTGGTTTTAACGTTGTTCGAAGGTGTTCGACGAACAGTTCGACGAACAGTTCGGCGAACACACGGGTGTTCGACGAACCGAACTCGAACACTACGGGGGTGGCTCAACACTAGTAAATATCTGCAAATGAGAGAATAATATGTGTGAGGGTACCCCATGAGAGTTCCAAATGTGTGGGTAGAATAAATATCCCACGGGGGTAAAATTGAAAAAAAGTTGAAATTTTTTTTTTCTCGACTTAGTCATTTTTCCGGCATGTGTCAGATTTCCAGAGAAGGGGAAATGTCAGTGACCATGTCCGATTTCACTTCCAGAGCGATTCGCCCGATGAGTCCTTGATATTTAGTCGTTTTCTGTTAATTTTCTGACTTTTTGAAAATGTCACTTTTTTTTTGTAAATATCTGCTAAATGAGGGAATAATATGTGTGAGGGTACCCCAAGAAAGACCGAAATGTGTGGGTAGAGAATATATCCCAAAGGGGTAAAATTGAAAAAAAGTTGAAAAATAATTATTTTTTGGACTTAGTCATTTTTCCGGCATGTGTCATGTTTCCAGAGAAGGGGAAATGTCAGTGATCGTGTCCGATTTCAGTACCAGAGCGATTCGCCTGATGAGTCCTTGATATTTAGTCATTTTCAGCCAATTTTCTGACTTTTTGAAATTTTCACTTTTTTTGTGTAAATATTAGCTAAATGAGGGAATAATATGTGTGAGGGTACTTCAGGAGAGTTCCAAATGTGAGGGTAGAATATATATCCCACGGGGGTAAAATTGAAATAAAGTTGAAAAAATAATATTTTGGACTTGGTTATTTACCCGGTGTTTGTCAGACTTTCAGAAAGGGGGAAATGTCAGTCAGCATGTCCGATTTCAGTTCCAGAGCGATTCGCCCGATGAGTCCTTGATATTTAGTCATTTTCAGCCAATTTTCTGACTTTTTTAAAGTTTCACTTTTTTTGTGTTAAGATCCGCTAAATGAGGGAATAATATGTGTGAGGGTACCCCAGGAGAGTTCCAAATGTGTGGGTAGAATTTATATCCCACGGGGGTAAAATTGAAAAAAAGCTGAAAAAAATAATAGTTTGGACTGAATTATTTTCACGGTGTTTGTCAGTCTTTCAGAGAGGGGAAAATGTTAGTCAGCATGTCTGATTTCAGATCCAGAGCGATTCGCCCGATGAGTCCTTGATATTTAGTCATTTTCAGCCAAGTTTCTGACTTTTTTAAAATTTCACTTTTTTTGTGTAAATATCTGCTAAATGAGGGAATAATATGTGAGAGGATACTCCAGGAGAGTTCCAAATGTGTGGGTAGAATAAATATTCCACGGGGGGAAAATTGAAAAAAGTTGAAAAAAAAATGCTTTGGACTTAGTCATTTTTCTGGCGTGTGTCAGATTTCCAGAAAGGAAAAATGTCAGTGAGCGTGTCCGATTCCAGTTTCAGAGCGATTCGCCCGATGAGTCCTTGATATTTAGTCGTTTCCAACCAATGTTATGACTTTTTGAAAATTTCACGTGTTTTGTGAAAATATCCGCTAAATGAGGGAATAATTTGTGTGAGGTTTCGCCAGCAGAGTTCCAAATGTGAGGGTAGAGCATATATCCCACGGGGGTAAAAATGAAAATAAGTTGAAAAAAAAATTGGGTGGGCTTAGCCATTTTTCCGGCATTTGTCAGACTTTCAGAGAGGGGGAAATGTCAGCGAGTGTGTCCAATATCAGTTCCAGAGCAATTTTTCCGATGAGTCCTTGATATTTAGTCATTTTCAACCAATTTTCTGACGTTTTGAAAGTTTCACTTTTTTTGTGAAAATATCCGCTAAATGAGGGAATAATATGTGTGAGGGTACGCCAGGAGAGTTCCAAATGTGAGGGTAGAATATATATCCCACGGGGGTAAAATTGAAATAAAGTTGAAAAATAATTATTTTTTGGACTTAGTCATTTTTCCGGCATGTGTCATATTTCCAGAGAAGGGGAAATGTCAGTGAGCGTGTCCAATTTCAGTACCAGAGCGATTCGCCCGATGAGTCCTTGATATTTAGTCATTTTCAGTCAATTTTCTGACTTTTTGAAATTTTCACTTTTTTTGTGTAAATATTAGCTAAATGAGGGAATAATATGTGTGAGGGTGCTTCAGGAGAGTTCCAAATGTGAGGGTAGAATATATATCCCACGGGGGTAAAATTGAAATAAAGTTGAAAAAATAATATTTTGGACTTGGTTATTTACCCGGTGTTTGTCAGACTTTCAGAAAGGGGGAAATGTCAGTCAGCATGTCCGATTTCAGTTCCAGAGCGATTCGCCCGATGAGTCCTTGATATTTAGTCATTTTCAGCCAATTTTCTGACTTTTTTAAAGTTTCACTTTTTTTGTGTTAATATCCGCTAAATGAGGGAATAATATGTGTGAGGGTACCCCAGGAGAGTTCCAAATGTGTGGGTAGAATTTATATCCCACGGGGGTAAAATTGAAAAAAAGGTGAAAAAAATAATAGTTTGGACTGAATTATTTTCACGGTGTTTGTCATTCTTTCAGAGAGGGGAAAATGTTAGTCAGCATGTCTGATTTCAGTTCCAGAGCGCTTCGCCCGATGAGTCCTTGATATTTAGTAATTTTCAGCCAAGTTTCTGACTTTTTTAAAATTTCGCCTTTTTTGTGTAAATATCTGCTAAATGAGGGAATAATATGTGAGAGGATACTCCAGGAGAGTTCCAAATGTGTGGGTAGAATAAATATTCCACGGGGGGAAAATTAAAAAAAGTTGAAAAAATGTTTTGGGGGGACTTAGTCATTTTTCCAGCGTGTTTCAGATTTCCAGAGAAGTGGAAATGTCAGTGAGCGTGTCCGAATTCAGTTCCAGACCGATTCGCCCGATGAGTCCTTCATATTTAGTCATTTTCAGCCAATTTTCTGACTTTTTGAAAATTTTACTTTTTTTGTGAAAATATCAGCTAAATGAGTGAATAATATGTGTGAGGGTACCCCAGGAGAGTTCTAAATGTGTGGGTAGAATTTATATTCCACAGGGTTAAATTTGAAAAAAGGGTGAAACATTTTTTTTTGGAGGCTTTTCCATTTTCCAGCATTTGCAAGACTTTCAGAGAGTGGGAAATGTCAGTGAGCATGTCCGATTTCAGTTCCAGAGTGATTCGCCTGATGAGTCCTTGATATTTAGTCATTTTCAGCCAATATTCTGACTTTTTGAAAACTTCACTTTTTTTTGTGAAAATATCCGCTCAATGAGGTCATAATTTGTGTGAGGGTACCCCAGGAGAGTTCCAATTGTGTGGGTAGAATATATATCCCACAGGGGTAAAATTGAAAAAAAGTTGAAAAAAAATGTTTTTGGGACTTTGTCATTTTTCCGGCGTGTGTCAGATTTCCAGAGAAGGGGAAATGTCAGTGAGCGTGTCCGATATCAGTTCCAGAGCGATTTCCCCGATGAGTCCTTGATATTTATTGGTTTTCAGTAGTGTTGAGCATTCCGATACTGAAATATCGGGTATCGGCCGATATTCGCGGTATCGGAATTCCGATACTTAATTCCGATACTTTTGCAATATCGTATACCGGAATCGGAAGTTCCCATAATGCAATGAGACATTTTCATTTTATTCAGCCAATGAGGATCCTAAGAAGTGTGGGCACATCCTGTTAGGCATGTAGGCATCTTAACTAATGGCATGGCTGTGATTGGCTGCTGAAATGATGTCATGATGCACTATAAAAGCCACCGCCGCCATTTTGAGCTCACTCTGCCGTGAATTCAGTTAGGGATAGGACGCTGTTGTTCTGAGGGACAGTTTTAGCTACCTATTTGCTCTATACTGCTTTACCCAAGCTACTTTCTAAATCACTGTGCCTTGCAGTGCTAGTGCACAGTTCCCTGTGCTGTTCACCGCTGTCTGCAAGGTCTGTGTGTGTGAGTGCAGCTCACCCTGTAGTGTGTGCTTCAGCCAAGTCTGGTTGTAGTGCACTCAGTGTGTGTCATTGCCTCATACATTGTCCTTTTTTGCCAATTCATAATTTTTCCTGATATCTCCTATTAGTGTGGTGGTTCCATCCGTATTCAGCTAAATTGGTTCCAAACACACTATATAGGAGTAGATAGAGAAATTTTTTTGGTCTTGCAGCGCTAGTGCACAGTGCTCTGCATCTGTACTGTTCACCGCTGTCTGCAAGATCTGGTGTGTGAGTGCAGCTCACCCTGTAGTGTGTGCTTCAACCAAGTCTGGTTGTAGTGCACTCAGTGTGTGTCATTGCCTCATACATTGTCCTTTTTTGCCAATTCATAATTTTTCCTGATATCTCCTATTAGTGTGGTGGTTCCATCCGTATTCAGCTAAATTGATTCCAAACACACTATATAGGAGTAGATAGAGGAGCCTTTCTGCAGCATTGGGCCCTGCAGCCCCAGCCAGATTAGTATTAGCCTATTTTTTGCAGCCTCATCTATTGCATTGTAGGTTACCTTCCTACATTGTAATAGCTACAAAAAGTTTGTGATACTATCGTTATTACATCTTTAGGCACATCCAGTGTCTTTTTGTGACAAAAAAACCCTAAATAAAGTTCACCAAACACTCCACTTTACAGTTGTGTAGGCCACATTAGCTCATATTAAAGTCTAGTCCACACTTTATAAAATTAGTGTTTCTTATACCTGTTAGCAGCTGTTCAGGAATAAGCACACTAAGCCCTTAGTACTTTTCTGCCTATCTTTATCAGTCTACCAAGATGAATAAGGCAGGGAGTAAGGCATGTGGTCGTGGGCGTGGGCGTGGGCAGGGAGAGGACGTGAGGATTCTGTGCCTGCAGGGAGAGGACGTGGGGATTCTGTGCCTGCTGCGGGCACCAGTGACTCAGCATCCCCCAGTTTTACCAGGGAACAGTCCTTTATGCGCAGCTTTGTAGGAGCTAGCCGTACCCCACTGCTGCGCGAGGACCAAATTGAAGCCGTTGTCGGATGGATGGCAGCTAACGCATCGACTTCAATTAGTTCCAGATCCTCTCAGGTCCTGAGCACTGAAGAGGACCCATCTGTCTCTTCACCACCTGCCAAATTGCCCAGGCAGTCAGAGAGCCCTGGACAGGAGCCATCTCTACTTCTGTTCTCTGAATCACTTGGCTTGGAAAGAGGGGGCCAGCCAAGCAGAATTCGAGAATTTGAAGAAGAGGTAGTATGCAGTGATGCGCTACCGTTTTGTCTCTCTGAATCTGAAGAGGCGGGTGGGCCAGTGCCTATGGTCAGCAGCACACCTCAGTACGCATCTGATGATGAGACTCAGGTGCCACTTTCTGGTGCGTACTGTGCTGTCGAGACTACCCAGGAGAAGCAGTTGTTTGAAGAGGGTGGTGTAGATGATGAGGTCCTTGACCCATCATGGCATGAGGGACAGGAAGGTGGTGGGAGCAGCTCTGAGGAAGAGATTCCCCGAACGGCCCAAAAAGGAGGGAGAGGGAGGGGGCAGACTTGGTTGCCTGTAGCCTCCACTTCGGCACCCATTAGGAGCATGGCTCTTCCAAAATCCAAAGCGGGCGCTCCCAAGACTTGCAGTGCCTGGTCCTTTTTTGACACAGTTGCAGATGACATTTGCTTTGTCAAATGCAAGCTGTGTAATCAGAAGGTGAAAAGAGGGAAAAGTGTCAGCAACCTCAATACCACAAATATGTGGAAACATGTGCGGACCAAGCACGTGGTGGAGTTACACAAACACACTGAAGACCTAGGCCAACCTACAGCGCCACCTACCACCTCTTCAGCTCGTGTTGTAGCCTCTTCCTCCAGCTCACACACAGCTGGTTCGGCTTCCTCACAGGATCGCCATGGAAGAATCTCTGGCACTGTTGTACAGAGACACAGTGTAATTCCACCCACTGCACCACTTTCCCAGTCATCCTCACACTCCCAGGCCAGTCTACAGCCATCGTTAGCACAGGCATGGGAGAAAAGGCGCCCATACTCGGCAAACCACCCCCGAGCACAGGCTCTGAATGCTGGCATTGCTAAACTACTGGCCCTTGAAATGCTATCATTCAGGCTGGTGGAGACTGACACATTCCGTAACTTTATGGCATTGGCAGTCCCACAATACAACGTGCCCAGCCGCTTTTATTTCAGCAGGCAAGCCGTCCCTGCCCTGCAACATCATGTGGAGGGAAAAATTAAACATGCGCTACAAAACGCCGTCAGTAGCAAGGTCCACCTGACCACTGATGCGTGGACCAGTAAGCATGGACAGGGACGATACCTTTCCCTCACTGCCCATTGGGTAAATGTTGTGGAGCCGGGTACCGATCTTGAGAGTGGCGCTGTACGTGTTCTGCCAACTCCAAGGATTGCAGGAATCCAGTCTGTACACATTGACTCCTCCTCATACTCCAGTTCCTCTGAATCAGCGCTGCAGGAGCCGTCACGGTCTACCTCCACATCGACCCGTGAACGGTTACCTGTTATGATGACCGATATGAGCACAGCCGTGGCCAAACGTCAACAGGCCGTATTAAAATTAATTTCTTTGGGGAATCGAAGCCACACAGCGCAGGAGCTCTGGAATGCCATCAAGCAGCAGAGTGACGTGTGGTTTGTGCCAGCGAATCTCCAGCCAGGCATGGTAGTGTGTGACAATGGCCGAAATCTGGTGGCAGCTCTGGGCCTAGGCAACCTCACTCACATCCCATGTCTGGCACATGTGCTCAACTTGGTCGTGCAGAGTTTTTTGAGGGACTATCCGGATCTTGATGCACTGCTTCACAAGGTCCGCATAGAGTGCGCTCACTTGCGGCGTTCCAGCAATGCAAGATCACGCATTGCAGCTCTGCAGCGCCGATTATGTCTTCCAGAACATCGCATCATATGTGACCTACCCACCAGGTGGAATTCAACGTTACATATGTTGGAGAGGTTGTGTGAGCAGCAGGCAGCAGTAATGGAGTACCAGCTGCAGCAGGCGCAAACAAGTCGCAGTGCGCGCCGTTCACACTTCACCACCACTGAGTGGGCCTCTATGAAGGACATTTGCCACGTTTTGCGTGCCTTCGATTATTCCACGCGGATGGCGAGTGCAGATGATGCACTAGTCAGCATGACTATCCCCCTTATCTGCCTGCTTGAAAAAACACTGCAAGCACTAAGGGACGAGGTTTTGGAAGAGGTGGAGGATGAGGAGTCACAAATGCCATCTGCTTCTCTACAGTCTGCGCAACGTGGTTCCTCACAAAGGCCTAGGCAGGGGACACTTTGTGAGGAGGATGAGGAGGAGTCAATGGATGAGGAAGACATCTGTCCAGAGGAGGGAGGTACACAATGCTCTAGTAGTCAGTATCTAGAGCGAGGGTGGGGTGATGCAGAGCAGGCAGAGATCACGCCTCAAGCAGGGGACAGCGTTTCTTGGCCAGTTGGCAGTCTGCAGCACATTGTTGATTTCATGCTGCAGTGCCTGAGAAACGACCGCCGCATCGCCCACATTCTCAACACGGCTGATTATTGGGTGTCCACCCTCCTAGATCCTCGCTACCGGGACAACTTACAAAGCCTCATAACACCGTTGAACCCGGAGCGTAAAATGCGGGAGTACCAAGACGCACTGGTGCATTCCATCATGTTCTCCATTCCAACTGAGAGCATTGCTGCTAGTGCTTTACAAAGCAGCTCAGTGCGTCGAGGCAGTGGAGGAAGCTCTGCACAAAGAGGGAGCAGAAGCAGCGCCTCAGCACAAGGCAAGACCAGTATGGCCGAAATGTGGCAAAGTTTTGTGTCCCCGCCGCCACAAATGTCTACACCATCACAGACGGCTCCAGTCAGCAGGAGGCAACGTTTCCGTCAGATGGTGACAGACTACATGTCTTGCCCTCTTAGTGTACTCCCAGACGGCTCTTCTCCCTTCAAGTTTTGGGTCTGTAAGCTGGATACATGGCCAGAGCTTAGTCAGTATGCACTGGAGGTGCTAGCTTGCCCTGCTGCTAGTGTATTATCGGAACGCGTCTTTAGTGCCGCAGGTGGTGTACTAACAGACCGTCGCATGCGACTATCCTCCGATAACGTTGACCGGCTTACTTTTCTCAAAATGAACAAGGCCTGGATCTCTCATGAATTTGCCAGTCCTCTTCCAGAATAAATAATTGGTTGGCAACAGTATCCAGGTCTCCTGTTCTGTTCATGTTTCTACCACCTGAACTGTAATCCCTGAGTTCCAACACCGCCAGTTGGCGCTCGGAAGTGCCGTCTGCACAGTCAACACTTGCTGCCGTGTTATTGGGGTTCAGTAACGTCAGCTGTTCCCCTGCTGTGCGGACGGCAATTTCTCCTGCTCTGTCCACATCCACTGTACTACTGATTTAAAACCTCCTCCAAATACACCTCTGGCTCCTCTGTTTTCAGCATTATCCCTGAGCTCCAACACCGCCAGTTGGCGCTCGGAAGTGCCGTCTGCACAGTCAACACTTGCTACCATGTTATTGGGGTTCAGTAACGTCAGCTGTTCCCCTGCTGTACGGACGGCAATTTCTCTTGCTTTGTCCACATCCACTGTACTACACATTTTAAAGTTGCTCCAATTACACCTCTGGCTCCTCTGTATTCATTCTTATCCCTGGGCTCCAACACCGCCAGTTGGCGCTCGGAAGTGCCGTCTGCACAGTCAACACTTGCTGCCGTGTTATTGGGGTTCAGTAACGTCAGCTGTTCCCCTGCTGTGCGGACGGCAATTTCTCCTGCTCTTACCACATCCACTGTACTACTGATTTAAAACCTCCTCCAAATACACCTCTGGCTCCTCTGTTTTCAGTATTATCCCTGGGCTCCAGCACCGCCAGTTGGCGCTCGGAAGTGCTGTCTGCACAGTCAACACTTGCTGCCGTGTTATTGGGGTTCGGTAACGTCAGCTGTTCCCCTGCTGTACGGACGGCAATTTCTCCTGCTTTGTCCACATCCACTGTACTACACATTTTAAAGTTGCTCCAATTACACCTCTGGCTCCTCTGTTTTCATTCTTATCCCTGGGCTCCAACACCGCCAGTTGGCGCTCGGAAGTGCCGTCTGCACAGTCAACACTTGCTGCCGTGTTATTGGGGTTCGGTAACGTCAGCTGTTCCCCTGCTGTGTTCACGGCAATTTCTCCTGCTCTGTCCATATTCACTGTGCTACTTATTTAAAACTTGCTCCAATTGCACCTCTGGCTCCTCCGTTTTTAGTATTTACCCTGGGCTCCAATACCGTTAGTTGCTGCTCAGAAGTGCCGTCTGCACAGTCAACGCTTGCTCCAGTGTTATTGGGGTTCAGTAACGTCAGCTGATCCCCAGCTGTGTGTCCGGCAAATTCTCCTGCTTTGTCCACATCCACTGTACTACGGATTTAAAACCTCCTCCAAATACACCTCTGGCTCCTCTGTTTTTAGTATTTACCCTGGGCTCCAGCACCGCCAGCTGGTTCTCGGCAGTTCCATTGGCTCTTGTACCTTCTGCTACCCATCCGGGTTCCAGTACCGTCAGCTGGTCCTCGGTAGTTCCATTTGCTCTTGTATCTTCTGCTACCCATCCGGGTTCCAGTACCGTCAGCTGGTTCTCGGCAGTGTCTTTGGCACGGGTACTCCCTCCTGCCCAGCCTGGTTCCAGCACGCCAGCTGTTTCCGGGTAGTGTCAACATCACTTTGCCTCCAATGCGTTGTCCTGTCGTGTTGCGGTCGGGTTAGCCGACTCTATGGTGCCTGCAGTTTAGGTGACTCCTATGTGGGCTGCGGGATCTGGCAATGAAGGCTGGTTCCATAGTGCCAATAGGACAAGCACCCCCTGTAGGACTGTGGGTTTTGGTAACTGTGGCCGGCTCGTGGCCTTGAACTTTTTTTACATGGGTACCTTCTGCTACCCATCCGGGTTCCAGTACCGTCAGCTGGTTCTCGGCAGTGCCTTTGGATTAGGTGCCTCCTTCTCGGTATCCAAGTTCCACCAACGTCTGCTGGTCCTTGGTAGTGCTTTCTGGCACAGGTACCTCCTGCTTAGTAACCGAGTTCCAGTAACATCAGCTGGTCCTCGGTAGTTCCATTGGCTCTTGTACCTTCTGCTACCCATCCGGGTTCCAGTACCGTCAGCTGGTTCTCGGCAGTGTCTTTGGCACGGGTACTCCCTCCTGCCCAGCCTGGTTCCAGCACGCCAGCTGTTTCCGGGTAGTGTCAACGTCACTTTGCCTCCAATGCGTTGTCCTGTCGTGTTGCGGTCGGGTTAGCCGACTCTATGGTGCCTGCAGTTTAGGTGACTCCTATGTGGGCTGCGGGATCTGGAAATGAAGGCTGGTTCCATAGTGCCAATAGGACAAACACCCCCTGTAGGACTGTGGGTTTTGGTAACTGCGGCCGGCTCGCGGCCTTGAACTTTTTTTTACATGGGTACCTTCTGCTACCCATCCGGGTTCCAGTACCGTCAGCTGGTTCTCGGCAGTGCCTTTGGATTAGGTGCCTCCTTCTCGGTATCCAAGTTCCACCAACGTCTGCTGGTCCTTGGTAGTGCTTTCTGGCACAGGTACCTCCTGCTTAGTAACCGAGTTCCAGTAACATCAGCTGGTCCTCGGTAGTTCCATTGGCTCTTGTACCTTCTGCTACCCATCCGGGTTCCAGTACCGTCAGCTGGTCCTCGGTAGTTCCTCAGCTTTCTTGTACCTTCTGCTACATTTCCAAGTTCAAGCTTTTTGAAATGGTTCTTGGTAATCACTCTGGATCTCCCTGACGAGGACCCTGAAGACGAGGACCCTGAAGACCAACCCTAAGAAGACGAGGACCCCGAAGACAATGACCCTGAAGACGAGGACCCTGAAGACCACCCCGAAGAAGACGAGGACCCTGAAGACCACCCCGAAGAAGACGAGGACCCTGAAGACCACCCCGAAGAAGACGAGGACCCCGAAGACGAGGACCCAGAAGACCAACCCGAAGAAGACGAGGACCCCGAAGACGAGGACCCCCGAAGACGACGACCCTGAAGACCACCCCGAAGAAGACCAAGAAGATGACCCTGAAGAAGTTGACCAAGAAGACAAAGAAGAGAAGACAAGCACCAAGATACAGAAGAACAAAAGACAGAAAACCAAGAAGCAGAAATACAAGAAGCTGCAGAACAAAAAGCGGAAGAACATTAAGCATAAGACTAAAAATCAGAGCAAAAGATAATATCTAAATTATAAGCAGAAGATGACTAAGCAGTGTATGGGGGTGAGTCCGTTCCTCCTCGTGGTGCCCTTGGAAAAGACCTGCTGCTGCAGGCCAAACTGAACGCGGACAAATCCTGTTGTAAATCTTTTGTGACGGGCAGAACGAAAGGTGTGATGTCCAACCTTTTATAGATAACAACTACAGGAATGCCTGTCACAAATAAGAATATGATGAAGAAGAAGAATATGAAGAAGATGAAGAAGTAGAATATGAAGAATGTAAAAAAAAGAATAATACGAAGAAGGTGAAGAAGAAGAAGGTGAAGAAGAAGTGGATGAAAAAGATGCTGAGGATGATGAAGGAGAAAGTGTGGGAGAAGTAAAAAAGAAGGTGAAGAGCATGGAAGTAGTGAAACATAAATATCTGACAAAATATAAAAATACTTAACATAGTTAATATTTCCGTAACTCAGAACATAATAAAAAAATAGTAATTCCTGCTATTCCATTTGACTGGGCTAAACCTCTATGCCTTTATTGTCTCCCCCACCTCCCCCAATACATTCTACATTATTCTTAGTTGTTTTCCTTCATGTAGAAATAACCTACAAGAAAAGAAAGGGTTTATTTTAATTCCGATATTTATGTCCCATTGACTTGCATTGGTTTCCGGTATCGGAATCGGCGATATCCGATACTTTTTCGGTATCGGTCTGATCCAATCCGATCCGATATTTCCCGATATCGGAAGGTATTGCTCAACACTAGTTTTCAGCCAATTTTCTGACTATTTGAAAATTTCACTTTTTTGTGTAAATATCTGCAAATGAGGGAATAATATGTGTGAGGGTACCCCAGGAGAGTTGCAAATGTGTGGGCAGAATAAATATCCTACGGGGGTAAAATTGAAAAAAAGTTGAAAAATTATTTTTTTTTTAACTTAGTCATTTTTCCGGCGTGTGTCAGACTTTCAGGGAGGGGGAAATGTCAGTGATTATGTTCAATATCATTTCCAGAGCGTTTCGCCCGATGAGTCCTTGATATTTAGTTGTTTTCAGCCAATCTTCTGACTTTTTGAAAATTTCACTTTTTTTGTGAAAATAACCGCTAAATGAGGGAATAATATGTGTGAAGGTACCCCAGGAGAGTTCCCAATGTGTGGTTAGAATATATATCCCTCAGGAGTAAAATTGAAAAAAGTTTTTAAAAAAATTTTGGGGGGACTTAGTCATTTTTCCCGCATGTGTCAGATTTCCAGAGAAGGGGAAATATACAATAATGACCAAAAGTTTGGACACACCTTCTCCTTTAAAGATTTTTCTGCATTTTCATGACTATGAAAATTGTACATTCACACTGAAGGCATCAAAACTATGAGTTAGCACATGTGGAATTATATACTTAGCAAAAAAGTATGAAACAACTGAAAATATGTCTTATATTCTAGGTTCTTCAAAGTAGCCATCTTTTGCATAGATGACTGCTTTGCACACTCTTGGCATTCTCTTGAGGAGCTTCAAGAGGTAGTCACCGGAAATGGTCTTCCAACAATCTTGAAGGAGTTCACAGAGATGCTTATCACTTGTTGGCCCTTTTGCCTTTACTCTGCGGTCAAGCTTACCCTAAACGATCTCGATTGAGTTCAGGTCTGGTGACTGTGGAGGCCAGGCCATCTGGCGTAGCACCCCATCACTCTCCTTCTTGGTTTAATAGCCCTTACACAGCCTGGAGGTGTGCTTGGAACCATTGTACTGTTGAAAATTAAATGATAGTTCAACTAAACGTAAACCGGATGGAATAGCATGCCGCTGCAAGATGCTGTGGTAGCCATGCTGGTACAGTATGCCTTCAATTTTGAATAAATCCCCAACAGTGTCACCAGCAAAGCATCCCCCCACCATCACACTTCCTCCACCATGCTTCACAGTGGGAACCAGGCATGTAGAGTCCATCCGTTCACCTTTTCTGCGTCACACAAAGACACAGTGGTTGGAACCAAAGATCTCAAATTTGGACTCATCAGACCAAAGCACAGATCTCCACTGGTCTAATGTCCATTCCTTGTTTTCTTTAGCCCAAACAAGTCTCTTCTGCTTGTTGCCTGTCCTTAGCAGTGGTTTCCTAGCGGCTATTTTACCATGAAGGCCTGCTGCACAAAGTCTCCTCTTAACAGTTGTTGTAGAGATGTGTCTGCTGCTAGAACTCTGCGTGGCATTGACCTGGTCTCTAATCTGAGCTGCTGTTAACCTGTGATTTCTGAGGCTGGTGACTCGGATAAACTTATCCTGAGAAGCAGAGGTGACTCTTGGTCTTCCTTTCCTGGGGCGGTCCTCATGTGATCCAGTTTCTTTGTAGCACTTGATGTTTTTTGCAACTGCACTTGGGGACACTTTCAAAGTTCGCCAAATTTTTCGGACTGGCTGACCTTCATTTCTTAAAGTAATGATGAATACTCGTTTATCTTTACTTAGCTGCTTTTTTCTTGCCATAATACAAATTCTAACAGTCTATTCAGTAGGACAATCAGCTGAGTATCCACTAGACTTCTGCACAGCACAACTGATGGTCCAAACCCCATTTATAAGGCAAGAAATCCCACTTATTAAACCTGAAAGTTCACACCATTTCTGGTGACTATCTCTTCAAGCGCATCAATAGAATGCCAAGAGTGTGCAAAGCAGTCATAAAATCAAAATGTGGCTACTTTGAAGAACCTAGAATATAAGATATATTTTCAGTTGTTTCACACTTTTTTGATCAGTATATAATTCCACATGTGTTAATTCAAAGTTTTGATGCCTTCAGTGTGAATGTACAATTTTCAAAGACATGAAAATATAGAAAAATCTTTAAATGAGAAGGTGTGTCCAAACTTTTGGTCTGTACTGTATATTCTATCCTCACGTTTGGAACTCCCTGGGGTACCCTCACACATATTATTCCCTTATTTGGCTGATATTTTCCCCAAAAAAGGGAAATTTTCCAAAAGTCATAAAATTGGCTAAAAACGACTAAATATAAAAGGACTCATCGGGCGAATCACTCTGGTACTGAAATCGGACATGCTCACTGACAATTCCCCTCTCTGAAACTCTGCCAAGTGCCGGAAAAATGACTAAGTCCAAAAAAAAATTTTTTTCACCTTTTTTATAATTTAACCCTTGTGGGATATATATTCTAACCTCACATTTGTAACTCTCCTGGGGTACTCTCACAACTATTATTCCCTCATTTAGCGGATATTTACACAAAAAAAGCGAAATTTTCAAAAAGTCAGAAAATTGGCTGAAAACAACTAAATAGCATTGACTCAATGGGCAAATCGCTTTGGAACTGAAATTGGACATGCTCACTGACATTTCCCTCTCTCTGAAAGTCTGACAAACGCCGGAAAAATGACTAAATCCGAAAAAAAATATTTTTTCAACTTTTTTTCAATTTTACCCCCGTGCGATATATATTCTACTCACAAATTTAGAACTCTCCTGGGGTACCTTCACACATATTATTCCCTCATTAACGGATATTTTCACAAAAAAACTGAAATTTCATAAAGTCAGAAAATTGGCTGAAAACGACTAAATATCAAGGACTCATCGGGTGAATCGCTTAGGAACTGAAATAGGACATGCTCACTGACATTTCCCACTTACTAAAAGTCTGACAAACGCCGGAAAAATGACTAAGTCCCCCCAAAAAAATTTTTAAACATTTTTTCAATTTAACCCAGTGGGATATATATTCTACCCTCACATTTGGAACTCTCCTGGGGTATCCACACACATATTATTCCCTCATTTAGCGGATATTTTCACAAAAAAGTGACATTTTCAAAAAGTAAGAAAATTGGCTGAAAACGGCTAAATATCAAGAACTCATCGGGCGAATTGCTCTGGAACTGAAATTGGACACCCTCACTGACATTTCCTTATTTCTAAAAGTCTGACAAATGCCGTAAAAATGACTAAGTACTCCCAAAAAAAATTTTCAACTTTTTTTCAATTTTACCTCCGTTGTATATAAATTCTACCCTCACATTTGGAACTCTCCTGGGGTAACCTCAAACATATTATTCCCTCATTTAGCAGATATTTTCACAAAAAAAGTGAAATTTTCAAAAAGTCAAAAATTTGGCTGAAAACGACTAAATATCAAGGACTCAATGAGCAAATCGCTCTGGAACTGAAATCGGACACACTCACTGACATTTCTCCTTCTTTTTACATCTGACCCACGCAGGAAAAATTACTAATTCCCTGAAAAAAAATGTTTTCAACTTTTTTTTTTTTTAACCCTGTGGGATATATTTTCTACCCACACATTTGGAACTCTCCTGGGGTACCATCACAAATTTTATTCCCTCATTTAGCGGAAATTTACACAAAAAAGTGAAATTTTCAAAAAGTCAAAAGATTGTCTGAAAACGACTAAATAGCAAGGTGTTAAGGGGGCGGTTGCAAACAACTTTAATAAAATGGAACGCAACCGACCCCGGGGTCCGCAATGCAGCTTGGAGGACTGCTGCCGAACACTTCCCATGTGGTAAGGAAAATGACAAACTTAAATGTTAAACCCTTCCATGTTTCTGCACACAGGAACGGGTATAGCGGTACGCTCTATCTCCTTTAACTGCACGGGAGAAGAGCGACTGGGATAGCACCTATTTAACTGATAAACCACTCCGTGTTAAAGCACATGGAGCGGGTTTCAGCAGTTCACACAATCTCCAAGAACCACAGGGAGATGTTTGACTGAGGGAAAAGCAGTAGCCCTGTCTTCAATACAGGCGCTACGCAATAGGAGTTGGCGCTAAGATGCATGTGACTCACGCCGATGGGTATGTGCCCTCTGCCGGAGCGCTACCGGACAGAGGAGTGTTTCTCCACGAGGTCCACAGGAGTACGCAGGCTGTTCGGGGTGTAAGGTGACCCCCTCTGACAGAGCCAGACTGCAAGGCGAAGCTACCTGCCTACTTTCACTAGCCTGCCTCTATGGAGCTAACCTGCCTAGCGGAAACTACACGTGGAGCACAGACGTCAACACAACAGCATCATGCTCAATGATCTGAGCGCGCCGCCATGTTTGTGGGCGGGCCTTTTAAAGAATAAGCCCTGCCCTACTGTCGCACCTTTGGTGACATCACCTGTGACCAATCAGGCGGTGCCAGGTCACCGGATCAGCTGGTTCCCGAACCACCAATCACGGTCCGCCATGTCAAGGGCATGCTCAGTGTGATGCATCTTGGACTTAGGCTGCCGGAGCCCTGACTCCCTCCACAACCTATACTTCATAGTGCCAGGCACAAACACCCAAGATACAACTTGCACATCTCGTGCACTAGCTAGGCATTGGGATCGACGTCGATGCTGTGCAACATTAGCCCCAGCTGAACCTGAATGGGAGACTACCGAATCCACTGATGATTCTGAACCCATTTCAGATCCAGCAACCACCTGGCACCTAACATTATCCCCCCTCTAACCTCCCCCTCCACTTGACGCTCATATTCTTCAATGAGTTGGGGAGCATGAATATGGTCCACTGGTTCTCAGGAACGATCCACAGACCCGTGGCCCCTCCAGTGTACGAGTTAATGTTTTTTTCTCACGGACGATCTTGGACCCCACGATCACCTGAACCTCAAAATCATCCCCCCTGAAGTCAGGAGCAGGTTGGGGCTCCAAGAATTTTGTCAGGCGAACTGGCTCAAGAAGTGACTTGTCGTGAATCCTCATGTGTCGTGGCAACTGTAGCCGGTACACTACAGGGTTTACCTGGGCTAAAATTCGGAACGGACCAATTAAACAGGGGAGCAAACTTAGTGGATTCCCCACGTACTCTGATATTATGAGCTACGAGCCACACTTTGTTGCCCGGGGAGCATACGGGGGCCGGACGGCGATGAGTGTTAGCTGACTCTCTCTCATCCGATTCTTGGAGGCCAATATAGCCTCCTGGCTACGATCCCAAACCTCCCGCACCTCCAGAGCCCAATCTCTGACCCCAGGTTCCACAGAAGAAACCAGCATAGGGACCGGGACTCGCGGATGTTGGCCATAATTTAGGAGAAACGGAGTCTGACCTGTGGAATCCGCCACTGCGTTGTTTAGGGCAAACTCAGCCCAGGGAAGCAATATCGACCAGTCATTCTCGTTGACCGAAACGAACTGATGCAAGTATGTCACAATCGTCTGGTTAGTGTGTTCCACCAAGCCATTAGTCTCTGGGTGGTAGGCAGTAGAGAGATTCAGTTCAATGGTGAGCAAGTTGCACAACTCCCTCCAAAACTGGGAGGAAAACTGTGGACCTCAGTCACAGACAATCCTATCAGGCATTCCGTGGAGACAGAAAACGTGATGAATGAACAGTGATGCCAGAACCCGGGAAGAAGGAACCCTAGGCAGAGGAACCAGGTGAACCATATTAGAGAAATGGTCAGACACCACCCATATTGTCGTGTTTCCCCGGGACTTAGGTAACTCAACAATAAAATCCATCCCTACCAGCTCCCAAGGTCTATCCGCCACGGGTAACGGATGAAGAAGACCAGCTGGCCTCTGACGGGACGATTTATTTCTAGCACAGGAGACACATGGTTGGACATATTCCTTAACATCCTGGGACAACCGAGGCCACCAATACGACCGTTGGAGAAGCTCCGTGGTACGTTTGACCCCAAAATGACCTCCGATCTTAGAGGCATGTGCCCAGGACAGTACTTCATTCTATAAATTAGGAGGAACAAATGTCCTGCCGGGAGGAACCTGGTTTAGGGACACTGGAGCCACTGTCCGCATACACTCTGGCGGAACAATAAGCCTGGGCTCGTCCTCGTCCTCAGCCGTATCCATAGACCGGGACAATGCATCCGCCCGGGGATTCTTTTCCCCTTTTAAAAAATGAATGGAAAAATTGAATTGGGAAAAGAAAAGAGACAACCTGGCCTGCCTTGGGTTAAGATGCTGTGCCGTCTGTAGGTGCGAAAGGTTTTTATGATCGGAATAAACCACGAAAGGATGTTTAGCTCCCTCCAAGAGGTACCTTCATTCCAAAAAAGCCATCATAATAGCCAGTAATTCTTTGTCACCTATAGTATAATTCCTCTCTGCTGGAGAGAAGGTCTTGGAGAAGAAAAACATGGCCTTGTCCGACCCTGTTCATTCTTTTGAGAGAGAACCGCTCCTGCTCTGACAGAGGAGGCATCGACCTCCAGAATGAATGGCTTATTCACATCCGGGCGATGGAGAATAGGAGCTTTAGAGAAATAGGATTTAATCTACCGGAAAGCCTCGGATGTCTCCTTAGACCAACTCTTGGGATTGGCACCCTTCTGGGCTAAAGCGGCCAAAGGAGCCACCAGTGTGGAAAAATGTGGTATGAACTGGCAGTAGTAATTAATAAAGCCCATGAAGCGTTGTACCGCTTTAAGAGAATGAGGCTCCAGCCAGTTCTGTACCGCTACCAACTTTTGTGGATCCATAGCCAATCCCTTACTGGATATGATGTAGCCCAGGAACAGTAGAGACTCTCGTTCAAACTGACACTTCTCCAGCTTACAATATAAAGAATTTGCTCGCAAACATTCAAAAACCCTGCGAACATCCTCTCTGTGTGTGGAGAGGTCCGGGGAAAAAATAAGGATATCATCAAGATAGACTTCTAGTGTTGAGCCACCCCCGCAGTGTTTCTAGTTTGGCTCGGTTCGTCAAACACCCGTATGTTCGCTGAACTGTTCGTCGAACTGTTCGTCGAACACCTTCGAACACCATTAAAACCAATGGCAGGCAAACAAAAACACATAGAAACAGATAGAAAACACATAGAAAACACTTCAAAGGTGTCCAAAAGCTGACAAACTGCTCAGAAGACACAACTAACACATGGAAAAGTGACAAGTACATATAGTCATGTGAAAAGAAAAGTGGTGAAGGAGTAAAAGGAGGGGGAGACACAGATATAGGCATGTCATGCCCTTCTAAAACCAAAAAAGTGCGAAGCCGGCCAGTCCATTCCTGCCCGTGCGACCTCCGTGTCGCCGGGTTTGTGTCAGAGCCGCGGTGGACCCTGACGGCCAGCCCCCTTCTCCCAATACTGGTGCGTGTCCGCTGGAGGGTCGAGCGAGCCCCCCTGCGATGGACGCAGGTCTATTCTTTTTCATTTAAATTGTCTCTCTAATTTGAATGAGTACACTTTAAATCCTTTTACAAGGATCTATTGGAGGGTAAGTCTCATGCCAGCAGCCACGTAATTCCAGCTCCAGTAGCGTCCACTAAAGCTGCTGCAGTTAAAAAGCTTTTATAAGGATCAAGCTTGGCGGTCCACCGCAAGGCGTCCTACCGCCAGTCCCAGCCCCTGTGCCTTGGGGTGCGTCCCCGATGCTCTTCACTGATTGTCCCGGGGGCCCGAACCATTTCCTTTGAAAAAATTAAGTGTCCAAACTACAGGTGGTGTAGTTTGCTTAACAGCTGGGATAATCCGCTGACTAGCAGACACTGCTACTAGGCACAAAGTATTTCCTGGGCTAGATGCAGTTAAAAATTTGTAATTAGATACTCTCATTGGATGCTGAGAAAGCATTCCATAGAGTCTCCTGGCACGCCATATATTATTCCCTTAAAAAGCTTGGGGTAGGGGTCTAGGGGACCCTTTTATAGCCAAAATCAAAATCACGGGCCTGTATCACAATACGTCACCTAGGCTGAAGATAAATGGAACATTTTCGTCACCTTTCATAATCACCAATGGGACAAGGCAGGGATGTCCTCTGTCCCCTCTCTTATACATCCTAGTGATGGAGCACCTGCTCTCATCAATTCGCCATAACCCCACTATTAGGTGGATTGAGGTGGGAGGCACCGAGTACAAGTGCTCTGTATTTGCTGATGATGTCCTAGTATATATCACTCAATCACATATATCCATCCCTGCTGTTATGGCTGAAATAGATCACTTTGTTACATGGTCAAATTTTAAAATCAATGCAGTGAAGTCTGAGGCCCTCGATGTCTCCCTCCCCAAATCCATACAGGATTCCATCCAGTCCAACTTTCCCTTTGCCTGGCCCTCACAGGGTATCAAATACTTAGGAATTCCTATTCATAGAGACCTCTCCCGTCTATGTTATCTTAATTTTGGGCCCATTATTGAACAAATCCATACAGACCACGGTTGGCAAGTTAGAACTGTAAGATTCACTATGTGAACCACTGTTGTTTTGTGGAAAAGCACATGTACACTGTGTTCCAAATTATTATCCAAAAATTGTTTAGGAGTGATAAGGTAAGAATTTTTTTATTTGTCAGTTAAACTCATTGATGGTGATGTGTGTCAGGGATCTTTATATCTGTTAGAACTCTCCTGTTAGGTTTTTTCTATTTTGCTGGTCACATGACCTTTTTGCCTATTTAATCCTGCTCCACCCTTCTGGCCTTGCTGGACTTCATTGTAATTTCTACTCTTAAGCTAGCCAGGTGCTTTGTTACCTCTCTGTCAGTTTAGCTTGGTCTTTTGACCTCTATGTTCTATGTTGTTTGTTTGTCTTTTTACTGCTACAATTTCTGCTAGGAGATGTCCATCTTTCTCTCAGTCCCTAGTTCTTGTAGGGATCCCACCCTCACATCTATAGGTCTTCGTTCAGACTAGCTGTGGACTTTAGTGGGTCTGATCGCAGGATCAGGTTCTCCGTTACATCGTAGGGATCTAGCGTAGTTCTATTGTAGGGACAGATCTCCTGTCTTTCCTTAGTGCTTGTAGCAGATCATAACAATATCATTGTAAGCAATTGCAGACACCTGTTTATTAGTTTGGCCGGTGTGTCCAATGAAAGGCAAGACTACTTAAGAACCCTGTCCCACATTATTAAGCAGCCTACATTTTCTGCCAAAATGGGAAAGAAAAGTGATGTGTTGGCTGCTGAGAAGCAACAAATTGTGGAGTGTTTAGGTCAAGGCATGACTACAATCAACATTGCCAAGACACTTCATCCTGATCATCGCACAATCAAGAAGTATGTAGCTGATTCACAGTACACACGTGTGCGTGCTGATAAGGGAAAATTGAGGACTCTTTCCTACAGGCAATTACATCAGGTTAAAATAGCAGCGGCAAAAAAGAGTTGTCATAGCAGCAGACAAGTTTTTGAATCTGCTGGTGCCTCCAACATCCCCCGAACAACAAGATGCAGGGTCCTTCTGAGGTTTGCAGCTGTGCGTAAGCCATCCTGTCGACCGCCTCTATCCACTGTACACAAGCAGAAATGGCTCCAGTGGGCCAAACAATACATGAAGACTGACTTCAAAACTGATTTTGTTCCCCGATGAGTGCCATGCAACGCTCGATGGTCCAGATGGATGGAGTGGAGGATGGCTGGTTGATGGACACCCCATGCAAACACGGCTACGGTGCCAACAAGGAGGATGTGGAGTAATGTTTTGGGCTGGAATCATGGGGAGAGAGATTGTTGGCCCCTTTAGGATCCCTGAAGGGGTAAAGATGAACTCCATAATGTATGTGGACTTTCTCAAACAGCACTTCCTGCCATGGTTCAAGAAGAAGAACCGTGTATTCCGCAGCAAGATCATTGATGCACATAACACATCTGCATCTCTGACTGATATGGGCATAAAAGGGGACAAACTTATGGTGTGACCCCCATGCTCCCCTTACCTCAACCCCATTGAGAACCTCTGGAGCATCATCAAAAGAAGTGTCTATGATGGTGGGAGGCAGTTCACATCTAAGCAACAGCTCGGGGAGGGTATTCTGTCCTCATGCAAAACAATTGAAGCAGAAACCATCCAAAACCTGACAAATTCAATGGATGAGAGAGTTCAGAAGCTCCTTTTGAACAAGGGGTCCTATGTGCAAATGTAACATCACCTAGAATAAAGTTTTGAGTTGAAAACTGTTCGATTTCAGTTTCTAATAACCTGCTAATGCTTATAATTTCAAAAATGACCATTTTTTTGTTCTTTATTAAAATGAAAAGGTTGATCGAAGAGTGTGGGGGATCTAAGAGTGTGGCAACCCAGTAGTCAGGATTATTTCGAATTCTGACAATCTGAGGGTCATGTTGCAGGTAGTGCAGCAAGAAGGCACTCATGTGTCTTGCACATCTATGATCCCCAAAATTATTTTCTGGGCTAGATGCAGCTAAAAATTTTTATTAATTTTAAATCTGGTGGAGCTTAGTATAGATGGCCTAATAGAATCAGTACTGCAAACTGCTACAAGGCCCAAATTATTTTCCAGCCAAGATACAGATAAACATGATTAGTAATGTTAAATCTGGTGGAGTTTAGTATAGATGGCCTAATAGAATCAGTACAGCACACTGCTACAAAGCCCAAATTATTTTCCAGCCAAGATACAGATAAATATGATTAGTAATTTGAAAGCTTAAAACGGTTGGTGAGGGTATTTTAACAAATCATCAAGCATTTACTCTCCCCAGGATGACACAGGAGTAGAAAAGTCGTTTCGGATCCATGATTTGTTCATCTGTCTGTCTACATTATCAGTGGAGAGCCGAGTGCGCTTATCTGTCAGCACACCACCAGCAGTGCTGAACACACGTTCAGACAGAACGCTGGCTGCGGGGCATGACAAGATCTCCAAGGCATAAGTGGCGAGCTCCGGCCATTTATCCAGATTGGAAGCCCAAAAAGAGCAAGAGTCCAGTGACACAGTCATGGCAGCAATGTTTACATGGAGATACACCTGTACCATCCTCTCTAGGCGTTGACTATGTGTCAGACTTCTTGTCTCCTTTGGCCTTGCAAAGGATGGGCTAAAAAAGTGTTGAAATGATTCCAAAAAATTGTTGTTACCAGCAGATACTGTGTTTCTGTTACGTTTTGAGTGCTGAACACTCAACGGTCCCACGGTTGGCAAGTTGGAACTGTGAGATTCACTATGCGCGCCACTAGTGTTTTGTGGAAAAGCACATATAAGATTCTGCAACAGTCTCTGCTGATACTCCTGCATGCGTGCATCTCTTTCTATGGCAGGAATAATTTCTGTAAATTTACTTTTGTACCAGGGATCTAACAGTGTGGCAACCCAGTAGTCAGGATTATTTCTAATTCTCACAATTCGAGGGTCATGTTGCAGGTAGTGCAGCAAGAAGGCACTCATGTGTCTTGCACATCCAGGAGCACCAAGTCCCTGTTGTGTTGGTGGCGAGGTAACAATCATGCTTCCTTCCTCTGCCCTCTTCCCCCAACCTCGCTCAACAGAAATGTAATCAAGGTCTCCCTCATCTGATGAGTCTTCCATCAGTTCGTCCTCCACTTCTTCCTGGGCTCCTGCACCTTCCTCACTAGTTTGGCTGCTACCATGCGCCCTGGTAAAACCATATCCCCCACCCTCACATGCCTGTCGCCTTGGTGCTGCCGACCGTCTGGACCTTGCAGATGTTAGCCCTTCCGCATACAACTCCTCCTCCTCTACTTCCTCCACCTCCTTTTGTGCCACCACCTGACTCCGAATTCTGTTTAACATGTGCTCCAGCATGTCAATCACCGGAATAGTCATGCCAATAATGGCATCGTCAACACTAAACATCTTCGTCGTCATTTCAAAACTGTGCAGAAGGGTGCATAGGTACCTGATCTGAGACCACTCCTCCAGCGTGATTTGCCCCACCTCTGGATCTCGTTGGCCCAGGCTCTACATCAGAACGTGTTGCACCAGGGCTTGTTGGTGCTGCCACAGTCACTGCAACATGTGCAGTGTTGAATTCCACCAGGTAGGCACATCGCATTTTAGCCGGTGAATGGCAGGCCCGACGACTTCTGTAGAGATGTAAGTTGCTGAGCTGCGGGATGCGAATGGCGGAAGTGAGCACACAGCGACCGTGCCCTCTGCAGAAGGCCATCTAGTCCTGGATAGTGGGCTAAAAATTGCTGAACAACCAGGTTCAACACGTGAGCCATACAAGGCACGTGTGTGACATTGCCCCAGAGAAGGGCCGCACCCAGGTTTGCAGCAATGTCACACACGGCCTTCCCTGGTTTCAGGTCCAGTGGAGACAACCATTCATGAAACTGGTTTTCCAATGCTGACCACAACTCCTCAGCTGTGTGACTCACATTTACCAAACATTTCAAAGTAAAAACCGCCTGATGACATTGAGCCCTGATGGCAGCATAGTAACGAGGTGTGCAGGATCCCTTCTGCGCAGTTAGAAAGCTTGTGACATGACCAGACAGGCTTTGGGTGCAGGTGGAGGACCAAGTGGAGGTTGAGGAGGCAGAAGCAGTGGATGAACTTCGAGATAAAGAGGATTGACGCACAACTCGTGGGGACGGCAAGACTTGGACAGCAGCCCCTTGTCCTGCTGTCACCATAGTTACCCAGTGCCCAGTCAGCGACATATAACGCCCCTGTCCATGCCTACTCGTCCAAGTGTCAGTGGTGAAATGCACCCTTTCACACACAGAGTTTCTCAAAGAAGCGGTGATGTTGTGTGCGACATGCTGGTGGAGTGTAGGCACACCTTTCTTTGAGAAGTAGTGCCGACTGGGCATCTGGTACTGGGGCACTGCGACGGACAAAAGGCCTCGAAAATCCTCTGTGTCCACCAGGCGAAAAGGCAGCATTTCTGTAGCCAACAGCTTGCAGATGGTGAAATTCAACCTCTTAGCTTTCTCATGGCTAGAAGGAAATGGTCTTTTACTTGTCCACATCTGAGGGACCGAGGGCTGGCTGTTGTGCTTAGACGTGGTTGAGAAGGGTGTCCCCGGCAAACTGCCAGTCTGTGAGGAAGATGCAGGTGGACATGTTAGGTTGCCTTGATCCAAAGGTGGTGCTATCGATGTCGGACAGCACTGAACACCAGATGGTGTTTCCACCTCCAAAGAAAATGATGACCTGCCAATCACACTGGCTGTTGGGAGTAAAGAGGTGGCAGGTCTGCGTCCCAAAACAGGTGTGACTGCTGTCCCCCCAGTCACAGAGGATGAAAAGGCTGTGGATGCACAAGATGTGGCAGACGGTGGTTGGTCCGGACGGCTAGGCCGCATTGTAGCACAGTGAGCTTCCCACTGCAACTTATGCTTCATATCCATGTGCCGGTTCATGCATGAAGTACTCAAACTATGTATTTTTTGGCCTCTACTTAGCTTTTGCTGACAAATGTTACAGATAACATGAGTTGAGTCATCTTTATCGATCTGAAAAAATGCCCAGGCTATGCAAGGCTTAGCACCCATGTGACCTGAAGAGCCACCACGACTTGTGGTAAGAGACAGAGTTGTGTTTGAGGATGCAGTTGTTGATGTGCTTCCAGTACTACGTCTCTGTCCAGGAAGGCGCAACCTGACCTCGTCGTCACTAGCATCCTCCTCCACCTCCTCTGCTGACCTCATCGACTGGCTGACTGTAGGTTGACAGTAAGTGGGATCTCCAACCTTGTCATCATCACCCTGTGTGTTATCACACCCTTCGTCCTCAGAGCCAACCTCTTCCTGCCCTGACAAAAAACTCAAGTTGTCGCTCGAATCAGGTATTTGAGTCTCATCATCGTCTTCCTCATTGTCTCCACCAACAGGAGTTACAGTTTGGGAACGAGGGTCTACATTATGCTCAGAACCTTCTGCGTCTGGTCCTGGATCCGACTCATAAAGATTCTGGGCATCAGTGCAGATCATTTCCTCGTCTGAATTCATAGAATCATAGAATCATAGAATGGTAGAGTTGGAAGGGACCTCCTGGGTCATCTGGTCCAACCCCCTGCTCAAAGCAGGATTCACTAAATCATCTCAGACAGATGTCTGTCCAGCCTCTGTTTGAAGACGTCCATTGAAGGGGAACTCACCACCTCTCGTGGCAGCCTGTTCCACTCATTAATCACCCTAACTGTCAAAAAGTTTTTTCTAATATCTAATCTGTGTCTCCTCCCATTTAGTTTCCTCCCATTGCTTCTAGTCTTTCCTTGTGCAAATGAGAATAAAGATGATCCTTCTACAATGTGACAGCCCTTGACATATTTGCATACAGCTGTTAAGTCTCCTCTCAGTCTTCTTTTTTGCAAGCTAAACATTCCCAAATCCTGCAACCGTTCCTCATAGGACATGGTTTGCAGACCAGTCACCATTCTGGTCGCTCTTCTCTGAACTTGCTCCAGTTTGTCTATGTCTTTTTTAAAATGTGGTGGCCAAAACTGTACATAGTACTCCAGATGAGGTCTGACCAAAGAGGAGTAAAGACCGATCATGACTTCACGTGATCTAGACTGTATGCTTCTGTTAATACATCCCAGAATTGTATTTGCCTTTTCTGCTGCTGCATCACACTGTTGACTCATGTTCAGTCTATGATCTATTAGTATACCTAAGTCTTTTTCACATGTACTGTTGCTTAGCTCTATTCCTCCCATTCTGTATATGCGTTTTTCATTTTTATTGCCCAGATGTAGTACTTTGCATTTTTCCCTGTTAAAAACCATTCTGTTGGTTGCTGCCCACTGCTCCGGTTTATTTAGGTCTTTTTGAATCCTCTCTCTCTCTTCTCTAGCATTAGCTATCCCTCCTAGCTTTGTGTCATCAGCAAATTTAATCAGTTTACCCTCAATTCCTTCATCTAAATCATTGATAAAGATGTTGAACAATACAGGTCCCAGGACGGAGCCCTGTGGTACCCCACTTGAGACATTCATCCAGCTGGATGTGAAGCCATTTACAACCACACTTTGAGTCCGATCACTAAGCCAGTTATGAATCCACCTAACAGTTGCCTGGTCCATTGCATACTTGGTCATTTTTTCAATAAGAATGGTGTGAGATACTTTGTCAAATGCTTTGCTGAAGTCAAGATATACTATATCTACAGCATTTCCCTGATCCACCCAGTCAGTGATTCTGTCATAGAAGGAAATTAAGTTAGTCTGACATGACTTGTTAGTTACAAACCCATGCTGACTCTGGTTAATCACTTCATTCTTATCCAGGTACTTACATACATGTTGTTTAATAATTTGTTCAAAGATCTTTCCTGGTATAGAAGTCAGACTCACCGGCCTATAGTTCCCTGGGTCCACCTTCTTCCCCTTTTTGAAGATAGGAACAACATTTGCTCTTCTCCAGTCTTCTGGGACTTCTCCTGTTCTCCAAGAATTTTCAAAGATTATGGAGAGTGGTTCTAAAATTTCTTCTACGATCTCCTTCAGTACTCTGGGGTGTAATTCATCTGGACCTGGAGACTTGAACTCATTTATGTTAGCTAAATATTCCCTCACAATCTTTCTGTTTACAGATAACTTGGATTCCTCTATTCCTTTAAAAGGACAGTGAAGATCAGTTGATGTTACATTTTCTTTCTGAGAGAAAACAGATGCAAAATAGGAATTAAAAAGTTCGGCCTTCTCAACATCCTCTCTTACCATTTCTCCATTTTCATACTGTAAAAATCCTATAGCATCTTTGACTTTTCTTTTACTTTTGACATACCCCCAACATCCTTTTTTATTGCTTTTGACATCTCTTGCAAGCCTTAATTCATTGTCAGCTTTAGCTAACCTGATACGTGCCCTGCAGGATCTGCAGACTGCATTCACAGAAGCTCTGGAGTCGACCTCTGATTCCAAGCTATAGTATGAGTAAACAACTCTGCAGACTCAACCATCTGTTCTACACCATACTCAGACGGGCAGCTGGAGACTTGGGAGCTGTGAGGAAGCAAGTGCGATTGGAGTGACACCTCTGAGGACTGGAGTATTTGTGATGTTGAAGTTGAGGTGGAGGAGAGCCCACTTAAAGGAGCACTTGATATCCGTTGAAGCACCTGCTGATTTTGTGCCTCATCTGGAATTTGTAGCGATTGGCGTGGCCTTAAGAAAGGGATCTTATCACATTGTCCGCTAAAAGAAGTAGAAATCTTAGTTTGGCTGGAAGATGGTCTTTCTTTTGCAGATGTTACTGTTGCTTTAACACCAACCCGATGGACACAACTTTTTTTCCCTTCCCAACACGCCTAATCTCCTTTCCACCAGCAGCAGGCCTTTTTCCACTCATTTTGGTGGTTAACTAATTGAAAACTCTGGAGTTGTTTGCACAAAAAACAATCGATGGGAACCGAGCAGAGCTGAGTGGCCAAACTGTGGTAGTAGCCCAAAAGTATTGGTTGGGTTAGATGCAGATAAAAATTATTTTGAATTTGCAACCTGGTGCAGGTTAGTATAGATGGACTAATAGAACAAGTCCCACACACTGCTACAAGCCCAAATATTTTTTCAGAGCTAGATGCAGATAAAAATTATTTTGAATTTGCAACCTGGCGGAGGTTAGTATAGATGGACTTTTAGATCAAGTCCCACACACTGCTACAAGCCCAAGCCCAAATATTTTTTCACAGCTAGATGCAGATAAAAATTATTTTGAATTTGCAAACTGGTGGAGGTTAGTATAGATGGACTAATAGAACAAGTCCCACACACTGCTACAAACCCAAGCCCAAATATTTTTTCAGAGCTAGATACAGATAAAAATTATTTTGAATTTGCAACCTGGTGGAGGTTATTATAGATGGACTAATAGAACAAGTCCCACACACTGCTACAAGCCCAAGCCCAAATATTTTTTCAGAGCTAGATGCAGATAAAATTTATTTTGAATTTGCAACCTGGTGGAGGTTAGTATAGATGGACTAAGAGAACAAGTCCCACACTGCTACAAGCCCAAGCCCAAATATTTTTTCAGAGCTAGATACAGATAAAAATTATTTTGAATTTGCAACCTGGTGGAGGTTAGTATAGATGGACTAATAGAACAAGTCCCACACACTGCTACAAGCCCAAGCCCAAATATTTTTTCAGAGCTAGATACAGATAAAAATTATTTTGAATTTGCAACCTGGTGGAGGTTAGTATAGATGGACTAATTGAACAAGTCCCACACACTGCTACAAGCTCAAGCCCAAATATTTTTTCAGAGCTAGATACAGAAAAAAATTATTTTGAATTTGCATCCTGGTGGAGGTTAGTATAGATGGACCAATAGAATGATGCTATGCCCAATAGGTTTTACTTGGCTAGGTGCAGTAAAAAAAATTGTAATCTATACACAGGTGGTGTAGCTTGAACACACTGCAAGAGGCCAAAAAGGATTTGATTAGCTAGATTTAGCCAAATGCTGTGAAAAAAACTTGCACAGCACTGGCACAGACCTGCCTGGCAAAAAGTGATAGGAACTGATGTAACCTAGCCCTCAAAAAGACTGCAATTACAATTAGTCTTTACTCCCAACCTATTTAAGAGCACAGACCTGCCTGATAAAAGTGATAGGAAATGATGTAACCTAGTCCTCAAAAGCACTGCAATCACAACTATTCCCTATTCCCAAGCTATCTGTAGATTTGTGCGAAAATTGGCTTGAAATTAACACTCAAAGTATAGCGTACACAGAAACAGCGGTGCCGTCAAACACGCAGCTGCAGCAGTGAGAAAATGGTGGCTACGTGGAAAATGGCTGGGTCTTATAGGGCAAGGACATGTGACATACACTGCCAATGACACATGCCCTTGCTTGTGTGAAAAAAAGCACTTCGCTCCGTGTGTGCGCTGCTGATAGGCTGACAGATTACACCTCCCCACTGTAAATGCGGGAAAGAGAAAAAAAATAGAGATCTTCATTATTTATGCAGAGATTCATCCACTGCCCCTCCCCCCACCCTGCTGTACACTCAAACTGCGTATTAACATTAATTTTCAGCATTACTGAGAAAAAATCCAGTTATGATTTTTGTGCACGAACAGTTATCGAACATAACCTCGAACAGCCGAATTTTTTTCAAATTGTTCGTGTTCGCCGAACGGCTCGAACACCGCCCAAAACAGCTCGAATTTGAGATTGGCGAACAGTTCGAGTCGAACACCGTTCATCTTTATAGACTACCACGGAAGATAGCAGCAAATCCCGAAATATATCATTGACAAAATCTTGAAAAATTACCATCACGAGTATTAAAGGCAGTTTTCCACTCGTCACCTTCACGGATTCGCACAAGATTATACGCCCCTCGCAGGTCCAATTTAGTGAAGATGTTAGCCCCTTGCAACCTGTCAAAAAGTTCAGAAATCAGGGGTAGAGGGTATTTATTCTTAATGGTGATGTCATTTAGTCCTCTACAATCTATGCAGGGATGTAAATCACCCTCTCTCTTCTGAACGAAGAAGAACCCTGCTCCCGCAGGAGAGACCGATTTTCTGATAAACCCCCGGGCTAAGTTCTCTTTGATATATTCAGACATGGCCTTGGTCTCAGGTACAGACAGGGGGGTAAACCCTACCACGACGAGGCTCCGCACCGTGGACCAAATCAATAGGGCAGTCATACTGTCGGTTGGGAGGCAGAGTTTCCACAGCCTTTTTGGAAAAGACGTCCGCAAAACTCCGATATTACTCAGGTAGAGCGGACAAGTCAAGAGACGGTTCCGAGACCACCACCCGGGCAGCTGTAACCATACATTGAGGCACACAATCTTTACCCCAGGAAGAAATTCTCACTGTACTCCAATCAATGTGTGTAGAGTGGCGACCCAATAGCACCTCATCTAATCCCCCGGGGATAATAAGGAAGGAGATAGCCTCCTGGTGAACCTGAGAAAACGACATGGTGAGGGGGGCTGACTCGTGAGTGATCTGTGTGTCCAGCAGAGAACCGTTGACCACCCTGATGTTCATTGCCCTTGGCAGTAACTCCAGAGGAATGGCATGCCTCTGGGCAAATGTAGATGACAAGAAATTGCCATCGGCTCCAGAATCTACCCACGCCTTGGCAGTAATCATGGTGTCTCCGAAGGACAATGTCACCTCATACAGTAATCTGGAGGAAGAAATCCCAGAATCTAACACACCCCCTCCAACGGCGGTTAGATTCCCTCGTTTCCCGACAGCTTGGAAACCTTATTAACGGGGTACTCCAAGAGATGTGCAGGTCGGGAAAGGGGGGGTTTAGACATAGCCCGGGATATATCCATAGCCTCAGGCTCCAGAACGGGAGCCACGGGTTTGGAGATAGGCCTAGAAAAAGAGATTGCCAACCGAAACCGAGGTCTGGAAACCTCCAGCTCTAACTTGCATTCTGCATGACGCATATCTTTCCGGTTAGCTAGAGTAATTAACTCTTCCAGAGAGGTTGGAATCTCCCTGGTAGCTAGAGCATCTTTAATATGCCCAGCCAGTCCCCTCCAAAACACTGGGATTAGCGACCGCTCTGGCCAATCCAGTTCAGCCGCAAAGGTTCTGAACTGAATGGCATAGTGGCTGGCAGTGGCCGGACCCTGGGTCAATGCAAGCAGCTTAAGATCAGTATCATGCGTGACCTGAGGCCCCAGGAAAACACTTTTTAAGGTCCTAGGAAAAAGACCTGCATTAGCCACGACCGAATCATTCCGCTCCCACAGCGGAGTAGCCCACTCCAGAGCCCTGTGTGAGAGCAAAGAGATGACATAACCCACTTTGGCACTCTCGGAGGGAAATCGTGCCTCCATCATCTCCAAGTGTATGGAGCATAAATTAATAAAACCCCTGCAGAATTTTCTGTCCCCAGAAAATTTCCCCTGGGAGGGCAAAGCGGGGTAATGGAGCACTTGCAGTGGTGGCAGCCAAGTTAATCATATTGGCTGCTAGAGAAGACGCCTGGGTAGCTACTGCAGTGGTATCAGCAACTGGGGCAGCTTGTTCCAGAGACCTGAGTCTAGTCTCCAGTTGCTTTATATAGCGCTGCAGCTGCTGATTGTTGGCCATGTTCGGCAAGACCCTGGTGCTCAGATACTGTTAAGGGGGCGGTTGCAAACAACTTTAATAAAATGGAACGCAACTGACCCCGGGGTCCGCAATGCAGCCTGGAGGACTGCTGCCGAACACTTCCCATGTGGAAAGGAAAATGACAAACTTAAATGTTAAACCCTTCTGTGTTTCTGCACACAGGAACGGGAATAGCGGTTCGCTCTATCTCCGTTAACTGCACGGGAGAAGAGCGACCGGGATAGCATCTACTTAACTGATAAACCACTTCGTGTTAAAGCACACGGAGCGGGTTTCAGCGGTTCACACAATCTCCAAGAACCGCAGGGAGACGTGTGACCGAGGAAAAAGCAGTAGCCCTGTCTTCGATACAGGCACTATGCAATAGGAGTTGGCGCTAAGATGCGTGTGACTAACGCCGACGGGTAGGTGCCCTCTGTCGGCATGCTACCGGACAGAGGAGTGTTTCTCCACGTGGTCCACAGGAGTCCGCAGGCTGCTCGGGGTGTACGGCGACCCCCTATGACAGAGCCAGGCTGGAAAGCGAAGCTACCTGCCTACTTTCACTAGCCTGCCTCTATGGAGCTAACCTGCCTAGTGGAAACTACATGTGGAGCACAGATGTCCACACAACAGCATCATGCTCAATGATCTGAGCACACCGCCATGTTTGTGGGTGGGCCTTTTAAAGACTAAGCCCTGCCCCACTGTTGCACCATTGGTGACGTCACCTGTGACCAATCAGGCGGGGCCAGGTCACCGGATCAGCTGGTTACCGGACAACCAATCACGGTCCGCCATGTCACGGGCATGCTCAGTGTGATGCATTTTGGACTTAGGCTGCCGGAGCCCTGACTCCCTCCGCAACCTATACTTCATAGTGCTAGGCACAAATACCAGAGATACAGCTTGCACATCTCGTGCACTAGCTAAGCATTGGGATTGATGGTAATGCTGTGCAACATCAGCCCTGGCTGAATCTGCAATAGGAAACCACCAAATCCACTGATGATCCCGAACTCATTTCAGATCCAGCAACCACCTGGCGCATAACACAAGGACTCATCGAGTGAATCGCTCTGGAACACATACCCTCACACATATTATTCCTACATTTAGCGGATATTTTCACAAAAAAAGTGAAATTTTCAAAAAGTCAGAAAATTTGCTGAAAACAACTAAATATAAAGGACTCATCGGGCGAATCTCTCTGGAACTGAAATCCAACACGCTCACTGACAATTTACCTGACAATTCACCCTCTCTGAAATTCTAACAAACGGCGGAAAAATAAATAAGTCCAAAAAATTTTCATTTTCAACTTTTTTAAATTTTACTCCAGTGGGATATTTATTATACCAACACATTTGGAACTTTCCTTGGGACTAATAGGGCGAATCGCTCTGGAACTGAAATCGGACATGATCACTGACATTTCCCTCTCTCTGAAAGTCTGACAAACGCCAGAAAAATGACTAAATCCCCCCAAAAAAATGTTTAAACTTTTTTTCAATTTTAGCCCCGCGGCATATAAATTCTAAACACACATTTGGAACTCTCCTGGGGTACCCTCACACATACTATTCCCTCATTTAGTGGATATTTACACAAAAAGGTGAAATTTTCAAAAAGTCAAAAGATTGGCTGAAAACGACTAAATATCAAAGACACATCGGTCGAATCGCTCTGGAACTAAAGTCGGACACGCTCACTGAAATTTTCCTCTCACTAAAAATCTAACAAACGCCAGAAAAATTACTAAGTCCAAAAAAACATTTCTTTCAACTTTTTTTAAATTTTACCCTTCGTGGGATATATATTTTACCATCACATTTGGAACTCTCCTGGGGTACCCTCGCACATATTATTCCCTCATTTAGCGGATATTTACACAAAAAAGTGAAATTTTCAAAAAGTCAAAAGATTGGCTGAAAACGACTAAATAGCAAGGACTCATCGGGCGAATCGCTCTGGAACTGATATCGGACATGCTCACTGACATTTCCACTTCCATGGAAATCTGACACACGCCAGAAAAATGACTAAATCCAAAAAAAAAAAAATTTTAACTTTTTTTTAATTTTACCCTCATGGGATATATATTCTAAACACACATTTGGAACTCTCCTGGGGTACCCTCACACATATTATTCCTACATATAGCAGATATTTTAACAAAAAAAGTGAAATTCTCAAAAAGTCAGAAAATTGGCTGAAAACAACTAAATATAAGGGACTCTTTGGGTGAATCGCTCTGGAACTGAAATCGGACACACTCACTGACATTTCCCCCTTCTCTGGAAATCTGATACACGCTGGAAAAATGACTAACTCCCTACAAAAAATTGTTTTCAAATTTTTTTCAATTTTACCACCCCGTGGGATATATATTCTACCCACACTTTTGGAATTCTCCTGGGGTACCCTCACACATATTATTCTCTCATTTAATGGTTATTTTCACAAAAAAGTGAAATTTTGAAAAAGTCAGAAAATTGGCTGAAAATGACTAAATATCAAGGACTCATCGGGCGAATCGCTCTGGAACTGAAAATGGAATACTCACTTACATTCCCCCCTCTATGAAAGTTTGACAAACGCCGGAAAAATGACTAAGTCCAAAAAAATTATTTTTTCAACTTTTTTTCAATTTCACCCCCTTGGGATTTATATTCTATCCAAACACATTGGGAACTCTGCTGGGGTACCCTCTCACATATTATTTCCTCATTTAGCGGATATTTTTCCAAAAAAGTGAAATTTTCAAAAATTCAGAAAATTGGCTGAAAATGACTAAATATCCAAGATTCATCGAGCAAATCGCTCTGAAACTGAAATCGGAATGTTCACTGACATTTCCCTTTTCTGAAAGTCTGACAAACGCCGGAAATAATTACTAAGTCCAAAAAAATTTTTTTTCAACTTTTTTCAATTTTACGACCCCGTGGGATATATATTCTACCCACACTTTTGGAACTGTCCTGGGGTGTCCTCACACATATTATTCCCTCATTTAATGGATATTTTCACAATAAAGTTAAATTTTCAAAAAGTAAGAAAATTGGCTGAAAATGACTATATATCAAGGACTCAACGGAATTATAGTTCTGGAACTGAAATCGGAACGCTCACTGACATTTCCCCTCTCTGAAAGTCTGACAAATGCCGGAAAAATTACTAAGTACAAAAAAAATTTATTTTCAACTTTTTTTCAATTTTACCCCCGTGGGATATATATTCTACCCACACAAATATGGAACTCTCCTATAGAGATGAGCGTTGTTCTACTCGAACTGTTCGCCAATCTCAAATTCGAGCTGTTTTGGGCGGTGTTCGAGCCGGTCGGCGAACACGAACAATTTGAGAAAAATTCGGCTGTTCGAGGTTATGTTCGATAACTGTTCGTGCACCAAAATCATAACTGGATTTTTTCTCAGTAATGATGAAAATTAATGTTAATACGCAGTTTGAGTGTACAGCGGGGCGGGGGGAGGGGCAGGGGATGGATCTCTGCAGGAACAATGAAGATCTCCATTTTTTTTTCTCTTTCCCGCATTTGCAGTGGGGAGGTGCAATCTGTCAGCCTATCAGCAGCGCACACACGGAGCGAAGTGCTTTTTTTCACACAAGCAAGGGCATGTGTGATTGGCAGTGTATGTCACATGTCCTTGCCCTATAAGACCAAGCCATTTTCCCCGTCGCCACCATTTTCTCACTGCTGCAGCTGCGTGTTAGACGGCACCGCTGTTGCTTTGTGCGCTATACCTTGTTAATTTCAAGCCAATTTTTGCACAAATATACAGATAGCTTGGGAGTAGGGAATAGTTGTGATTGCAGTCCTTTTAAGGACTAGGTTACAGCATTTCCTACGACTTTTATCAGGCAGGTCTGTGCTCTTAAATAGATAGATTGTGGGAGTAAAGACTAATTGTAATTGGAGTCCTTTTCAGGACTAGGTTACATCAGTTCCTATCAGTTTTTGCCAGGCAGGTCTGTGCCAGTGCTGTGCAAGTTTTTTTCACAGCATTTGGCTGAATCTAGCAAAGCTAATCCTTTTTGGCCTATTGCAGAGTGTGTTAGTCAGTGGAGTAGCCTATCTGTGTTGCAAGATATACCACCTGTGTATAGAATACCAATTTTTTTACTGCACCTAGTGAAGTAAAATCTTTTGGGCATAGCATCATTCTATTAGTCCATCTATACTGACCTCCATCAGGTTGCAAACTGAATATAATTTTTTTCTGCATCTAGCTCTGAAAAAATATTTGGGCTTCTAGCAGTGTGTGGGACTTGGTCTATTAGTCCATCTATACTGACCTCCATCAGGTTGCAAATTAAAAATAATTTTTTTCTGCATCTAGCTCTGAAAAAATATTTGGGCTTCTAGCAGTGTGTGGGACTTGGTCTATTAGTCCATCTATACTGACCTCCATCAGGTTGCAAATTAAAAATAATTTTTTTCTTCATTTATCTCTGAAAAAATATTTGGGCTTCTAGCAGCGTGTGGGACTTGTTCTATTAGTCCATCTATACTGACCTCCATCAGGTTGCAAATTAAAAATAATTTTTTTCTGCATCTAGCTCTGAAAAAATATTTGGGCTTCTAGCAGTATGTGGGACTTGGTCTATTAGTCCATCTATACTGACCTCCATCAGGTTGCAAATTAAAAATAATTTTTTTCTGCATCTAGCTCTGAAAAAATATTTGGGCTTCTAGCAGTGTGTGGGACTTGGTCTATTAGTCCATCTATACTGACCTCCATCAGGTTGCAAATTGAATAAAAAAAATTTCTGCATCTAGCTCTGAAAAAATATTTGGGCTTCTAGCGGTGTGTGGGACTTGGTCTATTAGTCCATCTATACTGACCTCCATCAGGTTGCAAATTAAAAATAATTTTTTTCTGCATCTAGCTCTGAAAAAATATTTGGGCTTCTAGCAGTGTGTGGGACTTGGTCTATTAGTCCATCTATACTGACCTCCATCAGGTTGCAAATTAAAAATAATTTTTTTCTTCATTTAGCTCTGAAAAAATATTTGGGCTTCTAGCAGTGTGTGGGACTTGTTCTATTAGTCCTTCTATACTGACATCCAGCAGGTTGCAAATTGAATATAATTTTTTTCTGCATCTAGCTCTGAAAAAATATTTGGGCTTCTAGCGGTGTGTGGGACTTGGTCTATTAGTCCATCTATACTGACCTCCATCAGGTTGCAAATTAAAAATAATTTTTTTCTGCATCTAGCTCTGAAAAAATATTTGGGCTTCTAGCAGTGTGTGGGACTTGGTCTATTAGTCCATCTATACTGACCTCCATCAGGTTGCAAATTAAAAATAATTTTTTTCTGCATCTAGCTCTGAAAAAATATTTGGGCTTCTAGCAGTGTGTGGGACTTGGTCTATTAGTCCATCTATACTGACCTCCATCAGGTTGCAAATTAAAAATAATTTTTTACTTCATTTAGCTCTGAAAAAATATTTGGGCTTCTAGCAGTGTGTGGGACTTGGTCTATTAGTCCATCTATACTGACCTCCATCAGGTTGCAAATTGAATAAAAAAAATTTCTGCATCTAGCTCTGAAAAAATATTTGGGCTTCTAGCAGTGTGTGGGACTTGGTCTATTAGTCCATCTATACTGACCTTCATCAGGTTGCAAATTAAAAATATTTTTTTTCTGCATCTAGCTCTGAAAAAATATTTGGGCTTCTAGCAGTGTGTGGGACTTGGTCTATTAGTCCATCTATACTGACCTCCATCAGGTTGCAAATTAAAAATAATTTTTTTTTTCATTCAGCTCTGAAAAAATATTTGGGCTTCTAGCAGTGTGTGGGACTTGTTCTATTAGTCCTTCTATACTGACATCCAGCAGGTTGCAAATTGAATATAATTTTTTTCTGCATCTAGCTCTGAAAAAATATTTGGGCTTCTAGCGGTGTGTGGGACTTGGTCTATTAGTCCATCTATACTGACCTCCATCAGGTTGCAAATTAAAAATAATTTTTTTCTGCATCTAGCTCTGAAAAAATTTTTGGGCTTCTAGCAGTGTGTGCGACTTGGTCTATTAGTCCATCTATACTGACCTCCATCAGGTTGCAAATTAAAAATAATTTTTTTCTGCATCTAGCTCTGAAAAAATATTTGGGCTTCTAGCAGTGTGTGGGACTTGGTCTATTAGTCCATCTATACTGACCTCCATCAGGTTGCAAATTAAAAATAATTTTTTTCTTCATTTAGCTCTGAAAAAATATTTGGGCTTCTAGCAGTGTGTGGGACTTGTTCTATTAGTCCTTCTATACTGACCTCCAGCAGGTTGCAAATTGAATATAATTTTTTTCTGCATCTAGCTCTGAAAAAATATTTGGGCTTCTAGCAGTGTGTGGGACTTGGTCTATTAGTCCATCTATACTGACCTCCATCAGGTTGCAAATTAAAAATAATTTTTTTCTGCATCTAGCTCTGAAAAAATATTTGGGCTTCTAGCGGTGCGTGGGACTTGGTCTATTAGTCCATCTATACTGACCTCCATCAGGTTGCAAATTAAAAATTATTTTTTTCTGCATCTAGCTCTGAAAAAATATTTGGGCTTCTAGCAGTGTGTGGGACTTGGTCTATTAGTCCATCTATACTGACCTCCATCAGGTTGCAAATTGAATAAAAAAAATTTCTGCATCTAGCTCTGAAAAAATATTTGGGCTTCTAGCGGTGTGTGGGACTTGGTCTATTAGTCCATCTATACTGACCTCCATCAGGTTGCAAATTAAAAATAATTTTTTTCTGCATCTAACCCAGCCAATAGTTTTGGCCTAATACCACAGTTTGGCCTCTCAGCTCTGCTCGGTTACCATCCATTGTTTTTTTGTGCAAACAACTCCAGAGTTGTGAATTAGTTAACCACCAAAATGAGTGGAAAAAGGCCTGCTGCTGGTGGAAAGGGGAATAGGCGTGTTGGGAAGGGGAAAAAAGGTTGTGTCCGTGGGGTAGGTGCAGAAGAAAGACCATCTTCCAGCCAAACTAAAATGTCTACTTCTTTTAGCGGACAATGTGATAAAATCCCTTTCTTACGGCCACGCCAATCGCTACAAATTCCAGATGAGGCACAAAAACAGCAGGTGCTTCAACGGATATCAAGTGCTCCTTTAAGTGGGCTCTCCTCCACATCAACTTCAACATCACAAATACTCCAGTCCTCAAAGGTGTCACCCAAATCGCACTTGCTTCCTCACAGCTCCCAAATCTCCAGCTGCCCGTCTGAGTATGAGGTAGAACAGATGGTTGAGTCTGCAGAGCTGTTTACTCATACTATAGCCTGGGAATCAGAGGTCGACTCCAGCGCTTCTGTGAATCCAGACGAGGAAATGATCTGCACTGATGCCCAGAATCTTTATGAGTCGGATCCAGGACCAGACGCAGAAGGTTCTGACCATAATGTAGACCCTCATTCCCAAACTGTAACTCCTGTTGGTGGAGACAATGAGGAAGACGATGATAAGACTCAAATACCTGATTGGAGCGACAACTTTAGTTTTTTGTCAGGGCAGGAACAGGTTGGCTCTGAGGACGACGGGTGTGATAACGCACAGGGTGATGATGATGAGGTCGGAGATCCCACTTACTGTCAACCCACAGTCAGCCAAGAGATGAGGTCAGCAGAGGAGGTGGAGGAAGATGCTAGTGACGACGAGGTCAGGTTGCGCCTTCCTGGACAGAGACGTAGTACTGGAAGCACGTCAACAACTGCATCCTCAAACACAACTCTGCCTCTCACCACAAGTCGTGGTGGCTCTTCAGGTCGCATGGGTGCTAAGCCTTGCATAGCCTGGGCATTTTTTCAGATCGATAAAGATGACCCAACTCGTGTTATCTGTAACATTTGTCAGCAAAAGCTAAGTAGAGGCCAAAAAATACATAGTTTGAGTACTTCATGCATGAACCGGCACATGGACATGAAGCATAAGTTGCAGTGGGAAGCTCAGTGTGCTACAATGCGGTCTAGCCGGCCGGGCCAACCACCGTCTGCCATATCTTGTGCATCCGCGGCCTCTTCATTCTCTGTGACTGGGGGGACAGCAGTCACACCTGTTTTGGGGCGCAGACCTGCCACCTCTTTACCCGCAACAGCCAGCGTGATTGGCAGGTCATCATTTTCTTTGGAGGTGGTAACACCAGCTGGTCTTGAGCGCTGTCCGACATCGATAGCACCACCTTTGGATCAAGGCAACCTAACATGTCCGCCTGCATCTTCCTCACAGACCGGCAGTTTGCCGGGGACACCCTTATCAACCCCGTCTAAGCACAATAGCCAGCCCTCGGTCCCTCAGATGTGGACAAGTAAAAGACCATTTCCTCCTAGCCATGAGAAAGCTAAGAGGTTGAATTTCACCATCTGCAAGCTCTTGGCTACAGAAATGCTGCCTTTCCGCCTGGTGGACACAGAAGATTTTCGAGACCTTATGTTCGTCGCAGTGCCCCAGTACCAGATGCCCAGTCGGCACTACTTCTCAAAGAAAGGTGTGCCTGCGCTCCACCAGCATGTCGCACACAACATCACCGCTTCTTTGAGAAACTCTGTGTGTGACAGGGTGCATTTCACCACAGACACTTGGACGAGTAGGCATGGACAGGGGCGTTACATGTCGCTGACTGGGCACTGGGTAACTATGGTGACAGCAGGACAAGGGGCTGCTGTCCAAGTCTTGCCGTCCCCACGAGTTGTGCGTCAATCCTCTTTATGTCATTTTTCCTCCACTGCTTCTGCCTCCTCAACCTCCTCTCGGTCTTCCACCTGCACCCAAAGGCTGTCTGGTCATGCCACAAGCTTTCTAACTGCGCAGAAGGGATCCTGCACACCTCCTTACTATGCTGGCAGTAGGGCTCAACGTCATCAGGCGGTTTTTACATTGAAATGTCTGGGAAATGTGAGTCACACAGCTGAGGAGTTGTGGTCAGCTCTGGAGAACCAATTTCATGAATGGTTGTCTCCACTGGACCTGAAACCAGGGAAGGCCGTGTGCGACAATGCTGCAAACCTGGGTGCGGCCCTTCGCCGGGGCAATGTCACACACGTGCCTTGTATGGCTCACGTGTTGAACCTGGTTGTCCAGCAATTTTTAGCCCACTATCCCAGACTAGATGGCCTTCTGCAGAGGGCACGGTCGCTGTGTGCTCACTTCCGCCGTTCGCATCCCGCAGCTCAGTGACTTACATCTCTACAGAAGTCGTTGGGCCTGCCACTTCACCGGCTAAAATGCGATGTGCCTACCCGGTGGAATTCAACTCTGCACATGTTGCAGCGACTGTGGCAGCACCGACAAGCCCTGGTGCAATACGTTCTGACGTATAGCCTGGGCCAACGAGATTCAGAGGTGGGGCAAATCACGCTGGAGGAGTGGTCTCAGATCAGGGACCTATGCACCCTTCTGCACAGTTTTGAAATGGCGACGAAGATGTTTAGTGCTGACGATGCCATTATCAGCATGACTATTCCGGTGATTTACATGCTGGAGCACATGTTAAACAGAATTCGGAGTCAGGTGGTGGCACAAGAGGAGGTGGAGGAAGTAGAGGAGGAGGAGTTGTATGCGGAAGGGCTAACATCTGCAAGGTCCAGACGGTCGGCAGCACCAAGGCGGCAGGCATGTGAGGGTGGGGGAGATGATTTTACCAGGGCGCATGGTAGCAGCCAAACTAGTGAGGAAGGTGCAGGAGCCCAGGAAGAAGTGGAGGACGAACTGATGGAAGACTCATCAGATGAGGGAGACCTTGATCACATTTCTGTTGTGCGAGGTTGGGGGGAGAGGACAGAGAAAGGAAGCATGATTGCTACCTCGCCACCAACACAACAGGGACTTGGTGCTCCTGGATGCGCAACACACATGAGTGCCTTCTTGCTGCACTACCTGCAACATGACCCTCGAATTGTGAGAATTAGAAATAATCCTGACTACTGGGTTGCCACACTGTTAGATCCCCGGTACAAAAGTAAATTTGCAGAAATTTTTCCTGCCATAGAAAGAGATGCACGCATGCAGGAGTATCAGCAGAGACTGTTGCAGAATCTTAAATGTGCTTTTCCACAAAATACCAGTGGTGCACGTAGTGAATCTCACAGTTCCAACTTGCCAACCGTGGGACCGTCAAGTGTTCAGCACTCAAACCGTAACAGAACCACAGTATCTGCTGGTAACATCAATTTTGCGGAATCATTTCACCACTTTTTTAGCCCATCCTTTGCAAAGCCACAGGAGACAAGAAGTCTGACACATAGTCAACGCCTAGAGACGATGGTACAGGAGTATCTCCAAGTAAACATTGAAGCCACGACTGTGTCACTGGACCCTTGCTCTTTTTGGGCTTCCAATCTGGATAAATTGCCGGAGCTAGCCACTTACGCCTTGGAGATCTTGTCATGCCCCGCAGCCAGCGTTCTGTCTGAACGTGTGTTCAGCGCTGCTGGTGGTGTGCTGACAGATAAGCGCACGCGGCTCTCCACTGATAATGTAGACAGACTCACGTTCATAAAGATGAACAAATCATGGATCCGAAACGACTTTTCTACCCCTGTGTCATCCTGGGGAGAGTAAAAGCTTGATGATTGGTTAAAATCACCCTACCAACCGTTTTAAGCTTTCAAATTACTAATCATGTTTATCTGTATCTTGACTAGAAAATAATTTGGGCTTTGTAGCAGTGTGCAGCACTGATCCTATTAGGCCATCTATAATAAGCTTCACCAGATTTAAAATTAAAAATAATTTTTAGCTGCATCTAGCCCGGAAAATAATTTTGGGGCTCCGAGATGCGCAAGACACATAAGTGCCTTCTTGCTGCACTACCTGCAGCATGACCCTCATATTGTCAGAACTCGAAGTAATCATGACTACTGGGTTGCCACACTCTTAGATCCCCCAAACTTTTCGATCAACCTTTTCATTTTAATAAAGACCAAAAAAATGGTCATTTTTGAAATTATAAGCATTAGCAGGTTGTTAGAAACTGAAATCAAACAGTTTTCAACTCAAAACTTTATTCTAGGTGATGTTACATTTTCACATAGGACCCCTTGTTCGAAAGGAGCTTCTGAACTCTCTCGTCCATTGAATTTGTCAGGTTTTGGATGGTTTCTGCTTCAATTGTTTTGCATGAGGACAGAATACCCTCCCAGAGCTGTTGCTTAGATGTGAACTGCCTCCCGCCATCATAGACACTCCTTTTAATGATGCTCCAAAGGTTCTGAATGGGGTAGAGGTCAGGGGAGCATGGGGGTCACACCATAAGTTTGTCCCCTTTTATGCCCATATCAGCCAGAGATGCAGATGTTTTATGTGCAGCATGAGATGGTGCATTATCATGCAGAAAAATGATCTTGCTGTGAAATACACGGTTCTTCTTCTTGAACCATGGCAGGAAGTGCTGTTTGAGAAAATCCACATACATTATGGAGTTCATCTTTAGCGCCTTCAGGGATCCTAAAGGGGCCGACAATCTCTCTCCTCATGATTCCAGCCCAAAACATTACTCCACCTCCTCCTTGTTGGCGCTGTAGCCGTGTTTGCGTGGGGTGTCCATCAACCAGCCATCCTCCACTCCATTCATCTGGACCATCGAGCGCTGCACGGCACTCATCCGTGAACAAAACAGTTTTGAAATCAGTCTTCATGTAATGTTTGGCCCACTGGAGCCGTTTCTGCTTGTGTGAAGTGGATAGAGGAGGTCGACAGGATGGCATATGCACAGCTGCAAACCTCTGAAGGACCCTGCATCTTGTTGTTCGGGGGACGTTGGAGGCACAAGCAGCTTCAAAAACTTGTCTGCTGCTATGACAAGGCTTTTTTGCCGCTGCTGTTTCAACCTGACGTAATTGCCTGTAGGAAAGAGTCCTCAATTTGCCCTTATCAGCACGCACACGTGTGTACTGTGAATCAGCTACATACTTCTTGATTGCCAAGACACTTCATCCTGATCATCGCACAATGTTGATTGTAGTCATGCCTTAACCTAAACACTCCACAATTTGTTGCTTCTCAGCAGCCGACACATCCTTTTTCTTTCCCATTTTGGCAGAAAATGTAGGCTGCTTAATAATGTGAGAGAGCCTTCTTAAGTAGTCTTGCCTTTCATTGGACACACCTGCCAAACTAATTAGCACAGGTGTCTGCAATTGCTTACAGTGATATAAAGAGCCCTGACACACATCACCATCAATGAGTTTAACTGACAAACAAACAAATTCTTCCCTTATCACTCCTAAACACTTTTTGCATAATAATTTGGAACGCGGTGTACATGTGCTTTTCCACAAAACACCAGTGGTTCACGTAGTGAATCTTACAGTTCTAACTTGCCAACCGTGGTCTGTATGGAATTGTTCAATAAAGGGCCCAAAATTAAGATAACATAGATGGGAGAGGTCTCTATGAATAGGAATTCCTAAGTATTTGATACCCTGTGAGGGCCAGGCAAAGGGAAAGTTGGACTGGATGGAATCCTATATGGATTTAGGGAGGGAGACATCGAGGGCCTCAGACTTCGCTGCATTGATTTTAAAATTTTACCATGTAACAAAGTGATCTATTTCAGCCATAACAGCAGGGATGGATATATGTGATTCAGTGATATATACTAGGACATCATCAGCAAATAGAGAGCACTTGTACTCGGTGCCTCCCACCTCAATCCACCTAATATTGGGGTTATGGCGAATTGATGAGAGCAGGTGCTCCGTCACTAGGATGTATAAGAGAGGGGACAGAGGACATCCCTGCCTTGTCCCATTGGTGATTGTGAAAGGTGATGAAAATGTTCTGATGCACCCCCTGGGCCTTGGGACACCCGGAGCCGGACCCTTTTTGGTGGATGCTGGTGGTTGTAGTCTTCGTGGCGGCGATCCGGTTCCGTGGCTCAGGGCGGTCAAACCAGTGGCGGAACTATTTATGTGGTTTTGATGTTTAAATGTCCGACTACGCCACCCGTGGATTGCGGTCAGAGTGAACCGCCGCTACAGGGCAGACCGCTAAGGCTGGTGTTGTGGGTGCAGCAGAGCGTAGCATAACTCCCCACGGGAGGAGTATAGCCTCAGGGCAGTGTATGCGGAGGATGGGGGTGATGGTGCAGGGCAGCAGCAGTAACGACACGGAGTCAGTGATGCAGTTCAGGGCCTTTACTCACAGTTCTTATTATCCAGACCACGTCTGCAGGTAACGGCTGCCCACGTCGTACTGTGCTCACCAGGTGAGGGGCTCAGACAACTCCCAGATAACTTTGGAGCGCTTCACAGGACCCCCTTTGTGTGTCCTTTGTCTGGCCTTTCTTACCAACACTTCTGTCCGGCTGCCTCGGGCCTCCTCTTGGTAAACTTGGCGCCAGTTTCCCTGACCCTATGTGGTGCCTTCCTAGCGGGTGGAGCAAGGGGCTGCGCCACATAAAATGTCAGAGCCTCCGGTTTCTAGCTGAGGGTCGTTTCCTGCCTCCACTAGTTCGGGGACCGGTCTCCCCCTTTGGCCTGACCCCTCCACGCAGGTGGATTCGGGCGTGCGGTGGCGACTCGCCCGTCCGCACCCCTGGGATCCCTTCATTCCTCGTTCCTGGAGCCTTCTCCGCTCCTCTTCCTTCCTTCTCCCTCTTGCAGGCCTGGGCCTCTGTTACTAGGCCCGCCTCCGGAGCAGAGCTCATGCAGAGCCCCTGCTCCCTGCCACTTCTGCTCAGACTTCTCTGCACTGAACTAAGATGGTGCTCACCTTTTATACTCCCTTCTCAATCCACCCAGGAACTGCTTCCTCCCTGCTCCTGCACTGCAGGGTTCCCCTTCCTCAGTGTTCCCTCCCCCCACTCCAGCCAGGGACAGGGACTGTCGTGCCCATCTCAGGGGCATATTGGTCGCCCTGCCCCACGGCAATGTGGTGTAATGCATGCAGGTGTCGGGTCCTGATCCACACTCCATCCTTATCTGAGAGTGAGATATCACACCTCTGGGTGAGGTGCAATACGTCTGTAGCAACCGAGCCCTCGGTGCTACAGTTCCATTTATCTTCAGCCTAGGTGACGTATTGTGATACAGGGCCGTGATTTTGGCTATAAAAGGGTCCCCTAGACCCCTACCCCAAGCTTTCTAAGAGAATCATATATGGTGTGCCAGGAGACTCTATGGAATGCTTTCTCAGCATCCAACGAGAGTATCTACTTACAAATTTTTAACTGCATCTAGCCCAGGAAATACTTTGTGCCTAGTAGCAGTGTCTGCTAGTCAGCGGATTATCCCGGCTGTTAAGCAAGCTACACCACCTGTAGTTTGGACACTTAATTTTTTCAAAGGAAATGCTTCGGGACCACGGGATACTTAGTGAAGAGCATCAGGAGGCACCCCAAGGCATAGGGGCTGGGACTGGCACTAGGATGCCTTGCGGTGGACAGCCGAGCTCGATCCTTATAAAAGCTTTTTAACTGCAGCAGCTTTAGTGGACGCTACTGGAGCTGGAATTACGCGGCTGCTGGCATGAGACTTGCCCTCCAATAGATCCTTGTAAATGGATTTAAAGTGTATTCATTCAAATTAGAGGGACAATTTAAATTAAAAAGCTTAGAGCTGCCTCCACCACAGGGGGGCTCTCTCGACCCACCAGCGGACAGGCACCAGTATTGGGAGAGGGGGGCTGGCCGTCAGGGTTCACCGCGGCTCTGGCACAAACCCGGCGACACGGAGGTGGCACGGGCAGGAGCGGACTGGCCGTCTCGGCTTCTCACTTTTTGGATTTTAGAAGGGCATGACATGCCTATATCTGTGTCTCCCCCTCCTTTTACTCCTCCACCTCTTTTCTTTTCGCATGACTATATGTACTTGTCACTTTTCCATGTGTTAGTTGTGTCTTCTGAGCAGTTTGTCAGCTTTTGGACACCTTTGAAGGTGTTTTCTATGTGTTTCTATGTGTTTTTGTTTGCCTGCCATTGGTTTTAACGGTGTTCGAAGGTGTTCGACGAACCGAACCGAACTCGAACACTACGGGGGTGGCTCAACACTACTCTCCTGGGATACCCTCACACATATTATTCCCTCATTTAGCGGATATTTTTACAAAAAAGTGACATTTTCAAAAATTCAGAAAATTGGCTGAAAACGACTAAATTTCAAGGACTCTTCGGGCGAATCGCTCTGGAACTGAAATTGGAATGCTCACTTACATTTCCCCCTCTCTGAAAGTCAGACAAACGCCGGAAAAATGACTAAGTTCAAAAAATATATTTTTTCAACTTTTTTTCCATTTTACCTCCGGGGGATTTGTATTCTACCCACACACAATTGGAACTCTCCTGGGGTACCCCCACACATATTATTCCTTCCTATAGTGGATATTTTCACAAAAAAAAGTGACATTTTCAAAAAGTCAGAATATTGGCTGAAAACAACTAAATATAAGGGACTCATTGGATGAATCGCTCTGGAACTGAGATCGGACTCACTCACTGACATTTCCCCCTTCTCTGGAAATCTGATACACGTTGGAAAAATGACTAAGTCCCTTAAAAAATTTTTTTTAACTTTTTCTCAATTTTACCATCTCGTGGGATATATATTCTACCCACACTTTTGGAACTCCCTGGGGTACCCTCACACATATTATTTCCTCATTTAACGGATATTTTCACAAAAAAGTGAAATTTTGAAAAAGTCAGAAAATTGGCTGAAAACGACTGAATTTCAAGGACTAATCGGGCGAATCGCTCGGGAACTGAAATTGGAATGCTCACTTACATTTACCCCTCTCTGAAAGTCTGACAAACACCGGAAAAATGACCAAGTCCAAAAAAATTATTTTTTCAACTTTTTTCAATTTTACCACCCTGTGGGATATATATTCTACTCACACTTTTGGAACTCTCCTGGAGTACCCTCACACATATTATTCCCTCATTTAGCGGATATTTTTACAAAAAAGTGACATTTTCAAAAATTCAGAAAATTGGCTGAAAACGACTAAATTTCAAGGACTCTTCGGGTGAATCGCTCTGGAACTGAAATTGGAATGCTCACTTACATTTCCCCCTCTCTGAAAGTCTGACAAACGCCGGAAAAATGACTAAGTTCAAAAAATATATTTTTTCAACTTTTTTTCCATTTTACCTCCGGGGGATTTGTATTCTACCCACACACAATTGGAACTCTCCTGGGGTACCCCCACACATATTATTCCTTCATATAGTGGATATTTTCACAAAAAAAAGTGACATTTTCAAAAAGTCAGAAAATTGGCTGAAAACAACTAAATATAAGGGACTCATTGGATGAATCGCTCTGGAACTGAGATCGGACTCACTCACTGACATTTCCCCCTTCTCTGGAAATCTGATACACGTTGGAAAAATGACTAAGTCCCTTAAAAAATTTTTTTTAACTTTTTCTCAATTTTACCATCTCGTGGGATATATATTCTTCCCACACTTTTGGAACTCCCTGGGGTACCCTCACACATATTATTTCCTCATTCAACGGATATTTTCACAAAAAAGTGAAATTTTGAAAAAGTCAGAAAATTGGCTGAAAACGACTGAATTTCAAGGACAAATCGGGCGAATCGCTCGGGAACTGAAATTGGAATGCTCACTTACATTTACCCCTCTCTGAAAGTCTGACAAACACCGGAAAAATGACCAAGTCCAAAAAAATTATTTTTTCAACTTTTTTCAATTTTACCACCCTGTGGGATATATATTCTACTCACACTTTTGGAACTCTCCTGGAGTACCCTCACACATATTATTCCCTCATTTAGTGGATATTTTCACAAAAAAGTGAAATTTTCAAAAATTCAGAAAATTGTCTGAAAATGACTAAATATCAAGGACTCAATGGGCTTATAGCTCTGGAACTGAAATTGGAATGCTCACTGACATTTCCCCTCTCTGAAAATCTGACAAACGCCTGAAAAATTATTAAGTCCAAAAATTTTTTATTTTCAACTTTTTTTCAATTTTACCCCTGTGGGATATATATTCTACCCACACACATTTGGAACTCTCCTGGGGCACCCTCACATATATTATTTCCTCCTTTAGCAGATATTTTCACAAAAAAGTGACATTTTCAAAAAGTCAGAAAATTAGCTGAAAACGACTAAATATCAAGAACTCATCAGGCGAATCGCTCTGGAACTGAAATCGCAACGCTCACTGACATTTCCCCTCTCTGAAAGTCTGACAAACGCAGGAAAAATAACTAAGTCCCCCAAAAAATATTTTTAACTTTTTTTCAATTTTACCACCCAGTAGGATATATATACTACACACACTCTTGGAACTCTCCGGGGGTACCCTCACACATATTATTCCCTCATTTAGTGGATATTTTCACAAAAAAAGTGAAATTTTAAAAAAATCAGAAAATTAGCTGAAAACGACTAAATATCAAAAACTCATCGGGCGAATCGCTCTGGAACTGAAATCGGAACACTCACTGACATTTACCTTCTCTGAAAGTCTGACAAACGCCGGAAAAATAACTAAGTCCAAAAAAATTTTTTTTTCAACTTTTTTTTCAATTTTTCCCCCATGGGATATATATTCTACCCACACTTTTGGAACTCTCCTGGGGTACCATCACGCATATTATTCCCTCATTCAGCGGATATTTTCACAAAAAAGTGAAATTTTCAAAAATTCAGAAAATTGACTGAAAACGACTAAATATCAAGGACTCATCAGGCAAATTGCTAAGGAACAGAAATCGGAATGCTCACTGATATTTCCCCTCTCTGGAAGTTTGACAAATGCCAGAGAAATGACTAAGTCCAAAAAAAATATTTTTTCTACTTTTTGTCAATTGTACAACCCCGTGGGATAAATCTTTTACCCACACACATTTGGAACTCTCCTGGGGTACCCTCACACATATTATTCCCTCATTTAGCAGATAATTTCACAAAAAAGTGAAATTTTCAAAATTTCAGAAAATTGGCTGAAAACGACTAAATATCAAAGACTCATTGGGCGAATCACTCTGGAACTGAAATCGGAACGCTCACTGACATTTCCACTCTCTGAAAGTCTGACAAATGCCGGAAAAATGACTAAGTCCCAAAAAATTATTTTTTCAACTTTTTTTTAAATTTTTCCCCAATCGGATATATATTCTACCCACACTTTTGAAACTCTCCTGGGGTACTATAACCCATATTATTCCCTCATTTAGCGGATATTTTCACAAAAAAGTGAAATTTTCAAAAAGTCAGAAAATTGGCTGAAAACGTCTAAACATCAAGGACACATAGGGCGTATCGCTCTGGAACTGAAATCGGAACGCTCACTTACATTTCCCCTCTATGAAAGTCTGACAAATGCCGGAAAAACGACTAAGTCCCAAAAAATTATTTTTTCAACTTTTTTTTCAATTTTTCCCCCATCGGATATGTATTCTACCCACACTTTTGAAACTCTCCTGGGGTACCATAACCCATATTATTCCATCATTTAGCGGATATTTTCACAAAAAAGTGAAATTTTCAAAATTTCTGAAAATTGGCTGAAAACGTCTAAATATCAAGGACTCATCGGGCGAATCGCTCTGGAACTGAAATCGGAACGCTCACTGACATTTCCCTCTCTGAAATTCTGACAAACGGCAGAAAAATGACTAAGTCCCCCCCAAAAAATGTATCAACTTCTTTTCAATTTTACCACACCGTGGGATATATATTCTACCCACGCTTTTGGAACTCTCCTGGAGTACCCTCACACATAATTTTCCCTCATTTAACGGATATTTTCACAACAAAGTGAAATTTTTAAAAAGTTAGAAAATTGGCTGAAAACGACGAAATATTAAGGACTCATCGTTCGAATAGCTCTGGAACTGAAATCGGAACGCTCACTTACATTTACCCCTCTCTGAAAGTCTGATAAACGCCGGAAAAATGACTTAGTCCAAAAAAATTATTTTTTCAACTTTTTTTCAATATTCCCCCGTGGGATATATATTCTACCCTCACACATTTGGAACTCTCCTGGGGAACCCTCACACATATTATTCCCTCATTTAATGAATATTTTCGCAAAAAAGTGAAATTTTCAAAAATTCAGAAAATTGGCAGAAAACAACTAAATATCAAGGCGAATCACTCTGGAACTGAAATCCGAATGCTCATTAACATTTCCCCTCTCTGAAAGTCTGACAAACGCTGGAAAAATGACTAAGTTCCCCAAAAAATTTTTATCAACATTTTTTCAATTTTACCACCCCGTGGGATATATATTCTACCCACACTTTTCGAACTCTCCCTGGGTACCCTCACACATATTATTCCCTCATTTAACGGATACAATCACAAAAAAGGGAAATTTTTAAAATTCAGAAAATTGGCTGAAAACTACTAAATATCAAGGACTCATCAGTCGAAACGCTATGGAACTGAAATCGGAATGCTCACTGACATTTCCTCTCTCTGAAAGTCTGACAAACGCCGGAAAAATGACTAAGTCCTACAAAAATGTTGTTTCAACTTTTTTTCAATTTTACCACACTGTGGGATATATATTCTACCCACACTTTTAGAACTCTCCTGGGGTACCATCACACATAATATTCCCTCATTTAACGGATATTTTCACAAAAAAGTGAAATTTTTAAAAAGTCAGAAAATTGGCTGAAAATGACTGAATATCAAGGACTCATCAGTCGAATCGCTCTGGAACTGAAATCGGAACGCTCACTTACATTTCCCCTATCTGAAAGTCTGAAAAATGCCCGAAAAATTACTAAGTCCAAAAAAATTATTTTTCCAACTTTTTTTCAATTATTCCCCCATGGGATATATAATCTACCCAAACTTTTGGAACTCTCCTGGGGTACCATCACACATATTATTCCCTCATTTAGCGGATATTTTCACAAAAAAGTGAAATTTTCAAAAATTCAGAAAATTGGCTGAAAATGACTAAATATCAAGGACTCATCAGGCAAATCGCTATGGTACTGAAATCAAAACAATCACTGACATTTCCCCTCTCTGGAAGTCTGACAAATGCCGGAAAAATGACTAAGTCCAAAAAAATTATTTTTTCAACTTTTATTCAAATTTACCCCCCTGGGATATATATTCTACCCACACGCATTTGGAACTCTCCTGGGGTACCCTCACACATATAATTCCCTCATTTAGCGGATATTTTTACAAAAAAGTGAAATTTTCAAAAATTCAGAAAATTGGCTGAAAATGACCACATATCAAGGACTCATCGGGTTAATCGCTCTGGAACTGAAATCGGAACGCTCACTTACATTTCCCCTATCTGAAAGTCTCACTAATGCCCAAAAAATGACTAAGTCCAAAAAAATTATTTTTTCAACTTTTATTCAATTTAACCCCCGTGGGATATATATTTTACCTACACACAGTTGGAACTCTCCTGGGGTACCCTCACACATTTTATCCCCTCATTTAGCGGATATTTTCACAAAAAAAGTGATATTTTTAATAAATCAGAAAATTGGCTGAAAATGACTAAATATAAAGGACTCATCGGGCGAATCGCTCTGGAACTGAAATCGCAACGCTCACTGACATTTCCCCTCTCTGAAAGTCTGACAAATGCCTGAAAAATGACTATGTCCCCAAAAAATGACTAAAAATTCAGAAAATTGGCTGAAAATGACTAAATATCAAGGACTCATCGGGCGAACCGCTCTGGAACTGAAATCTGAATACTCACTGACATTTCCACTCTCTGGAAGTCTGACAAACGCCGTAAAAAGGACTAAGTCACCCCAACAATTTTTTTTTTTACTTTTTTTCAATTTTATCCCCGTGGGATATATATTCTACCCACACTTTTGGAACTCTCCTTGGGTACCCTCACACATATTATTCCCTCATTTAGCAGATATTTTTACAAAAAAGTGAAATTTTCAAAAATTCTAAAAATTGGCTGAAAACGACTAAATATCAAGGACTCATCGGCGAATCGCTCTGGAACTGAAATCAGAACGCTCACTGACATTTCCCCTCTCTGAAAGTCTGACAAACGCCGGAAAAATGACTAAGTCCCCCCCCCAAAATTTTTTTAAAGTTTACCACACTGTGGGATATATATTCTACCCACTCTTTTGGAACTCTCCTGGGGTACCGTCACATATATTATTCCCTCATTTAATGGATATTTTCACAAAAAGGTTATATTTTCAAAAAGTCAGAAAATTGGCTGAAAATGACTAAATGTCAAGGACTCATCGGGCGAATCGCTCTGGAACTGAAATAGGAACGCTCACTGACATTTCCTCTCCCTGAAAGTCTGACAAACGCCGGAAAAATGACTAAGCCCAAAAAATTTTATTTTCAACTTTTTTCAATTTTACCCCCGTGGGATATATATTCTACCGACACACATCTGGAACTTTCTTGGGGTACCGTCACACATATTTTTCCCTCAATTAGCGGATATTTTCACAAAAAAGTGAAATTTTCAATAATTCAGAAAATTGTCTGAAAATGACTAAATATAAAGGACTCATCAGTAGTGTTGAGCTTTCCGATACTGAAATATCGGGTATCGGCCGATATTCGCGGTACTATTAGTGTGGTTGTTCCATCCGTATTCAGCTAAATTGGTTCCAAACACACTATATAGGAGTAGATAGAGAATTTTTTTTGGTCTTGCAGCGCTAGTGCACAGTGCTCTGCATCTGTACTATTCACCGCTGTCTGCAAGGTCTGTGTGTGTGAGTGCAGCTCACCCTGTAGTGTGTGCTTCAGCCACGTCTGGTTGTAGTGCACTCAGTGTGTGTCACTGTTTCATACATTGTCCTTTTTTGCCAATTCATAATTTTTCCTGATTTCTCCTATTAGTGTGGTGGTTCCATCTGTCTTCAGCTAAATTGGTTCCAAACACACTATATAGGAGTAGTTAGAGGAGCCTTTCTGCAGAATTGGGCCCTGCAGCCCCAGCCAGATTAGTATTAGCCTCTTTTTTGTAGCCTCATCTATTGCATTGTAGGTTACCTTCCTACATTGTAATAGCTACAAAAAGTTTGTGATACTATCGGTATTACATCTTTAGGCACATCCAGTGTCTTTTTGTGACAAAAAAAACCTAACTAAAGTTCACCAAACACTCCACTTTACAGTTGTGTAGGCCACATTAGCTCATATTAAAGTCTAGTCCACACTTTATAAAATTAGTGTTTCTTATACCTGTTAGCAGCTGTTCAGGAATAAGCACACTAAGCCCTTAGTACTTTTCTGCCTATCTTTATCAGTCTACCAAGATGAAGAAGGCAGGGAGTAAGGCATGTGGTCATGGTCGTGGTCTTGGGCGTGGGCGTGGAGTTTCTGCAGGGAGAGGACGTGAGGATTCTGTGCCTGCAGGGAGAGGACATGGGGATTCTGTGCCTGCTGCGGGCACCAGTGACTCAGCATCCCCCAGTTTTACCAGGGAACAGTCCTTTATGCGCAGCTTTATAGGAGCTAGCCGTACCCCACTGCTGTGGGAGGACCAAATTGAAGCCGTTGTCGGATGGATGGCAGCTAACGCATCGACTTCAATTAGTTCCAGATCCTCTCAGGTCCTGAGCACTGAAGAGCACCCATCTGTCTCTTCACCACCTGCTAAATTGCCCAGGCAGTCAGAGAGCCCTGGACAGGAGCCATCTCTACTTCTGTTCTCTGAATCTCTTGGCTTGGAAAGAGGGGGCTAGCCAAGCAGAATTCAAGAATTTGAAGAAGAGGTAGTATGCAGCGATGCGCAACCATTTTGTCTCTCTGAATCTGAAGAGGCGGGTGGGCCAGTGCCTATGGTCAGCAGCACACCTCAGTACGCATCTGATGATGAGACTCAGGTGCCACTTTCTGGTGCGTACTGTGCTGTCGAGACTACCCAGGAGAAGCAGTTGTTTGAAGAGGGTGGTGTAGATGATGAGGTCCTTGACCCATCATGGCGAGAGGGACAGGAAGGTGGTGGGAGCAGCTCTGAGGAAGAGATTCCCCGAACAGCCCAAAAAGGTGGGAGAGGGAGGGGGCAGACTTGGTTGCCTGTAGCCTCCACTTCGGCACCCATTAGGAGCATGGCTCTTCCAAAATCTAAAACGGGCGCTCCCAAGACTTGCAGTGCCTGGTCCTTTTTTGACACAGTTGCAGATGACATTTGCTTTGTTAAATGCAAGCTGTGTAATCAGTAGGTGAAAAGAGGGAAAAGAGTCAGCAACCTCAATACCACAAATATGTGGAAACATGTGCGGACCAAGCACGTGGTGGAGTTACAAAAACACACTGAAGACCTAGGCCAACCTACAGCGCCACCTACCACCTCTTCAGCTCGTGTTGTAGCCTCTTCCTCCAGCTCACACACAACTGGTTCGGCTTCCTCACAGGATCACCATGGAAGAATCTCTGGCACTGTTGTACAGAGACACAGTAATTCCACCCACAGCACCACTTTCCCAGTCATCCTCACACTCCCAGGCCAGTCTACAGCCATTGTTAGCACAGGCATGGGAGAAAAGGCGCCCATACTCGGCAAACCACCCCCGAGCACAGGCTCTGAATGCTGGCATTGCTAAACTACTGGCCCTTGAAATGCTATCATTCAGGCTGGTGGAGACTGACACCTTCCGTAACTTTATGGCATTGGCAGTCCCACAATACAACGTGCCCAGCCGCTTTTATTTCAGCAGGCAAGCCGTCCCTGCCCTGCAACATCATGTGGAGGGAAAAATTAAACATGCGCTACAAAACGCCGTCAGTAGCAAGGTCCACCTGACCACCGATGCGTGGACAAGTAAGCATGGACAGGGACGATACCTTTCCCTCACTGCCCATTGGGTAAATATTGTGTAGCCGGGTACAGATCTTGAGAGTGGCGCTGTACGTGTTCTGCCAACTCCAAGGATTGCAGGAATCCAGTCTGTACACATTGACTCCTCCTCATACTCCAGTTCCTCTGAATCAGCGCTGCAGGAGCCGTCACGGTCTGCCTCCACATCGACCCGTGAACGTTACCTGTTATGATGACCGATATGTGCACAGCCATGGCCAAACGTCAACAGGCCGTATTAAAATTAATTTATTTGGAGAATCGAAGCCACACAGCGCAGGAGCTCTGGAATGCCATCAAGCAGCAGAGTGACGTGTGGTTTGTGCCAGCGAATCTCCAGCCAGGCATGATAGTGTGTGACAATGGCCGAAATCTGGTGGCAGCTCTGGGCCTAGGCAACCTCACTCTCATCCCATGTCTGGCACATGTGCTCAACTTGGTCATGCAGAGTTTTTTGAGGGACTATCCGGATCTTGATGCACTATTTCACAAGGTCCGCATAGAGTGCGCTCACTTATGGCGTTCCAGCAACGCAAGATCACGCATTGCAGCTCTGCAGCGCCGATTACGTCTTCCGGAACATCACATCATATGTGACCTACCCACCAGGTGAAATTCAACGTTACATATGTTGGAGAGGTTGTGTGTAGAGATGAGCGTTGTTCGACTCGAACTGTTCGCCAATCTCAAATTCGAGCTGTTTTGGGAGGTGTTCGAGCCGTTCGGCGAACACGAACGATTTGAGAAAAATTCGGCTGTTCGAGGTTATGTTCCATAACTGTTCGTGCACCAAAATCATAACTGGATTTTTTCTCAGTAATGATGAAAATTAATGTTAATACGCAGATTGAGTGTACAGCGGGGTGGGGGGAGGGGCAGGGGATGGATCTCTGCAGGAATAATGAAGATCTCCATTTTTTTTCTCTTTCCCGCATTTACAGTGGGGAGGTGCAATCTGTCAGCCTATCAGCAGCGCACAAACGGAGCAAAGTGCTTTTTTTCACACAAGCAAGGGCATGTGTCATTGGCAGTGTATGTCACATGTCCTTGCCCTATAAGACCAAGCCATTTTCCCCGTCGCCACCATTTTCTCACTGCTGCAGCTGCGTGTTAGACGGCACCGCTGTTGCTGTGTGCGCTATACCTTGTTAATTTCAAGCCAATTTTCGCACATATCTACAGATAGCTTGGGAGTAGGGAATAGTTGTGATTGCAGTCCTTTTAAGGACTAGGTTACAGCATTTCCTACAACTTTTATGAGGCAGGTCTGTGCTCTTAAATAGATAGATTGTGGGAGTAAAGACTAATTGTAATTGCAGTCCTTTTCAGACTAGGTTACATCAGTTCCTATCAGTTTTTGCCAGGCAGGTCTGTGCCAGTGCTGTGCAAGTTTTTTTCACAGCATTTGGCTGAATCTAGCAAAGCTAATCCTTTTTGGCCTATTGCAGAGTGTGTTAGTCAGTGGAGTAGCCTATCTGTGTTGCAAGATATACCACCTGTGTATAGAATACCAATATTTTTACTGCACCTAGTGAAGTAAAATCTTTTGGGCATAGCATCATTCTATTAGTCCATCTATACTGACCTCATAGAATCATAGAATCATAGAATCATAGAATGGTAGAGTTAAGGGACCTCCTGGGTCATCTGGTCCAACCCCCTGCTCAAAGCAGGATTCACTAGATCATCTCAGACTGATGTCTGTCCAGCCTCTGTTTGAAGACGTCCATTGAAGGGGAACTCACCACCTCTCGTGGCAGCCTGTTCCACTCATTAATCACCCTAACTGTCAAAAAGTTTTTTCTAATATCTAATCTGTGTCTCCTCCCATTTAGTTTCATCCCATTGCTTCTAGTCTTTCCTTGTGCAAATGAGAATAAAGATGATCCTTCTACAATGTGACAGCCCTTGACATATTTGTAGACAGCTATTAAGTCTCCTCTCAGTCTTCTTTTTTGCAAGGTAAACATTCCCAAATCCTGCAACCGTTCCTCATAGGACTTGGTTTGCAGACCAGTCACCATTCTGGTTGCTCTTCTCTGAACTTGCTCCAGTTTGTCTATGTCTTTTTTAAAATGTGGTGCCCAAAACTGTACACAGTATTCCAGATGAGGTCTGACCAAAGAGGAGTAAAGACCGATAATGCCTTCACGTGATCTAGACTGTATGCTTCTGTTAATACATCCCAGAATTGTATTTGCCTTTTTTGCTGCTGCATCACACTGTTGACTCATGTTCAGTCTATGATCTATTAGTATACCTAAGTCTTTTTCACATGTACTGTTGCTTAGCTCTATTCCTCCCATTCTGTATATGCTTTTTTCATTTTTATTGCCCAGATGTAGTACTTTGCATTTTTCCCTGTTAAAAACCATTCTGTTGGTTGCTGCCCACTGCTCCAGTTTATTTAGGTCTTTTTGAATCCTCTCTCTCTCTTCTCTAGTATTAGCTATCCATCCTAGCTTTGTGACATCTGCAAATTTAATCAGTTTACCCTCAATTCCTTCATCTAAATCATTGATAAAGATGTTGAACAATACAGGTCCCAGGACGGAGCCCTGTGGTACCCCACTTGAGACATTCATCCAGCTGGATGTGAAGCCATTTGCAACCACCCTTTGAGTCCGATCACTAAGCCAGTTATGAATCCACCTAACAGTTGCTTGGTCCATTGCATACTTGGTCATTTTTTCAATAAGGATGGTGTGAGATACTTTGTCAAATGCTTTGCTGAAGTCAAGATATACTATATCTACAGCATTTCCCTGATCCACCCAGTCAGTGATTCTGTCATAGAAGGAAATTAAGTTAGTCTGACATGACTTGTTAGTTACAAACCCATGCTGACTCTGGTTAATCACTTCATTCTTATCCATGTACTTACATACATGTTGTTTAATAATTTGTTCAAAGATCTTTCCTGGTATAAAAGTCAGACTCACCGGCCTATAGTTCCCTGGGTCCACCTTCTTCCCCTTTTTGAAGATAGGAACAACATTTGCTCTTCTCCAGTCTTCTGGGACTTCTGCTGTTCTCCAAGAATTTTCAAAGATTATGGAGAGTGGTTCTAAAATTTCTTCTACGATCTCCTTCAGTACTCTGGAGTGTAATTCATCTGGACCTGGAGACTTGAACTCATTTATGTTAGCTAAATATTCCCTCACAATCTTTCTGTTTACAGATAACTTGGATTCCTCTATTCCTTTAAAAGGACAGTGAAGATCAGTTGATGTTACATTTTCTTTCTGAGAGAAAACAGATGCAAAATAGGAATTAAAAAGTTCGGCCTTCTCAACATCCTCTCTTACCATTTCTCCATTTTCATCCTGTAAAAATCCTATAGCATCTTTGACTTTTCTTTTACTTTTGACATACCCCCAAAATCCTTTTTTATTGCTTTTGACATCTCTTGCAAGCCTTAATTCATTGTCAGCTTTAGCTAACCTAATTGCCCTACAGGATCTGCAGACTGCATTATAATCTTCTTTAGATATGCCTCCCTCTTTCCATTTAATAAACATTTCTTTCTTTCTTTTTAGCATGTGTTTAAGTTCTGTGTTCATCCATCCTGGTTTCCTTAAATGCTTCCCATTCTTCCTACTTTTTGGGATTGTTAACGATTGTGCTTTGAGAATCTCATTTTTAAAAATTTCCCATCCTTCCTGGACATATTTGTCCTTAAGGACATCCAGCCATTGGATCCCTCCTATTCTCTTTCTGAGTCTCTTAAAATCTGCCTTTCTAAAATCTAACCTTGAAGTTTGAGTCTTCACATGTCTTCCTCCTCTAGTTATCCAAAATTCTATAATAGCATGATCGCTGCCTCCTAGGGTCCCAGCCACCTTTACCTCCTCAACCATTTCCTCCCTGTTTATAAGGATTAGATCCAAAGTAGCAGATCCCCTTGTTTTCTCCCCTACCTTTTGGAAGATAAAGTTGTCAGCAAGAGAGGATGAGAATTTGCTTGACCTGTTAGTTTTACTTGAGAGAGATTCCCAACAATTGTCTGGATAGTTGAAATCTCCCATGACTACTACGTCATATTTTTTGGAGAACTTGGTCATTTGATACATAAAGAGTTCATCCATATCTTCAGCTTGCCCAGGTGGCCTGTAGTAAATGCCTACAATGGTGTCCTTTCCATTGTTCTCTCCTTGTATTCTTACCCAAACAGTTTCCACAGAACTCCCAGTCTCTGAAGCTTCAATCTCTGTGCAGATATACGCTTTTTTAACATACAATGCAACACCTCCTCCTCGTTTATCAAGTCTGTTTCTTGCAAATAAGTTGTATCCTTTTAGCCTTTTATTGCAATCATGTGTATCGTCCCACCAAGTTTCAGTGATTCCAATGACATCATATTCCTTTTCCTGCATTAGTAGTTCCAATTCTCCTTGTTTGTTGCCCATGCTTTGTGCATTTGTATAAAAACATTTTAGCTTGTGATTGTTTTCTCTTCCTCCCATATTTTTATTATTTAAATTGTTTTGTCTTTGTTCTTCTTTTCCACTTCCAGTAGCAGAGATCTCAATAGTATTTGTCAGCTGTATGGCTTTTTCTGGCCTTTTGCTTCCCTTCCCACATTGTTCTAGTTTAAAGCTCTTCTGATGAGTGTAGCAAGGCGACTTCCAAATACATGTTTTCCAGTCTTCGTAAGGTGCACCCCATCTCTAGCAAGTAGTCCATCGTATAGGTAATTCATTCCGTGATCCAGAAATCCAAATCCTTGTTGACGGCACCATCGACGTAGCCAGTTGTTCACCTGTAGAATCGTATTCCACCTCATTGTTCCATGGCCATCCACTGGGAGGATGGATGAGAAGACCACCTGCGCTCCCAATTCTTTCACTTTCTTGCCTAAGTCTTCAGGTTGCAAATTGAATATAATTTTTTTCTGCATCTAGCTCTGAAAAAATATTTGGCCTTCTAGCAGTGTGTGGGACTTTCTCTATTAGTCCATCTATACTGACCTCCATCAGGTTGCAAATTAAAAATAATTTATATCTGCATCTAGCTCTGAAAAATATTTGGCCTTCTAGCAGTGTGTGGGACTTTCTCTATTAGTCCATCTATACTGACCTCCATCAGGTTGCAAATTCAAAATAATTTTTTGTCTGCATCTAGCTCTGAAAAAATATTTGGCCTTCTAGCAGTGTGTGGGACTTTCTCTATTAGTACATCTATACTGACCTCCATCACGCTGCAAATTCAAAATAATTTTTATCTGCATCTACCTCTGAAAAAATATTTGGCCTTCTAGCTGTGTGTGGAACTTGTTCTATTAGTCCATCTATACTGACCTCCATCAGGTTGCAAACAGAATATAATTTTTTTCTGCATCTAGCTCTGAAAAAATATTTGGCCTTCTAGCAGTGTGTGGGACTTTCTCTATTAGTCCATCTATGCTGACCTCCATCAGGTTGCAAATTAACAATAATTTATATCTGCATCTAGCTCTGAAAAAATATTTGGCCTTCTAGCAGTGTGTGGGACTTTCTCTATTAGTCCATCTATACTGACCTCCATCAGGTTGCAAATTAAAAATAATTTATATCTGCATCTAGCTCTGAAAAAATATTTGGCCTTCTAGCAGTGTGTGGGACTTTCTCTATTAGTCCATCTATACTGACCTCCATCAGGTTGCAAATTAAAAATAATTTTTTGTCTGCATCTAGCTCTGAAAAAATATTTGGCATTCTAGCAGTGTGTGGGGCTTTCTCTATTAGTCCATCGATACTGACCTCCATCAGGTTGCAAATTCTAAATAATTTTTTGTCTGCATCTAGCTCTGAAAAAATATTTGGCCTTCTAGCAGTGTGTGGGACTTGTTCTATTAGTCCATCTATACTGACCTCCATCAGGTTGCAAACTGAATATCATTTTTTTCTGCATCTACCTCTGAAAAAAAATTTGGGCTTCTAGCAGTGTGTGGGACTTGTTCTATTAGTCCATCTATACTGACCTCCATCAGGTTGCAAATTGAATATAATTTTTATCTGCATCTACTTCTGAAAAAATATTTGGGCTTCTAGCAGTGTGTGGGACTTGGTCTATTATTCCATCTACACTGACCTCCATCAGGTTGCAAACTGAATATAATTTTTTTCTGCATCTAGCTCTGAAAAATATTTTGCCTTCTAGCAGTGTGTGGGACTTTCTCTATTAGTCCATCTATACTGACCTCCATCAGGTTGCAAATTAAAAATAATTTATATCTGCATCTAGCTCTGAAAAAATATTTGGCCTTCTAGCAGTGTGTGGGACTTTCTCTATTAGTCCATCTATACTGACCTCCATCAGGTTGCAAATTCAAAATAATTTTTTGTCTGCATCTAGCTCTGAAAAAATATTTGGCCTTCTAGCAGTGTGTTGGACTTTCTCTATTAGTCCATCTATACTGACCTCCATCAGGCTGCAAATTAAAAATATTTTTTATCTGCATCTACCTCTGAAAAAATATTTGGGCTTCTAGCTGTGTGTGGGACTTGTTCTATTAGTCCATCTATACTGACCTCCATCAGGTTGCAAACTGAATATCATTTTTGTCTGCATTTACCTCTGAAAAAAAATTTGGGCTTCTAGCAGTGTCTGGGACTTGTTCTATTAGTCCATCTATACTGACCTCCATCAGGTTGCAAACTGAATATCATTTTTTTCTGCATCTACCTCTGAAAAAAAAATTGGGCTTCTAGCAGTGTGTGGGACTTGTTCTATTAGTCCATCTATACTGACCTCCATCAGGTTGCAAATTGAATATAATTTTTTTCTGCATCTACTTCTGAAAAAATATTTGGGCTTCTAGCAGTGTGTGGGACTTGGTCTATTAGTCAATCTATACTGACCTCCATCAGGTTGCAAATTGAATATCATTTTTTTCTGCATCTAGCTCTGAAAAAATATTTGGGCTTCTAGCAGTGTGTGGGACTTGTTCTATTAGTCCATCTATACTAACCTACACCAGGTTTCAAATTCAATATAATTTTAATCTGCATCTACCTCTGAAAAAATATTTGGCCTTCTAGCAGTGTGTGGGACTTGTTCTAGTAGTCCACCTATACTGACCTCCATCAGGTTGCAAATTAAAAAGATTTGTTATCTACATCTAGCTCTGAAAAAATATCTGGGCTTCTAGCAGTGAGTGGGACGTGTTCTATTAGTCCATCTATACTGACCTTCCTCAGGTTACAAATTGAATATAATTTTTTTCTGCATCTAGCTCTGAAAAAATATTTGGGCTTCTAGCAGTGTGTGGGACTCATTGTATTAGGCCATCTATACCAAGCTCCACCAGCTTTGAAATTAATAATAATTTTTAGCTGCATCTAGCCCTGAAAATAATTTTTCCCAATAGTGGTAGCAATAGAAATATGGGGCGCGCGCCTGGCTAACAAAAATATACGCTTCACAAAACACCAGCCTAGCGCACTGCATTAATAAGATGGCATCATCGTCTCTCCCAGTGCTAGGCCTACTATGCAGGCTAGCATTCCTGTGCCTAAAACACAATGTATGGGTCCGCGCTAGGCACTATGCTGAGGGGTATAAAGCTGCTGCTAATGCTTTATAACAATTCAAATGGCAGATTTTCACAGAGCTCTTCCACAACGCCCACCCATCGGGCAACAGTTGCCCACCCTCCCTATGGGATCTAGTGGCGAATAGTTGATGCCATTAATCAGAGCGTCAGTTGCCCCGTCAACGTGGCAAGCATACGGTAAGGCATGGGAAGAGTGGACACGACTAGTAGCAGGCAGACGGGTTGACCAATGTGAACAAGCCAGATCACAAGTCACCATAGAATTTCTCCACCAGCTAATGATGAGGGGCATATCAGGGGCGTCAGCGCAGCGGTGTCTGACCGGAGTAGCATTTCACTTCCAACTACTGAATTGGGGAGATGTGACAAGGATTCATCATCAGACAATCCATAAAAGGGTGGAAAAGGGGTCAGCCAAGTCAGGAATGTAGACGTCCCGTCCCGTGTCACTAAAACTGATTTCTCACATCTTATCCCTAACACCATTAACATGACACTCACAATTTGAAGCAACACTAATGTCTACTGCATTTGTGATCGCCTTCTTCGGGGCTCTATGTATAAGCGAATTAGTCCCTCAATCCAAAATTACCACCAGTGGAGGCTTATTACACCAGGACGTAGTCATAGCCAATAATGCAATACGTCTACGCATACACCAATCGAAAACGGTTCCAGCGGGCAGGGGTACTTGGGTACTTCTACAACCCACAAACGGTACACTGAGTCGGGTAACAATAGTAAAAACATATCTAACCATCAGATCACAAAGTAATTTCTTCCTATCACACATTGATGGAACGCCATTATCAAGATACCTGTTTCAAGCTATATTTAATAAATGCATAACATCGGCAGGGAACCACCCCAAAGATTACGGGACACACTCATTCCCCATAGGTGCGGCCACGGAAGCAGCAAGAGCAGGACTGTCAGAAACGGAAGTTCAGAGGATAGGGAGATGGCGATCCACGTGTTTGGCGAGATACATAAGACCGGACTTGTTATCCTAACGTGGTTTGTTTCTTTTACAGGTGACGCTAAGGCAACAGTGTGAGTGATAGGCCACTCGTATATATATTGGGCACAAAAAAGGGCGAAAGTCCGCCCAGGCGGGAGGAAATTAGTGTTTCATAACACATATTTCAACTGGAGAGGTATTAGAGGCCTGCTATGGCCACAGGTACTAATGGAGGTAATCAAGGTAGGGAGAGAGGCAAGAGGTCCGGTCATCTTAGTTATACAGGCCGGGGGAAACAACCTAGGTCATCACAAGAGCGCATAACTAATGGCAATAATGAAACTAGACACTGAGCGCTTCAGAGAATTTTTCACAAAATTAGCTATAGTATGGTCAGAGATTGTGCCGATAGCGGTATGGCAAGGTGCGCGAGACATCACGGCCATCGAATGGACAAGGCGGGTAATAAATATTCGGATGGCAAAATTTAGAAGAGACAGAGGCGGTGTAGTGATACGACACCGACAACTGAAAGGAGATAAAGCAGGCCTCATACGGCCCGACGGTGTTCACTTAATAGATATTGGACTGGACATATTCCTGTCAGGACTCCAGGACGGAGTGGAACAAGCGTTAAGAGTGATGGGTGGGGGTCAGAGTCCTGCATACGAGTACACTGGATCCTCCGTGGCCTGGAAATAGAAAGGACATGTTGGAGAGTTACACTTGTTGGCCAACTTGCCAGAGTGGGGACCCAGGGCATGCTGCAACAAGCTGAATTATTTTAGAAATAAAATGCCTTTCTAATGGAATGAGTATAAAGAGTTAATAAAGCTGTGACCGATCCTCACCCATCCAGTTGTAAGAGTTACATAATTGTATTGTCCATGAAAGGGGGGCGGTAGGGGGGCTGAGCGTCTGGGTTTGTTTGGGGGTCCCCACAGTCTGCCTAGGCTAGATTCATTTAAAAATTCTTATTAGATACACAGGCGGTGCAGCTTGCTTCGCAGCTGGGCTACTACGCCCAAAGTATTGCCTAGGCTAGATGCAGTTAAAAATTCTACGCTGACTAGCAGACACTGAAGATTTGGAGCAGACCTCTGAGTAAACAGCTCTTCAGACTCAACCATCTGTGTTACCCCAAGCCATAGTGTATGTAGTTTCTTACAGTTAAAAGGCGGGGGGGTGCGACCCAACCCACCTGGAATTGACGATGCCAACATCACGTAAGACACAGCAAGGGGACTCCCAAAATTGTGGCACAGACACCACTTAACCCTAGAACGCATACCTGTGGCCTTGCAGGACCGCCCAGTTAATTGTTTTCTATTTTCTGCAAGATTACTTTAGTTAGAATTTTGAAACTCTAGGTATTCTTCATGTATATAGTTGTTTGTCATTTGAGTTTGAGTTATTCCATGTTATTTGCACATGGGCCTAAAGGGCCCCAGGTATGTGAAAGTGTAGATTTTTATGGTCATGCGTTCTAGGGTTAAGTGGCATCAATTGCCCCACTGTTGCTTAAAACGGTTGGTGAGGTGATTTTACCAAATCCCCAAGCTTTTAGTCTCCCAAGGATGACACAGGGGTAGAAATGTCCTTGCGAATCCATGATTTGTTCATCTTTATGAACGTGAGTCTGTCTACATTCTCAGTGGACAGCCGCATGCGCTTATCTGTCAGCACACCACCAGCAGCGCTGAACACACGTTCAGAGAGAACGCTGGCTGCATGGCATGACAAGATCTCCAAGGAGTGAGTGGCGAGCTCCGGCAATTTTTCCAGATTGGAATACCAAAATGAGCAAGGGTCCAGTGACACAGTCATGGCTTCGATGTTCACTTGGAGATTCTCCTGTATCATCCTCTCTAGGCATTGACTATGTGTCAGACTTCTTCTCTCCTGTGGCCTTGCAAAGGATGGTCTAAAAAAGTGGTGAAACGATTCCACAAAATTGCTGTTACCAGCAGATACTGTGTTACTGTTAATGTTTGAGTGATGAAGACTCGACAGTCCCACCGTTGGCAAGTTAGAACTGTGAGATTCACTACGTGCACCACTGGTGTTTTGTGGAAAAGCACATGTAAGATTCTGCAACAGCGTCTGCAGATACTCCTGCATTCGTCAATACCTTTTTATGGCAGGAATTATTTCGGCAAATATACTTTTGTACCGGGGATCTAAGAGTGTGGCAACCCAGTAGTCGGGATTACTTCGAATTCTGACAATCCGGGGGTCATGTTGCAGGTAGTGCAGCAAGAAGGCATTCATGTGTCTTGCGCATCCAGAAGGACCAAGTCCTTGTTGTGTTGGTAGCGAGGTAAGAATCATGCTTCCTTCCTCTGCCCTCTCCCTCCAACCTCGCACAACAGAAATGTGATCAAGGTCTCCCTCATCTGATGAGTCTTCCATGCCCATCGCCAGTTCGTCCTCCACTTCTTCCTCGGCTCCTGCACCTTCCTCAACAGTTTGGCTGCTACCATGCGCCCTGGTTAATCCCTCTACCCCACCCTCCCATGCCTGCCGCCTTGGTGCTGCCAACCGTCTGGACCTTGGAGATGTTATCCTTTCCGCATACGACTCCTCCTCTACTTCCTCCACCTCCTCTTGTCCCACCACCTGACTCTGAATTCTGTTTAATGTGTGCTCCAGCATGTAAATCACCGGAATAGTCATGCTGATAATGGCATCGTCGTCAGCACTAAACATCTTCGTCGCCATTTCAAAACTGTGCAGAAGGGTGTGTGGCGCCCCTGAGGGTTCAGTCGCCACAGAGTTACTGCATCTCACCCAGAGGTGTGGTATCTCACCCTCAGGTAAGGAAGGCGTATGGCTCGGGACCCTAACTCCTGCATCCAACACATACCCGCAGTGGGGGTAGGGCGAGATTTCTCCTAAGGGAGAGCACAGTCCCAGGTCCCTAGCTGGTTTGAGGGTCCTATGTAGTGGGTGCTTAGGGGAGCAGCTTAGGGGAGCACATGACAAGGAGAGTATAAATAGGAAGCCATCTTAGAAAGAGCAAGCCAGACAGAGAAGGAAAAGTGACAGGAGCAGAGACTAGGCATGAGCTCTGCTCCGGAGGCGGGCCTAGCCTGGGAGGCCCAGGACTGAAGGAGAGAAGAGAGGAGTGGGAGCTGGAAGGCTCCAGGAACCGAAGGGACCCTACGGCTATGGGCCGTGCAGAAGGCCACCCGTACTCCCGCTGCTACCAGGAGGTAGAGGAATCAGGTCAGATAAGGGGATCCGGTCCCTCAACTAGCGGAGAAACAGCAAGGCTCAACTAGAAACTGGAGGCTGCTGCATTTCATGTACAGCAGGCCAAAGTCCACACCAGTCTCACTAAGAAGGTAGCCACATAGGACCCAGGGGACGGAACACACGTCACCCGCCAAGGCCCGAGGATACTGGATAGAAGTGTCACTGGGTGTGAGGTGCAGGGAGAAGGTCAGAGAAAGGACACACAGAAGGGGGTCCTGCTAAGTACTCTGGAGCTATCTGGGGGTGGACTGAGCCCCTCACTGAGTATGCACAGCACGACGGGGGAGATTGCTCTACTACCTGTAATCTGGACTACAACAACTGTGAGTAATATCTTGAGACGGCATCACACGGACTCTGTGTTCATTACTGACTCCCTGCACTACAACCACCATCATCCACCCACACTGCCCTGAAGCTACACTCTTCCTGTGGTGAGTAATAATACCGTTGCTGCAAAACCACCAGCTTCAGAGGACTGTTCCGCAGCGGCGGCCCCTTTGGCCGCACTCCACAGGTGGCGTAGTCAGACATTATAAAATCCATGTATACAAATTACCCTTGGATTGACCGCCCTGGGTCACGGACTGGGTCACCGCCACAGTGACTACAACCCCCAGCGTCTACCGGCCCGGCTCAGGGTACCCCATGGCCCAGGGGGCGCGTCAACCTTATAGGTCCCTGATCTGAGACCACTCCTGCAGCGTGATTTGCCCCACCTCTGGATCTCGTTGGCCCAGGCTATACGTCAGAACGTATTGCACCAGGGCTTGTCGGTGCTGCCACAGTCGCTGCAACATGTGCAGAGTTGAATTCCACCGTGTCGGCACATCGCATTTCAGCCGGTGAACTGGCAGGCCCAACGACTTCTGTAGAGATGTAAGTCGTTGAACTGCGGGATGCGAACGGCGGAAGTGAGCACAAAGCGACCGTGCCCTCTGCAGAAGGCCATCTAGTCCGGGATAGTGGGCTAAAAATTGCTGGTCAACCAGGTTCAACACGTGAGCCATACAAGGCACGTGTGTGACATTGCCCCGGCGAAGTGCCGCACCCAGGTTTGCAGCATTGTCGCACATGGCCTTCCCTGGTTGCAGGTCCAGTGGAGACAACCTTTCATGAAACTGGGTCTCCAGAGCTGACCACAACTCCTCAGCTGTGTGACTCACATTTCCCAGACATTTCAAAGTAAACACTGATGCCGTTGAGCCCTGCTGCCAGCATAGTAAGGAGGTGTGCAGGATTCCTTCTGCGCAGTTAGAAAGCAGGTGGCATTACCAGACAGGCTTTGGGTGCAGGTGGAGGACCGAGAGGAGGTTGAGGAGGCAGAAGCAGTGGAGGAACTTCGAGATAAAGAGGATTGACGCACAACTCGTGGGGACGGTAAGACTTGGACAGCAGCCCCTTGTCCTGCTGTCACCATAGTAACCCAGTGCCCAGTCAGCGACATGTAACACCCCTGTCCATGCCTTCTCGTCCAAGTGTCTGTGGTGAAGTGCACCCTGTCACACACAGAGTTTCTCAAAGAAGCGGTGATGTTGTGTGCGACATGCTAGTGGAGTGCAGGCACACCTTTCTTTGAGAAGTAGTGCCGACTGGGCATCTGGTACTGGGGCACTGTGACGGACATAAGGTCTTGAAAATCCTCTGTGTCCTCCAGGTGGAAAGGCAGCATTTCTGTAGCCAACAGCTTGCAGATGGTGAAATTCAACCTCTTAGCTTTCTCATGGCTAGGAGGAAATGGTCTTTTACTTTTCCACATCTGAGGGACCGAGGGCTGGCTGTTGTGCTTAGACGGTGTTGAGTAGGGTGTCCCCGGCAAACTGCCGGTCTGTGAGGAAGATGCAGGCGGACATGTTTGGTTGCTTGATCCAAAGGTGGTGCTCTCGATGTCTGAGAGCGCTCAACACTAGCAGGTGTTTCCACTTCCCAATGAACTGACGACCTTCCAATCACACTGGCTGTTGCGGGTAAAGAGGTGGCAGGTCTGCGTCCAAAAACATGTGTGACTGCTGTACCCCCCAGTCACAGAGGATGAAGAGGCTGTGGATGCACAAGATGGGGCAGACGGTGGTTGGCCCAGCCGGCTAGGCCGCATTGTAGCACAGTGAGCTTCCCACTGCAACTTATGCTTCATATCCATGTGACGGTACATGCATGAAGTACTCAAACTATGGATTTTTTTGGCCTCTACTTAGCTTTTGCTGACAAATATTACAGATAACACGAGTTGGGTCATCCTTATCGATCTGAATAAATGCCCAGGCTATGCAAGGCTTAGAGCCCATGTGACCTGAAGAGCCACTACGACTTGTGGTCAGAGGCAGAGTTGTGGTTGAGGATGCAGTTGTTGACCTGCTTCCAGTACTCCGTCTCTGTTCAGGAAGGCGCAACCTAACCTCGTCGTCAATAGCATCTGTGATGCCCCGCTGCGCTTGGTATCACAGATCCTAGAAAAGTGCATTGATGGAATCCTCCACAAGAGGCCCCCATAAACATTCACACATCTCCACCTTCCACCTCAGACCAGCAGAGGGAGCCCGTTAGGGATATAAATAGGGAAGGTGGAGCTAGGCAGTTCAGTTCCTCTGAAGAGTTCCTGCAGTAGAGAAGCCTAAGAGAGGTCAGTCTGCAGTGGAGCTCAGTCTAGTCTAGAGAACGCAGTTAATAGTTCAGCAGTGGCTCCTGCTTGCTAGATTCAGGGAGCCCAGATAGAGCTTAAGGTGTGCCGGTGCCGTAAGATCAGTGAAGCGCGGCAAGCTGCCGTTAGTGTGTATAGCCTAGTGAGGGCCCGAGTAGGCCGAAGGCGAGTGGCGAGTTAGTACATAAGGGGTAGAGGAGCTTAACCAGCTCACCCCGAAGCATTTACCGGACACAGGATCCGAGCTTACCGGTATCTCTATGACCCAGTAAGGCATAACCGGAATCCCTGGAGAACTACAAGTCCCAGGATCGCTAAGGTGCTGATATGTAACAGAGCCAGGAGACGCTTAGGCCCCGCATACTGGGAGCGTGAACTCCAAGAGAAGGCCCTACCACAAGGTCAGCCAGCGCAGGACAGAGACAAAGTTAGGCCTAGCTCCAGGCAGGTCAGAAACTTACTACGCAGAGGCAAGAAACAGGAGGCCCCACACCCGCTCATTGGGGAGGATCCTGATATGCACCCTTCACCCTACAGTGCTCCGGGATGTGCCTGAATTTCCACCAGTAAAAGGTACTGAAGTGACTACCGTGTCCGTTCCCGTTCTTGGACTGACCCAGCTGGGTCTCGCCTGTCCTGCATTCCCCCTGCATACGCTGCCCTGAGACCTAGCTCCACCTGTGGGGAGCTATACCCTTGAGCTGCCTTATCACCGGCCTCAGTGGACTGCTGCAGCGCTGGTGCTTGTCACCAGATACCACAGGTGGCGTCATGAACTCTTATATAATTAACAATTATCCACCCTTTTAAAGAGAGACCCCAGGGTACGGGCCAGGGAGCCGACCACCGCGACATCCCCAAGGCCAGGCAAATGCCCGGGTACTGAGTCATCCCCATCCCCAGGGCTAGTCACATCCTCCTCCACCTCCTCTGCTGACCTCATCGACTGGCTGACTGTGGGTTGACAGTAAGTGGGATCTCCAACCTCGTCATCATCACCCTGTGTGTTATCACACCCGTCGTCCTCAGAGCCAACCTCTTCCTGCCCTGACCGAAAAGTCAAGTTGTCGCTCCAATCAGGTATTTGAGTCTCATCATCGTCTTCATCATTGTCTCCACCAACAGGAGTTACAGCTTGGGAACAAGGGTCTACATTATGCTCAGAACCTTCTTCATCTGGTCCTGGATCTGACTTATAAAGATTCTGGGCATCAGATCAGATCATTTCCTCATCTGGATTAACAGAAGCTCTGGAGCAGACCTCCGTTTCCCAGGCTATAGTATGAGTAAACAGCTGTGCAGACTCAACCATCTGTGTTACCCCATACTCAGATGGGCAGCTGGAGACTTGGGAGCTGTGAGGAAGGAAGTGCGATTGGGGTGACACCTCTGAGGACTGGAGTATTTGTGATGTTGAAATTGAGGTGATGGAGAGCCCACTTGAAGGAGCACTTGATATCCGTTGAAACACCTGCTGTTTTTGTGCCTCATCTAGAATTTGTAGCGATGGGCGTGTCCGTAAGAATGGGATCGTATCACATTGTCCACGAAAAGAAGTCGACATCCTAGTTTGGCTGGAAGATGGTCTTTCTTCTGCAGATGTTACTCCCCCCCCACCGTGGGTGGCCTCGACCCACCGGCGGACAGGCACCAGTATTGGGATAGGGGGGCTGGCCGTCAGGGTCCACCGCGGCTCTGGCACAAACCCGGCGACACGGAGGTGGCACGGCAGGAACGGACTGGCCGTGTCGGCTTCTCACTTTTTGGATTTTAGAAGGGCATGACATGCCTATATCTGTGTCTCCCCCTCCTTTTACTCCTCCACCTCTTTTCTTTTCGCATGACTATATGTACTTGTCACTTTTCCATGTGTTAGTTGTGTCTTCTGAGCAGTTTGTCAGCTTTTGGACACCTTTGAAGGTGTTTTCTATGTGTTTCTATGTGTTTTTGTTTGCCTGCCATTGGTTTTAATGGTGTTCGAAGGTGTTCGACGAACAGTTCGACGAACAGTTCGGCGAACACACGGGTGTTCGACGAACCGAACCGAACTCGAACACTACGGGGGTGGCTCAACACTAGTTGTGTGAGCAGCAGGCAGCAGTAATGGAGTACCAGTTGCAGCAGGCACAAACAAGTCGCAGTGCGCGCCGTTCACACTTCACCACCACTGAGTGGGCCTCTATGAAGGACATTTGCCACATTTTGCGTGCCTTCGATTATTCCACGCGGATGGCGAGTGCAGATTATGCACTAGTCAGCATGACTATCCCCCTTATCTGCCTGCTTGAAAAAACACTGCAAGCACTAATGGACGAGGTTTTGGAAGAGGTGGAGGATGAGGAGTCACAAATGCCATCTGCTTCTCTACAGTCTGCACAACGTGGTTCCTCACAAAGGCCTAGGCAGGGGACACTTTGTGAGGAAGATGAGGAGGAGTCAATGGATGAGGAAGACATCTGTCCAGATGAGGGAGGTACACAATGCTCTAGTAGTCAGTATCTAGAGCGAGGGTGGGGTGATGCAGAGCAGGCAGAGATCACGCCTCAAGCAGGGGACAGCGTTTCTTGGCCAGTTGGCAGTCTGCAGCACATGGTTGATTTCATGCTGCAGTGCCTGAGAAACGACCGACGCATTGCCCACATTCTCAACACGGATGATTATTGGGTGTCCACCCTCCTAGATCCTCGCTACCGGGACAACTTACAAAGCCTCCTAACACCGTTGAACCGGGAGCGTAAAATGCGGGAGTACCAAGACGCACTGTTGCATTCCATCATGTTCTCCATTCCAACCGAGAGCAGTGCTGCTAGTGCTTTACCAAGCAGCTCAGTGCGTCGAGGCAGTAGAGGAAGCTCTGCACAAAGAGGGAGCAGAAGCAGTGCCTCAGCACAAGGTATGGCCGAAATGTGGCAAAGTTTTGTGTCCCCGCCGCCACAAATGTCTACACCATCACAGACGGCTCCAGTCAGCATGAGGCAACGTTTCCGTCAGATGGTGACAGACTACATGTCTTGCCCTCTTAGTGTACTCCCAGACGGCTCTTCTGCCTTCAAGTTTTGGGTCTGTAAGCTGGATACATGGCCAGAGCTTAGTCAGTATGCATTGGAGGTGCTAGCTTGCCCTGCTGCTAATGTATTATCGGAACGCGTCTTTAGTGTCGCAGGTGGTGTACTAACAGACCGTCGCATGCGACTATCCTCCGATAACGTTGACTGGCTTACTTTTGGCAAAATGAACAAGGCCTGGATCTCTCATGAATTTGCCAGTCCTCTTCCAGAATAAATAATTGGTTGACAACAGTATCCAGGTCTCCTGTTGTGTTCATGTTTCTACCACCTGAACTGTAATCCCTGAGCTCCAACACCGCCAGTTGGTGCTCGGAAGTGCCGTCTGCACAGTCAACACTTGCTGCCATGCTATTGGGGTTCAGTAATGTCAGCTGTTCCCCTGCTGTGCGGACGGCAATTTCTCCTGCTCTGTCCACATTCTCACTACTACAGATTTTAAAGTTGCTCCAATTACACCTTTGGCTTCTCTGTTTTCAGTATTATCCCTGAGCTCCAACACCGCCAGTTGGTGCTCGGAAGTGCCGTCTGCACAGTCAACACTTTATGCCGTGTTATTGGGGTTCAGAAACGTCAGCTGTTCCCCTGCTGTGCGGACCGCAATTTCTCCTCCTCTGTCCAAATTCTCACTACTACAGATTTTAAAGTTGCTCCAATTACACCTCTGGCTCCTCTGTTTTCAGTATTATCCCTGAGCTCCAACACCGCCAGTTGGCGCTCGGAAGTGCTGTCTGCACAGTCAACACTTGCTGCCGTGTTATTGGGGTTCAGTAACGTCAGCTGTTCCCCTGCTGTGCGGACGGCAATTTCTCCTGCTCTGTCCACATTCTCACTACTACAGATTTTAAAGATGCTCCAATTACACCTCTGGCTCCTCTGTTTTCAGTATTATCCCTGAGCTTCAACACCGCCAGTTGGCGCTCGGAAGTGCCGTCTGCACAGTCAACACTTGCTGCTGTGTTATTGGGGTTCAGTAACGTTAGCTGTTCCCCTGCTGTGCGGACGGCAATTTCTCCTGCTCTGTCCACATTCTCACTACTACAGATTTTAAAGTTGCTCCAATTACATCTCTGGCTCCTCTGTTTTCAGTATTATCCCTGAGCTCCAACACCGCCAGTTGGCGCTTGGAAGTGCCGTCTGCACAGTCAACACTTGCCGTGTTATTGGGGTTCAGTAATGTCAGCTGATCCCCAGCTGTGTGTCCGGCAAATTCTCCTGCTCTGTTCACATCCACTGTACTACTGATTTAAAACCTCCTCCAAATACACCTCTGGCTCCTCTATTTTTAGTATTTACCCTGGGCTCCAATACCGCTAGTTGCTGCTCAGAAGTGCCGTCTGCACAGTCAACGCTTGCTCCAGTGTTATTGGGGTTCAGTAACGCCAGCTGATCCCCAGCTGTGTGTCCGGCAAATTCTCCTGCTCTGTCCACATTCACACTACTACAGATTTTAAAGTTGCTCCAATTACACCTCTGGCTCCTCTGTTTTCAGCATTATCCCTGAGCTCCAACACCGCCAGTTGGCGCTCGGAAGTGCCTTCTGCACAGTCAACACTTGCTGCGCTGTTATTGGGGTTCAGTAACGTCAGCTGATCCCCAGCTGTGTGTCCGGCAAATTCTCCTGCTCTGTCCACATCCACTGTACTACTGATTTAAAACCTCCTCCAAATACACCTCTGGCTCTTCTGTTTTTAGTATTTACCCTGGGCTCCAATACCGCTAGTTGCTGCTCAGAAGTGCTGTCTTCACAGTCAACTCTTGCTCCAGTGTTATTGGGGTTCAGTAACGTCAGCTGATCCCCAGCTGTGTGTCCGGCAAATTCTCCTACTTTGTCCACATCCACTGTACTACTGATTTAAAACCTCCTCCAAATACACCTCTGGCTCCTCTGTTTTTAGTATTTACCCTGGGCTCCAATACCGCTAGTTGCTTGCTCAGAAGTGCGGTCTGCACAGTCAACACTTGCTGCCATGTTATTGGGGTTCAGTAACGTCAGCTGTTCCCCTGCTGTGCGGACGGCAATTTCTCCTGCTCTGTCCACATTCTCACTACTACAGATTTTAAAGATGCTCCAATTACACCTCTGGCTCCTCTGTTTTCAGTATTATCCCTGAGCTTCAACACCGCCAGTTGGCGCTCGGAAGTGCCGTCTGCACAGTCAACACTTGCTGCTGTGTTATTGGGGTTCAGTAACGTTAGCTGTTCCCCTGCTGTCCGGACGGCAATTTCTCCTGCTCTGTCCACATTCTCACTACTACAGATTTTAAAGTTGCTCCAATTACATCTCTGGCTCCTCTGTTTTCAGTATTATCCCTGAGCTCCAACACCGCCAGTTGGCGCTTGGAAGTGCCGTCTGCACAGTCAACACTTGCCGTGTTATTGGGGTTCAGTAACGTCAGCTGATCCCCAGCTGTGTGTCCGGCAAATTCTCCTGCTCTGTTCACATCCACTGTACTACTGATTTAAAACCTCCTCCAAATACACCTCTGGCTCCTCTATTTTTAGTATTTACCCTGGGCTCCAATACCGCTAGTTGCTGCTCAGAAGTGCCGTCTGCACAGTCAACGCTTGCTCCAGTGTTATTGGGGTTCAGTAACGCCAGCTGATCCCCAGCTGTGTGTCCGGCAAATTCTCCTGCTCTGTCCACATTCACACTACTACAGATTTTAAAGTTGCTCCAATTACACCTCTGGCTCCTCTGTTTTCAGCATTATCCCTGAGCTCCAACACCGCCAGTTGGCGCTCGGAAGTGCCTTCTGCACAGTCAACACTTGCTGCGCTGTTATTGGGGTTCAGTAACGTCAGCTGATCCCCAGCTGTGTGTCCAGCAAATTCTCCTGCTCTGTCCACATCCACTGTACTACTGATTTAAAACCTCCTCCAAATACACCTCTGGCTCTTCTGTTTTTAGTATTTACCCTGGGCTCCAATACCGCTAGTTGCTGCTCAGAAGTGCTGTCTTCACAGTCAACGCTTGCTCCAGTGTTATTGGGGTTCAGTAACGTCAGCTGATCCCCAGCTGTGTGTCCGGCAAATTCTCCTACTTTGTCCACATCCACTGTACTACTGATTTAAAACCTCCTCCAAATACACCTCTGGCTCCTCTGTTTTTAGTATTTACCCTGGGCTCCAATACCGCTAGTTGCTTGCTCAGAAGTGCGGTCTGCACAGTCAATGCTTGCTCCACTGTTATTGGGGTTCAGTAAAATCAGCTGATCCCCAGCTGTGTGTCCGGCAAATTCTCCTGCTCTGTCCACATTCACACTACTACAGATTTTAAAGTTGCTCCAATTACGCCTCTGGCTCCACTCTGTTTTTAGTATTTACGCTGGGTTCCAGCACTGCCAGCTGTTTCCCAGCAGTGTCTTTGGCACGGGTACTCCCTCCTGCCCAGCCTGGTTCCAGCGCACCAGCTGTTTCCGGGTAGTGTCAACATCACTTTGCCTCCAATGCGTTGTCCTGTCGTGTTGCGGTCGGGTTAGCCGACTCTATGGTGCCTGCAGTTTAGGTGACTCCTATGTGGGCTGCGGGATCTGGCAATGAAGGCTGGTTCCATAGTGCCAATAGGACAAGTACCCCCTGTAGGACTGTGGGTCTTGGTAATTGCGGCCGGCTCGCGGCCTTGAAACTTTTTTTTACATAGGTACCTTCTGCTACCCATCTGGGTTCCAGTACCGTCAGCTGGTTCTCGGCAGTGCCTTTGTATTAGGTGCCTCCTTCTCGGTATCCAAGTTCCACCAACGTCTGCTGGTCCTTGGTAGTGCTTTCTGGCACAGGTACCTCCTGCTTAGTAACCGAGTTTCAGTACCGTCAGCTGGTCCTCGGTAGTTCCATTGGCTCTTGTACCTTCTGCTACCCATCCGGGTTCCAGTACCGTCAGCTGGCTCTCGACTGTGCCTTTGGATTACGTGCCTCCTTCTCGGTATCCAAGTTCCACCAACGTCTGCTGGTCCTTGGTAGTGCTTTCTGGCACAGGTACCTCCTGCTTAGTAACCGAGTTCCATTACCATCAGCTGGTCCTCGGTAGTTCCATTGGCTCTTGTACCTTCTGCTACCATCCGGGTTCCAGTACCATTAGCTAGTCCTCGGTAGTTCCTCAGCCTTCTTGTACCTTCTGCTACATTTCCAAGTTCAAGCTTTTTGAAATGGTTCTTGGTAATCACTCTGGATCTCCCTGACAAGGACCCTGAAGACGAGGACCCTGAAGACCAACCCGAAGAAGACGAGGACCCCGAAGACGACGACCCTGAAGACGACGACCCCAAAGAAGACGAGGACCCTGAAGACCACCTCTAAGAAGACGAGGAACCCGAAGACGAGGACCCTGAAGACCAACCCGAAGAAGACGAGGACCCCGAAGACGAGGACCCCCGAAGACGATGACCCTGAAGACCACCCCGAAAAAGACCAAGAAGATGACCCTGAAGAAGTTGACCAAGAGGACAAAGAAGAGAAGACAACCACCAAGATACAGAAGAACAAGAGACAGAAAACCAAGAATCAGAAGTACAAGAAGCTGCAGAACAAAAAGCGGAAGAACATTAAGCATAAGACTAAAAATCAGAGCAAAAGATAATATCTAAATTATAAGCAGAAGATGACTAAGCAGTGTATGGGGGTGAGTCCGTTATTCCTCGTGGTGCCCCTGGAAAAGACCTGCTGCTGCAGGCCAAACTGAATGCGGACAAATCCTGTTGTAAATCTTTTTGTGACGGGCAGAACGAAAGGTGTAATGTCCAAACTTTTATAGATTACAACTGCAGGAATGCCTGTCACAAATAAGAATATGATGAAGAAGAAGAATATGAAGAAGATGAAGAAGTAGAATATGAAGAATGTAAAAAAAAAGAATAATACGAAGAAGGTGAAGAAGAAGAAGATGAAGAAGGTGAAGAAGAAGTGGATGAAAAAGATGCTGATGCTGAGGATGATGAAGGAGAAAGTGTGGGAGAAGTAAAAAAGAAGGTGTAGAGCATGGAAGTAGTGAAACATAAATATCTGACAAAATATAAAAATACTTAACATAATCAATATCTCCGTAACTCAGAACGTCTTAAAAAAAATATTAATTCCTGCTTTTCCATTTGATTGGGCTAAACCTCTATGCCTTTATTGTCTTCCCCACCTCCCACAATACATTCTACATTATTCTTCATGTAGAATTAACCTACAAGGAAAGAAAGGGTTTATTTTCATTCCGATATTTCTGTCCCATTGACTTGCATTGGTTTCCGGTATCGGAAACGGCGATATCCGATACTTTTTCGGTAACGGTCCGATCCAATCCGATCCGATATTTCCCGATATCGGAAGGTATCGCTCAACACTACTCATCAGGTGAATCACTCTAGAACTGACAATTTTACCTCCGTTGGATATATATTCTACCCACACACGTGGATCTCTCCTGGGGTACCCTCACACATATTATTCCCTCATTTAGTGGATATTTTCACAAAAAAGTGAAATTTTCGAAAACTCAGAAAATTGGCTGAAAAAGAATAAATATCAAGGACTCATAGAGCAAATTGCTCTGGAACTGAAATTAGAACGCCCACTGACATTTCCCCTCTCTGAAAGTCTGATAAACGCCGGAAACATGGCAAGGTCCAAAAAATTTTTTTTTCAACTTTTTTTCAATTTTACCACTCCGTTGGTTGTATATTCTACCCACACTTTTGGAACTCTCCTGGGGTACAATCACACATATTATTCCCTCATTTAACGGATATTTTCACAAAAAAAGTGAAATTTTCAAAAAGTCAGAAAATTGGCTGAAAACGACTAGATATCAAGGACTCATCGGGCAAATCGTTCTGGAACTGAAATCTGAATGCTCACTTACATTTCTCCTCTCTGAAAGTCTGACAAACGCCGGAAAAACGACTAAGTCCAAAAAAATTTATTTTTCAACTTTTTTTCAATCTTACCACCCCGTGGGATATATATTCGACCCAAACATTTAGAACTCTCCTGTAGTACCCTCACACATATTATTCCCTCATTTAGCAGATATTTTCACAAAACAGTGAAATTTTCAAAAATTCAGAAAATTGGCTGAAAACGACTAAATATCAAGGACTCATCGGGCGAATTGCTCTGGACCTGAAATCGGAACGCTCACTTACATTTCACCTCTCTGAAAGTTTGACAAATGCCTGAAAAATGACTAAGTCCAAAAAAATTTTATTTTCAACTATTTTTCAATTTTACCACCCGTGGGATATATATTCTACCCACACTTTTGCAACTCTCCTTGGGTACCCTCACACATATTATTCCATCATTTAACGGATATTTTCACAAAAAAGTGAAATTTTCAAAAAGTCAGAAAATTGGCTGAAAGCGACTAAATATCAAGGACTCATAGGGCGAATTGCTCTGGACCTGAAATCGGAACACTCACTGACATTTCCCTTGTCTGTAAGTCTGACAAATGGCGGAAAAATGACTAAGTCCAAAAAATTTTTATTTTCAACTTTTTTCAATTTTACCCCCGTGGGATATATATTCTACCCACACATGTGGAACTCTCCTGGGGTATACTCACACATATTATTCCCTCATTTAACGGATATTTTCACAAAAAAGTGAAATTTTCATAAAGTCAGAAAATTAGCTGAAAACGGCTAAACATCAAGTACTCATCGGGCGAATCGCTCTGGAACTGAAATCAGAATGCTCACTGACATTTCCCCTCTCTGAAAGTCTGACAAATACCGGAAAAATGACTAAGTCCAAAAAAAAATATTTTCAACTTTTTTCAATTTTACCACACTGTTGGATATATATTCTACCCACACACATGTGGAACTCTCCTGGGGTACTCTAACAGCTACTGACTGAATGAAAAGAGCTGGCATCTCACTCTCTTTGAATCTTCTTTATCATTCTAAGAGGAGCAGGAAAAAGCAAAAAATTTCAGAATTGCATCTTGCAATGTGGAGATATTACTGTTTGTGCATTTACAATATTCATTGATTTTTGCCATTGAAAAACATCATGTTATTCATTTACCAGAAATGTTTGAAGCTACTGACTGAATGAAAAGATCTGGCATCTCACTCTCTTTGAATCTTCTTTATCATGCTAAGAGGAGCAGGAAAAAGCAAAAAATTTCAGAATTGCACCTTGCAATGCGGAGAAATTACTGTTTGTGCATTAACAATATTCATTGATTTTTGCCATTGGAAAACGTCCAGAAATGTTTGAAGCTACTGACTGAATGAAAGGAGCTGGCATCTCACTCTCTTTGAATCTTCTTTATCATGCTAGGATTAGCAGGAAAAAGCAAAAAATTTCAGAATTGCACCTTGCAATGTGGAGATATTACTGTTTGTGCATTTACAATATTCATTGATTTTTGCCATTGAAAAACGTCCAGAAATGTTTGAAGCTACTGACTGAATGAAAGGAGCTGGCATCTCACTCTCTTTGAATCTTCTTTATCATGCTAGGATTAGCAGGAAAAAGCAAAAAATTTCAGAATTGCACCTTGCAATGCGGAGAAATTACTGTTTGTGCATTTACAATATTCATTGATTTTTGCCATTGAAAAACATCATGTTATTCATATACCAGAAATGTTTGAAGCTACAGACTGAATGAAAAGAGCTGGCATCTCACTCTCTTTGAATCTTCTTTATCATGCTAAGAGGAGCAGGAAAAAGCAAAAAATTTCAGAATTGCACCTTGCAATGTGGAGATATTACTGTTTGTGCATTTACAATATTCATTGATTTTTGCCATTGAAAAAGGTCCAGAAATGTTTGAAGCTACTGACTGAATGAAAGGAGCTGGCATCTCACTCTCTTTGAATCTTCTTTATCATGCTAGGATTAGCAGGAAAAAGCAAAAAATTTCAGAATTGCACCTTGCAATGCGGAGAAATTACTGTTTGTGCATTTACAATATTCATTGATTTTTGCCATTGAAAAACATCATGTTATTCATATACCAGAAATGTTTGAAGCTACTGACTGAATGAAAAGAGCTGGCATCTCACTCTCTTTGAATCTTCTTTATCATGCTAAGAGGAGCAGGAAAAAGCAAAAAATTTCAGAATTGCATCTTGCAATGTGGAGATATTACTGTTTGTGCATTTACAATATTCATTGATTTTTGCCATTGAAAAACGTCCAGAAATGTTTGAAGCTACTGACTGAATGAAAGGAGCTGGCATCTCACTCTCTTTGAATCTTCTTTATCATGCTAGGATTAGCAGGAAAAAGCAAAAAATTTCAGAATTGCACCTTGCAATGCGGAGAAATTACTGTTTGTGCATTTACAATATTCATTGATTTTTGCCATTGAAAAACATCATGTTATTCATATACCAGAAATGTTTGAAGCTACTGACTGAATGAAAAGAGCTGGCATCTCACTCTCTTTGAATCTTCTTTATCATGCTAAGAGGAGCAGGAAAAAGCAAAAAATTTCAGAATTGCACCTTGCAATGTGGAGATATTACTGTTTGTGCATTTACAATATTCATTGATTTTTGCCATTGAAAAACGTCCAGAAATGTTTGAAGCTACTGACTGAATGAAAGGAGCTGGCATCTCACTCTCTTTGAATCTTCTTTATCATGCTAGGATTAGCAGGAAAAAGCAAAAAATTTCAGAATTGCACCTTGCAATGCGGAGAAATTACTGTTTGTGCATTTACAATATTCATTGATTTTTGCCATTGAAAAACATCATGTTATTCATATACCAGAAATGTTTGAAGCTACTGACTGAATGAAAAGAGCTGGCATCTCACTCTCTTTGAATCTTCTTTATCATGCTAAGAGGAGCAGGAAAAAGCAAAAAATTTCAGAATTGCACCTTGCAATGTGGAGATATTACTGTTTGTGCATTTACAATATTCATTAATTTTTGCCATTGAAAAACGTCCAGAAATGTTTGAAGCTACTGACTGAATGAAAGGAGCTGGCATCTCACTCTCTTTGAATCTTCTTTATCATGCTAGGATTAGCAGGAAAAAGCAAAAAATTTCAGAATTGCACCTTGCAATGCGGAGAAATTACTGTTTGTGCATTTACAATATTCATTGATTTTTGCCATTGAAAAACATCATGTTATTCATATACCAGAAATGTTTGAAGCTACTGACTGAATGAAAAGAGCTGGCATCTCACTCTCTTTGAATCTTCTTTATCATGCTAAGAGGAGCAGGAAAAAGCAAAAAATTTCAGAATTGCATCTTGCAATGTGGAGATATTACTGTTTGTGCATTTACAATATTCATTGATTTTTGCCATTGAAAAACGTCCAGAAATGTTTGAAGCTACTGACTGAATGAAAGGAGCTGGCATCTCACTCTCTTTGAATCTTCTTTATCATGCTAGGATTAGCAGGAGAAAGCAAAAAATTTCAGAATTGCACCTTGCAATGTGGAGATATTACTGTTTGTGCATTTACAATATTCATTGATTTTTGCCATTGAAAAAGGTCCAGAAATGTTTGAAGCTACTGACTGAATGAAAGGAGCTGGCATCTCACTCTCTTTGAATCTTCTTTATCATGCTAGGATTAGCAGGAAAAAGCAAAAAATTTCAGAATTGCACCTTGCAATGCGGAGAAATTACTGTTTGTTCATTTACAATATTCATTGATTTTTGCCATTGAAAAACATCATGTTATTCATATACCAGAAATGTTTGAAGCTACTGACTGAATGAAAAGAGCTGGCATCTCACTCTCTTTGAATCTTCTTTATCATGCTAAGAGGAGCAGGAAAAAGCAAAAAATTTCAGAATTGCTCCTTGCAATGTGGAGATATTACTGTTTGTGCATTTACAATATTCATTGATTTTTGCCATTGAAAAACGTCCAGAAATGTTTGAAGCTACTGACTGAATGAAAGGAGCTGGCATCTCACTCTCTTTGAATCTTCTTTATCATGCTAGGATTAGCAGGAAAAAGCAAAAAAATTCAGAATTGCACCTTGCAATGCGGAGAAATTACTGTTTGTGCATTTACAATATTCGTTGATTTTTGCCATTGAAAAACATCATGTTATTCATATACCAGAAATGTTTGAAGCTACTGACTGAATGAAAAGAGCTGGCATCTCACTCTCTTTGAATCTTCTTTATCATGCTAAGAGGAGCAGGAAAAAGCAAAAAATTTCAGAATTGCACCTTGCAATGTGGAGATATTACTGTTTGTGCATTTACAATATTCATTGATTTTTGCCATTGAAAAACGTCCAGAAATGTTTGAAGCTACTAACTGAATGAAAGGAGCTGGCATCTCACTCTCTTTGAATCTTCTTTATCATGCTAGGATTAGCAGGAAAAAGCAAAAAATTTCAGAATTGCACCTTGCAATGCGGAGAAATTACTGTTTGTGCATTTACAATATTCATTGATTTTTGCCATTGAAAAACATCATGTTATTCATATACCAGAAATGTTTGAAGCTACTGACTGAATGAAAAGAGCTGGCATCTCACTCTCTTTGAATCTTCTTTATCATGCTAAGAGGAGCAGGAAAAAGCAAAAAATTTCAGAATTGAACGTTGCAATGTGGAGATATTACTGTTTGTGCATTTACAATATTCATTGATTTTTGCCATTGAAAAATGTCCAGAAATGTTTGAAGTTACTGACTGAATGAAAGGAGCTGGCATCTCACTCTCTTTGAATCTTCTTTATCATGCTAGGATTAGCAGGAAAAAGCAAAAAATTTCAGAATTGCACCTTGCAATGTGGAGATATTACTGTTTGTGCATTTACAATATTCATTGATTTTTGCCATTGAAAAACGTCCAGAAATGTTTGAAGCTACTGACTGAATGAAAGGAGCTGGCATCTCACTCTCTTTGAATCTTCTTTATCATGCTAGGATTAGCAGGAAAAAGCAAAAAATTTCAGAATTGCACCTTGCAATGCGGAGAAATTACTGTTTGTGCATTTACAATATTCATTGATTTTTGCCATTGAAAAACATCATGTTATTCATATACCAGAAATGTTTGAAGCTACTGACTGAATGAAAAGAGCTGGCATCTCACTCTCTTTGAATCTTCTTTATCATGCTAAGAGGAGCAGGAAAAAGCAAAAAATTTCAGAATTGCACCTTGCAATGTGGAGATATTACTGTTTGTGCATTTACAATATTCATTGATTTTTGCCATTGAAAAACGTCCAGAAATGTTTGAAGCTACTGACTGAATGAAAGGAGCTGGCATCTCACTCTCTTTGAATCTTCTTTATCATGCTAGGATTAGCAGGAAAAAGCAAAAAATTTCAGAATTGCACCTTGCAATGTGGAGATATTACTGTTTGTGCATTTACAATATTCATTGATTTTTGCCATTGAAAAACATCATGTTATTCATATACCAGAAATGTTTGAAGCTACTGACTGAATGAAAAGAGCTGGCATCTCACTCTCTTTGAATCTTATTTATCATGCTAAGAGGAGCAGGAAAAAGCAAAAAATTTCAGAATTGCACCTTGCAATGTGGAGAAATTACTGTTTGTGCATTTACAATATTCATTGATTTTTGCCATTGAAAAACGACCAGAAATGTTTGAAGCTACTGACTGAATGAAAGGAGCTGGCATCTCACTCTCTTTGAATCTTCTTTATCATGCTAGGATTAGCAGGAAAAAGCAAAAAATTTCAGAATTGCACCTTGCAATGTGGAGATATTACTGTTTGTGCATTTACAATATTCATTTATTTTTGCCATTGAAAAACGTCCAGAAATGTTTGAAGCTACTGACTGAATGAAAGGAGCTGGCATCTCACTCTCTTTGAATCTTCTTTATCATGCTAGGATTAGCAGGAAAAAGCAAAAAATTTCAGAATTGCACCTTGCAATGCGGAGAAATTACTGTTTGTGCATTTACAATATTCATTGATTTTTGCCATTGAAAAACATCATGTTATTCATATACCAGAAATGTTTGAAGCTACTGACTGAATGAAAAGAGCTGGCATCTCACTCTCTTTGAATCTTCTTTATCATGCTAAGAGGAGCAGGAAAAAGCAAAAAATTTCAGAATTGCACCTTGCAATGTGGAGATATTACTGTTTGTGCATTTACAATATTCATTGATTTTTGCCATTGAAAAACATCATGTTATTCATATACCAGAAATGTTTGAAGCTACTGACTGAATGAAAAGAGTTGGCATCTCACTCTCTTTGAATCTTCTTTATCATGCTAAGAGGAGCAGGAAAAAGCAAAAAATTTCAGAATTGCACCTTGCAATGCGGAGAAATTACTGTTTGAGCATTTACAATATTCATTGATTTTTGCCATTGAAAAACATCATGTTATTCATATACCAGAAATGTTTGAAGCTACTGACTGAATGAAAAGAGCTGGCATCTCACTCTCTTTGAATCTTCTTTATCATGCTAAGAGGAGCAGGAAAAAGCAAAAAATTTCAGAATTGCACCTTGCAATGTGGAGATATTACTGTTTGTGCATTTACAATATTCATTGATTTTTGCCATTGAAAAACATCATGTTATTCATATACCAGAAATGTTTGAAGCTACTGACTGAATGAAAAGAGCTGGCATCTCACTCTCTTTGAATCTTCTTTATCATGCTAGGATTAGCAGGAAAAAGCAAAAAATTTCAGAATTGCACCTTGCAATGTGGAGAAATTACTGTTTGTGCATTTACAATATTCATTGATTTTTGCCATTGAAAAACGTCCAGAAATGTTTGAAGCTACTGACTGAATGAAAGGAGCTGGCATCTCACTCTCTTTGAATCTTCTTTATCATGCTAGGATTAGCAGGAAAAAGGAAAAAATTTCAGAATTGCACCTTGCAATGTGGAGATATTACTGTTTGTGCATTTACAATATTCATTGATTTTTGCCATTGAAAAACGTCCAGAAATGTTTGAAGCTACTGACTGAATGAAAGGAGCTGGCATCTCACTCTCTTTGAATCTTCTTTATCATGCTAGGATTAGCAGGAAAAAGCAAAAAATTTCAGAATTGCACCTTGCAATGCGGAGAAATTACTGTTTGTGCATTTACAATATTCATTGATTTTTGCCATTGAAAAACATCATGTTATTCATATACCAGAAATGTTTGAAGCTACTGACTGAATGAAAAGAGCTGGCATCTCACTCTCTTTGAATCTTCTTTATCATGCTAAGAGGAGCAGGAAAAAGCAAAAAGTTTCAGAATTGCACCTTGCAATGTGGAGATATTACTGTTTGTGCATTTACAATATTCATTGATTTTTGCCATTGAAAAACGTCCAGAAATGTTTGAAGCTACTGACTGAATGAAAGGAGCTGGCATCTCACTCTCTTTGAATCTTCTTTATCATGCTAGGATAAGCAGGAAAAAGCGAAAAATTTCAGAAGTGCACCTTGCAATGCGGAGAAATTACTGTTTGTGCATTTACAATATTCATTGATTTTTGCCATTGAAAAACATCATGTTATTCATATACCAGAAATGTTTGAAGCTACTGACTGAATGAAAAGAGCTGGCATCTCACTCTCTTTGAATCTTCTTTATCATGCTAAGAGGAGCAGGAAAAAGCAAAAAATTTTAGAATTGCATCTTGCAATGTGGAGATATTACTGTTTGTGCATTTACAATATTCATTGATTTTTGCCATTGAAAAACGTCCAGAAATGTTTGAAGCTACTGACTGAATGAAAGGAGCTGGCATCTCACTCTCTTTGAATCTTCTTTATTATGCTAGGATTAGCAGGAAAAAGCAAAAAATTTCAGAATTGCACCTTGCAATGTGGAGATATTACTGTTTGTGCATTTACAATATTCATTGATTTTTGCCATTGAAAAACGTCCAGAAATGTTTGAAGCTACTGACTGAATGAAAGGAGCTGGCATCTCACTCTCTTTGAATCTTCTTTATCATGCTAGGATTAGCAGGAAAAAGCAAAAAATTTCAGAATTGCACCTTGCAATGCGGAGAAATTACTGTTTGTGCATTTACAATATTCATTGATTTTTGCCATTGAAAAACATCATGTTATTCATATACCAGAAATGTTTGAAGCTACTGACTGAATGAAAAGAGCTGGCTTCTCACTCTCTTTGAATCTTCTTTATCATGCTAAGAGGAGCAGGAAAAAGCAAAAAATTTCAGAATTGCACCTTGCAATGTGGAGATATTACTGTTTGTGCATTTACAATATTCATTGATTTTTGCCATTGAAAAACGTCCAGAAATGTTTGAAGCTACTGACTGAATGAAAAGAGCTGGCATCTCACTCTCTTTGAATCTTCTTTATCATGCTAAGAGGAGCAGGAAAAAGCAAAAAATTTCAGAATTGCACCTTGCAATGCGGAGAAATTACTGTTTGTGCATTTACAATATTCATTGATTTTTGCCATTGAAAAACATCATGTTATTCATATACCAGAAATGTTTGAAGCTACTGACTGAATGAAAAGAGCTGGCATCTCACTCTCTTTGAATCTACTTTATCATGCTAAGAGGAGCAGGAAAAAGCAAAAAATTTCAGAATTGCACCTTGCAATGTGGAGATATTACTGTTTGTGCATTTACAATATTCATTGATTTTTGCCATTGAAAAACGTCCAGAAATGTTTGAAGCTACTGACTGAATGAAAGGAGCTGGCATCTCACTCTCTTTGAATCTTCTTTATCATGCTAGGATTAGCAGGAAAAAGCAAAAAATTTCAGAATTGCACCTTGCAATGCGGAGAAATTACTGTTTGTGCATTTACAATATTCATTGATTTTTGCCATTGAAAAACATCATGTTATTCATATACCAGAAATGTTTGAAGCTACTGACTGAATGAAAAGAGCTGGCTTCTCACTCTCTTTGAATCTTCTTTATCATGCTAAGAGGAGCAGGAAAAAGGAAAAAATTTCAGAATTGCACCTTGCAATGTGGAGATATTACTGTTTGTGCATTTACAATATTCATTGATTTTTGCCATTGAAAAACGTCCAGAAATGTTTGAAGCTACTGACTGAATGAAAAGAGCTGGCATCTCACTCTCTTTGAATCTTCTTTATCATGCTAAGAGGAGCAGGAAAAAGCAAAAAATTTCAGAATTGCACCTTGCAATGCGGAGAAATTACTGTTTGTGCATTTACAATATTCATTGATTTTTGCCATTGAAAAACATCATGTTATTCATATACCAGAAATGTTTGAAGCTACTGACTGAATGAAAAGAGCTGGCATCTCACTCTCTTTGAATCTTCTTTATCATGCTAGGATTAGCAGGAAAAAGCAAAAAATTTCAGAATTGCACCTTGCAATGTGGAGATATTACTGTTTGTGCATTTACAATATTCATTGATTTTTGCCATTGAAAAACATCATGTTATTCATATACCAGAAATGTTTGAAGCTACTGACTGAATGAAAAGAGCTGGCATCTCACTCTCTTTGAATCTTATTTATCATGCTAAGAGGAGCAGGAAAAAGCAAAAAATTTCAGAATTGCACCTTGCAATGTGGAGAAATTACTGTTTGTGCATTTACAATATTCATTGATTTTTGCCATTGAAAAACGACCAGAAATGTTTGAAGCTACTGACTGAATGAAAGGAGCTGGCATCTCACTCTCTTTGAATCTTCTTTATCATGCTAGGATTAGCAGGAAAAAGCAAAAAATTTCAGAATTGCACCTTGCAATGTGGAGATATTACTGTTTGTGCATTTACAATATTCATTTATTTTTGCCATTGAAAAACGTCCAGAAATGTTTGAAGCTACTGACTGAATGAAAGGAGCTGGCATCTCACTCTCTTTGAATCTTCTTTATCATGCTAGGATTAGCAGGAAAAAGCAAAAAATTTCAGAATTGCACCTTGCAATGCGGAGAAATTACTGTTTGTGCATTTACAATATTCATTGATTTTTGCCATTGAAAAACATCATGTTATTCATATACCAGAAATGTTTGAAGCTACTGACTGAATGAAAAGAGCTGGCATCTCACTCTCTTTGAATCTTCTTTATCATGCTAAGAGGAGCAGGAAAAAGCAAAAAATTTCAGAATTGCACCTTGCAATGTGGAGATATTACTGTTTGTGCATTTACAATATTCATTGATTTTTGCCATTGAAAAACATCATGTTATTCATATACCAGAAATGTTTGAAGCTACTGACTGAATGAAAAGAGCTGGCATCTCACTCTCTTTGAATCTTCTTTATCATGCTAAGAGGAGCAGGAAAAAGCAAAAAATTTCAGAATTGCACCTTGCAATGCGGAGAAATTACTGTTTGAGCATTTACAATATTCATTGATTTTTGCCATTGAAAAACATCATGTTATTCATATACCAGAAATGTTTGAAGCTACTGACTGAATGAAAAGAGCTGGCATCTCACTCTCTTTGAATCTTCTTTATCATGCTAAGAGGAGCAGGAAAAAGCAAAAAATTTCAGAATTGCACCTTGCAATGTGGAGATATTACTGTTTGTGCATTTACAATATTCATTGATTTTTGCCATTGAAAAACATCATGTTATTCATATACCAGAAATGTTTGAAGCTACTGACTGAATGAAAAGAGCTGGCATCTCACTCTCTTTGAATCTTCTTTATCATGCTAGGATTAGCAGGAAAAAGCAAAAAATTTCAGAATTGCACCTTGCAATGTGGAGAAATTACTGTTTGTGCATTTACAATATTCATTGATTTTTGCCATTGAAAAACGTCCAGAAATGTTTGAAGCTACTGACTGAATGAAAGGAGCTGGCATCTCACTCTCTTTGAATCTTCTTTATCATGCTAGGATTAGCAGGAAAAAGGAAAAAATTTCAGAATTGCACCTTGCAATGTGGAGATATTACTGTTTGTGCATTTACAATATTCATTGATTTTTGCCATTGAAAAACGTCCAGAAATGTTTGAAGCTACTGACTGAATGAAAGGAGCTGGCATCTCACTCTCTTTGAATCTTCTTTATCATGCTAGGATTAGCAGGAAAAAGCAAAAAATTTCAGAATTGCACCTTGCAATGCGGAGAAATTACTGTTTGTGCATTTACAATATTCATTGATTTTTGCCATTGAAAAACATCATGTTATTCATATACCAGAAATGTTTGAAGCTGACTGAATGAAAAGAGCTGGCATCTCACTCTCTTTGAATCTTCTTTATCATGCTAAGAGGAGCAGGAAAAAGCAAAAAGTTTCAGAATTGCACCTTGCAATGTGGAGATATTACTGTTTGTGCATTTACAATATTCATTGATTTTTGCCATTGAAAAACGTCCAGAAATGTTTGAAGCTACTGACTGAATGAAAGGAGCTGGCATCTCACTCTCTTTGAATCTTCTTTATCATGCTAGGATAAGCAGGAAAAAGCGAAAAATTTCAGAAGTGCACCTTGCAATGCGGAGAAATTACTGTTTGTGCATTTACAATATTCATTGATTTTTGCCATTGAAAAACATCATGTTATTCATATACCAGAAATGTTTGAAGCTACTGACTGAATGAAAAGAGCTGGCATCTCACTCTCTTTGAATCTTCTTTATCATGCTAAGAGGAGCAGGAAAAAGCAAAAAATTTTAGAATTGCATCTTGCAATGTGGAGATATTACTGTTTGTGCATTTACAATATTCATTGATTTTTGCCATTGAAAAACGTCCAGAAATGTTTGAAGCTACTGACTGAATGAAAGGAGCTGGCATCTCACTCTCTTTGAATCTTCTTTATCATGCTAGGATTAGCAGGAAAAAGCAAAAAATTTCAGAATTGCACCTTGCAATGCGGAGAAATTACTGTTTGTGCATTTACAATATTCATTGATTTTTGCCATTGAAAAACATCATGTTATTCATATACCAGAAATGTTTGAAGCTACTGACTGAATGAAAAGAGCTGGCTTCTCACTCTCTTTGAATCTTCTTTATCATGCTAAGAGGAGCAGGAAAAAGCAAAAAATTTCAGAATTGCACCTTGCAATGTGGAGATATTACTGTTTGTGCATTTACAATATTCATTGATTTTTGCCATTGAAAAACGTCCAGAAATGTTTGAAGCTACTGACTGAATGAAAAGAGCTGGCATCTCACTCTCTTTGAATCTTCTTTATCATGCTAAGAGGAGCAGGAAAAAGCAAAAAATTTCAGAATTGCACCTTGCAATGCGGAGAAATTACTGTTTGTGCATTTACAATATTCATTGATTTTTGCCATTGAAAAACATCATGTTATTCATATACCAGAAATGTTTGAAGCTACTGACTGAATGAAAAGAGCTGGCATCTCACTCTCTTTGAATCTACTTTATCATGCTAAGAGGAGCAGGAAAAAGCAAAAAATTTCAGAATTGCACCTTGCAATGTGGAGATATTACTGTTTGTGCATTTACAATATTCATTGATTTTTGCCATTGAAAAACGTCCAGAAATGTTTGAAGCTACTGACTGAATGAAAGGAGCTGGCATCTCACTCTCTTTGAATCTTCTTTATCATGCTAGGATTAGCAGGAAAAAGCAAAAAATTTCAGAATTGCACCTTGCAATGCGGAGAAATTACTGTTTGTGCATTTACAATATTCATTGATTTTTGCCATTGAAAAACATCATGTTATTCATATACCAGAAATGTTTGAAGCTACTGACTGAATGAAAAGAGCTGGCTTCTCACTCTCTTTGAATCTTCTTTATCATGCTAAGAGGAGCAGGAAAAAGGAAAAAATTTCAGAATTGCACCTTGCAATGTGGAGATATTACTGTTTGTGCATTTACAATATTCATTGATTTTTGCCATTGAAAAACGTCCAGAAATGTTTGAAGCTACTGACTGAATGAAAAGAGCTGGCATCTCACTCTCTTTGAATCTTCTTTATCATGCTAAGAGGAGCAGGAAAAAGCAAAAAATTTCAGAATTGCACCTTGCAATGCGGAGAAATTACTGTTTGTGCATTTACAATATTCATTGATTTTTGCCATTGAAAAACATCATGTTATTCATATACCAGAAATGTTTGAAGCTACTGACTGAATGAAAAGAGCTGGCATCTCACTCTCTTTGAATCTTCTTTATCATGCTAGGATTAGCAGGAAAAAGCAAAAAATTTCAGAATTGCACCTTGCAATGTGGAGAAATTACTGTTTGTGCATTTACAATATTCATTGATTTTTGCCATTGAAAAACGACCAGAAATGTTTGAAGCTACTGACTGAATGAAAGGAGCTGGCATCTCACTCTCTTTGAATCTTCTTTATCATGCTAGGATTAGCAGGAAAAAGCAAAAAATTTCAGAATTGCACCTTGCAATGTGGAGATATTACTGTTTGTGCATTTACAATATTCATTTATTTTTGCCATTGAAAAACGTCCAGAAATGTTTGAAGCTACTGACTGAATGAAAGGAGCTGGCATCTCACTCTCTTTGAATCTTCTTTATCATGCTAGGATTAGCAGAAAAAAGCAAAAAATTTCAGAATTGCACCTTGCAATGCGGAGAAATTACTGTTTGTGCATTTACAATATTCATTGATTTTTGCCATTGAAAAACATCATGTTATTCATATACCAGAAATGTTTGAAGCTACTGACTGAATGAAAAGAGCTGGCATCTCACTCTCTTTGAATCTTCTTTATCATGCTAGGATTAGCAGGAAAAAGCAAAAAATTTCAGAATTGCACCTTGCAATGTGGAGAAATTACTGTTTGTGCATTTACAATATTCATTGATTTTTGCCATTGAAAAACGACCAGAAATGTTTGAAGCTACTGACTGAATGAAAGGAGCTGGCATCTCACTCTCTTTGAATCTTCTTTATCATGCTAGGATTAGCAGGAAAAAGCAAAAAATTTCAGAATTGCACCTTGCAATGTGGAGATATTACTGTTTGTGCATTTACAATATTCATTTATTTTTGCCATTGAAAAACGTCCAGAAATGTTTGAAGCTACTGACTGAAGGAAAGGAGCTGGCATCTCACTCTCTTTGAATCTTCTTTATCATGCTAGGATTAGCAGAAAAAAGCAAAAAATTTCAGAATTGCACCTTGCAATGCGGAGAAATTACTGTTTGTGCATTTACAATATTCATTGATTTTTGCCATTGAAAAACATCATGTTATTCATATACCAGAAATGTTTGAAGCTACTGACTGAATGAAAAGAGCTGGCATCTCACTCTCTTTGAATCTTCTTTATCATGCTAAGAGGAGCAGGAAAAAGCAAAAAATTTCAGAATTGCACCTTGCAATGTGGAGATATTACTGTTTGTGTATTTACAATATTCATTGATTTTTGCCATTGAAAAACATCATGTTATTCATATACCAGAAATGTTTGAAGCTACTGACTGAATGAAAAGAGCTGGCATCTCACTCTCTTTGAATCTTCTTTATCATGCTAAGAGGAGCAGGAAAAAGCAAAAAATTTCAGAATTGCACCTTGCAATGCGGAGAAATTACTGTTTGAGCATTTACAATATTCATTGATTTTTGCCATTGAAAAACATCATGTTATTCATATACCAGAAATGTTTGAAGCTACTGACTGAATGAAAAGAGCTGGCATCTCACTCTCTTTGAATCTTCTTTATCATGCTAAGAGGAGCAGGAAAAAGCAAAAAATTTCAGAATTGCACCTTGCAATGTGGAGATATTACTGTTTGTGCATTTACAATATTCATTGATTTTTGCCATTGAAAAACATCATGTTATTCATATACCAGAAATGTTTGAAGCTACTGACTGAATGAAAAGAGCTGGCATCTCACTCTCTTTGAATCTTCTTTATCATGCTAGGATTAGCAGGAAAAAGCAAAAAATTTCAGAATTGCACCTTGCAATGTGGAGAAATTACTGTTTGTGCATTTACAATATTCATTGATTTTTGCCATTGAAAAACGTCCAGAAATGTTTGAAGCTACTGACTGAATGAAAGGAGCTGGCATCTCACTCTCTTTGAATCTTCTTTATCATGCTAGGATTAGCAGGAAAAAGGAAAAAATTTCAGAATTGCACCTTGCAATGTGGAGATATTACTGTTTGTGCATTTACAATATTCATTGATTTTTGCCATTGAAAAACGTCCAGAAATGTTTGAAGCTACTGACTGAATGAAAGGAGCTGGCATCTCACTCTCTTTGAATCTTCTTTATCATGCTAGGATTAGCAGGAAAAAGCAAAAAATTTCAGAATTGCACCTTGCAATGCGGAGAAATTACTGTTTGTGCATTTACAATATTCATTGATTTTTGCCATTGAAAAACATCATGTTATTCATATACCAGAAATGTTTGAAGCTACTGACTGAATGAAAAGAGCTGGCATCTCACTCTCTTTGAATCTTCTTTATCATGCTAAGAGGAGCAGGAAAAAGCAAAAAGTTTCAGAATTGCACCTTGCAATGTGGAGATATTACTGTTTGTGCATTTACAATATTCATTGATTTTTGCCATTGAAAAACGTCCAGAAATGTTTGAAGCTACTGACTGAATGAAAGGAGCTGGCATCTCACTCTCTTTGAATCTTCTTTATCATGCTAGGATAAGCAGGAAAAAGCGAAAAATTTCAGAAGTGCACCTTGCAATGCGGAGAAATTACTGTTTGTGCATTTACAATATTCATTGATTTTTGCCATTGAAAAACATCATGTTATTCATATACCAGAAATGTTTGAAGCTACTGACTGAATGAAAAGAGCTGGCATCTCACTCTCTTTGAATCTTCTTTATCATGCTAAGAGGAGCAGGAAAAAGCAAAAAATTTTAGAATTGCATCTTGCAATGTGGAGATATTACTGTTTGTGCATTTACAATATTCATTGATTTTTGCCATTGAAAAACGTCCAGAAATGTTTGAAGCTACTGACTGAATGAAAGGAGCTGGCATCTCACTCTCTTTGAATCTTCTTTATTATGCTAGGATTAGCAGGAAAAAGCAAAAAATTTCAGAATTGCACCTTGCAATGTGGAGATATTACTGTTTGTGCATTTACAATATTCATTGATTTTTGCCATTGAAAAACGTCCAGAAATGTTTGAAGCTACTGACTGAATGAAAAGAGCTGGCATCTCACTCTCTTTGAATCTTCTTTATCATGCTAAGAGGAGCAGGAAAAAGCAAAAAATTTCAGAATTGCACCTTGCAATGCGGAGAAATTACTGTTTGTGCATTTACAATATTCATTGATTTTTGCCATTGAAAAACATCATGTTATTCATATACCAGAAATGTTTGAAGCTACTGACTGAATGAAAAGAGCTGGCATCTCACTCTCTTTGAATCTACTTTATCATGCTAAGAGGAGCAGGAAAAAGCAAAAAATTTCAGAATTGCACCTTGCAATGTGGAGATATTACTGTTTGTGCATTTACAATATTCATTGATTTTTGCCATTGAAAAACGTCCAGAAATGTTTGAAGCTACTGACTGAATGAAAGGAGCTGGCATCTCACTCTCTTTGAATCTTCTTTATCATGCTAGGATTAGCAGGAAAAAGCAAAAAATTTCAGAATTGCACCTTGCAATGCGGAGAAATTACTGTTTGTGCATTTACAATATTCATTGATTTTTGCCATTGAAAAACATCATGTTATTCATATACCAGAAATGTTTGAAGCTACTGACTGAATGAAAAGAGCTGGCTTCTCACTCTCTTTGAATCTTCTTTATCATGCTAAGAGGAGCAGGAAAAAGGAAAAAATTTCAGAATTGCACCTTGCAATGTGGAGATATTACTGTTTGTGCATTTACAATATTCATTGATTTTTGCCATTGAAAAACGTCCAGAAATGTTTGAAGCTACTGACTGAATGAAAAGAGCTGGCATCTCACTCTCTTTGAATCTTCTTTATCATGCTAAGAGGAGCAGGAAAAAGCAAAAAATTTCAGAATTGCACCTTGCAATGCGGAGAAATTACTGTTTGTGCATTTACAATATTCATTGATTTTTGCCATTGAAAAACATCATGTTATTCATATACCAGAAATGTTTGAAGCTACTGACTGAATGAAAAGAGCTGGCATCTCACTCTCTTTGAATCTTCTTTATCATGCTAAGAGGAGCAGGAAAAAGCAAAAAATTTCAGAATTGCAGCTTGCAATGCGGAGATATTACTGTTTGTGCATTTACAATATTCATTGATTTTTGCCATTGAAAAACGTCCAGAAATGTTTGAAGTTACTGACTGAATGAAAGGAGCTGGCATCTCACTCTCTTTGAATCTTCTTTATCATGCTAGGATTAGCAGGAAAAAGCAAAAAATTTCAGAATTGCACCTTGCAATGCGGAGAAATTACTGTTTGTGCATTTACAATATTCATTGATTTTTGCCATTGAAAAACATCATGTTATTCCTATACCAGAAATGTTTGAAGCTACTGACTGAATGAAAAGAGCTGGCATCTCACTCTCTTTGAATCTTCTTTATCATGCTAAGAGGAGCAGGAAAAAGCAAAAAATTTCAGAATTGCACCTTGCAATGTGGAGATATTACTGTTTGTGCATTTACAATATTCATTGATTTTTGCCATTGAAAAACGTCCAGAAATGTTTGAAGCTACTGACTGAATGAAAGGAGCTGGCATCTCACTCTCTTTGAATCTTCTTTATCATGCTAGGATTAGCAGGAAAAAGCAAAAAATTTCAGAATTGCACCTTGCAATGCGGAGAAATTACTGTTTGTGCATTTACAATATTCATTGATTTTTGCCATTGAAAAACATCATGTTATTCATATACCAGAAATGTTTGAAGCTACTGACTGAATGAAAAGAGCTGGCTTCTCACTCTCTTTGAATCTTCTTTATCATGCTAAGAGGAGCAGGAAAAAGCAAAAAATTTCAGAATTGCACCTTGCAATGTGGAGATATTACTGTTTGTGCATTTACAATATTCATTGATTTTTGCCATTGAAAAACGTCCAGAAATGTTTGAAGCTACTGACTGAATGAAAAGAGCTGGCATCTCACTCTCTTTGAATCTTCTTTATCATGCTAAGAGGAGCAGGAAAAAGCAAAAAATTTCAGAATTGCACCTTGCAATGCGGAGAAATTACTGTTTGTGCATTTACAATATTCATTGATTTTTGCCATTGAAAAACATCATGTTATTCATATACCAGAAATGTTTGAAGCTACTGACTGAATGAAAAGAGCTGGCATCTCACTCTCTTTGAATCTACTTTATCATGCTAAGAGGAGCAGGAAAAAGCAAAAAATTTCAGAATTGCACCTTGCAATGTGGAGATATTACTGTTTGTGCATTTACAATATTCATTGATTTTTGCCATTGAAAAACGTCCAGAAATGTTTGAAGCTACTGACTGAATGAAAGGAGCTGGCATCTCACTCTCTTTGAATCTTCTTTATCATGCTAGGATTAGCAGGAAAAAGCAAAAAATTTCAGAATTGCACCTTGCAATGCGGAGAAATTACTGTTTGTGCATTTACAATATTCATTGATTTTTGCCATTGAAAAACATCATGTTATTCATATACCAGAAATGTTTGAAGCTACTGACTGAATGAAAAGAGATGGCTTCTCACTCTCTTTGAATCTTCTTTATCATGCTAAGAGGAGCAGGAAAAAGGAAAAAATTTCAGAATTGCACCTTGCAATGTGGAGATATTACTGTTTGTGCATTTACAATATTCATTGATTTTTGCCATTGAAAAACGTCCAGAAATGTTTGAAGCTACTGACTGAATGAAAAGAGCTGGCATCTCACTCTCTTTGAATCTTCTTTATCATGCTAAGAGGAGCAGGAAAAAGCAAAAAATTTCAGAATTGCACCTTGCAATGCGGAGAAATTACTGTTTGTGCATTTACAATATTCATTGATTTTTGCCATTGAAAAACATCATGTTATTCATATACCAGAAATGTTTGAAGCTACTGACTGAATGAAAAGAGCTGGCATCTCACTCTCTTTGAATCTTCTTTATCATGCTAGGATTAGCAGGAAAAAGCAAAAAATTTCAGAATTGCACCTTGCAATGTGGAGATATTACTGTTTGTGCATTTACAATATTCATTGATTTTTGCCATTGAAAAACATCATGTTATTCATATACCAGAAATGTTTGAAGCTACTGACTGAATGAAAAGAGCTGGCATCTCACTCTCTTTGAATCTTATTTATCATGCTAAGAGGAGCAGGAAAAAGCAAAAAATTTCAGAATTGCACCTTGCAATGTGGAGAAATTACTGTTTGTGCATTTACAATATTCATTGATTTTTGCCATTGAAAAACGACCAGAAATGTTTGAAGCTACTGACTGAATGAAAAGAGCTGGCATCTCACTCTCTTTGAATCTTCTTTATCATGCTAAGAGGAGCAGGAAAAAGCAAAAAATTTCAGAATTGCACCTTGCAATGTGGAGATATTACTGTTTGTGCATTTACAATATTCATTGATTTTTGCCATTGAAAAACATCATGTTATTCATATACCAGAAATGTTTGAAGCTACTGACTGAATGAAAAGAGCTGGCATCTCACTCTCTTTGAATCTTCTTTATCATGCTAAGAGGAGCAGGAAAAAGCAAAAAATTTCAGAATTGCACCTTGCAATGCGGAGAAATTACTGTTTGAGCATTTACAATATTCATTGATTTTTGCCATTGAAAAACATCATGTTATTCATATACCAGAAATGTTTGAAGCTACTGACTGAATGAAAAGAGCTGGCATCTCACTCTCTTTGAATCTTCTTTATCATGCTAAGAGGAGCAGGAAAAAGCAAAAAATTTCAGAATTGCACCTTGCAATGTGGAGATATTACTGTTTGTGCATTTACAATATTCATTGATTTTTGCCATTGAAAAACATCATGTTATTCATATACCAGAAATGTTTGAAGCTACTGACTGAATGAAAAGAGCTGGCATCTCACTCTCTTTGAATCTTCTTTATCATGCTAGGATTAGCAGGAAAAAGCAAAAAATTTCAGAATTGCACCTTGCAATGTGGAGAAATTACTGTTTGTGCATTTACAATATTCATTGATTTTTGCCATTGAAAAACGTCCAGAAATGTTTGAAGCTACTGACTGAATGAAAGGAGCTGGCATCTCACTCTCTTTGAATCTTCTTTATCATGCTAGGATTAGCAGGAAAAAGGAAAAAATTTCAGAATTGCACCTTGCAATGTGGAGATATTACTGTTTGTGCATTTACAATATTCATTGATTTTTGCCATTGAAAAACGTCCAGAAATGTTTGAAGCTACTGACTGAATGAAAGGAGCTGGCATCTCACTCTCTTTGAATCTTCTTTATCATGCTAGGATTAGCAGGAAAAAGCAAAAAATTTCAGAATTGCACCTTGCAATGCGGAGAAATTACTGTTTGTGCATTTACAATATTCATTGATTTTTGCCATTGAAAAACATCATGTTATTCATATACCAGAAATGTTTGAAGCTACTGACTGAATGAAAAGAGCTGGCATCTCACTCTCTTTGAATCTTCTTTATCATGCTAAGAGGAGCAGGAAAAAGCAAAAAGTTTCAGAATTGCACCTTGCAATGTGGAGATATTACTGTTTGTGCATTTACAATATTCATTGATTTTTGCCATTGAAAAACGTCCAGAAATGTTTGAAGCTACTGACTGAATGAAAGGAGCTGGCATCTCACTCTCTTTGAATCTTCTTTATCATGCTAGGATAAGCAGGAAAAAGCGAAAAATTTCAGAAGTGCACCTTGCAATGCGGAGAAATTACTGTTTGTGCATTTACAATATTCATTGATTTTTGCCATTGAAAAACATCATGTTATTCATATACCAGAAATGTTTGAAGCTACTGACTGAATGAAAAGAGCTGGCATCTCACTCTCTTTGAATCTTCTTTATCATGCTAAGAAGAGCAGGAAAAAGCAAAAAATTTTAGAATTGCATCTTGCAATGTGGAGATATTACTGTTTGTGCATTTACAATATTCATTGATTTTTGCCATTGAAAAACGTCCAGAAATGTTTGAAGCTACTGACTGAATGAAAGGAGCTGGCATCTCACTCTCTTTGAATCTTCTTTATTATGCTAGGATTAGCAGGAAAAAGCAAAAAATTTCAGAATTGCACCTTGCAATGTGGAGATATTACTGTTTGTGCATTTACAATATTCATTGATTTTTGCCATTGAAAAACGTCCAGAAATGTTTGAAGCTACTGACTGAATGAAAGGAGCTGGCATCTCACTCTCTTTGAATCTTCTTTATCATGCTAGGATTAGCAGGAAAAAGCAAAAAATTTCAGAATTGCACCTTGCAATGCGGAGAAATTACTGTTTGTGCATTTACAATATTCATTGATTTTTGCCATTGAAAAACATCATGTTATTCATATACCAGAAATGTTTGAAGCTACTGACTGAATGAAAAGAGCTGGCTTCTCACTCTCTTTGAATCTTCTTTATCATGCTAAGAGGAGCAGGAAAAAGCAAAAAATTTCAGAATTGCACCTTGCAATGTGGAGATATTACTGTTTGTGCATTTACAATATTCATTGATTTTTGCCATTGAAAAACGTCCAGAAATGTTTGAAGCTACTGACTGAATGAAAAGAGCTGGCATCTCACTCTCTTTGAATCTTCTTTATCATGCTAAGAGGAGCAGGAAAAAGCAAAAAATTTCAGAATTGCACCTTGCAATGCGGAGAAATTACTGTTTGTGCATTTACAATATTCATTGATTTTTGCCATTGAAAAACATCATGTTATTCATATACCAGAAATGTTTGAAGCTACTGACTTAATGAAAAGAGCTGGCATCTCACTCTCTTTGAATCTACTTTATCATGCTAAGAGGAGCAGGAAAAGCAAAAAATTTCAGAATTGCACCTTGCAATGTGGAGATATTACTGTTTGTGCATTTACAATATTCATTGATTTTTGCCATTGAAAAACGTCCAGAAATGTTTGAAGCTACTGACTGAATGAAAGGAGCTGGCATCTCACTCTCTTTGAATCTTCTTTATCATGCTAGGATTAGCAGGAAAAAGCAAAAAATTTCAGAATTGCACCTTGCAATGCGGAGAAATTACTGTTTGTGCATTTACAATATTCATTGATTTTTGCCATTGAAAAACATCATGTTATTCATATACCAGAAATGTTTGAAGCTACTGACTGAATGAAAAGAGCTGGCATCTCACTCTCTTTGAATCTTCTTTATCATGCTAAGAGGAGCAGGAAAAAGCAAAAAATTTCAGAATTGCAGCTTGCAATGCGGAGATATTACTGTTTGTGCATTTACAATATTCATTGATTTTTGCCATTGAAAAACGTCCAGAAATGTTTGAAGTTACTGACTGAATGAAAGGAGCTGGCATCTCACTCTCTTTGAATCTTCTTTATCATGCTAGGATTAGCAGGAAAAAGCAAAAAATTTCAGAATTGCACCTTGCAATGCGGAGAAATTACTGTTTGTGCATTTACAATATTCATTGATTTTTGCCATTGAAAAACATCATGTTATTCCTATACCAGAAATGTTTGAAGCTACTGACTGAATGAAAAGAGCTGGCATCTCACTCTCTTTGAATCTTCTTTATCATGCTAAGAGGAGCAGGAAAAAGCAAAAAATTTCAGAATTGCACCTTGCAATGTGGAGATATTACTGTTTGTGCATTTACAATATTCATTGATTTTTGCCATTGAAAAACGTCCAGAAATGTTTGAAGCTACTGACTGAATGAAAGGAGCTGGCATCTCACTCTCTTTGAATCTTCTTTATCATGCTAGGATTAGCAGGAAAAAGCAAAAAATTTCAGAATTGCACCTTGCAACGCGGAGAAATTACTGTTTGTGCATTTACAATATTCATTGATTTTTGCCATTGAAAAACATCATGTTATTCATATACCAGAAATGTTTGAAGCTACTGACTGAATGAAAAGAGCTGGCTTCTCACTCTCTTTGAATCTTCTTTATCATGCTAAGAGGAGCAGGAAAAAGGAAAAAATTTCAGAATTGCACCTTGCAATGTGGAGATATTACTGTTTGTGCATTTACAATATTCATTGATTTTTGCCATTGAAAAACGTCCAGAAATGTTTGAAGCTACTGACTGAATGAAAAGAGCTGGCATCTCACTCTCTTTGAATCTTCTTTATCATGCTAAGAGGAGCAGGAAAAAGCAAAAAATTTCAGAATTGCACCTTGCAATGCGGAGAAATTACTGTTTGTGCATTTACAATATTCATTGATTTTTGCCATTGAAAAACATCATGTTATTCATATACCAGAAATGTTTGAAGCTACTGACTGAATGAAAAGAGCTGGCATCTCACTCTCTTTGAATCTTCTTTATCATGCTAAGAGGAGCAGGAAAAAGCAAAAAATTTCAGAATTGCACCTTGCAATGCGGAGATATTACTGTTTGTGCATTTACAATATTCATTGATTTTTGCCATTGAAAAACGTCCAGAAATGTTTGAAGTTACTGACTGAATGAAAGGAGCTGGCATCTCACTCTCTTTGAATCTTCTTTATCATGCTAGGATTAGCAGGAAAAAGCAAAAAATTTCAGAATTGCACCTTGCAATGCGGAGAAATTACTGTTTGTGCATTTACAATATTCATTGATTTTTGCCATTGAAAAACATCATGTTATTCCTATACCAGAAATGTTTGAAGCTACTGACTGAATGAAAAGAGCTGGCATCTCACTCTCTTTGAATCTTCTTTATCATGCTAAGAGGAGCAGGAAAAAGCAAAAAATTTCAGAATTGCACCTTGCAATGTGGAGATATTACTGTTAGTGCATTTACAATATTCATTGATTTTTGCCATTGAAAAACGTCCAGAAATGTTTGAAGCTACTGACTGAATGAAAGGAGCTGTCATCTCACTCTCTTTGAATCTTCGTTATCATGCTAGGATTAGCAGGAAAAAGCAAAAAATTTCAGAATTGCACCTTGCAATGCGGAGAAATTACTGTTTTTGCATTCACAATATTCATTGATTTTTGCCATTGAAAAACATCATGTTATTCATATACTAGAAATGTTTGAAGCTACTGACTGAATGAAAAGAGCTGGCATCTCACTCTCTTTGAATCTTCTTTATCATGCTAAGAGGAGCAGGAAAAAGCAAAAAATTTCAGAATTGCACCTTGCAATGCGGAGATATTACTGTTTGTGCATTTACAATATTCATTGATTTTTGCCATTGAAAAACGTCCAGAAATGTTTGAAGTTACTGACTGAATGAAAGGAGCTGGCATCTCACTGTCTTTGAATCTTCTTTATCATGCTAGGATTAGCAGGAAAAAGCAAAAATTTTCAGAATTGCACCTTGCAATGCGGAGAAATTACTGTTTGTGCATTTACAATATTCATTGATTTTTGCCATTGAAAAACATCATGTTATTCCTATACCAGAAATGTTTGAAGCTACTGACTGAATGAAAAGAGCTGGCATCTCACTCTCTTTGAATCTTCTTTATCATGCTAAGAGGAGCAGGAAAAAGCAAAAAATATCAGAATTGAACCTTGCAATGTGGAGATATTACTGTTTGTGCATTTACAATATTCATTGATTTTTGCCATTGAAAAACGTCCAGAAATGTTTGAAGCTACTGACTGAATGAAAGGAGCTGGCATCTCACTCTCTTTGAATCTTCTTTATCATGCTAGGATTAGCAGGAAAAAGCAAAAAATTTCAGAATTGCACCTTGCAATGCCGAGAAATTACTGTTTGTGCATTTACAATATTCATTGATTTTTGCCATTGAAAAACATCATGTTATTCATATACCAGAAATGTTTGAAGCTACTGACTGAATGAAAAGAGCTGGCATCTCACTCTCTTTGAATCTTCTTTATCATGCTAAGAGGAGCAGGAAAAAGCAAAAAATTTCAGAATTGCACCTTGCAATGTGGAGATATTACTGTTTGTGCATTTACAATATTCATTGATTTTTGCCATTGAAAAACGTCCAGAAATGTTTGAAGCTACTGACTGAATGAAAGGAGCTGGCATCTCACTCTCTTTGAATCTTCTTTATCATGCTAGGATTAGCAGGAAAAAGCAAAAAATTTCAGAATTGCACCTTGCAATGCGGAGAAATTACTGTTTGTGCATTTACAATATTCATTGATTTTTGCCATTGAAAAACATCATGTTATTCATATACCAGAAATGTTTGAAGCTACTGACTGAATGAAAAGAGCTGGCATCTCACTCTCTTTGAATCTTCTTTATCATGCTAAGAGGAGCAGGAAAAAGCAAAAAATTCAGAGTGAGATGCCAGCTCCTTTCATTCAGTCAGTAGCTTCAAACATTTCTGGACGTTTTTCAATGGCAAAAATCAATGAATATTGTAAATGCACAAACAGTAATATCTCCACATTGCAAGGTGCAATTCTGAAATTTTTTGCTTTTTCCTTCTAATCCTAGCATGATAAAGAAGATTCAAAGAGAGTGAGATGCCAGCTCCTTTCATTCAGTCAGTAGCTTCAAACATTTCTGGACGTTTTTCAATGGCAAAAATCAATGAATATTGTAAATGCACAAACAGTAATATCTCCACATTGCAAGGTGCAATTCTGAAATTTTTTGCTTTTTCCTGCTCCTCTTAGCATGATAAAGAAGATTCAAAGAGAGTGAGATGCCAGCTCTTTTCATTCAGTCAGTAGCTTCAAACATTTCTGGTATATGAATAACATGATGTTTTTCAATGGCAAAAATCAATGAATATTGTAAATGCACAAACAGTAATTTCTCCGCATTGCAAGGTGCAATTCTGAAATTTTTTGCTTTTTCCTGCTCCTCTTAGCATGATAAAGAAGATTCAAAGAGAGTGAGATGCCAGCTCTTTTCATTCAGTCAGTAGCTTCAAACATTTCTGGACGTTTTTCAATGGCAAAACTCAATGAATATTGTAAATGCACAAACAGTAATATCTCCACATTGCAAGGTGCCATTCTGAAATTTTTTGCTTTTTCCTGCTCCTCTTAGCATGATAAAGAAGATTCAAAGAGAGTGAGATGCCAGCTCTTTTCATTCAGTCAGTAGCTTCAAACATTTCTGGTATATGAATAACATGATGTTTTTCAATGGCAAAAATCAATGAATATTGTAAATGCACAAACAGTAATTTCTCCGCATTGCAAGGTGCAATTCTGAAATTTTTTGCTTTTTCCTGCTCCTCTTAGCATGATAAAGAAGATTCAAAGAGAGTGAGATGCCAGCTCTTTTCATTCAGTCAGTAGCTTCAAACATTTCTGGACGTTTTTCAATGGCAAAAATCAATGAATATTGTAAACGCACAAACAGTAAAATCTCCACATTGCAAGGTGCAATTCTGAAATTTTTTGCTTTTTCCTGCTCCTCTTAGCATGATAAAGAAGATTCAAAGAGAGTGAGATGCCAGCTCTTTTCATTCAGTCAGTAGCTTCAAACATTTCTGGTATATGAATAACATGATGTTTTTCAATGGCAAAAATCAATGAATATTGTAAATGCACAAACAGTAATTTCTCCGCATTGCAAGGTGCAATTCTGAAATTTTTTGCTTTTTCCTGCTAATCTTAGCATGGTAAAGAAGATTCAAAGAGAGTGAGATGCCAGCTCCTTTCATTCAGTCAGTAGCTTCAAACATTTCTGGACGTTTTTCAATGGCAAAAATCAATGAATATTGTAAATGCACAAACAGTAATATCTCCACATTGCAAGGTGCAATTCTGAAATTTTTTGCTTTTTCCTGCTAATCCTAGCATGATAAAGAAGATTCAAAGAGAGTGAGATGCCAGCTCTTTTCATTCAGTCAGTAGCTTCAAACATTTCTGGACGTTTTTCAATGGCAAAAATCAATGAATATTATAAATGCACAAACAGTAATTTCTCCACATTGCAAGGTGCAATTCTGAAATTTTTTGCTTTTTCCTGCTCCTCTTAGCATGATAAAGAAGATTCAAAGACAGTGAGATGCCAGCTCTTTTCATTCAGTCAGTAGCTTCAAACATTTCTGGTATATGAATAACATGATGTTTTTCAATGGCAAAAATCAATGAATATTGTAAATGCACAAACAGTAATTTCTCCGCATTGCAAGGTGCAATTCTGAAATTTTTTGCTTTTCCTGCTCCTCTTAGCTTGATAAAGAAGATTCAAAGAGAGTGAGATGCCAGCTCCTTTCATTCAGTCAGTAGCTTCAAACATTTCTGGACGTTTTTCAATGGCAAAAATCAATGAATATTGTAAATGCACAAACAGTAATATCTCCACATTGCAAGGTGCAATTCAGAATTTTTTTGCTTTTTCCTGCTAATCCTAGCATGATAAAAAAGATTCAAAGAGAGTGAGATGCCAGCTCTTTTCATTCAGTCAGTAGCTTCAAACATTTCTGGATGTTTTTCAATGGCAAAAATCAATGAATATTGTAAATGCACAAACAGTAATATCTCCACATTGCAAGGTGCAATTCTGAAATTTTTTGCTTTTTCCTGCTAATCCTAGCATGATAAAGAAGATTCAAAGAGAGTGAGATGCCAGCTCCTTTCAATCAGTCAGTAGCTTCAAACATTTCTGGACGTTTTTCAATGGCAAAAATCAATGAATATTGTAAATGCACAAGCAGTAATATCTCCACATTGCAAGGTGCAATTCTGAAATTTTTTGCTTTTTCCTGCTAATCCTAGCATGATAAAGAAGATTCAAAGAGAGTGAGATGCCAGCTCCTTTCATTCAGTCAGTAGCTTCAAACATTTCTGGACGTTTTTCAATGGCAAAAATCAATGAATATTGTAAATGCACAAACAGTAATATCTCCACATTGCATTGTGCAATTCTGAAATTTTTTGCTTTTTCCTGCTAATCCTAGCATGATAAAGAAGATTCAAAGTGAGTGAGATGCCAGCTCCTTTCATTCAGTCAGTAGCTTCAAACATTTCTGGACGTTTTTCAATGGCAAAAATCAATGAATATTGTAAATGCACAAACAGTAATATCTCCACATTGCAAGGTGCAATTCTGAAATTTTTTGCTTTTTCCTGCTCCTCTTAGCATGATAAAGAAGATTCAAAGAGAGTGAGATGCCAGCTCTTTTCATTCAGTCAGTAGCTTCAAACATTTCTGGTATATGAATAACATGATGTTTTTCAATGGCAAAAATCAATGAATATTGTAAATGCACAAACAGTAATTTCTCCGCATTGCAAGGTGCAATTCTGAAATTTTTTGCTTTTTCCTGCTCCTCTTAGCATGATAAAGAAGATTCAAAGAGAGTGAGATGCCAGCTCTTTTCATTCAGTCAGTAGCTTCAAACATTTCTGGACGTTTTTCAATGGCAAAAATCAATGAATATTGTAAACGCACAAACAGTAATATCTCCACATTGCAAGGTGCAATTCTGAAATTTTTTGCTTTTTCCTGCTCCTCTTAGCATGATAAAGAAGATTCAAAGAGAGTGAGATGCCAGCTCTTTTCATTCAGTCAGTAGCTTCAAACATTTCTGGTATATGAATAACATGATGTTTTTCAATGGCAAAAATCAATGAATATTGTAAATGCACAAACAGTAATTTCTCCGCATTGCAAGGTGCAATTCTGAAATTTTTTGCTTTTTCCTGCTAATCCTAGCATGATAAAGAAGATTCAAAGAGAGTGAGATGCCAGCTCCTTTCATTCAGTCAGTAGCTTCAAACATTTCTGGACGTTTTTCAATGGCAAAAATCAATGAATATTGTAAATGCACAAACAGTAATATCTCCACATTGCAAGGTGCAATTCTGAAATTTTTTGCTTTTTCCTTCTCCTCTTAGCATGATAAAGAAGATTCAAAGAGAGTGAGATGCCAGCTCTTTTCTTTCAGTCAGTAGCTTCAAACATTTCTGGTATATGAATAACATGATGTTTTTCAATGGCAAAAATCAATGAATATTGTAAATGCACAAACAGTAATTTCTCCGCATTGCAAGGTGCAATTCTGAAATTTTTTGCTTTTTCCTGCTAATCCTAGCATGATAAAGAAGATTCAAAGAGAGTGAGATGCCAGCTCCTTTCATTCAGTCAGTAGCTTCAAACATTTCTGGACGTTTTTCAATGGCAAAAATCAATGAATATTGTAAATGCACAAACAGTAATATCTCCACATTGCAAGGTGCAATTCTGAAATTTTTTGCTTTTTCCTGCTAATCCTAGCATGATAAAGAAGATTCAAAGAGAGTGAGATGCCAGCTCTTTTCATTCAGTCAGTAGCTTCAAACATTTCTGGACGTTTTTCAATGGCAAAAATCAATGAATATTATAAATGCACAAACAGTAATTTCTCCACATTGCAAGGTGCAATTCTGAAATTTTTTGCTTTTTCCTGCTCCTCTTAGCATGATAAAGAAGATTCAAAGAGAGTGAGATGCCAGCTCTTTTCATTCAGTCAGTAGCTTCAAACATTTCTGGTATATGAATAACATGATGTTTTTCAATGGCAAAAATCAATGAATATTGTAAATGCACAAACAGTAATTTCTCCGCATTGCAAGGTGCAATTCTGAAATTTTTTGCTTTTCCTGCTCCTCTTAGCTTGATAAAGAAGATTCAAAGAGAGTGAGATGCCAGCTCCTTTCATTCAGTCAGTAACTTCAAACATTTCTGGACGTTTTTCAATGGCAAAAATCAATGAATATTGTAAATGCACAAACAGTAATATCTCCACATTGCAAGGTGCAATTCAGAAATTTTTTGCTTTTTCCTGCTAATCCTAGCATGATAAAGAAGATTCAAAGAGAGTGAGATGCCAGCTTTTTTCATTCAGTCAGTAGCTTCAAACATTTCTGGTATATGAATAACATGATGTTTTTCAATGGCAAAAATCAATGAATATTGTAAATGCACAAACAGTAATATCTCCACATTGCAAGGTGCAATTCCGAAATTTTTTGCTTTTTCCTGCTCCTCTTAGCATGATAAAGAAGATTCAAAGAGAGTGAGATGCAAGCTCTTTTCATTCAGTCAGTAGCTTCAAACATTTCTGGTATATGAATAACATGATGTTTTTCAATGGCAAAAATCAATGAATATTGTAAATGCACAAACAGTAATTTCTCCGCATTGCAAGGTGCAATTCTGAAATTTTTTGATTTTTCCTGCTAATCCTAGCATGATAAAGAAGATTCAAAGAGAATGAGATGCCAGCTCCTTTCATTCAGTCAGTAGCTTCAAACATTTCTGGACGTTTTTCAATGGCAAAAATCAATGAATATTGTAAATGCACAAACAGTAATATCTCCACATTGCAAGGTGCAATTCTGAAATTTTTTGCTTTTTCCTGCTAATCCTAGCATGATAAAGAAGATTCAAAGAGAGTGAGATGCCAGCTCCTTTCATTCAGTCAGTAGCTTCAAACATTTCTGGACGTTTTTCAATGGCAAAAATCAATGAATATTGTAAATGCACAAATAGTAATATCTCCACATTGCAAGGTGCAATTCTGAATTTTTTTGCTTTTTCCTGCTAATCCTAGCATGATAAAGAAGATTCAAAGAGAGTGAGATGCCAGCTCCTTTCATTCAGTCAGTAGCTTCAAACATTTCTGGACGTTTTTCAATGGCAAAAATCAATGAATATTGTAAATGCACAAACAGTAATATCTCCACATTGCAAGGTGCAATTCTGAAATTTTTTGCTTTTTCCTGCTAATCCTAGCATGATAAAGAAGATTCAAAGAGAGTGAGATGCCAGCTCCTTTCATTCAGTCAGTAGCTTCAAACATTTCTGGACGTTTTTCAATGGCAAAAATCAATGAATATTGTAAATGCACAAACAGTAATATCTCCACATTGCAAGGTGCAATTCTGAAATTTTTTGCTTTTTCCTGCTAATCCTAGCATGATAAAGAAGATTCAAAGAGAGTGAGATGCCAGCTCCTTTCATTCAGTCAGTAGCTTCAAACATTTCTGGACGTTTTTCAATGGCGAAAATCAATGAATATTGTAAATGCACAAACAGTAATATCTCCACATTGCAAGGTGCAATTCTGAAATTTTTTGCTTTTTCCTGCTAATCCTAGCATGATAAAGAAGATTCAAAGAGAGTGAGATGCCAGCTCCTTTCATTCAGTCAGTAGCTTCAAACATTTCTGGACGTTTTTCAATGGCAAAAATCAATGAATATTGTAAATGCACAAACAGTAATATCTCCACATTGCAAGGTGCAATTCTGAAATTTTTTGCTTTTTCCTGCTCCTCTTAGCATGATAAAGAAGATTCAAAGAGAGTGAGATGCCAGCTCTTTTCATTCAGTCAGTAGCTTCAATCATTTCTGGTATATGAATAACATGATGTTTTTCAATGGCAAAAATCAATGAATATTGTAAATGCACAAACAGTAATATCTCCACATTGCAAGGTGCAATTCCGAAATTTTTTGCTTTTTCCTGCTCCTCTTAGCATGATAAAGAAGATTCAAAGAGAGTGAGATGCAAGCTCTTTTCATTCAGTCAGTAGCTTCAAACATTTCTGGTATATGAATAACATGATGTTTTTCAATGGCAAAAATCAATGAATATTGTAAATGCACAAACAGTAATTTCTCCGCATTGCAAGGTGCAATTCTGAAATTTTTTGATTTTTCCTGCTAATCCTAGCATGATAAAGAAGATTCAAAGAGAATGAGATGCCAGCTCCTTTCATTCAGTCAGTAGCTTCAAACATTTCTGGACGTTTTTCAATGGCAAAAATCAATGAATATTGTAAATGCACAAACAGTAATATCTCCACATTGCAAGGTGCAATTCTGAAATTTTTTGCTTTTTCCTGCTAATCCTAGCATGATAAAGAAGATTCAAAGAGAGTGAGATGCCAGCTCCTTTCATTCAGTCAGTAGCTTCAAACATTTCTGGACGTTTTTCAATGGCAAAAATCAATGAATATTGTAAATGCACAAATAGTAATATCTCCACATTGCAAGGTGCAATTCTGAATTTTTTTGCTTTTTCCTGCTAATCCTAGCATGATAAAGAAGATTCAAAGAGAGTGAGATGCCAGCTCCTTTCATTCAGTCAGTAGCTTCAAACATTTCTGGACGTTTTTCAATGGCAAAAATCAATGAATATTGTAAATGCACAAACAGTAATATCTCCACATTGCAAGGTGCAATTCTGAAATTTTTTGCTTTTTCCTGCTAATCCTAGCATGATAAAGAAGATTCAAAGAGAGTGAGATGCCAGCTCCTTTCATTCAGTCAGTAGCTTCAAACATTTCTGGACGTTTTTCAATGGCAAAAATCAATGAATATTGTAAATGCACAAACAGTAATATCTCCACATTGCAAGGTGCAATTCTGAAATTTTTTGCTTTTTCCTGCTAATCCTAGCATGATAAAGAAGATTCAAAGAGAGTGAGATGCCAGCTCCTTTCATTCAGTCAGTAGCTTCAAACATTTCTGGACGTTTTTCAATGGCAAAAATCAATGAATATTGTAAATGCACAAACAGTAATATCTCCACATTGCAAGGTGCAATTCTGAAATTTTTTGCTTTTTCCTGCTAATCCTAGCATGATAAAGAAGATTCAAAGAGAGTGAGATGCCAGCTCCTTTCATTCAGTCAGTAGCTTCAAACATTTCTGGACGTTTTTCAATGGCAAAAATCAATGAATATTGTAAATGCACAAACAGTAATATCTCCACATTGCAAGGTGCAATTCTGAAATTTTTTGCTTTTTCCTGCTCCTCTTAGCATGATAAAGAAGATTCAAAGAGAGTGAGATGCCAGCTCTTTTCATTCAGTCAGTAGCTTCAATCATTTCTGGTATATGAATAACATGATGTTTTTCAATGGCAAAAATCAATGAATATTGTAAATGCACAAACAGTAATATCTCCACATTGCAAGGTGCAATTCTGAAATTTTTTGCTTTTTCCTGCTCCTATTAGCATGATAAAGAAGATTCAAAGAGAGTGAGATGCCAGCTCTTTTCATTCAGTCAGTAGCTTCAAACATTTCTGGTATATGAATAACATGATGTTTTTCAATGGCAAAAATCAATGAATATTGTAAATGCACAAACAGTAATATCTCCACATTGCAAGGTGCAATTCTGAAATTTTTTGCTTTTTCCTGCTCCTCTTAGCATGATAAAGAAGATTCAAAGAGAGTGAGATGCCAGCTCTTTTCATTCAGTCAGTAGCTTCAAACATTTCTGGTATATGAATAACATGATGTTTTTCAATGGCAAAAATCAATGAATATTGTAAATGCACAAACAGTAATTTCTCCGCATTGCAAGGTGCAATTCTGAAATTTTTTGCTTTTTCCTGCTAATCCTAGCATGATAAAGAAGATTCAAAGAGAGTGAGATGCCAGCTCCTTTCATTCAGTCAGTAGCTTCAAACATTTCTGGACGTTTTTCAATGGCAAAAATCAATGAATATTGTAAATGCACAAACAGTAATATCTCCACATTGCAAGGTGCAATTCTGAAATTTTTTGCTTTTTCCTGCTAATCCTAGCATGATAAAGAAGATTCAAAGAGAGTGAGATGCCAGCTCCTTTCATTCAGTCAGTAGCTTCAAACATTTCTGGACGTTTTTCAATGGCAAAAATCAATGAATATTGTAAATGCACAAACAGTAATATCTCCACATTGCAAGGTGCAATTCTGAAATTTTTTGCTTTTTCCTGCTAATCCTAGCATGATAAAGAAGATTCAAAGAGAGTGAGATGCTAGCTCCTTTCATTCAGTCAGTAGCTTCAAACATTTCTGGACGTTTTTCAATGGCAAAAATCAATGAATATTGTAAATGCACAAACAGTAATATCTCCACATTGCAAGGTGCAATTCTGAAATTTTTTGCTTTTTCCTGCTCCTCTTAGCATGATAAAGAAGATTCAAAGAGAGTGAGATGCCAGCTCTTTTCATTCAGTCAGTAGCTTCAAACATTTCTGGTATATGAATAACATGATGTTTTTCAATGGCAAAAATCAATGAATATTGTAAATGCACAAACAGTAATATCTCCACATTGCAAGGTGCAATTCTGAAATTTTTTGCTTTTTCCTGCTCATCTTAGCATGATAAAGAAGATTCAAAGAGAATGAGATGCCAGCTCTTTTCATTCAGTCAGTAGCTTCAAACATTTCTGGTATATGAATAACATGATGTTTTTCAATGGCAAAAATCAATGAATATTGTAAATGCACAAACAGTAATATCTCCACATTGCAAGGTGCAATTCTGAAATTTTTTGCTTTTTCCTGCTCCTCTTAGCATGATAAAGAAGATTCAAAGAGAGTGAGATGCCAGCTCCTTTCATTCAGTCAGTAGCTTCAAACATTTCTGGTATATGAATAACATGATGTTTTTCAATGGCAAAAATCAATGAATATTGTAAATGCACAAACAGTAATTTCTCCGCATTGCAAGGTGCAATTTTGAAATTTTTTGCTTTTTCCTGCTAATCCTAGCATGATAAAGAAGATTCAAAGAGAGTGAGATGCCAGCTCCTTTCATTCAGTCAGTAGCTTCAAACATTTCTGGACGTTTTTCAATGGCAAAAATCAATGAATATTGTAAATGCACAAACAGTAATATCTCCACATTGCAAGGTGCAATTCTGAAATTTTTTGCTTTTTCCTGCTAATCCTAGCATGATAAAGAAGATTCAAAGAGAGTGAGATGCCAGCTCCTTTCATTCAGTCAGTAGCTTCAAACATTTCTGGTATATGAATAACATGATGTTTTTCAATGGCAAAAATCAATGAATATTGTAAATGCACAAACAGTAATATCTCCACATTGCAAGGTGCAATTCTGAAATTTTTTGCTTTTTCCTGCTCCTCTTAGCATGATAAAGAAGATTCAAAGAGAGTGAGATGCCAGCTCTTTTCATTCAGTCAGTAGCTTCAAACATTTCTGGTATATGAATAACGATGTTTTTCAATGGCAAAAATCAATGAATATTGTAAATGCACAAACAGTAATTTCTCCGCATTGCAAGGTGCAATTCTGAAATTTTTTGCTTTTTCCTGCTCCTCTTAGCATGATAAAAAAGATTCAAAGAGAGTGAGATGCCAGCTCCTTTCATTCAGTCAGTAGCTTCAAACATTTCTGGACGTTTTTCAATGGCAAAAATCAATGAATATTGTAAATGCACAAACAGTAATATCTCCACATTACAAGGTGCAATTCTGAAATTTTTTGCTTTTTCCTGCTAATCCTAGCATGATAAAGAAGATTCAAAGAGAGTGAGATGCCAGCTCCTTTCATTCAGTCAGTAGCTTCAAACATTTCTGGACGTTTTTCAATGGCAAAAATCAATGAATATTGTAAATGCACAAACAGTAATATCTCCACATTGCAAGGTGCAATTCTGAAATTTTTTGCTTTTTCCTGCTCCTCTTAGCATGATAAAGAAGATTCAAAGAGAGTGAGATGCCAGCTCTTTGCATTCAGTCAGTAGCTTCAAACATTTCTGGTATATGAATAACATGATGTTTTTCAATGGCAAAAATCAATGAATATTGTAAATGCACAAACAGTAATTTCTCCGCATTGCAAGGTGCAATTCTGAAATTTTTTGCTTTTTCCTGCTCCTCTTAGCATGATAAAGAAGATTCAAAGAGAGTGAGATGCCAGCTCCTTTCATTCAGTCAGTAGCTTCAAACATTTCTGGACGTTTTTCAATGGCAAAAATCAATGAATATTGTAAATGCACAAACAGTAATATCTCCACATTGCAAGGTGCAATTCTGAAATTTTTTGCTTTTTCCTGCTAATCCTAGCATGATAAAGAAGATTCAAAGAGAGTGAGATGCCAGCTCCTTTCATTCAGTCAGTAGCTTCAAACATTTCTGGACGTTTTTCAATGGCAAAAATCAATGAATATTGTAAATGCACAAACAGTAATATCTCCACATTACAAGGTGCAATTCTGAAATTTTTTGCTTTTTCCTGCTAATCCTAGCATGATAAAGAAGATTCAAAGAGAGTGAGATGCCAGCTCCTTTCATTCAGTCAGTAGCTTCAAACATTTCTGGACGTTTTTCAATGGCAAAAATCAATGAATATTGTAAATGCACAAACAGTAATATCTCCACATTGCAAGGTGCAATTCTGAAATTTTTTGCTTTTTCCTGCTCCTCTTAGCATGATAAAGAAGTTTCAAAGAGAGTGAGATGCCAGCTCTTTTCATTCAGTCAGTGGCTTCAAACATTTCTGGTATATGAATAACATGATGTTTTTCAATGGCAAAAATCAATGAATATTGTAAATGCACAAACAGTAATTTCTCCGCATTGCAAGGTGCAATTCTGAAATTTTTTGCTTTTTCCTGCTCCTCTTAGCTTGATAAAGAAGATTCAAAGAGAGTGAGATGCCAGCTCCTTTCATTCAGTCAGTAGCTTCAAACATTTCTGGACGTTTTTCAATGGCAAAAATCAATGAATATTGTAAATGCACAAACAGTAATATCTCCACATTGCAAGGTGCAATTCAGAAATTTTTTGCTTTTTCCTGCTAATCCTAGCATGATAAAGAAGATTCAAAGAGAGTGAGATGCCAGCTCTTTTCATTCAGTCAGTAGCTTCAAACATTTCTGGTATATGAATAACATGATGTTTTTCAATGGCAAAAATCAATGAATATTGTAAATGCACAAAGAGTAATATCTCCACATTGCAAGGTGCAATTCTGAAATTTTTTGCTTTTTCCTGCTCCTCTTAGCATGATAAAGAAGATTCAAAGAGAGTGAGATGCAAGCTCTTTTCATTCAGTCAGTAGCTTCAAACATTTCTGGTATATGAATAACATGATGTTTTTCAATGGCAAAAATCAATGAATATTGTAAATGCACAAACAGTAATTTCTCCGCATTGCAAGGTGCAATTCTGAAATTTTTTGCTTTTTCCTGCTCCTCTTAGCATGATAAAGAAGATTCAAAGAGAGTGAGATGCCAGCTCTTTTCATTCAGTCAGTAGCTTCAAACATTTCTGGTATATCAATAACATGATGTTTTTCAATGGCAAAAATCAATGAATATTGTAAATGCACAAACAGTAATATCTCCACATTGCAAGGTGCAAATCTGAAATTTTTTGCTTTTTCCTGCTCCTCTTAGCATGATAAAGAAGATTCAAAGAGAGTGAGATGCCAGCTCTTTTCATTCAGTCAGTAGCTTCAAACATTTCTGGTATATGAATAACATGATGTTTTTCAATGGCAAAAATCAATGAATATTGTAAATGCACAAACAGTAATTTCTCCGCATTGCAAGGTGCAATTCTGAAATTTTTTGATTTTTCCTGCTAATCCTAGCATGATAAAGAAGATTCAAAGAGAGTGAGATGCCAGCTCCTTTCATTCAGTCAGTAGCTTCAAACATTTCTGGACGTTTTTCAATGGCAAAAATCAATGAATATTGTAAATGCACAAACAGTAATATCTCCACATTGCAAGGTGCAATTCTGAAATTTTTTGCTTTTTCCTGCTCCTCTTAGCATGATAAAGAAGATTCAAAGAGAGTGAGATGCCAGCTCTTTTCATTCAGTCAGTAGCTTCAAACATTTCTGGTATATGAATAACATGATGTTTTTCAATGGCAAAAATCAATGAATATTGTAAATGCACAAACAGTAATTTCTCCGCATTGCAAGGTGCAATTCTGAAATTTTTTGCTTTTTCCTGCTAATCCTAGCATGATAAAGAAGATTCAAAGAGAGTGAGATGCCAGCTCCTTTCATTCAGTCAGTAGCTTCAAACATTTCTGGAAGTTTTTCAATGGCAAAAATCAATGAATATTGTAAATGCACAAACAGTAATATCTCCACATTGCAAGGTGCAATTCTGAAATTTTTTCCTTTTTCCTGCTAATCCTAGCATGATAAAGAAGATTCAAAGAGAGTGAGATGCCAGCTCCTTTCATTCAGTCAGTAGCTTCAAACATTTCTGGACGTTTTTCAATGGCAAAAATCAATGAATATTGTAAATGCACAAACAGTAATATCTCCACATTACAAGGTGCAATTCTGAAATTTTTTGCTTTTTCCTGCTAATCCTAGCATGATAAAGAAGATTCAAAGAGAGTGAGATGCCAGCTCCTTTCATTCAGTCAGTAGCTTCAAACATTTCTGGACGTTTTTCAATGGCAAAAATCAATGAATATTGTAAATGCACAAACAGTAATATCTCCACATTGCAAGGTGCAATTCTGAAATTTTTTGCTTTTTCCTGCTAATCCTAGCATGATAAAGAAGATTCAAAGAGAGTGAGATGCCAGCTCCTTTCATTCAGTCAGTAGCTTCAAACATTTCTGGACGTTTTTCAATGGCAAAAATCAATGAATATTGTAAATGCACAAACAGTAATATCTCCACATTGCAAGGTGCAATTCTGAAATTTTTTGCTTTTTCCTGCTCCTCTTAGCATGATAAAGAAGATTCAAAGAGAGTGAGATGCCAGCTCTTTTCATTCAGTCAGTAGCTTCAAACATTTCTGGTATATGAATAACATGATGTTTTTCAATGGCAAAAATCAATGAATATTGTAAATGCACAAACAGTAATATCTCCACATTGCAAGGTGCAATTCTGAAATTTTTTGCTTTTTCCTGCTCCTCTTAGCATGATAAAGAAGATTCAAAGAGAGTGAGATGCCAGCTCTTTTCATTCAGTCAGTAGCTTCAAACATTTCTGGTATATGAATAACATGATGTTTTTCAATGGCAAAAATCAATGAATATTGTAAATGCACAAACAGTAATTTCTCAGCATTGCAAGGTGCAATTCTGAAATTTTTTGCTTTTTCCTGCTAATCCTAGCATGATAAAGAAGATTCAAAGAGAGTGAGATGCCAGCTCCTTTCATTCAGTCAGTAGCTTCAAACATTTCTGGACGTTTTTCAATGGCAAAAATCAATGAATATTGTAAATGCACAAACAGTAATATCTCCACATTGCAAGGTGCAATTCTGAAATTTTTTGCTTTTTCCTGCTAATCCTAGCATGATAAAGAAGATTCAAAGAGAGTGAGATGCCAGCTCCTTTCATTCAGTCAGTAGCTTCAAACATTTCTGGACGTTTTTCAATGGCAAAAATCAATGAATATTGTAAATGCACAAACAGTAATATCTCCACATTGCAAGGTGCAATTCTGAAATTTTTTGCTTTTTCCTGCTAATCCTAGCATGATAAAGAAGATTCAAAGAGAGTGAGATGCCAGCTCCTTTCATTCAGTCAGTAGCTTCAAACATTTCTGGACGTTTTTCAATGGCAAAAATCAATGAATATTGTAAATGCACAAACAGTAATATCTCCACATTGCAAGGTGCAATTCTGAAATTTTTTGCTTTTTCCTGCTCCTCTTAGCATGATAAAGAAGATTCAAAGAGAGTGAGATGCCAGCTCTTTTCATTCAGTCAGTAGCTTCAAACATTTCTGGTATATGAATAACATGATGTTTTTCAATGGCAAAAATCAATGAATATTGTAAATGCACAAACAGTAATATCTCCACATTGCAAGGTGCAATTCTGAAATTTTTTGCTTTTTCCTGCTCCTCTTAGCATGATAAAGAAGATTCAAAGAGAGTGAGATGCCAGCTCTTTTCATTCAGTCAGTAGCTTCAAACATTTCTGGTATATGAATAACATGATGTTTTTCAATGGCAAAAATCAATGAATATTGTAAATGCACAAACAGTAATTTCTCAGCATTGCAAGGTGCAATTCTGAAATTTTTTGCTTTTTCCTGCTAATCCTAGCATGATAAAGAAGATTCAAAGAGAGTGAGATGCCAGCTCCTTTCATTCAGTCAGTAGCTTCAAACATTTCTGGACGTTTTTCAATGGCAAAAATCAATGAATATTGTAAATGCACAAACAGTAATATCTCCACATTGCAAGGTGCAATTCTGAAATTTTTTGCTTTTTCCTGCTAATCCTAGCATGATAAAGAAGATTCAAAGAGAGTGAGATGCCAGCTCCTTTCATTCAGTCAGTAGCTTCAAACATTTCTGGACGTTTTTCAATGGCAAAAATCAATGAATATTGTAAATGCACAAACAGTAATATCTCCACATTGCAAGGTGCAATTCTGAAATTTTTTGCTTTTTCCTGCTAATCCTAGCATGATAAAGAAGATTCAAAGAGAGTGAGATGCCAGCTCCTTTCATTCAGTCAGTAGCTTCAAACATTTCTGGACGTTTTTCAATGGCAAAAATCAATGAATATTGTAAATGCACAAACAGTAATATCTCCACATTGCAAGGTGCAATTCTGAAATTTTTTGCTTTTTCCTGCTCCTCTTAGCATGATAAAGAAGATTCAAAGAGAGTGAGATGCCAGCTCTTTTCATTCAGTCAGTAGCTTCAAACATTTCTGGTATATGAATAACATGATGTTTTTCAATGGCAAAAATCAATGAATAGTGTAAATGCACAAACAGTAATATCTCCACATTGCAAGGTGCAATTCTGAAATTTTTTGCTTTTTCCTGCTCCTCTTAGCATGATAAAGAAGATTCAAAGAGAATGAGATGCCAGCTCTTTTCATTCAGTCAGTAGCTTCAAACATTTCTGGTATATGAATAACATGATGTTTTTCAATGGCAAAAATCAATGAATATTGTAAATGCACAAACAGTAATATCTCCACATTGCAAGGTGCAATTCTGAAATTTTTTGCTTTTTCCTGCTCCTCTTAGCATGATAAAGAAGATTCAAAGAGAGTGAGATGCCAGCTCTTTTCATTCAGTCAGTAGCTTCAAACATTTCTGGTATATGAATAACATGATGTTTTTCAATGGCAAAAATCAATGAATATTGTAAATGCACAAACAGTAATTTCTCCGCATTGCAAGGTGCAATTCTGAAATTTTTTGATTTTTCCTGCTAATCCTAGCATGATAAAGAAGATTCAAAGAGAGTGAGATGCCAGCTCCTTTCATTCAGTCAGTAGCTTCAAACATTTCTGGACGTTTTTCAATGGCAAAAATCAATGAATATTGTAAATGCACAAACAGTAATATCTCCACATTGCAAGGTGCAATTCTGAAATTTTTTGCTTTTTCCTGCTCCTCTTAGCATGATAAAGAAGATTCAAAGAGAGTGAGATGCCAGCTCTTTTCATTCAGTCAGTAGCTTCAAACATTTCTGGTATATGAATAACATGATGTTTTTCAATGGCAAAAATCAATGAATATTGTAAATGCACAAACAGTAATTTCTCCGCATTGCAAGGTGCAATTCTGAAATTTTTTGCTTTTTCCTGCTAATCCTAGCATGATAAAGAAGATTCAAAGAGAGTGAGATGCCAGCTCCTTTCATTCAGTCAGTAGCTTCAAACATTTCTGGAAGTTTTTCAATGGCAAAAATCAATGAATATTGTAAATGCACAAACAGTAATATCTCCACATTGCAAGGTGCAATTCTGAAATTTTTTCCTTTTTCCTGCTAATCCTAGCATGATAAAGAAGATTCAAAGAGAGTGAGATGCCAGCTCCTTTCATTCAGTCAGTAGCTTCAAACATTTCTGGACGTTTTTCAATGGCAAAAATCAATGAATATTGTAAATGCACAAACAGTAATATCTCCACATTACAAGGTGCAATTCTGAAATTTTTTGCTTTTTCCTGCTAATCCTAGCATGATAAAGAAGATTCAAAGAGAGTGAGATGCCAGCTCCTTTCATTCAGTCAGTAGCTTCAAACATTTCTGGACGTTTTTCAATGGCAAAAATCAATGAATATTGTAAATGCACAAACAGTAATATCTCCACATTGCAAGGTGCAATTCTGAAATTTTTTGCTTTTTCCTGCTAATCCTAGCATGATAAAGAAGATTCAAAGAGAGTGAGATGCCAGCTCCTTTCATTCAGTCAGTAGCTTCAAACATTTCTGGACGTTTTTCAATGGCAAAAATCAATGAATATTGTAAATGCACAAACAGTAATATCTCCACATTGCAAGGTGCAATTCTGAAATTTTTTGCTTTTTCCTGCTCCTCTTAGCATGATAAAGAAGATTCAAAGAGAGTGAGATGCCAGCTCTTTTCATTCAGTCAGTAGCTTCAAACATTTCTGGTATATGAATAACATGATGTTTTTCAATGGCAAAAATCAATGAATATTGTAAATGCACAAACAGTAATATCTCCACATTGCAAGGTGCAATTCTGAAATTTTTTGCTTTTTCCTGCTCCTCTTAGCATGATAAAGAAGATTCAAAGAGAGTGAGATGCCAGCTCTTTTCATTCAGTCAGTAGCTTCAAACATTTCTGGTATATGAATAACATGATGTTTTTCAATGGCAAAAATCAATGAATATTGTAAATGCACAAACAGTAATTTCTCAGCATTGCAAGGTGCAATTCTGAAATTTTTTGCTTTTTCCTGCTAATCCTAGCATGATAAAGAAGATTCAAAGAGAGTGAGATGCCAGCTCCTTTCATTCAGTCAGTAGCTTCAAACATTTCTGGACGTTTTTCAATGGCAAAAATCAATGAATATTGTAAATGCACAAACAGTAATATCTCCACATTGCAAGGTGCAATTCTGAAATTTTTTGCTTTTTCCTGCTAATCCTAGCATGATAAAGAAGATTCAAAGAGAGTGAGATGCCAGCTCCTTTCATTCAGTCAGTAGCTTCAAACATTTCTGGACGTTTTTCAATGGCAAAAATCAATGAATATTGTAAATGCACAAACAGTAATATCTCCACATTGCAAGGTGCAATTCTGAAATTTTTTGCTTTTTCCTGCTAATCCTAGCATGATAAAGAAGATTCAAAGAGAGTGAGATGCCAGCTCCTTTCATTCAGTCAGTAGCTTCAAACATTTCTGGACGTTTTTCAATGGCAAAAATCAATGAATATTGTAAATGCACAAACAGTAATATCTCCACATTGCAAGGTGCAATTCTGAAATTTTTTGCTTTTTCCTGCTCCTCTTAGCATGATAAAGAAGATTCAAAGAGAGTGAGATGCCAGCTCTTTTCATTCAGTCAGTAGCTTCAAACATTTCTGGTATATGAATAACATGATGTTTTTCAATGGCAAAAATCAATGAATATTGTAAATGCACAAACAGTAATATCTCCACATTGCAAGGTGCAATTCTGAAATTTTTTGCTTTTTCCTGCTCCTCTTAGCATGATAAAGAAGATTCAAAGAGAGTGAGATGCCAGCTCTTTTCATTCAGTCAGTAGCTTCAAACATTTCTGGTATATGAATAACATGATGTTTTTCAATGGCAAAAATCAATGAATATTGTAAATGCACAAACAGTAATTTCTCAGCATTGCAAGGTGCAATTCTGAAATTTTTTGCTTTTTCCTGCTAATCCTAGCATGATAAAGAAGATTCAAAGAGAGTGAGATGCCAGCTCCTTTCATTCAGTCAGTAGCTTCAAACATTTCTGGACGTTTTTCAATGGCAAAAATCAATGAATATTGTAAATGCACAAACAGTAATATCTCCACATTGCAAGGTGCAATTCTGAAATTTTTTGCTTTTTCCTGCTAATCCTAGCATGATAAAGAAGATTCAAAGAGAGTGAGATGCCAGCTCCTTTCATTCAGTCAGTAGCTTCAAACATTTCTGGACGTTTTTCAATGGCAAAAATCAATGAATATTGTAAATGCACAAACAGTAATATCTCCACATTGCAAGGTGCAATTCTGAAATTTTTTGCTTTTTCCTGCTAATCCTAGCATGATAAAGAAGATTCAAAGAGAGTGAGATGCCAGCTCCTTTCATTCAGTCAGTAGCTTCAAACATTTCTGGACGTTTTTCAATGGCAAAAATCAATGAATATTGTAAATGCACAAACAGTAATATCTCCACATTGCAAGGTGCAATTCTGAAATTTTTTGCTTTTTCCTGCTCCTCTTAGCATGATAAAGAAGATTCAAAGAGAGTGAGATGCCAGCTCTTTTCATTCAGTCAGTAGCTTCAAACATTTCTGGTATATGAATAACATGATGTTTTTCAATGGCAAAAATCAATGAATAGTGTAAATGCACAAACAGTAATATCTCCACATTGCAAGGTGCAATTCTGAAATTTTTTGCTTTTTCCTGCTCCTCTTAGCATGATAAAGAAGATTCAAAGAGAATGAGATGCCAGCTCTTTTCATTCAGTCAGTAGCTTCAAACATTTCTGGTATATGAATAACATGATGTTTTTCAATGGCAAAAATCAATGAATATTGTAAATGCACAAACAGTAATATCTCCACATTGCAAGGTGCAATTCTGAAATTTTTTGCTTTTTCCTGCTCCTCTTAGCATGATAAAGAAGATTCAAAGAGAGTGAGATGCCAGCTCTTTTCATTCAGTCAGTAGCTTCAAACATTTCTGGTATATGAATAACATTATGTTTTTCAATGGCAAAAATCAATGAATATTGTAAATGCACAAACAGTAATTTCTCCGCATAGCAAGGTGCAATTCTGAAATTTTTTGCTTTTTCCTGCTAATCCTAGCATGATAAAGAAGATTCAAAGAGAGTGAGATGCCAGCTCCTTTCATTCAGTCAGTAGCTTCAAACATTTCTGGACGTTTTTCAATGGCAAAAATCAATTAATATTGTAAATGCACAAACAGTAATATCTCCACATTGCAAGGTGCAATTCTGAAATTTTTTGCTTTTTCCTGCTAATCCTAGCATGATAAAGAAGATTCAAAGAGAGTGAGATGCCAGCTCCTTTCATTCAGTCAGTAGCTTCAAACATTTCTGGACGTTTTTCAATGGCAAAAATCAATGAATATTGTAAATGCACAAACAGTAATATCTCCACATTACAAGGTGCAATTCTGAAATTTTTTGCTTTTTCCTGCTAATCCTAGCATGATAAGGAAGATTCAAAGAGAGTGAGATGCCAGCTCCTTTCATTCAGTCAGTAGCTTCAAACATTTCTGGACGTTTTTCAATGGCAAAAATCAATGAATATTGTAAATGCACAAACAGTAATATCTCCACATTGCAAGGTGCAATTCTGAAATTTTTTGCTTTTTCCTGCTAATCCTAGCATGATAAAGAAGATTCAAAGAGAGTGAGATGCCAGCTCCTTTCATTCAGTCAGTAGCTTCAAACATTTCTGGACGTTTTTCAATGGCAAAAATCAATGAATATTGTAAATGCACAAACAGTAATATCTCCACATTGCAAGGTGCAATTCTGAAATTTTTTGCTTTTTCCTGCTCCTCTTAGTATGATAAAGAAGATTCAAAGAGAGTGAGATGCCAGCTCCTTTCATTCAGTCAGTAGCTTCAATTATTTCTGGTATATGAATAACATGATGTTTTTCAATGGCAAAAATCAATGAATATTGTAAATGCACAATCAGTAATATCTCCACATTGCAAGGTGCAATTCTGAAATTTTTTGCTTTTTCCTGCTCCTCTTAGCATGATAAAGAAGATTCAAAGAGAGTGAGATGCCAGCTCTTTTCATTCAGTCAGTAGCTTCAAACATTTCTGGTATATGAATAACATGATGTTTTTCAATGGCAAAAATCAATGAATATTGTAAATGCACAAACAGTAATATCTCCACATTGCAAGGTGCAATTCTGAAATTTTTTGCTTTTTCCTGCTCCTCTTAGCATGATAAAGAAGATTCAAAGAGAGTGAGATGCCAGCTCTTTTCATTCAGTCAGTAGCTTCAAACATTTCTGATATATGAATAACATGATGTTTTTCAATGGCAAAAATCAATGAATATTGTAAATGCACAAACAGTAATTTCTCAGCATTGCAAGGTGCAATTCTGAAATTTTTTGCTTTTTCCTGCTAATCCTAGCATGATAAAGAAGATTCAAAGAGAGTGAGATGCCATCTCCTTTCATTCAGTCAGTAGCTTCAAACATTTCTGGACGTTTTTCAATGGCAAAAATCAATGAATATTGTAAATGCACAAACAGTAATATCTCCACATTGCAAGGTGCAATTCTGAAATTTTTTGCTTTTTCCTGCTAATCCTAGCATGATAAAGAAGATTCAAAGAGAGTGAGATGCCAGCTCCTTTCATTCAGTCAGTAGCTTCAAACATTTCTGGACGTTTTTCAATGGCAAAAATCAATGAATATTGTAAATGCACAAACAGTAATATCTCCACATTGCAAGGTGCAATTCTGAAATTTTTTGCTTTTTCCTGCTAATCCTAGCATGATAAAGAAGATTCAAAGAGAGTGAGATGCTAGCTCCTTTCATTCAGTCAGTAGCTTCAAACATTTCTGGACGTTTTTCAATGGCAAAAATCAATGAATATTGTAAATGCACAAACAGTAATATCTCCACATTGCAAGGTGCAATTCTGAAAATTTTTGCTTTTTCCTGCTCCTCTTAGCATGATAAAGAAGATTCAAAGAGAGTGAGATGCCAGCTCTTTTCATTCAGTCAGTAGCTTCAAACATTTCTGGTATATGAATAACATGATGTTTTTCAATGGCAAAAATCAATGAATATTGTAAATGCACAAACAGTAATATCTCCACATTGCAAGGTGCAATTCTGAAATGTTTTGCTTTTTCCTGCTCCTCTTAGCATGATAAAGAAGATTCAAAGAGAATGAGATGCCAGCTCTTTTCATTCAGTCAGTAGCTTCAAACATTTCTGGTATATGAATAACATGATGTTTTTCAATGGCAAAAATCAATGAATATTGTAAATGCACAAACAGTAATATCTCCACATTGCAAGGTGCAATTCTGAAATTTTTTGCTTTTTCCTGCTCCTCTTAGCATGATAAAGAAGATTCAAAGAGAGTGAGATGCCAGCTCCTTTCATTCAGTCAGTAGCTTCAAACATTTCTGGTATATGAATAACATGATGTTTTTCAATGGCAAAAATCAATGAATATTGTAAATGCACAAACAGTAATTTCTCCGCATTGCCAGGTGCAATTCTGAAATTTTTTGCTTTTTCCTGCTAATCCTAGCATGATAAAGAAGATTCAAAGAGAGTGAGATGCCAGCTCTTTTCATTCAGTCAGTAGCTTCAAACATTTCTGGACGTTTTTCAATGGCAAAAATCAATTAATATTGTAAATGCACAAACAGTAATATCTCCACATTGCAAGGTGCAATTCTGAAATTTTTTGCTTTTTCCTGCTCCTCTTAGCATGATAAAGAAGATTCAAAGAGAGTGAGATGCCAGCTCTTTTCATTCAGTCAGTAGCTTCAAACATTTCTGGTATATGAATAACATGATGTTTTTCAATGGCAAAAATCAATGAATATTGTAGATGCACAAACAGTAATTTCTCCGCATTGCAAGGTGCAATTCTGAAATTTTTTACTTTTTTCTTCTAATCCTAGCATGATAAAGAAGATTTAAAGAGAGTGAGATGCCAGCTCCTTTCATTCAGTCAGTAGCTTCAAACATTTCTGGACGTTTTTCAATGGCAAAAATCAATGAATATTGTAAATGCACAAACAGTAATATCTCCACATTGCAAGGTGCAATTCTGAAATTTTTTGCTTTTTCCTGCTAATCCTAGCATGATAAAGAAGATTCAAAGAGAGTGAGATGCCAGCTCCTTTCATTTAGTCAGTAGCTTCAAACATTTCTGGACGTTTTTCAATGGCAAAAATCAATGAATATTGTAAATGCACAAACAGTAATATCTCCACATTGCAAGGTGCAATTCTGAAATTTTTTGCTTTTTCCTGCTAATCTTAGCATGATAAAGAAGATTCAAAGAGAGTGAGATGCCAGCTCCTTTCATTCAGTCAGTAGCTTCAAACATTTCTGGTATATGAATAACATGATGTTTTTCAATGGCAAAAATCAATGAATATTGTAAATGCACAAACAGTAATATCTCCACATTGCAAGGTGCAATTCTGAAATTTTTTGCTTTTTCCTGCTCCTCTTAGCATGATAAAGAAGATTCAAAGAGAGTGAGATGCCAGCTCTTTTCATTCAGTCAGTAGCTTCAAACATTTCTGGTATATGAATAACGATGTTTTTCAATGGCAAAAATCAATGAATATTGTAAATGCACAAAAAGTAATTTCTCCGCATTGCAAGGTGCAATTCTGAAATTTTTTGCTTTTTCCTGCTCCTCTTAGCATGATAAAGAAGATTCAAAGAGAGTGAGATGCCAGCTCCTTTCATTCAGTCAGTAGCTTCAAACATTTCTGGATGTTTTTCAATGGCAAAAATCAATGAACATTGTAAATGCACAAACAGTAATATCTCCACATTGCATGGTGCAATTCTGAAATTTTTTGCTTTTTCCTGCTCCTCTTAGCATGATAAAGAAGATTCAAAGAGAGTGAGATGCCAGCTCTTTTCATTCAGTCAGTAGCTTCAAACATTTCTGGTATATGAATAACATGATGTTTTTCAATGGCAAAAATCAATGAATATTGTAAATGCACAAACAGTAATTTCTCCGCATTGCAAGGTGCAATTCTGAAATTTTTTGCTTTTTCCTGCTAATCCTAGCATGATAAAGAAGATTCAAAGAGAGTGAGATGCCAGCTCCTTTCATTCAGTCAGTAGCTTCAAACATTTCTGGACATTTTTCAATGGCAAAAATCAATGAATATTGTAAATGCACAAACAGTAATATCTCCACATTACAAGGTGCAATTCTGAAATTTTTTGCTTTTTCCTGCTAATCCTAGCATGATAAAGAAGATTCAAAGAGAGTGAGATGCCAGCTCCTTTCATTCAGTCAGTAGCTTCAAACATTTCTGGACGTTTTTCAATGGCAAAAATCAATGAATATTGTAAATGCACAAACAGTAATATCTCCACATTGCAAGGTGCAATTCTGAAATTTTTTGCTTTTTCCTGCTCCTCTTAGCATGATAAAGAAGATTCAAAGAGAGTGAGATGCCAGCTCTTTTCATTCAGTCAGTAGCTTCAAACATTTCTGGTATATGAATAACATGATGTTTTTCAATGGCAAAAATCAATGAATATTGTAAATGCACAAACAGTAATATCTCCACATTGCAAGGTGCAATTCTGAAATTTTTTCCTTTTTCCTGCTCCTCTTAGCATGATAAAGAAGATTCAAAGAGAGTGAGATGCCAGCTCTTTTCATTCAGTCAGTAGCTTCAAACATTTCTGGTATATGAATAACATGATGTTTTTCAATGGCAAAAATCAATGAATATTGTAAATGCACAAACAGTAATTTCTCCGCATTGCAAGGTGCAATTCTGAAATTTTTTGCTTTTTCCTGCTAATCCTAGCATGATAAAGAAGATTCAAAGAGAGTGAGATGCCAGCTCCTTTCATTCAGTCAGTAGCTTCAAACATTTCTGGACGTTTTTCAATGGCAAAAATCAATGAATATTGTAAATGCACAAACAGTAATATCTCCACATTGCAAGGTGCAATTCTGAAATTTTTTGCTTTTTCCTGCACCTCTTAGCATGATAAAGAAGATTCAAAGAGAGTGAGATGCCAGCTCCTTTCATTCAGTCAGTAGCTTCAAACATTTCTGGACGTTTTTCAATTTCAAAAATCAATGAATATTGTAAATGCACAAACAGTAATATCTCCACATTGCAAGGTGCAATTCTGAAATTTTTTGCTTTTTCCTGCTAATCCTAGCATGATAAAGAAGATTCAAGGAGAGTGAGATGCCAGCTCCTTTCATTCAGTCAGTAGCTTCAAACATTTCTGGACGTTTTTCAATGGCAAAAATCAATGAATATTGTAAATGCACAAACAGTAATATCTCCACATTGCAAGGTGCAATTCTGAAATTTTTTGCTTTTTCCTGCTCCTCTTAGCATGATAAAGAAGATTCAAAGAGAGTGAGATGCCAGCTCTTTTCATTCAGTCAGTAGCTTCAAACATTTCTGGTATATGAATAACATGATGTTTTTCAATGGCAAAAATCAATGAATATTGTAAATGCACAAACAGTAATATCTCCACATTGCAAGGTGCAATTCTGAAATTTTTTGCTTTTTCCTGCAAATCCTAGCATGATAAAGAAGATTCAAAGAGAGTGAGATGCCAGCTCCTTTCAATCAGTCAGTAGCTTCAAACATTTCTGGACGTTTTTCAATGGCAAAAATCAATGAATATTGTAAATGCACAAACAGTAATATCTCCACATTGCAAGGTGCAATTCTGAAATTTTTTGCTTTTTCCTGCTAATCCTAGCATGATAAAGAAGATTCAAAGAGAGTGAGATGCCAGCTCCTTTCATTCAGTCAGTAGCTTCAAACATTTCTGGACGTTTTTCAATGGCAAAAATCAATGAATATTGTAAATGCACAAACTGTAATATCTCCACATTGCAAGGTGCAATTCTGAAATTTTTTGCTTTTTCCTGCTCCTCTTAGCATGATATAGAAGATTCAAAGAGAGTGAAATGCCAGCTCTTTTCATTCAGTCAGTAGCTTCAAACATTTCTGGTATATGAATAACATGATGTTTTTCAATGGCAAAAATCAATGAATATTGTAAATGCACAAACAGTAATATCTCCACATTGCAAGGTGCAATTCTGAAATTTTTTGCTTTTTCCTGCTCCTCTTAACATGATAAAGAAGATTCAAAGAGAGTGAGATGCCAGCTCTTTTCATTCAGTCAGTAGCTTCAAACATTTCTGGTATATGAATAACATGATGTTTTTCAATGGCAAAAATCAATGAATATTGTAAATGCACAAACAGTAATATCTCCACATTGCAAGGTGCAATTCTGAAATTTTTTGCTTTTTCCTGCTCCTCTTAGCATGATAAAGAAGATTCAAAGAGAGTGAGATGCCATCTCTTTTCATTCAGTCAGTAGCTTCAAACATTTCTGGTATATGAATAACATGATGTTTTTCAATGGCAAAAATCAATGAATATTGTAAATGCACAAACAGTAATTTCTCCGCATTGCAAGGTGCAATTCTGAAATTTTTTGCTTTTTCCTGCTAATCCTAGCATGATAAAGAAGATTCAAAGAGAGTGAGATGCCAGCTCCTTTCATTCAGTCAGTAGCTTCAAACATTTCTGGACGTTTTTCAATGGCAAAAATCAATGAATATTGTAAATGCACAAACAGTAATATCTCCACATTGCAAGGTGCAATTCTGAAATTTTTGCTTTTTCCTGCTCCTCTTAGCATGATAAAGAAGATTCAAAGAGAGTGAGATGCCAGCTCTTTTCATTCAGTCAGTAGCTTCAAACATTTCTGGTATATGAATAACATGATGTTTTTCAATGGCAAAAATCAATGAATATTGTAAATGCACAAACAGTAATATCTCCACATTGCAAGGTGCAATTCTGAAATTTTTTGCTTTTTCCTGCTCCTCTTAGCATGATAAAGAAGATTCAAAGAGAGTGAGATGCCAGCTCTTTTCATTCAGTCAGTAGCTTCAAACATTTCTGGTATATGAATAACATGATGTTTTTCAATGGCAAAAATCAATGAATATTGTAAATGCACAAACAGTAATATCTCCACATTGCAAGGTGCAATTCTGAAATTTTTTGCTTTTTCCTGCTCCTCTTAGCATGATAAAGAAGATTCAAAGAGAGTGAGATGCCAGCTCCTTTCATTCAGTCAGTAGCTTCAAACATTTCTGGACGTTTTTCAATGGCAAAAATCAATGAATATTGTAAATGCACAAACAGTAATATCTCCACATTGCAAGGTGCAATTCATAAATTTTTTGCTTTTTCCTGCTAATCCTAGCATGATAAAGAAGATTCAAAGAGAGTGAGATGCCAGCTCCTTTCATTCAGTCAGTAGCTTCAAATATTTCTGGACGTTTTTCAATGGCAAAAATCAATGAATATTGTAAATGCACAAAGAGTAATATCTCCACATTGTAAGGTGCAATTCTGAAATTTTTTGCTTTTTCCTGCTAATCCTAGCATGATAAAGAAGATTCAAAGAGAGTGAGATGCCAGCTCCTTTCATTCAGTCAGTAGCTTCAAACATTTCTGGACGTTTTTCAATGGCAAAAATCAATGAATATTGTAAATGCACAAACAGTAATATCTCCACATTGCAAGGTGCAATTCTGAAATTTTTTGCTTTTTCCTGCTAATCCTAGCATGATAAAGAAGATTCAAAGAGAGTGAGATGCCAGCTCCTTTCATTCAGTCAGTAGCTTCAAACATTTCTGGTATATGAATAACATGATGTTTTTCAATGGCAAAAATAATGAATATTGTAAATGCACAAACAGTAATATCTCCACATTGCAAGGTGCAATTCTGAAATTTTTTGCTTTTTCGTGCTCCTCTTAGCATGATAAAGAAGATTCAAAGAGAGTGAGATGCCAGCTCTTCATTCAGTCAGTAGCTTCAAACATTTCTGGTATATGAATAACATGATGTATTTCAATTGCAAAAATCAATGAATATTGTAAATGCACAAACAGTAATTTCTCCGCATTGCAAGGTGCAATTCTGAATTTTTTGCTTTTTCCTGCTAATCCTAGCATGATAAAGAAGATTCAAAGAGAGTGAGATGCCAGCTCCTTTCATTCAGTCAGTAGCTTCAAACATTTCTGGATGTTTTTCAATGGCAAAAATCAATGAATATTGTAAATGCACAAACAGTAATATCTCCACATTGCAAGGTGCAATTCTGAAATTTTTTGCTTTTTCCTGCTAATCCTAGCATGATAAAGAAGATTCAAAGAGAGTGAGATGCCAGCTCCTTTCATTCAGTCAGTAGCTTCAAACATTTCTGGACGTTTTTCAATGGCAAAAATCAATGAATATTGTAAATGCACAAACAGTAATATCTCCACATTGCAAGGTGCAATTCTGAAATTTTTTGCTTTTTCCTGCTAATTATAGCATGATAAAGAAGATTCAAAGAGAGTGAGATGCCAGCTCCTTTCATTCAGTCAGTAGCTTCAAACATTTCTGGACGTTTTTCAATGGCAAAAATCAATGAATATTGTAAATGCACAAACAGTAATATCTCCACATTGCAAGGTGCAATTCTGAAATTTTTTGCTTTTTCCTGCTCCTCTTAGCATGATAAAGAAGATTCAAAGAGAGTGAGATGCCAGCTCTTTTCATTCAGTCAGTAGCTTCAAACATTTCTGGTATATGAATAACATGATGTTTTTCAATGGCAAAAATCAATGAATATTGTAAATGCACAAACAGTAATATCTCCACATTGCAAGGTGCAATTCTGAAATTTTTTGCTTTTTCCTGCTCCTCTTAGCATGATAAAGAAGATTCAAAGAGAGTGAGATGCCAGCTCTTTTCATTCAGTCAGTAGCTTCAAACATTTCTGGTATATGAATAACATGATGTTTTTCAATGGCAAAAACAATAAATATTGTAAATGCACAAACAGTAATATCTCCACATTGCAAGGTGCAATTCTGAAATTTTTTGCTTTTTCCTGCTCCTCTTAGCATGATAAAGAAGATTCAAAGAGAGTGAGATGCCAGCTCTTTTCATTCAGTCAGTAGCTTCAAACATTTCTGGTATATGAATAACATGATGTTTTTCAATGGCAAAAATCAATGAATATTGTAAATGCACAAACAGTAATTTCTCCGCATTGCAAGGTGCAATTCTGAAATTTTTTGCTTTTTCCTGCTAATCCTAGCATGATAAAGAAGATTCAAAGAGAGTGAGATGCCAGCTCCTTTCATTCAGTCAGTAGCTTCAAACATTTCTGGTATATGAATAACATGATGTTTTTCAATGGCAAAAATCAATGAATATTGTAAATGCACAAACAGTAATATCTCCACATTGCAAGGTGCAATTCTGAAATTTTTTGCTTTTTCCTGCTAATCCTAGCATGATAAAGAAGATTCAAAGAGAGTGAGATGCCAGCTCCTTTCATTCAGTCAGTAGCTTCAAACATTTCTGGACGTTTTTCAATGGCAAAAATCAATGAATATTGTAAATGCACAAACTGTAATATCTCCGCATTGCAAGGTGCAATTCTGAAATTTTTTGCTTTTTCCTGCTCCTCTTAGCATGATAAAGAAGATTCAAAGAGAGTGAGATGCCAGCTCTTTTCATTCAGTCAGTAGGTTCAAACATTTCTGGTATATGAATAACATGATGTTTTTCAATGGCAAAAATCAATGAATATTGTAAATGCACAAACAGTAATATCTCCACATTGCAAGGTGCAATTCTGAAATTTTTTGCTTTTTCCTGCTCCTCTTAGCATGATAAAGAAGATTCAAAGAGAGTGAGATGCCAGCTCTTTTCATTCAGTCAGTAGCTTCAAACATTTCTGGTATATGAATAACATGATGTTTTTCAATGGCAAAAATCAATGAATATTGTAAATGCACAAACAGTAATATCTCCACATTGCAAGGTGCAATTCTGAAATTTTTTGCTTTTTCCTGCTCCTCTTAGCATGATAAAGAAGATTCAAAGAGAGTGAGATGCCATCTCTTTTCATTCAGGCAGTAGCTTCAAACATTTCTGGTATATGAATAACATGATGTTTTTCAATGGCAAAAATCAATGAATATTGTAAATGCACAAACAGTAATTTCTCCGCATTGCAAGGTGCAATTCTGAAATTTTTTGCTTTTTCCTGCTAATCCTAGCATGATAAAGAAGATTCAAAGAGAGTGAGATGCCAGCTCCTTTCATTCAGTCAGTAGCTTCAAACATTTCTGGACGTTTTTCAATGGCAAAAATCAATGAATATTGTAAATGCACAAACAGTAATATCTCCACATTGCAAGGTGCAATTCTGAAATTTTTTGCTTTTTCCTGCTCCTCTTAGCATGATAAAGAAGATTCAAAGAGAGTGAGATGCCAGCTCTTTTCATTCAGTCAGTAGCTTCAAACATTTCTGGTATATGAATAACATGATGTTTTTCAATGGCAAAAATCAATGAATATTGTAATTGCACAAACAGTAATATCTCCACATTGCAAGGTGCAATTCTGAAATTTTTTGCTTTTTCCTGCTCCTCTTAGCATGATAAAGAAGATTCAAAGAGAGTGAGATGCCAGCTCTTTTCATTCAGTCAGTAGCTTCAAACATTTCTGGTGTATGAATAACGATGTTTTTCAATGGCAAAAATCAATGAATATTGTAAATGCACAAACAGTAATTTCTCCGCATTGCAAGGTGCAATTCTGAAATTTTTTGCTTTTTCCTGCTCCTCTTAGCATGATAAAGAAGATTCAAAGAGAGTGAGATGCCAGCTCCTTTCATTCAGTCAGTAGCTTCAAACATTTCTGGACGTTTTTCAATGGCAAAAATCAATGAATATTGTAAATGCACAAACAGTAATATCTCCACATTGCAAGGTGCAATTCTGAAATTTTTTGATTTTTCCTGCTCCTCTTAGCATGATAAAGAAGATTCAAAGAGAGTGAGATGCCAGCTCCTTTCATTCAGTCAGTAGCTTCAAACATTTCTGGACGTTTTTCAATGGCAAAAATCAATGAATATTGTAAATGCACAAACAGTAATATCTCCACATTGCAAGGTGCAATTCTGAAATTTTTTGCTTTTTCCTGCTAATCCTAGCATGATAAAGAAGATTCAAAGAGAGTGAGATGCCAGCTCCTTTCATTCAGTCAGTAGCTTCAAACATTTCTGGATGTTTTTCAATGGCAAAAATCAATGAATATTGTAAATGCAGAAACAGTAATATCTCCACATTGCAAGGTGCAATTCTGAAATTTTTTGCTTTTTCCTGCTCCTCTTAGCATGATAAAGAAGATTCAAGGAGAGTGAGATGCCAGCTCTTTTCATTCAGTCAGTAGCTTCAAACATTTCTGGTATATGAATAACATGATGTTTTTCAATGGCAAAAATCAATGAATATTGTAAATGCACAAACAGTAATATCTCCACATTGCAAGGTGCAATTCTGAAATTTTTTGCTTTTTCCTGCTAATCCTAGCATGATAAAGAAGATTCAAAGAGAGTGAGATGCCAGCTCCTTTCATTCAGTCAGTAGCTTCAAACATTTCTGGACGTTTTTCAATGGAAAAAATCAATGAATATTGTAAATGCACAAACAGTAATATCTCCACATTGCAAGGTGCAATTCTGAAATTTTTTGCTTTTTCCTGCTCCTCTTAGCATGATAAAGAAGATTCAAAGAGAGTGAGATGCCAGCTCTTTTCATTCAGTCAGTAGCTTCAAACATTTCTGGTATATGAATAACATGATGTTTTTCAATGGCAAAAATCAATGAATATTTTAAATGCACAAACAGTAATATCTCCACATTGCAAGGTGCAATTCTGAAATTTTTTGCTTTTTCCTGCTCCTCTTAGCATGATAAAGAAGATTCAAAGAGAGTGAGATGCCATCTCTTTTCATTCAGTCAGTAGCTTCAAACATTTCTGGTATATGAATAACATGATGTTTTTCAATGTCAAAAATCAATGAATATTGTAAATGCACAAACTGTAATTTCTCCGCATTGCAAGGTGCAATTCTGAAATTTTTTGCTTTTTCCTGCTAATCCTAGCATGATAAAGAAGAGTCAAAGAGAGTGAGATGCCAGCTCCTTTCATTCAGTCAGTAGCTTCAAACATTTCTGGACGTTTTTCAATGGCAAAAATCAATGAATATTGTAAATGCACAAACAGTAATATCTCCACATTGCAAGGTGCAATTCTGAAATTTTTTGCTTTTTCCTGCTCCTCTTAGCATGATAAAGAAGATTCAAAGAGAGTGAGATGCCAGCTCTTTTCATTCAGTCAGTAGCTTCAAACATTTCTGGTATATGAATAACGATGTTTTTCAATGGCAAAAATCAATGAATATTGTAAATGCACAAACAGTAATTTCTCCGCATTGCAAGGTGCAATTCTGAAATTTTTTGCTTTTTCCTGCTCCTCTTAGCATGATAAAGAAGATTCAAAGAGAGTGAGATGCCAGCTCCTTTCATTCAGTCAGTAGCTTCAAACATTTCTGGACGTTTTTCAATGGCAAAAATCAATGAATATTGTAAATGCACAAACAGTAATATCTCCACATTGCAAGGTGCAATTCTGAAATTTTTTGCTTTTTCCTGCTCCTCTTTGCATGATAAAGAAGATTCAAAGAGAGTGAGATGCCAGCTCTTTTCATTCAGTCAGTAGCTTCAAACATTTCTGGTATATGAATAACATGATGTTTTTCAATGGCAAAAATCAATGAATATTGTAAATGCACAAACAGTAATATCTCCACATTGCAAGGTGCAATTCTGAAATTTTTTACTTTTTCCTGCTCCTCTTAGCATGATAAAGAAGATTCAAGGAGAGTGAGATGCCAGCTCTTTTCATTCAGTCAGTAGCTTCAAACATTTCTGGTATATGAATAACATGATGTTTTTCAATGGCAAAAATCAATGAACATTGTAAATGCACAAACAGTAATATCTCCACATTGCAAGGTGCAATTCTGAAATTTTTTGCTTTTTCCTGCTCCTCTTAGCCTGATAAAGAAGATTCAAAGAGAGTGAGATGCCAGCTCTTTTCATTCAGTCAGTAGCTTCAAATATTTCTGGTATATGAATAACGATGTTTTTCAATGGCAAAAATCAATGAATATTGTAAATGCACAAACAGTAATTTCTCCGCATTGCAAGGTGCAATTCTGAAATTTTTTGCTTTTTCCTGCTCCTCTTAGCCTGATAAAGAAGATTCAAAGAGAGTGAGATGCCAGCTCCTTTCATTCAGTCAGTAGCTTCAAACATTTCTGGACGTTTTTCAATGGCAAAAATCAATGAATATTGTAAATGCACAAACAGTAATATCTCCACATTGCAAGGTGCAATTGTGAAATTTTTTGCTTTTTCCTGCTCCTCTTTGCATGATAAAGAAGATTCAAAGAGAGTGAGATGCCAGCTCTTTTCATTCAGTCAGTAGCTTCAAACATTTCTGGTATATGAATAACATGATGTTTTTCAATGGCAAAAGTCAATGAATATTGTAAATGCACAAACAGTAATTTCTCCGCATTGCAAGGTGCAATTCTGAATTTTTTTGCTTTTTCCTGCTCCTCTTAGCATGATAAAGAAGATTCAAAGAGAGTGAGATGCCAGCTCCTTTCATTCAGTCAGTAGCTTCAAACATTTCTGGACATTTTTCAATGGCAAAAATCAATGAATATTGTAAATGCACAAACAGTAATATCTCCACATTGCAAGGTGCAATTCTGAAATTTTTTGCTTTTTCCTGCTCCTCTTAGCATGATAAAGAAGATTCAAAGAGAGTGAGATGCCAGCTCTTTTCATTCAGTCAGTAGCTTCAAACATTTCTGGTATATGAATAACATGATGTTTTTCAATGGCAAAAATCAATGAATATTGTAAATGCACAAACAGTAATATCTCCACATTGCAAGGTGCAATTCTGAAATTTTTTGCTTTTTCCTGCTCCTCTTAGCATGATAAAGAAGATTCAAAGAGAGTGAGATGCCAGCTCTTTTCATTCAGTCAGTAGCTTCAAACATTTCTGGTATATGAATAACATGATGTTTTTCAATGGCAAAAATCAATGAATATTGTAAATGCACAAACAGTAATATCTCCACATTGCAAGGTGCAATTCTGAAATTTTTTGCTTTTTCCTGCTCCTCTTAGCATGATAAAGAAGATTCAAAGAGAGTGAGATGCCAGCTCTTTTCATTCAGTCAGTAGCTTCAAACATTTCTGGTATATGAATAACGATGTTTTGCAATGGCAAAAATCAATGAATATTGTAAATGCACAAACAGTAATTTCTCCGCATTGCAAGGTGCAATTCTGAAATTTTTTGCTTTTTCCTGCTCCTCTTAGCATGATAAAGAAGATTCAAAGAGAGTGAGATGCCAGCTCCTTTCATTCAGTCAGTAGCTTCAAACATTTCTGGACGTTTTTCAATGGCAAAAATCAATGAATATTGTAAATGCACAAACAGTAATATCTCCACATTGCAAGGTGCAATTCTGAAATTTTTTGCTTTTTCCTGCTCCTCTTAGCATGATAAAGAAGATTCAAAGAGAGTGAGATGCCAGCTCTTTTCATTCAGTCAGTAGCTTCAAACATTTCTGGTATATGAATAACATGATGTTTTTCAATGGCAAAAGTCAATGAATATTGTAAATGCACAAACAGTAATTTCTCCGCATTGCAAGGTGCAATTCTGAAATTTTTTGCTTTTTCCTGCTCCTCTTAGCATGATAAAGAAGATTCAAAGAGAGTGAGATGCCAGCTCCTTTCATTCAGTCAGTAGCTTCAAACATTTCTGGACGTTTTTCAATGGCAAAAATCAATGAATATTGTAAATGCACAAACAGTAATATCTCCACATTGCAAGGTGCAATTCTGAAATTTTTTGCTTTTTCCTGCTAATCCTAGCATGATAAAAAAGATTCAAAGAGAGTGAGATGCCAGCTCCTTTCATTCAGTCAGTAGCTTCAAACATTTCTGGACGTTTTTCAATGGCAAAAATCAATGAATATTGTAAATGCACAAACAGTAATATCTCCACATTGCAAGGTGCAATTCTGAAATTTTTTGCTTTTTTCTGCTAATCCTAGCATGATAAAGAAGATTCAAAGAGAGTGAGATGCCAGCTCCTTTCATTCAGTCAGTAGCTTCAACCATTTCTGGACGTTTTTCAATGGCAAAAATCAATGAATATTGTAAATGCACAAACAGTAATATCTCCACATTGCAAGGTGCAATTCTGAAATTTTTTGCTTTTTCCTGCTCCTCTTAGCATGATAAAGAAGATTCAAAGAGAGTGAGATGCCAGCTCTTTTCATTCAGTCAGTAGCTTCAAACATTTCTGGTATATGAATAACATGATGTTTTTCAATGGCAAAAATCAATGAATATTGTAAATGCACAAACAGTAATTTCTCCGCATTGCAAGGTGCAATTCTGAAATTTTTTGCTTTTTCCTGCTCCTCTTAGCATGATAAAGAAGATTCAAAGAGAGTGAGATGCCAGCTCCTTTCATTCACTCAGTAGCTTCAAACATTTCTGGACGTTTTTCAATGGCAAAAATCAATGAATATTGTAAATGCACAAACAGTAATTTCTCCGCATTGTAAGGTGCAATTCTGAAATTTTTTGCTTTTTCCTGCTAATCCTAGCATGATAAAGAAGATTCAAAGAGAGTGAGATGCCAGCTCCTTTCATTCAGTCAGTAGCTTCAAACATTTCTGGACGTTTTTCAATGGCAAAAATCAATGAATATTGTAAATGCACAAACAGTAATATCTCCACATTGCAAGGTGCAATTCTGAAATTTTTTGCTTTTTCCTGCTCCTCTTAGCATGATAAAGAAGATTCAAAGAGAGTGAGATGCCAGCTCTTTTCATTCAGTCAATAGCTTCAAACATTTCTGGTATATGAATAACATGATGTTTTTCAATGGCAAAAATCAATGAATATTGTAAATGCACAAACAGTAATTTCTCCGCATTGCAAGGTGCAATTCTGAAATTTTTTGCTTTTTCCTGCTAATCCTACCATGATAAAGAAAATTCAAAGAGAGTGAGATGCCTGCTCCTTTCATTCAGTCAGTAGCTTCAAACATTTCTGGTATATGAATAACATAATGTTTTTCAAAGGCAAAAATCAATGAATATTGTAAATGCACAAACAGTAATATCTCCACATTGCAAGGTGCAATTCTGAAATTTTTTGCTTTTTCCTGTTCCTCTTAGCATGATAAAGAAGATTCAAAGAGAGTGAGATGCCAGCTCTATTCATTCAGTCAGTAGCTTCAAACATTTCTGGTATATGAATAACATGATGTTTTTCAATGGCAAAAATCAATGAATATTGTAAATGCACAAACAGTAATATCTCCACATTGCAAGGTGCAATTCTGAAATTTTTTGCTTTTTCCAGCTAATCCTAGCATGATAAAGAAGATTCAAAGAGAGTGAGATGCCAGCTCCTTTCATTCAGTCAGTAGCTTCAAACATTTCTGGGCGTTTTTCAATGGCAAAAATCAATGAATATTGTAAATGCACAAACAGTAATATCTCCACATTGCAAGGTGCAATTTTGAAATTTTTTGCTTTTTCCTGCTAATCCTAGCATGATAAAGAAGATTCAAAGAGAGTGAGATGCCAGCTCCTTTCATTCAGTCAGTAGCTTCAAACATTTCTGGACGTTTTTCAATGGCAAAAATCAATGAATATTGTAAATGCACAAACAGTAATATCTCCACATTGCAAGGTGCAATTCTGAAATTTTTTGCTTTTTCCTGCTCCTCTTAGCATGATAAAGAAGATTCAAAGAGAGTGAGATGCCAGCTCTTTTCATTCAGTCAGTAGCTTCAAACATTTCTGGTATATGAATAACATGATGTTTTTCAATGGCAAAAATCAATGAATATTGTAAATGCACAAACAGTAATATCTCCACATTGCAAGGTGCAATTCTGAAATTTTTTTGCTTTTTCCTGCTCCTCTTAGCATGATAAAGAAGATTCAAAGAGAGTGAGATGCCAGCTCTTTTCAATCAGTCAGTAGCTTCAAACATTTCTGGTATATGAATAACATGATGTTTTTCAATGGCAAAAATCAATGAATATTGTAAATGCACAAACAGTAATATCTCCACATTGCAAGGTGCAATTCTGAAATTTTTTGCTTTTTCCTGCTACTCTTAGCATGATAAAGAAGATTCAAAGAGAGTGAGATGCCAGCTCTTTTCATTCAGTCAGTAGCTTCAAACATTTCTGGTATATGAATAACATGATGTTTTTCAATGGCAAAAATCAATGAATATTGTAAATGCACAAACAGTAATTTCTCCGCATTGCAAGGTGCAATGCTGAAATTTTTTGCTTTTTCCTGCTAATCCTAGCATGATAAAGAAGATTCAAAGAGAGTGAGATGCCAGCTCCTTTCATTCAGTCAGTAGCTTCAAACATTTCTGGACGTTTTTCAATGGCAAAAATCAATGAATATTGTAAATGCACAAACAGTAATATCTCCACATTGCAAGGTGCAATTCTGAAATTTTTTGCTTTTTCCTGCTCCTCTTAGCATGATAAAGAAGATTCAAAGAGATTGAGATGCCAGCTCTTTTCATTTAGTCAGTAGCTTCAAACATTTCTGGTATATGAATAACATGATGTTTTTCAATGGCAAAAATCAATGAATATTGTAAATGCACAAACAGTAATATCTCCACATTGCAAGGTGCAATTCTGAAATTTTTTGCTTTTTCCTGCTCCTCTTAGCATGATAAAGAAGATTCAAAGAGAGTGAGATGCCAGCTCTTTTCATTCAGTCAGTAGCTTCAAACATTTCTGGTATATGAATAACATGATGTTTTTCAATGGCAAAAATCAATGAATATTGTAAATGCACAAACAGTAATATCTCCACATTGCAAGGTGCAATTCTGAAATTTTTTGCTTTTTCCTGCTCCTCTTAGCATGATAAAGAAGATTCAAAGAGAGTGAGATGCCAGCTCTTTTCATTCAGTCAGAAGCTTCAAACATTTCTGGTATATGAATAACGATGTTTTTCAATGGCAAAAATCAATGAATATTGTAAATGCACAAACAGTAATTTCTCCGCATTGCAAGGTGCAATTCTGAAATTTTTTGCTTTTTCCAGCTCCTCTTAGCATGATAAAGAAGATTCAAAGAGAGTGAGATGCCAGCTCCTTTCATTCAGTCAGTAGCTTCAAACATTTCTGGACGTTTTTCAATGGCAAAAATCAATGAATATTGTAAATGCACAAACAGTAATATCTCCACATTGCAAGGTGCAATTCTGAAATTTTTTGCTTTTTCCTGCTCCTCTTAGCATGATAAAGAAGATTCAAAGAGAGTGAGATGCCAGCTCTTTTCATTCAGTCAGTAGCTTCAAACATTTCTGGTATATGAATAACATGATGTTTTTCAATGGCAAAAATCAATGAATATTGTAAATGCACAAACAGTAATTTCTCCGCATTGCAAGGTGCAATTCTGAAATTTTTTGCTTTTTCCTGCTCCTCTTAGCTTGATAAAGAAGATTCAAAGAGAGTGAGATGCCAGCTCCTTTCATTCAGTCAGTAGCTTCAAACATTTCTGGACGTTTTTCAATGGCAAAAATCAATGAATATTCTAAATGCACAAACAGTAATATCTCCACATTGCAAGGTGCAATTCTGAAATTTTTTGCTTTTTCCTGCTAATCCTAGCATGATAAAGAAGATTCAAAGAGAGTGAGATGCCAGCTCCTTTCATTCAGTCAGTAGCTTCAAACATTTCTGGACGTTTTCAATGGCAAAAATCAATGAATATTGTAAATGCACAAACAGTAATATCTCCACATTGCAAGGTGCAATTCTGAAATTTTTTGCTTTTTCCTGCTAATCCTAGCATGATAAAGAAGATTCAAAGAGAGTGAGATGCCAGCTCCTTTCATTCAGTCAGTAGCTTCAAACATTTCTGGACGTTTTTCAATGGCAAAAATCAATGAATATTGTAAATGCACAAACAGTAATTTCTCCGCATTGTAAGGTGCAATTCTGAAATTTTTTGCTTTTTCCTGCTAATCCTAGCATGATAAAGAAGATTCAAAGAGAGTGAGATGCCAGCTCCTTTCATTCAGTCAGAAGCTTCAAACATTTCTGGACGTTTTTCAATGGCAAAAACCAATGAATATTGTAAATGCACAAACAGTAATATCTCCACATTGCAAGGTGCAATTCTGAAATTTTTTGCTTTTTCCTGCTCCTCTTAGCATGATAAAGAAGATTCAAAGAGAGTGAGATGCCAGCTCTTTTCATTCAGTCAATAGCTTCAAACATTTCTGGTATATGAATAACATGATGTTTTTCAATGGCAAAAATCAATGAATATTGTAAATGCACAAACAGTAATTTCTCCGCATTGCAAGGTGCAATTCTGAAATTTTTTGCTTTTTCCTGCTAATCCTAGCATGATAAAGAAAATTCAAAGAGAGTGAGATGCCTGCTCCTTTCATTCAGTCAGTAGCTTCAAACATTTCTGGTATATGAATAACATGATGTTTTTCAAAGGCAAAAATCAATGAATATTGTAAATGCACAAACAGAAATATCTCCACATTGCAAGGTGCAATTCTGAAATTTTTTGCTTTCTCCTGTTCCTCTTAGCATGATAAAGAAGATTCAAAGAGAGTGAGATGCCAGCTCCTTTCATTCAGTCAGTAGCTTCAAACATTTCTGGAATATGAATAACATGATGTTTTTCAATGGCAAAAATCAATGAATATTGTAAATGCACAAACAGTAATATCTCCACATTGCAAGGTGCAATTCTGAAATTTTTTGCTTTTTCCAGCTAATCCTAGCATGATAAAGAAGATTCAAAGAGAGTGAGATGCCAGCTCCTTTCATTCAGTCAGTAGCTTCAAACATTTCTGGACGTTTTTCAATGGCAAAAATCAATGAATATTGTAAATGCACAAACAGTAATATCTCCACATTGCAAGGTGCAATTCTGAAATTTTTTGCTTTTTCCTGCTAATCCTAGCATGATAAAGAAGATTCAAAGAGAGTGAGATGCCAGCTCCTTTCATTCAGTCAGTAGCTTCAAACATTTCTGGACGTTTTTCAATGGCAAAAATCAATGAATATTGTAAATGCACAAACAGTAATATCTCCACATTGCAAGGTGCAATTCTGAAATTTTTTGCTTTTTCCTGCTCCTCTTAGCATGATAAAGAAGATTCAAAGAGAGTGAGATGCCAGCTCTTTTCATTCAGTCAGTAGCTTCAAACATTTCTGGTATATGAATAACATGATGTTTTTCAATGGGAAAAATCAATGAATATTGTAAATGCACAAACAGTAATATCTCCACATTGCAAGGTGCAATTCTGAAATTTTTTGCTTTTTCCTGCTCCTCTTAGCATGATAAAGAAGATTCAAAGAGAGTGAGATGCCAGCTCTTTTCATTCAGTCAGTAGCTTCAAATATTTCTGGTATATGAATAACATGATGTTTTTCAATGGCAAAAATCAATGAATATTGTAAATGCACAAACAGTAATATCTCCGCATTGCAAGGTGCAATTCTGAAATTTTTTGCTTTCTCCTGCTCCTCTTAGCATGATAAAGAAGATTCAAAGAGAGTGAGATGCCAGCTCTTTTCATTCAGTCAGTAGCTTCAAACATTTCTGGTATATGAATAACGATGTTTTTCAATGGCAAAAATCAATGAATATTGTAAATGCACAAACAGTAATTTCTCCGCATTGCAAGGTGCAATTCTGAAATTTTTTGCTTTTTCCTGCTCCTCTTAGCATGATAAAGAAGATTCAAAGAGAGTGAGATGCCAGCTCCTTTCATTCAGTCAGTAGCTTCAAACATTTCTGGACGTTTTTCAATGGCAAAAATCAATGAATATTGTAAATGCACAAACAGTAATATCTCCACATTGCAAGGTGCAATTCTGAAATTTTTTGCTTTTTCCTGCTCCTCTTAGCATGATAAAGAAGATTCAAAGAGAGTGAGATGCCAGCTCTTTTCATTCAGTCAGTAGCTTCAAACATTTCAGGTATATGAATAACATGATGTTTTTCAATGGCAAAAATCAATGAATATTGTAAATGCACAAACAGTAATTTCTCCGCATTGCAAGGTGCAATTCTGAAATTTTTTGCTTTTTTCTGCTCCTCTTAGCATGATAAAGAAGATTCAAAGAGAGTGAGATGCCAGCTCCTTTCATTCAGTCTGTAGCTTCAAACATTTCTGGATGTTTTTCAATGGCAAAAATCAATGAATATTGTAAATGCACAAACAGTAATTTCTCCGCATTGTAAGGTGCAATTCTGAAATTTTTTGCTTTTTCCTGCTAATCCTAGCATGATAAAGAAGATTCAAAGAGAGTGAGATGCCAGCTCCTTTCATTCAGTCAGTAGCTTCAAACATTTCTGGACGTTTTTCAATGGCAAAAATCAATGAATATTGTAAATGCACAAACAGTAATATCTCCACATTGCAAGGTGCAATTCTGAAATTTTTTGCTTTTTCCTGCTCCTCTTAGCATGATAAAGAAGATTCAAAGAGAGTGAGATGCCAGCTCTTTTCATTCAGTCAGTAGCTTCAAACATTTCTGGTATATGAATAACATGATGTTTTTCAATGGCAAAAATCAATGAATATTGTAAATGCACAAACAGTAATTTCTCCGCATTGCAAGGTGCAATTCTGAAATTTTTTGCTTTTTCCTGCTAATCCTAGCATGATAAAGAAGATTCAAAGAGAGTGAGATGCCAGCTCCTTTCATTCAGTCAGTAGCTTCAAACATTTCTGGTATATGAATAACATGATGTTTTTCAATGGCAAAAATCAATGAATATTGTAAATGCACAAACAGTAATTTCTCCGCATTGCAAGGTGCAATTCTGAAATTTTTTGCTTTTTCCTGCTCCTCTTAGCTTGATAAAGAAGATTCAAAGAGAGTGAGATGCCAGCTCCTTTCATTCAGTCAGTAGCTTCAAACATTTCTGGACGTTTTTCAATGGCAAAAATCAATGAATATTGTAAATGCACAAACAGTAATATCTCCACATTGCAAGGTGCAATTCTGAAATTTTTTGCTTTTTCCTGCTAATCCTAGCATGATAAAGAAGATTCAAAGAGAGTGAGATGCCAGCTCCTTTCATTCAGTCAGTAGCTTCAAACATTTCTGGACGTTTTTCAATGGCAAAAATCAATGAATATTGTAAATGCACAAACAGTAATATCTCCACATTGCAAGGTGCAATTCTGAAATTTTTTGCTTTTTCCTGCTAATCCTAGCATGATAAAGAAGATTCAAAGAGAGTGAGATGCCAGCTCCTTTCATTCAGTCAGTAGCTTCAAACATTTCTGGACGTTTTTCAATGGCAAAAATCTATGAATATTGTAAATGCACAAACAGTAATATCTCCACATTGCAAGGTGCAATTCTGAAATTTTTTGCTTTTTCCTGCTCCTCTTAGCATGATAAAGAAGATTCAAAGAGAGTGAGATGCCAGCTCTTTTCATTCAGTCAGTAGCTTCAAACATTTCTGGTATATGAATAACATGATGTTTTTCAATGGCAAAAATCAATGAATATTGTAAATGCACAAACAGTAATTTCTACGCATTGCAAGGTGCAATTCTGAAATTTTTTGCTTTTTCCTGCTAATCCTAGCATGATAAAGAAGATTCAAAGAGAGTGAGATGCCAGCTCCTTTCATTCAGTCAGTAGCTTCAAACATTTCTGGTATATGAATAACATGATGTTTTTCAATGGCAAAAATCAATGAATATTGTAAATGCACAAACAGTAATATCTCCACATTGCAAGGTGCAATTCTGAAATTTTTTGCTTTTTCCTGCTAATCCTAGCATGATAAAGAAGATTCAAAGAGAGTGAGATGCCAGCTCCTTTCATTCAGTCAGTAGCTTCAAACATTTCTGGTATATGAATAACATGATGTTTTTCAATGGCAAAAATCAATGAATATTGTAAATGCACAAACAGTAATATCTCCACATTGCAAGGTGCAATTCTGAAATTTTTTGCTTTTTCCTGCTAATCCTAGCATGATAAAGAAGATTCAAAGAGAGTGAGATGCCAGCTCCTTTCATTCAGTCAGTAGCTTCAAACATTTCTGGACGTTTTTCAATGGCAAAAATCAATGAATATTGTAAATGCACAAACAGTAATATCTCCACATTGCAAGGTGCAATTCTGAAATTTTTTGCTTTTTCCTGCTCCTCTTAACATGATAAAGAAGATTCAAAGAGAGTGAGATGCCAGCTCTTTTCATTCAGTCAGTAGCTTCAAACATTTCTGGTATATGAATAACATGATGTTTTTCAATGGCAAAAATCAATGAATATTGAAAATGCACAAACAGTAATTTCTCCGCATTGCAAGGTGCAATTCTGAAATTTTTTGCTTTTTCCTGCTCCTCTTAGCATGATAAAGAAGATTCAAAGAGAGTGAGATGCCAGCTCCTTTCATTCAGTCAGTAGCTTCAAACATTTCTGGACGTTTTTCAATGGCAAAAATCAATGAATATTGTAAATGCACAAACAGTAATATCTCCACATTGCAAGGTGCAATTCTGAAATTTTTTGCTTTTTCCTGCTAATCCTAGCATGATAAAGAAGATTCAAAGAGAGTGAGATGCCAGCTCCTTTCATTCAGTCAGTAGCTTCAAACATTTCTGGACGTTTTTCAATGGCAAAAATCAATGAATATTGTAAATGCACAAACAGTAATATCTCCACATTGCAAGGTGCAATTCTGAAATTTTTTGCTTTTTCCTGCTCCTCTTAGCATGATAAAGAAGATTCAAAGAGAGTGAGATGCCAGCTCTTTTCATTCAGTTAGTAGCTTCAAACATTTCTGGTATATGAATAACATGATGTTTTTCAATGGCAAAAATCAATGAATATTGTAAATGCACAAACAGTAATTTCTCCGCATTGCAAGGTGCAATTCTGAAATTTTTTGCTTTTTCCTGCTCCTCTTAGCATGATAAAGAAGATTCAAAGAGAGTGAGATGCCAGCTCCTTTCATTCAGTCAGTAGCTTCAAACATTTCTGGACGTTTTTCAATGGCAAAAATCAATGAATATTGTAAATGCACAAACAGTAATTTCTCCGCATTGTAAGGTGCAATTCTGAAATTTTTTGCTTTCTCCTGCTAATCCTAGCATGATAAAGAAGATTCAAAGAGAGTGAGATGCCAGCTCCTTTCATTCAGTCAGTAGCTTAAAACATTTCTGGACGTTTTTCAATGGCAAAAATCAATGAATATTGTAAATGCACAAACAGTAATATCTCCACATTGCAAGGTGCAATTCTGAAATTTTTTGCTTTTTCCTGCTCCTCTTAGCATGATAAAGAAGATTCATAGAGAGTGAGATGCCAGCTCTTTTCATTCAGTCAGTAGCTTCAAACATTTCTGGTATATGAATAACATGATGTTTTTCAATGGCAAAAATCAATGAATATTGTAAATGCACAAACAGTAATTTCTCCGCATTGCAAGGTGCAATTCTGAAATTTTTTGCTTTTTCCTGCTAATCCTAGCATGATAAAGAAGATTCAAAGAGAGTGAGATGCCAGCTACTTTCATTCAGTCAGTAGCTTCAAACATTTCTGGTATATGAATAACATGATGTTTTTCAATGGCAAAAATCAATGAATATTGTAAATGCACAAACAGTAATATCTCCACATTGCAAGGTGCAATTCTGAAATTTTTTGCTTTTTCCTGCTAATCCTAGCATGATAAAGAAGATTCAAAGAGAGTGAGATGCCAGCTCCTTTCATTCAGTCAGTAGCTTCAAACATTTCTGGTATATGAATAACATGATGTTTTTCAATGGCAAAAATCAATGAATATTGTAAATGCACAAACAGTAATATCTCCACATTGCAAGGTGCAATTCTGAAATTTTTTGCTTTTTCCTGCTAATCCTAGCATGATAAAGAAGATTCAAAGAGAGTGAGATGCCAGCTCCTTTCATTCAGTCAGTAGCTTCAAACATTTCTGGACGTTTTTCAAAGGCAAAAATCAATGAATATTGTAAATGCACAAACAGTAATATCTCCACATTGCAAGGTGCAATTCTGAAATTTTTTGCTTTTTCCTGCTAATCCTAGCATGATAAAGAAGATTCAAAGAGAGTGAGATGCCAGCTCCTTTCATTCAGTCAGTAGCTTCAAACATTTCTGGACGTTTTTCAATGGCAAAAATCAATGAATATTGTAAATGCACAAACATAATATCTCCACATTGCAAGGTGCAATTCTGAAATTTTTTGCTTTTTCCTGCTAATCCTAGCATGATAAAGAAGATTCAAAGAGAGTGAGATGCCAGCTCCTTTCATTCAGTCAGTAGCTTCAAACATTTCTGGACATTTTTCAATGGCAAAAATCAATGAATATTGTAAATGCACAAACAGTAATATCTCCACATTGCAATGTGCAATTCTGAAATTTTTTGCTTTTTCCTGCTAATCCTAGCATGATAAAGAAGATTCAAAGAGAGTGAGATGCCAGCTCCTTTCATTCAGTCAGTAGCTTCAAACATTTCTGGACGTTTTTCAATGGCAAAAATCAATGAATATTGTAAATGCACAAACAGTAATATCTCCACATTGCAAGGTGCAATTCTGAAATTTTTTGCTTTTTCCTGCTAATCCTAGCATGATAAAGAAGATTCAAAGAGAGTGAGATGCCAGCTCCTTTCATTCAGACAGTAGCTTCAAACATTTCTGGACGTTTTTCAATGGCAAAAATCAATGAATATTGTAAATGCACAAGCAGTAATATCTCCACATTGCAAGGTGCAATTCTGAAATTTTTTGCTTTTTCCTGCTCCTCTTAGCATGATAAAGAAGATTCAAAGAGAGTGAGATGCCAGCTCTTTTCATTCAGTCAGTAGCTTCAAACATTTCTGGTATATGAATAACATGATGTTTTTCAATGGCAAAAATCAATGAATATTGTAAATGCACAAACAGTAATTTCTCCGCATTGCAAGGTGCAATTCTGAAATTTTTTGCTTTTTCCTGCTAATCCTAGCATGATAAAGAAGATTCAAAGAGAGTGAGATGCCAGCTCCTTTCATTCAGTCAGTAGCTTCAAACATTTCTGGTATATGAATAACATGATGTTTTTCAATGGCAAAAATCAATGAATATTGTAAATGCACAAACAGTAATATCTCCACATTGCAAGGTGCAATTCTGAAATTTTTTGCTTTTTCCTGCTAATCCTAGCATGATAAAGAAGATTCAAAGAGAGTGAGATGCCAGCTCCTTTCATTCAGTCAGTAGCTTCAAACATTTCTGGTATATGAATAACATGATGTTTTTCAATGGCAAAAATCAATGAATATTGTAAATGCACAAACAGTAATTTCTCCGCATTGCAAGGTGCAATTCTGAAATTTTTTGCTTTTTCCTGCTCCTCTTAGCATGATAAAGAAGATTCAAAGAGAGTGAGATGCCAGCTCCTTTCATTCAGTCAGTTGCTTCAAACATTTCTGGACGTTTTTCAATGGCAAAAATCAATGAATATTGTAAATGCACAAACAGTAATTTCTCCGCATTGCAAGGTGCAATTCTGAAATTTTTTGCTTTCTCCTGCTAATCCTAGCATGATAAAGAAGATTCAAAGAGAGTGAGATGCCAGCTCCTTTCATTCAGTCAGTAGCTTAAAACATTTCTGGACGTTTTTCAATGGCAAAAATCAATGAATATTGTAAATGCACAAACAGTAATATCTCCACATTGCAAGGTGCAATTCTGAAATTTTTTGCTTTTTCCTGCTCCTCTTAGCATGATAAAGAAGATTCATAGAGAGTGAGATGCCAGCTCTTTTCATTCAGTCAGTAGCTTCAAACATTTCTGGTATATGAATAACATGATGTTTTTCAATGGCAAAAATCAATGAATATTGTAAATGCACAAACAGTAATTTCTCCGCATTGCAAGGTGCAATTCTGAAATTTTTTGCTTTTTCCTGCTAATCCTAGCATGATAAAGAAGATTCAAAGAGAGTGAGATGCCAGCTCCTTTCATTCAGTCAGTAGCTTCAAACATTTCTGGTATATGAATAACATGATGTTTTTCAATGGCAAAAATCAATGAATATTGTAAATGCACAAACAGTAATATCTCCACATTGCAAGGTGCAATTCTGAAATTTTTTGCTTTTTCCTGCTAATCCTAGCATGATAAAGAAGATTCAAAGAGAGTGAGATGCCAGCTCCTTTCATTCAGTCAGTAGCTTCAAACATTTCTGGTATATGAATAACATGATGTTTTTCAATGGCAAAAATCAATGAATATTGTAAATGCACAAACAGTAATATCTCCACATTGCAAGGTGCAATTCTGAAATTTTTTGCTTTTTCCTGCTAATCCTAGCATGATAAAGAAGATTCAAAGAGAGTGAGATGCCAGCTCCTTTCATTCAGTCAGTAGCTTCAAACATTTCTGGACGTTTTTCAAAGGCAAAAATCAATGAATATTGTAAATGCACAAACAGTAATATCTCCACATTGCAAGGTGCAATTCTGAAATTTTTTGCTTTTTCCTGCTAATCCTAGCATGATAAAGAAGATTCAAAGAGAGTGAGATGCCAGCTCCTTTCATTCAGTCAGTAGCTTCAAACATTTCTGGACGTTTTTCAATGGCAAAAATCAATGAATATTGTAAATGCACAAACATAATATCTCCACATTGCAAGGTGCAATTCTGAAATTTTTTGCTTTTTCCTGCTAATCCTAGCATGATAAAGAAGATTCAAAGAGAGTGAGATGCCAGCTCCTTTCATTCAGTCAGTAGCTTCAAACATTTCTGGACATTTTTCAATGGCAAAAATCAATGAATATTGTAAATGCACAAACAGTAATATCTCCACATTGCAAGGTGCAATTCTGAAATTTTTTGCTTTTTCCTGCTAATCCTAGCATGATAAAGAAGATTCAAAGAGAGTGAGATGCCAGCTCCTTTCATTCAGTCAGTAGCTTCAAACATTTCTGGACGTTTTTCAATGGCAAAAATCAATGAATATTGTAAATGCACAAACAGTAATATCTCCACATTCCAAGGTGCAATTCTGAAATTTTTTGCTTTTTCCTGCTAATCCTAGCATGATAAAGAAGATTCAAAGAGAGTGAGATGCCAGCTCCTTTCATTCAGACAGTAGCTTCAAACATTTCTGGACGTTTTTCAATGGCAAAAATCAATGAATATTGTAAATGCACAAGCAGTAATATCTCCACATTGCAAGGTGCAATTCTGAAATTTTTTGCTTTTTCCTGCTCCTCTTAGCATGATAAAGAAGATTCAAAGAGAGTGAGATGCCAGCTCTTTTCATTCAGTCAGTAGCTTCAAACATTTCTGGTATATGAATAACATGATGTTTTTCAATGGCAAAAATCAATGAATATTGTAAATGCACAAACAGTAATTTCTCCGCATTGCAAGGTGCAATTCTGAAATTTTTTGCTTTTTCCTGCTAATCCTAGCATGATAAAGAAGATTCAAAGAGAGGGAGATGCCAGCTCCTTTCATTCAGTCAGTAGCTTCAAACATTTCTGGTATATGAATAACATGATGTTTTTCAATGGCAAAAATCAATGAATATTGTAAATGCACAAACAGTAATATCTCCACATTGCAAGGTGCAATTCTGAAATTTTTTGCTTTTTCCTGCTAATCCTAGCATGATAAAGAAGATTCAAAGAGAGTGAGATGCCAGCTCCTTTCATTCAGTCAGTAGCTTCAAACATTTCTGGTATATGAATAACATGATATTTTTCAATGGCAAAAATCAATGAATATTGTAAATGCACAAACAGTAATATCTCCACATTGCAAGGTGCAATTCTGAAATTTTTTGCTTTTTCCTGCTAATCCTAGCATGATAAAGAAGATTCAAAGAGAGTGAGATGCCAGCTCCTTTCATTCAGTCAGTAGCTTCAAACATTTCTGGACGTTTTTCAATGGCAAAAATCAATGAATATTGTAAATGCACAAACAGTAATATCTCCACATTGCAAGGTGCAATTCTGAAATTTTTTGCTTTTTCCTGCTAATCCTAGCATGATAAAGAAGATTCAAAGAGAGTGAGATGTCAGCTCCTTTCATTCAGTCAGTAGCTTCAAACATTTCTGGACGTTTTTCAATTGCAAAAATCAATGAATATTGTAAATGCACAAACAGTAATTTCTCCGCATTGTAAGGTGCAATTCTGAAATTTTTTGCTTTTTCCTGCTAATCCTAGCATGATAAAGAAGATTCAAAGAGAGTGAGATGCCAGCTCCTTTCATTCAGTCAGTAGCTTCAAACATTTCTGGACGTTTTTCAATGGCAAAAATCAATGAATATTGTAAATGCACAAACAGTAATATCTCCACATTGCAAGGTGCAATTCTGAAATTTTTTGCTTTTTCCTGCTCCTCTTAGCATGATAAAGAAGATTCAAAGAGAGTGAGATGCCAGCTCTTTTCATTCAGTCAGTAGCTTCAAACATTTCTGGTATATGAATAACATGATGTTTTTCAATGGCAAAAATCAATGAATATTGTAAATGCACAAACAGTAATTTCTCCGCATTGCAAGGTGCAATTCTGAAATTTTTTGCTTTTTCCTGCTAATCCTAGCATGATAAAGAAGATTCAAAGAGAGTGAGATGCCAGCTCCTTTCATTCAGTCAGTAGCTTCGAACATTTCTGGTATATGAATAACATGATGTTTTTCAATGGCAAAAATCAATGAATATTGTAAATGCACAAACAGTAATATCTCCACATTGCAAGGTGCAATTCTGAAATTTTTTGCTTTTTCCTGCTAATCCTAGCATGATAAAGAAGATTCAAAGAGAGTGAGATGCCAGCTCCTTTCATTCAGTCAGTAGCTTCAAACATTTCTGGTATATGAATAACATGATGTTTTTCAATGGCAAAAATCAATGAATATTGTAAATGCACAAACAGTAATATCTCCACATTGCAAGGTGCAATTCTGAAATTTTTTGCTTTTTCCTGCTAATCCTAGCATGATAAAGAAGATTCAAAGAGAGTGAGATGCCAGCTCCTTTCATTCAGTCAGTAGCTTCAAACATTTCTGGTATATGAATAACATGATGTTTTTCAATGGCAAAAATCAATGAATATTGTAAATGCACAAACAGTAATATCTCCACATTGCAAGGTGCAATTCTGAAATTTTTTGCTTTTTCCTGCTAATCCTAGCATGATAAAGAAGATTCAAAGAGAGTGAGATGCCAGCTCCTTTCATTCAGTCAGTAGCTTCAAACATTTCTGGACGTTTTTCAATGGCAAAAATCAATGAATATTGTAAATGCACAAACAGTAATATCTCCACATTGCAAGGTGCAATTCTGAAATTTTTTGCTTTTTCCTGCTCCTCTTAACATGATAAAGAAGATTCAAAGAGAGTGAGATGCCAGCTCTTTTCATTCAGTCAGTAGATTCAAACATTTCTGGTATATGAATAACATGATGTTTTTCAATGGCAAAAATCAATGAATATTGTAAATGCACAAACAGTAATTTCTCCGCATTGCAAGGTGCAATTCTGAAATTTTTTGCTTTTTCCTGCTCCTCTTAGCATGATAAAGAAGATTCAAAGAGAGTGAGATGCCAGCTCCTTTCATTCAGTCAGTAGCTTCAAACATTTCTGGACGTTTTTCAATGGCAAAAATCAATGAATATTGTAAATGCACAAACAGTAATATCTCCACATTGCAAGGTGCAATTCTGAAATTTTTTTACTTTTTCCTGCTAATCCTAGCATGATAAAGAAGATTCAAAGAGAGTGAGATGCCAGCTCCTTTCATTCAGTCAGTAGCTTCAAACATTTCTGGACGTTTTTCAATGGCAAAAATCAATGAATATTGTAAATGCACAAACAGTAATATCTCCACATTGCAAGGTGCAATTCTGAAATTTTTTGCTTTTTCCTGCTCCTCTTAGCATGATAAAGAAGATTCAAAGAGAGTGAGATGCCAGCTCTTTTCATTCAGTCAGTAGCTTCAAACATTTCTGGTATATGAATAACATGATGTTTTTCAATGGCAAAAATCAATGAATATTGTAAATGCACAAACAGTAATTTCTCCGCATTGCAAGGTGCAATTCTGAAATTTTTTGCTTTTTCCTGCTCCTCTTAGCATGATAAAGAAGATTCAAAGAGAGTGAGATGCCAGCTCCTTTCATTCAGTCAGTAGCTTCAAACATTTCTGGACGTTTTTCAATGGCAAAAATCAATGAATATTGTAAATGCACAAACAGTAATTTCTCCGCATTGTAAGATGCAATTCTGAAATTTTTTGCTTTCTCCTGCAAATCCTAGCATGATAAAGAAGATTCAAAGAGAGTGAGATGCCAGCTCCTTTCATTCAGTCAGTAGCTTAAAACATTTCTGGACGTTTTTCAATGGCAAAAATCAATGAATATTGTAAATGCACAAACAGTAATATCTCCACATTGCAAGGTGCAATTCTGAAATTTTTTGCTTTTTCCTGCTCCTCTTAGCATGATAAAGAAGATTCATAGAGAGTGAGATGCCAGCTCTTTTCATTCAGTCAGTAGCTTCAAACATTTCTGGTATATGAATAACATGATGTTTTTCAATGGCAAAAATCAATGAATATTGTAAATGCACAAACAGTAATTTCTCCGCATTGCAAGGTGCAATTCTGAAATTTTTTGCTTTTTCCTGCTAATCCTAGCATGATAAAGAAGATTCAAAGAGAGTGAGATGCCAGCTCCTTTCATTCAGTCAGTAGCTTCAAACATTTCTGGTATATGAATAACATGATGTTTTTCAATGGCAAAAATCAATGAATATTGTAAATGCACAAACAGTAATATCTCCACATTGCAAGGTGCAATTCTGAAATTTTTTGCTTTTTCCTGCTAATCCTAGCATGATAAAGAAGATTCAAAGAGAGTGAGATGCCAGCTCCTTTCATTCAGTCAGTAGCTTCAAACATTTCTGTACGTTTTTCAATGGCAAAAATCAATGAATATTGTAAATGCACAAACAGTAATATCTCCACATTGCAAGGTGCAATTCTGAAATTTTTTGCTTTTTCCTGCTAATCCTAGCATGATAAAGAAGATTCAAAGAGAGTGAGATGCCAGCTCCTTTCATTCAGTCAGTAGCTTCAAACATTTCTGGACGTTTTTCAATGGCAAAAATCAATGAATATTGTAAATGCACAAACATAATATCTCCACATTGCAAGGTGCAATTCTGAAATTTTTTGCTTTTTCCTGCTAATCCTAGCATGATAAAGAAGATTCAAAGAGAGTGAGATGCCAGCTCCTTTCATTCAGTCAGTAGCTTCAAACATTTCTGGACATTTTTCAATGGCAAAAATCAATGAATATTGTAAATGCACAAACAGTAATATCTCCACATTGCAAGGTGCAATTCTGAAATTTTTTGCTTTTTCCTGCTAATCCTAGCATGATAAAGAAGATTCAAAGAGAGTGAGATGCCAGCTCCTTTCATTCAGTCAGTAGCTTCAAACATTTCTGGACGTTTTTCAATGGCAAAAATCAATGAATATTGTAAATGCACAAACAGTAATATCTCCACATTGCAAGGTGCAATTCTGAAATTTTTTGCTTTTTCCTGCTAATCCTAGCATGATAAAGAAGATTCAAAGAGAGTGAGATGCCAGCTCCTTTCATTCAGACAGTAGCTTCAAACATTTCTGGACGTTTTTCAATGGCAAAAATCAATGAATATTGTAAATGCACAAGCAGTAATATCTCCACATTGCAAGGTGCAATTCTGAAATTTTTTGCTTTTTCCTGCTCCTCTTAGCATGATAAAGAAGATTCAAAGAGAGTGAGATGCCAGCTCTTTTCATTCAGTCAGTAGCTTCAAACATTTCTGGTATATGAATAACATGATGTTTTTCAATGGCAAAAATCAATGAATATTGTAAATGCACAAACAGTAATTTCTCCGCATTGCAAGGTGCAATTCTGAAATTTTTTGCTTTTTCCTGCTAATCCTAGCATGATAAAGAAGATTCAAAGAGAGTGAGATGCCAGCTCCTTTCATTCAGTCAGTAGCTTCAAACATTTCTGGTATATGAATAACATGATGTTTTTCAATGGCAAAAATCAATGAATATTGTAAATGCACAAACAGTAATATCTCCACATTGCAAGGTGCAATTCTGAAATTTTTTGCTTTTTCCTGCTAATCCTAGCATGATAAAGAAGATTCAAAGAGAGTGAGATGCCAGCTCCTTTCATTCAGTCAGTAGCTTCAAACATTTCTGGTATATGAATAACATGATGTTTTTCAATGGCAAAAATCAATGAATATTGTAAATGCACAAACAGTAATATCTCCACATTGCAAGGTGCAATTCTGAAATTTTTTGCTTTTTCCTGCTAATCCTAGCATGATAAAGAAGATTCAAAGAGAGTGAGATGCCAGCTCCTTTCATTCAGTCAGTAGCTTCAAACATTTCTGGACGTTTTTCAATGGCAAAAATCAATGAATATTGTAAATGCACAAACAGTAATATCTCCACATTGCAAGGTGCAATTCTGAAATTTTTTGCTTTTTCCTGCTAATCCTAGCATGATAAAGAAGATTCAAAGAGAGTGAGATGTCAGCTCCTTTCATTCAGTCAGTAGCTTCAAACATTTCTGGACGTTTTTCAATTGCAAAAATCAATGAATATTGTAAATGCACAAACAGTAATTTCTCCGCATTGTAAGGTGCAATTCTGAAATTTTTTGCTTTTTCCTGCTAATCCTAGCATGATAAAGAAGATTCAAAGAGAGTGAGATGCCAGCTCCTTTCATTCAGTCAGTAGCTTCAAACATTTCTGGACGTTTTTCAATGGCAAAAATCAATGAATATTGTAAATGCACAAACAGTAATATCTCCACATTGCAAGGTGCAATTCTGAAATTTTTTGCTTTTTCCTGCTCCTCTTAGCATGATAAAGAAGATTCAAAGAGAGTGAGATGCCAGCTCTTTTCATTCAGTCAGTAGCTTCAAACATTTCTGGTATATGAATAACATGATGTTTTTCAATGGCAAAAATCAATGAATATTGTAAATGCACAAACAGTAATTTCTCCGCATTGCAAGGTGCAATTCTGAAATTTTTTGCTTTTTCCTGCTAATCCTAGCATGATAAAGAAGATTCAAAGAGAGTGAGATGCCAGCTCCTTTCATTCAGTCAGTAGCTTCAAACATTTCTGGTATATGAATAACATGATGTTTTTCAATGGCAAAAATCAATGAATATTGTAAATGCACAAACAGTAATATCTCCACATTGCAAGGTGCAATTCTGAAATTTTTTGCTTTTTCCTGCTAATCCTAGCATGATAAAGAAGATTCAAAGAGAGTGAGATGCCAGCTCCTTTCATTCAGTCAGTAGCTTCAAACATTTCTGGTATATGAATAACATGATGTTTTTCAATGGCAAAAATCAATGAATATTGTAAATGCACAAACAGTAATATCTCCACATTGCAAGGTGCAATTCTGAAATTTTTTGCTTTTTCCTGCTAATCTTAGCATGATAAAGAAGATTCAAAGAGAGTGAGATGCCAGCTCCTTTCATTCAGTCAGTAGCTTCAAACATTTCTGGACGTTTTTCAATGGCAAAAATCAATGAATATTGTAAATGCACAAACAGTAATATCTCCACATTGCAAGGTGCAATTCTGAAATTTTTTGCTTTTTCCTGCTAATCCTAGCATGATAAAGAAGATTCAAAGAGAGTGAGATGCCAGCTCCTTTCATTCAGTCAGTAGCTTCAAACATTTCTGGACATTTTTCAATGGCAAAAATCAATGAATATTGTAAATGCACAAACAGTAATATCTCCACATTGCAAGGTGCAATTCTGAAATTTTTTGCTTTTTCCTGCTAATCCTAGCATGATAAAGAAGATTCAAAGAGAGTGAGATGCCAGCTCCTTTCATTCAGTCAGTAGCTTCAAACATTTCTGGACGTTTTTCAATGGCAAAAATCAATGAATATTGTAAATGCACAAACAGTAATATCTCCACATTGCAAGGTGCAATTCTGAAATTTTTTGCTTTTTCCTGCTAATCCTAGCATGATAAAGAAGATTCAAAGAGAGTAAGATGCCAGCTCCTTTCATTCAGTCAGTAGCTTCAAACATTTCTGGACGTTTTTCAATGGCAAAAATCAATGAATATTGTAAATGCACAAACAGTAATATCTCCACATTGCAAGGTGCAATTCTGAAATTTTTTGCTTTTTCCTGCTAATCCTAGCATGATAAAGAAGATTCAAAGAGAGTGAGATGCCAGCTCCTTTCATTCAGTCAGTAGCTTCAAACATTTCTGGACGTTTTTCAATGGCAAAAATCAATCAATATTGTAAATGCACAAACAGTAATATCTCCACATTGCAAGGTGCAATTCTGAAATTTTTTGCTTTTTCCTGCTCCTCTTAGCATGATAAAGAAGATTCAAAGAGAGTGAGATGCCAGCTCTTTTCATTCAGTCAGTAGCTTCAAACATTTCTGGTATATGAATAACATGATGTTTTTCAATGGCAAAAATCAATGAATATTGTAAATGCACAAACAGTAATATCTCCACATTCCAAGGTGAAATTCTGAAATGTTTTGCTTTTTCCTGCTAATCCTAGCATGATAAAGAAGATTCAAAGAGAGTGAGATGCCAGCTCCTTTCATTCAGTCAGTAGCTTCAAACATTTCTGGACGTTTTTCAATGGCAAAAATCAATGAATATTGTAAATGCACAAACAGTAATATCTCCACATTGCAAGGTGCAATTCTGAAATTTTTTGCTTTTTCCTGCTAATCCTAGCATGATAAAGAAGATTCAAAGAGAGTGAGATGCCAGCTCCTTTCATTCAGTCAGTAGCTTCAAACATTTCTGGACGTTTTTCAATGGCAAAAATCAATGAATATTGTAAATGCACAAACAGTAATATCTCCACATTGCAAGGTGCAATTCTGAAATTTTTTGCTTTTTCCTGCTAATCCTAGCATGATAAAGAAGATTCAAAGAGAGTGAGATGCCAGCTCCTTTCATTCAGTCAGTAGCTTCAAACATTTCTGGTATATGAATAACATGATGTTTTTCAATGGCAAAAATCAATGAATATTGTAAATGCACAAACAGTAATTTCTCCGCATTGCAAGGTGCAATTCTGAAATTTTTTGCTTTTTCCTGCTAATCCTAGCATGATAAAGAAGATTCAAAGAGAGTGAGATGCCAGCTCCTTTCATTCAGTCAGTAGCTTCAAACATTTCTGGTATATGAATAACATGATGTTTTTCAATGGCAAAAATCAATGAATATTGTAAATGCACAAACAGTAATATCTCCACATTGCAAGGTGCAATTCTGAAATTTTTTGCTTTTTCCTGCTAATCCTAGCATGATAAAGAAGATTCAAAGAGAGTGAGATGCCAGCTCCTTTCATTCAGTCAGTAGCTTCAAACATTTCTGGTATATGAATAACATGATGTTTTTCAATGGCAAAAATCAATGAATATTGTAAATGCACAAACAGTAATATCTCCACATTGCAAGGTGCAATTCTGAAATTTTTTGCTTTTTCCTGCTAATCCTAGCATGATAAAGAAGATTCAAAGAGAGTGAGATGCCAGCTCCTTTCATTCAGTCAGTAGCTTCAAACATTTCTGGACGTTTTTCAATGGCAAAAATCAATGAATATTGTAAATGCACAAACAGTAATATCTCCACATTGCAAGGTGCAATTCTGAAATTTTTTGCTTTTTCCTGCTAATCCTAGCATGATAAAGAAGATTCAAAGAGAGTGAGATGCCAGCTCCTTTCATTCAGTCAGTAGCTTCAAACATTTCTGGACGTTTTTCAATGGCAAAAATCAATGAATATTGTAAATGCACAAACAGTAATATCTCCACATTGCAAGGTGCAATTCTGAAATTTTTTGCTTTTTCCTGCTAATCCTAGCATGATAAAGAAGATTCAAAGAGAGTGAGATGCCAGCTCCTTTCATTCAGTCAGTAGCTTCAAACATTTCTGGATGTTTTTCAATGGCAAAAATCAATGAATATTGTAAATGCACAAACAGTAATATCTCCACATTGCAAGGTGCAATTCTGAAATTTTTTGCTTTTTCCTGCTAATCCTAGCATGATAAAGAAGATTCAAAGAGAGTAAGATGCCAGCTCCTTTCATTCAGTCAGTAGCTTCAAACATTTCTGGACGTTTTTCAATGGCAAAAATCAATGAATATTGTAAATGCACAAACAGTAATATCTCCACATTGCAAGGTGCAATTCTGAAATTTTTTGCTTTTTCCTGCTAATCCTAGCATGATAAAGAAGATTCAAAGAGAGTGAGATGCCAGCTCCTTTCATTCAGTCAGTAGCTTCAAACATTTCTGGACGTTTTTCAATGGCAAAAATCAATCAATATTGTAAATGCACAAACAGTAATATCTCCACATTGCAAGGTGCAATTCTGAAATTTTTTGCTTTTTCCTGCTCCGCTTAGCATGATAAAGAAGATTCAAAGAGAGTGAGATGCCAGCTCTTTTCATTCAGTCAGTAGCTTCAAACATTTCTGGTATATGAATAACATGATGTTTTTCAATGGCAAAAATCAATGAATATTGTAAATGCACAAACAGTAATATCTCCACATTCCAAGGTGCAATTCTGAAATGTTTTGCTTTTTCCTGCTAATCCTAGCATGATAAAGAAGATTCAAAAAGAGTGAGATGCCAGCTCCTTTCATTCAGTCAGTAGCTTCAAACATTTCTGGACGTTTTTCAATGGCAAAAATCAATGAATATTGTAAATGCACAAACAGTAATATCTCCACATTGCAAGGTGCAATTCTGAAATTTTTTGCTTTTTCCTGCTAATCCTAGCATGATAAAGAAGATTCAAAGAGAGTGAGATGCCAGCTCCTTTCATTCAGTCAGTAGCTTCAAACATTTCTGGACGTTTTTCAATGGCAAAAATCAATGAATATTGTAAATGCACAAACAGTAATATCTCCACATTGCAAGGTGCAATTCTGAAATTTTTTGCTTTTTCCTGCTAATCCTAGCATGATAAAGACGATTCAAAGAGAGTGAGATGCCAGCTCCTTTCATTCAGTCAGTAGCTTCAAACATTTCTGGTATATGAATAACATGATGTTTTTCAATGGCAAAAATCAATGAATATTGTAAATGCACAAACAGTAATATCTCCACATTGCAAGGTGCAATTCTGAAATTTTTGCTTTTTCCTGCTCCTCTTAGCATGATAAAGAAGATTCAAAGAGAGTGAGATGCCAGCTCTTTTCATTCAGTCAGTAGCTTCAAACATTTCTGGTATATGAATAACATGATGTTTTTCAATGGCAAAAATCAATGAATATTGTAAATGCACAAACAGTAATTTCTCCGCATTGCAAGGTGCAATTCTGAAATTTTTTGCTTTTTCCTGCTAATCCTAGCATGATAAAGAAGATTCAAAGAGAGTGAGATGCCAGCTCCTTTCATTCAGTCAGTAGCTTCAAACATTTCTGGACGTTTTTCAATGGCAAAAATCAATGAATATTGTAAATGCACAAACAGTAATATCTCCACATTGCAAGGTGCAATTCTGAAATTTTTTGCTTTTTCCTGCTAATCCTAGCATGATAAAGAAGATTCAAAGAGAGTGAGATGCCAGCTCCTTTCATTCAGTCAGTAGCTTCAAACATTTCTGGACGTTTTTCAATGGCAAAAATCAATGAATATTGTAAATGCACAAACAGTAATATCTCCACATTGCAAGGTGCAATTCTGAAATTTTTTGCTTTTTCCTGCTCCTCTTAGCATGATAAAGAAGATTCAAAGAGAGTGAGATGCCAGCTCTTTTCATTCAGTCAGTAGCTTCAAACATTTCTGGTATATGAATAACATGATGTTTTTCAATGGCAAAAATCAATGAATATTGTAAATGCACAAACAGTAATATCTCCACATTGCAAGGTGCAATTCTGAAATTTTTTGCTTTTTCCTGCTCCTCTTAGCATGATAAAGAAGATTCAAAGAGAGTGAGATGCCAGCTCTTTTCATTCAGTCAGTAGCTTCAAACATTTCTGGTATATGAATAACATGATGTTTTTCAATGGCAAAAATCAATGAATATTGTAAATGCACAAACAGTAATATCTCCACATTGCAAGGTGCAATTCTGAAATTTTTTGCTTTTTCCTGCTCCTCTTAGCATGATAAAGAAGATTCAAAGAGAGTGAGATGCCAGCTCTTTTCATTCAGTCAGTAGCTTCAAACATTTCTGGTATATGAATAACATGATGTTTTTCAATGGCAAAAATCAATGAATATTGTAAATGCACAAACAGTAATATCTCCACATTGCAAGGTGCAATTCTGAAATTTTTTGCTTTTTCCTGCTCCTCTTAGCATGATAAAGAAGATTCAAAGAGAGTGAGATGCCAGCTCTTTTCATTCAGTCAGTAGCTTCAAACATTTCTGGTATATGAATAACGATGTTTTTCAATGGCAAAAATCAATGAATATTGTAAATGCACAAACAGTAATTTCTCCGCATTGCAAGGTGCAATTCTGAAATTTTTTGCTTTTTCCTGCTCCTCTTAGCATGATAAAGAAGATTCAAAGAGAGTGAGATGCCAGCTCCTTTCATTCAGTCAGTAGCTTCAAACATTTCTGGACATTTTTCAATGGCAAAAATCAATGAATATTGTAAATGCACAAACAGTAATATCTCCACATTGCAAGGTGCAATTCTGAAATTTTTTGCTTTTTCCTGCTCCTCTTAGCATGATAAAGAAGATTCAAAGAGAGTGAGATGCCAGCTCTTTTCATTCAGTCAGTAGCTTCAAACATTTCTGGTATATGAATAACGATGTTTTTCAATGGCAAAAATCAATGAATATTGTAAATGCACAAACAGTAATTTCTCCGCATTGCAAGGTGCAATTCTGAAATTTTTTGCTTTTTCCTGCTCCTCTTAGCATGATAAAGAAGATTCAAAGAGAGTGAGATGCCAGCTCCTTTCATTCAGTCAGTAGCTTCAAACATTTCTGGACATTTTTCAATGGCAAAAATCAATGAATATTGTAAATGCACAAACAGTAATATCTCCACATTGCAAGGTGCAATTCTGAAATTTTTTGCTTTTTCCTGCTCCTCTTAGCATGATAAAGAAGATTCAAAGAGAGTGAGATGCCAGCTCTTTTCATTCAGTCAGTAGCTTCAAACATTTCTGGTATATGAATAACATGATGTTTTTCAATGGCAAAAATCAATGAATATTGTAAATGCACAAACAGTAATTTCTCCGCATTGCAAGGTGCAATTCTGAAATTTTTTGCTTTTTCCTGCTAATCCTAGCATGATAAAGAAGATTCAAAGAGAGTGAGATGCCAGCTCCTTTCATTCAGTCAGTAGCTTCAAACATTTCTGGTATATGAATAACATGATGTTTTTCAATGGCAAAAATCAATGAATATTGTAAATGCACAAACAGTAATATCTCCAGATTGCAAGGTGCAATTCTGAAATTTTTTGCTTTTTCCTGCTAATCCTAGCATGATAAAGAAGATTCAAAGAGAGTGAGATGCCAGCTCCTTTCATTCATTCAGTAGCTTCAAACATTTCTGGACGTTTTTCAATGGCAAAAATCAATGAATATTGTAAATGCACAAACAGTAATATCTCCACATTGCAAGGTGCAATTCTGAAATTTTTTGCTTTTTCCTGCTAATCCTAGCATGATAAAGAAGATTCAAAGAGAGTGAGATGCCAGCTCCTTTCATTCAGTCAGTAGCTTCAAACATTTCTGGACGTTTTTCAATGGCAAAAATCAATGAATATTGTAAATGCACAAACAGTAATATCTCCACATTGCAAGGTGCAATTCTGAAATTTTTTGCTTTTTCCTGCTAATCCTAGCATGATAAAGAAGATACAAAGAGAGTGAGATGCCAGCTCCTTTCATTCAGTCAGTAGCTTCAAACATTTCTGGACGCTTTTCAATGGCAAAAATCAATGAATATTGTAAATGCACAAACAGTAATATCTCCACATTGCAAGGTGCAATTCTGAAATTTTTTGCTTTTTCCTGCTAATCCTAGCATGATAAAGAAGATTCAAAGAGAGTGAGATGCCAGCTCCTTTCATTCAGTCAGTAGCTTCAAACATTTCTGGACGTTTTTCAATGGCAAAAATCAATGAATATTGTAAATGCACAAACAGTAATATCTCCACATTGCAAGGTGCAATTCTGAATCTTTTTGCTTTTTCCTGCTCCTCTTAGCATGATAAAGAAGATTCAAAGAGAGTGAGATGCCAGCTCTTTTCATTCAGTCAGTAGCTTCAAACATTTCTGGTATATGAATAACATGATGTTTTTCAATGGCAAAAATCAATGAATATTGTAAATGCACAAACAGTAATTTCTCCGCATTGCAAGGTGCAATTCTGAAATTTTTTGCTTTTTCCTGCTAATCCTAGCATGATAAAGAAGATTCAAAGAGAGTGAGATGCCAGCTCCTTTCATTCAGTCAGTAGCTTCAAACATTTCTGGTATATGAATAACATGATGTTTTTCAATGGCAAAAATCAATGAATATTGTAAATGCACAAACAGTAATATCTCCAGATTGCAAGGTGCAATTCTGAAATTTTTTGCTTTTTCCTGCTAATCCTAGCATGATAAAGAAGATTCAAAGAGAGTGAGATGCCAGCTCCTTTCATTCATTCAGTAGCTTCAAACATTTCTGGACGTTTTTCAATGGCAAAAATCAATGAATATTGTAAATGCACAAACAGTAATATCTCCACATTGCAAGGTGCAATTCTGAAATTTTTTGCTTTTTCCTGCTAATCCTAGCATGATAAAGAAGATTCAAAGAGAGTGAGATGCCAGCTCCTTTCATTCAGTCAGTAGCTTCAAACATTTCTGGACGTTTTTCAATGGCAAAAATCAATGAATATTGTAAATGCACAAACAGTAATATCTCCACATTGCAAGGTGCAATTCTGAAATTTTTTGCTTTTTCCTGCTAATCCTAGCATGATAAAGAAGATACAAAGAGAGTGAGATGCCAGCTCCTTTCATTCAGTCAGTAGCTTCAAACATTTCTGGACGCTTTTCAATGGCAAAAATCAATGAATATTGTAAATGCACAAACAGTAATATCTCCACATTGCAAGGTGCAATTCTGAAATTTTTTGCTTTTTCCTGCTAATCCTAGCATGATAAAGAAGATTCAAAGAGAGTGAGATGCCAGCTCCTTTCATTCAGTCAGTAGCTTCAAACATTTCTGGACGTTTTTCAATGGCAAAAATCAATGAATATTGTAAATGCACAAACAGTAATATCTCCACATTGCAAGGTGCAATTCTGAATCTTTTTGCTTTTTCCTGCTCCTCTTAGCATGATAAAGAAGATTCAAAGAGAGTGAGATGCCAGCTCTTTTCATTCAGTCAGTAGCTTCAAACATTTCTGGTATATGAATAACATGATGTTTTTCAATGGCAAAAATCAAGGAATATTGTAAATGCACAAACAGCAATATCTCCACATTCCAAGGTGCAATTCTGAAATTTTTTGCTTTTTCCTGCTAATCCTAGCATGATAAAGAAGATTCAAAGAGAGTGAGATGCCAGCTCCTTTCATTCAGTCAGTAGCTTCAAACATTTCTGGACGTTTTTCAATGGCAAAAATCAATGAATATTGTAAATGCACAAACAGTAATATCTCCACATTGCAAGGTGCAATTCTGAAATTTTTTGCTTTTTCCTGCTAATCCTAGCATGATAAAGAAGATTCAAAGAGAGTGAGATGCCAGCTCCTTTCATTCAGTCAGTAGCTTCAAACATTTCTGGACGTTTTTCAATGGCAAAAATCAATGAATATTGTAAATGCACAAACAGTAATATCTCCACATTGCAAGGTGCAATTCTGAAATTTTTTGCTTTTTCCTGCTAATCCTAGCATGATAAAGAAGATTCAAAGAGAGTGAGATGCCAGCTCCTTTCATTCAGTCAGTAGCTTCAAACATTTCTGGACGTTTTTCAATGGCAAAAATCAATGAATATTGTAAATGCACAAACAGTAATATCTCCACATTGCAAGGTGCAATTCTGAAATTTTTTGCTTTTTCCTGCTAATCCTAGCATGATAAAGAAGATTCAAAGAGAGTGAGATGCCAGCTCCTTTCATTCAGTCAGTAGCTTCAAACATTTCTGGTATATGAATAACATGTTGTTTTTCAATGGCAAAAATCAATGAATATTGTAAATGCACAAACAGTAATATCTCCACATTGCAAGGTGCAATTCTGAAATTTTTTGCTCTTTCCTGCTCCACTAAGCATGATAAAGAAGATTCAAAGAGAGTGAGATGCCAGCTCTTTTCATTCAGTCAGTAGCTTCAAACATTTCTGGTATATGAATAACATGATGTTTTTCAATGGCAAAAATCAATGAATATTGTAAATGCACAAACAGTAATTTCTCCGCATTGCAAGGTGCAATTCTGAAATTTTTTGCTTTTTCCTGCTAATCCTAGCATGATAAAGAAGATTCAAAGAGAGTGAGATGCCAGCTCCTTTCATTCAGTCAGTAGCTTCAAACATTTCTGGACATTTTTCAATGGCAAAAATCAATGAATATTGTAAATGCACAAACAGTAATATCTCCACATTGCAAGGTGCAATTCTGAAATTTTTTGCTTTTTCCTGCTAATCCTAGCAAGATAAAGAAGATTCAAAGAGAGTGAGATGCCAGCTCCTTTCATTCAGTCAGTAGCTTCAAACATTTCTGGACGTTTTTCAATGGCAAAAATCAATGAATATTGTAAATGCACAAACAGTAATATCTCCACATTGCAAGGTGCAATTCTGAAATTTTTTGCTTTTTCCTGCTCCTCTTAGCATGATAAAGAAGATTCAAAGAGAGTGAGATGCCAGCTCTTTTCATTCAGTCAGTAGCTTCAAACATTTCTGGTATATGAATAACATGATGTTTTTCAATGGCAAAAATCAATGAATATTGTAAATGCACAAACAGTAATTTCTCCGCATTGCAAGGTGCAATTCTGAAATTTTTTGCTTTTTCCTGCTAATCCTAGCATGATAAAGAAGATTCAAAGAGAGTGAGATGCCAGCTCCTTTCATTCAGTCAGTAGCTTCAAACATTTCTGGACGTTTTTCAATGGCAAAAATCAATGAATATTGTAAATGCACAAACAGTAATATCTCCACATTGCAAGGTGCAATTCTGAAATTTTTTGCTTTTTCCTGCTCCTCTTTGCATGATAAAGAAGATTCAAAGAGAGTGAGATGCCAGCTCTTTTCATTCAGTCAGTAGCTTCAAACATTTCTGGTATATGAATAACATGATGTTTTTCAATGGCAAAAATCAATGAATATTGTAAATGCACAAACAGTAATATCTCCACATTGCAAGCTGCAATTCTGAAATTCTTTGCTTTTTCCTGCTCCACTTAGCATGATAAAGAAGATTCAAAGAGAGTGAGATGCCAGCTCCTTTCATTCAGTCAGTAGCTTCAAACATTTCTGGACGTTTTTCAATGGCAAAAATCAATGAATATTGTAAATGCACAAACAGTAATATCTCCACATTGCAAGGTGCAATTCTGAAATTTTTTGCTTTTTCCTGCTAATCCTAGCATGATAAAGAAGATTCAAAGAGAGTGAGATGCCAGCTCCTTTCATTCAGTCAGTAGCTTCAAACATTTCTGGACGTTTTTCAATGGCAAAAATCAATGAATATTGTAAATGCACAAACAGTAATATCTCCACATTGCAAGGTGCAATTCTGAAATTTTTTGCTTTTTCCTGCTCCTCTTAGCATGATAAAGAAGATTCAAAGAGAGTGAGATGCCAGCTCTTTTCATTCAGTCAGTAGCTTCAAACATTTCTGGTATATGAATAACATGATGTTTTTCAATGGCAAAAATCAATGAATATTGTAAATGCACAAACAGTAATATCTCCACATTGCAAGGTGCAATTCTGAAATTTTTTGATTTTTCCTGCTAATCCTAGCATGATAAAGAAGATTCAAAGAGAGTGAGATGCCAGCTCCTTTCATTCAGTCAGTAGCTTCAAACATTTCTGGACGTTTTTCAATGGCAAAAATCAATGAATATTGTAAATGCACAAACAGTAATATCTCCACATTGCAAGGTGCAATTCTAAAATTTTTTGCTTTTTCCTGCTAATCCTAGCATGATAAAGAAGATTCAAAGAGAGTGAGATGCCAGCTCCTTTCATTCAGTCAGTAGCTTCAAACATTTCTGGACGTTTTTCTATGGCAAAAATCAATGAATATTGTAAATGCACAAACAGTAATATCTCCACATTGCAACGTGCAATTCTGAAATTTTTTGCTTTTTCCTGCTAATCCTAGCATGATAAAGAAGATTCAAAGAGAGTGAGATGCCAGCTCCTTTCATTCAGTCAGTAGCTTCAAACATTTCTGGACGTTTTTCAATGGCAAAAATCAATGAATATTGTAAATGCACAAACAGTAATATCTCCACATTGCAAGGTGCAATTCTGAAATTTTTTGCTTTTTCCTGCTAATCCTAGCATGATAAAGAAGATTCAAAGAGAGTGAGATGCCAGCTCCTTTCATTCAGTCAGTAGCTTCAAACATTTCTGGTATATGAATAACATGATGTTTTTCAATGGCAAAAATCAATGAATATTGTAAATGCACAAACAGTAATATCTCCACATTGCAAGGTGCAATTCTGAAATTTTTTGCTTTTTCCTGCTCCTCTTAGCATGATAAAGAAGATTCAAAGAGAGTGAGATGCCAGCTCTTTTCATTCAGTCAGTAGCTTCAAACATTTCTGGTATATGAATAACATGATGTTTTTCAATGGCAAAAATCAATGAATATTGTAAATGCACAAACAGTAATTTCTCCGCATTGCAAGGTGCAATTCTGAAATTTTTTGCTTTTTCCTGCTAATCCTAGCATGATAAAGAAGATTCAAAGAGAGTGAGATGCCAGCTCCTTTCATTCAGTCAGTAGCTTCAAACATTTCTGGACGTTTTTCAATGGCAAAAATCAATGAATATTGTAAATGCACAAACAGTAATATCTCCACATTGCAAGGTGCAATTCTGAAATTTTTTGCTTTTTCCTGCTCCTCTTAGCATGATAAAGAATATTCAAAGAGAGTGAGATGCCAGCTCTTTTCATTCAGTCAGTAGCTTCAAACATTTCTGGTATATGAATAACATGATGTTTTTCAATGGCAAAAATCAATGAATATTGTAAATGCACAAACAGTAATATCTCCACATTGCAAGGTGCAATTCTGAAATTTTTTGCTTTTTCCTGCTCCACTTAGCATGATAAAGAAGATTCAAAGAGAGTGAGATGCCAGCTCCTTTCATTCAGTCAGTAGCTTCAAACATTTCTGGACGTTTTTCAATGGCAAAAATCAATGAATAATGTAAATGCACAAACAGTAATATCTCCACATTGCAAGGTGCAATTCTGAAATTTTTTGCTTTTTCCTGCTAATCCTAGCATGATAAAGAAGATTCAAAGAGGGTGAGATGCCAGCTCCTTTCATACAGTCAGTAGCTTGAAACATTTCTGGACGTTTTTCAATGGCAAAAATCAATGAATATTGTAAATGCACAAACAGTAATATCTCCACATTGCAAGGTGCAATTCTGAAATTTTTTGCTGTTTCCTGCTCCTCTTAGCATGATAAAGAAGATTCAAAGAGAATGAGATGCCAGCTCTTTTCATTCAGTCAGTAGCTTCAAACATTTCTGGTATATGAATAACATGATGTTTTTCAATGGCAAAAATCAATGAATATTGTAAATGCACAAACAGTAATATCTCCATATTGCAAGGTGCAATTCTGAAATTTTTTGCTTTTTCCTGCTAATCCTAGCATGATAAAGAAGATTCAAAGAGAGTGAGATGCCAGCTCTTTTCATTCAGTCAGTAGCTTCAAACATTTCTGGTATATGAATAACATGATGTTTTTCAATGGCAAAAATCAATGAATATTGTAAATGCACAAACAGTAATATCTCCACATTGCAAGCTGCAATTCTGAAATTTTTTGCTTTTTCCTGCTCCACTTAGCATGATAAAGAAGATTCAAAGAGAGTGAGATGCCAGCTCCTTTCATTCAGTCAGTAGCTTCAAACATTTCTGGACGTTTTTCAATGGCAAAAATCAATGAATATTGTAAATGCACAAACAGTAATATCTCCACATTGCAAGGTGCAATTCTGAAATTTTTTGCTTTTTCCTGCTAATCCTAGCATGATAAAGAAGATTCAAAGAGGGTGAGATGCCAGCTCCTTTCATACAGTCAGTAGCTTGAAACATTTCTGGACGTTTTTCAATGGCAAAAATCAATGAATATTGTAAATGCACAAACAGTAATATCTCCACATTGCAAGGTGCAATTCTGAAATTTTTTGCTGTTTCCTGCTCCTCTTAGCATGATAAAGAAGATTCAAAGAGAATGAGATGCCAGCTCTTTTCATTCAGTCAGTAGCTTCAAACATTTCTGGTATATGAATAACATGATGTTTTTCAATGGCAAAAATCAATGAATATTGTAAATGCACAAACAGTAATATCTCCATATTGCAAGGTGCAATTCTGAAATTTTTTGCTTTTTCCTGCTAATCCTAGCATGATAAAGAAGATTCAAAGAGAGTGAGATGCCAGCTCTTTTCATTCAGTCAGTAGCTTCAAACATTTCTGGTATATGAATAACATGATGTTTTTCAATGGCAAAAATCAATGAATATTGTAAATGCACAAACAGTAATATCTCCACATTGCAAGGTGCAATTCTGAAATTTTTTGCTTTTTCCTGCTAATCCTAGCATGATAAAGAAGATTCAAAGAGAGTGAGATGCCAGCTCCTTTCATTCAGTCAGTAGCTTCAAACATTTCTGGACGTTTTTCAATGGCAAAAATCAATGAATATTGTAAATGCACAAACAGTAATATCTCCACATTGCAAGGTGCAATTCTGAAATTTTTTGCTTTTTCCTGCTCCTCTTAGCATGATAAAGAAGATTCAAAGAGAGTGAGATGCCAGCTCTTTTCATTCAGTCAGTAGCTTCAAACATTTCTGGTATATGAATAACATGATGTTTTTCAATGGCAAAAATCAATGAATATTGTAAATGCACAAACAGTAATATCTCCACATTGCAAGGTGCAATTCTGAAATTTTTTGCTTTTTCCTGCTAATCCTAGCATGATAAAGAAGATTCAAAGAGAGTGAGATGCCAGCTCCTTTCATTCAGTCAGTAGCTTCAAACATTTCTGGACGTTTTTCAATGGCAAAAATCAATGAATATTGTAAATGCACAAACAGTAATATCTCCACATTGCAAGGTGCAATTCTAAAATTTTTTGCTTTTTCCTGCTAATCCTAGCATGATAAAGAAGATTCAAAGAGAGTGAGATGCCAGCTCCTTTCATTCAGTCAGTAGCTTCAAACATTTCTGGACGTTTTTCAATGGCAAAAATCAATGAATATTGTAAATGCACAAACAGTAATATCTCCACATTGCAACGTGCAATTCTGAAATTTTTTGCTTTTTCCTGCTAATCCTAGCATGATAAAGAAGATTCAAAGAGAGTGAGATGCCAGCTCCTTTCATTCAGTCAGTAGCTTCAAACATTTCTGGACGTTTTTCAATGGCAAAAATCAATGAATATTGTAAATGCACAAACAGTAATATCTCCACATTGCAAGGTGCAATTCTGAAATTTTTTGCTTTTTCCTGCTAATCCTAGCATGATAAAGAAGATTCAAAGAGAGTGAGATGCCAGCTCCTTTCATTCAGTCAGTAGCTTCAAACATTTCTGGTATATGAATAACATGATGTTTTTCAATGGCAAAAATCAATGAATATTGTAAATGCACAAACAGTAATATCTCCACATTGCAAGGTGCAATTATGAAATTTTTTGCTTTTTCCTGCTCCTCTTAGCATGATAAAGAAGATTCAAAGAGAGAGAGATGCCAGCTCTTTTCATTCAGTCAGTAGCTTCAAACATTTCTGGTATACGAATAACATGATGTTTTTCAATGGCAAAAATCAATGAATATTGTAAATGCACAAACAGTAATTTCTCCGCATTGCAAGGTGCAATTCTGAAATTTTTTGCTTTTTCCTGCTAATCCTAGCATGATAAAGAAGATTAAAAGAGAGTGAGATGCCAGCTCCTTTCATTCAGTCAGTAGCTTCAAACATTTCTGGACGTTTTTCAATGGCAAAAATCAATGAATATTGTAAATGCACAAACAGTAATATCTCCACATTGCAAGGTGCAATTCTGAAATTTTTTGCTTTTTCCTGCTAATCCTAGCATGATAAAGAAGATTCAAAGAGAGTGATATGCCAGCTCCTTTCATTCAGTCAGTAGCTTCAAACATTTCTGGACGTTTTTCAATGGCAAAAATCAATGAATATTGTAAATGCACAAACAGTAATATCTCCACATTGCAAGGTGCAATTCTGAAATTTTTTGCTTTTTCCTGCTAATCCTAGCATGATAAAGAAGATTCAAAGAGAGTGACATGCCAGCTCCTTTCATTCAGTCAGTAGCTTCAAACATTTCTGGACGTTTTTCAATGGCAAAAATCAATGAATATTGTAAATGCACAAACAGTAATATCTCCACATTGCAAGGTGCAATTCTGAAATTTTTTGCTTTTTCCTGCTAATCCTAGCATGATAAAGAAGATTCAAAGAGAGTGAGATGCCAGCTCCTTTCATTCAGTCAGTAGCTTCAAACATTTCTGGACGTTTTTCAATGGCAAAAATCAATGAATATTGTAAATGCACAAACAGTAATATCTCCACATTGCAAGGTGCAATTCTGAATTTTTTTAATTTTCCTGCTCCTCTTAGCATGATAAAGAAGATTCAAAGAGAGTGAGATGCCAGCTCTTTTCATTCAGTCAGTAGCTTCAAACATTTCTGGTATACGAATAACATGATGTTTTTCAATGGCAAAAATCAATGAATATTGTAAATGCACAAACAGTAATATCTCCACATTGCAAGGTGCAATTCTGAAATTTTTTGCTTTTTCCTGCTCCTCTTAGCATGATAAAGAAGATTCAAAGAGAGTGAGATGCCAGCTCTTTTCATTCAGTCAGTAGCTTCAAACATTTCTGGTATATGAATAACATGATGTTTTTCAATGGCAAAAATCAATGAATATTGTAAATGCACAAACAGTAATTTCTCCGCATTGCAAGGTGCAATTCTGAAATTTTTTGCTTTTTCCTGCTAATCCTAGCATGATAAAGAATATTCAAAGAGAGTGAGATGCCAGCTCCTTTCATTCAGTCAGTAGCTTCAAACATTTCTGGACGTTTTTCAATGGCAAAAATCAATGAATATTGTAAATGCACAAACAGTAATATCTCCACATTGCAAGGTGCAATTCTGAAATTTTTTGCTTTTTCCTGCTAATCCTAGCATGATAAAGAAGATTCAAAGAGAGTGATATGCCAGCTCCTTTCATTCAGTCAGTAGCTTCAAACATTTCTGGACGTTTTTCAATGGCAAAAATCAATGAATATTGTAAATGCACAAACAGTAATATCTCCACATTGCAAGGTGCAATTCTGAAATTTTTTGCTGTTTCCTGCTCCTCTTAGCATGATAAAGAAGATTCAAAGAGAGTGATATGCCAGCTCCTTTCATTCAGTCAGTAGCTTCAAACATTTCTGGACGTTTTTCAATGGCAAAAATCAATGAATATTGTAAATGCACAAACAGTAATATCTCCACATTGCAAGGTGCAATTCTGAAATTTTTTGCTTTTTCCTGCTAATCCTAGCATGATAAAGAAGATTCAAAGAGAGTGATATGCCAGCTCCTTTCATTCAGTCAGTAGCTTCAAACATTTCTGGTATATGAATAACATGTTGTTTTTCAATGGCAAAAATCAATGAATATTGTAAATGCACAAACAGTAATATCTCCACATTGCAAGGTGCAATTCTGAAATTTTTTGCTTTTTCCTGCTCCTCTTAGCATGATAAAGAAGATTCAAAGAGAGAGAGATGCCAGCTCTTTTCATTCAGTCAGTAGCTTCAAACATTTCTGGTATATGAATAACATGATGTTTTTCAATGGCAAAAATCAATGAATATTGTAAATGCACAAACAGTAATTTCTCCGCATTGCAAGGTGCAATTCTGAAATTTTTTGCTTTTTCCTGCTAATCCTAGCATGATAAAGAAGATTCAAAGAGAGTGACATGCCAGCTCCTTTCATTCAGTCAGTAGCTTCAAACATTTCTGGACGTTTTTCAATGGCAAAAATCAATGAATATTGTAAATGCACAAACAGTAATATCTCCACATTGCAAGGTGCAATTCTGAAATTTTTTGCTTTTTCCTGCTAATCCTAGCATGATAAAGAAGATTCAAAGAGAGTGATATGCCAGCTCCTTTCATTCAGTCAGTAGCTTCAAACATTTCTGGACGTTTTTCAATGGCAAAAATCAATGAATATTGTAAATGCACAAACAGTAATATCTCCACATTGCAAGGTGCAATTCTGAAATTTTTTGCTTTTTCCTGCTAATCCTAGCATGATAAAGAAGATTCAAAGAGAGTGACATGCCAGCTCCTTTCATTCAGTCAGTAGCTTCAAACATTTCTGGTATATGAATAACATGATGTTTTTCAATGGCAAAAATCAATGAATATTGTAAATGCACAAACAGTAATATCTCCACATTGCAAGGTGCAATTCTGAAATTTTTTGCTTTTTCCTGCTCCTCTTAGCATGATAAAGAAGATTCAAAGAGAGTGAGATGCCAGCTCTTTTCATTCAGTCAGTAGCTTCAAACATTTCTGGTATATGAATAACATGATGTTTTTCAATGGCAAAAATCAATGAATATTGTAAATGCACAAACAGTAATATCTCCACATTGCAAGGTGCAATTCTGAAATTTTTTGCTTTTTCCTGCTCCTCTTAGCATGATAAAGAAGATTCAAAGAGAGTGAGATGCCAGCTCTTTTCATTCAGTCAGTAGCTTCAAACATTTCTGGTATATGAATAACATGATGTTTTTCAATGGCAAAAATCAATGAATATTGTAAATGCACAAACAGTAATTTCTCCGCATTGCAAGGTGCAATTCTGAAATTTTTTGCTTTTTCCTGCTAATCCTAGCATGATAAAGAAGATTCAAAGAGAGTGAGATGCCAGCTCCTTTCATTCAGTCAGTAGCTTCAAACATTTCTGGACGTTTTTCAATGGCAAAAATCAATGAATATTGTAAATGCACAAACAGTAATATCTCCACATTGCAAGGTGCAATTCTGAAATTTTTTGCTTTTTCCTGCTAATCCTAGCATGATAAAGAAGATTCAAAGAGAGTGAGATGCCAGCTCCTTTCATTCAGTCAGTAGCTTCAAACATTTCTGGACGTTTTTCAATGGCAAAAATCAATGAATATTGTAAATGCACAAACAGTAATATCTCCACATTGCAAGGTGCAATTCTGAATTCTTTTAATTTTCCTGCTCCTCTTAGCATGATAAAGAAGATTCAAAGAGAGTGAGATGCCAGCTCTTTTCATTCAGTCAGTAGCTTCAAACATTTCTGGTATATGAATAACATGATGTTTTTCAATGGCAAAAATCAATGAATATTGTAAATGCACAAACAGTAATATCTCCACATTGCAAGGTGCAATTCTGAAATTTTTTGCTTTTTCCTGCTCCTCTTAGCATGATAAAGAAGATTCAAAGAGAGTGAGATGCCAGCTCTTTTCATTCAGTCAGTAGCTTCAAGCATTTCTGGTATACGAATAACATGATGTTTTTCAATGGCAAAAATCAATGAATATTGTAAATGCACAAACAGTAATATCTCCACATTGCAAGGTGCAATTCTGAAATTTTTTGCTTTTTCCTGCTCCTCTTAGCATGATAAAGAAGATTCAAAGAGAGTGAGATGCCAGCTCTTTTCATTCAGTCAGTAGCTTCAAACATTTCTGGTATATGAATAACATGATGTTTTTCAATGGCAAAAATCAATGAATATTGTAAATGCACAAACAGTAATTTCTCCGCATTGCAAGGTGCAATTCTGAAATTTTTTGCTTTTTCCTGCTAATCCTAGCATGATAAAGAATATTCAAAGAGAGTGAAATGCCAGCTCCTTTCATTCAGTCAGTAGCTTCAAACATTTCTGGACGTTTTTCAATGGCAAAAATCAATGAATATTGTAAATGCACAAACAGTAATATCTCCACATTGCAAGGTGCAATTCTGAAATTTTTTGCTTTTTCCTGCTAATCCTAGCATGATAAAGAAGATTCAAAGAGAGTGATATGCCAGCTCCTTTCATTCAGTCAGTAGCTTCAAACATTTCTGGACGTTTTTCAATGGCAAAAATCAATGAATATTGTAAATGCACAAACAGTAATATCTCCACATTGCAAGGTGCAATTCTGAAATTTTTTGCTGTTTCCTGCTCCTCTTAGCATGATAAAGAAGATTCAAAGAGAGTGATATGCCAGCTCCTTTCATTCAGTCAGTAGCTTCAAACATTTCTGGACGTTTTTCAATGGCAAAAATCAATGAATATTGTAAATGCACAAACAGTAATATCTCCACATTGCAAGGTGCAATTCTGAAATTTTTTGCTTTTTCCTGCTAATCCTAGCATGATAAAGAAGATTCAAAGAGAGTGAGATGCCAGCTCCTTTCATTCAGTCAGTAGCTTCAAACATTTCTGGTATATGAATAACATGTTGTTTTTCAATGGCAAAATCAATGAATATTGTAAATGCACAAACAGTAATATCTCCACATTACAAGGTGCAATTCTGAAATTTTTTGCTTTTTCCTGCTCCTCTTAGCATGATAAAGAAGATTCAAAGAGAGAGAGATGCCAGCTCTTTTCATTCAGTCAGTAGCTTCAAACATTTCTGGTATATGAATAACATGATGTTTTTCAATGGCAAAAATCAATGAATATTGTAAATGCACAAACAGTAATTTCTCCGCATTGCAAGGTGCAATTCTGAAATTTTTTGCTTTTTCCTGCTAATCCTAGCATGATAAAGAAAATTCAAAGAGAGTGACATGCCAGCTCCTTTCATTCAGTCAGTAGCTTCAAACATTTCTGGACGTTTTTCAATGGCAAAAATCAATGAATATTGTAAATGCACAAACAGTAATATCTCCACATTGCAAGGTGCAATTCTGAAATTTTTTGCTTTTTCCTGCTAATCCTAGCATGATAAAGAAGATTCAAAGAGAGTGATATGCCAGCTCCTTTCATTCAGTCAGTAGCTTCAAACATTTCTGGACGTTTTTCAATGGCAAAAATCAATGAATATTGTAAATGCACAAACAGTAATATCTCCACATTGCAAGGTGCAATTCTGAAATTTTTTGCTTTTTCCTGCTAATCCTAGCAGGATAAAGAAGATTCAAAGAGAGTGACATGCCAGCTCCTTTCATTCAGTCAGTAGCTTCAAACATTTCTGGACGTTTTTCAATGGCAAAAATCAATGAATATTGTAAATGCACAAACAGTAATATCTTCACATTGCAAGGTGCAATTCTGAAATTTTTTGCTTTTTCCTGCTAATCCTAGCATGATAAAGAAGATTCAAAGAGAGTGAGATGCCAGCTCCTTTCATTCAGTCAGTAGCTTCAAACATTTCTGGACGTTTTTCAATGGCAAAAATCAATGAATATTGTAAATGCACAAACAGTAATATCTCCACATTGCAAGGTGCAATTCTGAATTTTTTTAATTTTCCTGCTCCTCTTAGCATGATAAAGAAGATTCAAAGAGAGTGAGATGCCAGCTCTTTTCATTCAGTCAGTAGCTTCAAACATTTCTGGTATATGAATAACATGATGTTTTTCAATGGCAAAAATCAATGAATATTGTAAATGCACAAACAGTAATATCTCCACATTGCAAGGTGCAATTCTGAAATTTTTTGCTTTTTCCTGCTCCTCTTAGCATGATAAAGAAGATTCAAAGAGAGTGAGATGCCAGCTCTTTTCATTCAGTCAGTAGCTTCAAACATTTCTGGTATATGAATAACATGATGTTTTTCAATGGCAAAAATCAATGAATATTGTAAATGCACAAACAGTAATATCTCCACATTGCAAGGTGCAATTCTGAAATTTTTTGCTTTTTCCTGCTCCTCTTAGCATGATAAAGAAGATTCAAAGAGAGTGAGATGCCAGCTCTTTTCATTCAGTCAGTAGCTTCAAACATTTCTGGTATATGAATAACATGATGTTTTTCAATGGCAAAAATCAATGAATATTGTAAATGCACAAACAGTAATTTCTCCGCATTGCAAGGTGCAATTCTGAAATTTTTTGCTTTTTCCTGCTAATCCTAGCATGATAAAGAATATTCAAAGAGAGTGAGATGCCAGCTCCTTTCATTCAGTCAGTAGCTTCAAACATTTCTGGACGTTTTTCAATGGCAAAAATCAATGAATATTGTAAATGCACAAACAGTAATATCTCCACATTGCAAGGTGCAATTCTGAAATTTTTTGCTTTTTCCTGCTAATCCTAGCATGATAAAGAAGATTCAAAGAGAGTGATATGCCAGCTCCTTTCATTCAGTCAGTAGCTTCAAACATTTCTGGACGTTTTTCAATGGCAAAAATCAATGAATATTGTAAATGCACAAACAGTAATATCTCCACATTGCAAGGTGCAATTCTGAAATTTTTTGCTGTTTCCTGCTCCTCTTAGCATGATAAAGAAGATTCAAAGAGAGTGAGATGCCAGCTCTTTTCATTCAGTCAGTAGCTTCAAACATTTCTGGTATATGAATAACATGATGTTTTTCAATGGCAAAAATCAATGAATATTGTAAATGCACAAACAGTAGTATCTCCATATTGCAAGGTGCAATTCTGAAATTTTTTGCTTTTTCCTGCTAATACTAGCATGATAAAGAAGATTCAAAGAGAGTGAGATGCCAGCTCCTTTCATTCAGTCAGTAGCTTCAAACATTTCTGGACGTTTTTCAATGGCAAAAATCAATGAATATTGTAAATGCACAAACAGTAATATCTCCACATTGCAAGGTGCAATTCTGAAATTTTTTTCTTTTTCCTGCTAATCCTAGCATGATAAAGAAGATTCAAAGAGAGTGAGATGCCAGCTCCTTTCATTCAGTCAGTAGCTTCAAACATTTCTGGACGTTTTTCAATGGCAAAAATCAATGAATATTGTAAATGCACAAACAGTAATATCTCCACATTGCAAGGTGCAATTCTGAAATTTTTTGCTTCTTCCTCCTAATCCTAGCATGATAAAGAAGATTCAAAGAGAGTGAGATGCCAGCTCCTTTCATTCAGTCAGTAGCTTCAAACATTTCTGGACGTTTTTCAATGGCAAAAATCAATGAATATTGTAAATGCACAAACAGTAATATCTCCACATTGCAAGGTGCAATTCCGAAATTTTTTGCTTTTTCCTGCTCCTCTTAGCATGATAAAGAAGATTCAAAGAGAGTGAGATGCCAGCTCTTTTCATTCAGTCAGTAGCTTCAAACATTTCTGGTATATGAATAACATGATGTTTTTCATTGGCAAAAATCAATGAATATTGTAAATGCACAAACAGTAATATCTCCACATTGCAAGGTGCAATTCTGAAATTTTTTGCTTTTTCCTGCTCCTCTTAGCATGATAAAGAAGATTCAAAGAGAGTGAGATGCCAGCTCTTTTCATTCAGTCAGTAGCTTCAAGCATTTCTGGTATATGAATAACATGATGTTTTTCAATGGCAAAAATCAATGAATATTGTAAATGCACAAACAGTAATTTCTCCGCATTGCAAGGTGCAATTCTGAAATTTTTTGCTTTTTCCTGCTAATCCTAGCATGATAAAGAAGATTCCACGAGAGTGAGATGCCAGCTCCTTTCATTCAGTCAGTAGCTTCAAACATTTCTGGACGTTTTTCAATGGCAAAAATCAATGAATATTGTAAATGCACAAACAGTAATATCTCCACATTGCAAGGTGCAATTCTGAAATTTTTTGCTTTTTCCTGCTCCTCTTAGCATGATAAAGAAGATTCAAAGAGCGTGAGATGCCAGCTCTTTTCATTCAGTCAGTAGCTTCAAACATTTCTGGTATATGAATAACATGATGTTTTTCAATGGCAAAAATCAATGAATATTATAAATGCACAAACAGTAATTTCTCCGCATTGCAAGGTGCAATTCTGAAATTATTTGCTTTTTCCTGCTAATCCTAGCATGATAAAGAAGATTCAAAGAGAGTGAGATGCCAGCTCCTTTCATTCAGTCAGTAGCTTCAAACATTTCTGGACGTTTTTCAATGGCAAAAATCAATGAATATTGTAAATGCACAAACAGTAATATCTCCACATTGCAAGGTGCAATTCTGAAATTTTTTGCTTTTTCCTGCTAATCCTAGCATGATAAAGAAGATTCAAAGAGCGTGAGATGCCAGCTCCTTTCATTCAGTCAGTAGCTTCAAACATTTCTGGACGTTTTTCAATGGCAAAAATCAATGAATATTGTAAATGCACAAACAGTAATATCTCCACATTGCAAGGTGCAATTCTGAAATTTTTTGCTTTTTCCTGCTAATCCTAGCATGATAAAGAAGATTCAAAGAGAGTGAGATGCCAGCTCCTTTCATTCAGTCAGTAGCTTCAAACATTTCTGGACGTTTTTCAATGGCAAAAATCAATGAATATTGTAAATGCACAAACAGTAATATCTCCACATTGCAAGGTGCAATTCTGAAATTTTTTGCTTTTTCCTGCTAATCCTAGCATGATAAAGAAGATTCAAAGAGAGTGAGATGCCAGCTCCTTTCATTCAGTCAGTAGCTTCAAACATTTCTGGACGTTTTTCAATGGCAAAAATCAATGAATATTGTAAATGCACAAACAGTAATATCTCCACATTGCAAGGTGCAATTCTGAAATTTTTTGCTTTTTCCTGCTAATCCTAGCATGATAAAGAAGATTCAAAGAGAGTGAGATGCCAGCTCCTTTCATTCAGTCAGTAGCTTCAAATATTTCTGGTATATGAATAACATGATGTTTTTCAATGGCAAAAATCAATGAATATTGTAAATGCACAAACAGTAATATCTCCACATTGCAAGGTGCAATTCTGAAATTTTTTGCTTTTTCCTGCTCCTCTTAGCATGATAAAGAAGATTCAAAGAGAGTGAGATGCCAGCTCTTTTTATTCAGTCAGTAGCTTCAAACATTTCTGGTATATGAATAACATGATGTTTTTCAATGGCAAAAATCAATGAGTATTGTAAATGCGCAAACAGTAATTTCTCCGCATTGCAAGGTGCAATTCTGAAATTTTTTGCTTTTTCCTGCTCCTCTTAGCATGATAAAGAAGATTCAAAGAGAGTGAGATGCCAGCTCTTTTCATACAGTCAGTAGCTTCAACATTTCTGGTATATGAATAACATGATGTTTTTCAATGGCAAAAATCAATGAATATTGTAAATGCACAAACAGTAATTTCTCCGCATTGCAAGGTGCAATTCTGAAATTTTTTGCTTTTTCCTGCTCCTCTTAGCATGATAAATAAGATTCAAAGAGAGTGAGATGCCAGCTCCTTTCATTCAGTCAGTAGCTTCAAACATTTCTGGACGTTTTTCAATGGCAAAAATCAATGAATATTGTAAATGCACAAACAGTAATATCTCCACATTGCAAGGTGCAATTCTGAAATTTTTTGCTTTTTCCTGCTAATCCTAGCATGATAAAGAAGATTCAAAGAGAGTGAGATGCCAGCTCCTTTCATTCAGTCAGTAGCTTCAAACATTTCTGGATGTTTTTCAATGGCAAAAATCAATGAATATTGTAAATGCACAAACAGTAATATCTCCACATTGCAAGGTGCAATTCTGAAATTTTTTGCTTTTTCCTGCTAATCCTAGCATGATAAAGAAGATTCAAAGAGAGTGATATGCCAGCTCCTTTCATTCAGTCAGTAGCTTCAAACATTTCTGGACGTTTTTCAATGGCAAAAATCAATGAATATTGTAAATGCACAAACAGTAATATCTCCACATTGCAAGGTGCAATTCTGAAATTTTTTGCTTTTTCCTGCTAATCCTAGCATGATAAAGAAGATTCAAAGAGAGTGACATGCCAGCTCCTTTCATTCAGTCAGTAGCTTCAAACATTTCTGGACGTTTTTCAATGGCAAAAATCAATGAATATTGTAAATGCACAAACAGTAATATCTCCACATTGCAAGGTGCAATTCTGAAATTTTTTGCTTTTTCCTGCTAATCCTAGCATGATAAAGAAGATTCAAAGAGAGTGAGATGCCAGCTCCTTTCATTCAGTCAGTAGCTTCAAACATTTCTGGACGTTTTTCAATGGCAAAAATCAATGAATATTGTAAATGCACAAACAGTAATATCTCCACATTGCAAGGTGCAATTCTGAAATTTTTTGCTTTTTCCTGCTCCTCTTAGCATGATAAAGAAGATTCAAAGAGAGTGAGATGCCAGCTCTTTTCATTCAGTCAGTAGCTTCAAACATTTCTGGTATATGAATAACATGATGTTTTTCAATGGCAAAAATCAATGAATATTGTAAATGCACAAACAGTAATATCTCCACATTGCAAGGTGCAATTCTGAAATTTTTTGCTTTTTCCTGCTCCTCTTAGCATGATAAAGAAGATTCAAAGAGAGTGAGATGCCAGCTCTTTTCATTCAGTCAGTAGCTTCAAACATTTCTGGTATATGAATAACATGATGTTTTTCAATGGCAAAAATCAATGAATATTGTAAATGCACAAACAGTAATTTCTCCGCATTGCAAGGTGCAATTCTGAAATTTTTTGCTTTTTCCTGCTAATCCTAGCATGATAAAGAAGATTCAAAGAGAGTGAGATGCCAGCTCCTTTCATTCAGTCAGTAGCTTCAAACATTTCTGGACGTTTTTCAATGGCAAAAATCAATGAATATTGTAAATGCACAAACAGTAATATCTCCACATTGCAAGGTGCAATTCTGAAATTTTTTGCTTTTTCCTGCTAATCCTAGCATGATAAAGAAGATTCAAAGAGAGTGAGATGCCAGCTCCTTTCATTCAGTCAGTAGCTTCAAACATTTCTGGACGTTTTTCAATGGCAAAAATCAATGAATATTGTAAATGCACAAACAGTAATATCTCCACATTGCAAGGTGCAATTCTGAATTCTTTTAATTTTCCTGCTCCTCTTAGCATGATAAAGAAGATTCAAAGAGAGTGAGATGCCAGCTCTTTTCATTCAGTCAGTAGCTTCAAACATTTCTGGTATATGAATAACATGATGTTTTTCAATGGCAAAAATCAATGAATATTGTAAATGCACAAACAGTAATATCTCCACATTGCAAGGTGCAATTCTGAAATTTTTTGCTTTTTCCTGCTCCTCTTAGCATGATAAAGAAGATTCAAAGAGAGTGAGATGCCAGCTCTTTTCATTCAGTCAGTAGCTTCAAGCATTTCTGGTATACGAATAACATGATGTTTTTCAATGGCAAAAATCAATGAATATTGTAAATGCACAAACAGTAATATCTCCACATTGCAAGGTGCAATTCTGAAATTTTTTGCTTTTTCCTGCTCCTCTTAGCATGATAAAGAAGATTCAAAGAGAGTGAGATGCCAGCTCTTTTCATTCAGTCAGTAGCTTCAAACATTTCTGGTATATGAATAACATGATGTTTTTCAATGGCAAAAATCAATGAATATTGTAAATGCACAAACAGTAATTTCTCCGCATTGCAAGGTGCAATTCTGAAATTTTTTGCTTTTTCCTGCTAATCCTAGCATGATAAAGAATATTCAAAGAGAGTGAGATGCCAGCTCCTTTCATTCAGTCAGTAGCTTCAAACATTTCTGGACGTTTTTCAATGGCAAAAATCAATGAATATTGTAAATGCACAAACAGTAATATCTCCACATTGCAAGGTGCAATTCTGAAATTTTTTGCTTTTTCCTGCTAATCCTAGCATGATAAAGAAGATTCAAAGAGAGTGATATGCCAGCTCCTTTCATTCAGTCAGTAGCTTCAAACATTTCTGGACGTTTTTCAATGGCAAAAATCAATGAATATTGTAAATGCACAAACAGTAATATCTCCACATTGCAAGGTGCAATTCTGAAATTTTTTGCTGTTTCCTGCTCCTCTTAGCATGATAAAGAAGATTCAAAGAGAGTGATATGCCAGCTCCTTTCATTCAGTCAGTAGCTTCAAACATTTCTGGACGTTTTTCAATGGCAAAAATCAATGAATATTGTAAATGCACAAACAGTAATATCTCCACATTGCAAGGTGCAATTCTGAAATTTTTTGCTTTTTCCTGCTAATCCTAGCATGATAAAGAAGATTCAAAGAGAGTGAGATGCCAGCTCCTTTCATTCAGTCAGTAGCTTCAAACATTTCTGGTATATGAATAACATGTTGTTTTTCAATGGCAAAATCAATGAATATTGTAAATGCACAAACAGTAATATCTCCACATTACAAGGTGCAATTCTGAAATTTTTTGCTTTTTCCTGCTCCTCTTAGCATGATAAAGAAGATTCAAAGAGAGAGAGATGCCAGCTCTTTTCATTCAGTCAGTAGCTTCAAACATTTCTGGTATATGAATAACATGATGTTTTTCAATGGCAAAAATCAATGAATATTGTAAATGCACAAACAGTAATTTCTCCGCATTGCAAGGTGCAATTCTGAAATTTTTTGCTTTTTCCTGCTAATCCTAGCATGATAAAGAAAATTCAAAGAGAGTGACATGCCAGCTCCTTTCATTCAGTCAGTAGCTTCAAACATTTCTGGACGTTTTTCAATGGCAAAAATCAATGAATATTGTAAATGCACAAACAGTAATATCTCCACATTGCAAGGTGCAATTCTGAAATTTTTTGCTTTTTCCTGCTAATCCTAGCATGATAAAGAAGATTCAAAGAGAGTGATATGCCAGCTCCTTTCATTCAGTCAGTAGCTTCAAACATTTCTGGACGTTTTTCAATGGCAAAAATCAATGAATATTGTAAATGCACAAACAGTAATATCTCCACATTGCAAGGTGCAATTCTGAAATTTTTTGCTTTTTCCTGCTAATCCTAGCAGGATAAAGAAGATTCAAAGAGAGTGACATGCCAGCTCCTTTCATTCAGTCAGTAGCTTCAAACATTTCTGAACGTTTTTCAATGGCAAAAATCAATGAATATTGTAAATGCACAAACAGTAATATCTTCACATTGCAAGGTGCAATTCTGAAATTTTTTGCTTTTTCCTGCTAATCCTAGCATGATAAAGAAGATTCAAAGAGAGTGAGATGCCAGCTCCTTTCATTCAGTCAGTAGCTTCAAACATTTCTGGACGTTTTTCAATGGCAAAAATCAATGAATATTGTAAATGCACAAACAGTAATATCTCCACATTGCAAGGTGCAATTCTGAATTTTTTAAATTTTCCTGCTCCTCTTAGCATGATAAAGAAGATTCAAAGAGAGTGAGATGCCAGCTCTTTTCATTCAGTCAGTAGCTTCAAACATTTCTGGTATATGAATAACATGATGTTTTTCAATGGCAAAAATCAATGAATATTGTAAATGCACAAACAGTAATATCTCCACATTGCAAGGTGCAATTCTGAAATTTTTTGCTTTTTCCTGCTCCTCTTAGCATGATAAAGAAGATTCAAAGAGAGTGAGATGCCAGCTCTTTTCATTCAGTCAGTAGCTTCAAACATTTCTGGTATATGAATAACATGATGTTTTTCAATGGCAAAAATCAATGAATATTGTAAATGCACAAACAGTAATATCTCCACATTGCAAGGTGCAATTCTGAAATTTTTTGCTTTTTCCTGCTCCTCTTAGCATGATAAAGAAGATTCAAAGAGAGTGAGATGCCAGCTCTTTTCATTCAGTCAGTAGCTTCAAACATTTCTGGTATATGAATAACATGATGTTTTTCAATGGCAAAAATCAATGAATATTGTAAATGCACAAACAGTAATTTCTCCGCATTGCAAGGTGCAATTCTGAAATTTTTTGCTTTTTCCTGCTAATCCTAGCATGATAAAGAATATTCAAAGAGAGTGAGATGCCAGCTCCTTTCATTCAGTCAGTAGCTTCAAACATTTCTGGACGTTTTTCAATGGCAAAAATCAATGAATATTGTAAATGCACAAACAGTAATATCTCCACATTGCAAGGTGCAATTCTGAAATTTTTTGCTTTTTCCTGCTAATCCTAGCATGATAAAGAAGATTCAAAGAGAGTGATATGCCAGCTCCTTTCATTCAGTCAGTAGCTTCAAACATTTCTGGACGTTTTTCAATGGCAAAAATCAATGAATATTGTAAATGCACAAACAGTAATATCTCCACATTGCAAGGTGCAATTCTGAAATTTTTTGCTGTTTCCTGCTCCTCTTAGCATGATAAAGAAGATTCAAAGAGAGTGAGATGCCAGCTCTTTTCATTCAGTCAGTAGCTTCAAACATTTCTGGTATATGAATAACATGATGTTTTTCAATGGCAAAAATCAATGAATATTGTAAATGCACAAACAGTAATATCTCCATATTGCAAGGTGCAATTCTGAAATTTTTTGCTTTTTCCTGCTAATACTAGCATGATAAAGAAGATTCAAAGAGAGTGAGATGCCAGCTCCTTTCATTCAGTCAGTAGCTTCAAACATTTCTGGACGTTTTTCAATGGCAAAAATCAATGAATATTGTAAATGCACAAACAGTAATATCTCCACATTGCAAGGTGCAATTCTGAAATTTTTTTCTTTTTCCTGCTAATCCTAGCATGATAAAGAAGATTCAAAGAGAGTGAGATGCCAGCTCCTTTCATTCAGTCAGTAGCTTCAAACATTTCTGGACGTTTTTCAATGGCAAAAATCAATGAATATTGTAAATGCACAAACAGTAATATCTCCACATTGCAAGGTGCAATTCTGAAATTTTTTGCTTCTTCCTCCTAATCCTAGCATGATAAAGAAGATTCAAAGAGAGTGAGATGCCAGCTCCTTTCATTCAGTCAGTAGCTTCAAACATTTCTGGACGTTTTTCAATGGCAAAAATCAATGAATATTGTAAATGCACAAACAGTAATATCTCCACATTGCAAGGTGCAATTCCGAAATTTTTTGCTTTTTCCTGCTCCTCTTAGCATGATAAAGAAGATTCAAAGAGAGTGAGATGCCAGCTCTTTTCATTCAGTCAGTAGCTTCAAACATTTCTGGTATATGAATAACATGATGTTTTTCATTGGCAAAAATCAATGAATATTGTAAATGCACAAACAGTAATATCTCCACATTGCAAGGTGCAATTCTGAAATTTTTTGCTTTTTCCTGCTCCTCTTAGCATGATAAAGAAGATTCAAAGAGAGTGAGATGCCAGCTCTTTTCATTCAGTCAGTAGCTTCAAGCATTTCTGGTATATGAATAACATGATGTTTTTCAATGGCAAAAATCAATGAATATTGTAAATGCACAAACAGTAATTTCTCCGCATTGCAAGGTGCAATTCTGAAATTTTTTGCTTTTTCCTGCTAATCCTAGCATGATAAAGAAGATTCCACGAGAGTGAGATGCCAGCTCCTTTCATTCAGTCAGTAGCTTCAAACATTTCTGGACGTTTTTCAATGGCAAAAATCAATGAATATTGTAAATGCACAAACAGTAATATCTCCACATTGCAAGGTGCAATTCTGAAATTTTTTGCTTTTTCCTGCTCCTCTTAGCATGATAAAGAAGATTCAAAGAGAGTGAGATGCCAGCTCTTTTCATTCAGTCAGTAGCTTCAAACATTTCTGGTATATGAATAACATGATGTTTTTCAATGGCAAAAATCAATGAATATTATAAATGCACAAACAGTAATTTCTCCGCATTGCAAGGTGCAATTCTGAAATTATTTGCTTTTTCCTGCTAATCCTAGCATGATAAAGAAGATTCAAAGAGAGTGAGATGCCAGCTCCTTTCATTCAGTCAGTAGCTTCAAACATTTCTGGACGTTTTTCAATGGCAAAAATCAATGAATATTGTAAATGCACAAACAGTAATATCTCCACATTGCAAGGTGCAATTCTGAAATTTTTTGCTTTTTCCTGCTAATCCTAGCATGATAAAGAAGATTCAAAGAGCGTGAGATGCCAGCTCCTTTCATTCAGTCAGTAGCTTCAAACATTTCTGGACGTTTTTCAATGGCAAAAATCAATGAATATTGTAAATGCACAAACAGTAATATCTCCACATTGCAAGGTGCAATTCTGAAATTTTTTGCTTTTTCCTGCTAATCCTAGCATGATAAAGAAGATTCAAAGAGAGTGAGATGCCAGCTCCTTTCATTCAGTCAGTAGCTTCAAACATTTCTGGACGTTTTTCAATGGCAAAAATCAATGAATATTGTAAATGCACAAACAGTAATATCTCCACATTGCAAGGTGCAATTCTGAAATTTTTTGCTTTTTCCTGCTAATCCTAGCATGATAAAGAAGATTCAAAGAGAGTGAGATGCCAGCTCCTTTCATTCAGTCAGTAGCTTCAAACATTTCTGGACGTTTTTCAATGGCAAAAATCAATGAATATTGTAAATGCACAAACAGTAATATCTCCACATTGCAAGGTGCAATTCTGAAATTTTTTGCTTTTTCCTGCTAATCCTAGCATGATAAAGAAGATTCAAAGAGAGTGAGATGCCAGCTCCTTTCATTCAGTCAGTAGCTTCAAATATTTCTGGTATATGAATAACATGATGTTTTTCAATGGCAAAAATCAATGAATATTGTAAATGCACAAACAGTAATATCTCCACATTGCAAGGTGCAATTCTGAAATTTTTTGCTTTTTCCTGCTCCTCTTAGCATGATAAAGAAGATTCAAAGAGAGTGAGATGCCAGCTCTTTTTATTCAGTCAGTAGCTTCAAACATTTCTGGTATATGAATAACATGATGTTTTTCAATGGCAAAAATCAATGAATATTGTAAATGCGCAAACAGTAATTTCTCCGCATTGCAAGGTGCAATTCTGAAATTTTTTGCTTTTTCCTGCTCCTCTTAGCATGATAAAGAAGATTCAAAGAGAGTGAGATGCCAGCTCTTTTCATTCAGTCAGTAGCTTCAACATTTCTGGTATATGAATAACATGATGTTTTTCAATGGCAAAAATCAATGAATATTGTAAATGCACAAACAGTAATTTCTCCGCATTGCAAGGTGCAATTCTGAAATTTTTTGCTTTTTCCTGCTCCTCTTAGCATGATAAATAAGATTCAAAGAGAGTGAGATGCCAGCTCCTTTCATTCAGTCAGTAGCTTCAAACATTTCTGGACGTTTTTCAATGGCAAAAATCAATGAATATTGTAAATGCACAAACAGTAATATCTCCACATTGCAAGGTGCAATTCTGAAATTTTTTGCTTTTTCCTGCTAATCCTAGCATGATAAAGAAGATTCAAAGAGAGTGAGATGCCAGCTCCTTTCATTCAGTCAGTAGCTTCAAACATTTCTGGATGTTTTTCAATGGCAAAAATCAATGAATATTGTAAATGCACAAACAGTAATATCTCCACATTGCAAGGTGCAATTCTGAAATTTTTTGCTTTTTCCTGCTAATCCTAGCATGACAAAGAAGATTCAAAGAGAGTGAGATGCCAGCTCCTTTCATTCAGTCAGTAGCTTCAAACATTTCTGGACGTTTTTCAATGGCAAAAATCAATGAATATTGTAAATGCATAAACAGTAATATCTCCACATTGCAAGGTGCAATTCTGAAATTTTTTGCTTTTTCCTGCTAATCCTAGCATGATAAAGAAGATTCAAAGAGAGTGAGATGCCAGCTCTTTTCATTCAGTCAGTAGCTTCAAACATTTCTGGTATATGAATAACATGATGTTTTTCAATGGCAAAAATCAATGAATATTGTAAATGCACAAACAGTAATTTCTCCGCATTGCAATGTGCAATTCTGAAATTTTTTGCTTTTTCCTGCTAATCCTAGCATGATAAAGAAGATTCAAAGAGAGTGAGATGCCAGCTCCTTTCATTCAGTCAGTAGCTTCAAACATTTCTTTACGTTTTTCAATGGCAAAAATCAATGAATATTGTAAATGCACAAACAGTAATATCTCCACATTGCAAGGTGCAATTCTGAAATTTTTTGCTTTTTCCTGCTAATCCTAGCATGATAAAGAAGATTCAAAGAAAGTGAGATGCCAGCTCCTTTCATTCAGTCAGTAGCTTCAAACATTTCTGGACATTTTTCAATGGCAAAAATCAATGAATATTGTAAATGCACAAACAGTAATATCTCCACATTGCAAGGTGCAATTCTGAAATTTTTTGCTTTTTCCTGCTCCTCTTAGCATGGTAAAGAAGATTCAAAGAGAGTGAGATGCCAGCTCTTTTCATTCAGTCAGTAGCTTCAAACATTTCTGGTATATGAATAACATGATGTTTTTCAATGGCAAAAATCAATGAATATTGTAAATGCACAAACAGTAATTTCTCCGCATTGCAAGGTGCAATTCTGAAATTTTTGCTTTTTCCTGCTAATCCTAGCATGATAAAGAAGATTCAAAGAGAGTGAGATGCCAGCTCCTTTCATTCAGTCAGTAGCTTCAAACATTTCTGGACGTTTTTCAATGGCAAAAATCAATGAATATTGTAAATGCACAAACAGTAATATCTCCACATTGAAAGGTGCAATTCTGAAATTTTTTGCTTTTTCCTGCTAATCCTAGCATGATAAAGAAGATTCAAAGAGAGTGAGATGCCAGCTCCTTTCATTCAGTCAGTAGCTTCAAACATTTCTGGACGTTTTTCAATGGCAAAAATCAAAGAATATTGTAAATGCACAAACAGTAATATCTCCACATTGCAAGGTGCAATTCTGAAATTTTTTGCTTTTTCCTGCTAATCCTACCATGATAAAGAAGATTCAAAGCTAGTGAGATGCCAGCTCCTTTCATTCAGTCAGTAGCTTCAAACATTTCTGGACGTTTTTCAATGGCAAAATCAATGAATATTGTAAATGCACAAACAGTAATATCTCCGCATTGCAAGGTGCAATTCTGAAATTTTTTGCTTTTTCCTGCTAATCCTAGCATGATAAAGAGGATTCAAAGAGAGTGAGATGCCAGCTCCTTTCATTCAGTCAGTAGCTTCAAACATTTCTGGACGTTTTTCAATGGCAAAAATCAATGAATATTGTAAATGCACAAACAGTAATATCTCCACATTGCAAGGTGCATTTCTGAAATTTTTTGCTTTTTCCTGCTAATCCTAGCATGATAAAGAAGATTCAAAGAGAGTGAGATGCCAGCTCCTTTCATTCAGTCAGTAGCTTCAAACATTTCTGGATGTTTTTCAATGGCAAAAATCAATGAATATTGTAAATGCACAAACAGTAATATCTCCACATTGCAAGGTGCAATTCTGAAATTTTTTGCTTTTTCCTGCTAATCCTAGCATGATAAAGAAGATTCAAAGAGAGTGAGATGCCAGCTCCTTTCATTCAGTCAGTAGCTTCAAACATTTCTGGACGTTTTTCAATGGCAAAAATCAATGAATATTGTAAATGCACAAACAGTAATATCTCCACATTGCAAGGTGCAATTCTGAAATTTTTTGTTTTTTCCTGCTAATCCTAGCATGATAAAGAAGATTCAAAGAGAGTGAGATGCCAGCTCCTTTCATTCAGTCAGTAGCTTCAAACATTTCTGGACATTTTTCAATGGCAAAAATCAATGAATATTGTAAATGCACAAACAGTAGTATCTCCACATTGCAAGGTGCAATTCTGAAATTTTTTGCTTTTTCCTGCTAATCCTAGCATGATAAAGAAGATTCAAAGAGAGTGAGATGCCAGCTCTTTTCATTCAGTCAGTAGCTTCAAACATTTCTGGTATATGAATAACATGATGTTTTTCAATGGCAAAAATCAATGAATATTGTAAATGCACAAACAGTAATTTCTGCGCATTGCAAGGTGCAATTCTGAAATTTTTTGCTTTTTCCTGCTAATCCTAGCATGATAAAGAAGATTCAAAGAGAGTGAGATGCCATCTCCTTTCATTCAGTCAGTAGCTTCAAACATTTCTGGACGTTTTTCAATGGCAAAAATCAATGAATATTGTAAATGCACAAACAGTAATATCTCCACATTGCAAGGTGCAATTCTGAAATTTTTTGCTTTTTCCTTCTAATCCTAGCATGATAAAGAAGATTCAAAGAGAGTGAGATGCCAGCTCTTTTCATTCAGTCAGTAGCTTCAAACATTTCTGGTATATGAATAACATGATGTTTTTCAATGGCAAAAATCAATGAATATTGTAAATGCACAAACAGTAATTTCTCCGCATTGCAAGGTGCAATTCTGAAATTTTTAGCTTTTTCCTGCTAATCCTAGCATGATAAAGAAGATCCAAAGAGAGTGAGATGCCATCTCCTTTCATTCAGTCTGTGGCTTCAAACATTTCTGGACGTTTTTCAATGGCAAAAATCAATGAATATTGTAAATGCACAAACAGTAATATCTCCACATTGCAAGGTGCAATTCTGAAATTTTTTGCTTTTTCCTGCTCCTCTTAGCATGATAAAGAAGATTCAAAGAGAGTGAGATGCCAGCTCTTTTCATTCAGTCAGTAGCTTCAAACATTTCTGGTATATGAATAACATGATGTTTTTCAATGGCAAAAATCAATGACTATTGTAAATGCACAAACAGTAATTTCTCCGCATTTCAAGGTGCAATTCTGAAAGTTTTTGCTTTTTCCTGCTAATCCTAGCATGATAAAGAAGATTCAAAGAGAGTGAGATGCCAGCTCTTTTCATTCAGTCAGTAGCTTCAAACATTTCTGGTATATGAATAACATGATGTTTTTCAATGGCAAAAATCAATGAATATTGTAAATGCACAAACAGTAATTTCTCCGCATTGCAAGGTGCAATTCTGAAATTTTTTGCTTTTTCCTGCTAATCCTAGCATGATAAAGAAGATTCAAAGAGAGTGAGATGCCAGCTCCTTTCATTCAGTCAGTAGCTTCAAACATTTCTGGACGTTTTTCAATGGCAAAAATCAATGAATATTGTAAATGCACAAACAGTAATATCTCCACATTGCAAGGTGCAATTCTGAAATTTTTTGCTTTTTCCTGCTAATCCTCGCATGATAAAGAAGATTCAAAGAAAGTGAGATGCCAGCTCCTTTCATTCAGTCAGTAGCTTCAAACATTTCTGGACATTTTTCAATGGCAAAAATCAATGAATATTGTAAATGCACAAACAGTAATATCTCCACATTGCAAGGTGCAATTCTGAAATTTTTTGCTTTTTCCTGCTTCTCTTATCATGATAAAAAAGATTCAAAGAGAGTGAGATGCCAGCTCTTTTCATTCAGTCAGTAGCTTCAAACATTTCTGGTATATGAATAACATGATGTTTTTCAATGGCAAAAATCAATGAATATTGTAAATGCACAAACAGTAATTTCTCCGCATTGCAAGGTGCAATTCTGAAATTTTTGCTTTTTCCTGCTAATCCTAGCATGATAAAGAAGATTCAAAGAGAGTGAGATGCCAGCTCCTTTCATTCAGTCAGTAGCTTCAAACATTTCTGGACGTTTTTCAATGGCAAAAATCAAAGAATATTGTAAATGCACAAACAGTAATATCTCCACATTGCAAGGTGCAATTCTGAAATTTTTTGCTTCTTCCTGCTAATCCTAGCATGATAAAGAAGATTCAAAGCTAGTGAGATGCCAGCTCCTTTCATTCAGTCAGTAGCTTCAAACATTTCTGGACGTTTTTCAATGGCAAAATCAATGAATATTGTAAATGCACAAACAGTAATATCTCCGCATTGCAAGGTGCAATTCTGAAATTTTTTGCTTTTTCCTGCTAATCCTAGCATGATAAAAAGGATTCAAAGAGAGTGAGATGCCAGCTCCTTTCATTCAGTCAGTAGCTTCAAACATTTCTGGACGTTTTTCAATGGCAAAAATCAATGAATATTGTAAATGCACAAACAGTAATATCTCCACATTGCAAGGTGCAATTCTGAAATTTTTTGCTTTTTCCTGCTAATCCTAGCATGATAAAGAAGATTCAAAGAGAGTGAGATGCCAGCTCCTTTCATTCAGTCAGTAGCTTCAAACATTTCTGGACGTTTTTCAATGGCAAAAATCAATGAATATTGTAAATGCACAAACAGTAATATCTCCACATTGCAAGGTGCAATTCTGAAATTTTTTGCTTTTTCCTGCTAATCCTAGCATGATAAAGAAGATTCAAAGAGAGTGAGATGCCAGCTCCTTTCATTCAGTCAGTAGCTTCAAACATTTCTGGATGTTTTTCAATGGCAAAAATCAATGAATATTGTAAATGCACAAACAGTAATATCTCCACATTGCAAGGTGCAATTCTGAAATTTTTTGTTTTTTCCTGCTAATCCTAGCATGATAAAGAAGATTCAAAGAGAGTGAGATGCCAGCTACTTTCATTCAGTCAGTAGCTTCAAACATTTCTGGACATTTTTCAATGGCAAAAATCAATGAATATTGTAAATGCACAAACAGTAGTATCTCCACATTGCAAGGTGCAATTCTGAAATTTTTTGCTTTTTCCTGCTAATCCTAGCATGATAAAGAAGATTCAAAGAGAGTGAGATGCCAGCTCTTTTCATTCAGTCAATAGCTTCAAACATTTCTGGTATATGAATAACATGATGTTTTTCAATGGCAAAAATCAATGAATATTGTAAATGCACAAACAGTAATTTCTCCGCATTGCAAGGTGCAATTCTGAAATTTTTTGCTTTTTCCTGCTAATCCTAGCATGATAAAGAAGATTCAAAGAGAGTGAGATGCCATCTCCTTTCATTCAGTCAGTAGCTTCAAACATTTCTGGACGTTTTTCAATGGCAAAAATCAATGAATATTGTAAATGCACAAACAGTAATTTCTCCACATTGCAAGGTGCAATTCTGAAATTTTTTGCTTTTTCCTGCTAATCCTAGCATAATAAAGAAGATTCAAAGAGAGTGAGATGCCAGCTCTTTTCATTCAGTCAGTAGCTTCAAACATTTCTGGTATATGAATAACATGATGTTTTTCAATGGCAAAAATCAATGAATATTGTAAATGCACAAACAGTAATTTCTCCGCATTGCAAGGTGCAATTCTGAAATTTTTTGCTTTTTCCTGCTAATCCTAGCATGATAAAGAAGATTCAAAGAGAGTGAGATGCCAGCTCCTTTCATTCAGTCAGTAGCTTCAAACATTTCTGGACGTTTTTCAATGGCAAAAATCAATGAATATTGTAAATGCACAAACAGTAATATCTCCACATTGCAAGGTGCAATTCTGAAATTTTTTGTTTTTTCCTGCTAATCCTAGCATGATAAAGAAGATTCAAAGAGAGTGAGATGCCAGCTCCTTTCATTCAGTCAGTAGCTTCAAACATTTCTGGACATTTTTCAATGGCAAAAATCAATGAATATTGTAAATGCACAAACAGTAGTATCTCCACATTGCAAGGTGCAATTCTGAAATTTTTTGCTTTTTCCTGCTAATCCTAGCATGATAAAGAAGATTCAAAGAGAGTGAGATGCCAGCTCTTTTCATTCAGTCAATAGCTTCAAACATTTCTGGTATATGAATAACATGATGTTTTTCAATGGCAAAAATCAATGAATATTGTAAATGCACAAACAGTAATTTCTCCGCATTGCAAGGTGCAATTCTGAAATTTTTTGCTTTTTCCTGCTAATCCTAGCATGATAAAGAAGATTCAAAGAGAGTGAGATGCCATCTCCTTTCATTCAGTCAGTAGCTTCAAACATTTCTGGACGTTTTTCAATGGCAAAAATCAATGAATATTGTAAATGCACAAACAGTAATTTCTCCACATTGCAAGGTGCAATTCTGAAATTTTTTGCTTTTTCCTGCTAATCCTAGCATGATAAAGAAGATTCAAAGAGAGTGAGATGCCAGCTCTTTTCATTCAGTCAGTAGCTTCAAACATTTCTGGTATATGAATAACATGATGTTTTTCAATGGCAAAAATCAATGAATATTGTAAATGCACAAACAGTAATTTCTCCGCATTGCAAGGTGCAATTCTGAAATTTTTTGCTTTTTCCTGCTAATCCTAGCATGATAAAGAAGATTCAAAGAGAGTGAGATGCCAGCTCCTTTCATTCAGTCAGTAGCTTCAAACATTTCTGGACGTTTTTCAATGGCAAAAATCAATGAATATTGTAAATGCACAAACAGTAATATCTCCACATTGCAAGGTGCAATTCTGAAATTTTTTGTTTTTTCCTGCTAATCCTAGCATGATAAAGAAGATTCAAAGAGAGTGAGATGCCAGCTCCTTTCATTCAGTCAGTAGCTTCAAACATTTCTGGACATTTTTCAATGGCAAAAATCAATGAATATTGTAAATGCACAAACAGTAGTATCTCCACATTGCAAGGTGCAATTCTGAAATTTTTTGCTTTTTCCTGCTAATCCTAGCATGATAAAGAAGATTCAAAGAGAGTGAGATGCCAGCTCTTTTCATTCAGTCAATAGCTTCAAACATTTCTGGTATATGAATAACATGATGTTTTTCAATGGCAAAAATCAATGAATATTGTAAATGCACAAACAGTAATTTCTCCGCATTGCAAGGTGCAATTCTGAAATTTTTTGCTTTTTCCTGCTAATCCTAGCATGATAAAGAAGATTCAAAGAGAGTGAGATGCCATCTCCTTTCATTCAGTCAGTAGCTTCAAACATTTCTGGACGTTTTTCAATGGCAAAAATCAATGAATATTGTAAATGCACAAACAGTAATTTCTCCACATTGCAAGGTGCAATTCTGAAATTTTTTGCTTTTTCCTGCTAATCCTAGCATGATAAAGAAGATTCAAAGAGAGTGAGATGCCAGCTCTTTTCATTCAGTCAGTAGCTTCAAACATTTCTGGTATATGAATAACATGATGTTTTTCAATGGCAAAAATCAATGAATATTGTAAATGCACAAACAGTAATTTCTCCGCATTGCAAGGTGCAATTCTGAAATTTTTTGCTTTTTCCTGCTAATCCTAGCATGATAAAGAAGATTCAAAGAGAGTGAGATGCCAGCTCCTTTCATTCAGTCAGTAGCTTCAAACATTTCTGGACGTTTTTCAATGGCAAAAATCAATGAATATTGTAAATGCACAAACAGTAATATCTCCACATTGCAAGGTGCAATTCTGAAATTTTTTGCTTTTTCTTGCTAATCCTAGCATGATAAAGAAGATTCAAAGAGAGTGAGATGCCAGCTCTTTTCATTCAGTCAGTAGCTTCAAACATTTCTGGTATATGAATAACATGATGTTTTTCAATGGCAAAAATCAATGAATATTGTAAATGCACAAACAGTAATATCTCCACATTGCAAGGTGCAATTCTGAAATTTTTTGCTTTTTCCTGCTCCACTTAGCATGATAAAGAAGATTCAAAGAGAGTGAGATGCCAGCTCTTTTCATTCAGTCAGTAGCGTCAAACATTTCTGGTATATGAATAACATGATGTTTTTCAATGGCAAAAATCAATGAATATTGTAAATGCACAAACAGTAATTTCTCCGCATTGCAAGTGCAATTCTGAAATTTTTTGCTTTTTCCTGCTAATCCTAGCATGATAAAGAAGATTCAAAGAGAGTGAGATGCCAGCTCCTTTCATTCAGTCAGTAGCTTCAAATATTTCTGGACGTTTTTCAATGGCAAAAATCAATGAATATTGTAAATGCACACAGTAATATCTCCACATTGCAAGGTGCAATTCTAAAATTTTTTGCTTTTTCCTGCTAATCCTAGCATGATAAAGAAGATTCAAAGAGAGTGAGATGCCAGCTCTTTTCATTCAGTCAGTAGCTTCAAACATTTCTGGTATATGAATAACATGATGTTTTTCAATGGCAAAAATCAATGAATATTGTAAATGCACAAACAGTAATATCTCCACATTGCAAGGTGCAATTCTGAAATTTTTTGCTTTTTCCTGCTAATCCTAGCATGATAAAGAAGATTCAAAGAGAGTCAGATGCCAGCTCCTTTCATTCAGTCAGTAGCTTCAAACATTTCTGGACGTTTTTCAATGGCAAAAATCAATGAATATTGTAAATGCACAAACAGTAATATCTCCACATTGCAAGGTGCAATTCTGAAATTTTTTACTTTTTCCTGCTAATCCTAGCATGATAAAGAAGATTCAAAGAGAGTGAGATGCCAGCTCTTTTCATTCAGTCAGTAGCTTCAAACATTTCTGGACGTTTTTCAATGGCAAAAATCAATGAATATTGTAAATGCACAAACAGTAATATCTCCACATTGCAAGGTGCAATTCTGAAATTTTTTGCTTTTTCCTGCTAATCCTAGCATGATAAAGAAGATTCAAAGAGAGTGAGATGCCAGCTCCTTTCATTCAGTCAGTAGCTTCAAACATTTCTGGACGTTTTTCAATGGCAAAAATCAATGAATATTGTAAATGCACAAACAGTAATATCTCCACATTGCAAGGTGCAATTCTGAAATTTTTTGTTTTTTCCTGCTAATCCTAGCATGATAAAGAAGATTCAAAGAGAGTGAGATGCCAGCTCCTTTCATTGAGTCAGTAGCTTCAAACATTTCTGGACATTTTTCAATGGCAAAAATCAATGAATATTGTAAATGCACAAACAGTAGTATCTCCACATTGCAAGGTGCAATTCTGAAATTTTTTGCTTTTTCCTGCTAATCCTAGCATGATAAAGAAGATTCAAAGAGAGTGAGATGCCAGCTCTTTTCATTCAGTCAGTAGCTTCAAACATTTCTGGTATATGAATAACATGATGTTTTTCAATGGCAAAAATCAATGAATATTGTAAATGCACAAACAGTAATTTCTCCGCATTGCAAGGTGCAATTCTGAAATTTTTTGCTTTTTCCTGCTAATCCTAGCATGATAAAGAAGATTCAAAGAGAGTGAGATGCCATCTCCTTTCATTCAGTCAGTAGCTTCAAACATTTCTGGACGTTTTTCAATGGCAAAAATCAATGAATATTGTAAATGCACAAACAGTAATATCTCCACATTGCAAGGTGCAATTCTGAAATTTTTTGCTTTTTCCTGCTAATCCTAGCATGATAAAGAAGATTCAAAGAGAGTGAGATGCCAGCTCTTTTCATTCAGTCAGTAGCTTCAAACATTTCTGGTATATGAATAACATGATGTTTTTCAATGGCAAAAATCAATGAATATTGTAAATGCACAAACAGTAATTTCTCCGCATTGCAAGGTGCAATTCTGAAATTTTTTGCTTTTTCCTGCTAATCCTAGCATGATAAAGAAGATCCAAAGAGAGTGAGATGCCATCTCCTTTCATTCAGTCAGTGGCTTCAAACATTTCTGGACGTTTTTCAATGGCAAAAATCAATGAATATTGTAAATGCACAAACAGTAATATCTCCACATTGTAAGGTGCAATTCTGAAATTTTTTGCTTTTTCCTGCTCCTCTTAGCATGATAAAGAAGATTCAAAGAGAGTGAGATGCCAGCTCTTTTCATTCAGTCAGTAGCTTCAAACATTTCTGGTATATGAATAACATGATGTTTTTCAATGGCAAAAATCAATGACTATTGTAAATGCACAAACAGTAATTTCTCCGCATTTCAAGGTGCAATTCTGAAATTTTTTGCTTTTTCCTGCTAATCCTAGCATGATAAAGAAGATTCAAAGAGAGTGAGATGCCAGCTCCTTTCATTCAGTCAGTAGCTTCAAACATTTCTGGACGTTTTTCAATGGCAAAAATCAATGAATATTGTAAATGCACAAACAGTAATATCTCCACATTGCAAGGTGCAATTCTGAAATTTTTTGCTTTTTCTTGCTAATCCTAGCATGATAAAGAAGATTCAAAGAGAGTGAGATGCCAGCTCTTTTCATTCAGTCAGTAGCTTCAAACATTTCTGGTATATGAATAACATGATGTTTTTCAATGGCAAAAATCAATGACTATTGTAAATGCACAAACAGTAATTTCTCCGCATTTCAAGGTGCAATTCTGAAATGTTTTGCTTTTTCCTGCTAATCCTAGCATGATAAAGAAGATTCAAAGAGAGTGAGATGCCAGCTCTTTTCATTCAGTCAGTAGCTTCAAACATTTCTGGTATATGAATAACATGATGTTTTTCAATGGCAAAAATCAATGAATATTGTAAATGCACAAACAGTAATTTCTCCGCATTGCAAGGTGCAATTCTGAAATTTTTTGCTTTTTCCTGCTAATCCTAGCATGATAAAGAAGATTCAAAGAGAGTGAGATGCCAGCTCCTTTCATTCAGTCAGTAGCTTCAAACATTTCTGGACGTTTTTCAATGGCAAAAATCAATGAATATTGTAAATGCACAAACAGTAATATCTCCACATTGCAACGTGCAATTCTGAAATTTTTTGCTTTTTCCTGCTAATCCTAGCATGATAAAGAAGATTCAAAGAAAGTGAGATGCCAGCTCCTTTCATTCAGTCAGTAGCTTCAAACATTTCTGGACATTTTTCAATGGCAAAAATCAATGAATATTGTAAATGCACAAACAGTAATATCTCCACATTGCAAGGTGCAATTCTGAAATTTTTTGCTTTTTCCTGCTTCTCTTATCATGATAAAGAAGATTCAAAGAGAGTGAGATGCCAGCTCTTTTAATTCAGTCAGTAGCTTCAAACATTTCTGGTATATGAATAACATGATGTTTTTCAATGGCAAAAATCAATGACTATTGTAAATGCACAAACAGTAATTTCTCCGCATTTCAAGGTGCAATTCTGAAATTTTTTGCTTTTTCCTGCTAATCCTAGCATGATAAAGAAGATTCAAAGAGAGTGAGATGCCAGCTCCTTTCATTCAGTCAGTAGCTTCAAACATTTCTGGACGTTTTTCAATGGCAAAAATCAATGAATATTGTAAATGCACAAACAGTAATATCTCCACATTGCAAGGTGCAATTCTGAAATTTTTTGCTTTTTCTTGCTAATCCTAGCATGATAAAGAAGATTCAAAGAGAGTGAGATGTCAGCTCTTTTCATTCAGTCAGTAGCTTCAAACATTTCTGGTATATGAATAACATGATGTTTTTCAATGGCAAAAATCAATGACTATTGTAAATGCACAAACAGTAATTTCTCCGCATTTCAAGGTGCAATTCTGAAATGTTTTGCTTTTTCCTGCTAATCCTAGCATGATAAAGAAGATTCAAAGAGAGTGAGATGCCAGCTCTTTTCATTCAGTCAGTAGCTTCAAACATTTCTGGTATATGAATAACATGATGTTTTTCAATGGCAAAAATCAATGAATATTGTAAATGCACAAACAGTAATTTCTCCGCATTGCAAGGTGCAATTCTGAAATTTTTTGCTTTTTCCTGCTAATCCTAGCATGATAAAGAAGATTCAAAGAGAGTGAGATGCCAGCTCCTTTCATTCAGTCAGTAGCTTCAAACATTTCTGGACGTTTTTCAATGGCAAAAATCAATGAATATTGTAAATGCACAAACAGTAATATCTCCACATTGCAACGTGCAATTCTGAAATTTTTTGCTTTTTCCTGCTAATCCTAGCATGATAAAGAAGATTCAAAGAAAGTGAGATGCCAGCTCCTTTCATTCAGTCAGTAGCTTCAAACATTTCTGGACATTTTTCAATGGCAAAAATCAATGAATATTGTAAATGCACAAACAGTAATATCTCCACATTGCAAGGTGCAATTCTGAAATTTTTTGCTTTTTCCTGCTTCTCTTATCATGATAAAGAAGATTCAAAGAGAGTGAGATGCCAGATCTTTTCATTCAGTCAGTAGCTTCAAACATTTCTGGTATATGAATAACATGATGTTTTTCAATGGCAAAAATCAATGAATATTGTAAATGCACAAACAGTAATTTCTCCGCATTGCAAGGTGCAATTCTGAAATTTTTGCTTTTTCCTGCTAATCCTAGCATGATAAAGAAGATTCAAAGAGAGTGAGATGCCAGCTCCTTTCATTCAGTCAGTAGCTTCAAACATTTCTGGACGTTTTTCAATGGCAAAAATCAAAGAATATTGTAAATGCACAAACAGTAATATCTCCACATTGCAAGGTGCAATTCTGAAATTTTTTGCTTTTTCCTGCTAATCCTAGCATGATAAAGAAGATTCAAAGAGAGTGAGATGCCAGCTCCTTTCATTCAGTCAGTAGCTTCAAACATTTCTGGATGTTTTTCAATGGCAAAAATCAATGAATATTGTAAATGCACAAACAGTAATATCTCCACATTGCAAGGTGCAATTCTGAAATTTTTTGTTTTTTCCTGCTAATGCTAGCATGATAAAGAAGATTCAAAGAGAGTGAGATGCCAGCTCCTTTCATTCAGTCAGTAGCTTCAAACATTTCTGGACATTTTTCAATGGCAAAAATCAATGAATATTGTAAATGCACAAACAGTAGTATCTCCACATTGCAAGGTGCAATTCTGAAATTTTTTGCTTTTTCCTGCTAATCCTAGCATGATAAAGAAGATTCAAAGAGAGTGAGATGCCAGCTCTTTTCATTCAGTCAGTAGCTTCAAACATTTCTGGTATATGAATAACATGATGTTTTTCAATGGCAAAAATCAATGAATATTGTAAATGCACAAACAGTAATTTCTCCGCATTGCAAGGTGCAATTCTGAAATTTTTTGCTTTTTCCTGCTAATCCTAGCATGATAAAGAAGATTCAAAGAGAGTGAGATGCCATCTCCTTTCATTCAGTCAGTAGCTTCAAACCTTTCTGGACGTTTTTCAATGGCAAAAATCAATGAATATTGTAAATGCACAAACAGTAATATCTCCACATTGCAAGGTGCAATTCTGAAATTTTTTGCTTTTTCCTGCTAATCCTAGCATGATAAAGAAGATTCAAAGAGAGTGAGATGCCAGCTCTTTTCATTCAGTCAGTAGCTTCAAACATTTCTGGTATATGAATAACATGATGTTTTTCAATGGCAAAAATCAATGAATATTGTAAATGCGCAAACAGTAATTTCTCCGCATTGCAAGGTGCAATTCTGAAATTTTTTGCTTTTTCCTGCTAATCCTAGCATGATAAAGAAGATCCAAAGAGAGTGAGATGCCATCTCCTTTCATTCAGTCAGTGGCTTCAAACATTTCTGGACGTTTTTCAATGGCAAAAATCAATGAATATTGTAAATGCACAAACAGTAATATCTCCACATTGCAAGGTGCAATTCTGAAATTTTTTGCTTTTTCCTGCTCCTCTTAGCATGATAAAGAAGATTCAAAGAGAGTGAGATGCCAGCTCTTTTCATTCAGTCAGTAGCTTCAAACATGTCTGGTATATGAATAACATGATGTTTTTCAATGGCAAAAATCAATGACTATTGTAAATGCACAAACAGTAATTTCTCCGCATTTCAAGGTGCAATTCTGAAATTTTTTGCTTTTTCCTGCTAATCCTAGCATGATAAAGAAGATTCAAAGAGAGTGAGATGCCAGCTCCTTTCATTCAGTCAGTAGCTTCAAACATTTCTGGACGTTTTTCAATGGCAAAAATCAATGAATATTGTAAATGCACAAACAGTAATATCTCCACATTGCAAGGTGCAATTCTGAAATTTTTTGCTTTTTCTTGCTAATCCTAGCATGATAAAGAAGATTCAAAGAGAGTGAGATGCCAGCTCTTTTCATTCAGTCAGTAGCTTCAAACATTTCTGGTATATGAATAACATGATGTTTTTCAATGGCAAAAATCAATGAATATTGTACATGCACAAACAGTAATATCTCCACATTGCAAGGTGCAATTCTGAAATTTTTTGCTTTTTCCTGCTCCTCTTAGCATGATAAAGAAGATTCAAAGAGAGTGAGATGCCAGCTCTTTTCATTCAGTCAGTAGCGTCAAACATTTCTGGTATATGAATAACATGATGTTTTTCAATGGCAAAAATCAATGAATATTGTAAATGCACAAACAGTAATTTCTCCGCATTGCAAGGTGCAATTCTGAAATTTTTTGCTTTTTCCTGCTAATCCTAGCATGATAAAGAAGATTCAAAGAGAGTCAGATGCCAGCTCCTTTCATTCAGTCAGTAGCTTCAAATATTTCTGGACGTTTTTCAATGGCAAAAATCAATGAATATTGTAAATGCACACAGTAATATCTCCACATTGCAAGGTGCAATTCTAAAATTTTTTGCTTTTTCCTGCTAATCCTAGCATGATAAAGAAGATTCAAAGAGAGTGAGATGCCAGCTCTTTTCATTCAGTCAGTAGCTTCAAACATTTCTGGACGTTTTTCAATGGCAAAAATCAATGAATATTGTAAATGCACAAACAGTAATATCTCCACATTGCAAGGTGCAATTCTGAAATTTTTTGCTTTTTCCTGCTAATCCTAGCATGATAAAGAAGATTCAAAGAGAGTGAGATGCCAGCTCTTTTCATTCAGTCAGTAGCTTCAAACATTTCTGGTATATGAATAACATGATGTTTTTCAATGGCAAAAATCAATGAATATTGTAAATGCACAAACAGTAATTTCTCCGCATTGCAAGGTGCAATTCTGAAATTTTTTGCTTTTTCCTGCTAATCCTAGCATGATAAAGAAGATCCAAAGAGAGTGAGATGCCATCTCCTTTCATTCAGTCAGTGGCTTCAAACATTTCTGGACGTTTTTCAATGGCAAAAATCAATGAATATTGTAAATGCACAAACAGTAATATCTCCACATTGTAAGGTGCAATTCTGAAATTTTTTGCTTTTTCCTGCTCCTCTTAGCATGATAAAGAAGATTCAAAGAGAGTGAGATGCCAGCTCTTTTCATTCAGTCAGTAGCTTCAAACATTTCTGGTATATGAATAACATGATGTTTTTCAATGGCAAAAATCAATGACTATTGTAAATGCACAAACAGTAATTTCTCCGCATTGCAAGGTGCAATTCTGAAATTTTTTGCTTTTTCCTGCTAATCCTAGCATGATAAAGAAGATTCAAAGAGAGTGAGATGCCAGCTCCTTTCATTCAGTCAGTAGCTTCAAACATTTCTGGACGTTTTTCAATGGCAAAAATCAATGAATATTGTAAATGCACAAACAGTAATATCTCCACATTGCAACGTGCAATTCTGAAATTTTTTGCTTTTTCCTGCTAATCCTAGCATGATAAAGAAGATTCAAAGAAAGTGAGATGCCAGCTCCTTTCATTCAGTCAGTAGCTTCAAACATTTCTGGACATTTTTCAATGGCAAAAATCAATGAATATTGTAAATGCACAAACAGTAATATCTCCACATTGCAAGGTGCAATTCTGAAATTTTTTGCTTTTTCCTGCTTCTCTTATCATGATAAAGAAGATTCAAAGAGAGTGAGATGCCAGCTCTTTTCATTCAGTCAGTAGCTTCAAACATTTCTGGTATATGAATAACATGATGTTTTTCAATGGCAAAAATCAATGACTATTGTAAATGCACAAACAGTAATTTCTCCGCATTTCAAGGTGCAATTCTGAAATTTTTTGCTTTTTCCTGCTAATCCTAGCATGATAAAGAAGATTCAAAGAGAGTGAGATGCCAGCTCCTTTCATTCAGTCAGTAGCTTCAAACATTTCTGGACGTTTTTCAATGGCAAAAATCAATGAATATTGTAAATGCACAAACAGTAATATCTCCACATTGCAAGGTGCAATTCTGAAATTTTTTGCTTTTTCTTGCTAATCCTAGCATGATAAAGAAGATTCAAAGAGAGTGAGATGTCAGCTCTTTTCATTCAGTCAGTAGCTTCAAACATTTCTGGTATATGAATAACATGATGTTTTTCAATGGCAAAAATCAATGACTATTGTAAATGCACAAACAGTAATTTCTCCGCATTTCAAGGTGCAATTCTGAAATGTTTTGCTTTTTCCTGCTAATCCTAGCATGATAAAGAAGATTCAAAGAGAGTGAGATGCCAGCTCTTTTCATTCAGTCAGTAGCTTCAAACATTTCTGGTATATGAATAACATGATGTTTTTCAATGGCAAAAATCAATGAATATTGTAAATGCACAAACAGTAATTTCTCCGCATTGCAAGGTGCAATTCTGAAATTTTTTGCTTTTTCCTGCTAATCCTAGCATGATAAAGAAGATTCAAAGAGAGTGAGATGCCAGCTCCTTTCATTCAGTCAGTAGCTTCAAACATTTCTGGACGTTTTTCAATGGCAAAAATCAATGAATATTGTAAATGCACAAACAGTAATATCTCCACATTGCAACGTGCAATTCTGAAATTTTTTGCTTTTTCCTGCTAATCCTAGCATGATAAAGAAGATTCAAAGAAAGTGAGATGCCAGCTCCTTTCATTCAGTCAGTAGCTTCAAACATTTCTGGACATTTTTCAATGGCAAAAATCAATGAATATTGTAAATGCACAAACAGTAATATCTCCACATTGCAAGGTGCAATTCTGAAATTTTTTGCTTTTTCCTGCTTCTCTTATCATGATAAAGAAGATTCAAAGAGAGTGAGATGCCAGATCTTTTCATTCAGTCAGTAGCTTCAAACATTTCTGGTATATGAATAACATGATGTTTTTCAATGGCAAAAATCAATGAATATTGTAAATGCACAAACAGTAATTTCTCCGCATTGCAAGGTGCAATTCTGAAATTTTTGCTTTTTCCTGCTAATCCTAGCATGATAAAGAAGATTCAAAGAGAGTGAGATGCCAGCTCCTTTCATTCAGTCAGTAGCTTCAAACATTTCTGGACGTTTTTCAATGGCAAAAATCAAAGAATATTGTAAATGCACAAACAGTAATATCTCCACATTGCAAGGTGCAATTCTGAAATTTTTTGCTTTTTCCTGCTAATCCTAGCATGATAAAGAAGATTCAAAGCTAGTGAGATGCCAGCTCCTTTCATTCAGTCAGTAGCTTCAAACATTTCTGGACGTTTTTCAATGGCAAAAATCAATGAATATTGTAAATGCACAAACAGTAATATCTCCGCATTGCAAGGTGCAATTCTGAAATTTTTTGCTTTTTCCTGCTAATCCTAGCATGATAAAGAAGATTCAAAGAGAGTGAGATGCCAGCTCCTTTCATTCAGTCAGTAGCTTCAAACATTTCTGGATGTTTTTCAATGGCAAAAATCAATGAATATTGTAAATGCACAAACAGTAATATCTCCACATTGCAAGGTGCAATTCTGAAATTTTTTGTTTTTTCCTGCTAATGCTAGCATGATAAAGAAGATTCAAAGAGAGTGAGATGCCAGCTCCTTTCATTCAGTCAGTAGCTTCAAACATTTCTGGACATTTTTCAATGGCAAAAATCAATGAATATTGTAAATGCACAAACAGTAGTATCTCCACATTGCAAGGTGCAATTCTGAAATTTTTTGCTTTTTCCTGCTAATCCTAGCATGATAAAGAAGATTCAAAGAGAGTGAGATGCCAGCTCTTTTCATTCAGTCAGTAGCTTCAAACATTTCTGGTATATGAATAACATGATGTTTTTCAATGGCAAAAATCAATGAATATTGTAAATGCACAAACAGTAATTTCTCCGCATTGCAAGGTGCAATTCTGAAATTTTTTGCTTTTTCCTGCTAATCCTAGCATGATAAAGAAGATTCAAAGAGAGTGAGATGCCATCTCCTTTCATTCAGTCAGTAGCTTCAAACATTTCTGGACGTTTTTCAATGGCAAAAATCAATGAATATTGTAAATGCACAAACAGTAATATCTCCACATTGCAAGGTGCAATTCTGAAATTTTTTGCTTTTTCCTGCTAATCCTAGCATGATAAAGAAGATTCAAAGAGAGTGAGATGCCAGCTCTTTTCATTCAGTCAGTAGCTTCAAACATTTCTGGTATATGAATAACATGATGTTTTTCAATGGCAAAAATCAATGAATATTGTAAATGCACAAACAGTAATTTCTCCGCATTGCAAGGTGCAATTCTGAAATTTTTTGCTTTTTCCTGCTAATCCTAGCATGATAAAGAAGATCCAAAGAGAGTGAGATGCCATCTCCTTTCATTCAGTCAGTGGCTTCAAACATTTCTGGACGTTTTTCAATGGCAAAAATCAATGAATATTGTAAATGCACAAACAGTAATATCTCCACATTGCAAGGTGCAATTCTGAAATTTTTTGCTTTTTCCTGCTCCTCTTAGCATGATAAAGAAGATTCAAAGAGAGTGAGATGCCAGCTCTTTTCATTCAGTCAGTAGCTTCAAACATGTCTGGTATATGAATAACATGATGTTTTTCAATGGCAAAAATCAATGACTATTGTAAATGCACAAACAGTAATTTCTCCGCATTTCAAGGTGCAATTCTGAAATTTTTTGCTTTTTCCTGCTAATCCTAGCATGATAAAGAAGATTCAAAGAGAGTGAGATGCCAGCTCCTTTCATTCAGTCAGTAGCTTCAAACATTTCTGGACGTTTTTCAATGGCAAAAATCAATGAATATTGTAAATGCACAAACAGTAATATCTCCACATTGCAAGGTGCAATTCTGAAATTTTTTGCTTTTTCTTGCTAATCCTAGCATGATAAAGAAGATTCAAAGAGAGTGAGATGCCAGCTCTTTTCATTCAGTCAGTAGCTTCAAACATTTCTGGTATATGAATAACATGATGTTTTTCAATGGCAAAAATCAATGAATATTGTACATGCACAAACAGTAATATCTCCACATTGCAAGGTGCAATTCTGAAATTTTTTGCTTTTTCCTGCTCCTCTTAGCATGATAAAGAAGATTCAAAGAGAGTGAGATGCCAGCTCTTTTCATTCAGTCAGTAGCGTCAAACATTTCTGGTATATGAATAACATGATGTTTTTCAATGGCAAAAATCAATGAATATTGTAAATGCACAAACAGTAATTTCTCCGCATTGCAAGGTGCAATTCTGAAATTTTTTGCTTTTTCCTGCTAATCCTAGCATGATAAAGAAGATTCAAAGAGAGTCAGATGCCAGCTCCTTTCATTCAGTCAGTAGCTTCAAATATTTCTGGACGTTTTTCAATGGCAAAAATCAATGAATATTGTAAATGCACACAGTAATATCTCCACATTGCAAGGTGCAATTCTAAAATTTTTTGCTTTTTCCTGCTAATCCTAGCATGATAAAGAAGATTCAAAGAGAGTCAGATGCCAGCTCCTTTCATTCAGTCAGTAGCTTCAAACATTTCTGGACGTTTTTCAATGGCAAAAATCAATGAATATTGTAAATGCACAAACAGTAATATCTCCACATTGCAAGGTGCAATTCTGAAATTTTTTGCTTTTTCCTGCTCCTCTTAGCATGATAAAGAAGATTCAAAGAGAGTGAGATGCCAGCTCTTTTCATTCAGTCAGTAGCTTCAAACATTTCTGGTATATGAATAACATGATGTTTTTCAATAGCAAAAATCAATGAATATTGTAAATGCACAAACAGTAATATCTCCACATTGCAAGGTGCAATTCTGAAATTTTTTGCTTTTTCCTGCTAATCCTAGCATGATAAAGAAGATTCAAAGAGAGTGAGATGCCAGCTCCTTTCATTCAGTCAGTAGCTTCAAACATTTCTGGACGTTTTTCAATGGCAAAAATCAATGAATATTGTAAATGCACAAACAGTAATATCTCCACATTGCAAGGTGCAATTCTGAAATTTTTTGCTTTTTCCTGCTAATCCTAGCATGATAAAGAAGATTCAAAGAGAGTGAGATGCCAGCTCCTTTCATTCAGTCAGTAGCTTCAAACATTTCTGGACGTTTTTCAATGGCAAAAATCAATGAATATTGTAAATGCACAAACAGTAATATCTCCACATTGCAAGGTGCAATTCTGAAATTTTTTGTTTTTTCCTGCTAATCCTAGCATGATAAAGAAGATTCAAAGAGAGTGAGATGCCAGCTCCTTTCATTCAGTCAGTAGCTTCAAACATTTCTGGACATTTTTCAATGGCAAAAATCAATGAATATTGTAAATGCACAAACAGTAGTATCTCCACATTGCAAGGTGCAATTCTGAAATTTTTTGCTTTTTCCTGCTAATCCTAGCATGATAAAGAAGATTCAAAGAGAGTGAGATGCCAGCTCTTTTCATTCAGTCAGTAGCTTCAAACATTTCTGGTATATGAATAACATGATGTTTTTCAATGGCAAAAATCAATGAATATTGTAAATGCACAAACAGTAATTTCTCCGCATTGCAAGGTGCAATTCTGAAATTTTTTGCTTTTTCCTGCTAATCCTAGCATGATAAAGAAGATTCAAAGAGAGTGAGATGCCATCTCCTTTCATTCAGTCAGTAGCTTCAAACATTTCTGGACGTTTTTCAATGGCAAAAAATCAATGAATATTGTAAATGCACAAACAGTAATATCTCCACATTGCAAGGTGCAATTCTGAAATTTTTTGCTTTTTCCTGCTAATCCTAGCATGATAAAGAAGATTCAAAGAGAGTGAGATGCCAGCTCTTTTCATTCAGTCAGTAGCTTCAAACATTTCTGGTATATGAATAACATGATGTTTTTCAATGGCAAAAATCAATGAATATTGTAAATGCACAAACAGTAATTTCTCCGCATTGCAAGGTGCAATTCTGAAATTTTTTGCTTTTTCCTGCTAATCCTAGCATGATAAAGAAGATCCAAAGAGAGTGAGATGCCATCTCCTTTCATTCAGTCAGTGGCTTCAAACATTTCTGGACGTTTTTCAATGGCAAAAATCAATGAATATTGTAAATGCACAAACAGTAATATCTCCACATTGTAAGGTGCAATTCTGAAATTTTTTGCTTTTTCCTGCTCCTCTTAGCATGATAAAGAAGATTCAAAGAGAGTGAGATGCCAGCTCTTTTCATTCAGTCAGTAGCTTCAAACATTTCTGGTATATGAATAACATGATGTTTTTCAATGGCAAAAATCAATGACTATTGTAAATGCACAAACAGTAATTTCTCCGCATTTCAAGGTGCAATTCTGAAATTTTTTGCTTTTTCCTGCTAATCCTAGCATGATAAAGAAGATTCAAAGAGAGTGAGATGCCAGCTCCTTTCATTCAGTCAGTAGCTTCAAACATTTCTGGACGTTTTTCAATGTCAAAAATCAATGAATATTGTAAATGCACAAACAGTAATATCTCCACATTGCAAGGTGCAATTCTGAAATTTTTTGCTTTTTCTTGCTAATCCTAGCATGATAAAGAAGATTCAAAGAGAGTGAGATGCCAGCTCTTTTCATTCAGTCAGTAGCTTCAAACATTTCTGGTATATGAATAACATGATGTTTTTCAATGGCAAAAATCAATGAATATTGTACATGCACAAACAGTAATATCTCCACATTGCAAGGTGCAATTCTGAAATTTTTTGCTTTTTCCTGCTCCTCTTAGCATGATAAAGAAGATTCAAAGAGAGTGAGATGCCAGCTCTTTTCATTCAGTCAGTAGCTTCAAACATTTCTGGACGTTTTTCAATGGCAAAAATCAATGAATATTGTAAATGCACACAGTAATATCTCCACATTGCAAGGTGCCATTCTGAAATTTTTTGCTTTTTCCTGCTAATCCTAGCATGATAAAGAAGATTCAAAGAGAGTGAGATGCCAGCTCTTTTCATTCAGTCAGTAGCTTCAAACATTTCTGGTATATGAATAACATGATGTTTTTCAATGGCAAAAATCAATGAATATTGTAAATGCACAAACAGTAATATCTCCACATTGCAAGGTGCAATTCTGAAATTTTTTACTTTTTCCTGCTAATCCTAGCATGATAAAGAAGATTCAAAGAGAGTGAGATGCCAGCTCCTTTCATTCAGTCAGTAGCTTCAAACATTTCTGGACGTTTTTCAATGGCAAAAATCAATGAATATTGTAAATGCACAAACAGTAATATCTCCACATTGCAAGGTGCAATTCTGAAATTTTTTGCTTTTTCCTGCTCCTCTTAGCATGATAAAGAAGATTCAAAGAGAGTGAGATGCCAGCTCTTTTCATTCAGTCAGTAGCTTCAAACATTTCTGGTATATGAATAACATGATGTTTTTCAATGGCAAAAATCAATGAATATTGTAAATGCACAAACAGTAATATCTCCACATTGCAAGGTGCAATTCTGAAATTTTTTGCTTTTTCCTGCTCCTCTTAGCATGATAAAGAAGATTCAAAGAGAGTGAGATGCCAGCTCTTTTCATTCAGTCAGTAGCTTCAAACATTTCTGGTATATGAATAACATGATATTTTTCAATGGCAAAAATCAATGAATATTGTAAATGCACAAACAGTAATATCTCCACATTGCAAGGTGCAATTCGGAAATTTTTTGTTTTTCCTGCTAATCCTAGCATGATAAAGAAGATTCAAAGAGAGTGAGATGCCAGCTCCTTTCATTCAGTCAGTAGCTTCAAACATTTCTGGACGTTTTTCAATGGCAAAAATCAATGAATATTGTAAATGCACAAACAGTAATATCTCCGCATTGCACGATGCAATTCTGAAATTTTTTGCTTTTTCCTGCTAATCCAAGCATGATAAAGAAGATTCAAAGAGAGTGAGATGCCAGCTCTTTTCATTCAGTCAGTAGCTTCAAACATTTCTGGACGTTTTTCAATGGCAAAAATCAATGAATATTGTAAATGCACAAACAGTAATATCTCCACATTGCAAGGTGCAATTCTGAAATTTTTTGCTTTTTCCTGCTAATCCTAGCATGATAAAGAAGATTGAAAGAGAGTGAGATGCCAGCTCCTTTCATTCAGTCAGTAGCTTCAAATATTTCTGGACGTTTTTCAATAGCAAAAATCAATGAATATTGTAAATGCACAAGCAGTAATATCTCCACATTGCAAGGTGCAATTCTGAAATTTTTTGCTTTTTCCTGCTCCTCTTAGCATGATAAAGAAGATTCAAAGAGAGTGAGATGCCAGCTCTTTTCATTCAGTCAGTAGCTTCAAACATTTCTGGTATATGAATAACATGATGTTTTTCAATAGCAAAAATCAATGAATATTGTAAATGCACAAACAGTAATTTCTCCGCATTGCAAGGTGCAATTCTGAAATTTTTTGCTTTTTCCTGCTCCTCTTAGCATGATAAAGAAGATTCAAAGAGAGTGAGATGCCAGCTCCTTTCATTCAGTCAGTAGCTTCAAACATTTCTGGACGTTTTTCAATGGCAAAAATCAATGAATATTGTAAATGCACAAACAGTAATTTCTCCGCATTGTAAGGTGCAATTCTGAAATTTTTTGCTTTTTCCTGCTAATCCTAGCATGATAAAGAAGATTCAAAGAGAGTGAGATGCCAGCTCCTTTCATTCAGTCAGTAGCTTCAAACATTTCTGGACGTTTTTCAATGGCAAAAATCAATGAATATTGTAAATGCACAAACAGTAATATCTCCACATTGCAAGGTGCAATTCTGAAATTTTTTGCTTTTTCCTGCTGATCTTAGCATGATAAAGAAGATTCAAAGAGAGTGAGATGCCAGCTCCTTTCATTCAGTCAGTAGCTTCAAACATTTCTGGTATATGAATAACATGATGTTTTTCAATGGCAAAAATCAATGAATATTGTAAATGCACAAACAGTAATATCTCCACATTGCAAGGTGCAATTCTGAAATTTTTTGCTTTTTCCTGCTAATCCTAGCATGATAAAGAAGATTCAAAGAGAGTGAGATGCCAGCTCCTTTCATTCAGTCAGTAGCTTCAAACATTTCTGGTATATGAATAACATGATGTTTTTCAATGGCAAAAATCAATGAATATTGTAAATGCACAAACAGTAATATCTCCACATTGCAAGGTGCAATTCTGAAATTTTTTCCTTTTTCCTGCTAATCCTAGCATGATAAAGAAGATTCAAAGAGAGTGAGATGCCAGCTCCTTTCATTCAGTCAGTAGCTTCAAACATTTCTGGACGTTTTTCAATGGCAAAAATCAATGAATATTGTAAATGCACAAACAGTAATATCTCCACATTGCAAGGTGCAATTCTGAAATTTTTTGCTTTTTCCTGCTAATCCTAGCATGATAAAGAAGATGCAAAGAGAGTGAGATGTCAGCTCCTTTCATTCAGTCAGTAGCTTCAAACATTTCTGGACGTTTTTCAATGGCAAAAATCAATGAATATTTTAAATGCACAAACAGTAATATCTCCACATTGCAAAGTGCAATTCTGAAATTTTTTGCTTTTTCCTGCTAATCCTAGCATGATAAAGAAGATTCAAAGAGAGTGAGATGCCAGCTCCTTTCATTCAGTCAGTAGCTTCAAACATTTCTGGACGTTTTTCAATGGCAAAAATCAATGAATATTGTAAATGCACAAACAGTAATATCTCCACATTGCAAGGTGCAATTCTGAAATTTTTTGCTTTTTCCTGCTAATCCTAGCATGATAAAGAAGATTCAAAGAGAGTGAGATGCCAGCTCCTTTCATTCAGTCAGTAGCTTCAAACATTTCTGGACGTTTTTCAATGGCGAAAATCAATGAATATTGTAAATGCACAAACAGTAATATCTCCACATTGCAAGGTGCAATTCTGAAATTTTTTGCTTTTTCCTTCTAATCCTAGCATGATAAAGAAGATTCAAAGAGAGTGAGATGCCAGCTCCTTTCATTCAGTCAGTAGCTTCAAACATTTCTGGACGTTTTTCAATGGCAAAAATCAATGAATATTGTAAATGCACAAACAGTAATATCTCCACATTGCAAGGTGCAATTCTGAAATTTTTTGCTTTTTCCTGCTAATCCTAGCATGATAAAGAAGATTCAAAGAGAGTGAGATGCCAGCTCCTTTCATTCAGTCAGTAGCTTCAAACATTTCTGGACGTTTTTCAATGGCAAAAATCAATGAATATTGTAAATGCACAAACAGTAATATCTCCACATTGCAAGGTGCAATTCTGAAATTTTTTGCTTTTTCCTGCTCCTCTTAGCATGATAAAGAAGATTCAAAGAGAGTGAGATGCCAGCTCTTTTCATTCAGTCAGTAGCTTCAAACATTTCTGGTATATGAATAACATGATGTTTTTCAATGGCAAAAATCAATGACTATTGTAAATGCACAAACAGTAATTTCTCCGCATTTCAAGGTGCAATTCTGAAATTTTTTGCTTTTTCCTGCTAATCCTAGCATGATAAAGAAGATTCAAAGAGAGTGAGATGCCAGCTCCTTTCATTCAGTCAGTAGCTTCAAACATTTCTGGACGTTTTTCAATGTCAAAAATCAATGAATATTGTAAATGCACAAACAGTAATATCTCCACATTGCAAGGTGCAATTCTGAAATTTTTTGCTTTTTCTTGCTAATCCTAGCATGATAAAGAAGATTCAAAGAGAGTGAGATGCCAGCTCTTTTCATTCAGTCAGTAGCTTCAAACATTTCTGGTATATGAATAACATGATGTTTTTCAATGGCAAAAATCAATGAATATTGTACATGCACAAACAGTAATATCTCCACATTGCAAGGTGCAATTCTGAAATTTTTTGCTTTTTCCTGCTCCTCTTAGCATGATAAAGAAGATTCAAAGAGAGTGAGATGCCAGCTCTTTTCATTCAGTCAGTAGCTTCAAACATTTCTGGACGTTTTTCAATGGCAAAAATCAATGAATATTGTAAATGCACACAGTAATATCTCCACATTGCAAGGTGCCATTCTGAAATTTTTTGCTTTTTCCTGCTAATCCTAGCATGATAAAGAAGATTCAAAGAGAGTGAGATGCCAGCTCTTTTCATTCAGTCAGTAGCTTCAAACATTTCTGGTATATGAATAACATGATGTTTTTCAATGGCAAAAATCAATGAATATTGTAAATGCACAAACAGTAATATCTCCACATTGCAAGGTGCAATTCTGAAATTTTTTACTTTTTCCTGCTAATCCTAGCATGATAAAGAAGATTCAAAGAGAGTGAGATGCCAGCTCCTTTCATTCAGTCAGTAGCTTCAAACATTTCTGGACGTTTTTCAATGGCAAAAATCAATGAATATTGTAAATGCACAAACAGTAATATCTCCACATTGCAAGGTGCAATTCTGAAATTTTTTGCTTTTTCCTGCTCCTCTTAGCATGATAAAGAAGATTCAAAGAGAGTGAGATGCCAGCTCTTTTCATTCAGTCAGTAGCTTCAAACATTTCTGGTATATGAATAACATGATGTTTTTCAATGGCAAAAATCAATGAATATTGTAAATGCACAAACAGTAATATCTCCACATTGCAAGGTGCAATTCTGAAATTTTTTGCTTTTTCCTGCTCCTCTTAGCATGATAAAGAAGATTCAAAGAGAGTGAGATGCCAGCTCTTTTCATTCAGTCAGTAGCTTCAAACATTTCTGGTATATGAATAACATGATATTTTTCAATGGCAAAAATCAATGAATATTGTAAATGCACAAACAGTAATATCTCCACATTGCAAGGTGCAATTCGGAAATTTTTTGTTTTTCCTGCTAATCCTAGCATGATAAAGAAGATTCAAAGAGAGTGAGATGCCAGCTCCTTTCATTCAGTCAGTAGCTTCAAACATTTCTGGACGTTTTTCAATGGCAAAAATCAATGAATATTGTAAATGCACAAACAGTAATATCTCCGCATTGCAAGATGCAATTCTGAAATTTTTTGCTTTTTCCTGCTAATCCAAGCATGATAAAGAAGATTCAAAGAGAGTGAGATGCCAGCTCTTTTCATTCAGTCAGTAGCTTCAAACATTTCTGGACGTTTTTCAATGGCAAAAATCAATGAATATTGTAAATGCACAAACAGTAATATCTCCACATTGCAAGGTGCAATTCTGAAATTTTTTGCTTTTTCCTGCTAATCCTAGCATGATAAAGAAGATTCAAAGAGAGTGAGATGCCAGCTCTTTTCATTCAGTCAGTAGCTTCAAACATTTCTGGTATATGAATAACATGATGTTTTTCAATAGCAAAAATCAATGAATATTGTAAATGCACAAACAGTAATTTCTCCGCATTGCAAGGTGCAATTCTGAAATTTTTTGCTTTTTCCTGCTCCTCTTAGCATGATAAAGAAGATTCAAAGAGAGTGAGATGCCAGCTCCTTTCATTCAGTCAGTAGCTTCAAACATTTCTGGACGTTTTTCAATGGCAAAAATCAATGAATATTGTAAATGCACAAACAGTAATTTCTCCGCATTGTAAGGTGCAATTCTGAAATTTTTTGCTTTTTCCTGCTAATCCTAGCATGATAAAGAAGATTCAAAGAGAGTGAGATGCCAGCTCCTTTCATTCAGTCAGTAGCTTCAAACATTTCTGGACGTTTTTCAATGGCAAAAATCAATGAATATTGTAAATGCACAAACAGTAATATCTCCACATTGCAAGGTGCAATTCTGAAATTTTTTGCTTTTTCCTGCTGATCTTAGCATGATAAAGAAGATTCAAAGAGAGTGAGATGCCAGCTCCTTTCATTCAGTCAGTAGCTTCAAACATTTCTGGTATATGAATAACATGATGTTTTTCAATGGCAAAAATCAATGAATATTGTAAATGCACAAACAGTAATATCTCCACATTGCAAGGTGCAATTCTGAAATTTTTTGCTTTTTCCTGCTAATCCTAGCATGATAAAGAAGATTCAAAGAGAGTGAGATGCCAGCTCCTTTCATTCAGTCAGTAGCTTCAAACATTTCTGGTATATGAATAACATGATGTTTTTCAATGGCAAAAATCAATGAATATTGTAAATGCACAAACAGTAATATCTCCACATTGCAAGGTGCAATTCTGAAATTTTTTCCTTTTTCCTGCTAATCCTAGCATGATAAAGAAGATTCAAAGAGAGTGAGATGCCAGCTCCTTTCATTCAGTCAGTAGCTTCAAACATTTCTGGACGTTTTTCAATGGCAAAAATCAATGAATATTGTAAATGCACAAACAGTAATATCTCCACATTGCAAGGTGCAATTCTGAAATTTTTTGCTTTTTCCTGCTAATCCTAGCATGATAAAGAAGATGCAAAGAGAGTGAGATGCCAGCTCCTTTCATTCAGTCAGTAGCTTCAAACATTTCTGGACGTTTTTCAATGGCAAAAATCAATGAATATTTTAAATGCACAAACAGTAATATCTCCACATTGCAAAGTGCAATTCTGAAATTTTTTGCTTTTTCCTGCTAATCCTAGCATGATAAAGAAGATTCAAAGAGAGTGAGATGCCAGCTCCTTTCATTCAGTCAGTAGCTTCAAACATTTCTGGACGTTTTTCAATGGCAAAAATCAATGAATATTGTAAATGCACAAACAGTAATATCTCCACATTGCAAGGTGCAATTCTGAAATTTTTTGCTTTTTCCTGCTAATCCTAGCATGATAAAGAAGATTCAAAGAGAGTGAGATGCCAGCTCCTTTCATTCAGTCAGTAGCTTCAAACATTTCTGGACGTTTTTCAATGGCGAAAATCAATGAATATTGTAAATGCACAAACAGTAATATCTCCACATTGCAAGGTGCAATTCTGAAATTTTTTGCTTTTTCCTTCTAATCCTAGCATGATAAAGAAGATTCAAAGAGAGTGAGATGCCAGCTCCTTTCATTCAGTCAGTAGCTTCAAACATTTCTGGACGTTTTTCAATGGCAAAAATCAATGAATATTGTAAATGCACAAACAGTAATATCTCCACATTGCAAGGTGCAATTCTGAAATTTTTTGCTTTTTCCTGCTAATCCTAGCATGATAAAGAAGATTCAAAGAGAGTGAGATGCCAGCTCCTTTCATTCAGTCAGTAGCTTCAAACATTTCTGGACGTTTTTCAATGGCAAAAATCAATGAATATTGTAAATGCACAAACAGTAATATCTCCACATTGCAAGGTGCAATTCTGAAATTTTTTGCTTTTTCCTGCTCCTCTTAGCATGATAAAGAAGATTCAAAGAGAGTGAGATGCCAGCTCTTTTCATTCAGTCAGTAGCTTCAAACATTTCTGGTATATGAATAACATGATGTTTTTCAATGGCAAAAATCAATGACTATTGTAAATGCACAAACAGTAATTTCTCCGCATTTCAAGGTGCAATTCTGAAATTTTTTGCTTTTTCCTGCTAATCCTAGCATGATAAAGAAGATTCAAAGAGAGTGAGATGCCAGCTCCTTTCATTCAGTCAGTAGCTTCAAACATTTCTGGACGTTTTTCAATGTCAAAAATCAATGAATATTGTAAATGCACAAACAGTAATATCTCCACATTGCAAGGTGCAATTCTGAAATTTTTTGCTTTTTCTTGCTAATCCTAGCATGATAAAGAAGATTCAAAGAGAGTGAGATGCCAGCTCTTTTCATTCAGTCAGTAGCTTCAAACATTTCTGGTATATGAATAACATGATGTTTTTCAATGGCAAAAATCAATGAATATTGTACATGCACAAACAGTAATATCTCCACATTGCAAGGTGCAATTCTGAAATTTTTTGCTTTTTCCTGCTCCTCTTAGCATGATAAAGAAGATTCAAAGAGAGTGAGATGCCAGCTCTTTTCATTCAGTCAGTAGCTTCAAACATTTCTGGACGTTTTTCAATGGCAAAAATCAATGAATATTGTAAATGCACACAGTAATATCTCCACATTGCAAGGTGCCATTCTGAAATTTTTTGCTTTTTCCTGCTAATCCTAGCATGATAAAGAAGATTCAAAGAGAGTGAGATGCCAGCTCTTTTCATTCAGTCAGTAGCTTCAAACATTTCTGGTATATGAATAACATGATGTTTTTCAATGGCAAAAATCAATGAATATTGTAAATGCACAAACAGTAATATCTCCACATTGCAAGGTGCAATTCTGAAATTTTTTACTTTTTCCTGCTAATCCTAGCATGATAAAGAAGATTCAAAGAGAGTGAGATGCCAGCTCCTTTCATTCAGTCAGTAGCTTCAAACATTTCTGGACGTTTTTCAATGGCAAAAATCAATGAATATTGTAAATGCACAAACAGTAATATCTCCACATTGCAAGGTGCAATTCTGAAATTTTTTGCTTTTTCCTGCTCCTCTTAGCATGATAAAGAAGATTCAAAGAGAGTGAGATGCCAGCTCTTTTCATTCAGTCAGTAGCTTCAAACATTTCTGGTATATGAATAACATGATGTTTTTCAATGGCAAAAATCAATGAATATTGTAAATGCACAAACAGTAATATCTCCACATTGCAAGGTGCAATTCTGAAATTTTTTGCTTTTTCCTGCTCCTCTTAGCATGATAAAGAAGATTCAAAGAGAGTGAGATGCCAGCTCTTTTCATTCAGTCAGTAGCTTCAAACATTTCTGGTATATGAATAACATGATATTTTTCAATGGCAAAAATCAATGAATATTGTAAATGCACAAACAGTAATATCTCCACATTGCAAGGTGCAATTCGGAAATTTTTTGTTTTTCCTGCTAATCCTAGCATGATAAAGAAGATTCAAAGAGAGTGAGATGCCAGCTCCTTTCATTCAGTCAGTAGCTTCAAACATTTCTGGACGTTTTTCAATGGCAAAAATCAATGAATATTGTAAATGCACAAACAGTAATATCTCCGCATTGCAAGATGCAATTCTGAAATTTTTTGCTTTTTCCTGCTAATCCAAGCATGATAAAGAAGATTCAAAGAGAGTGAGATGCCAGCTCTTTTCATTCAGTCAGTAGCTTCAAACATTTCTGGACGTTTTTCAATGGCAAAAATCAATGAATATTGTAAATGCACAAACAGTAATATCTCCACATTGCAAGGTGCAATTCTGAAATTTTTTGCTTTTTCCTGCTAATCCTAGCATGATAAAGAAGATTGAAACAGAGTGAGATGCCAGCTCCTTTCATTCAGTCAGTAGCTTCAAATATTTCTGGACGTTTTTCAATAGCAAAAATCAATGAATATTGTAAATGCACAAGCAGTAATATCTCCACATTGCAAGGTGCAATTCTGAAATTTTTTGCTTTTTCCTGCTCCTCTTAGCATGATAAAGAAGATTCAAAGAGAGTGAGATGCCAGCTCTTTTCATTCAGTCAGTAGCTTCAAACATTTCTGGTATATGAATAACATGATGTTTTTCAATAGCAAAAATCAATGAATATTGTAAATGCACAAACAGTAATTTCTCCGCATTGCAAGGTGCAATTCTGAAATTTTTTGCTTTTTCCTGCTCCTCTTAGCATGATAAAGAAGATTCAAAGAGAGTGAGATGCCAGCTCCTTTCATTCAGTCAGTAGCTTCAAACATTTCTGGACGTTTTTCAATGGCAAAAATCAATGAATATTGTAAATGCACAAACAGTAATTTCTCCGCATTGTAAGGTGCAATTCTGAAATTTTTTGCTTTTTCCTGCTAATCCTAGCATGATAAAGAAGATTCAAAGAGAGTGAGATGCCAGCTCCTTTCATTCAGTCAGTAGCTTCAAACATTTCTGGACGTTTTTCAATGGCAAAAATCAATGAATATTGTAAATGCACAAACAGTAATATCTCCACATTGCAAGGTGCAATTCTGAAATTTTTTGCTTTTTCCTGCTGATCTTAGCATGATAAAGAAGATTCAAAGAGAGTGAGATGCCAGCTCCTTTCATTCAGTCAGTAGCTTCAAACATTTCTGGTATATGAATAACATGATGTTTTTCAATGGCAAAAATCAATGAATATTGTAAATGCACAAACAGTAATATCTCCACATTGCAAGGTGCAATTCTGAAATTTTTTGCTTTTTCCTGCTAATCCTAGCATGATAAAGAAGATTCAAAGAGAGTGAGATGCCAGCTCCTTTCATTCAGTCAGTAGCTTCAAACATTTCTGGTATATGAATAACATGATGTTTTTCAATGGCAAAAATCAATGAATATTGTAAATGCACAAACAGTAATATCTCCACATTGCAAGGTGCAATTCTGAAATTTTTTCCTTTTTCCTGCTAATCCTAGCATGATAAAGAAGATTCAAAGAGAGTGAGATGCCAGCTCCTTTCATTCAGTCAGTAGCTTCAAACATTTCTGGACGTTTTTCAATGGCAAAAATCAATGAATATTGTAAATGCACAAACAGTAATATCTCCACATTGCAAGGTGCAATTCTGAAATTTTTTGCTTTTTCCTGCTAATCCTAGCATGATAAAGAAGATGCAAAGAGAGTGAGATGCCAGCTCCTTTCATTCAGTCAGTAGCTTCAAACATTTCTGGACGTTTTTCAATGGCAAAAATCAATGAATATTTTAAATGCACAAACAGTAATATCTCCACATTGCAAAGTGCAATTCTGAAATTTTTTGCTTTTTCCTGCTAATCCTAGCATGATAAAGAAGATTCAAAGAGAGTGAGATGCCAGCTCCTTTCATTCAGTCAGTAGCTTCAAACATTTCTGGACGTTTTTCAATGGCAAAAATCAATGAATATTGTAAATGCACAAACAGTAATATCTCCACATTGCAAGGTGCAATTCTGAAATTTTTTGCTTTTTCCTGCTAATCCTAGCATGATAAAGAAGATTCAAAGAGAGTGAGATGCCAGCTCCTTTCATTCAGTCAGTAGCTTCAAACATTTCTGGACGTTTTTCAATGGCGAAAATCAATGAATATTGTAAATGCACAAACAGTAATATCTCCACATTGCAAGGTGCAATTCTGAAATTTTTTGCTTTTTCCTTCTAATCCTAGCATGATAAAGAAGATTCAAAGAGAGTGAGATGCCAGCTCCTTTCATTCAGTCAGTAGCTTCAAACATTTCTGGACGTTTTTCAATGGCAAAAATCAATGAATATTGTAAATGCACAAACAGTAATATCTCCACATTGCAAGGTGCAATTCTGAAATTTTTTGCTTTTTCCTGCTAATCCTAGCATGATAAAGAAGATTCAAAGAGAGTGAGATGCCAGCTCCTTTCATTCAGTCAGTAGCTTCAAACATTTCTGGACGTTTTTCAATGGCAAAAATCAATGAATATTGTAAATGCACAAACAGTAATATCTCCACATTGCAAGGTGCAATTCTGAAATTTTTTGCTTTTTCCTGCTCCTCTTAGCATGATAAAGAAGATTCAAAGAGAGTGAGATGCCAGCTCTTTTCATTCAGTCAGTAGCTTCAAACATTTCTGGTATATGAATAACATGATGTTTTTCAATGGCAAAAATCAATGAATATTGTAAATGCACAAACAGTAATATCTCCACATTCCAAGGTGCAATTCTGAAATGTTTTGCTTTTTCCTGCTAATCCTAGCATGATAAAGAAGATTCAAAGAGAGTGAGATGCCAGCTCCTTTCATTCAGTCAGTAGCTTCAAACATTTCTGGACGTTTTTCAATGGCAAAAATCAATGAATATTGTAAATGCACAAACAGTAATATCTCCACATTGCAAGGTGCAATTCTGAAATTTTTTGCTTTTTCCTGCTAATCCTAGCATGATAAAGAAGATTCAAAGAGAGTGAGATGCCAGCTCCTTTCATTCAGTCAGTAGCTTCAAACATTTCTGGACGTTTTTCAATGGCAAAAATCAATGAATATTGTAAATGCACAAACAGTAATTTCTCCACATTGCAAGGTGCAATTCTGAAATTTTTTGCTTTTTCCTGCTAATCCTAGCATGATAAAGAAGATTCAAAGAGAGTGAGATGCCAGCTCCTTTCATTCAGTCAGTAGCTTCAAACATTTCTGGTATATGAATAACATGATGTTTTTCAATGGCAAAAATCAATGAATATTGTAAATGCACAAACAGTAATATCTCCACATTGCAAGGTGCAATTCTGAAATTTTTTGCTTTTTCCTGCTCCTCTTAGCATGATAAAGAAGATTCAAAGAGAGTGAGATGCCAGCTCTTTTCATTCAGTCAGTAGCTTCAAACATTTCTGGTATATGAATAACATGATGTTTTTCAATGGCAAAAATCAATGAATATTGTAAATGCACAAACAGTAATTTCTCCGCATTGCAAGGTGCAATTCTGAAATTTTTTGCTTTTTCCTGCTAATCCTAGCATGATAAAGAAGATTCAAAGAGAGTGAGATGCCAGCTCCTTTCATTCAGTCAGTAGCTTCAAACATTTCTGGACGTTTTTCAATGGCAAAAATCAATGAATATTGTAAATGCACAAACAGTAATATCTCCACATTGCAAGGTGCAATTCTGAAATTTTTTGCTTTTTCCTGCTAATCCTAGCATGATAAAGAAGATTCAAAGAGAGTGAGATGCCAGCTCCTTTCATTCAGTCAGTAGCTTCAAACATTTCTGGACGTTTTTCAATGGCAAAAATCAATGAATATTGTAAATGCACAAACAGTAATATCTCCACATTGCAAGGTGCAATTCTGAAATTTTTTGCTTTTTCCTGCTCCTCTTAGCATGATAAAGAAGATTCAAAGAGAGTGAGATGCCAGCTCTTTTCATTCAGTCAGTAGCTTCAAACATTTCTGGTATATGAATAACATGATGTTTTTCAATGGCAAAAATCAATGAATATTGTAAATGCACAAACAGTAATATCTCCACATTGCAAGGTGCAATTCTGAAATTTTTTGCTTTTTCCTGCTCCTCTTAGCATGATAAAGAAGATTCAAAGAGAGTGAGATGCCAGCTCTTTTCATTCAGTCAGTAGCTTCAAACATTTCTGGTATATGAATAACGATGTTTTTCAATGGCAAAAATCAATGAATATTGTAAATGCACAAACAGTAATTTCTCCGCATTGCAAGGTGCAATTCTGAAATTTTTTGCTTTTTCCTGCTCCTCTTAGCATGATAAAGAAGATTCAAAGAGAGTGAGATGCCAGCTCCTTTCATTCAGTCAGTAGCTTCAAACATTTCTGGACATTTTTCAATGGCAAAAATCAATGAATATTGTAAATGCACAAACAGTAATATCTCCACATTGCAAGGTGCAATTCTGAAATTTTTTGCTTTTTCCTGCTCCTCTTAGCATGATAAAGAAGATTTAAAGAGAGTGAGATGCCAGCTCTTTTCATTCAGTCAGTAGCTTCAAACATTTCTGGTATATGAATAACATGATGTTTTTCAATGGCAAAAATCAATGAATATTGTAAATGCACAAACAGTAATTTCTCCGCATTGCAAGGTGCAATTCTGAAATTTTTTGCTTTTTCCTGCTAATCCTAGCATGATAAAGAAGATTCAAAGAGAGTGAGATGCCAGCTCCTTTCATTCAGTCAGTAGCTTCAAACATTTCTGGTATATGAATAACATGATGTTTTTCAATGGCAAAAATCAATGAATATTGTAAATGCACAAACAGTAATATCTCCACATTGCAAGGTGCAATTCTGAAATTTTTTGCTTTTTCTTGCTCCTCTTAGCATGATAAAGAAGATTCAAAGAGAGTGAGATGCCAGCTCTTTTCATTCAGTCAGTAGCTTCAAACATTTCTGGTATATGAATAACATGATGTTTTTCAATGGCAAAAATCAATGAATATTGTAAATGCACAAACAGTAATTTCTCCGCATTGCAAGGTGCAATTCTGAAATTTTTTGCTTTTTCCTGCTAATCCTAGCATGATAAAGAAGATTCAAAGAGAGTGAGATGCCAGCTCCTTTCATTCAGTCAGTAGCTTCAAACATTTCTGGTATATGAATAACATGATGTTTTTCAATGGCAAAAATCAATGAATATTGTAAATGCACAAACAGTAATATCTCCACATTGCAAGGTGCAATTCTGAAATTTTTTGCTTTTTCCTGCTAATCCTAGCATGATAAAGAAGATTCAAAGAGAGTGAGATGCCAGCTCCTTTCATTCAGTCAGTAGCTTCAAACATTTCTGGTATATGAATAACATGATGTTTTTCAATGGCAAAAATCAATGAATATTGTAAATGCACAAACAGTAATATCTCCACATTGCAAGGTGCAATTCTGAAATTTTTTGCTTTTTCCTGCTAATCCTAGCATGATAAAGAAGATTCAAAGAGAGTGAGATGCCAGCTCCTTTCATTCAGTCAGTAGCTTCAAATATTTCTGGACGTTTTTCAATGGCAAAAATCAATGAATATTGTAAATGCACAAGCAGTAATATCTCCACATTGCAAGGTGCAATTCTGAAATTTTTTGCTTTTTCCTGCTCCTCTTAGCATGATAAAGAAGATTCAAAGAGAGTGAGATGCCAGCTCTTTTCATTCAGTCAGTAGCTTCAAACATTTCTGGTATATGAATAACATGATGTTTTTCAATAGCAAAAGTCAATGAATATTGTAAATGCACAAACAGTAATTTCTCCGCATTGCAAGGTGCAATTCTGAAATTTTTTGCTTTTTCCTGCTCCTCTTAGCATGATAAAGAAGATTCAAAGAGAGTGAGATGCCAGCTCCTTTCATTCAGTCAGTAGCTTCAAACATTTCTGGACGTTTTTCAATGGCAAAAATCAATGAATATTGTAAATGCACAAACAGTAATTTCTCCGCATTGTAAGGTGCAATTCTGAAATTTTTTGCTTTTTCCTGCTAATCCTAGCATGATAAAGAAGATTCAAAGAGAGTGAGATGCCAGCTCCTTTCATTCAGTCAGTAGCTTCAAACATTTCTGGACGTTTTTCAATGGCAAAAATCAATGAATATTGTAAATGCACAAACAGTAATATCTCCACATTGCAAGGTGCAATTCTGAAATTTTTTGCTTTTTCCTGCTGATCTTAGCATGATAAAGAAGATTCAAAGAGAGTGAGATGCCAGCTCTTTTCATTCAGTCAGTAGCTTCAAACATTTCTGGTATATGAATAACATGGTGTTTTTCAATGGCAAAAATCAATGAATATTGTAAATGCACAAACAGTAATATCTCCACATTGCAAGGTGCAATTCTGAAATTTTTTGCTTTTTCCTGCTAATCCTAGCATGATAAAGAAGATTCAAAGAGAGTGAGATGCCAGCTCCTTTCATTCAGTCAGTAGCTTCAAACATTTCTGGTATATGAATAACATGATGTTTTTCAATGGCAAAAATCAATGAATATTGTAAATGCACAAACAGTAATATCTCCACATTGCAAGGTGCAATTCTGAAATTTTTTGCTTTTTCCTGCTAATCCTAGCATGATAAAGAAGATTCAAAGAGAGTGAGATGCCAGCTCCTTTCATTCAGTCAGTAGCTTCAAACATTTCTGGACGTTTTTCAATGGCAAAAATCAATGAATATTGTAAATGCACAAACAGTAATATCTCCACATTGCAAGGTGCAATTCTGAAATTTTTTGCTTTTTCCTGCTAATCCTAGCATGATAAAGAAGATTCAAAGAGAGTGAGTTGCCAGCTCCTTTCATTCAGTCAGTAGCTTCAAACATTTCTGGACGTTTTTCAATGGCAAAAATCAATGAATATTTTAAATGCACAAACAGTAATATCTCCACATTGCAAGATGCAATTCTGAAATTTTTTGCTTTTTCCTGCTAATCCTAGCATGATAAAGAAGATTCAAAGAGAGTGAGATGCCAGCTCCTTTCATTCAGTCAGTAGCTTCAAACATTTCTGGACGTTTTTCAATGGCAAAAATCAATGAATATTGTAAATGCACAAACAGTAATATCTCCACATTGCAAGGTGCAATTCTGAAATTTTTTGCTTTTTCCTGCTAATCCTAGCATGATAAAGAAGATTCAAAGAGAGTAAGATGCCAGCTCCTTTCATTCAGTCAGTAGCTTCAAACATTTCTGGACGTTTTTCAATGGCAAAAATCAATGAATATTGTAAATGCACAAACAGTAATATCTCCACATTGCAAGGTGCAATTCTGAAATTTTTTGCTTTTTCCTGCTAATCCTAGCATGATAAAGAAGATTCAAAGAGAGTGAGATGCCAGCTCCTTTCATTCAGTCAGTAGCTTCAAACATTTCTGGACGTTTTTCAATGGCAAAAATCAATGAATATTGTAAATGCACAAACAGTAATATCTCCACATTGCAAGGTGCAATTCTGAAATTTTTTGCTTTTTCCTGCTAATCCTAGCATGATAAAGAAGATTCAAAGAGAGTGAGATGCCAGCTCCTTTCATTCAGTCAGTAGCTTCAAACATTTCTGGACGTTTTTCAATGGCAAAAATCAATGAATATTGTAAATGCACAAACAGTAATATCTCCACATTGCAAGGTGCAATTCTGAAATTTTTTGCTTTTTCCTGCTCCTCTTAGCATGATAAAGAAGATTCAAAGAGAGTGAGATGCCAGCTCTTTTCATTCAGTCAGTAGCTTCAAACATTTCTGGTATATGAATAACATGATGTTTTTCAATGGCAAAAATCAATGAATATTGTAAATGCACAAACAGTAATATCTCCACATTCCAAGGTGCAATTCTGAAATGTTTTGCTTTTTCCTGCTAATCCTAGCATGATAAAGAAGATTCAAAGAGAGTGAGATGCCAGCTCCTTTCATTCAGTCAGTAGCTTCAAACATTTCTGGACGTTTTTCAATGGCAAAAATCAATGAATATTGTAAATGCACAAACAGTAATATCTCCACATTGCAAGGTGCAATTCTGAAATTTTTTGCTTTTTCCTGCTAATCCTAGCATGATAAAGAAGATTCAAAGAGAGTGAGATGCCAGCTCCTTTCATTCAGTCAGTAGCTTCAAACATTTCTGGACGTTTTTCAATGGCAAAAATCAATGAATATTGTAAATGCACAAACAGTAATATCTCCACATTGCAAGGTGCAATTCTGAAATTTTTTGCTTTTTCCTGCTAATCCTAGCATGATAAAGAAGATTCAAAGAGAGTGAGATGCCAGCTCCTTTCATTCAGTCAGTAGCTTCAAACATTTCTGGTATATGAATAACATGATGTTTTTCAATGGCAAAAATCAATGAATATTGTAAATGCACAAACAGTAATATCTCCACATTGCAAGGTGCAATTCTGAAATTTTTTGCTTTTTCCTGCTCCTCTTAGCATGATAAAGAAGATTCAAAGAGAATGAGATGCCAGCTCTTTTCATTCAGTCAGTAGCTTCAAACATTTCTGGTATATGAATAACATGATATTTTTCAATGGCAAAAATCAATGAATATTGTAAATGCACAAACAGTAATTTCTCCGCATTGCAAGGTGCAATTCTGAAATTTTTTGCTTTTTCCTGCTCATCCTAGCATGATAAAGAAGATTCAAAGAGAGTGAGATGCCAGCTCCTTTCATTCAGTCAGTAGCTTCAAACATTTCTGGACGTTTTTCAATGGCAAAAATCAATGAATATTGTAAATGCACAAACAGTAATATCTCCACATTGCAAGGTGCAATTCTGAAATTTTTTGCTTTTTCCTGCTAATCCTAGCATGATAAAGAAGATTCAAAGAGAGTGAGATGCCAGCTCCTTTCATTCAGTCAGTAGCTTCAAACATTTCTGGACGTTTTTCAATGGCAAAAATCAATGAATATTGTAAATGCACAAACAGTAATATCTCCACATTGCAAGGTGCAATTCTGAAATTTTTTGCTTTTTCCTGCTCCTCTTAGCACGATAAAGAAGATTCAAAGAGAGTGAGATGCCAGCTCTTTTCATTCAGTCAGTAGCTTCAAACATTTCTGGTATATGAATAACATGATGTTTTTCAATGGCAAAAATCAATGAATATTGTAAATGCACAAACAGTAATATCTCCACATTGGAAGGTGCAATTCTGAAATTTTTTGCTTTTTCCTGCTCCTCTTAGCATGATAAAGAAGATTCAAAGAGAGTGAGATGCCAGCTCTTTTCATTCAGTCAGTAGCTTCAAACATTTCTGGTATATGAATAACGATGTTTTTCAATGGCAAAAATCAATGAATATTGTAAATGCACAAACAGTAATTTCTCCGCATTGCAAGGTGCAATTCTGAAATTTTTTGCTTTTTCCTGCTCCTCTTAGCATGATAAAGAAGATTCAAAGAGAGTGAGATGCCATCTCCTTTCATTCAGTCAGTAGCTTCAAACATTTCTGGACATTTTTCAATGGCAAAAATCAATGAATATTGTAAATGCACAAACAGTAATATCTCCACATTGCAAGGTGCAATTCTGAAATTTTTTGCTTTTTCCTGCTCCTCTTAGCATGATAAAGAAGATTTAAAGAGAGTGAGATGCCAGCTCTTTTCATTCAGTCAGTAGCTTCAAACATTTCTGGTATATGAATAACATGATGTTTTTCAATGGCAAAAATCAATGAATATTGTAAATGCACAAACAGTAATCTCTCCGCATTGCAAGGTGCAATTCTGAAATTTTTTGCTTTTTCCTGCTAATCCTAGCATGATAAAGAAGATTCAAAGAGAGTGAGATGCCAGCTCCTTTCATTCAATCAGTAGCTTCAAACATTTCTGGTATATGAATAACATGATGTTTTTCAATGGCAAAAATCAATGAATATTGTAAATGCACAAACAGTAATATCTCCACATTGCAAGGTGCAATTCTGAAATTTTTTGCTTTTTCCTGCTCCTCTTAGCATGATAAAGAAGATTCAAAGAGAGTGAGATGCCAGCTCTTTTCATTCAGTCAGTAGCTTCAAACATTTCTGGTATATGAATAACATGATGTTTTTCAATGGCAAAAATCAATGAATATTGTAAATGCACAAACAGTAATTTCTCCGCATTGCAAGGTGCAATTCTGAAATTTTTTGCTTTTTCCTGCTAATCCTAGCATGATAAAGAAGATTCAAAGAGAGTGAGATGCCAGCTCCTTTCATTCAGTCAGTAGCTTCAAACATTTCTGGTATATGAATAACATGATGTTTTTCAATGGCAAAAATCAATGAATATTGTAAATGCACAAACAGTAATATCTCCACATTGCAAGGTGCAATTCTGAAATTTTTTGCTTTTTCCTGCTAATCCTAGCATGATAAAGAAGATTCAAAGAGAGTGAGATGCCAGCTCCTTTCATTCAGTCAGTAGCTTCAAACATTTCTGGTATATGAATAACATGATGTTTTTCAATGGCAAAAATCAATGAATATTGTAAATGCACAAACAGTAATATCTCCACATTGCAAGGTGCAATTCTGAAATTTTTTGCTTTTTCCTGCTAATCCTAGCATGATAAAGAAGATTCAAAGAGAGTGAGATGCCAGCTCCTTTCATTCAGTCAGTAGCTTCAAACATTTCTGGACGTTTTTCAATGGCAAAAATCAATGAATATTGTAAATGCACAAACAGTAATATTTCCACATTGCAAGGTGCAATTCTGAAATTTTTTGCTTTTTCCTGCTCCTCTTAGCATGATAAAGAAGATTCAAAGAGAGTGAGATGCCAGCTCTTTTCATTCAGTCAGTAGCTTCAAACATTTCTGGACATTTTTCAATGGCAAAAATCAATGAATATTGTAAATGCACAAACAGTAATATCTCCACATTGCAAGGTGCAATTCTGAAATTTTTTGCTTTTTCCTGCTCCTCTTAGCATGATAAAGAAGATTTAAAGAGAGTGAGATGCCAGCTCTTTTCATTCAGTCAGTAGCTTCAAACATTTCTGGTATATGAATAACATGATGTTTTTCAATGGCAAAAATCAATGAATATTGTAAATGCACAAACAGTAATCTCTCCGCATTGCAAGGTGCAATTCTGAAATTTTTTGCTTTTTCCTGCTAATCCTAGCATGATAAAGAAGATTCAAAGAGAGTGAGATGCCAGCTCCTTTCATTCAATCAGTAGCTTCAAACATTTCTGGTATATGAATAACATGATGTTTTTCAATGGCAAAAATCAATGAATATTGTAAATGCACAAACAGTAATATCTCCACATTGCAAGGTGCAATTCTGAAATTTTTTGCTTTTTCCTGCTCCTCTTAGCATGATAAAGAAGATTCAAAGAGAGTGAGATGCCAGCTCTTTTCATTCAGTCAGTAGCTTCAAACATTTCTGGTATATGAATAACATGATGTTTTTCAATGGCAAAAATCAATGAATATTGTAAATGCACAAACAGTAATTTCTCCGCATTGCAAGGTGCAATTCTGAAATTTTTTGCTTTTTCCTGCTAATCCTAGCATGATAAAGAAGATTCAAAGAGAGTGAGATGCCAGCTCCTTTCATTCAGTCAGTAGCTTCAAACATTTCTGGTATATGAATAACATGATGTTTTTCAATGGCAAAAATCAATGAATATTGTAAATGCACAAACAGTAATATCTCCACATTGCAAGGTGCAATTCTGAAATTTTTTGCTTTTTCCTGCTAATCCTAGCATGATAAAGAAGATTCAAAGAGAGTGAGATGCCAGCTCCTTTCATTCAGTCAGTAGCTTCAAACATTTCTGGTATATGAATAACATGATGTTTTTCAATGGCAAAAATCAATGAATATTGTAAATGCACAAACAGTAATATCTCCACATTGCAAGGTGCAATTCTGAAATTTTTTGCTTTTTCCTGCTAATCCTAGCATGATAAAGAAGATTCAAAGAGAGTGAGATGCCAGCTCCTTTCATTCAGTCAGTAGCTTCAAACATTTCTGGACGTTTTTCAATGGCAAAAATCAATGAATATTGTAAATGCACAAACAGTAATATCTCCACATTGCAAGGTGCAATTCTGAAATTTTTTGCTTTTTCCTGCTCCTCTTAGCACGATAAAGAAGATTCAAAGAGAGTGAGATGCCAGCTCTTTTCATTCAGTCAGTAGCTTCAAACATTTCTGGTATATGAATAACATGATGTTTTTCAATGGCAAAAATCAATGAATATTGTAAATGCACAAACAGTAATATCTCCACATTGGAAGGTGCAATTCTGAAATTTTTTGCTTTTTCCTGCTAATCCTAGCATGATAAAGAAGATTCAAAGAGAGTGAGATGCCAGCTCCTTTCATTCAGTCAGTAGCTTCAAACATTTCTGGACGTTTTTCAATGGCAAAAATCAATGAATATTTTAAATGCACAAACAGTAATATCTCCACATTGCAAGATGCAATTCTGAAATTTTTTGCTTTTTCCTGCTAATCCTAGCATGATAAAGAAGATTCAAAGAGAGTGAGATGCCAGCTCCTTTCATTCAGTCAGTAGCTTCAAACATTTCTGGACATTTTTCAATGGCAAAAATCAATGAATATTGTAAATGCACAAACAGTAATATCTCCACATTGCAAGGTGCAATTCTGAAATTTTTTGCTTTTTCCTGCTAATCCTAGCATGATAAAGAAGATTCAAAGAGAGTAAGATGCCAGCTCCTTTCATTCAGTCAGTAGCTTCAAACATTTCTGGACGTTTTTCAATGGCAAAAATCAATGAATATTGTAAATGCACAAACAGTAATATCTCCACATTGCAAGGTGCAATTCTGAAATTTTTTGCTTTTTCCTGCTAATCCTAGCATGATAAAGAAGATTCAAAGAGAGTGAGATGCCAGCTCCTTTCATTCAGTCAGTAGCTTCAAACATTTCTGGACGTTTTTCAATGGCAAAAATCAATGAATATTGTAAATGCACAAACAGTAATATCTCCACATTGCAAGGTGCAATTCTGAAATTTTTTGCTTTTTCCTGCTAATCCTAGCATGATAAAGAAGATTCAAAGAGAGTGAGATGCCAGCTCCTTTCATTCAGTCAGTAGCTTCAAACATTTCTGGACGTTTTTCAATGGCAAAAATCAATGAATATTGTAAATGCACAAACAGTAATATTTCCACATTGCAAGGTGCAATTCTGAAATTTTTTGCTTTTTCCTGCTCCTCTTAGCATGATAAAGAAGATTCAAAGAGAGTGAGATGCCAGCTCTTTTCATTCAGTCAGTAGCTTCAAACATTTCTGGTATATGAATAACATGATGTTTTTCAATGGCAAAAATCAATGAATATTGTAAATGCACAAACAGTAATATCTCCACATTCCAAGGTGCAATTCTGAAATGTTTTGCTTTTTCCTGCTAATCCTAGCATGATAAAGAAGATTCAAAGAGAGTGAGATGCCAGCTCCTTTCATTCAGTCAGTAGCTTCAAACATTTCTGGACGTTTTTCAATGGCAAAAATCAATGAATATTGTAAATGCACAAACAGTAATATCTCCACATTGCAAGGTGCAATTCTGAAATTTTTTGCTTTTTCCTGCTAATCCTAGCATGATAAAGAAGATTCAAAGAGAGTGAGATGCCAGCTCCTTTCATTCAGTCAGTAGCTTCAAACATTTCTGGACGTTTTTCAATGGCAAAAATCAATGAATATTGTAAATGCACAAACAGTAATATCTCCACATTGCAAGGTGCAATTCTGAAATTTTTTGCTTTTTCCTGCTAATCCTAGCATGATAAAGAAGATTCAAAGAGAGTGAGATGCCAGCTCCTTTCATTCAGTCAGTAGCTTCAAACATTTCTGGTATATGAATAACATGATGTTTTTCAATGGCAAAAATCAATGAATATTGTAAATGCACAAACAGTAATATCTCCACATTGCAAGGTGCAATTCTGAAATTTTTTGCTTTTTCCTGCTCCTCTTAGCATGATAAAGAAGATTCAAAGAGAATGAGATGCCAGCTCTTTTCATTCAGTCAGTAGCTTCAAACATTTCTGGTATATGAATAACATGATGTTTTTCAATGGCAAAAATCAATGAATATTGTAAATGCACAAACAGTAATTTCTCCGCATTGCAAGGTGCAATTCTGAAATTTTTTGCTTTTTCCTGCTCATCCTAGCATGATAAAGAAGATTCAAAGAGAGTGAGATGCCAGCTCCTTTCATTCAGTCAGTAGCTTCAAACATTTCTGGACGTTTTTCAATGGCAAAAATCAATGAATATTGTAAATGCACAAACAGTAATATCTCCACATTGCAAGGTGCAATTCTGAAATTTTTTGCTTTTTCCTGCTAATCCTAGCATGATAAAGAAGATTCAAAGAGAGTGAGATGCCAGCTCCTTTCATTCAGTCAGTAGCTTCAAACATTTCTGGACGTTTTTCAATGGCAAAAATCAATGAATATTGTAAATGCACAAACAGTAATATCTCCACATTGCAAGGTGCAATTCTGAAATTTTTTGCTTTTTCCTGCTCCTCTTAGCACGATAAAGAAGATTCAAAGAGAGTGAGATGCCAGCTCTTTTCATTCAGTCAGTAGCTTCAAACATTTCTGGTATATGAATAACATGATGTTTTTCAATGGCAAAAATCAATGAATATTGTAAATGCACAAACAGTAATATCTCCACATTGGAAGGTGCAATTCTGAAATTTTTTGCTTTTTCCTGCTCCTCTTAGCATGATAAAGAAGATTCAAAGAGAGTGAGATGCCAGCTCTTTTCATTCAGTCAGTAGCTTCAAACATTTCTGGTATATGAATAACGATGTTTTTCAATGGCAAAAATCAATGAATATTGTAAATGCACAAACAGTAATATCTCCACATTGCAAGGTGCAATTCTGAAATTTTTTGCTTTTTCCTGCTCCTCTTAGCATGATAAAGAAGATTTAAAGAGAGTGAGATGCCAGCTCTTTTCATTCAGTCAGTAGCTTCAAACATTTCTGGTATATGAATAACATGATGTTTTTCAATGGCAAAAATCAATGAATATTGTAAATGCACAAACAGTAATTTCTCCGCATTGCAAGGTGCAATTCTGAAATTTTTTGCTTTTTCCTGCTAATCCTAGCATGATAAAGAAGATTCAAAGAGAGTGAGATGCCAGCTCCTTTCATTCAGTCAGTAGCTTCAAACATTTCTGGTATATGAATAACATGATGTTTTTCAATGGCAAAAATCAATGAATATTGTAAATGCACAAACAGTAATATCTCCACATTGCAAGGTGCAATTCTGAAATTTTTTGCTTTTTCCTGCTCCTCTTAGCATGATAAAGAAGATTCAAAGAGAGTGAGATGCCAGCTCTTTTCATTCAGTCAGTAGCTTCAAACATTTCTGGTATATGAATAACATGATGTTTTTCAATGGCAAAAATCAATGAATATTGTAAATGCACAAACAGTAATTTCTCCGCATTGCAAGGTGCAATTCTGAAATTTTTTGCTTTTTCCTGCTAATCCTAGCATGATAAAGAAGATTCAAAGAGAGTGAGATGCCAGCTCCTTTCATTCAGTCAGTAGCTTCAAACATTTCTGGTATATGAATAACATGATGTTTTTCAATGGCAAAAATCAATGAATATTGTAAATGCACAAACAGTAATATCTCCACATTGCAAGGTGCAATTCTGAAATTTTTTGCTTTTTCCTGCTAATCCTAGCATGATAAAGAAGATTCAAAGAGAGTGAGATGCCAGCTCCTTTCATTCAGTCAGTAGCTTCAAACATTTCTGGTATATGAATAACATGATGTTTTTCAATGGCAAAAATCAATGAATATTGTAAATGCACAAACAGTAATATCTCCACATTGCAAGGTGCAATTCTGAAATTTTTTGCTTTTTCCTGCTAATCCTAGCATGATAAAGAAGATTCAAAGAGAGTGAGATGCCAGCTCCTTTCATTCAGTCAGTAGCTTCAAACATTTCTGGACGTTTTTCAATGGCAAAAATCAATGAATATTGTAAATGCACAAACAGTAATATCTCCACATTGCAAGGTGCAATTCTGAAATTTTTTGCTTTTTCCTGCTCCTCTTAGCACGATAAAGAAGATTCAAAGAGAGTGAGATGCCAGCTCTTTTCATTCAGTCAGTAGCTTCAAACATTTCTGGTATATGAATAACATGATGTTTTTCAATGGCAAAAATCAATGAATATTGTAAATGCACAAACAGTAATATCTCCACATTGGAAGGTGCAATTCTGAAATTTTTTGCTTTTTCCTGCTCCTCTTAGCATGATAAAGAAGATTCAAAGAGAGTGAGATGCCAGCTCTTTTCATTCAGTCAGTAGCTTCAAACATTTCTGGTATATGAATAACGATGTTTTTCAATGGCAAAAATCAATGAATATTGTAAATGCACAAACAGTAATTTCTCCGCATTGCAAGGTGCAATTCTGAAATTTTTTGCTTTTTCCTGCTCCTCTTAGCATGATAAAGAAGATTCAAAGAGAGTGAGATGCCATCTCCTTTCATTCAGTCAGTAGCTTCAAACATTTCTGGACATTTTTCAATGGCAAAAATCAATGAATATTGTAAATGCACAAACAGTAATATCTCCACATTGCAAGGTGCAATTCTGAAATTTTTTGCTTTTTCCTGCTCCTCTTAGCATGATAAAGAAGATTTAAAGAGAGTGAGATGCCAGCTCTTTTCATTCAGTCAGTAGCTTCAAACATTTCTGGTATATGAATAACATGATGTTTTTCAATGGCAAAAATCAATGAATATTGTAAATGCACAAACAGTAATTTCTCCGCATTGCAAGGTGCAATTCTGAAATTTTTTGCTTTTTCCTGCTAATCCTAGCATGATAAAGAAGATTCAAAGAGAGTGAGATGCCAGCTCCTTTCATTCAGTCAGTAGCTTCAAACATTTCTGGTATATGAATAACATGATGTTTTTCAATGGCAAAAATCAATGAATATTGTAAATGCACAAACAGTAATATCTCCACATTGCAAGGTGCAATTCTGAAATTTTTTGCTTTTTCCTGCTCCTCTTAGCATGATAAAGCAGATTCAAAGAGAGTGAGATGCCAGCTCTTTTCATTCAGTCAGTAGCTTCAAACATTTCTGGTATATGAATAACATGATGTTTTTCAATGGCAAAAATCAATGAATATTGTTAATGCACAAACAGTAATTTCTCCACATTGCAAGGTGCAATTCTGAAATTTTTTGCTTTTTCCTGCTAATCCTAGCATGATAAAGAAGATTCAAAGAGAGTGAGATGCCAGCTCCTTTCATTCAGTCAGTAGCTTCAAACATTTCTGGTATATGAATAACATGATGTTTTTCAATGGCAAAAATCAATGAATATTGTAAATGCACAAACAGTAATATCTCCACATTGCAAGGTGCAATTCTGAAATTTTTTGCTTTTTCCTGCTAATCCTAGCATGATAAAGAAGATTCAAAGAGAGTGAGATGCCAGCTCCTTTCATTCAGTCAGTAGCTTCAAACATTTCTGGTATATGAATAACATGATGTTTTTCAATGGCAAAAATCAATGAATATTGTAAATGCACAAACAGTAATATCTCCACATTGCAAGGTGCAATTCTGAAATTTTTTGCTTTTTCCTGCTAATCCTAGCATGATAAAGAAGATTCAGAGAGAGTGAGATGCCAGCTCCTTTCATTCAGTCAGTAGCTTCAAACATTTCTGGACGTTTTTCAATGGCAAAAATCAATGAATATTGGAAATGCACAAACAGTAATATCTCCACATTGCAAGGTGCAATTCTGAAATTTTTTGCTTTTTCCTGCTAATCCTAGCATGATAAAGAAGATTCAAAGAGAGTGAGATGCCAGCTCCTTTCATTCAGTCAGTAGCTTCAAACATTTCTGGACGTTTTTCAATGGCAAAAATCAATGAATATTTTAAATGCACAAACAGTAATATCTCCACATTGCAAGGTGCAATTCTGAAATTTTTTGCTTTTTCCTGCTAATCCTAGCATGATAAAGAAGATTCAAAGAGAGTGAGATGCCAGCTCCTTTCATTCAGTCAGTAGCTTCAAACATTTCTGGACGTTTTTCAATGGCAAAAATCAATGAATATTGTAAATGCACAAACAGTAATATCTCCACATTGCAAGGTGCAATTCTGAAATTTTTTGCTTTTTCTTGCTAATCCTAGCATGATAAAGAATATTCAAAGAGAGTAAGATGCCAGCTCCTTTCATTCAGTCAGTAGCTTCAAACATTTCTGGACGTTTTTCAATGGCAAAAATCAATGAATATTGTAAATGCACAAACAGTAATATCTCCACATTGCAAGGTGCAATTCTGAAATTTTTTGCTTTTTCCTGCTAATCCTAGCATGATAAAGAAGATTCAAAGAGAGTGAGATGCCAGCTCCTTTCATTCAGTCAGTAGCTTCAAACATTTCTGGACGTTTTTCAATGGCAAAAATCAATGAATATTGTAAATGCACAAACAGTAATATCTCCACATTGCAAGGTGCAATTCTGAAATTTTTTGCTTTTTCCTGCTAATCCTAGCATGATAAAGAAGATTCAAAGAGAGTGAGATGCCAGCTCCTTTCATTCAGTCAGTAGCTTCAAACATTTCTGGACGTTTTTCAATGGCAAAAATCAATGAATATTGTAAATGCACAAACAGTAATATCTCCACATTGCAAGGTGCAATTCTGAAATTTTTTGCTTTTTCCTGCTCCTCTTAGCATGATAAAGAAGATTCAAAGAGAGTGAGATGCCAGCTCTTTTCATTCAGTCAGTAGCTTCAAACATTTCTGGTATATGAATAACATGATGTTTTTCAATGGCAAAAATCAATGAATATTGTAAATGCACAAACAGTAATATCTCCACATTCCAAGGTGCAATTCTGAAATGTTTTGCTTTTTCCTGCTAATCCTAGCATGATAAAGAAGATTCAAAGAGAGTGAGATGCCAGCTCCTTTCATTCAGTCAGTAGCTTCAAACATTTCTGGACGTTTTTCAATGGCAAAAATCAATGAATATTGTAAATGCACAAACAGTAATATCTCCACATTGCAAGGTGCAATTCTGAAATTTTTTGCTTTTTCCTGCTAATCCTAGCATGATAAAGAAGATTCAAAGAGAGTGAGATGCCAGCTCCTTTCATTCAGTCAGTAGCTTCAAACATTTCTGGACGTTTTTCAATGGCAAAAATCAATGAATATTGTAAATGCACAAACAGTAATATCTCCACATTGCAAGGTGCAATTCTGAAATTTTTTGCTTTTTCCTGCTAATCCTAGCATGATAAAGAAGATTCAAAGAGAGTGAGATGCCAGCTCCTTTCATTCAGTCAGTAGCTTCAAACATTTCTGGTATATGAATAACATGATGTTTTTCAATGGCAAAAATCAATGAATATTGTAAATGCACAAACAGTAATATCTCCACATTGCAAGGTGCAATTCTGAAATTTTTTGCTTTTTCCTGCTCCTCTTAGCATGATAAAGAAGATTCAAAGAGAGTGAGATGCCAGCTCTTTTCATTCAGTCAGTAGCTTCAAACATTTCTGGTATATGAATAACATGATGTTTTTCAATGGCAAAAATCAATGAATATTGTAAATGCACAAACAGTAATTTCTCCGCATTGCAAGGTGCAATTCTGAAATTTTTTGCTTTTTCCTGCTAATCCTAGCATGATAAAGAAGATTCAAAGAGAGTGAGATGCCAGCTCCTTTCATTCAGTCAGTAGCTTCAAACATTTCTGGTATATGAATAACATGATGTTTTTCAATGGCAAAAATCAATGAATATTGTAAATGCACAAACAGGAATATCTCCACATTGCAAGGTGCAATTCTGAAATTTTTTGCTTTTTCCTGCTAATCCTAGCATGATAAAGAAGATTCAAACAGAGTGAGATGCCAGCTCCTTTCATTCAGTCAGTAGCTTCAAACATTTCTGGTATATGAATAACATGATGTTTTTCAATGGCAAAAATCAATGAATATTGTAAATGCACAAACAGTAATATCTCCACATTGCAAGGTGCAATTCTGAAATTTTTTGCTTTTTCCTGCTAATCCTAGCATGATAAAGAAGATTCAAAGAGAGTGAGATGCCAGCTTCTTTCATTCATTCAGTAGCTTCAAACATTTCTGGACGTTTTTCAATGGCAAAAATCAATGAATATTGTAAATGCACAAACAGTAATATCTCCACATTGCAAGGTGCAATTCTGAAATTTTTTGCTTTTTCCTGCTAATCCTAGCATGATAAAGAAGATTCAAAGAGAGTGAGATGCCAGCTCCTTTCATTCAGTCAGTAGCTTCAAACATTTCTGGACGTTTTTCAATGGCAAAAATCAATGAATATTGTAAATGCACAAACAGTAATATCTCCACATTGCAAGGTGCAATTCTGAAATTTTTTGCTTTTTCCTGCTAATCCTAGCATGATAAAGAAGATTCAAAGAGAGTGAGATGCCAGCTCCTTTCATTCAGTCAGTAGCTTCAAACATTTCTGGACGCTTTTCAATGGCAAAAATCAATGAATATTGTAAATGCACAAACAGTAATATCTCCACATTGCAAGGTGCAATTCTGAAATTTTTTGCTTTTTCCTGCTAAACCTAGCATGATAAAGAAGATTCAAAGAGAGTGAGATGCCAGCTCCTTTCATTCAGTCAGTAGCTTCAAACATTTCTGGACGTTTTTCAATGGCAAAAATCAATGAATATTGTAAATGCACAAACAGTAATATCTCCACATTGCAAGGTGCAATTCTGAATTTTTTTGCTTTTTCCTGCTCCTCTTAGCATGATAAAGAAGATTCAAAGAGAGTGAGATGCCAGCTCTTTTCATTCAGTCAGTAGCTTCAAACATTTCTGGTATATGAATAACATGATGTTTTTCAATGGCAAAAATCAAGGAATATTGTAAATGCACAAACAGTAATATCTCCACATTCCAAGGTGCAATTCTGAAATTTTTTGCTTTTTCCTGCTAATCCTAGCATGATAAAGAAGATTCAAAGAGAGTGAGATGCCAGCTCCTTTCATTCAGTCAGTAGCTTCAAACATTTCTGGACGTTTTTCAATGGCAAAAATCAATGAATATTGTAAATGCACAAACAGTAATATCTCCACATTGCAAGGTGCAATTCTGAAATTTTTTGCTTTTTCCTGCTAATCCTAGCATGATAAAGAAGATTCAAAGAGAGTGAGATGCCAGCTCCTTTCATTCAGTCAGTAGCTTCAAACATTTCTGGACATTTTTCAATGGCAAAAATCAATGAATATTGTAAATGCACAAACAGTAATATCTCCACATTGCAAGGTGCAATTCTGAAATTTTTTGCTTTTTCCTGCTCCTCTTAGCATGATAAAGAAGATTTAAAGAGAGTGAGATGCCAGCTCTTTTCATTCAGTCAGTAGCTTCAAACATTTCTGGTATATGAATAACATGATGTTTTTCAATGGCAAAAATCAATGAATATTGTAAATGCACAAACAGTAATTTCTCCGCATTGCAAGGTGCAATTCTGAAATTTTTTGCTTTTTCCTGCTAATCCTAGCATGATAAAGAAGATTCAAAGAGAGTGAGATGCCAGCTCCTTTCATTCAGTCAGTAGCTTTAAACATTTCTGGTATATGAATAACATGATGTTTTTTAATGGCAAAAATCAATGAATATTGTAAATGCACAAACAGTAATATCTCCACATTGCAAGGTGCAATTCTGAAATTTTTTGCTTTTTCCTGCTAATCCTAGCATGATAAAGAAGATTCAAAGAGAGTGAGATGCCAGCTCCTTTCATTCATTCAGTAGCTTCAAACATTTCTGGACGTTTTTCAATGGCAAAAATCAATGAATATTGTAAATGCACAAACAGTAATATCTCCACATTGCAAGGTGCAATTCTGAAATTTTTTGCTTTTTCCTGCTAATCCTAGCATGATAAAGAAGATTCAAAGAGAGTGAGATGCCAGCTCCTTTCATTCAGTCAGTAGCTTCAAACATTTCTGGACGTTTTTCAATGGCAAAAATCAATGAATATTGTAAATGCACAAACAGTAATATCTCCACATTGCAAGGTGCAATTCTGAAATTTTTTGCTTTTTCCTGCTAATCCTAGCATGATAAAGAAGATTCAAAGAGAGTGAGATGCCAGCTCCTTTCATTCAGTCAGTAGCTTCAAACATTTCTGGACGCTTTTCAATGGCAAAAATCAATGAATATTGTAAATGCACAAACAGTAATATCTCCACATTGCAAGGTGCAATTCTGAAATTTTTTGCTTTTTCCTGCTAAACCTAGCATGATAAAGAAGATTCAAAGAGAGTGAGATGCCAGCTCCTTTCATTCAGTCAGTAGCTTCAAACATTTCTGGACGTTTTTCAATGGCAAAAATCAATGAATATTGTAAATGCACAAACAGTAATATCTCCACATTGCAAGGTGCAATTCTGAATTTTTTTGCTTTTTTCTGCTCCTCTTAGCATGATAAAGAAGATTCAAAGAGAGTGAGATGCCAGCTCTTTTCATTCAGTCAGTAGCTTCAAACATTTCTGGTATATGAATAACATGATGTTTTTCAATGGCAAAAATCAAGGAATATTGTAAATGCACAAACAGTAATATCTCCACATTCCAAGGTGCAATTCTGAAATTTTTTGCTTTTTCCAGCTAATCCTAGCATGATAAAGAAGATTCAAAGAGAGTGACATGCCAGCTCCTTTCATTCAGTCAGTAGCTTCAAACATTTCTGGACGTTTTTCAATGCAAAAATCAATGAATATTGTAAATGCACAAACAGTAATATCTCCACATTGCAAGGTGCAATTCTGAAATTTTTTGCTTTTTCCTGCTAATCCTAGCATGATAAAGAAGATTCAAAGAGAGTGAGATGCCAGCTCCTTTCATTCAGTCAGTAGCTTCAAACATTTCTGGACATTTTTCAATGGCAAAAATCAATGAATATTGTAAATGCACAAACAGTAATATCTCCACATTGCAAGGTGCAATTCTGAAATTTTTTGCTTTTTCCTGCTCCTCTTAGCATGATAAAGAAGATTTAAAGAGAGTGAGATGCCAGCTCTTTTCATTCAGTCAGTAGCTTCAAACATTTCTGGTATATGAATAACATGATGTTTTTCAATGGCAAAAATCAATGAATATTGTAAATGCACAAACAGTAATTTCTCCGCATTGCAAGGTGCAATTCTGAAATTTTTTGCTTTTTCCTGCTAATCCTAGCATGATAAAGAAGATTCAAAGAGAGTGAGATGCCAGCTCCTTTCATTCAGTCAGTAGCTTCAAACATTTCTGGTATATGAATAACATGATGTTTTTTAATGGCAAAAATCAATGAATATTGTAAATGCACAAACAGTAATATCTCCACATTGCAAGGTGCAATTCTGAAATTTTTTGCTTTTTCCTGCTAATCCTAGCATGATAAAGAAGATTCAAACAGAGTGAGATGCCAGCTCCTTTCATTCAGTCAGTAGCTTCAAACATTTCTGGTATATGAATAACATGATGTTTTTCAATGGCAAAAATCAATGAATATTGTAAATGCACAAACAGTAATATCTCCACATTGCAAGGTGCAATTCTGAAATTTTTTGCTTTTTCCTGCTAATCCTAGCATGATAAAGAAGATTCAAAGAGAGTGAGATGCCAGCTTCTTTCATTCATTCAGTAGCTTCAAACATTTCTGGACGTTTTTCAATGGCAAAAATCAATGAATATTGTAAATGCACAAACAGTAATATCTCCACATTGCAAGGTGCAATTCTGAAATTTTTTGCTTTTTCCTGCTAATCCTAGCATGATAAAGAAGATTCAAAGAGAGTGAGATGCCAGCTCCTTTCATTCAGTCAGTAGCTTCAAACATTTCTGGACGTTTTTCAATGGCAAAAATCAATGAATATTGTAAATGCACAAACAGTAATATCTCTACATTGCAAGGTGCAATTCTGAAATTTTTTGCTTTTTCCTGCTAATCCTAGCATGATAAAGAAGATTCAAAGAGAGTGAGATGCCAGCTCCTTTCATTCAGTCAGTAGCTTCAAACATTTCTGGACGCTTTTCAATGGCAAAAATCAATGAATATTGTAAATGCACAAACAGTAATATCTCCACATTGCAAGGTGCAATTCTGAAATTTTTTGCTTTTTCCTGCTAATCCTAGCATGATAAAGAAGATTCAAAGAGAGTGAGATGCCAGCTCCTTTCATTCAGTCAGTAGCTTCAAACATTTCTGGACGTTTTTCAATGGCAAAAATCAATGAATATTGTAAATGCACAAACAGTAATATCTCCACATTGCAAGGTGCAATTCTGAATTTTTTTGCTTTTTCCTGCTCCTCTTAGCATGATAAAGAAGATTCAAAGAGAGTGAGATGCCAGCTCTTTTCATTCAGTCAGTAGCTTCAAACATTTCTGGTATATGAATAACATGATGTTTTTCAATGGCAAAAATCAAGGAATATTGTAAATGCACAAACAGTAATATCTCCACATTCCAAGGTGCAATTCTGAAATTTTTTGCTTTTTCCTGCTAATCCTAGCATGATAAAGAAGATTCAAAGAGAGTGAGATGCCAGCTCCTTTCATTCAGTCAGTAGCTTCAAACATTTCTGGACGTTTTTCAATGGCAAAAATCAATGAATATTGTAAATGCACAAACAGTAATATCTCCACATTGCAAGGTGCAATTCTGAAATTTTTTGCTTTTTCCTGCTAATCCTAGCATGATAAAGAAGATTCAAAGAGAGTGAGATGCCAGCTCCTTTCATTCAGTCAGTAGCTTCAAACATTTCTGGACGTTTTTCAATGGCAAAAATCAATGAATATTGTAAATGCACAAACAGTAATATCTCCACATTGCAAGGTGCAATTCTGAAATTTTTTGCTTTTTCCTGCTAATCCTAGCATGATAAAGAAGATTCAAAGAGAGTGAGATGCCAGCTCCTTTCATTCAGTCAGTAGCTTCAAACATTTCTGGACGTTTTTCAATGGCAAAAATCAATGAATATTGTAAATGCACAAACAGTAATATCTCCACATTGCAAGGTGCAATTCTGAAATTTTTTGCTTTTTCCTGCTACTCCTAGCATGATAAAGAAGATTCAAAGAGAGTGAGATGCCAGCTCCTTTCATTCAGTCAGTAGCTTCAAACATTTCTGGTATATGAATAACATGTTGTTTTTCAATGGCAAAAATCAATGAATATTGTAAATGCACAAACAGTAATATCTCCACATTGCAAGGTGCAATTCTGAAATTTTTTGCTTTTTCCTGCTAATCCTAGCATGATAAAGAAGATTCAAAGAGAGTGAGATGCCAGCTCCTTTCATTCAGTCAGTAGCTTCAAACATTTCTGGACGTTTTTCAATGGCAATAATCAATGAATATTGTAAATGCACAAACAGTAATATCTCCACATTGCAAGGTGCAATTCTGAATTTTTTTGCTTTTTCCTGCTCCTCTTAGCATGATAAAGAAGATTCAAAGAGAGTGAGATGCCAGCTCTTTTCATTCAGTCAGTAGCTTCAAACATTTCTGGTATATGAATAACATGATGTTTTTCAATGGCAAAAATCAAGGAATATTGTAAACGCACAAACAGTAATATCTCCACATTCCAAGGTGCAATTCTGAAATTTTTTGCTTTTTCCTGCTAATCCTAGCATGATAAAGAAGATTCAAAGAGAGTGAGATGCCAGCTCCTTTCATTCAGTCAGTAGCTTCAAACATTTCTGGACGTTTTTCAATGGCAAAAATCAATGAATATTGTAAATGCACAAACAGTAATATCTCCACATTGCAAGGTGCAATTCTGAAATTTTTTGCTTTTTCCTGCTAATCCTAGCATGATAAAGAAGATTCAAAGAGAGTGAGATGCCAGCTCCTTTCATTCAGTCAGTAGCTTCAAACATTTCTGGACGTTTTTCAATGGCAAAAATCAATGAATATTGTAAATGCACAAACAGTAATATCTCCACATTGCAAGGTGCAATTCTGAAATTTTTTGCTTTTTCCTGCTAATCCTAGCATGATAAAGAAGATTCAAAGAGAGTGAGATGCCAGCTCCTTTCATTCAGTCAGTAGCTTCAAACATTTCTGGACGTTTTTCAATGGCAAAAATCAATGAATATTGTAAATGCACAAACAGTAATATCTCCACATTGCAAGGTGCAATTCTGAAATTTTTTGCTTTTTCCTGCTAATCCTAGCATGATAAAGAAGATTCAAAGAGAGTGAGATGCCAGCTCCTTTCATTCAGTCAGTAGCTTCAAACATTTCTGGTATATGAATAACATGTTGTTTTTCAATGGCAAAAATCAATGAATATTGTAAATGCACAAACAGTAATATCTCCACATTGCAAGGTGCAATTCTGAAATTTTTTGCTTTTTCCTGCTCCACTAAGCATGATAAAGAAGATTCAAAGAGAGTGAGATGCCAGCTCTTTTCATTCAGTCAGTAGCTTCAAACATTTCTGGTACATGAATAACATGATGTTTTTCAATGGCAAAAATCAATGAATATTGTAAATGCACAAACAGTAATTTCTCCGCATTGCAAGGTGCAATTCTGAAATTTTTTGCTTTTTCCTGCTAATCCTAGCATGATAAAGAAGATTCAAAGAGAGTGAGATGCCAGCTCCTTTCATTCAGTCAGTAGCTTCAAACATTTCTGGACGTTTTTCAATGGCAAAAATCAATGAATATTGTAAATGCACAAACAGTAATATCTCCACATTGCAAGGTGCAATTCTGAAATTTTTTGCTTTTTCCTGCTAATCCTAGCATGATAAAGAAGATTCAAAGAGAGTGAGATGCCAGCTCCTTTCATTCAGTCAGTAGCTTAAAACATTTCTGGACGTTTTTCAATGGCAAAAATCAATGAATATTGTAAATGCACAAACGGTAATATCTCCACATTGCAAGGTGCAATTCTGAAATTTTTTGCTTTTTCCTGCTAATCCTAGCATGATAAAGAAGATTCAAAGAGAGTGACATGCCAGCTCCTTTCATTCAGTCAGTAGCTTCAAACATTTCTGGACGTTTTTCAATGGCAAAAATCAATGAATATTGTAAATGCACAAACAGTAATATCTCCACATTGCAAGGTGCAATTCTGAAATTTTTTGCTTTTTCCTGCTAATCCTAGCATGATAAAGAAGATTCAAAGAGAGTGAGATGCCAGCTCCTTTCATTCAGTCAGTAGCTTCAAACATTTCTGGACGTTTTTCAATGGCAAAAATCAATGAATATTGTAAATGCACAAACAGTAATATCTCCACATTGCAAGGTGCAATTCTGAAATTTTTTAATTTTCCTGCTCCTCTTAGCATGATAAAGAAGATTCAAAGAGAGTGAGATGCCAGCTCTTTTCATTCAGTCAGTATCTTCAAACATTTCTGGTATATGAATAACATGATGTTTTTCAATGGCAAAAATCAATGAATATTGTAAATGCACAAACAGTAATATCTCCACATTGCAAGGTGCAATTCTGAAATTTTTTGCTTTTTCCTGCTCCTCTTAGCATGATAAAGAAGATTCAAAGAGAGTGAGATGCCAGCTCTTTTCATTCAGTCAGTAGCTTCAAACATTTCTGGTATATGAATAACATGATGTTTTTCAATGGCAAAAATCAATGAATATTGTAAATGCACAAACAGTAATATCTCCACATTCCAAGGTGCAATTCTGAAATGTTTTGCTTTTTCCTGCTAATCCTAGCATGATAAAGAAGATTCAAAGAGAGTGAGATGCCAGCTCCTTTCATTCAGTCAGTAGCTTCAAACATTTCTGGACGTTTTTCAATGGCAAAAATCAATGAATATTGTAAATGCACAAACAGTAATATCTCCACATTGCAAGGTGCAATTCTGAAATTTTTTGCTTTTTCCTGCTAATCCTAGCATGATAAAGAAGATTCAAAGAGAGTGAGATGCCAGCTCCTTTCATTCAGTCAGTAGCTTCAAACATTTCTGGCTGTTTTTCAATGGCAAAAATCAATGAATATTGTAAATGCACAAACAGTAATATCTCCACATTGCAAGGTGCAATTCTGAAATTTTTTGCTTTTTCCTGCTAATCCTAGCATGATAAAGAAGATTCAAAGAGAGTGAGATGCCAGCTCCTTTCATTCAGTCAGTAGCTTCAAACATTTCTGGTATATGAATAACATGATGTTTTTCAATGGCAAAAATCAATGAATATTGTAAATGCACAAACAGTAATATCTCCACATTGCAAGGTGCAATTCTGAAATTTTTTGCTTTTTCCTGCTCCTCTTAGCATGATAAAGAAGATTCAAAGAGAGTGAGATGCCAGCTCTTTTCATTCAGTCAGTAGCTTCAAACATTTCTGGTATATGAATAACATGATGTTTTTCAATGGCAAAAATCAATGAATATTGTAAATGCACAAACAGTAATTTCTCCGCATTGCAAGGTGCAATTCTGAAATTTTTTGCTTTTTCCTGCTAATCCTAGCATGATAAAGAAGATTCAAAGAGAGTGAGATGCCAGCTCCTTTCATTCAGTCAGTAGCTTCAAACATTTCTGGACGTTTTTCAATGGCAAAAATCAATGAATATTGTAAATGCACAAACAGTAATATCTCCACATTGCAAGGTGCAATTCTGAAATTTTTTGCTTTTTCCTGCTAATCCTAGCATGATAAAGAAGATTTAAAGAGAGTGAGATGCCAGCTCCTTTCATTCAGTCAGTAGCTTCAAACATTTCTGGCTGTTTTTCAATGGCAAAAATCAATGAATATTGTAAATGCACAAACAGTAATATCTCCACATTGCAAGGTGCAATTCTGAAATTTTTTGCTTTTTCCTGCTAATCCTAGCATGATAAAGAAGATTCAAAGAGAGTGAGATGCCAGCTCCTTTCATTCAGTCAGTAGCTTCAAACATTTCTGGTATATGAATAACATGATGTTTTTCAATGGCAAAAATCAATGAATATTGTAAATGCACAAACAGTAATATCTCCACATTGCAAGGTGCAATTCTGAAATTTTTTGCTTTTTCCTGCTCCTCTTAGCATGATAAAGAAGATTCAAAGAGAGTGAGATGCCAGCTCTTTTCATTCAGTCAGTAGCTTCAAACATTTCTGGTATATGAATAACATGATGTTTTTCAATGGCAAAAATCAATGAATATTGTAAATGCACAAACAGTAATTTCTCCGCATTGCAAGGTGCAATTCTGAAATTTTTTGCTTTTTCCTGCTAATCCTAGCATGATAAAGAAGATTCAAAGAGAGTGAGATGCCAGCTCCTTTCATTCAGTCAGTAGCTTCAAACATTTCTGGTATATGAATAACATGATGTTTTTCAATGGCAAAAATCAATGAATATTGTAAATGCACAAACAGTAATATCTCCACATTGCATGGTGCAATTCTGAAATTTTTTGCTTTTTCCTGCTAATCCTAGCATGATAAAGAAGATTCAAACAGAGTGAGATGCCAGCTCCTTTCATTCAGTCAGTAGCTTCAAACATTTCTGGTATATGAATAACATGATGTTTTTCAATGGCAAAAATCAATGAATATTGTAAATGCACAAACAGTAATATCTCCACATTGCAAGGTGCAATTCTGAAATTTTTTGCTTTTTCCTGCTAATCCTAGCATGATAAAGAAGATTCAAAGAGAGTGAGATGCCAGCTTCTTTCATTCATTCAGTAGCTTCAAACATTTCTGGACGTTTTTCAATGGCAAAAATCAATGAATATTGTAAATGCACAAACAGTAATATCTCCACATTGCAAGGTGCAATTCTGAAATTTTTTGCTTTTTCCTGCTAATCCTAGCATGATAAAGAAGATTCAAAGAGAGTGAGATGCCAGCTCCTTTCATTCAGTCAGTAGCTTCAAACATTTCTGGACGTTTTTCAATGGCAAAAATCAATGAATATTGTAAATGCACAAACAGTAATATCTCCACATTGCAAGGTGCAATTCTGAAATATTTTGCTTTTTCCTGCTAATCCTAGCATGATAAAGAAGATTCAAAGAGAGTGAGATGCCAGCTCCTTTCATTCAGTCAGTAGCTTCAAACATTTCTGGACGCTTTTCAATGGCAAAAATCAATGAATATTGTAAATGCACAAACAGTAATATCTCCACATTGCAAGGTGCAATTCTGAAATTTTTTGCTTTTTCCTGCTAATCCTAGCATGATAAAGAAGATTCAAAGAGAGTGAGATGCCAGCTCCTTTCATTCAGTCAGTAGCTTCAAACATTTCTGGACGTTTTTCAATGGCAAAAATCAATGAATATTGTAAATGCACAAACAGTAATATCTCCACATTGCAAGGTGCAATTCTGAATTTTTTTGCTTTTTCCTGCTCCTCTTAGCATGATAAAGAAGATTCAAAGAGAGTGAGATGCCAGCTCTTTTCATTCAGTCAGTAGCTTCAAACATTTCTGGTATATGAATAACATGATGTTTTTCAATGGCAAAAATCAAGGAATATTGTAAATGCACAAACAGTAATATCTCCACATTCCAAGGTGCAATTCTGAAATTTTTTGCTTTTTCCTGCTAATCCTAGCATGATAAAGAAGATTCAAAGAGAGTGAGATGCCAGCTCCTTTCATTCAGTCAGTAGCTTCAAACATTTCTGGACGTTTTTCAATGGCAAAAATCAATGAATATTGTAAATGCACAAACAGTAATATCTCCACATTGCAAGGTGCAATTCTGAAATTTTTTGCTTTTTCCTGCTAATCCTAGCATGATAAAGAAGATTCAAAGAGAGTGAGATGCCAGCTCCTTTCATTCAGTCAGTAGCTTCAAACATTTCTGGACGTTTTTCAATGGCAAAAATCAATGAATATTGTAAATGCACAAACAGTAATATCTCCACATTGCAAGGTGCAATTCTGAAATTTTTTGCTTTTTCCTGCTAATCCTAGCATGATAAAGAAGATTCAAAGAGAGTGAGATGCCAGCTCCTTTCATTCAGTCAGTAGCTTCAAACATTTCTGGACGTTTTTCAATGGCAAAAATCAATGAATATTGTAAATGCACAAACAGTAATATCTCCACATTGCAAGGTGCAATTCTGAAATTTTTTGCTTTTTCCTGCTACTCCTAGCATGATAAAGAAGATTCAAAGAGAGTGAGATGCCAGCTCCTTTCATTCAGTCAGTAGCTTCAAACATTTCTGGTATATGAATAACATGATGTTTTTCAATGGCAAAAATCAATGAATATTGTAAATGCACAAACAGTAATATCTCCACATTGCAAGGTGCAATTCTGAAATTTTTTGCTTTTTCCTGCTAATCCTAGCATGATAAAGAAGATTCAAAGAGAGTGAGATGCCAGCTCTTTTCATTCAGTCAGTAGCTTCAAACATTTCTGGTATATGAATAACATGATGTTTTTCAATGGCAAAAATCAATGAATATTGTAAATGCACAAACAGTAATTTCTCCGCATTGCAAGGTGCAATTCTGAAATTTTTTGCTTTTTCCTGCTAATCCTAGCATGATAAAGAAGATTCAAAGAGAGTGAGATGCCAGCTCCTTTCATTCAGTCAGTAGCTTCAAACATTTCTGGACGTTTTTCAATGGCAAAAATCAATGAATATTGTAAATGCACAAACAGTAATATCTCCACATTGCAAGGTGCAATTCTGAAATTTTTTGCTTTTTCCTGCTAATCCTAGCATGATAAAGAAGATTTAAAGAGAGTGAGATGCCAGCTCCTTTCATTCAGTCAGTAGCTTCAAACATTTCTGGCTGTTTTTCAATGGCAAAAATCAATGAATATTGTAAATGCACAAACAGTAATATCTCCACATTGCAAGGTGCAATTCTGAAATTTTTTGCTTTTTCCTGCTAATCCTAGCATGATAAAGAAGATTCAAAGAGAGTGAGATGCCAGCTCCTTTCATTCAGTCAGTAGCTTCAAACATTTCTGGTATATGAATAACATGATGTTTTTCAATGGCAAAAATCAATGAATATTGTAAATGCACAAACAGTAATATCTCCACATTGCAAGGTGCAATTCTGAAATTTTTTGCTTTTTCCTGCTCCTCTTAGCATGATAAAGAAGATTCAAAGAGAGTGAGATGCCAGCTCTTTTCATTCAGTCAGTAGCTTCAAACATTTCTGGTATATGAATAACATGATGTTTTTCAATGGCAAAAATCAATGAATATTGTAAATGCACAAACAGTAATTTCTCCGCATTGCAAGGTGCAATTCTGAAATTTTTTGCTTTTTCCTGCTAATCCTAGCATGATAAAGAAGATTCAAAGAGAGTGAGATGCCAGCTCCTTTCATTCAGTCAGTAGCTTCAAACATTTCTGGTATATGAATAACATGATGTTTTTCAATGGCAAAAATCAATGAATATTGTAAATGCACAAACAGTAATATCTCCACATTGCATGGTGCAATTCTGAAATTTTTTGCTTTTTCCTGCTAATCCTAGCATGATAAAGAAGATTCAAACAGAGTGAGATGCCAGCTCCTTTCATTCAGTCAGTAGCTTCAAACATTTCTGGTATATGAATAACATGATGTTTTTCAATGGCAAAAATCAATGAATATTGTAAATGCACAAACAGTAATATCTCCACATTGCAAGGTGCAATTCTGAAATTTTTTGCTTTTTCCTGCTAATCCTAGCATGATAAAGAAGATTCAAAGAGAGTGAGATGCCAGCTTCTTTCATTCATTCAGTAGCTTCAAACATTTCTGGACGTTTTTCAATGGCAAAAATCAATGAATATTGTAAATGCACAAACAGTAATATCTCCACATTGCAAGGTGCAATTCTGAAATTTTTTGCTTTTTCCTGCTAATCCTAGCATGATAAAGAAGATTCAAAGAGAGTGAGATGCCAGCTCCTTTCATTCAGTCAGTAGCTTCAAACATTTCTGGACGTTTTTCAATGGCAAAAATCAATGAATATTGTAAATGCACAAACAGTAATATCTCCACATTGCAAGGTGCAATTCTGAAATATTTTGCTTTTTCCTGCTAATCCTAGCATGATAAAGAAGATTCAAAGAGAGTGAGATGCCAGCTCCTTTCATTCAGTCAGTAGCTTCAAACATTTCTGGACGCTTTTCAATGGCAAAAATCAATGAATATTGTAAATGCACAAACAGTAATATCTCCACATTGCAAGGTGCAATTCTGAAATTTTTTGCTTTTTCCTGCTAATCCTAGCATGATAAAGAAGATTCAAAGAGAGTGAGATGCCAGCTCCTTTCATTCAGTCAGTAGCTTCAAACATTTCTGGACGTTTTTCAATGGCAAAAATCAATGAATATTGTAAATGCACAAACAGTAATATCTCCACATTGCAAGGTGCAATTCTGAATTTTTTTGCTTTTTCCTGCTCCTCTTAGCATGATAAAGAAGATTCAAAGAGAGTGAGATGCCAGCTCTTTTCATTCAGTCAGTAGCTTCAAACATTTCTGGTATATGAATAACATGATGTTTTTCAATGGCAAAAATCAAGGAATATTGTAAATGCACAAACAGTAATATCTCCACATTCCAAGGTGCAATTCTGAAATTTTTTGCTTTTTCCTGCTAATCCTAGCATGATAAAGAAGATTCAAAGAGAGTGAGATGCCAGCTCCTTTCATTCAGTCAGTAGCTTCAAACATTTCTGGACGTTTTTCAATGGCAAAAATCAATGAATATTGTAAATGCACAAACAGTAATATCTCCACATTGCAAGGTGCAATTCTGAAATTTTTTGCTTTTTCCTGCTAATCCTAGCATGATAAAGAAGATTCAAAGAGAGTGAGATGCCAGCTCCTTTCATTCAGTCAGTAGCTTCAAACATTTCTGGACGTTTTTCAATGGCAAAAATCAATGAATATTGTAAATGCACAAACAGTAATATCTCCACATTGCAAGGTGCAATTCTGAAATTTTTTGCTTTTTCCTGCTAATCCTAGCATGATAAAGAAGATTCAAAGAGAGTGAGATGCCAGCTCCTTTCATTCAGTCAGTAGCTTCAAACATTTCTGGACGTTTTTCAATGGCAAAAATCAATGAATATTGTAAATGCACAAACAGTAATATCTCCACATTGCAAGGTGCAATTCTGAAATTTTTTGCTTTTTCCTGCTACTCCTAGCATGATAAAGAAGATTCAAAGAGAGTGAGATGCCAGCTCCTTTCATTCAGTCAGTAGCTTCAAACATTTCTGGTATATGAATAACATGATGTTTTTCAATGGCAAAAATCAATGAATATTGTAAATGCACAAACAGTAATATCTCCACATTGCAAGGTGCAATTCTGAAATTTTTTGCTTTTTCCTGCTAATCCTAGCATGATAAAGAAGATTCAAAGAGAGTGAGATGCCAGCTCCTTTCATTCAGTCAGTAGCTTCAAACATTTCTGGACGTTTTTCAATGGCAAAAATCAATGAATATTGTAAATGCACAAACAGTAATATCTCCACATTGCAAGGTGCAATTCTGAATTTTTTTGCTTTTTCCTGCTCCTCTTAGCATGATAAAGAAGATTCAAAGAGAGTGAGATGCCAGCTCTTTTCATTCAGTCAGTAGCTTCAAACATTTCTGGTATATGAATAACATGATGTTTTTCAATGGCAAAAATCAAGGAATATTGTAAATGCACAAACAGTAATATCTCCACATTCCAAGGTGCAATTCTGAAATTTTTTGCTTTTTCCTGCTCCTCTTAGCATGATAAAGAAGATTTAAAGAGAGTGAGATGCCAGCTCTTTTCATTCAGTCAGTAGCTTCAAACATTTCTGGTATATGAATAACATGATGTTTTTCAATGGCAAAAATCAATGAATATTGTAAATGCACAAACAGTAATTTCTCCGCATTGCAAGGTGCAATTCTGAAATTTTTTGCTTTTTCCTGCTAATCCTAGCATGATAAAGAAGATTCAAAGAGAGTGAGATGCCAGCTCCTTTCATTCAGTCAGTAGCTTCAAACATTTCTGGTATATGAATAACATGATGTTTTTCAATGGCAAAAATCAATGAATATTGTAAATGCACAAACAGTAATATCTCCACATTGCATGGTGCAATTCTGAAATTTTTTGCTTTTTCCTGCTAATCCTAGCATGATAAAGAAGATTCAAACAGAGTGAGATGCCAGCTCCTTTCATTCAGTCAGTAGCTTCAAACATTTCTGGTATATGAATAACATGATGTTTTTCAATGGCAAAAATCAATGAATATTGTAAATGCACAAACAGTAATATCTCCACATTGCAAGGTGCAATTCTGAAATTTTTTGCTTTTTCCTGCTAATCCTAGCATGATAAAGAAGATTCAAAGAGAGTGAGATGCCAGCTTCTTTCATTCATTCAGTAGCTTCAAACATTTCTGGACGTTTTTCAATGGCAAAAATCAATGAATATTGTAAATGCACAAACAGTAATATCTCCACATTGCAAGGTGCAATTCTGAAATTTTTTGCTTTTTCCTGCTAATCCTAGCATGATAAAGAAGATTCAAAGAGAGTGAGATGCCAGCTCCTTTCATTCAGTCAGTAGCTTCAAACATTTCTGGACGTTTTTCAATGGCAAAAATCAATGAATATTGTAAATGCACAAACAGTAATATCTCCACATTGCAAGGTGCAATTCTGAAATTTTTTGCTTTTTCCTGCTAATCCTAGCATGATAAAGAAGATTCAAAGAGAGTGAGATGCCAGCTCCTTTCATTCAGTCAGTAGCTTCAAACATTTCTGGACGCTTTTCAATGGCAAAAATCAATGAATATTGTAAATGCACAAACAGTAATATCTCCACATTGCAAGGTGCAATTCTGAAATTTTTTGCTTTTTCCTGCTAATCCTAGCATGATAAAGAAGATTCAAAGAGAGTGAGATGCCAGCTCCTTTCATTCAGTCAGTAGCTTCAAACATTTCTGGACGTTTTTCAATGGCAAAAATCAATGAATATTGTAAATGCACAAACAGTAATATCTCCACATTGCAAGGTGCAATTCTGAATTTTTTTGCTTTTTCCTGCTCCTCTTAGCATGATAAAGAAGATTCAAAGAGAGTGAGATGCCAGCTCTTTTCATTCAGTCAGTAGCTTCAAACATTTCTGGGATATGAATAACATGATGTTTTTCAATGGCAAAAATCAAGGAATATTGTAAATGCACAAACAGTAATATCTCCACATTCCAAGGTGCAATTCTGAAATTTTTTGCTTTTTCCTGCTAATCCTAGCATGATAAAGAAGATTCAAAGAGAGTGAGATGCCAGCTCCTTTCATTCAGTCAGTAGCTTCAAACATTTCTGGACGTTTTTCAATGGCAAAAATCAATGAATATTGTAAATGCACAAACAGTAATATCTCCACATTGCAAGGTGCAATTCTGAAATTTTTTGCTTTTTCCTGCTAATCCTAGCATGATAAAGAAGATTCAAAGAGAGTGAGATGCCAGCTCCTTTCATTCAGTCAGTAGCTTCAAACATTTCTGGACGTTTTTCAATGGCAAAAATCAATGAATATTGTAAATGCACAAACAGTAATATCTCCACATTGCAAGGTGCAATTCTGAAATTTTTTGCTTTTTCCTGCTAATCCTAGCATGATAAAGAAGATTCAAAGAGAGTGAGATGCCAGCTCCTTTCATTCAGTCAGTAGCTTCAAACATTTCTGGACGTTTTTCAATGGCAAAAATCAATGAATATTGTAAATGCACAAACAGTAATATCTCCACATTGCAAGGTGCAATTCTGAAATTTTTTGCTTTTTCCTGCTACTCCTAGCATGATAAAGAAGATTCAAAGAGAGTGAGATGCCAGCTCCTTTCATTCAGTCAGTAGCTTCAAACATTTCTGGTATATGAATAACATGATGTTTTTCAATGGCAAAAATCAATGAATATTGTAAATGCACAAACAGTAATATCTCCACATTGCAAGGTGCAATTCTGAAATTTTTTGCTTTTTCCTGCTAATCCTAGCATGATAAAGAAGATTCAAAGAGAGTGAGATGCCAGCTCCTTTCATTCAGTCAGTAGCTTCAAACATTTCTGGACGTTTTTCAATGGCAAAAATCAATGAATATTGTAAATGCACAAACAGTAATATCTCCACATTGCAAGGTGCAATTCTGAATTTTTTTGCTTTTTCCTGCTCCTCTTAGCATGATAAAGAAGATTCAAAGAGAGTGAGATGCCAGCTCTTTTCATTCAGTCAGTAGCTTCAAACATTTCTGGTATATGAATAACATGATGTTTTTCAATGGCAAAAATCAAGGAATATTGTAAATGCACAAACAGTAATATCTCCACATTCCAAGGTGCAATTCTGAAATTTTTTGCTTTTTCCTGCTAATCCTAGCATGATAAAGAAGATTCAAAGAGAGTGAGATGCCAGCTCCTTTCATTCAGTCAGTAGCTTCAAACATTTCTGGACGTTTTTCAATGGCAAAAATCAATGAATATTGTAAATGCACAAACAGTAATATCTCCACATTGCAAGGTGCAATTCTGAAATTTTTTGCTTTTTCCTGCTAATCCTAGCATGATAAAGAAGATTCAAAGAGAGTGAGATGCCAGCTCCTTTCATTCAGTCAGTAGCTTCAAACATTTCTGGACGTTTTTCAATGGCAAAAATCAATGAATATTGTAAATGCACAAACAGTAATATCTCCACATTGCAAGGTGCAATTCTGAAATTTTTTGCTTTTTCCTGCTAATCCTAGCATGATAAAGAAGATTCAAAGAGAGTGAGATGCCAGCTCCTTTCATTCAGTCAGTAGCTTCAAACATTTCTGGACGTTTTTCAATGGCAAAAATCAATGAATATTGTAAATGCACAAACAGTAATATCTCCACATTGCAAGGTGCAATTCTGAAATTTTTTGCTTTTTCCTGCTAATCCTAGCATGATAAAGAAGATTCAAAGAGAGTGAGATGCCAGCTCCTTTCATTCAGTCAGTAGCTTCAAACATTTCTGGTATATGAATAACATGTTGTTTTTCAATGGCAAAAATCAATGAATATTGTAAATGCACAAACAGTAATATCTCCACATTGCAAGGTGCAATTCTGAAATTTTTTGCTTTTTCCTGCTCCACTAAGCATGATAAAGAAGATTCAAAGAGAGTGAGATGCCAGCTCTTTTCATTCAGTCAGTAGCTTCAAACATTTCTGGTATATGAATAACATGATGTTTTTCAATGGCAAAAATCAAGGAATATTGTAAATGCACAAACAGTAATATCTCCACATTGCAAGGTGCAATTCTGAAATTTTTTGCTTTTTCCTGCTAATCCTAGCATGATAAAGAAGATTCAAAGAGAGTGAGATGCCAGCTCCTTTCATTCAGTCAGTAGCTTCAAACATTTCTGGACGTTTTTCAATGGCAAAAATCAATGAATATTGTAAATGCACAAACAGTAATATCTCCACATTGCAAGGTGCAATTCTGAAATTTTTTGCTTTTTCCTGCTATTCCTAGCATGATAAAGAAGATTCAAAGAGAGTGAGATGCCAGCTCCTTTCATTCAGTCAGTAGCTTCAAACATTTCTGGACGTTTTTCAATGGCAAAAATCAATGAATATTGTAAATGCACAAACAGTAATATCTCCACATTGCAAGGTGCAATTCTGAAATTTTTTGCTTTTTCCTGCTAATCCTAGCATGATAAAGAAGATTCAAAGAGAGTGAGATGCCAGCTCCTTTCATTCAGTCAGTAGCTTCAAACATTTCTGGACGTTTTTCAATGGCAAAAATCAATGAATATTGTAAATGCACAAACAGTAATATCTCCACATTGCAAGGTGCAATTCTGAAATTTTTTGCTTTTTCCTGCTAATCCTAGCATGATAAAGAAGATACAAAGAGAGTGAGATGCCAGCTCCTTTCATTCAGTCAGTAGCTTCAAACATTTCTGGTATATGAATAACATGTTGTTTTTCAATGTCAAAAATCAATGAATATTGTAAATGCACAAACAGTAATATCTCCACATTGCAAGGTGCAATTCTGAAATTTTTTGCTTTTTCCTGCTCCACTAAGCATGATAAAGAAGATTCAAAGAGAGTGAGATGCCAGCTCTTTTCATTCAGTCAGTAGCTTCAAACATTTCTGGTATATGAATAACATGATGTTTTTCAATGGCAAAAATCAATGAATATTGTAAATGCACAAACAGTAATTTCTCCGCATTGCAAGGTGCAATTCTGAAATTTTTTGCTTTTTCCTGCTAATCCTAGCATGATAAAGAAGATTCAAAGAGAGTGAGATGCCAGCTCCTTTCATTCAGTCAGTAGCTTCAAACATTTCTGGACGTTTTTCAATGGCAAAAATCAATGAATATTGTAAATGCACAAACAGTAATATCTCCACATTGCAAGGTGCAATTCTGAAATTTTTTGCTTTTTCCTGCTAATCCTAGCATGATAAAGAAGATTCAAAGAGAGTGAGATGCCAGCTCCTTTCATTCAGTCAGTAGCTTAAAACATTTCTGGACGTTTTTCAATGGCAAAAATCAATGAATATTGTAAATGCACAAACGGTAATATCTCCACATTGCAAGGGGCAATTCTGAAATTTTTTGCTTTTTCCTGCTAATCCTAGCATGATAAAGAAGATTCAAAGAGAGTGACATGCCAGCTCCTTTCATTCAGTCAGTAGCTTCAAACATTTCTGGACGTTTTTCAATGGCAAAAATCAATGAATATTGTAAATGCACAAACAGTAATATCTCCACATTGCAAGGTGCAATTCTGAAATTTTTTGCTTTTTCCTGCTAATCCTAGCATGATAAAGAAGATTCAAAGAGAGTGAGATGCCAGCTCCTTTCATTCAGTCAGTAGCTTCAAACATTTCTGGTATATGAATAACATGTTGTTTTTCAATGGCAAAAATCAATGAATATTGTAAATGCACAAACAGTAATATCTCCACATTGCAAGGTGCAATTCTGAAATTTTTTGCTTTTTCCTGCTCCACTAAGCATGATAAAGAAGATTCAAAGAGAGTGAGATGCCAGCTCTTTTCATTCAGTCAGTAGCTTCAAACATTTCTGGTATATGAATAACATGATGTTTTTCAATGGCAAAAATCAAGGAATATTGTAAATGCACAAACAGTAATATCTCCACATTGCAAGGTGCAATTCTGAAATTTTTTGCTTTTTCCTGCTAATCCTAGCATGATAAAGAAGATTCAAAGAGAGTGAGATGCCAGCTCCTTTCATTCAGTCAGTAGCTTCAAACATTTCTGGACGTTTTTCAATGGCAAAAATCAATGAATATTGTAAATGCACAAACAGTAATATCTCCACATTGCAAGGTGCAATTCTGAAATTTTTTAATTTTCCTGCTCCTCTTAGCATGATAAAGAAGATTCAAAGAGAGTGAGATGCCAGCTCTTTTCATTCAGTCAGTAGCTTCAAACATTTCTGGTATATGAATAACATGATGTTTTTCAATGGCAAAAATCAATGAATATTGTAAATGCACAAACAGTAATATCTCCACATTGCAAGGTGCAATTCTGAAATTTTTTGCTTTTTCCTGCTCCTCTTAGCATGATAAAGAAGATTCAAAGAGAGTGAGATGCCCGCTCTTTTCATTCAGTCAGTAGCTTCAAACATTTCTGGTATATGAATAACATGATGTTTTTCAATGGCAAAAATCAATGAATATTGTAAATGCACAAACAGTAATATCTCCACATTGCAAGCTGCAATTCTGAAATTTTTTGCTTTTTCCTGCTCCACTTAGCATGATAAAGAAGATTCAAAGAGAGTGAGATGCCAGCTCCTTTCATTCAGTCAGTAGCTTCAAACATTTCTGGACGTTTTTCAATGGCAAAAATCAATGAATATTGTAAATGCACAAACAGTAATATCTCCACATTGCAAGGTGCAATTCTGAAATTTTTTGCTTTTTCCTGCTCCTCTTAGCATGATAAAGAAGATTCAAAGAGAGTGAGATGCCAGCTCTTTTCATTCAGTCAGTAGCTTCAAACATTTCTGGTATATGAATAACATGATGTTTTTCAATGGCAAAAATCAATGAATATTGTAAATGCACAAACAGTAATATCTCCACATTGCAAAGTGCAATTCTGAAATTTTTTCCTTTTTCCTGCTCCACTTAGCATGATAAAGAAGATTCAAAGAGAGTGAGATGCCAGCTCCTTTCATTCAGTCCGTAGCTTCAAACATTTCTGGACGTTTTTCAATGGCAAAAATCAATGAATATTGTAAATGCACAAACAGTAATATCTCCACATTGCAAGGTGCAATTCTGAAATGTTTTGCTTTTTCCTGCTAATCCTAGCATGATAAAGAAGATACAAAGAGGGTGAGATGCCAGCTCCTTTCATTCAGTCAGTAGCTTGAAACATTTCTGGACGTTTTTCAATGGCAAAAATCAATGAATATTGTAAATGCACAAACAGTAATATCTCCACATTGCAAGGTGCAATTCTGAATTTTTTTGCTGTTTCCTGCTCCTCTTAGCATGATAAAGAAGATTCAAAGAGAATGAGATGCCAGCTCTTTTCATTCAGTCAGTAGCTTCAAACATTTCTGGTATATGAATAACATGATGTTTTTCAATGGCAAAAATCAATGAATATTGTAAATGCACAAACAGTAATATCTCCATATTGCAAGGTGCAATTCTGAAATTTTTTGCTTTTTCCTGCTAATCCTAGCATGATAAAGAAGATTCAAAGAGAGTGAGATGCCAGCTCTTTTCATTCAGTCAGTAGCTTCAAACATTTCTGGTATATGAATAACATGATGTTTTTCAATGGCAAAAATCAATGAATATTGTAAATGCACAAACAGTAATATCTCCACATTGCAAGGTGCAATTCTGAAATTTTTTGCTTTTTCCTGCTAATCCTAGCATGATAAAGAAGATTCAAAGAGAGTGAGATGCCAGCTCCTTTTATTCAGTCAGTAGCTTCAAACATTTCTGGACGTTTTTCAATGGCAAAAATCAATGAATATTGTAAATGCACAAACAGTAATATCTCCACATTGCAAGGTGCAATTCTGAAATTTTTTGCTTTTTCCTGCTCCTCTTAGCATGATAAAGAAGATTCAAAGAGAGTGAGATGCCAGCTCTTTTCATTCAGTCAGTAGCTTCAAACATTTCTGGTATATGAATAACATGATGTTTTTCAATGGCAAAAATCAATGAATATTGTAAATGCACAAACAGTAATATCTCCACATTGCAAGGTGCAATTCTGAAATTTTTTGCTTTTTCCTGCTAATCCTAGCATGATAAAGAAGATTCAAAGAGAGTGAGATGCCAGCTCCTTTCATTCAGTCAGTAGCTTCAAACATTTCTGGACGTTTTTCAATGGCAAAAATCAATGAATATTGTAAATGCACAAACAGTAATATCTCCACATTGCAAGGTGCAATTCTAAAATTTTTTGCTTTTTCCTGCTAATCCTAGCATGATAAAGAAGATTCAAAGAGAGTGAGATGCCAGCTCCTTTCATTCAGTCAGTAGCTTCAAACATTTCTGGACGTTTTTCAATGGCAAAAATCAATGAATATTGTAAATGCACAAACAGTAATATCTCCACATTGCAACGTGCAATTCTGAAATTTTTTGCTTTTTCCTGCTAATCCTAGCATGATAAAGAAGATTCAAAGAGAGTGAGATGCCAGCTCCTTTCATTCAGTCAGTAGCTTCAAACATTTCTGGACGTTTTTCAATGGCAAAAATCAATGAATATTGTAAATGCACAAACAGTAATATCTCCACATTGCAAGGTGCAATTCTGAAATTTTTTGCTTTTTCCTGCTAATCCTAGCATGATAAAGAAGATTCAAAGAGAGTGAGATGCCAGCTCCTTTCATTCAGTCAGTAGCTTCAAACATTTCTGGTATATGAATAACATGATGTTTTTCAATGGCAAAAATCAATGAATATTGTAAATGCACAAACAGTAATATCTCCACATTGCAAGGTGCAATTCTGAAATTTTTTGCTTTTTCCTGCTCCTCTTAGCATGATAAAGAAGATTCAAAGAGAGTGAGATGCCAGCTCTTTTCATTCAGTCAGTAGCTTCAAACATTTCTGGTATATGAATAACATGATGTTTTTCAATGGCAAAAATCAATGAATATTGTAAATGCACAAACAGTAATTTCTCCACATTGCAAGGTGCAATTCTGAAATTTTTTGCTTTTTCCTGCTAATCCTAGCATGATAAAGAAGATTCAAAGAGAGTGAGATGCCAGCTCCTTTCATTCAGTCAGTAGCTTCAAACATTTCTGGACGTTTTTCAATGGCAAAAATCAATGAATATTGTAAATGCACAAACAGTAATATCTCCACATTGCAAGGTGCAATTCTGAAATTTTTTGCTTTTTCCTGCTAATCCTAGCATGATAAAGTAGATTCAAAGAGAGTGATATGCCAGCTCCTTTCATTCAGTCAGTAGCTTCAAACATTTCTGGACGTTTTTCAATGGCAAAAATCAATGAATATTGTAAATGCACAAACAGTAATATCTCCACATTGCAGGGTGCAATTCTGAAATTTTTTGCTTTTTCCTGCTAATCCTAGCATGATAAAGAAGATTCAAAGAGAGTGACATGCCAGCTCCTTTCATTCAGTCAGTAGCTTCAAACATTTCTGGACATTTTTCAATGGCAAAAATCAATGAATATTGTAAATGCACAAACAGTAATATCTCCACATTGCAAGGTGCAATTCTGAAATTTTTTGCTTTTTCCTGCTAATCCTAGCATGATAAAGAAGATTCAAAGAGAGTGAGATGCCAGCTCCTTTCATTCAGTCAGTAGCTTCAAACATTTCTGGACGTTTTACAATGGCAAAAATCAATGAATATTGTAAATGCACAAACAGTAATATCTCCACATTGCAAGGTGCAATTCTGAAATTTTTTAATTTTCCTGCTCCTCTTAGCATGATAAAGAAGATTCAAAGAGAGTGAGATGCCAGCTCGTTTCATTCAGTCAGTAGCTTCAAACATTTCTGGTATATGAATAACATGATGTTTTTCAATGGCAAAAATCAATGAATATTGTAAATGCACAAACAGTAATATCTCCACATTGCAAGGTGCAATTCTGAAATTTTTTGCTTTTTCCTGCTCCTCTTAGCATGATAAAGAAGATTCAAAGAGAGTGAGATGACAGCTCTTTTCATTCAGTCAGTAGCTTCAAACATTTCTGGTATATGAATAACATGATGTTTTTCAATGGCAAAAATCAATGAATATTGTAAATGCACAAACAGTAATATCTCCACATTGCAAGGTGCAATTCTGAAATTTTTTGCTTTTTCCTGCTCCTCTTAGCATGATAAAGAACATTCAAAGAGAGTGAGATGCCAGCTCTTTTCATTCAGTCAGTAGCTTCAAACATTTCTGGTATATGAATAACATGATGTTTTTCAATGGCAAAAATCAATGAATATTGTAAATGCACAAACAGTAATTTCTCCGCATTGCAAGGTGCAATTCTGAAATTTTTTGCTTTTTCCTGCTAATCCTAGCATGATAAATAAGATTCAAAGAGAGTGAGATGCCAGCTCCTTTCATTCAGTCAGTAGCTTCAAACATTTCTGGACGTTTTTCAATGGCAAAAATCAATGAATATTGTAAATGCACAAACAGTAATATCTCCACATTGCAAGGTGCAATTCTGAAATTTTTTGCTTTTTCCTGCTAATCCTAGCATGATAAAGAAGATTCAAAGAGAGTGATATGCCAGCTCCTTTCATTCAGTCAGTAGCTTCAAACATTTCTGGACGTTTTTCAATGGCAAAAATCAATGAATATTGTAAATGCACAAACAGTAATATCTCCACATTGCAAGGTGCAATTCTGAAATTTTTTGCTGTTTCCTGCTCCTCTTAGCATGATAAAGAAGATTCAAAGAGAGTGAGATGCCAGCTCTTTTCATTCAGTCAGTAGCTTCAAACATTTCTGGTATATGAATAACATGATGTTTTTCAATGGCCAAAATCAATGAATATTGTAAATGCACAAACAGTAATATCTCCATATTGCAAGGTGCAATTCTGAAATTTTTTGCTTTTTCCTGCTAATACTAGCATGATAAAGAAGATTCAAAGAGAGTGAGATGCCAGCTCCTTTCATTCAGTCAGTAGCTTCAAACATTTCTGGACGTTTTTCAATGGCAAAAATCAATGAATATTGTAAATGCACAAACAGTAATATCTCCACATTGCAAGGTGCAATTCTGAAATTTTTTGCTTTTTCCTGCTAATCCTAGCATGATAAAGAAGATTCAAAGAGAGTGAGATGCCAGCTCCTTTCATTCAGTCAGTAGCTTCAAACATTTCTGGACGTTTTTCAATGGCAAAAATCAATCAATATTGTAAATGCACAAACAGTAATATCTCCACATTGCAAGGTGCAATTCTGAAATTTTTTGCTTCTTCCTGCTAATCCTAGCATGATAAAGAAGATTCAAAGAGAGTGAGATGCCAGCTCCTTTCATTCAGTCAGTAGCTTCAAACATTTCTGGACGTTTTTCAATGGCAAAAATCAATGAATATTGTAAATGGACAAACAGTAATATCTCCACATTGCAAGGTGCAATTCCGAAATTTTTTGCTTTTTCCTGCTCCTCTTAGCATGATAAAGAAGATTCAAAGAGAGTGAGATGCCAGCTCTTTTCATTCAGTCAGTAGCTTCAAACATTTCTGGTATATGAATAACATGATGTTTTTCAATGGCAAAAATCAATGAATATTGTAAATGCACAAACAGTAATATCTCCACATTGCAAGGTGCAATTCTGAAATTTTTTGCTTTTTCCTGCTAATCCTAGCATGATAAAGAAGATTCAAAGAGAGTGAGATGCCAGCTCCTTTCATTCAGTCAGTAGCTTCAAACATTTCTGGTATATGAATAACATGTTGTTTTTCAATGGCAAAAATCAATGAATATTGTAAATGCACAAACAGTAATATCTCCACATTGCAAGGTGCAATTCTGAAATTTTTTGCTTTTTCCTGCTCCACTAAGCATGATAAAGAAGATTCAAAGAGAGTGAGATGCCAGCTCTTTTCATTCAGTCAGTAGCTTCAAACATTTCTGGTATATGAATAACATGATGTTTTTCAATGGCAAAAATCAATGAATATTGTAAATGCACAAACAGTAATTTCTCCGCATTGCAAGGTGCAATTCTGAAGTTTTTTGCTTTTTCCTGCTAATCCTAGCATGATAAAGAAGATTCAAAGAGAGTGAGATGCCAGCTCCTTTCATTCAGTCAGTAGCTTCAAACATTTCTGGACGTTTTTCAATGGCAAAAATCAATGAATATTGTAAATGCACAAACAGTAATATCTCCACATTGCAAGATGCAATTCTGAAATTTTTTGCTTTTTCCTGCTAATCCTAGCATGATAAAGAAGATTCAAAGAGAGTGAGATGCCAGCTCCTTTCATTCAGTCAGTAGCTTCAAACATTTCTGGACGTTTTTCAATGGCAAAAATCAATGAATATTGTAAATGCACAAACAGTAATATCTCCACATTGCAAGGTGCAATTCTGAAATTTTTTGCTTTTTCCTGCTAATCCTAGCATGATAAAGAAGATTCAAAGAGAGTGAGATGCCAGCTCCTTTCATTCAGTCAGTAGCTTCAAACATTTCTGGACGTTTTTCAATGGCAAAAATCAATGAATATTGTAAATGCACAAACAGTAATATCTCCACATTGCAAGGTGCAATTCTGAAATTTTTTAATTTTCCTGCTCCTCTTAGCATGATAAAGAAGATTCAAAGAGAGTGAGATGCCAGCTCTTTTCATTCAGTCAGTAGCTTCAAACATTTCTGGTATATGAATAACATGATGTTTTTCAATGGCAAAAATCAATGAATATTGTAAATGCACAAACAGTAATATCTCCACATTGCAAGGTGCAATTCTGAAATTTTTTGCTTTTTCCTGCTCCTCTTAGCATGATAAAGAAGATTCAAAGAGAGTGAGATGCCAGCTCTTTTCATTCAGTCAGTAGCTTCAAACATTTCTGGTATATGAATAACATGATGTTTTTCAATGGCAAAAATCAATGAATATTGTAAATGCACAAACAGTAATATCTCCACATTGCAAGCTGCAATTCTGAAATTTTTTGCTTTTTCCTGCTCCACTTAGCATGATAAAGAAGATTCAAAGAGAGTGAGATGCCAGCTCCTTTCATTCAGTCAGTAGCTTCAAACATTTCTGGACGTTTTTCAATGGCAAAAATCAATGAATATTGTAAATGCACAAACAGTAATATCTCCACATTGCAAGGTGCAATTCTGAAATTTTTTGCTTTTTCCTGCTCCTCTTAGCATGATAAAGAAGATTCAAAGAGAGTGAGATGCCAGCTCTTTTCATTCAGTCAGTAGCTTCAAACATTTCTGGTATATGAATAACATGATGTTTTTCAATGGCAAAAATCAATGAATATTGTAAATGCACAAACAGTAATATCTCCACATTGCAAGGTGCAATTCTGAAATTTTTTGCTTTTTCCTGCTCCTCTTAGCATGATAAAGAAGATTCAAAGAGAGTGAGATGCCAGCTCTTTTCATTCAGTCAGTAGCTTCAAACATTTCTGGTATATGAATAACATGATGTTTTTCAATGGCAAAAATCAATGAATATTGTAAATGCACAAACAGTAATATCTCCACATTGCAAGGTGCAATTCTGAAATTTTTTGCTTTTTCCTGCTCCTCTTAGCATGATAAAGAACATTCAAAGAGAGTGAGATGCCAGCTCTTTTCATTCAGTCAGTAGCTTCAAACATTTCTGGTATATGAATAACATGATGTTTTTCAATGGCAAAAATCAATGAATATTGTAAATGCACAAACAGTAATTTCTCCGCATTGCAAGGTGCAATTCTGAAATTTTTTGCTTTTTCCTGCTAATCCTAGCATGATAAAGAAGATTCAAAGAGAGTGAGATGCCAGCTCCTTTCATTCAGTCAGTAGCTTCAAACATTTCTGGACGTTTTTCAATGGCAAAAATCAATGAATATTGTAAATGCACAAACAGTAATATCTCCACATTGCAAGGTGCAATTCTGAAATTTTTTGCTTTTTCCTGCTAATCCTAGCATGATAAAGAAGATTCAAAGAGAGTGATATGCCAGCTCCTTTCATTCAGTCAGTAGCTTCAAACATTTCTGGACGTTTTTCAATGGCAAAAATCAATGAATATTGTAAATGCACAAACAGTAATATCTCCACATTGCAAGGTGCAATTCTGAAATTTTTTGCTGTTTCCTGCTCCTCTTAGCATGATAAAGAAGATTCAAAGAGAGTGAGATGCCAGCTCTTTTCATTCAGTCAGTAGCTTCAAACATTTCTGGTATATGAATAACATGATGTTTTTCAATGGCAAAAATCAATGAATATTGTAAATGCACAAACAGTAATATCTCCATATTGCAAGGTGCAATTCTGAAATTTTTTGCTTTTTCCTGCTAATACTAGCATGATAAAGAAGATTCAAAGAGAGTGAGATGCCAGCTCCTTTCATTCAGTCAGTAGCTTCAAACATTTCTGGACGTTTTTCAATGGCAAAAATCAATGAATATTGTAAATGCACAAACAGTAATATCTCCACATTGCAAGGTGCAATTCTGAAATTTTTTGCTTTTTCCTGCTAATCCTAGCATGATAAAGAAGATTCAAAGAGAGTGAGATGCCAGCTCCTTTCATTCAGTCAGTAGCTTCAAACATTTCTGGACGTTTTTCAATGGCAAAAATCAATCAATATTGTAAATGCACAAACAGTAATATCTCCACATTGCAAGGTGCAATTCTGATATTTTTTGCTTCTTCCTGCTAATCCTAGCATGATAAAGAAGATTCAAAGAGAGTGAGATGCCAGCTCCTTTCATTCAGTCAGTAGCTTCAAACATTTCTGGACGTTTTTCAATGGCAAAAATCAATGAATATTGTAAATGGACAAACAGTAATATCTCCACATTGCAAGGTGCAATTCCGAAATTTTTTGCTTTTTCCTGCTCCTCTTAGCATGATAAAGAAGATTCAAAGAGAGTGAGATGCCAGCTCTTTTCATTCAGTCAGTAGCTTCAAACATTTCTGGTATATGAATAACATGATGTTTTTCAATGGCAAAAATCAATGAATATTGTAAATGCACAAACAGTAATATCTCCACATTGCAAGGTGCAATTCTGAAATTTTTTGCTTTTTCCTGCTAATCCTAGCATGATAAAGAAGATTCAAAGAGAGTGAGATGCCAGCTCCTTTCATTCAGTCAGTAGCTTCAAACATTTCTGGTATATGAATAACATGTTGTTTTTCAATGGCAAAAATCAATGAATATTGTAAATGCACAAACAGTAATATCTCCACATTGCAAGGTGCAATTCTGAAATTTTTTGCTTTTTCCTGCTCCACTAAGCATGATAAAGAAGATTCAAAGAGAGTGAGATGCCAGCTCTTTTCATTCAGTCAGTAGCTTCAAACATTTCTGGTATATGAATAACATGATGTTTTTCAATGGCAAAAATCAATGAATATTGTAAATGCACAAACAGTAATTTCTCCGCATTGCAAGGTGCAATTCTGAAGTTTTTTGCTTTTTCCTGCTAATCCTAGCATGATAAAGAAGATTCAAAGAGAGTGAGATGCCAGCTCCTTTCATTCAGTCAGTAGCTTCAAACATTTCTGGACGTTTTTCAATGGCAAAAATCAATGAATATTGTAAATGCACAAACAGTAATATCTCCACATTGCAAGGTGCAATTCTGAAATTTTTTGCTTTTTCCTGCTAATCCTAGCATGATAAAGAAGATTCAAAGAGAGTGAGATGCCAGCTCCTTTCATTCAGTCAGTAGCTTCAAACATTTCTGGACGTTTTTCAATGGTAAAAATCAATGAATATTGTAAATGCACAAACAGTAATATCTCCACATTGCAAGGTGCAATTCTGAAATTTTTTGCTTTTTCCTGCTAATCCTAGCATGATAAAGAAGATTCAAAGAGAGTGAGATGCCAGCTCCTTTCATTCAGTCAGTAGCTTCAAACATTTCTGGACGTTTTTCAATGGCAAAAATCAATGAATATTGTAAATGCACAAACAGTAATATCTCCACATTGCAAGGTGCAATTCTGAAATTTTTTAATTTTCCTGCTCCTCTTAGCATGATAAAGAAGATTCAAAGAGAGTGAGATGCCAGCTCTTTTCATTCAGTCAGTAGCTTCAAACATTTCTGGTATATGAATAACATGATGTTTTTCAATGGCAAAAATCAATGAATATTGTAAATGCACAAACAGTAATATCTCCACATTGCAAGGTGCAATTCTGAAATTTTTTGCTTTTTCCTGCTCCTCTTAGCATGATAAAGAAGATTCAAAGAGAGTGAGATGCCAGCTCTTTTCATTCAGTCAGTAGCTTCAAACATTTCTGGTATATGAATAACATGATGTTTTTCAATGGCAAAAATCAATGAATATTGTAAATGCACAAACAGTAATATCTCCACATTGCAAGCTGCAATTCTGAAATTTTTTGCTTTTTCCTGCTCCACTTAGCATGATAAAGAAGATTCAAAGAGAGTGAGATGCCAGCTCCTTTCATTCAGTCAGTAGCTTCAAACATTTCTGGACGTTTTTCAATGGCAAAAATCAATGAATATTGTAAATGCACAAACAGTAATATCTCCACATTGCAAGGTGCAATTCTGAAATTTTTTGCTTTTTCCTGCTAATCCTAGCATGATAAAGAAGATACAAAGAGGGTGAGATGCCAGCTCCTTTCATTCAGTCAGTAGCTTGAAACATTTCTGGACGTTTTTCAATGGCAAAAATCAATGGATATTGTAAATGCACAAACAGTAATATCTCCACATTGCAAGGTGCAATTCTGAAATTTTTTGCTGTTTCCTGCTCCTCTTAGCATGATAAAGAAGATTCAAAGAGAATGAGATGCCAGCTCTTTTCATTCAGTCAGTAGCTTCAAACATTTCTGGTATATGAATAACATGATGTTTTTCAATGGCAAAAATCAATGAATATTGTAAATGCACAAACAGTAATATCTCCATATTGCAAGGTGCAATTCTGAAATTTTTTGCTTTTTCCTGCTAATCCTAGCATGATAAAGAAGATTCAAAGAGAGTGAGATGCCAGCTCTTTTCATTCAGTCAGTAGCTTCAAACATTTCTGGTATATGAATAACATGATGTTTTTCAATGGCAAAAATCAATGAATATTGTAAATGCACAAACAGTAATATCTCCACATTGCAAGGTGCAATTCTGAAATTTTTTGCTTTTTCCTGCTAATCCTAGCATGATAAAGAAGATTCAAAGAGAGTGAGATGCCAGCTCCTTTTATTCAGTCAGTAGCTTCAAACATTTCTGGACGTTTTTCAATGGCAAAAATCAATGAATATTGTAAATGCACAAACAGTAATATCTCCACATTGCAAGGTGCAATTCTGAAATTTTTTGCTTTTTCCTGCTCCTCTTAGCATGATAAAGAAGATTCAAAGAGAGTGAGATGCCAGCTCTTTTCATTCAGTCAGTAGCTTCAAACATTTCTGGTATATGAATAACATGATGTTTTTCAATGGCAAAAATCAATGAATATTGTAAATGCACAAACAGTAATATCTCCACATTGCAAGGTGCAATTCTGAAATTTTTTGCTTTTTCCTGCTAATCCTAGCATGATAAAGAAGATTCAAAGAGAGTGAGATGCCAGCTCCTTTCATTCAGTCAGTAGCTTCAAACATTTCTGGACGTTTTTCAATGGCAAAAATCAATGAATATTGTAAATGCACAAACAGTAATATCTCCACATTGCAAGGTGCAATTCTAAAATTTTTTGCTTTTTCCTGCTAATCCTAGCATGATAAAGAAGATTCAAAGAGAGTGAGATGCCAGCTCCTTTCATTCAGTCAGTAGCTTCAAACATTTCTGGACGTTTTTCAATGGCAAAAATCAATGAATATTGTAAATGCACAAACAGTAATATCTCCACATTGCAACGTGCAATTCTGAAATTTTTTGCTTTTTCCTGCTAATCCTAGCATGATAAAGAAGATTCAAAGAGAGTGAGATGCCAGCTCCTTTCATTCAGTCAGTAGCTTCAAACATTTCTGGACGTTTTTCAAAGGCAAAAATCAATGAATATTGTAAATGCACAAACAGTAATATCTCCACATTGCAAGGTGCAATTCTGAAATTTTTTGCTTTTTCCTGCTAATCCTAGCATGATAAAGAAGATTCAAAGAGAGTGAGATGCCAGCTCCTTTCATTCAGTCAGTAGCTTCAAACATTTCTGGTATATGAATAACATGATGTTTTTCAATGGCAAAAATCAATGAATATTGTAAATGCACAAACAGTAATATCTCCACATTGCAAGGTGCAATTCTGAAATTTTTTGCTTTTTCCTGCTCCTCTTAGCATGATAAAGAAGATTCAAAGAGAGTGAGATGCCAGCTCTTTTCATTCAGTCAGTAGCTTCAAACATTTCTGGTATATGAATAACATGATGTTTTTCAATGGCAAAAATCAATGAATATTGTAAATGCACAAACAGTAATTTCTCCGCATTGCAAGGTGCAATTCTGAAATTTTTTGCTTTTTCCTGCTAATCCTAGCATGATAAAGAAGATTCAAAGAGAGTGAGATGCCAGCTCCTTTCATTCAGTCAGTAGCTTCAAACATTTCTGGACGTTTTTCAATGGCAAAAATCAATGAATATTGTAAATGCACAAACAGTAATATCTCCACATTGCAAGGTGCAATTCTGAAATTTTTTGCTTTTTCCTGCTAATCCTAGCATGATAAAGAAGATTCAAAGAGAGTGATATGCCAGCTCCTTTCATTCAGTCAGTAGCTTCAAACATTTCTGGACGTTTTTCAATGGCAAAAATCAATGAATATTGTAAATGCACAAACAGTAATATCTCCACATTGCAGGGTGCAATTCTGAAATTTTTTGCTTTTTCCTGCTAATCCTAGCATGATAAAGAAGATTCAAAGAGAGTGAGATGCCAGCTCCTTTCATTCAGTCAGTAGCTTCAAACATTTCTGGACGTTTTTCAATGGCAAAAATCAATGAATATTGTAAATGCACAAACAGTAATATCTCCACATTGCTAGGTGCAATTCTGAAATTTTTTGCTTTTTCCTGCTAATCCTAGCATGATAAAGAAGATTCAAAGAGAGTGAGATGCCAGCTCCTTTCATTCAGTCAGTAGCTTCAAACATTTCTGGACGTTTTTCAATGGCAAAAATCAATGAATATTGTAAATGCACAAACAGTAATATCTCCACATTGCAAGGTGCAATTCTGAAATTTTTTAATTTTCCTGCTCCTCTTAGCATGATAAAGAAGATTCAAAGAGAGTGAGATGCCAGCTCTTTTCATTCAGTCAGTAGCTTCAAACATTTCTGGTATATGAATAACATGATGTTTTTCAATGGCAAAAATCAATGAATATTGTAAATGCACAAACAGTAATATCTCCACTTTGCAAGGTGCAATTCTGAAATTTTTTGCTTTTTCCTGCTCCTCTTAGCATGATAAAGAAGATTCAAAGAGAGTGAGATGCCAGCTCTTTTCATTCAGTCAGTAGCTTCAAACATTTCTGGTATATGAATAACATGATGTTTTTCAATGGCAAAAATCAATGAATATTGTAAATGCACAAACAGTAATTTCTCCGCATTGCAAGGTGCAATTCTGAAATTTTTTGCTTTTTCCTGCTAATCCTAGCATGATAAAGAAGATTCAAAGAGAGTGAGATGCCAGCTCCTTTCATTCAGTCAGTAGCTTCAAACATTTCTGGACGTTTTTCAATGGCAAAAATCAATGAATATTGTAAATGCACAAACAGTAATATCTCCACATTGCAAGGTGCAATTCTGAAATTTTTTAATTTTCCTGCTCCTCTTAGCATGATAAAGAAGATTCAAAGAGAGTGAGATGCCAGCTCTTTTCATTCAGTCAGTAGCTTCAAACATTTCTGGTATATGAATAACATGATGTTTTTCAATGGCAAAAATCAATGAATATTGTAAATGCACAAACAGTAATATCTCCACTTTGCAAGGTGCAATTCTGAAATTTTTTGCTTTTTCCTGCTCCTCTTAGCATGATAAAGAAGATTCAAAGAGAGTGAGATGCCAGCTCTTTTCATTCAGTCAGTAGCTTCAAACATTTCTGGTATATGAATAACATGATGTTTTTCAATGGCAAAAATCAATGAATAATGTAAATGCACAAACAGTAAAATCTCCACATTGCAAGGTGCAATTCTGAAATTTTTTGCTTTTTCCTGCTCCTCTTAGCATGATAAAGAAGATTCAAAGAGAGTGAGATGCCAGCTCTTTTCATTCAGTCAGTAGCTTCAAACATTTCTGGTATATGAATAACATGATGTTTTTCAATGGCAAAAATCAATGAATATTGTAAATGCACAAACAGTAATTTCTCCGCATTGCAAGGTGCAATTCTGAAATTTTTTGCTTTTTCCTGCTAATCCTAGCATGATAAAGAAGATTCAAAGAGAGTGAGATGCCAGCTCCTTTCATTCAGTCAGTAGCTTCAAACATTTCTGGACGTTTTTCAATGGCAAAAATCAATGAATATTGTAAATGCACAAACAGTAATATCTCCACATTGCAAGGTGCAATTCTGAAATTTTTTGCTTTTTCCTGCTAATCCTAGCATGATAAAGAAGATTCAAAGAGAGTGATATGCCAGCTCCTTTCATTCAGTCAGTAGCTTCAAACATTTCTGGACGTTTTTCAATGGCAAAAATCAATGAATATTGTAAATGCACAAACAGTAATATCTCCACATTGCAAGGTGCAATTCTGAAATTTTTTGCTGTTTCCTGCTCCTCTTAGCATGATAAAGAAGATTCAAAGAGAGTGAGATGCCAGCTCTTTTCATTCAGTCAGTAGCTTCAAACATTTCTGGTATATGAATAACATGATGTTTTTCAATGGCAAAAATCAATGAATATTGTAAATGCACAAACAGTAATATCTCCATATTGCAAGGTGCAATTCTGAAATTTTTTGCTTTTTCCTGCTAATACTAGCATGATAAAGAAGATTCAAAGAGAGTGAGATGCCAGCTCCTTTCATTCAGTCAGTAGCTTCAAACATTTCTGGACGTTTTTCAATGGCAAAAATCAATGAATATTGTAAATGCACAAACAGTAATATCTCCACATTGCAAGGTGCAATTCTGAAATTTTTTGCTTCTTCCTGCTAATCCTAGCATGATAAAGAAGATTCAAAGAGAGTGAGATGCCAGCTCCTTTTATTCAGTCAGTAGCTTCAAACATTTCTGGACGTTTTTCAATGGCAAAAATCAATGAATATTGTAAATGGACAAACAGTAATATCTCCACATTGCAAGGTGCAATTCCGAAATTTTTTGCTTTTTCCTGCTCCTCTTAGCATGATAAAGAAGATTCAAAGAGAGTGAGATGCCAGCTCTTTTCATTCAGTCAGTAGCTTCAAACATTTCTGGTATATGAATAACATGATGTTTTTCAATGGCAAAAATCAATGAATATTGTAAATGCACAAACAGTAATATCTCCACATTGCAAGGTGCAATTCTGAAATTTTTTGCTTTTTCCTGCTCCTCTTAGCATGATAAAGAAGATTCAAAGAGAGTGAGATGCCAGCTCTTTTCATTCAGTCAGTAGCTTCAAGCATTTCTGGTATATGAATAACATGATGTTTTTCAATGGCAAAAATCAATGAATATTGTAAATGCACAAACAGTAATTTCTCCGCATTGCAAGGTGCAATTCTGAAATTTTTTGCTTTTTCCTGCTAATCCTAGCATGATAAAGAAGATTCCACGAGAGTGAGATGCCAGCTCCTTTCATTCAGTCAGTAGCTTCAAACATTTCTGGACGTTTTTCAATGGCAAAAATCAATGAATATTGTAAGTGCACAAACAGTAATATCTCCACATTGCAAGGTGCAATTCTGAATTTTTTTGCTTTTTCCTGCTCCTCTTAGCATGATAAAGAAGATTCAAAGAGAGTGAGATGCCAGCTCTTTTCATTCAGTCAGTAGCTTCAAACATTTCTGGTATATGAATAACATGATGTTTTTCAATGGCAAAAATCAATGAATATTATAAATGCACAAACAGTAATTTCTCCGCATTGCAAGGTGCAATTCTGAAATTTTTTGCTTTTTCCTGCTAATCCTAGCATGATAAAGAAGATTCAAAGAGAGTGAGATGCCAGCTCCTTTCATTCAGTCAGTAGCTTCAAACATTTCTGGACGTTTTTCAATGGCAAAAATCAATGAATATTGTAAATGCACAAACAGTAATATCTCCACATTGCAAGGTGCAATTCTGAAATTTTTTAATTTTCCTGCTCCTCTTAGCATGATAAAGAAGATTCAAAGAGAGTGAGATGCCAGCTCTTTTCATTCAGTCAGTAGCTTCAAACATTTCTGGTATATGAATAACATGATGTTTTTCAATGGCAAAAATCAATGAATATTGTCAATGCACCAACAGTAATATCTCCACTTTGCAAGGTGCAATTCTGAAATTTTTTGCTTTTTCCTGCTCCTCTTAGCATGATAAAGAAGATTCAAAGAGAGTGAGATGCCAGCTCTTTTCATTCAGTCAGTAGCTTCAAACATTTCTTGTATATGAATAACATGATGTTTTTCAATGGCAAAAATCAATGAATATTGTAAATGCACAAACAGTAATATCTCCACATTGCAAGGTGCAATTCTGAAATTTTTTGCTTTTTCCTGCTCCTCTTAGCATGATAAAGAAGATTCAAAGAGAGTGAGATGCCAGCTCTTTTCATTCAGTCAGTAGCTTCAAACATTTCTGGTATATGAATAACATGATGTTTTTCAATGGCAAAAATCAATGAATATTGTAAATGCACAAACAGTAATTTCTCCGCATTGCAAGGTGCAATTCTGAAATTTTTTGCTTTTTCCTGCTAATCCTAGCATGATAAAGAAGATTCAAAGAGAGTGAGATGCCAGCTCCTTTCATTCAGTCAGTAGCTTCAAACATTTCTGGACGTTTTTCAATGGCAAAAATCAATGAATATTGTAAATGCACAAACAGTAATATCTCCACATTGCAAGGTGCAATTCTGAAATTTTTTGCTTTTTCCTGCTAATCCTAGCATGATAAAGAAGATTCAAAGAGAGTGATATGCCAGCTCCTTTCATTCAGTCAGTAGCTTCAAACATTTCTGGACGTTTTTCAATGGCAAAAATCAATGAATATTGTAAATGCACAAACAGTAATATCTCCACATTGCAAGGTGCAATTCTGAAATTTTTTGCTGTTTCCTGCTCCTCTTAGCATGATAAAGAAGATTCAAAGAGAGTGAGATGCCAGCTCTTTTCATTCAGTCAGTAGCTTCAAACATTTCTGGTATATGAATAACATGATGTTTTTCAATGGCAAAAATCAATGAATATTGTAAATGCACAAACAGTAATATCTCCATATTGCAAGGTGCAATTCTGAAATTTTTTGCTTTTTCCTGCTAATACTAGCATGATAAAGAAGATTCAAAGAGAGTGAGATGCCAGCTCCTTTCATTCAGTCAGTAGCTTCAAACATTTCTGGACGTTTTTCAATGGCAAAAATCAATGAATATTGTAAATGCACAAACAGTAATATCTCCACATTGCAAGGTGCAATTCTGAAATTTTTTGCTTCTTCCTGCTAATCCTAGCATGATAAAGAAGATTCAAAGAGAGTGAGATGCCAGCTCCTTTCATTCAGTCAGTAGCTTCAAACATTTCTGGACGTTTTTCAATGGCAAAAATCAATGAATATTGTAAATGGACAAACAGTAATATCTCCACATTGCAAGGTGCAATTCCGAAATTTTTTGCTTTTTCCTGCTCCTCTTAGCATGATAAAGAAGATTCAAAGAGAGTGAGATGCCAGCTCTTTTCATTCAGTCAGTAGCTTCAAACATTTCTGGTATATGAATAACATGATGTTTTTCAATGGCAAAAATCAATGAATATTGTAAATGCACAAACAGTAATATCTCCACATTGCAAGGTGCAATTCTGAAATTTTTTGCTTTTTCCTGCTCCTCTTAGCATGATAAAGAAGATTCAAAGAGAGTGAGATGCCAGCTCTTTTCATTCAGTCAGTAGCTTCAAGCATTTCTGGTATATGAATAACATGATGTTTTTCAATGGCAAAAATCAATGAATATTGTAAATGCACAAACAGTAATTTCTCCGCATTGCAAGGTGCAATTCTGAAATTTTTTGCTTTTTCCTGCTAATCCTAGCATGATAAAGAAGATTCCACGAGAGTGAGATGCCAGCTCCTTTCATTCAGTCAGTAGCTTCAAACATTTCTGGACGTTTTTCAATGGCAAAAATCAATGAATATTGTAAATGCACAAACAGTAATATCTCCACATTGCAAGGTGCAATTCTGAATTTTTTTGCTTTTTCCTGCTCCTCTTAGCATGATAAAGAAGATTCAAAGAGAGTGAGATGCCAGCTCTTTTCATTCAGTCAGTAGCTTCAAACATTTCTGGTATATGAATAACATGATGTTTTTCAATGGCAAAAATCAATGAATTTTATAAATGCACAAACAGTAATTTCTCCGCATTGCAAGGTGCAATTCTGAAATTTTTTGCTTTTTCCTGCTAATCCTAGCATGATAAAGAAGATTCAAAGAGAGTGAGATGCCAGCTCCTTTCATTCAGTCAGTAGCTTCAAACATTTCTGGACGTTTTTCAATGGCAAAAATCAATGAATATTGTAAATGCACAAACAGTAATATCTCCACATTGCAAGGTGCAATTCTGAAATTTTTTGCTTTTTCCTGCTAATCCTAGCATGATAAAGAAGATTCAAAGAGAGTGATATGCCAGCTCCTTTCATTCAGTCAGTAGCTTCAAACATTTCTGGACGTTTTTCAATGGCAAAAATCAATGAATATTGTAAATGCACAAACAGTAATATCTCCACATTGCAAGGTGCAATTCTGAAATTTTTTGCTGTTTCCTGCTCCTCTTAGCATGATAAAGAAGATTCAAAGAGAGTGAGATGCCAGCTCTTTTCATTCAGTCAGTAGCTTCAAACATTTCTGGTATATGAATAACTTGATGTTTTTCAATGGCAAAAATCAATGAATATTGTAAATGCACAAACAGTAATATCTCCATATTGCAAGGTGCAATTCTGAAATTTTTTGCTTTTTCCTGCTAATACTAGCATGATAAAGAAGATTCAAAGAGAGTGAGATGCCAGCTCCTTTCATTCAGTCAGTAGCTTCAAACATTTCTGGACGTTTTTCAATGGCAAAAATCAATGAATATTGTAAATGCACAAACAGTAATATCTCCACATTGCAAGGTGCAATTCTGAAATTTTTTGCTTCTTCCTGCTAATCCTAGCATGATAAAGAAGATTCAAAGAGAGTGAGATGCCAGCTCCTTTCATTCAGTCAGTAGCTTCAAACATTTCTGGACGTTTTTCAATGGCAAAAATCAATGAATATTGTAAATGGACAAACAGTAATATCTCCACATTGCAAGGTGCAATTCCGAAATTTTTTGCTTTTTCCTGCTCCTCTTAGCATGATAAAGAAGATTCAAAGAGAGTGAGATGCCAGCTCTATTCATTCAGTCAGTAGCTTCAAACATTTCTGGTATATGAATAACATGATGTTTTTCAATGGCAAAAATCAATGAATATTGTAAATGCACAAACAGTAATATCTCCACATTGCAAGGTGCAATTCTGAAATTTTTTGCTTTTTCCTGCTCCTCTTAGCATGATAAAGAAGATTCAAAGAGAGTGAGATGCCAGCTCTTTTCATTCAGTCAGTAGCTTCAAGCATTTCTGGTATATGAATAACATGATGTTTTTCAATGGCAAAAATCAATGAATATTATAAATGCACAAACAGTAATTTCTCCGCATTGCAAGGTGCAATTCTGAAATTTTTTGCTTTTTCCTGCTAATCCTAGCATGATAAAGAAGATTCAAAGAGAGTGATATGCCAGCTCCTTTCATTCAGTCAGTAGCTTCAAACATTTCTGGACGTTTTTCAATGGCAAAAATCAATGAATATTGTAAATGCACAAACAGTAATATCTCCACATTGCAAGGTGCAATTCTGAAATTTTTTGCTGTTTCCTGCTCCTCTTAGCATGATAAAGAAGATTCAAAGAGAGTGAGATGCCAGCTCTTTTCATTCAGTCAGTAGCTTCAAACATTTCTGGTATATGAATAACATGATGTTTTTCAATGGCAAAAATCAATGAATATTGTAAATGCACAAACAGTAATATCTCCACATTGCAAGGTGCAATTCTGAAATTTTTTGCTTCTTCCTGCTAATCCTAGCATGATAAAGAAGATTCAAAGAGAGTGAGATGCCAGCTCCTTTCATTCAGTCAGTAGCTTCAAACATTTCTGGACGTTTTTCAATGGCAAAAATCAATGAATATTGTAAATGGACAAACAGTAATATCTCCACATTGCAAGGTGCAATTCCGAAATTTTTTGCTTTTTCCTGCTCCTCTTAGCATGATAAAGAAGATTCAAAGAGAGTGAGATGCCAGCTCTATTCATTCAGTCAGTAGCTTCAAACATTTCTGGTATATGAATAACATGATGTTTTTCAATGGCAAAAATCAATGAATATTGTAAATGCACAAACAGTAATATCTCCACATTGCAAGGTGCAATTCTGAAATTTTTTGCTTTTTCCTGCTCCTCTTAGCATGATAAAGAAGATTCAAAGAGAGTGAGATGCCAGCTCTTTTCATTCAGTCAGTAGCATCAAGCATTTCTGGTATATGAATAACATGATGTTTTTCAATGGCAAAAATCAATGAATATTGTAAATGCACAAACAGTAATTTCTCCGCATTGCAAGGTGCAATTCTGAAATTTTTTGCTTTTTCCTGCTAATCCTAGCATGATAAAGAAGATTCCACGAGAGTGAGATGCCAGCTCCTTTCATTCAGTCAGTAGCTTCAAACATTTCTGGACGTTTTTCAATGGCAAAAATCAATGAATATTGTAAATGCACAAACAGTAATATCTCCACATTGCAAGGTGCAATTCTGAATTGTTTTGCTTTTTCCTGCTCCTCTTAGCATGATAAAGAAGATTCAAAGAGAGTGAGATGCCAGCTCTTTTCATTCAGTCAGTAGCTTCAAACATTTCTGGTATATGAATAACATGATGTTTTTCAATGGCAAAAATCAATGAATATTGTAAATGCACAAACAGTAATTTCTCCGCATTGCAAGGTGCAATTCTGAAATTTTTTGCTTTTTCCTGCTAATCCTAGCATGATAAAGAAGATTCAAAGAGAGTGAGATGCCAGCTCCTTTCATTCAGTCAGTAGCTTCAAACATTTCTGGACGTTTTTCAATGGCAAAAATCAATGAATATTGTAAATGCACAAACAGTAATATCTCCACATTGCAAGGTGCAATTCTGAAATTTTTTGCTTTTTCCTGCTAATCCTAGCATGATAAAGAAGATTCAAAGAGAGTGATATGCCAGCTCCTTTCATTCAGTCAGTAGCTTCAAACATTTCTGGACGTTTTTCAATGGCAAAAATCAATGAATATTGTAAATGCACAAACAGTAATATCTCCACATTGCAAGGTGCAATTCTGAAATTTTTTGCTGTTTCCTGCTCCTCTTAGCATGATAAAGAAGATTCAAAGAGAGTGAGATGCCAGCTCTTTTCATTCAGTCAGTAGCTTCAAACATTTCTGGTATATGAATAACATGATGTTTTTCAATGGCAAAAATCAATGAATATTGTAAATGCACAAACAGTAATATCTCCATATTGCAAGGTGCAATTCTGAAATTTTTTGCTTTTTCCTGCTAATACTAGCATGATAAAGAAGATTCAAAGAGAGTGAGATGCCAGCTCCTTTCATTCAGTCAGTAGCTTCAAACATTTCTGGACGTTTTTCAATGGCAAAAATCAATGAATATTGTAAATGCACAAACAGTAATATCTCCACATTGCAAGGTGCAATTCTGAAATTTTTTGCTTCTTCCTGCTAATCCTAGCATGATAAAGAAGATTCAAAGAGAGTGAGATGCCAGCTCCTTTCATTCAGTCAGTAGCTTCAAACATTTCTGGACGTTTTTCAATGGCAAAAATCAATGAATATTGTAAATGGACAAACAGTAATATCTCCACATTGCAAGGTGCAATTCCGAAATTTTTTGCTTTTTCCTGCTCCTCTTAGCATGATAAAGAAGATTCAAAGAGAGTGAGATGCCAGCTCTTTTCATTCAGTCAGTAGCTTCAAACATTTCTGGTATATGAATAACATGATGTTTTTCAATGGCAAAAATCAATGAATATTGTAAATGCACAAACAGTAATATCTCCACATTGCAAGGTGCAATTCTGAAATTTTTTGCTTTTTCCTGCTCCTCTTAGCATGATAAAGAAGATTCAAAGAGAGTGAGATGCCAGCTCTTTTCATTCAGTCAGTAGCTTCAAGCATTTCTGGTATATGAATAACATGATGTTTTTCAATGGCAAAAATCAATGAATATTGTAAATGCACAAACAGTAATTTCTCCGCATTGCAAGGTGCAATTCTGAAATTTTTTGCTTTTTCCTGCTAATCCTAGCATGATAAAGAAGATTCCACGAGAGTGAGATGCCAGCTCCTTTCATTCAGTCAGTAGCTTCAAACATTTCTGGACGTTTTTCAATGGCAAAAATCAATGAATATTGTAAATGCACAAACAGTAATATCTCCACATTGCAAGGTGCAATTCTGAATTTTTTTGCTTTTTCCTGCTCCTCTTAGCATGATAAAGAAGATTCAAAGAGAGTGAGATGCCAGCTCTTTTCATTCAGTCAGTAGCTTCAAACATTTCTGGTATATGAATAACATGATGTTTTTCAATGGCAAAAATCAATGAATATTATAAATGCACAAACAGTAATTTCTCCGCATTGCAAGGTGCAATTCTGAAATTTTTTGCTTTTTCCTGCTAATCCTAGCATGATAAAGAAGATTCAAAGAGAGTGAGATGCCAGCTCCTTTCATTCAGTCAGTAGCTTCAAACATTTCTGGACGTTTTTCAATGGCAAAAATCAATGAATATTGTAAATGCACAAACAGTAATATCTCCACATTGCAAGGTGCAATTCTGAAATTTTTTGCTTTTTCCTGCTAATCCTAGCATGATAAAGAAGATTCAAAGAGAGTGATATGCCAGCTCCTTTCATTCAGTCAGTAGCTTCAAACATTTCTGGACGTTTTTCAATGGCAAAAATCAATGAATATTGTAAATGCACAAACAGTAATATCTCCACATTGCAAGGTGCAATTCTGAAATTTTTTGCTGTTTCCTGCTCCTCTTAGCATGATAAAGAAGATTCAAAGAGAGTGAGATGCCAGCTCTTTTCATTCAGTCAGTAGCTTCAAACATTTCTGGTATATGAATAACTTGATGTTTTTCAATGGCAAAAATCAATGAATATTGTAAATGCACAAACAGTAATATCTCCATATTGCAAGGTGCAATTCTGAAATTTTTTGCTTTTTCCTGCTAATACTAGCATGATAAAGAAGATTCAAAGAGAGTGAGATGCCAGCTCCTTTCATTCAGTCAGTAGCTTCAAACATTTCTGGACGTTTTTCAATGGCAAAAATCAATGAATATTGTAAATGCACAAACAGTAATATCTCCACATTGCAAGGTGCAATTCTGAAATTTTTTGCTTCTTCCTGCTAATCCTAGCATGATAAAGAAGATTCAAAGAGAGTGAGATGCCAGCTCCTTTCATTCAGTCAGTAGCTTCAAACATTTCTGGACGTTTTTCAATGGCAAAAATCAATGAATATTGTAAATGGACAAACAGTAATATCTCCACATTGCAAGGTGCAATTCCGAAATTTTTTGCTTTTTCCTGCTCCTCTTAGCATGATAAAGAAGATTCAAAGAGAGTGAGATGCCAGCTCTATTCATTCAGTCAGTAGCTTCAAACATTTCTGGTATATGAATAACATGATGTTTTTCAATGGCAAAAATCAATGAATATTGTAAATGCACAAACAGTAATATCTCCACATTGCAAGGTGCAATTCTGAAATTTTTTGCTTTTTCCTGCTCCTCTTAGCATGATAAAGAAGATTCAAAGAGAGTGAGATGCCAGCTCTTTTCATTCAGTCAGTAGCTTCAAGCATTTCTGGTATATGAATAACATGATGTTTTTCAATGGCAAAAATCAATGAATATTGTAAATGCACAAACAGTAATTTCTCCGCATTGCAAGGTGCAATTCTGAAATTTTTTGCTTTTTCCTGCTAATCCTAGCATGATAAAGAAGATTCCACGAGAGTGAGATGCCAGCTCCTTTCATTCAGTCAGTAGCTTCAAACATTTCTGGACGTTTTTCAATGGCAAAAATCAATGAATATTGTAAATGCACAAACAGTAATATCTCCACATTGCAAGGTGCAATTCTGAATTTTTTTGCTTTTTCCTGCTCCTCTTAGCATGATAAAGAAGATTCAAAGAGAGTGAGATGCCAGCTCTTTTCATTCAGTCAGTAGCTTCAAACATTTTTGGTATATGAATAACATGATGTTTTTCAATGGCAAAAATCAATGAATATTATAAATGCACAAACAGTAATTTCTCCGCATTGCAAGGTGCAATTCTGAAATTTTTTGCTTTTTCCTGCTAATCCTAGCATGATAAAGAAGATTCAAAGAGAGTGATATGCCAGCTCCTTTCATTCAGTCAGTAGCTTCAAACATTTCTGGACGTTTTTCAATGGCAAAAATCAATGAATATTGTAAATGCACAAACAGTAATATCTCCACATTGCAAGGTTCAATTCTGAAATTTTTTGCTGTTTCCTGCTCCTCTTAGCATGATAAAGAAGATTCAAAGAGAGTGAGCTGCCAGCTCTTTTCATTCAGTCAGTAGCTTCAAACATTTCTGGTATATGAATAACATGATGTTTTTCAATGGCAAAAATCAATGAATATTGTAAATGCACAAACAGTAATATCTCCACATTGCAAGGTGCAATTCTGAAATTTTTTGCTTCTTCCTGCTAATCCTAGCATGATAAAGAAGATTCAAAGAGAGTGAGATGCCAGCTCCTTTCATTCAGTCAGTAGCTTCAAACATTTCTGGACGTTTTTCAATGGCAAAAATCAATGAATATTGTAAATGGACAAACAGTAATATCTCCACATTGCAAGGTGCAATTCCGAAATTTTTTGCTTTTTCCTGCTCCTCTTAGCATGATAAAGAAGATTCAAAGAGAGTGAGATGCCAGCTCTATTCATTCAGTCAGTAGCTTCAAACATTTCTGGTATATGAATAACATGATGTTTTTCAATGGCAAAAATCAATGAATATTGTAAATGCACAAACAGTAATATCTCCACATTGCAAGGTGCAATTCTGAAATTTTTTGCTTTTTCCTGCTCCTCTTAGCATGATAAAGAAGATTCAAAGAGAGTGAGATGCCAGCTCTTTTCATTCAGTCAGTAGCATCAAGCATTTCTGGTATATGAATAACATGATGTTTTTCAATGGCAAAAATCAATGAATATTGTAAATGCACAAACAGTAATTTCTCCGCATTGCAAGGTGCAATTCTGAAATTTTTTGCTTTTTCCTGCTAATCCTAGCATGATAAAGAAGATTCCACGAGAGTGAGATGCCAGCTCCTTTCATTCAGTCAGTAGCTTCAAACATTTCTGGACGTTTTTCAATGGCAAAAATCAATGAATATTGTAAATGCACAAACAGTAATATCTCCACATTGCAAGGTGCAATTCTGAATTGTTTTGCTTTTTCCTGCTCCTCTTAGCATGATAAAGAAGATTCAAAGAGAGTGAGATGCCAGCTCTTTTCATTCAGTCAGTAGCTTCAAACATTTCTGGTATATGAATAACATGATGTTTTTCAATGGCAAAAATCAATGAATATTATAAATGCACAAACAGTAATTTCTCCGCATTGCAAGGTGCAATTCTGAAATTTTTTGCTTTTTCCTGCTAATCCTAGCATGATAAAGAAGATTCAAAGAGAGTGAGATGCCAGCTCCTTTCATTCAGTCAGTAGCTTCAAACATTTCTGGACGTTTTTCAATGGCAAAAATCAATGAATATTGTAAATGTACAAACAGTAATATCTCCACATTGCAAGGTGCAATTCTGAAATTTTTTGCTTTTTCCTGCTAATCCTAGCATGATAAAGAAGATTCAAAGAGCGTGAGATGCCAGCTCCTTTCATTCAGTCAGTAGCTTCAAACATTTCTGGACGTTTTTCAATGGCAAAAATCAATGAATATTGTAAATGCACAAACAGTAATATCTCCACATTGCAAGGTGCAATTCTGAAATTTTTTGCTTTTTCCTGCTAATCCTAGCATGATAAAGAAGATTCAAAGAGAGTGAGATGCCAGCTCCTTTCATTCAGTCAGTAGCTTCAAACATTTCTGGACGTTTTTCAATGGCAAAAATCAATGAATATTGTAAATGCACAAACAGTAATATCTCCACATTGCAAGGTGCAATTCTGAAATTTTTTGCTTTTTCCTGCTAATCCTAGCATGATAAAGAAGATTCAAAGAGAGTGAGATGCCAGCTCCTTTCATTCAGTCAGTAGCTTCAAACATTTCTGGACGTTTTTCAATGGCAAAAATCAATGAATATTGTAAATGCACAAACAGTAATATCTCCACATTGCAAGGTGCAATTCTGAAATTTTTTGCTTTTTCCTGCTAATCCTAGCATGATAAAGAAGATTCAAAGAGAGTGAGATGCCAGCTCCTTTCATTCAGTCAGTAGCTTCAAACATTTCTGGTATATGAATAACATGATGTTTTTCAATGGCAAAAATCAATGAATATTGTAAATGCACAAACAGTAATATCTCCACATTGCAAGGTGCAATTCTGAAATTTTTTGCTTTTTCCTGCTCCTCTTAGCATGATAAAGAAGATTCAAAGAGAGTGAGATGCCAGCTCCTTTCATTCAGTCAGTAGCTTCAAACATTTCTGGACGTTTTTCAATGGCAAAAATCAATGAATATTGTAAATGGACAAACAGTAATATCTCCACATTGCAAGGTGCAATTCCGAAATTTTTTGCTTTTTCCTGCTCCTCTTAGCATGATAAAGAAGATTCAAAGAGAGTGAGATGCCAGCTCTATTCATTCAGTCAGTAGCTTCAAACATTTCTGGTATATGAATAACATGATGTTTTTCAATGGCAAAAATCAATGAATATTGTAAATGCACAAACAGTAATATCTCCACATTGCAAGGTGCAATTCTGAAATTTTTTGCTTTTTCCTGCTCCTCTTAGCATGATAAAGAAGATTCAAAGAGAGTGAGATGCCAGCTCTTTTCATTCAGTCAGTAGCATCAAGCATTTCTGGTATATGAATAACATGATGTTTTTCAATGGCAAAAATCAATGAATATTGTAAATGCACAAACAGTAATTTCTCCGCATTGCAAGGTGCAATTCTGAAATTTTTTGCTTTTTCCTGCTAATCCTAGCATGATAAAGAAGATTCCACGAGAGTGAGATGCCAGCTCCTTTCATTCAGTCAGTAGCTTCAAACATTTCTGGACGTTTTTCAATGGCAAAAATCAATGAATATTGTAAATGCACAAACAGTAATATCTCCACATTGCAAGGTGCAATTCTGAATTGTTTTGCTTTTTCCTGCTCCTCTTAGCATGATAAAGAAGATTCAAAGAGAGTGAGATGCCAGCTCTTTTCATTCAGTCAGTAGCTTCAAACATTTCTGGTATATGAATAACATGATGTTTTTCAATGGCAAAAATCAATGAATATTATAAATGCACAAACAGTAATTTCTCCGCATTGCAAGGTGCAATTCTGAAATTTTTTGCTTTTTCCTGCTAATCCTAGCATGATAAAGAAGATTCAAAGAGAGTGAGATGCCAGCTCCTTTCATTCAGTCAGTAGCTTCAAACATTTCTGGACGTTTTTCAATGGCAAAAATCAATGAATATTGTAAATGTACAAACAGTAATATCTCCACATTGCAAGGTGCAATTCTGAAATTTTTTGCTTTTTCCTGCTAATCCTAGCATGATAAAGAAGATTCAAAGAGCGTGAGATGCCAGCTCCTTTCATTCAGTCAGTAGCTTCAAACATTTCTGGACGTTTTTCAATGGCAAAAATCAATGAATATTGTAAATGCACAAACAGTAATATCTCCACATTGCAAGGTGCAATTCTGAAATTTTTTGCTTTTTCCTGCTAATCCTAGCATGATAAAGAAGATTCAAAGAGAGTGAGATGCCAGCTCCTTTCATTCAGTCAGTAGCTTCAAACATTTCTGGACGTTTTTCAATGGCAAAAATCAATGAATATTGTAAATGCACAAACAGTAATATCTCCACATTGCAAGGTGCAATTCTGAAATTTTTTGCTTTTTCCTGCTAATCCTAGCATGATAAAGAAGATTCAAAGAGAGTGAGATGCCAGCTCCTTTCATTCAGTCAGTAGCTTCAAACATTTCTGGACGTTTTTCAATGGCAAAAATCAATGAATATTGTAAATGCACAAACAGTAATATCTCCACATTGCAAGGTGCAATTCTGAAATTTTTTGCTTTTTCCTGCTAATCCTAGCATGATAAAGAAGATTCAAAGAGAGTGAGATGCCAGCTCCTTTCATTCAGTCAGTAGCTTCAAACATTTCTGGTATATGAATAACATGATGTTTTTCAATGGCAAAAATCAATGAATATTGTAAATGCACAAACAGTAATATCTCCACATTGCAAGGTGCAATTCTGAAATTTTTTGCTTTTTCCTGCTCCTCTTAGCATGATAAAGAAGATTCAAAGAGAGTGAGATGCCAGCTCTTTTTATTCAGTCAGTAGCTTCAAACATTTCTGGTATATGAATAACATGATGTTTTTCATTGGCAAAAATCAATGAATATTGTAAATGCGCAAACAGTAATTTCTCCGCATTGCAAGGTGCAATTCTGAAATTTTTTGCTTTTTCCTGCTCCTCTTAGCATGATAAAGAAGATTCAAAGAGAGTGAGATGCCAGCTCTTTTCATTCAGTCAGTAGCTTCAAACATTTCTGGTATATGAATAACATGATGTTTTTCAATCCAAAAATCAATGAATATTGTAAATGCACAAACAGTAATTTCTCCGCATTGCAAGGTGCAATTCTGAAATTTTTTGCTTTTTCCTGCTCCTCTTAGCATGATAAAGAAGATTCAAAGAGAGTGAGATGCCAGCTCCTTTCATTCAGTCAGTAGCTTCAAACATTTCTGGACGTTTTTCAATGGCAAAAATCAATGAATATTGTAAATGCACAAACAGTAATATCTCCACATTGCAAGGTGCAATTCTGAAATTTTTTGCTTTTTCCTGCTAATCCTAGCATGATAAAGAAGATTCAAAGAGAGTGAGATGCCAGCTCCTTTCATTCAGTCAGTAGCTTCAAACATTTCTGGACGTTTTTCAATGGCAAAAATCAATGAATATTGTAAATGCACAAACAGTAATATCTCCACATTGCAAGGTGCAATTCTGAAATTTTTTGCTTTTTCCTGCTAATCCTAGCATGATAAAGAAGATTCAAAGAGAGTGAGATGCCAGCTCCTTTCATTCAGTCAGTAGAAACATTTCTGGACGTTTTTCAATGGCAAAAATCAATGAATATTGTAAATGCACAATCAGTAATATCTCCACATTGCAAGGTGCAATTCTGAAATTTTTTGCTTTTTCCTGCTAATCCTAGCATGATAAAGAAGATACAAAGAGAGTGAGATGCCAGCTCCTTTCATTCAGTCAGTAGCTTCAAACATTTCTGGACGTTTTTCAATGGCAAAAATCAATGAATATTGTAAATGCACAAACAGTAATATCTCCACGTTGCAAGGTGCAATTCTGAAATTTTTTGCTTTTTCCTGCTAATCCTAGCATGATAAAGAAGATTCAAAGAGAGTGAGATGCCAGCTCCTTTCATTCAGTCAGTAGCTTCAAACATTTCTGGACGTTTTTCAATGGCAAAAATCAATGAATATTGTAAATGCACAAACAGTAATATCTCCACATTGCAAGGTGCAATTCTGAAATTTTTTGCTTTTTCCTGCTCCTCTTAGCATGATAAAGAAGATTCAAAGAGAGTGAGATGCCAGCTCTTTTCATTCAGTCAGTAGCTTCAAACATTTCTGGTATATGAATAACATGATGTTTTTCAATGGCAAAAATCAATGAATATTGTAAATGCACAAACAGTAATTTCTCCGCATTGCAAGGTGCAATTCTGAAATTTTTTGCTTTTTCCTGCTAATCCTAGCATGATAAAGAAGATTCAAAGAGAGTGAGATGCCAGCTCCTTTCATTCAGTCAGTAGCTTCAAACATTTCTGGACGTTTTTCAATGGCAAAAATCAATGAATATTGTAAATGCACAAACAGTAATATCTCCACATTGCAAGGTGCAATTCTGAAATTTTTTGCTTTTTCCTGCTAATCCTAGCATGATAAAGAAGATTCAAAGAGAGTGAGATGCCAGCTCCTTTCATTCAGTCAGTAGCTTCAAACATTTCTGGACGTTTTTCAATGGCAAAAATCAATGAATATTGTAAATGCACAAACAGTAATATCTCCACATTGCAAGGTGCAATTCTGAAATTTTTTGCTTTTTCCTGCTAATCCTAGCATGATAAAGAAGATTCAAAGAGAGTGAGATGCCAGCTCCTTTCATTCAGTCAGTAGCTTCAAACATTTCTGGATGTTTTTCAATGGCAAAAATCAATGAATATTGTAAATGCACAAACAGTAATATCTCCGCATTGCAAGGTGCAATTCTGAATTTTTTTGCTTTTTCCTGCTAATCCTAGCATGATAAAGAAGATTCAAAGAGAGTGAGATGCCAGCTCCTTTCATTCAGTCAGTAGCTTCAAACATTTCTGGACGTTTTTCAATGGCAAAAATCAATGAATATTGTAAATGCACAAACAGTAATATCTCCACATTGCAAGGTGCAATTCTGAAATTTTTTGCTTTTTCCTGCTAATCCTAGCATGATAAAGAAGATTCAAAGAGAGTGAGATGCCAGCTCCTTTCATTCAGTCAGTAGCTTCAAACATTTCTGGACGTTTTTCAATGGCAAAAATCAATGAATATTGTAAATGCACAAACAGTAATATCTCCACATTGCAAGGTGCAATTCTGAAATTTTTTGCTTTTTCCTGCTAATCCTAGCATGATAAAGAAGATTCAAAGAGAGTGAGATGCCAGCTCCTTTCATTCAGTCAGTAGCTTCAAACATTTCTGGACGTTTTTCAATGGCAAAAATCAATGAATATTGTAAATGCACAAACAGTAATATCTCCGCATTGCAAGGTGCAATTCTGAATTTTTTTGCTTTTTCCTGCTAATCCTAGCATGATAAAGAAGATTCAAAGAGAGTGAGATGCCAGCTCCTTTCATTCAGTCAGTAGCTTCAAACATTTCTGGACGTTTTTCAATGGCAAAAATCAATGAATATTGTAAATGCACAAACAGTAATATCTCCACATTGCAAGGTGCAATTCTGAAATTTTTTGCTTTTACCTGCTAATCCTAGCATGATAAAGAAGATTCAAAGAGAGTGAGATGCCAGCTCCTTTCATTCAGTCAGTAGCTTCAAACATTTCTGGACGTTTTTCAATGGCAAAAATCAATGAATATTGTAAATGCACAAACAGCAATATCTCCACATTGCAAGGTGCAATTCTGAAATTTTTTGCTTTTTCCTGCTAATCCTAGCATGATAAAGAAGATTCAAAGAGAGTGAGATGCCAGCTCCTTTCATTCAGTCAGTAGCTTCAAACATTTCTGGACGTTTTTCAATGGCAAAAATCAATGAATATTGTAAATGCACAAACAGTAATATCTCCACATTGCAAGGTGCAATTCTGAAATTTTTTGCTTTTTCCTGCTAATCCTAGCATGATAAAGAAGATTCAAAGAGAGTGAGATGCCAGCTCCTTTCATTCAGTCAGTAGAAACATTTCTGGACGTTTTTCAATGGCAAAAATCAATGAATATTGTAAATGCACAATCAGTAATATCTCCACATTGCAAGGTGCAATTCTGAAATTTTTTGCTTTTTCCTGCTAATCCTAGCATGATAAAGAAGATACAAAGAGAGTGAGATGCCAGCTCCTTTCATTCAGTCAGTAGCTTCAAACATTTCTGGACGTTTTTCAATGGCAAAAATCAATGAATATTGTAAATGCACAAACAGTAATATCTCCACGTTGCAAGGTGCAATTCTGAAATTTTTTGCTTTTTCCTGCTAATCCTAGCATGATAAAGAAGATTCAAAGAGAGTGAGATGCCAGCTCCTTTCATTCAGTCAGTAGCTTCAAACATTTCTGGACGTTTTTCAATGGCAAAAATCAATGAATATTGTAAATGCACAAACAGTAATATCTCCACGTTGCAAGGTGCAATTCTGAAATTTTTTGCTTTTTCCTGCTAATCCTAGCATGATAAAGAAGATTCAAAGAGAGTGAGATGCCAGCTCCTTTCATTCAGTCAGTAGCTTCAAACATTTCTGGACGTTTTTCAATGGCAAAAATCAATGAATATTATAAATGTAAAAACAGTAATATCTCCACATTGCAAGGTGCAATTCTGAAATTTTTTGCTTTTTCCTGCTCCTCTTAGCATGATAAAGAAGATTCAAAGAGAGTGAGATGCCAGCTCTTTTCATTCAGTCAGTAGCTTCAAACATTTCTGGTATATGAATAACATGATGTTTTTCAATGGCAAAAATCAATGAATATTGTAAATGCACAAACAGTAATATCTCCACATTGCAAGGTGCAATTCTGAAATTTTTTGCTTTTTCCTGCTAATCCTAGCATGATAAAGAAGATTCAAAGAGAGTGAGATGCCAGCTCCTTTCATTCAGTCAGTAGCTTCAAACATTTCTGGATGTTTTTCAATGGCAAAAATCAATGAATATTGTAAATGCACAAACAGTAATATCTCCACATTGCAAGGTGCAATTCTGAAATTTTTTGCTTTTTCCTGCTAATCCTAGCATGATAAAGAAGATTCAAAGAGAGTGAGATGCCAGCTCCTTTCATTCAGTCAGTAGCTTCAAACATTTCTGGACGTTTTTCAATGGCAAAAATCAATGAATATTGTAAATGCACAAACAGTAATATCTCCACATTGCAAGGTGCAATTCTGAAATTTTTTGCTTTTTCCTGCTAATCCTAGCATGATAAAGAAGATTCAAAGAGAGTGAGATGCCAGCTCCTTTCATTCAGTCAGTAGAAACATTTCTGGACGTTTTTCAATGGCAAAAATCAATGAATATTGTAAATGCACAATCAGTAATATCTCCACATTGCAAGGTGCAATTCTGAAATTTTTTGCTTTTTCCTGCTAATCCTAGCATGATAAAGAAGATACAAAGAGAGTGAGATGCCAGCTCCTTTCATTCAGTCAGTAGCTTCAAACATTTCTGGACGTTTTTCAATGGCAAAAATCAATGAATATTGTAAATGCACAAACAGTAATATCTCCACGTTGCAAGGTGCAATTCTGAAATTTTTTGCTTTTTCCTGCTAATCCTAGCATGATAAAGAAGATTCAAAGAGAGTGAGATGCCAGCTCCTTTCATTCAGTCAGTAGCTTCAAACATTTCTGGACGTTTTTCAATGGCAAAAATCAATGAATATTGTAAATGTAAAAACAGTAATATCTCCACATTGCAAGGTGCAATTCTGAAATTTTTTGCTTTTTCCTGCTCCTCTTAGCATGATAAAGAAGATTCAAAGAGAGTGAGATGCCAGCTCTTTTCATTCAGTCAGTAGCTTCAAACATTTCTGGTATATGAATAACATGATGTTTTTCAATGGCAAAAATCAATGAATATTGTAAATGCACAAACAGTAATTTCTCCGCATTGCAAGGTGCAATTCTGAAATTTTTTGCTTTTTCCTGCTAATCCTAGCATGATAAAGAAGATTCAAAGAGAGTGAGATGCCAGCTCCTTTCATTCAGTCAGTAGCTTCAAACATTTCTGGACGTTTTTCAATGGCAAAAATCAATGAATATTGTAAATGCACAAACAGTAATATCTCCACATTGCAAGGTGCAATTTTGAAATTTTTTGCTTTTTCCTGCTAATCCTAGCATGATAAAGAAGATTCAAAGAGAGTGAGATGCCAGCTCCTTTCATTCAGTCAGTAGCTTCAAACATTTCTGGACGTTTTTCAATGGCAAAAATCAATGAATATTGTAAATGCACAAACAGTAATATCTCCACATTGCAAGGTGCAATTCTGAAATTTTTTGCTTTTTCCTGCTAAACCTAGCATGATAAAGAAGATTCAAAGAGAGTGAGATGCCAGCTCCTTTCATTCAGTCAGTAGCTTCAAACATTTCTGGACGTTTTTCAATGGCAAAAATCAATGAATATTGTAAATGCACAAACAGTAATATCTCCGCATTGCAAGGTGCAATTCTGAATTTTTTTGCTTTTTCCTGCTAATCCTAGCATGATAAAGAAGATTCAAAGAGAGTGAGATGCCAGCTCCTTTCATTCAGTCAGTAGCTTCAAACATTTCTGGACGTTTTTCAATGGCAAAAATCAATGAATATTGTAAATGCACAAACACTAATATCTCCACATTGCAAGGTGCAATTCTGAAATTTTTTGCTTTTTCCTGCTAATCCTAGCATGATAAAGAAGATTCAAAGAGAGTGAGATGCCAGCTCCTTTCATTCAGTCAGTAGCTTCAAACATTTCTGGACGTTTTTCAATGGCAAAAATCAATGAATATTGTAAATGCACAAACAGTAATATCTCCACATTGCAAGGTGCAATTCTGAAATTTTTTGCTTTTTCCTGCTAATCCTAGCATGATAAAGAAGATTCAAAGAGAGTGAGATGCCAGCTCCTTTCATTCAGTCAGTAGCTTCAAACATTTCTGGACGTTATTCAATGGCAAAAATCAATGAATATTGTAAATGCACAAACAGTAATATCTCCGCATTGCAAGGTGCAATTCTGAATTATTTTGCTTTTTCCTGCTAATCCTAGCATGATAAAGAAGATTCAAAGAGAGTGAGATGCCAGCTCCTTTCATTCAGTCAGTAGCTTCAAACATTTCTGGACGTTTTTCAATGGCAAAAATCAATGAATATTGTAAATGCACAAACAGTAATATCTCCACATTGCAAGGTGCAATTCTGAAATTTTTTGCTTTTTCCTGCTAATCCTAGCATGATAAAGAAGATTCAAAGAGAGTGAGATGCCAGCTCCTTTCATTCAGTCAGTAGCTTCAAACATTTCTGGACGTTTTTCAATGGCAAAAATCAATGAATATTGTAAATGCACAAACAGTAATATCTCCACATTGCAAGGTGCAATTCTGAATTTTTTTGCTTTTTCCTGCTAATCCTAGCATGACAAAGAAGATTCAAAGAGAGTGAGATGCCAGCTCCTTTCATTCAGTCAGTAGCTTCAAACATTTCTGGACGTTTTTCAATGGCAAAAATCAATGAATATTGTAAATGCACAAACAGTAATATCTCCACATTGCAAGGTGCAATTCTGAAATTTTTTGCTTTTTCCTGCTAATCCTAGCATGATAAAGAAGATTCAAAGAGAGTGAGATGCCAGCTCCTTTCATTCAGTCAGTAGCTTCAAACATTTCTGGACGTTTTTCAATGGCAAAAATCAATGAATATTGTAAATGCACAAACAGTAATATCTCCACATTGCAATGTGCAATTCTGAAATTTTTTGCTTTTCCTGCTAATCCTAGCATGATAAAGAAGATTCAAAGAGAGTGAGATGCCAGCTCCTTTCATTCAGTCAGTAGCTTCAAACATTTCTGGACGTTTTTCAATGGCAAAAATCAATGAATATTGTAAATGCACAAACAGTAATATCTCCACATTGCAAGGTGCAATTCTGAAATTTTTTGCTTTTTCCTGCTAATCCTAGCATGATAAAGAAGATTCAAAGAGAGTGAGATGCCAGCTCCTTTCATTCAGTCAGTAGAAACATTTCTGGACGTTTTTCAATGGCAAAAATCAATGAATATTGTAAATGCACAATCAGTAATATCTCCACATTGCAAGGTGCAATTCTGAAATTTTTTGCTTTTTCCTGCTAATCCTAGCATGATAAAGAAGATACAAAGAGAGTGAGATGCCAGCTCCTTTCATTCAGTCAGTAGCTTCAAACATTTCTGGACGTTTTTCAATGGCAAAAATCAATGAATATTGTAAATGCACAAACAGTAATATCTCCACGTTGCAAGGTGCAATTCTGAAATTTTTTGCTTTTTCCTGCTAATCCTAGCATGATAAAGAAGATTCAAAGAGAGTGAGATGCCAGCTCCTTTCATTCAGTCAGTAGCTTCAAACATTTCTGGACGTTTTTCAATGGCAAAAATCAATGAATATTGTAAATGCACAAACAGTAATATCTCCACGTTGCAAGGTGCAATTCTGAAATTTTTTGCTTTTTCCTGCTAATCCTAGCATGATAAAGAAGATTCAAAGAGAGTGAGATGCCAGCTCCTTTCATTCAGTCAGTAGCTTCAAACATTTCTGGACGTTTTTCAATGGCAAAAATCAATGAATATTGTAAATGTAAAAACAGTAATATCTCCACATTGCAAGGTGCAATTCTGAAATTTTTTGCTTTTTCCTGCTCCTCTTAGCATGATAAAGAAGATTCAAAGAGAGTGAGATGCCAGCTCTTTTCATTCAGTCAGTAGCTTCAAACATTTCTGGTATATGAATAACATGATGTTTTTCAATGGCAAAAATCAATGAATATTGTAAATGCACAAACAGTAATATCTCCACATTGCAAGGTGCAATTCTGAAATTTTTTGCTTTTTCCTGCTAATCCTAGCATGATAAAGAAGATTCAAAGAGAGTGAGATGCCAGCTCCTTTCATTCAGTCAGTAGCTTCAAACATTTCTGGATGTTTTTCAATGGCAAAAATCAATGAATATTGTAAATGCACAAACAGTAATATCTCCACATTGCAAGGTGCAATTCTGAAATTTTTTGCTTTTTCCTGCTAATCCTAGCATGATAAAGAAGATTCAAAGAGAGTGAGATGCCAGCTCCTTTCATTCAGTCAGTAGCTTCAAACATTTCTGGACGTTTTTCAATGGCAAAAATCAATGAATATTGTAAATGCACAAACAGTAATATCTCCACATTGCAAGGTGCAATTCTGAAATTTTTTGCTTTTTCCTGCTAATCCTAGCATGATAAAGAAGATTCAAAGAGAGTGAGATGCCAGCTCCTTTCATTCAGTCAGTAGAAACATTTCTGGACGTTTTTCAATGGCAAAAATCAATGAATATTGTAAATGCACAATCAGTAATATCTCCACATTGCAAGGTGCAATTCTGAAATTTTTTGCTTTTTCCTGCTAATCCTAGCATGATAAAGAAGATACAAAGAGAGTGAGATGCCAGCTCCTTTCATTCAGTCAGTAGCTTCAAACATTTCTGGACGTTTTTCAATGGCAAAAATCAATGAATATTGTAAATGCACAAACAGTAATATCTCCACGTTGCAAGGTGCAATTCTGAAATTTTTTGCTTTTTCCTGCTAATCCTAGCATGATAAAGAAGATTCAAAGAGAGTGAGATGCCAGCTCCTTTCATTCAGTCAGTAGCTTCAAACATTTCTGGACGTTTTTCAATGGCAAAAATCAATGAATATTGTAAATGTAAAAACAGTAATATCTCCACATTGCAAGGTGCAATTCTGAAATTTTTTGCTTTTTCCTGCTCCTCTTAGCATGATAAAGAAGATTCAAAGAGAGTGAGATGCCAGCTCTTTTCATTCAGTCAGTAGCTTCAAACATTTCTGGTATATGAATAACATGATGTTTTTCAATGGCAAAAATCAATGAATATTGTAAATGCACAAACAGTAATTTCTCCGCATTGCAAGGTGCAATTCTGAAATTTTTTGCTTTTTCCTGCTAATCCTAGCATGATAAAGAAGATTCAAAGAGAGTGAGATGCCAGCTCCTTTCATTCAGTCAGTAGCTTCAAACATTTCTGGACGTTTTTCAATGGCAAAAATCAATGAATATTGTAAATGCACAAACAGTAATATCTCCACATTGCAAGGTGCAATTCTGAAATTTTTTGCTTTTTCCTGCTAATCCTAGCATGATAAAGAAGATTCAAAGAGAGTGAGATGCCAGCTCCTTTCATTCAGTCAGTAGCTTCAAACATTTCTGGACGTTTTTCAATGGCAAAAATCAATGAATATTGTAAATGCACAAACAGTAATATCTCCACATTGCAAGGTGCAATTCTGAAATTTTTTGCTTTTTCCTGCTAATCCTAGCATGATAAAGAAGATTCAAAGAGAGTGAGATGCCAGCTCCTTTCATTCAGTCAGTAGCTTCAAACATTTCTGGACGTTTTTCAATGGCAAAAATCAATGAATATTGTAAATGCACAAACAGTAATATCTCCGCATTGCAAGGTGCAATTCTGAATTTTTTTGCTTTTTCCTGCTAATCCTAGCATGATAAAGAAGATTCAAAGAGAGTGAGATGCCAGCTCCTTTCATTCAGTCAGTAGCTTCAAACATTTCTGGACGTTTTTCAATGGCAAAAATCAATGAATATTGTAAATGCACAAACACTAATATCTCCACATTGCAAGGTGCAATTCTGAAATTTTTTGCTTTTTCCTGCTAATCCTAGCATGATAAAGAAGATTCAAAGAGAGTGAGATGCCAGCTCCTTTCATTCAGTCAGTAGCTTCAAACATTTCTGGACGTTTTTCAATGGCAAAAATCAATGAATATTGTAAATGCACAAACAGTAATATCTCCACATTGCAAGGTGCAATTCTGAAATTTTTTGCTTTTTCCTGCTAATCCTAGCATGATAAAGAAGATTCAAAGAGAGTGAGATGCCAGCTCCTTTCATTCAGTCAGTAGCTTCAAACATTTCTGGACGTTATTCAATGGCAAAAATCAATGAATATTGTAAATGCACAAACAGTAATATCTCCGCATTGCAAGGTGCAATTCTGAATTTTTTTGCTTTTTCCTGCTAATCCTAGCATGATAAAGAAGATTCAAAGAGAGTGAGATGCCAGCTCCTTTCATTCAGTCAGTAGCTTCAAACATTTCTGGACATTTTTCAATGGCAAAAATCAATGAATATTGTAAATGCACAAACAGTAATATCTCCACATTGCAAGGTGCAATTCTGAAATTTTTTGCTTTTTCCTGCTAATCCTAGCATGATAAAGAAGATTCAAAGAGAGTGAGATGCCAGCTCCTTTCATTCAGTCAGTAGCTTCAAACATTTCTGGACGTTTTTCAATGGCAAAAATCAATGAATATTGTAAATGCACAAACAGTAATATCTCCACATTGCAAGGTGCAATTCTGAAATTTTTTGCTTTTTCCTGCTAATCCTAGCATGATAAAGAAGATTCAAAGAGAGTGAGATGCCAGCTCCTTTCATTCAGTCAGTAGCTTCAAACATTTCTGGACGTTTTTCAATGGCAAAAATCAATGAATATTGTAAATGCACAAACAGTAATATCTCCACATTGCAAGGTGCAATTCTGAAATTTTTTGCTTTTTCCTGCTAATCCTAGCATGACAAAGAAGATTCAAAGAGAGTGAGATGCCAGCTCCTTTCATTCAGTCAGTAGCTTCAAACATTTCTGGACGTTTTTCAATGGCAAAAATCAATGAATATTGTAAATGCACAAACAGTAATATCTCCACATTGCAAGGTGCAATTCTGAAATTTTTTGCTTTTTCCTGCTAATCCTAGCATGATAAAGAAGATTCAAAGAGAGTGAGATGCCAGCTCTTTTCATTCAGTCAGTAGCTTCAAACATTTCTGGTATATGAATAACATGATGTTTTTCAATGGCAAAAATCAATGAATATTGTAAATGCACAAACAGTAATTTCTCCGCATTGCAAGGTGCAATTCTGAAATTTTTTGCTTTTTCCTGCTAATCCTAGCATGATAAAGAAGATTCAAAGAGAGTGAGATGCCAGCTCCTTTCATTCAGTCAGTAGCTTCAAACATTTCTGGACGTTTTTCAATGGCAAAAATCAATGAATAATGTAAATGCACAAACAGTAATATCTCCACATTGCAAGGTGCAATTCTGAAATTTTTTGCTTTTTCCTGCTAATCCTAGCATGATAAAGAAGATTCAAAGAAAGTGAGATGCCAGCTCCTTTCATTCAGTCAGTAGCTTCAAACATTTCTGGACATTTTTCAATGGCAAAAATCAATGAATATTGTAAATGCACAAACAGTAATATCTCCACATTGCAAGGTGCAATTCTGAAATTTTTTGCTTTTTCCTGCTCCTCTTAGCATGGTAAAGAAGATTCAAAGAGAGTGAGATGCCAGCTCTTTTCATTCAGTCAGTAGCTTCAAACATTTCTGGTATATGAATAACATGATGTTTTTCAATGGCAAAAATCAATGAATATTGTAAATGCACAAACAGTAATTTCTCCGCATTGCAAGGTGCAATTCTGAAATTTTTGCTTTTTCCTGCTAATCCTAGCATGATAAAGAAGATTCAAAGAGAGTGAGATGCCAGCTCCTTTCATTCAGTCAGTAGCTTCAAACATTTCTGGACGTTTTTCAATGGCAAAAATCAATGAATATTGTAAATGCACAAACAGTAATATCTCCACATTGCAAGGTGCAATTCTGAAATTTTTTGCTTTTTCCTGCTAATCCTAGCATGAAAAAGAAGATTCAAAGAGAGTGAGATGCCAGCTCCTTTCATTCAGTCAGTAGCTTCAAACATTTCTGGACGTTTTTCAATGGCAAAAATCAAAGAATATTGTAAATGCACAAACAGTAATATCTCCACATTGCAAGGTGCAATTCTGAAATTTTTTGCTTTTTCCTGCTAATCCTAGCATGATAAAGAAGATTCAAAGCTAGTGAGATGCCAGCTCCTTTCATTCAGTCAGTAGCTTCAAACATTTCTGGACGTTTTTCAATGGCAAAATCAATGAATATTGTAAATGCACAAACAGTAATATCTCCGCATTGCAAGGTGCAATTCTGAAATTTTTTGCTTTTTCCTGCTAATCCTAGCATGATAAAGAGGATTCAAAGAGAGAGAGATGCCAGCTCCTTTCATTCAGTCAGTAGCTTCAAACATTTCTGGACGTTTTTCAATGGCAAAAATCAATGAATATTGTAAATGCACAAACAGTAATATCTCCACATTGCAAGGTGCAATTCTGAAATTTTTTGCTTTTTCCTGCTAATCCTAGCATGATAAAGAAGATTCAAAGAGAGTGAGATGCCAGCTCCTTTCAATCAGTCAGTAGCTTCAAACATTTCTGGACGTTTTTCAATGGCAAAAATCAATGAATATTGTAAATGTAAAAACAGTAATATCTCCACATTGCAAGGTGCAATTCTGAAATTTTTTGCTTTTTCCTGCTCCTCTTAGCATGATAAAGAAGATTCAGAGAGAGTGAGATGCCAGCTCTTTTCATTCAGTCAGTAGCTTCAAACATTTCTGGTATATGAATAACATGATGTTTTTCAATGGCAAAAATCAATGAATATTGTAAATGCACAAACAGTAATTTCTCCGCATTGCAAGGTGCAATTCTGAAATTTTTTGCTTTTTCCTGCTAATCCTAGCATGATAAAGAAGATTCAAAGAGAGTGAGATGCCAGCTCCTTTCATTCAGTCAGTAGCTTCAAACATTTCTGGACGTTTTTCAATGGCAAAAATCAATGAATATTGTAAATGCACAAACAGTAATATCTCCACATTGCAAGGTGCAATTCTGAAATTTTTTGCTTTTTCCTGCTAATCCTAGCATGATAAAGAAGATTCAAAGAGAGTGAGATGCCAGCTCCTTTCATTCAGTCAGTAGCTTCAAACATTTCTGGACGTTTTTCAATGGCAAAAATCAATGAATATTGTAAATGCACAAACAGTAATATCTCCACATTGCAAGGTGCAATTCTGAAATTTTTTGCTTTTTCCTGCTAATCCTAGCATGATAAAGAAGATTCAAAGAGAGTGAGATGCCAGCTCCTTTCATTCAGTCAGTAGCTTCAAACATTTCTGGACGTTTTTCAATGGCAAAAATCAATGAATATTGTAAATGCACAAACAGTAATATCTCCGCATTGCAAGGTGCAATTCTGAATTTTTTTGCTTTTTCCTGCTAATCCTAGCATGATAAAGAAGATTCAAAGAGAGTGAGATGCCAGCTCCTTTCATTCAGTCAGTAGCTTCAAACATTTCTGGACGTTTTTCAATGGCAAAAATCAATGAATATTGTAAATGCACAAACACTAATATCTCCACATTGCAAGGTGCAATTCTGAAATTTTTTGCTTTTTCCTGCTAATCCTAGCATGATAAAGAAGATTCAAAGAGAGTGAGATGCCAGCTCCTTTCATTCAGTCAGTAGCTTCAAACATTTCTGGACGTTTTTCAATGGCAAAAATCAATGAATATTGTAAATGCACAAACAGTAATATCTCCACATTGCAAGGTGCAATTCTGAAATTTTTTGCTTTTTCCTGCTAATCCTAGCATGATAAAGAAGATTCAAAGAGAGTGAGATGCCAGCTCCTTTCATTCAGTCAGTAGCTTCAAACATTTCTGGACGTTATTCAATGGCAAAAATCAATGAATATTGTAAATGCACAAACAGTAATATCTCCACATTGCAAGGTGCAATTCTGAAATTTTTTGCTTTTTCCTGCTAATCCTAGCATGATAAAGAAGATTCAAAGAGAGTGAGATGCCAGCTCCTTTCATTCAGTCAGTAGCTTCAAACATTTCTGGACGTTTTTCAATGGCAAAAATCAATGAATATTGTAAATGCACAAACAGTAATATCTCCGCATTGCAAGGTGCAATTCTGAATTTTTTTGCTTTTTCCTGCTAATCCTAGCATGATAAAGAAGATTCAAAGAGAGTGAGATGCCAGCTCCTTTCATTCAGTCAGTAGCTTCAAACATTTCTGGACGTTTTTCAATGGCAAAAATCAATGAATATTGTAAATGCACAAACACTAATATCTCCACATTGCAAGGTGCAATTCTGAAATTTTTTGCTTTTTCCTGCTAATCCTAGCATGATAAAGAAGATTCAAAGAGAGTGAGATGCCAGCTCCTTTCATTCAGTCAGTAGCTTCAAACATTTCTGGACGTTTTTCAATGGCAAAAATCAATGAATATTGTAAATGCACAAACAGTAATATCTCCACATTGCAAGGTGCAATTCTGAAATTTTTTGCTTTTTCCTGCTAATCCTAGCATGATAAAGAAGATTCAAAGAGAGTGAGATGCCAGCTCCTTTCATTCAGTCAGTAGCTTCAAACATTTCTGGACGTTATTCAATGGCAAAAATCAATGAATATTGTAAATGCACAAACAGTAATATCTCCGCATTGCAAGGTGCAATTCTGAATTTTTTTGCTTTTTCCTGCTAATCCTAGCATGATAAAGAAGATTCAAAGAGAGTGAGATGCCAGCTCCTTTCATTCAGTCAGTAGCTTCAAACATTTCTGGACATTTTTCAATGGCAAAAATCAATGAATATTGTAAATGCACAAACAGTAATATCTCCACATTGCAAGGTGCAATTCTGAAATTTTTTGCTTTTTCCTGCTAATCCTAGCATGATAAAGAAGATTCAAAGAGAGTGAGATGCCAGCTCCTTTCATTCAGTCAGTAGCTTCAAACATTTCTGGACGTTTTTCAATGGCAAAAATCAATGAATATTGTAAATGCACAAACAGTAATATCTCCACATTGCAAGGTGCAATTCTGAAATTTTTTGCTTTTTCCTGCTAATCCTAGCATGATAAAGAAGATTCAAAGAGAGTGAGATGCCAGCTCCTTTCATTCAGTCAGTAGCTTCAAACATTTCTGGACGTTTTTCAATGGCAAAAATCAATGAATATTGTAAATGCACAAACAGTAATATCTCCACATTGCAAGGTGCAATTCTGAAATTTTTTGCTTTTTCCTGCTAATCCTAGCATGACAAAGAAGATTCAAAGAGAGTGAGATGCCAGCTCCTTTCATTCAGTCAGTAGCTTCAAACATTTCTGGACGTTTTTCAATGGCAAAAATCAATGAATATTGTAAATGCACAAACAGTAATATCTCCACATTGCAAGGTGCAATTCTGAAATTTTTTGCTTTTTCCTGCTAATCCTAGCATGATAAAGAAGATTCAAAGAGAGTGAGATGCCAGCTCTTTTCATTCAGTCAGTAGTTCAAACATTTCTGGTATATGAATAACATGATGTTTTTCAATGGCAAAAATCAATGAATATTGTAAATGCACAAACAGTAATTTCTCCGCATTGCAAGGTGCAATTCTGAAATTTTTTGCTTTTTCCTGCTAATCCTAGCATGATAAAGAAGATTCAAAGAGAGTGAGATGCCAGCTCCTTTCATTCAGTCAGTAGCTTCAAACATTTCTGGACGTTTTTCAATGGCAAAAATCAATGAATATTGTAAATGCACAAACAGTAATATCTCCACATTGCAAGGTGCAATTCTGAAATTTTTTGCTTTTTCCTGCTAATCCTAGCATGATAAAGAAGATTCAAAGAAAGTGAGATGCCAGCTCCTTTCATTCAGTCAGTAGCTTCAAACATTTCTGGACATTTTTCAATGGCAAAAATCAATGAATATTGTAAATGCACAAACAGTAATATCTCCACATTGCAAGGTGCAATTCTGAAATTTTTTGCTTTTTCCTGCTCCTCTTAGCATGGTAAAGAAGATTCAAAGAGAGTGAGATGCCAGCTCTTTTCATTCAGTCAGTAGCTTCAAACATTTCTGGTATATGAATAACATGATGTTTTTCAATGGCAAAAATCAATGAATATTGTAAATGCACAAACAGTAATTTCTCCGCATTGCAAGGTGCAATTCTGAAATTTTTGCTTTTTCCTGCTAATCCTAGCATGATAAAGAAGATTCAAAGAGAGTGAGATGCCAGCTCCTTTCATTCAGTCAGTAGCTTCAAACATTTCTGGACGTTTTTCAATGGCAAAAATCAATGAATATTGTAAATGCACAAACAGTAATATCTCCACATTGCAAGGTGCAATTCTGAAATTTTTTGCTTTTTCCTGCTAATCCTAGCATGAAAAAGAAGATTCAAAGAGAGTGAGATGCCAGCTCCTTTCATTCAGTCAGTAGCTTCAAACATTTCTGGACGTTTTTCAATGGCAAAAATCAAAGAATATTGTAAATGCACAAACAGTAATATCTCCACATTGCAAGGTGCAATTCTGAAATTTTTTGCTTTTTCCTGCTAATCCTAGCATGATAAAGAAGATTCAAAGCTAGTGAGATGCCAGCTCCTTTCATTCAGTCAGTAGCTTCAAACATTTCTGGACGTTTTTCAATGGCAAAATCAATGAATATTGTAAATGCACAAACAGTAATATCTCCGCATTGCAAGGTGCAATTCTGAAATTTTTTGCTTTTTCCTGCTAATCCTAGCATGATAAAGAGGATTCAAAGAGAGAGAGATGCCAGCTCCTTTCATTCAGTCAGTAGCTTCAAACATTTCTGGACGTTTTTCAATGGCAAAAATCAATGAATATTGTAAATGCACAAACAGTAATATCTCCACATTGCAAGGTGCAATTCTGAAATTTTTTGCTTTTTCCTGCTAATCCTAGCATGATAAAGAAGATTCAAAGAGAGTGAGATGCCAGCTCCTTTCATTCAGTCAGTAGCTTCAAACATTTCTGGACGTTTTTCAATGGCAAAAATCAATGAATATTGTAAATGCACAAACAGTAATATCTCCACATTGCAAGGTGCAATTCTGAAATTTTTTGTTTTTTCCTGCTAATCCTAGCATGATAAAGAAGATTCAAAGAGAGTGAGATGCCAGCTCCTTTCATTCAGTCAGTAGCTTCAAACATTTCTGGACATTTTTCAATGGCAAAAATCAATGAATATTGTAAATGCACAAACAGTAGTATCTCCACATTGCAAGGTGCAATTCTGAAATTTTTTTGCTTTTTCCTGCTAATCCTAGCATGATAAAGAAGATTCAAAGAGAGTGAGATGCCAGCTCTTTTCATTCAGTCAGTAGCTTCAAACATTTCTGGTATATGAATAACATGATGTTTTTCAATGGCAAAAATCAATGAATATTGTAAATGCACAAACAGTAATTTCTCCGCATTGCAAGGTGCAATTCTGAAATTTTTAGCTTTTTCCTGCTAATCCTAGCATGATAAAGAAGATCCAAAGAGAGTGAGATGCCATCTCCTTTCATTCAGTCAGTGGCTTCAAACATTTCTGGACGTTTTTCAATGGCAAAAATCAATGAATATTGTAAATGCACAAACAGTAATATCTCCACATTGCAAGGTGCAATTCTGAAATTTTTTGCTTTTTCCTGCTCCTCTTAGCATGATAAAGAAGATTCAAAGAGAGTGAGATGCCAGCTCTTTTCATTCAGTCAGTAGCTTCAAACATTTCTGGTATATGAATAACATGATGTTTTTCAATGGCAAAAATCAATGACTATTGTAAATGCACAAACAGTAATTTCTCCGCATTTCAAGGTGCAATTCTGAAATTTTTTGCTTTTTCCTGCTAATCCTAGCATGATAAAGAAGATTCAAAGAGAGTGAGATGCCAGCTCTTTTCATTCAGTCAGTAGCTTCAAACATTTCTGGTATATGAATAACATGATGTTTTCAATGGCAAAAATCAATGAATATTGTAAATGCACAAACAGTAATTTCTCCGCATTGCAAGGTGAAATTCTGAAATTTTTTGCTTTTTCCTGCTAATCCTAGCATGATAAAGAAGATTCAAAGAGAGTGAGATGCCAGCTCCTTTCATTCAGTCAGTAGCTTCAAACATTTCTGGACGTTTTTCAATGGCAAAAATCAATGAATATTGTAAATGCACAAACAGTAATAACTCCACATTGCAAGGTGCAATTCTGAAATTTTTTGCTTTTTCCTGCTAATCCTAGCATGATAAAGAAGATTCAAAGAAAGTGAGATGCCAGCTCCTTTCATTCAGTCAGTAGCTTCAAACATTTCTGGACATTTTTCAATGGCAAAAATCAATGAATATTGTAAATGCACAAACAGTAATATCTCCACATTGCAAGGTGCAATTCTGAAATTTTTTGCTTTTTCCTGCTTCTCTTAGCATGATAAAGAAGATTCAAAGAGAGTGAGATGCCAGCTCTTTTCATTCAGTCAGTAGCTTCAAACATTTCTGGTATATGAATAACATGATGTTTTTCAATGGCAAAAATCAATGAATATTGTAAATGCACAAACAGTAATTTCTCCGTATTGCAAGGTGCAATTCTGAAATTTTTGCTTTTTCCTGCTAATCCTAGCATGATAAAGAACATTCAAAGAGAGTGAGATGCCAGCTCCTTTCATTCAGTCAGTAGCTTCAAACATTTCTGGACGTTTTTCAATGGCAAAAATCAAAGAATATTGTAAATGCACAAACAGTAATATCTCCACATTGCAAGGTGCAATTCTGAAATTTTTTGCTTTTTCCTGCTAATCCTAGCATGATAAAGAAGATTCAAAGCTAGTGAGATGCCAGCTCCTTTCATTCAGTCAGTAGCTTCAAACATTTCTGGACGTTTTTCAATGGCAAAAATCAATGAATATTGTAAATGCACAAACAGTAATATCTCCGCATTGCAAGGTGCAATTCTGAAATTTTTTGCTTTTTCCTGCTAATCCTAGCATGATAAAGAGGATTCAAAGAGAGTGAGATGCCAGCTCCTTTCATTCAGTCAGTAGCTTCAAATATTTCTGGACGTTTTTCAATGGCAAAAATCAATGAATATTGTAAATGCACAAACAGTAATATCTCCACATTGCAAGGTGCAATTCTGAAATTTTTTGCTTTTTCCTGCTAATCCTAGCATGATAAAGAAGATTCAATGAGAGTGAGATGCCAGCTCCTTTCATTCAGTCAGTAGCTTCAAACATTTCTGGACGTTTTTCAATGGCAAAAATCAATGAATATTGTAAATGCACAAACAGTAATATCTCCACATTGCAAGGTGCAATTCTGAAATTTTTTGCTTTTTCCTGCTAATCCTAGCATGATAAAGAAGATTCAAAGAGAGTGAGATGCCAGCTCCTTTCATTCAGTCAGTAGCTTCAAACATTTCTGGATGTTTTTCAATGGCAAAAATCAATGAATATTGTAAATGCACAAACAGTAATATCTCCACATTGCAGGGTGCAATTTTGAAATTTTTTGTTTTTTCCTGCTAATCCTAGCATGATAAAGAAGATTCAAAGAGAGTGAGATGCCAGCTCCTTTCATTCAGTCAGTAGCTTCAAACATTTCTGGACATTTTTCAATGGCAAAAATCAATGAATATTGTAAATGCACAAACAGTAGTATCTCCACATTGCAAGGTGCAATTCTGAAATTTTTTGCTTTTTCCTGCTAATCCTAGCATGATAAAGAAGATTCAAAGAGAGTGAGATGCCAGCTCTTTTCATTCAGTCAGTAGCTTCAAACATTTCTGGTATATGAATAACATGATGTTTTTCAATGGCAAAAATCAATGAATATTGTAAATGCACAAACAGTAATTTCTCCGCATTGCAAGGTGCAATTCTGAAATTTTTTGCTTTTTCCTGCTAATCCTAGCATGATAAAGAAGATTCAAAGAGAGTGAGATGCCATCTCCTTTCATTCAGTCAGTAGCTTCAAACATTTTTGGACGTTTTTCAATGGCAAAAATCAATGAATATTGTAAATGCACAAACAGTAATATCTCCACATTGCAAGGTGCAATTCTGAAATTTTTTGCTTTTTCCTGCTAATCCTAGCATGATAAAGAAGATTCAAAGAGAGTGAGATGCCAGCTCTTTTCATTCAGTCAGTAGCTTCAAACATTTCTGGTATATGAATAACATGATGTTTTTCAATGGCAAAAATCAATGAATATTGTAAATGCACAAACAGTAATTTCTCCGCATTGCAAGGTGCAATTCTGAAATTTTTTGCTTTTTCCTGCTAATCCTAGCATGATAAAGAAGATCCAAAGAGAGTGAGATGCCATCTCCTTTCATTCAGTCAGTGGCTTCAAACATTTCTGGACGTTTTTCAATGGCAAAAATCAATGAATATTGTAAATGCACAAAAGTAATATCTCCACATTGCAAGGTGCAATTCTGAAATTTTTTGCTTTTTCCTGCTCCTCTTAGCATGATAAAGAAGATTCAAAGAGAGTGAGATGCCAGCTCTTTTCATTCAGTCAGTAGCTTCAAACATGTCTCGTATATGAATAACATGATGTTTTTCAATGGCAAAAATCAATGACTAATGTAAATGCACAAACAGTAATTTCTCCGCATTTCAAGGTGCAATTCTGAAATTTTTTGCTTTTTCCTGCTAATCCTAGCATGATAAAGAAGATTCAAAGAGAGTGAGATGCCAGCTCCTTTCATTCAGTCAGTAGCTTCAAACATTTCTGGACATTTTTCAATGGCAAAAATCAATGAATATTGTAAATGCACAAACAGTAATATCTCCACATTGCAGTGCAATTCTGAAATTTTTTGCTTTTTCTTGCTAATCCTAGCATGATAAAGAAGATTCAAAGAGAGTGAGATGCCAGCTCTTTTCATTCAGTCAGTAGCTTCAAACATTTCTGGTATATGAATAACATGATGTTTTTCAATGGCAAAAATCAATGAATATTGTACATGCACAAACAGTAATATCTCCACATTGCAAGTTGCAATTCTGAAATTTTTTGCTTTTTCCTGCTCCTCTTAGCATGATAAAGAAGATTCAAAGAGAGTGAGATGCCAGCTCTTTTCATTCAGTCAGTAGCGTCAAACATTTCTGGTATATGAATAACATGATGTTTTTCAATGGCAAAAATCAATGAATATTGTAAATGCACAAACAGTAATTTCTCCGCATTGCAAGGTGCAATTCTGAAATTTTTTGCTTTTTCCTGCTAATCCTAGCATGATAAAGAAGATTCAAAGATAGTGAGATGCCAGCTCCTTTCATTCAGTCAGTAGCTTCAAACATTTCTGGACGTTTTTCAATGGCAAAAATCAATGAATATTGTAAATGCACACAGTAATATCTCCACATTGCAAGGTGCAATTCTGAAATTTTTTGCTTTTTCCTGCTCCTCTTAGCATGATAAAGAAGATTCAAAGAGAGTGAGATGCCAGCTCTTTTCATTCAGTCAGTAGCTTCAAACATTTCTGGTATATGAATAACATGATGTTTTTCAATGGCAAAAATCAATGAATATTGTAAATGCACAAACAGTAATATCTCCACATTGCAAGGTGCAATTCTGAAATTTTTTGCTTTTTCCTGCTCCTCTTAGCATGATAAAGAAGATTCAAAGAGAGTGAGATGCCAGCTCTTTTCATTCAGTCAGTAGCTTCAAACATTTCTGGTATATGAATAACATGATGTTTTTCAATGGCAAAAATCAATGAATATTGTAAATGCACAAACAGTAATATCTCCACATTGCAAGGTGCAATTCGGAAATTTTTTGCTTTTTCCTGCTAATCCTAGCATGATAAAGAAGATTCAAAGAGAGTGAGATGCCAGCTCCTTTCATTCAGTCAGTAGCTTCAAACATTTCTGGACGTTTTTCAATGGCAAAAATCAATGAATATTGTAAACGCACAAACAGTAATATCTCCGCATTGCAAGATGCAATTCTGAAATTTTTTGCTTTTTCCTGCTAATCCAAGCATGATAAAGAAGATTCAAAGAGAGTGAGATGCCAGCTCTTTTCATTCAGTCAGTAGCTTCAAACATTTCTGGACGTTTTTCAATGGCAAAAATCAATGAATATTGTAAATGCACAAACAGTAATATCTCCACATTGCAAGGTGCAATTCTGAAATTTTTTGCTTTTTCCTGCTAATCCTAGCATGATAAAGAAGATTCAAAGAGAGTGAGATGCCAGCTCTTTTCATTCAGTCAGTAGTTCAAACATTTCTGGTATATGAATAACATGATGTTTTTCAATGGCAAAAATCAATGAATATTGTAAATGCACAAACAGTAATTTCTCCGCATTGCAAGGTGCAATTCTGAAATTTTTTGCTTTTTCCTGCTAATCCTAGCATGATAAAGAAGATTCAAAGAGAGTGAGATGCCAGCTCCTTTCATTCAGTCAGTAGCTTCAAACATTTCTGGACGTTTTTCAATGGCAAAAATCAATGAATATTGTAAATGCACAAACAGTAATATCTCCACATTGCAAGGTGCAATTCTGAAATTTTTTGCTTTTTCCTGCTAATCCTAGCATGATAAAGAAGATTCAAAGAAAGTGAGATGCCAGCTCCTTTCATTCAGTCAGTAGCTTCAAACATTTCTGGACATTTTTCAATGGCAAAAATCAATGAATATTGTAAATGCACAAACAGTAATATCTCCACATTGCAAGGTGCAATTCTGAAATTTTTTGCTTTTTCCTGCTCCTCTTAGCATGGTAAAGAAGATTCAAAGAGAGTGAGATGCCAGCTCTTTTCATTCAGTCAGTAGCTTCAAACATTTCTGGTATATGAATAACATGATGTTTTTCAATGGCAAAAATCAATGAATATTGTAAATGCACAAACAGTAATTTCTCCGCATTGCAAGGTGCAATTCTGAAATTTTTGCTTTTTCCTGCTAATCCTAGCATGATAAAGAAGATTCAAAGAGAGTGAGATGCCAGCTCCTTTCATTCAGTCAGTAGCTTCAAACATTTCTGGACGTTTTTCAATGGCAAAAATCAATGAATATTGTAAATGCACAAACAGTAATATCTCCACATTGCAAGGTGCAATTCTGAAATTTTTTGCTTTTTCCTGCTAATCCTAGCATGAAAAAGAAGATTCAAAGAGAGTGAGATGCCAGCTCCTTTCATTCAGTCAGTAGCTTCAAACATTTCTGGACGTTTTTCAATGGCAAAAATCAAAGAATATTGTAAATGCACAAACAGTAATATCTCCACATTGCAAGGTGCAATTCTGAAATTTTTTGCTTTTTCCTGCTAATCCTAGCATGATAAAGAAGATTCAAAGCTAGTGAGATGCCAGCTCCTTTCATTCAGTCAGTAGCTTCAAACATTTCTGGACGTTTTTCAATGGCAAAATCAATGAATATTGTAAATGCACAAACAGTAATATCTCCGCATTGCAAGGTGCAATTCTGAAATTTTTTGCTTTTTCCTGCTAATCCTAGCATGATAAAGAGGATTCAAAGAGAGAGAGATGCCAGCTCCTTTCATTCAGTCAGTAGCTTCAAACATTTCTGGACGTTTTTCAATGGCAAAAATCAATGAATATTGTAAATGCACAAACAGTAATATCTCCACATTGCAAGGTGCAATTCTGAAATTTTTTGCTTTTTCCTGCTAATCCTAGCATGATAAAGAAGATTCAAAGAGAGTGAGATGCCAGCTCCTTTCATTCAGTCAGTAGCTTCAAACATTTCTGGACGTTTTTCAATGGCAAAAATCAATGAATATTGTAAATGCACAAACAGTAATATCTCCACATTGCAAGGTGCAATTCTGAAATTTTTTGTTTTTTCCTGCTAATCCTAGCATGATAAAGAAGATTCAAAGAGAGTGAGATGCCAGCTCCTTTCATTCAGTCAGTAGCTTCAAACATTTCTGGACATTTTTCAATGGCAAAAATCAATGAATATTGTAAATGCACAAACAGTAGTATCTCCACATTGCAAGGTGCAATTCTGAAATTTTTTTGCTTTTTCCTGCTAATCCTAGCATGATAAAGAAGATTCAAAGAGAGTGAGATGCCAGCTCTTTTCATTCAGTCAGTAGCTTCAAACATTTCTGGTATATGAATAACATGATGTTTTTCAATGGCAAAAATCAATGAATATTGTAAATGCACAAACAGTAATTTCTCCGCATTGCAAGGTGCAATTCTGAAATTTTTAGCTTTTTCCTGCTAATCCTAGCATGATAAAGAAGATCTAAAGAGAGTGAGATGCCATCTCCTTTCATTCAGTCAGTGGCTTCAAACATTTCTGGACGTTTTTCAATGGCAAAAATCAATGAATATTGTAAATGCACAAACAGTAATATCTCCACATTGCAAGGTGCAATTCTGAAATTTTTTGCTTTTTCCTGCTCCTCTTAGCATGATAAAGAAGATTCAAAGAGAGTGAGATGCCAGCTCTTTTCATTCAGTCAGTAGCTTCAAACATTTCTGGTATATGAATAACATGATGTTTTTCAATGGCAAAAATCAATGACTATTGTAAATGCACAAACAGTAATTTCTCCGCATTTCAAGGTGCAATTCTGAAATTTTTTGCTTTTTCCTGCTAATCCTAGCATGATAAAGAAGATTCAAAGAGAGTGAGATGCCAGCTCTTTTCATTCAGTCAGTAGCTTCAAACATTTCTGGTATATGAATAACATGATGTTTTCAATGGCAAAAATCAATGAATATTGTAAATGCACAAACAGTAATTTCTCCGCATTGCAAGGTGAAATTCTGAAATTTTTTGCTTTTTCCTGCTAATCCTAGCATGATAAAGAAGATTCAATGAGAGTGAGATGCCAGCTCCTTTCATTCAGTCAGTAGCTTCAAACATTTCTGGACGTTTTTCAATGGCAAAAATCAATGAATATTGTAAATGCACAAACAGTAATATCTCCACATTGCAAGGTGCAATTCTGAAATTTTTTGCTTTTTCCTGCTAATCCTAGCATGATAAAGAAGATTCAAAGAGAGTGAGATGCCAGCTCCTTTCATTCAGTCAGTAGCTTCAAACATTTCTGGATGTTTTTCAATGGCAAAAATCAATGAATATTGTAAATGCACAAACAGTAATATCTCCACATTGCAAGGTGCAATTTTGAAATTTTTTGTTTTTTCCTGCTAATCCTAGCATGATAAAGAAGATTCAAAGAGAGTGAGATGCCAGCTCCTTTCATTCAGTCAGTAGCTTCAAACATTTCTGGACATTTTTCAATGGCAAAAATCAATGAATATTGTAAATGCACAAACAGTAGTATCTCCACATTGCAAGGTGCAATTCTGAAATTTTTTGCTTTTTCCTGCTAATCCTAGCATGATAAAGAAGATTCAAAGAGAGTGAGATGCCAGCTCTTTTCATTCAGTCAGTAGCTTCAAACATTTCTGGTATATGAATAACATGATGTTTTTCAATGGCAAAAATCAATGAATATTGTAAATGCACAAACAGTAATTTCTCCGCATTGCAAGGTGCAATTCTGAAATTTTTTGCTTTTTCCTGCTAATCCTAGCATGATAAAGAAGATTCAAAGAGAGTGAGATGCCATCTCCTTTCATTCAGTCAGTAGCTTCAAACATTTCTGGACGTTTTTCAATGGCAAAAATCAATGAATATTGTAAATGCACAAACAGTAATATCTCCACATTGCAAGGTGCAATTCTGAAATTTTTTGCTTTTTCCTGCTAATCCTAGCATGATAAAGAAGATTCAAAGAGAGTGAGATGCCAGCTCTTTTCATTCAGTCAGTAGCTTCAAACATTTCTGGTATATGAATAACATGATGTTTTTCAATGGCAAAAATCAATGAATATTGTAAATGCACAAACAGTAATTTCTCCGCATTGCAAGGTGCAATTCTGAAATTTTTTGCTTTTTCCTGCTAATCCTAGCATGATAAAGAAGATCCAAAGAGAGTGAGATGCCATCTCCTTTCATTCAGTCAGTGGCTTCAAACATTTCTGGACGTTTTTCAATGGCAAAAATCAATGAATATTGTAAATGCACAAAAGTAATATCTCCACATTGCAAGGTGCAATTCTGAAATTTTTTGCTTTTTCCTGCTCCTCTTAGCATGATAAAGAAGATTCAAAGAGAGTGAGATGCCAGCTCTTTTCATTCAGTCAGTAGCTTCAAACATGTCTCGTATATGAATAACATGATGTTTTTCAATGGCAAAAATCAATGACTATTGTAAATGCACAAACAGTAATTTCTCCGCATTTCAAGGTGCAATTCTGAAATTTTTTGCTTTTTCCTGCTAATCCTAGCATGATAAAGAAGATTCAAAGAGAGTGAGATGCCAGCTCCTTTCATTCAGTCAGTAGCTTCAAACATTTCTGGACGTTTTTCAATGGCAAAAATCAATGAATATTGTAAATGCACAAACAGTAATATCTCCACATTGCAGTGCAATTCTGAAATTTTTTGCTTTTTCTTGCTAATCCTAGCATGATAAAGAAGATTCAAAGAGAGTGAGATGCCAGCTCTTTTCATTCAGTCAGTAGCTTCAAACATTTCTGGTATATGAATAACATGATGTTTTTCAATGGCAAAAATCAATGAATATTGTACATGCACAAACAGTAATATCTCCACATTGCAAGGTGCAATTCTGAAATTTTTTGCTTTTTCCTGCTCCTCTTAGCATGATAAAGAAGATTCAAAGAGAGTGAGATGCCAGCTCTTTTCATTCAGTCAGTAGCGTCAAACATTTCTGGTATATGAATAACATGATGTTTTTCAATGGCAAAAATCAATGAATATTGTAAATGCACAAACAGTAATTTCTCCGCATTGCAAGGTGCAATTCTGAAATTTTTTGCTTTTTCCTGCTAATCCTAGCATGATAAAGAAGATTCAAAGATAGTGAGATGCCAGCTCCTTTCATTCAGTCAGTAGCTTCAAACATTTCTGGACGTTTTTCAATGGCAAAAATCAATGAATATTGTAAATGCACACAGTAATATCTCCACATTGCAAGGTGCAATTCTGAAATTTTTTGCTTTTTCCTGCTCCTCTTAGCATGATAAAGAAGATTCAAAGAGAGTGAGATGCCAGCTCTTTTCATTCAGTCAGTAGCTTCAAACATTTCTGGTATATGAATAACATGATGTTTTTCAATGGCAAAAATCAATGAATATTGTAAATGCACAAACAGTAATATCTCCACATTGCAAGGTGCAATTCTGAAATTTTTTGCTTTTTCCTGCTCCTCTTAGCATGATAAAGAAGATTCAAAGAGAGTGAGATGCCAGCTCTTTTCATTCAGTCAGTAGCTTCAAACATTTCTGGTATATGAATAACATGATGTTTTTCAATGGCAAAAATCAATGAATATTGTAAATGCACAAACAGTAATATCTCCACATTGCAAGGTGCAATTCGGAAATTTTTTGCTTTTTCCTGCTAATCCTAGCATGATAAAGAAGATTCAAAGAGAGTGAGATGCCAGCTCCTTTCATTCAGTCAGTAGCTTCAAACATTTCTGGACGTTTTTCAATGGCAAAAATCAATGAATATTGTAAACGCACAAACAGTAATATCTCCGCATTGCAAGATGCAATTCTGAAATTTTTTGCTTTTTCCTGCTAATCCAAGCATGATAAAGAAGATTCAAAGAGAGTGAGATGCCAGCTCTTTTCATTCAGTCAGTAGCTTCAAACATTTCTGGACGTTTTTCAATGGCAAAAATCAATGAATATTGTAAATGCACAAACAGTAATATCTCCACATTGCAAGGTGCAATTCTGAAATTTTTTGCTTTTTCCTGCTAATCCTAGCATGATAAAGAAGATTCAAAGAGAGTGAGATGCCAGCTCCTTTCATTCAGTCAGTAGCTTCAAATATTTCTGGACGTTTTTCAATGGCAAAAATCAATGAATATTGTAAATGCACAAACAGTAATATATCCACATTGCAAGGTGCAATTCTGAAATTTTTTGCTTTTTCCTGCTAATCCTTGCATGATAAAGAAGATTCAAAGAGAGTGAGATGCCAGCTCTTTTCATTCAGTCAGTAGCTTCAAACATTTCTGGTATATGAATAACATGATGTTTTTCAATGGCAAAAATCAATGAATATTGTAAATGCACAAACAGTAATTTCTCCGCATTGCAAGGTGCAATTCTGAAATTTTTTGCTTTTTCCTGCTAATCCTAGCATGATAAAGAAGATTCAAAGAGAGTGAGATGCCAGCTCCTTTCATTCAGTCAGTAGCTTCAAACATTTCTGGACGTTTTTCAATGGCAAAAATCAATGAATATTGTAAATGCACAAACAGTAATATCTCCACATTGCAAGGTGCAATTCTGAAATTTTTTGCTTTTTCCTGCTCCTCTTAGCATGATAAAGAAGATTCAAAGAGAGTGAGATGCCAGCTCTTTTCATTCAGTCAGTAGCTTCAAACATTTCTGGTATATGAATAACATGATGTTTTTCAATGGCAAAAATCAATGAATATTGTAAATGCACAAACAGTAATTTCTCCGCATTGCAAGGTTCAATTCTGAAATTTTTTGCTTTTTCCTGCTAATCCTAGCATGATAAAGAAGATTCAAAGAGAGTGAGATGCCAGCTCCTTTCATTCAGTCAGTAGCTTCAAACATTTCTGGACGTTTTTCAATGGCAAAAATCAATGAATATTGTAAATGCACAAACAGTAATATCTCCACATTGCAAGGTGCAATTCTGAAATTTTTTGCTTTTTCCTGCTAATCCTAGCATGATAAAGAAGATTCAAAGAGAGTGAGATGCCAACTCTTTTCATTCAGTCAGTAGCTTCAAACCTTTCTAGTATATGAATAACATGATGTTTTTCAATGGCAAAAATCAATGAATATTGTAAATGCACAAACAGTAATATCTCCACATTGCAAGGTGCAATTCTGAAATTTTTTGCTTTTTCCTGCTCCTCTTAGCATGATAAAGAAGATTCAAAGAGAGTGAGATGCCAGCTCTTTTCATGCAGTCAGTAGCTTCAAACATTTCTGGTATATGAATAACATGATGTTTTTCAATGGCAAAAATCAATGAATATTGTAAATGCACAAACAGTAATTTCTCCGCATTGCAAGGTGCAATTCTGAAATTTTTTGCTTTTTCCTGCTAATCCTAGCATGATAAAGAAGATTCAAAGAGAGTGAGATGCCAGCTCCTTTCATTCAGTCAGTAGCTTCAAACATTTCTGGACGTTTTTTAATGGCAAAAATCAATGAATATTGTAAATGCACAAACAGTAATATCTCCACATTGCAAGGTGCAATTCTGAAATTTTTTGCTTTTTCCTGCTAATCCTAGTATGATAAAGAAGATTCAAAGAGAGTGAGATGCCAGCTCCTTTCATTCAGTCAGTAGCTTCAAACATTTCTGGACGTTTTTCAATGGCAAAAATCAATGAATATTGTAAATGCACAAACAGTAATATCTCCACATTGCAAGGTGCAATTCTGAAATTTTTTGCTTTTTCCTGCTAATCCTAGCATGATAAAGAAGATTCAAAGAGAGTAAGATGCCAGCTCGTTTCATTCAGTCAGTAGCTTCAAACATTTCTGGACGTTTTTCAATGGCAAAAATCAATGAATATTGTAAATGCACAAACAGTAATATCTCCACATTGCAAGGTGCAATTCTGAAATTTTTTGCTTTTTCCTGCTAATCCTAGCATGATAAAGAAGATTCAAAGAGAGTAAGATGCCAGCTCCTTTCATTCAGTCAGTAGCTTCAAACATTTCTGGACGTTTTTCAATGGCAAAAATCAATGAATATTGTAAATGCACAAACAGTAATATCTCCACATTGCAAGGTGCAATTCTGAAATTTTTTGCTTTTTCCTGCTAATCCTAGCATGATAAAGAAGATTCAAAGAGAGTGAGATGCCAGCTCCTTTCATTCAGTCAGTAGCTTCAAACATTTCTGGACGTTTTTCAATGGCAAAAATCAATGAATATTGAAAATGCACAAACAGTAATATCTCCGCATTGCAAGGTGCAATTCTGAAATTTTTTGCTTTTTCCTGCTAATCCTAGCCTGATAAAGAAGATTCAAAGAGAGTGAGATGCCAGCTCCTTTCATTCAGTCAGTAGCTTCAAACATTTCTGGACGTTTTTCAATGGCAAAAATCAATGAATATTGTAAATGCACAAACAGTAATATCTCCACATTGCAAGGTGCAATTCTGAAATTTTTTGCTTTTTCCTGCTAATCCTAGCATGATAAAGAAGATTCAAAGAGAGTGAGATGCCAGCTCCTTTCATTCAGTCAGTAGCTTCAAACATTTCTGGACGTTTATCAATGGCAAAAATCAATGAATATTGTAAATGCACAAACAGTAATATCTCCACATTGCAAGGTGCAATTCTGAAATTTTTTGCTTTTTCCTGGTAATCCTAGCATGATAAAGAAGATTCAAAGATAGTGAGATGCCAGCTCTTTTCATTCAGTCAGTAGCTTCAAACATTTCTGGTATATGAATAACATGATGTTTTTCAATGGCAAAAATCAATGAATATTGTAAATGCACAAACAGTAATTTCTCCGCATTGCAAGGTGCAATTCTGAAATTTTTTGCTTTTTCCTGCTAATCCTAGCATGATAAAGAAGATTCAAAGAGAGTGAGATGCCAGCTCCTTTCATTCAGTCAGTAGCTTCAAACATTTCTGGACGTTTTTCAATGGCAAAAATCAATGAATATTGTAAATGCACAAACAGTAATATCTCCACATTGCAAGGTGCAATTCTGAATTTTTTTGCTTTTTCCTGCTCCTCTTAGCATGATAAAGAAGATTCAAAGAGAGTGAGATGCCAGCTCTTTTCATGCAGTCAGTAGCTTCAAACATTTCTGGTATATGAATAACATGATGTTTTTCAATGGCAAAAATCAATGAATATTGTAAATGCACAAACAGTAATTTCTCCGCATTGCAAGGTGCAATTCTGAAATTTTTTGCTTTTTCCTGCTAATCCTAGCATGATAAAGAAGATTCAAAGAGAGTGAGATGCCAGCTCCTTTCATTCAGTCAGTAGCTTCAAACATTTCTGGACGTTTTTTAATGGCAAAAATCAATGAATATTGTAAATGCACAAACAGTAATATCTCCACATTGCAAGGTGCAATTCTGAAATTTTTTGCTTTTTCCTGCTAATCCTAGTATGATAAAGAAGATTCAAAGAGAGTGAGATGCCAGCTCCTTTCATTCAGTCAGTAGCTTCAAACATTTCTGGACGTTTTTCAATGGCAAAAATCAATGAATATTGTAAATGCACAAACAGTAATATCTCCACATTGCAAGGTGCAATTCTGAAATTTTTTGCTTTTTCCTGCTAATCCTAGCATGATAAAGAAGATTCAAAGAGAGTGAGATGCCAGCTCCTTTCATTCAGTCAGTAGCTTCAAACATTTCTGGACGTTTTTCAATGGCAAAAATCAATGAATATTGTAAATGCACAAACAGTAATATCTCCACATTGCAAGGTGCAATTCTGAAATTTTTTGCTTTTTCCTGCTAATCCTAGCATGATAAAGAAGATTCAAAGAGAGTGAGATGCCAGCTCCTTTCATTCAGTCAGTAGCTTCAAACATTTCTGGACGTTTTTCAATGGCAAAAATCAATGAATATTGTAAATGCACAAACAGTAATATCTCCACATTGCAAGGTGCAATTCTGAAATTTTTTGCTTTTTCCTGCTAATCCTAGCATGATAAAGAAGATTCAAAGAGAGTGAGATGCCAGCTCCTTTCATTCAGTCAGTAGCTTCAAACATTTCTGGACGTTTTTCAATGGCAAAAATCAATGAATATTGAAAATGCACAAACAGTAATATCTCCGCATTGCAAGGTGCAATTCTGAAATTTTTTGCTTTTTCCTGCTAATCCTAGCCTGATAAAGAAGATTCAAAGAGAGTGAGATGCCAGCTCCTTTCATTCAGTCAGTAGCTTCAAACATTTCTGGACGTTTTTCAATGGCAAAAATCAATGAATATTGTAAATGCACAAACAGTAATATCTCCACATTGCAAGGTGCAATTCTGAAATTTTTTGCTTTTTCCTGCTAATCCTAGCATGATAAACAAGATTCAAAGAGAGTGAGAAGCCAGCTCCTTTCATTCAGTCAGTAGCTTCAAACATTTCTGGACGTTTTTCAATGGCAAAAATCAATGAATATTGTAAATGCACAAACAGTAATATCTCCACATTGCAAGGTGCAATTCTGAAATTTTTTGCTTTTTCCTGCTAATCCTAGCATGATAAAGAAGATTCAAAGATAGTGAGATGCCAACTCTTTTCATTCAGTCAGTAGCTTCAAACATTTCTGGTATATGAATAACATGATGTTTTTCAATGGCAAAAATCAATGAATATTGTAAATGCACAAACAGTAATTTCTCCGCATTGCAAGGTGCAATTCTGAAATTTTTTGCTTTTTCCTGCTAATCCTAGCATGATAAAGAAGATTCAAAGAGAGTGAGATGCCAGCTCCTTTCATTCAGTCAGTAGCTTCAAACATTTCTGGACGTTTTTCAATGGCAAAAATCAATGAATATTGTAAATGCACAAACAGTAATATCTCCACATTGCAAGGTGCAATTCTGAAATTTTTTGCTTTTTCCTGCTCCTCTTAGCATGATAAAGAAGATTCAAAGAGAGTGAGATGCCAGCTCCTTTCATTCAGTCAGTAGCTTCAAACATTTCTGGACGTTTTTCAATGGCAAAAATCAATGAATATTGTAAATGCACAAACAGTAATATCTCCGCATTGCAAGGTGCAATTCTGAAATTTTTTGCTTTTTCCTGCTAATCCTAGCATGATAAAGAAGTTTCAAAGAGAGTGAGATGCCAGCTCCTTTCATTCAGTCAGTAGCTTCAAACATTTCTGGACGTTTTTCAATGGCAAAAATCAATGAATATTGTAAATGCACAAACAGTAATATCTCCACATTGCAAGGTGCAATTCTGAAATTTTTTGCTTTTTCCTGCTAATCCTAGCATGATAAAGAAGATTCAAAGAGAGTGAGATGCCAGCTCATTTCATTCAGTCAGTAGCTTCAAACATTTCTGGACGTTTTTCAATGGCAAAAATCAATGAATATTGTAAATGCACAAACAGTAATATATCCACATTGCAAGGTGCAATTCTGAAATTTTTTGCTTTTTCCTGCTAATCCTAGCATGATAAAGAAGATTCAAAGAGAGTGAGATGCCAGCTCTTTTCATTCAGTCAGTAGCTTCAAACATTTCTGGTATATGAATAACATGATGTTTTTCAATGGCAAAAATCAATGAATATTGTAAATGCACAAACAGTAATTTCTCCGCATTGCAAGGTGCAATTCTGAAATTTTTTGCTTTTTCCTGCTAATCCTAGCATGATAAAGAAGATTCAAAGAGAGTGAGATGCCAGCTCCTTTCAATCAGTCAGTAGCTTCAAACATTTCTGGACGTTTTTCAATGGCAAAACTCAATGAATATTGTAAATGCACAAACAGTAATATCTCCACATTGCAAGGTGCAATTCTGAAATTTTTTGCTTTTTCCTGCTCCTCTTAGCATGATAAAGAAGATTCAAAGAGAGTGAGATGCCAGCTCTTTTCATTCAGTCAGTAGCTTCAAACATTTCTGGTATATGAATAACATGATGTTTTTCAATGGCAAAAATCAATGAATATTGTAAATGCACAAACAGTAATTTCTCCGCATTGCAAGGTGCAATTCTGAAATTTTTTGCTTTTTCCTGCTAATCCTAGCATGATAAAGAAGATTCAAAGAGAGTGAGATGCCAGCTCCTTTCATTCAGTCAGTAGCTTCAAACATTTCTGGACGTTTTTCAATGGCAAAAATCAATGAATATTGTAAATGCACAAACAGTAATATCTCCACATTGCAAGATGCAATTCTGAAATTTTTTGCTTTTTCCTGCTAATCCTAGCATGATAAAGAAGATTCAAAGAGAGTGAGATGCCAGCTCTTTTCATTCAGTCAGTAGCTTCAAACATTTCTGGTATATGAATAACATGATGTTTTTCAATGGCAAAAATCAATGAATATTGTAAATGCACAAACAGTAATATCTCCACATTGCAAGGTGCAATTCTGAAATTTTTTGCTTTTTCCTGCTCCTCTTAGCATGAAAAAAAAGATTCAAAGAGAGTGAGATGCCAGCTCTTTTCATTCAGTCAGTAGCTTCAAACATTTCTGGTATATGAATAACATGATGTTTTTCAATGGCAAAAATCAATGAATATTGTAAATGCACAAACAGTAATTTCTCCGCATTGCAAGGTGCAATTCTGAAATTTTTTGCTTTTTCCTGCTAATCCTAGCATGATAAAGAAGATTCAAAGAGAGTGAGATGCCAGCTCCTTTCATTCAGTCAGTAGCTTCAAACATTTCTGGACGTTTTTCCATGGCAAAAATCAATGAATATTGTAAATGCACAAACAGTAATATCTCCACATTGCAAGGTGCAATTCTGAAATTTTTTGCTTTTTCCTGCCAATCCTAGCATGATAAAGAAGATTCAAAGAGAGTGAGATGCCAACTCCTTTCATTCAGTCAGTAGCTTCAAACATTTCTGGACGTTTTTCAATGGCAAAAATCAATGAATATTGTAAATGCACAAACAGTAATATCTCCACATTGCAAGGTGCAATTCTGAAATTTTTTGCTTTTTCCTGCTAATCCTAGCATGATAAAGAAGATTCAAAGAGAGTGAGATTCCAGCTCCTTTCATTCAGTCAGTAGCTTCAAACATTTCTGGACATTTTTCAATGGCAAAAATCAATGAATATTGTAAATGCACAAACAGTAATATCTCCACATTGCAAGGTGCAATTCTGAAATTTTTTGCTTTTTCCTGCTAATCCTAGCATGATAAAGAAGATTCAAAGAGAGTGAGATGCCAGCTCCTTTCATTCAGTCAGTAGCTTCAAACATTTCTGGACGTTTTTCAATGGCAAAAATCAATGAATATTGAAAATGCACAAACAGTAATATCTCCGCATTGCAAGGTGCAATTCTGAAATTTTTTGCTTTTTCCTGCTAATCCTAGCCTGATAAAGAAGATTCAAATAGAGTGAGATGCCAGCTCCTTTCATTCAGTCAGTAGCTTCAAACATTTCTGGACGTTTTTCAATGGCAAAAATCAATGAATATTGTAAATGCACAAACAGTAATATCTCCACATTGCAAGGTGCAAATCTGAAATTTTTTGCTTTTTCCTGCTAATCCTAGCATGATAAAGAAGATTCAAAGAGAGTGAGATGCCAGCTCCTTTCATTCAGTCAGTAGCTTCAAACATTTCTGAACGTTTTTCAATGGCAAAAATCAATGAATATTGTAAATGCACAAACAGTAATATCTCCACATTGCAAGGTGCAATTCTGAAATTTTTTGCTTTTTCCTGCTAATCCTAGCATGATAAAGAAGATTCAAAGATAGTGAGATGCCAGCTCTTTTCATTCAGTCAGTAGCTTCAAACATTTCTGGTATATGAATAACATGATGTTTTTCAATGGCAAAAATCAATGAATATTGTAAGTGCACAAACAGTAATTTCTCCGCATTGCAAGGTGCAATTCTGAAATTTTTAGCTTTTTCCTGCTAATCCTAGCATGATAAAGAAGATTCAAAGAGAGTGAGATGCCAGCTCCTTTCATTCAGTCAGTAGCTTCAAACATTTCTGGACGTTTTTCAATGGCAAAAATCAATGAATATTGTAAATGCACAAACAGTAATATCTCCACATTGCAAGGTGCAATTCTGAATTTTTTTGCTTTTTCCTGCTCCTCTTAGCATGATAAAGAAGATTCAAAGAGAGTGAGATGCCAGCTCTTTTCATTCAGTCAGTAGCTTCAAACATTTCTGGTATATGAATAACATGATGTTTTTCAATGCAAAAATCAATGAATATTGTAAATGCACAAACAGTAATTTCTCCGCATTGCAAGGTGCAATTCTGAAATTTTTTACTTTTTCCTGCTAATCCTACCATGATAAAGAAGATTCAAAGAGAGTGAGATGCCAGCTCCTTTCATTCAGTCAGTAGCTTCAAACATTTCTGGACGTTTTTCAATGGCAAAAATCAATGAATATTGTAAATGCACAAACAGTAATATCTCCACATTGCAAGGTGCAATTCTGAAATTTTTTGCTTTTTCCTGCTAATCCTAGCATGATAAAGAAGATTCAAAGATAGTGAGATGCCAGCTCTTTTCATTCAGTCAGTAGCTTCAAACATTTCTGGTATATGAATAACATGATGTTTTTCAATGGCAAAAATCAATGAATATTGTAAATGCACAAACAGTAATTTCTCCGCATTGCAAGGTGCAATTCTGAAATTTTTTGCTTTTTCCTGCTAATCCTAGCTTGATAAAGAAGATTCAAAGAGAGTGAGATGCCAGCTCCTTTCATTCAGTCAGTAGCTTCAAACATTTCTGGACGTTTTTCAATGGCAAAAATCAATGAATATTGTAAATGCACAAACAGTAATATCTCCACATTGCAAGGTGCAATTCTGAATTTTTTTGCTTTTTCCTGCTCATCTTAGCATGATAAAGAAGATTCAAAGAGAGTGAGATGCCAGCTCTTTTCATTCAGTCAGTAGCTTCAAACATTTCTGGTATATGAATAACATGATGTTTTTAAATGGCAAAAATCAATGAATATTGTAAATGCACAAACAGTAATTTCTCCGCATTGCAAGGTGCAATTCTGAAATTTTTTGCTTTTTCCTGCTAATCCTAGCATGATAAAGAAGATTCAAGGAGAGTTAGATGCCAGCTCCTTTCATTCAGTCAGTAGCTTCAAACATTTCTGGACGTTTTTCAATGGCAAAAATCAATGAATATTGTAAATGCACAAACAGTAATATCTCCACATTGCAAGGTGCAATTCTGAAATTTTTTGCTTTTTCCTGCTCCTCTTAGCATGATAAAGAAGATTCAAAGAGAGTGAGATGCCAGCTCTTTTCATTCAGTCAGTAGCTTCAAACATTTCTGGTATATGAATAACATGATGTTTTTCAATGGCAAAAATCAATGAATATTGTAAATGCACAAACAGTAATATCTCCACATTGCAAGGTGCAATTCTGAAATTTTTTGCTTTTTCCTGCTCCTCTTAGCATGATAAAGAAGATTCAAAGAGAGTGAGATGCCAGCTCTTTTCATTCAGTCAGTAGCTTCAAACATTTCTGGTATATGAATAACATGATATTTTTCAATGGCAAAAATCAATGAATATTGTAAATGCACAAACAGTAATATCTCCACATTGCAAGGTGCAATTCTGAAATTTTTTGCTTTTTCCTGCTAATCCTAGCATGATAAAGAAGATTCAAAGAGAGTGAGATGCCAGCTCCTTTCATTCAGTCAGTAGCTTCAAACATTGCTGGACGTTTTTCAATGGCAAAAATCAATGAATATTGTAAATGCACAAACAGTAATATCTCCACATTGCAAGGTACAATTCTGAAATTTTTTGCTTTTTCCTGCTCCTCTTAGCATGATAAAGAAGATTCAAAGAGAGTGAGATGCCAGCTCCTTTCATTCAGTCAGTAGCTTCAAACATTTCTGGACGTTTTTCAATTGCAAAAATCAATGAATATTGTAAATGCACAAACAGTAATATCTCCGCATTGCAAGGTGCAATTCTGAAATTTTTTGCTTTTTCCTGCTAATCCTAGCATGATAAAGAAGTTTCAAAGAGAGTGAGATGCCAGCTCCTTTCATTCAGTCAGTAGCATCAAACATTTCTGGACGTTTTTCAATGGCAAAAATCAATGAATATTGTAAATGCACAAACAGTAATATCTCCACATTGCAAGGTGCAATTCTGAAATTTTTTGCTTTTTCCTGCTAATCCTAGCATGATAAAGAAGATTCAAAGAGAGTGAGATGCCAGCTCATTTCATGCAGTCAGTAGCTTCAAACATTTCTGGACGTTTTTCAATGGCAAAAATCAATGAATATTGTAAATGCACAAACAGTAATATATCCACATTGCAAGGTGCAATTCTGAAATTTTTTGCTTTTTCCTGCTAATCCTAGCATGATAAAGAAGATTCAAAGAGAGTGAGATGCCAGCTCTTTTCATTCAGTCAGTAGCTTCAAACATTTCTGGTATATGAATAACATGATGTTTTTCAATGGCAAAAATCAATGAATATTGTAAATGCACAAACAGTAATTTCTCCGCATTGCAAGGTGCAATTCTGAAATTTTTTGCTTTTTCCTGCTAATCCTAGCATGATAAAGAAGATTCAAAGAGAGTGAGATGCCAGCTCCTTTCAATCAGTCAGTAGCTTCAAACATTTCTGGATGTTTTTCAAAGGCAAAACTCAATGAATATTGTAAATGCACAAACAGTAATATCTCCACATTGCAAGGTGCAATTCTGAAATTTTTTGCTTTTTCCTGCTCCTCTTAGCATGAAAAAAAAGATTCAAAGAGAGTGAGATGCCAGCTCTTTTCATTCAGTCAGTAGCTTCAAACATTTCTGGTATATGAATAACATGATGTTTTTCAATGGCAAAAATCAATGAATATTGTAAATGCACAAACAGTAATTTCTCCGCATTGCAAGGTGCAATTCTGAAATTTTTTGCTTTTTCCTGCTAATCCTAGCATGATAAAGAAGATTCAAAGAGAGTGAGATGCCAGCTCCTTTCATTCAGTCAGTAGCTTCAAACATTTCTGGACGTTTTTCCATGGCAAAAATCAATGAATATTGTAAATGCACAAAGAGTAATATCTCCACATTGCAAGGTGCAATTCTGAAATTTTTTGCTTTTTCCTGCTAATCCTAGCATGATAAAGAAGATTCAAAGAGAGTGAGATGCCAACTCCTTTCATTCAGTCAGTAGCTTCAAACATTTCTGGACGTTTTTCAATGGCAAAAATCAATGAATATTGTAAATGCACAAACAGTAATATCTCCACATTGCAAGGTGCAATTCTGAAATTTTTTGCTTTTTCCTGCTAATCCTAGCATGATAAAGAAGATTCAAAGAGAGTGAGATTCCAGCTCCTTTCATTCAGTCAGTAGCTTCAAACATTTCTGGACGTTTTTCAATGGCAAAAATCAATGAATATTGTAAATGCACAAACAGTAATATCTCCACATTGCAAGGTGCAATTCTGAAATTTTTTGCTTTTTCCTGCTAATCCTAGCATGATAAAGAAGATTCAAAGAGAGTGAGATGCCAGCTCCTTTCATTCAGTCAGTAGCTTCAAACATTTCTGGACGTTTTTCAATGGCAAAAATCAATGAATATTGAAAATGCACAAACAGTAATATCTCCGCATTGCAAGGTGCAATTCTGAAATTTTTTGCTTTTTCCTGCTAATCCTAGCCTGATAAAGAAGATTCAAAGAGAGTGAGATGCCAGCTCCTTTCATTCAGTCAGTAGCTTCAAATATTTCTGGACGTTTTTCAATGGCAAAAATCAATGAATATTGTAAATGCACAAACAGTAATATCTCCACATTGCAAGGTTCAAATCTGAAATTTTTTGCTTTTTCCTGCTAATCCTAGCATGATAAAGAAGATTCAAAGAGAGTGAGATGCCAGCTCCTTTCATTCAGTCAGTAGCTTCAAACATTTCTGGACGTTTTTCAATGGCAAAAATCAATGAATATTGTAAATGCACAAACAGTAATATCTCCACATTGCAAGGTGCAATTCTGAAATTTTTTGCTTTTTCCTGCTAATCCTAGCATGATAAAGAAGATTCAAAGATAGTGAGATGCCAGCTCTTTTCATTCAGTCAGTAGCTTCAAACATTTCTGGTATATGAATAACATGATGTTTTTCAATGGCAAAAATCAATGAATATTGTAAGTGCACAAACAGGAATTTCTCCGCATTGCAAGGTGCAATTCTGAAATTTTTTGCTTTTTCCTGCTAATCCTAGCATGATAAAGAAGATTCAAAGAGAGTGAGATGCCAGCTACTTTCATTCAGTCAGTAGCTTCAAACATTTCTGGACGTTTTTCAATGGCAAAAATCAATGAATATTGTAAATGCACAAACAGTAATATCTCCACATTGCAAGGTGCAATTCTGAAATTTTTTGCTTTTTCCTGCTCCTCTTAGCATGATAAAGAAGATTCAAAGAGAGTGAGATGCCAGCTCTTTTCATTCAGTCAGTAGCTTCAAACATTTCTGGTATATGAATAACATGATGTTTTTCAATGGCAAAAATCAATGAATATTGTAAATGCACAAACAGTAATTTCTCCGCATTGCAAGGTGCAATTCTGAAATTTTTTGCTTTTTCCTGCTAATCCTAGCATGATAAAGAAGATTCAAAGAGAGTGAGATGCCAGCTCCTTTCATTCAGTCAGTAGCTTCAAACATTTCTGGACGTTTTTCAATGGCAAAAATCAATGAATATTGTAAATGCACAAACAGTAATATCTCCACATTGCAAGGTGCAATTCTGAAATTTTTTGCTTTTTCCTGCTAATCCTAGCATGATAAAGAAGATTCAAAGAGAGTGAGATGCCAGCTCCTTTCATTCAGTCAGTAGCTTCAAACATTTCTGGACGTTTTTCAATGGCAAAAATCAATGAATATTGTAAATGCACAAACAGTAATATCTCCACATTGCAAGGTGCAATTCTGAAATTTTTTGCTTTTTCCTGCTAATCCTAGCATGATAAAGAAGATTCAAAGAGAGTGAGATGCCAGCTCCTTTCATTCAGTCAGTAGCTTCAAACATTTCTGGACGTTTTTCAATGGCAAAAATCAATGAATATTGTAAATGCACAAACAGTAATATCTCCACATTGCAAGGTGCAATTCTGAAATTTTTTGCTTTTTCCTGCTAATCCTAGCATGATAAAGAAGATTCAAAGAGAGTGAGATGCCAGCTCCTTTCATTCAGTCAGTAGCTTCAAACATTTCTGAACGTTTTTCAATGGCAAAAATCAATGAATATTGTAAATGCACAAACAGTAATATCTCCGCATTGCAAGGTGCAATTCTGAAATTTTTTGCTTTTTCCTGCTCCTCTTAGCATGATAAAGAAGATTCAAAGAGAGTGAGATGCCAGCTCTTTTCATTCAGTCAGTAGCTTCAAACATTTCTGGTATATGAATAACATGATGTTTTTCAATGGCAAAAATCAATGAATATTGTAAATGCACAAACAGTAATTTCTCCGCATTGCAAGGTGCAATTCTGAAATTTTTTGCTTTTTCCTGCTAATCCTAGCATGATAAAGACGATTCAAAGAGAGTGAGATGCCAGCTCCTTTCATTCAGTCAGTAGCTTCAAACATTTCTGGACGTTTTTCAATGGCAAAAATCAATGAATATTGTAAATGCACAAACAGTAATATCTCCACATTGCAAGGTGCAATTCTGAAATTTTTTGCTTTTTCCTGCTAATCCTAGCATGATAAAGAAGATTCAAAGAGAGTGAGATGCCAGCTCCTTTCATTCAGTCAGTAGCTTCAAACATTTCTGGACGTTTTTCAATGGCAAAAATCAATGAATATTGTAAATGCACAAACAGTAATATCTCCACATTGCAAGGTGCAATTCTGAAATGTTTTGCTTTTTCCTGCTAATCCTAGCATGATAAAGAAGATTTAAAGAGAGTGAGATGCCAGCTCCTTTCATTCAGTCAGTAGCTTCAAGCATTTCTGGACGTTTTTCAATGGCAAAAATCAATGAATATTGTAAATGCACAAACAGTAATATCTCCACATTGCAAGGTGCAATTCTGAAATTTTTTGCTTTTTCCTGCTAATCCTAGCATGATAAAGAAGATTCAAAGAGAGTGAGATGCCAGCTCCTTTCATTCAGACAGTAGCTTCAAACATTTCTGGACGTTTTTCAATGGCAAAAATCAATGAATATTGAAAATGCACAAACAGTAATATCTCCGCATTGCAAGGTGCAATTCTGAAATTTTTTGCTTTTTCCTGCTAATGCTAGCCTGATAAAGAAGATTCAAAGAGAGTGAGATGCCAGCTCCTTTCATTCAGTCAGTAGCTTCAAACATTTCTGGACGTTTTTCAATGGCAAAAATCAATGAATATTGTAAATGCACAAACAGTAATATCTCCACATTGCAAGGTGCAATTCTGAAATTTTTTGCTTTTTCCTGCTAATCCTAGCATGATAAAGAAGATTCAAAGAGAGTGAGATGCCAGCTCCTTTCATTCAGTCAGTAGCTTCAAACATTTCTGGACGTTTTTCAATGGCAAAAATCAATGAATATTGTAAATGCACAAACAGTAATATCTCCACATTGCAAGGTGCAATTCTGAAATTTTTTGCTTTTTCCTGCTAATCCTAGCATGATAAAGAAGATTCAAAGATAGTGAGATGCCAGCTCTTTTCATTCAGTCAGTAGCTTCAAATATTTCTGGTATATGAATAACATGATGTTTTTCAATGGCAAAAATCAATGAATATTGTAAATGCACAAACAGTAATTTCTCCGCATTGCAAGGTGCAATTCTGAAATTTTTTGCTTTTTCCTGCTAATCCTAGCATGATAAAGAAGATTCAAAGAGACTGAGATGCCAGCTCCTTTCATTCAGTCAGTAGCTTCAAACATTTCTGGACGTTTTTCAATGGCAAAAATCAATGAATATTGTAAATGCACAAACAGTAATATCTCCACATTGCAAGGTGCAATTCTGAAATTTTTTGCTTTTTCCTGCTCCTCTTAGCATGATAAAGAAGATTCAAAGAGAGTGAGATGCCAGCTCTTTTCATTCAGTCAGTAGCTTCAAACATTTCTGGTATATGAATAACATGATGTTTTTCAATGGCAAAAATCAATGAATATTGTAAATGCACAAACAGTAATTTCTCCGCATTGCAAGGTGCAATTCTGAAATTTTTTGCTTTTTCCTGCTAATCCTAGCATGATAAAGAAGATTCAAAGAGAGTGAGATGCCAGCTCCTTTCATTCAGTCAGTAGCTTCAAACATTTCTGGACGTTTTTCAATGGCAAAAATCAATGAATATTGTAAATGCACAAACAGTAATATCTCCACATTGCAAGGTGCAATACTGAAATTTTTTGCTTTTTCCTGCTAATCCTAGCATGATAAAGAAGATTCAAAGAGAGTGAGATGCCAGCTCCTTTCATTCAGTCAGTAGCTTCAAACATTTCTGGACGTTTTTCAATGGCAAAAATCAATGAATATTGTAAATGCACAAACAGTAATATCTCCACATTGCAAGGTGCAATTCTGAAATTTTTTGCTTTTTCCTGCTAATCCTAGCATGATAAAGAAGATTCAAAGAGAGTGAGATGCCAGCTCCTTTCATTCAGTCAGTAGCTTCAAACATTTCTGGACGTTTTTCAATGGCAAAAATCAATGAATATTGTAAATGCACAAACAGTAATATCTCCACATTGCAAAGTGCAATTCTGAAATTTTTTGCTTTTTCCTGCTAATCCTAGCATGATAAAGAAGATTCAAAGAGAGTGAGATGCCAGCTCCTTTCATTCAGTCAGTAGCTTCAAACATTTCTGAACGTTTTTCAATGGCAAAAATCAATGAATATTGTAAATGCACAAACAGTAATATCTCCACATTGCAAGGTGCAATTCTGAAATTTTTTGCTTTTTCCTGCTAATCCTAGCCTGATAAAGAAGATTCAAAGAGAGTGAGATGCCAGCTCCTTTCATTCAGTCAGTAGCTTCAAACATTTCTGGACGTTTTTCAATGGCAAAAATCAATGAATATTGTAAATGCACAAACAGTAATATCTCCACATTGCAAGGTGCAATTCTGAAATTTTTTGCTTTTTCCTGCTAATCCTAGCATGATAAAGAAGATTCAAAGAGAGTGAGATGCCAGCTCCTTTCATTCAGTCAGTAGCTTCAAACATTTCTGGACGTTTTTCAATGGCAAAAATCAATGAATATTGTAAATGCACAAACAGTAATATCTCCACATTGCAAGGTGCAATTCTGAAATTTTTTGCTTTTTCCTGCTAATCCTAGCATGATAAAGAAGATTCAAAGATAGTGAGATGCCAGCTCTTTTCATTCAGTCAGTAGCTTCAAACATTTCTGGTATATGAATAACATGATGTTTTTCAATGGCAAAAATCAATGAATATTGTAAATGCACAAACAGTAATTTCTCCGCATTGCAAGGTGCAATTCTGAAATTTTTTGCTTTTTCCTGCTAATCCTAGCATGATAAAGAAGATTCAAAGAGAGTGAGATGCCAGCTCCTTTCATTCAGTCAGTAGCTTCAAACATTTCTGGACGTTTTTCAATGGCAAAAATCAATGAATATTGTAAATGCACAAACAGTAATATCTCCACATTGCAAGGTGCAATTCTGAAATTTTTTGCTTTTTCCTGCTCCTCTTAGCATGATAAAGAAGATTCAAAGAGAGTGAGATGCCAGCTCTTTTCATTCGGTCAGTAGCTTCAAACATTTCTGGTATATGAATAACATGATGTTTTTCAATGGCAAAAATCAATGAATATTGTAAATGCACAAACAGTAATTTCTCCGCATTGCAAGGTGCAATTCTGAAATTTTTTGCTTTTTCCTGCTAATCCTAGCATGATAAAGAAGATTCAAAGAGAGTGAGATGCCAGCTCCTTTCATTCAGTCTGTAGCTTCAAACATTTCTGGACGTTTTTCAATGGCAAAAATCAATGAATATTGTAAATGCACAAACAGTAATATCTCCACATTGCAAGGTGCAATTCTGAAATTTTTTGCTTTTTCCTGCTAATCCTAGCATGATAAAGAAGATTCAAAGAGAGTGAGATGCCAGCTCCTTTCATTCAGTCAGTAGCTTCAAACATTTCTGGACGTTTTTCAATGGCAAAAATCAATGAATATTGTAAATGCACAAACAGTAATATCTCCACATTGCAAGGTGCAATTCTGAAATTTTTTGCTTTTTCCTGCTAATCCTAGCATGATAAAGAAGATTCAAAGAGAGTGAGATGCCAGCTCCTTTCATTCAGTCAGTAGCTTCAAACATTTCTGGACGTTTTTCAATGGCAAAAATCAATGAATATTGTAAATGCACAAACAGTAATATCTCCACATTGCAAGGTGCAATTCTGAAATTTTTTGCTTTTTCCTGCTAATCCTAGCATGATAAAGAAGATTCAAAGAGAGTGAGATGCCAGCTCCTTTCATTCAGTCAGTGGCTTCAAACATTTCTGAACGTTTTTCAATGGCAAAAATCAATGAATATTGTAAATGCACAAACAGTAATATCTCCACATTGCAAGGTGCAATTCTGAAATTTTTTGCTTTTTCCTGCTAATCCTAGCCTGATAAAGAAGATTCAAAGAGAGTGAGATGCCAGCTCCTTTCATTCAGTCAGTAGCTTCAAACATTTCTGGACGTTTTTCAATGGCAAAAATCAATGAATATTGTAAATGCACAAACAGTAATATCTCCACATTGCAAGGTGCAATTCTGAATTTTTTTGCTTTTTCCTGCTAATCCTAGCATGATAAAGAAGATTCAAAGAGAGTGAGATGCCAGCTCCTTTCATTCAGTCAGTAGCTTCAAACATTTCTGGACGTTTTTCAATGGCAAAAATCAATGAATATTGTAAATGCACAAACAGTAATATCTCCACATTGCAAGGTGCAATTCTGAAATTTTTTGCTTTTTCCTGCTAATCCTAGCATGATAAAGAAGATTCAAAGAGAGTGAGATGCCAGCTCTTTTCATTCAGTCAGTAGCTTCAAACATTTCTGGTATATGAATAACATGATGTTTTTCAATGGCAAAAATCAATGAATATTGTAAATGTACAAACAGTAATTTCTCCGCATTGCAAGGTGCAATTCTGAAATTTTTTGCTTTTTCCTGCTAATCCTAGCATGATAAAGAAGATTCAAAGAGAGTGAGATGCCAGCTCCTTTCATTCAGTCAGTAGCTTCAAACATTTCTGGACATTTTTCAATGGCAAAAATCAATGAATATTGTAAATGCACAAACAGTAATATCTCCACATTGCAAGGTGCAATTCTGAAATTTTTTGCTTTTTCCTGCTCCTCTTAGCATGATAAAGAAGATTCAAAGAGAGTGAGATGCCAGCTCTTTTCATTCAGTCAGTAGCTTCAAACATTTCTGGTATATGAATAACATGATGTTTTTCAATGGCAAAAATCAATGAATATTGTAAATGCACAAACAGTAATTTCTCCGCATTGCAAGGTGCAATTCTGAAATTTTTTGCTTTTTCCTGCTAATCCTAGCATGATAAAGAAGATTCAAAGAGAGTGAGATGCCAGCTCCTTTCATTCAGTCTGTAGCTTCAAACATTTCTGGACGTTTTTCAATGGCAAAAATCAATGAATATTGTAAATGCACAAACAGTAATATCTCCACATTGCAAGGTGCAATTCTGAAATTTTTTGCTTTTTCCTGCTAATCCTAGCATGATAAGGAAGATTCAAAGAGAGTGAGATGCCAGCTCCTTTCATTCAGTCAGTAGCTTCAAACATTTCTGGACGTTTTTCAATGGCAAAAATCAATGAATATTGTAAATGCACAAACAGTAATATCTCCACATTGCAAGGTGCAATTCTGAAATTTTTTGCTTTTTCCTGCTAATCCTAGCATGATAAAGAAGATTCAAAGGGAGTGAGATGCCAGCTCCTTTCATTCAGTCAGTAGCTTCAAACATTTCTGGACGTTTTTCAATGGCAAAAATCAATGAATATTGTAAATGCACAAACAGTAATATCTCCGCATTGCAAGGTGCAATTCTGAAATTTTTTGCTTTTTCCTGCTAATCCTAGCATGATAAAGAAGATTCAAAGAGAGTGAGATGCCAGCTCCTTTCATTCAGTCAGTAGCTTCAAACATTTCTGGACGTTTTTCAATGGCAAAAATCAATGAATATTGTAAATGCACAAACAGTAATATCTCCACATTGCAAGGTGCAATTCTGAATTTTTTTGCTTTTTCCTGCTAATCCTAGCATGATAAAGAAGATTCAAAGATAGTGAGATGCCAGCTCTTTTCATTCAGTCAGTAGCTTCAAATATTTCTGGTATATGAATAACATGATGTTTTTCAATGGCAAAAATCAATGAATATTGTAAATGCACAAACAGTAATATCTCCACATTGCAAGGTGGAATTCTGAAATTTTTTGCTTTTTCCTGCTAATCCTAGCATGATAAAGAAGATTCAAAGATAGTGAGATGCCAGCTCTTTTCATTCAGTCAGTAGCTTCAAATATTTCTGGTATATGAATAACATGATGTTTTTCAATGGCAAAAATCAATGAATATTGTAAATGCACAAACAGTAATATCTCCACATTGCAAGGTGCAATTCTGAAATTTTTTGCTTTTTCCTGCTAATCCTAGCATGATAAAGAAGATTCAAAGAGAGTGAGATGCCAGCTCCTTTCATTCAGTCAGTAGCTTCAAACATTTCTGGACGTTTTTCAATGGCAAAAATCAATGAATATTGTAAATGCACAAACAGTAATATCTCCACATTGCAAGGTGCAATTCTGAAATTTTTTGCTTTTTCCTGCTCCTCTTAGCATGATAAAGAAGATTCAAAGAGAGTGAGATGCCAGCTCCTTTCATTCAGTCAGTAGCTTCAAACATTTCTGGACGTTTTTCAATGGCAAAAATCAATGAATATTGTAAATGCACAAACAGTAATATCTCCACATTGCAAGGTGCAATTCTGAAATTTTTTGCTTTTTCCTGCTAATCCTAGCATGATAAAGAAGATTCAAAGATAGTGAGATGCCAGCTCTTTTCATTCAGTCAGTAGCTTCAAACATTTCTGGTATATGAATAACATGATGTTTTTCAATGGCAAAAATCAATGAATATTGTAAATGCACAAACAGTAATTTCTCCGCATTGCAAGGTGCAATTCTGAAATTTTTTGCTTTTTCCTGCTAATCCTAGCATGATAAAGAAGATTCAAAGAGAGTGAGATGCCAGCTCCTTTCATTCAGTCAGTAGCTTCAAACATTTCTGGACGTTTTTCAATGGCAAAAATCAATGAATATTGTAAATGCACAAACAGTAATATCTCCACATTGCAAGGTGCAATTCTGAAATTTTTTGCTTTTTCCTGCTCCTCTTAGCATGATAAAGAAGATTCAAAGAGAGTGAGATGCCAGCTCTTTTCATTCGGTCAGTAGCTTCAAACATTTCTGGTATATGAATAACATGATGTTTTTCAATGGCAAAAATCAATGAATGTTGTAAATGCACAAACAGTAATTTCTCCGCATTGCAAGGTGCAATTCTGAAATTTTTTGCTTTTTCCTGCTAATCCTAGCATGATAAAGAAGATTCAAAGAGAGTGAGATGCCAGCTCCTTTCATTCAGTCTGTAGCTTCAAACATTTCTGGACGTTTTTCAATGGCAAAAATCAATGAATATTGTAAATGCACAAACAGTAATATCTCCACATTGCAAGGTGCAATTCTGAAATTTTTTGCTTTTTCCTGCTAATCCTAGCATGATAAAGAAGATTCAAAGAGAGTGAGATGCCAGCTCCTTTCATTCAGTCAGTAGCTTCAAACATTTCTGGACGTTTTTCAATGGCAAAAATCAATGAATATTGTAAATGCACAAACAGTAATATCTCCACATTGCAAGGTGCAATTCTGAAATTTTTTGCTTTTTCCTGCTAATCCTAGCATGATAAAGAAGATTCAAAGAGAGTGAGATGCCAGCTCCTTTCATTCAGTCAGTAGCTTCAAACATTTCTGGACGTTTTTCAATGGCAAAAATCAATGAATATTGTAAATGCACAAACAGTAATATCTCCACATTGCAAGGTGCAATTCTGAAATTTTTTGCTTTTTCCTGCTAATCCTAGCATGATAAAGAAGATTCAAAGAGAGTGAGATGCCAGCTCCTTTCATTCAGTCAGTGGCTTCAAACATTTCTGAACGTTTTTCAATGGCAAAAATCAATGAATATTGTAAATGCACAAACAGTAATATCTCCACATTGCAAGGTGCAATTCTGAAATTTTTTGCTTTTTCCTGCTAATCCTAGCCTGATAAAGAAGATTCAAAGAGAGTGAGATGCCAGCTCCTTTCATTCAGTCAGTAGCTTCAAACATTTCTGGACGTTTTTCAATGGCAAAAATCAATGAATATTGTAAATGCACAAACAGTAATATCTCCACATTGCAAGGTGCAATTCTGAATTTTTTTGCTTTTTCCTGCTAATCCTAGCATGATAAAGAAGATTCAAAGAGAGTGAGATGCCAGCTCCTTTCATTCAGTCAGTAGCTTCAAACATTTCTGGACGTTTTTCAATGGCAAAAATCAATGAATATTGTAAATGCACAAACAGTAATATCTCCACATTGCAAGGTGCAATTCTGAAATTTTTTGCTTTTTCCTGCTAATCCTAGCATGATAAAGAAGATTCAAAGATAGTGAGATGCCAGCTCTTTTCATTCAGTCAGTAGCTTCAAACATTTCTGGTATATGAATAACATGATGTTTTTCAATGGCAAAAATCAATGAATATTGTAAATGCACAAACAGTAATTTCTCCGCATTGCAAGGTGCAATTCTGAAATTTTTTGCTTTTTCCTGCTAATCCTAGCATGATAAAGAAGATTCAAAGAGAGTGAGATGCCAGCTCCTTTCATTCAGTCAGTAGCTTCAAACATTTCTGGACATTTTTCAATGGCAAAAATCAATGAATATTGTAAATGCACAAACAGTAATATCTCCACATTGCAAGGTGCAATTCTGAAATTTTTTGCTTTTTCCTGCTCCTCTTAGCATGATAAAGAAGATTCAAAGAGAGTGAGATGCCAGCTCTTTTCATTCAGTCAGTAGCTTCAAACATTTCTGGTATATGAATAACATGATGTTTTTCAATGGCAAAAATCAATGAATATTGTAAATGCACAAACAGTAATTTCTCCGCATTGCAAGGTGCAATTCTGAAATTTTTTGCTTTTTCCTGCTAATCCTAGCATGATAAAGAAGATTCAAAGAGAGTGAGATGCCAGCTCCTTTCATTCAGTCTGTAGCTTCAAACATTTCTGGACGTTTTTCAATGGCAAAAATCAATGAATATTGTAAATGCACAAACAGTAATATCTCCACATTGCAAGGTGCAATTCTGAAATTTTTTGCTTTTTCCTGCTAATCCTAGCATGATAAAGAAGATTCAAAGAGAGTGAGATGCCAGCTCCTTTCATTCAGTCAGTAGCTTCAAACATTTCTGGACGTTTTTCAATGGCAAAAATCAATGAATATTGTAAATGCACAAACAGTAATATCTCCACATTGCAAGGTGCAATTCTGAAATTTTTTGCTTTTTCCTGCTAATCCTAGCATGATAAAGAAGATTCAAAGGGAGTGAGATGCCAGCTCCTTTCATTCAGTCAGTAGCTTCAAACATTTCTGGACGTTTTTCAATGGCAAAAATCAATGAATATTGTAAATGCACAAACAGTAATATCTCCGCATTGCAAGGTGCAATTCTGAAATTTTTTGCTTTTTCCTGCTAATCCTAGCATGATAAAGAAGATTCAAAGAGAGTGAGATGCCAGCTCCTTTCATTCAGTCAGTAGCTTCAAACATTTCTGGACGTTTTTCAATGGCAAAAATCAATGAATATTGTAAATGCACAAACAGTAATATCTCCACATTGCAAGGTGCAATTCTGAATTTTTTTGCTTTTTCCTGCTAATCCTAGCATGATAAAGAAGATTCAAAGATAGTGAGATGCCAGCTCTTTTCATTCAGTCAGTAGCTTCAAATATTTCTGGTATATGAATAACATGATGTTTTTCAATGGCAAAAATCAATGAATATTGTAAATGCACAAACAGTAATATCTCCACATTGAAAGGTGGAATTCTGAAATTTTTTGCTTTTTCCTGCTAATCCTAGCATGATAAAGAAGATTCAAAGATAGTGAGATGCCAGCTCTTTTCATTCAGTCAGTAGCTTCAAATATTTCTGGTATATGAATAACATGATGTTTTTCAATGGCAAAAATCAATGAATATTGTAAATGCACAAACAGTAATATCTCCACATTGCAAGGTGCAATTCTGAAATTTTTTGCTTTTTCCTGCTAATCCTAGCATGATAAAGAAGATTCAAAGAGAGTGAGATGCCAGCTCCTTTCATTCAGTCAGTAGCTTCAAACATTTCTGGACGTTTTTCAATGGCAAAAATCAATGAATATTGTAAATGCACAAACAGTAATATCTCCACATTGCAAGGTGCAATTCTGAAATTTTTTGCTTTTTCCTGCTAATCCTAGCATGATAAAGAAGATTCAAAGATAGTGAGATGCCAGCTCTTTTCATTCAGTCAGTAGCTTCAAACATTTCTGGTATATGAATAACATGATGTTTTTCAATGGCAAAAATCAATGAATATTGTAAATGCACAAACAGTAATTTCTCCGCATTGCAAGGTGCAATTCTGAAATTTTTTGCTTTTTCCTGCTAATCCTAGCATGATAAAGAAGATTCAAAGAGAGTGAGATGCCAGCTCCTTTCATTCAGTCAGTAGCTTCAAACATTTCTGGACATTTTTCAATGGTAAAAATCAATGAATATTGTAAATGCACAAACAGTAATATCTCCACATTGCAAGGTGCAATTCTGAAATTTTTTGCTTTTTCCTGCTCCTCTTAGCATGATAAAGAAGATTCAAAGAGAGTGAGATGCCAGCTCTTTTCATTCAGTCAGTAGCTTCAAACATTTCTGGTATATGAATAACATGATGTTTTTCAATGGCAAAAATCAATGAATATTGTAAATGCACAAACAGTAATTTCTCCGCATTGCAAGGTGCAATTCTGAAATTTTTTGCTTTTACCTGCTAATCCTAGCATGATAAAGAACATTCAAAGAGAGTGAGATGCCAGCTCCTTTCATTCAGTCTGTAGCTTCAAACATTTCTGGACGTTTTTCAATGGCAAAAATCAATGAATATTGTAAATGCACAAACAGTAATATCTCCACATTGCAAGGTGCAATTCTGAAATTTTTTGCTTTTTCCTGCTAATCCTAGCATGATAAAGAAGATTCAAAGAGAGTGAGATGCCAGCTCCTTTCATTCAGTCAGTAGCTTCAAACATTTCTGGACGTTTTTCAATGGCAAAAATCAATGAATATTGTAAATGCACAAACAGTAATATCTCCACATTGCAAGGTGCAATTCTGAAATTTTTTGCTTTTTCCTGCTAATCCTAGCATGATAAAGAAGATTCAAATGGAGTGAGATGCCAGCTCCTTTCATTCAGTCAGTAGCTTCAAACATTTCTGGACGTTTTTCAATGGCAAAAATCAATGAATATTGTAAATGCACAAACAGTAATATCTCCGCATTGCAAGGTGCAATTCTGAAATTTTTTGCTTTTTCCTGCTAATCCTAGCATGATAAAGAAGATTCAAAGAGAGTGAGATGCCAGCTCCTTTCATTCAGTCAGTAGCTACAAACATTTCTGGACGTTTTTCAATTGCAAAAATCAATGAATATTGTAAATGCACAAACAGTAATATATCCACATTGCAAGGTGCAATTCTGAAAATTTTTGCTTTTTCCTGCTAATCCTAGCATGATAAAGAAGATTCAAAGATAGTGAGATGCCAGCTCTTTTCATTCAGTCAGTAGCTTCAAATATTTCTGGTATATGAATAACATGATGTTTTTCAATGGCAAAAATCAATGAATATTGTAAATGCACAAACAGTAATATCTCCACATTGCAAGGTGCAATTCTGAAATTTTTTGCTTTTTCCTGCTCCTCTTAGCATGATAAAGAAGATTCAAAGAGAGTGAGATGCCAGCTCTTTTCATTCAGTCAGTAGCTTCAAACATTTCTGGTATATGAATAACATGATGTTTTTCAATGGCAAAAATCTATGAATATTGTAAATGCACAATCAGTAATTTCTCCGCATTGCAAGGTGCAATACTGAAATTTTTTGCTTTTTCCTGCTAATCCTAGCATGATAAAGAAGATTCAAAGAGAGTGAGATGCCAGCTCCTTTCATTCAGTCAGTAGCTTCAAACATTTCTGGACGTTTTTCAATGGCAAAAATCAATGAATATTGTAAATGCACAAACAGTAATATCTCCACATTGCAAGGTGCAATTCTGAAATTTTTTGCTTTTTCCTGCTAATCCTAGCATGATAAAGAAGATTCAAAGAGAGTGAGATGCCAGCTCCTTTCATTCAGTCTGTAGCTTCAAACATTTCTGGACGTTTTTCAATGGCAAAAATCAATGAATATTGTAAATGCACAAACAGTAATATCTCCACATTGCAAGGTGCAATTCTGAAATTTTTTGCTTTTTCCTGCTAATCCTAGCATGATAAAGAAGATTCAAAGAGAGTGAGATGCCACCTCCTTTCATTCAGTCAGTAGCTTCAAACATTTCTGGACGTTTTTCAATTTCAAAAATCAATGAATATTGTAAATGCACAAACAGTAATATCTCCACATTGCAAGGTGCAATTCTGAAATTTTTTGCTTTTTCCTGCTAATCCTAGCATGATAAAGAAGATTCAAAGAGAGTGAGATGCCAGCTCCTTTCATTCAGTCAATAGCTTCAAACATTTCTGGACGTTTTTCAATGGCAAAAATCAATGAATATTGTAAATGCACAAACAGTAATATCTCCACATTGCAAGGTGCAATTCTGAAATTTTTTGCTTTTTCCTGCTAATCCTAGCATGATAAAGAAGATTGAAAGATAGTGAGATGCCAGCTCTTTTCATTCAGTCAGTAGCTTCAAACATTTCTGGTATATGAATAACATGATGTTTTTCAATGGCAAAAATCAATGAATATTGTAAATGCACAAACAGTAATTTCTCCGCATTGCAAGGTGCAATTCTGAAATTTTTTGCTTTTTCCTGCTAATCCTAGCATGATAAAGAAGATTCAAAGAGAGTGAGATGCCAGCTCCTTTCATTCAGTCAGTAGCTTCAAACATTTCTGGACGTTTTTCAATGGCAAAAATCAATGAATATTGTAAATGCACAAACAGTAATATCTCCACATTGCAAGGTGCAATTCTGAAATTTTTTGCTTTTTCCTGCTCCTCTTAGCATGATAAAGAAGATTCAAAGAGAGTGAGATGCCAGCTCTTTTCATTCAGTCAGTAGCTTCAAACATTTCTGGTATATGAATAACATGATGTTTTTCAATGGCAAAAATCAATGAATATTGTAAATGCACAAACAGTAATTTCTCCGCATTGCAAGGTGCAATTCTGAAATTTTTTGCTTTTTCCTGCTAATCCTAGCATGATAAAGAAGATTCAAAGAGAGTGAGATGTCAGCTCCTTTCATTCAGTCTGTAGCTTCAAACATTTCTGGACGTTTTTCAATGGCAAAAATCAATGAATATTGTAAATGCACAAACAGTAATATCTCCACATTGCAAGGTGCAATTCTGAAATTTTTTGCTTTTTCCTGCTAATCCTAGCATGATAAAGAAGATTCAAAGATAGTGAGATGCCAGCTCTTTTCATTCAGTCAGTAGCTTCAAACATTTCTGGTATATGAATAACATGATGTTTTTCAATGGCAAAAATCAATGAATATTGTAAATGCACAAACAGTAATTTCTCCGCATTGCAAGGTGCAATTCTGAAATTTTTTGCTTTTTCCTGCTAATCCTAGCATGATAAAGAAGATTCAAAGATAGTGAGATGCCAGCTCTTTTCATTCAGTCAGTAGCTTCAAACATTTCTGGTATATGAATAACATGATGTTTTTCAATGGCAAAAATCAATGAATATTGTAAATGCACAAACAGTAATTTCTCCGCATTGCAAGGTGCAATTCTGAAATTTTTTGCTTTTTCCTGCTAATCCTAGCATGATAAAGAAGATTCAAAGATAGTGAGATGCCAGCTCTTTTCATTCAGTCAGTAGCTTCAAACATTTCTGGTATATGAATAACATGATGTTTTTCAATGGCAAAAATCAATGAATATTGTAAATGCACAAACAGTAATTTCTCCGCATTGCAAGGTGCAATTCTGAAATTTTTTGCTTTTTCCTGCTAATCCTAGCATGATAAAGAAGATTCAAAGAGAGTGAGATGCCAGCTCCTTTCATTCAGTCAGTAGCTTCAAACATTTCTGGACATTTTTCAATGGTAAAAATCAATGAATATTGTAAATGCACAAACAGTAATATCTCCACATTGCAAGGTGCAATTCTGAAATTTTTTGCTTTTTCCTGCTCCTCTTAGCATGATAAAGAAGATTCAAAGAGAGTGAGATGCCAGCTCTTTTCATTCAGTCAGTAGCTTCAAACATTTCTGGTATATGAATAACATGATGTTTTTCAATGGCAAAAATCAATGAATATTGTAAATGCACAAACAGTAATTTCTCCGCATTGCAAGGTGCAATTCTGAAATTTTTTGCTTTTACCTGCTAATCCTAGCATGATAAAGAACATTCAAAGAGAGTGAGATGCCAGCTCCTTTCATTCAGTCTGTAGCTTCAAACATTTCTGGACGTTTTTCAATGGCAAAAATCAATGAATATTGTAAATGCACAAACAGTAATATCTCCACATTGCAAGGTGCAATTCTGAAATTTTTTGCTTTTTCCTGCTAATCCTAGCATGATAAAGAAGATTCAAAGAGAGTGAGATGCCAGCTCCTTTCATTCAGTCAGTAGCTTCAAACATTTCTGGACGTTTTTCAATGGCAAAAATCAATGAATATTGTAAATGCACAAACAGTAATATCTCCACATTGCAAGGTGCAATTCTGAAATTTTTTGCTTTTTCCTGCTAATCCTAGCATGATAAAGAAGATTCAAATGGAGTGAGATGCCAGCTCCTTTCATTCAGTCAGTAGCTTCAAACATTTCTGGACGTTTTTCAATGGCAAAAATCAATGAATATTGTAAATGCACAAACAGTAATATCTCCGCATTGCAAGGTGCAATTCTGAAATTTTTTGCTTTTTCCTGCTAATCCTAGCATGATAAAGAAGATTCAAAGAGAGTGAGATGCCAGCTCCTTTCATTCAGTCAGTAGCTACAAACATTTCTGGACGTTTTTCAATGGCAAAAATCAATGAATATTGTAAATGCACAAACAGTAATATATCCACATTGCAAGGTGCAATTCTGAAAATTTTTGCTTTTTCCTGCTAATCCTAGCATGATAAAGAAGATTCAAAGATAGTGAGATGCCAGCTCTTTTCATTCAGTCAGTAGCTTCAAATATTTCTGGTATATGAATAACATGATGTTTTTCAATGGCAAAAATCAATGAATATTGTAAATGCACAAACAGTAATATCTCCACATTGCAAGGTGCAATTCTGAAATTTTTTGCTTTTTCCTGCTCCTCTTAGCATGATAAAGAAGATTCAAAGAGAGTGAGATGCCAGCTCTTTTCATTCAGTCAGTAGCTTCAAACATTTCTGGTATATGAATAACATGATGTTTTTCAATGGCAAAAATCTATGAATATTGTAAATGCACAATCAGTAATTTCTCCGCATTGCAAGGTGCAATACTGAAATTTTTTGCTTTTTCCTGCTAATCCTAGCATGATAAAGAAGATTCAAAGAGAGTGAGATGCCAGCTCCTTTCATTCAGTCAGTAGCTTCAAACATTTCTGGACGTTTTTCAATGGCAAAAATCAATGAATATTGTAAATGCACAAACAGTAATATCTCCACATTGCAAGGTGCAATTCTGAAATTTTTTGCTTTTTCCTGCTAATCCTAGCATGATAAAGAAGATTCAAAGAGAGTGAGATGCCAGCTCCTTTCATTCAGTCTGTAGCTTCAAACATTTCTGGACGTTTTTCAATGGCAAAAATCAATGAATATTGTAAATGCACAAACAGTAATATCTCCACATTGCAAGGTGCAATTCTGAAATTTTTTGCTTTTTCCTGCTAATCCTAGCATGATAAAGAAGATTCAAAGAGAGTGAGATGCCACCTCCTTTCATTCAGTCAGTAGCTTCAAACATTTCTGGACGTTTTTCAATTTCAAAAATCAATGAATATTGTAAATGCACAAACAGTAATATCTCCACATTGCAAGGTGCAATTCTGAAATTTTTTGCTTTTTCCTGCTAATCCTAGCATGATAAAGAAGATTCAAAGAGAGTGAGATGCCAGCTCCTTTCATTCAGTCAATAGCTTCAAACATTTCTGGACGTTTTTCAATGGCAAAAATCAATGAATATTGTAAATGCACAAACAGTAATATCTCCACATTGCAAGGTGCAATTCTGAAATTTTTTGCTTTTTCCTGCTAATCCTAGCATGATAAAGAAGATTGAAAGATAGTGAGATGCCAGCTCTTTTCATTCAGTCAGTAGCTTCAAACATTTCTGGTATATGAATAACATGATGTTTTTCAATGGCAAAAATCAATGAATATTGTAAATGCACAAACAGTAATTTCTCCGCATTGCAAGGTGCAATTCTGAAATTTTTTGCTTTTTCCTGCTAATCCTAGCATGATAAAGAAGATTCAAAGAGAGTGAGATGCCAGCTCCTTTCATTCAGTCAGTAGCTTCAAACATTTCTGGACGTTTTTCAATGGCAAAAATCAATGAATATTGTAAATGCACAAACAGTAATATCTCCACATTGCAAGGTGCAATTCTGAAATTTTTTGCTTTTTCCTGCTCCTCTTAGCATGATAAAGAAGATTCAAAGAGAGTGAGATGCCAGCTCTTTTCATTCAGTCAGTAGCTTCAAACATTTCTGGTATATGAATAACATGATGTTTTTCAATGGCAAAAATCAATGAATATTGTAAATGCACAAACAGTAATTTCTCCGCATTGCAAGGTGCAATTCTGAAATTTTTTGCTTTTTCCTGCTAATCCTAGCATGATAAAGAAGATTCAAAGAGAGTGAGATGTCAGCTCCTTTCATTCAGTCTGTAGCTTCAAACATTTCTGGACGTTTTTCAATGGCAAAAATCAATGAATATTGTAAATGCACAAACAGTAATATCTCCACATTGCAAGGTGCAATTCTGAAATTTTTTGCTTTTTCCTGCTAATCCTAGCATGATAAAGAAGATTCAAAGAGAGAGAGATGCCAGCTCCTTTCATTCAGTCAGTAGCTTCAAACATTTCTGGACGTTTTTCAATGGCAAAAATCAATGAATATTGTAAATGCACAAACAGTAATATCTCCACATTGCAAGGTGCAATTCTGAAATTTTTTGCTTTTTCCTGCTAATCCTAGCATGATAAAGAAGATTCAAAGGGAGTGAGATGCCAGCTCCTTTCATTCAGTCAGTAGCTTCAAACATTTCTGGACGTTTTTCAATGGCAAAAATCAATGAATATTGTAAATGCACAAACAGTAATATCTCCGCATTGCAAGGTGCAATTCTGAAATTTTTTGCTTTTTCCTGCTAATCCTAGCATGATAAAGAAGATTCAAAGAGAGTGAGATGCCAGCTCCTTTCATTCAGTCAGTAGCTTCAAACATTTCTGGACGTTTTTCAATGGCAAAAATCAATGAATATTGTAAATGCACAAACAGTAATATCTCCACATTGCAAGGTGCAATTCTGAAATTTTTTGCTTTTTCCTGCTAATCCTAGAATGATAAAGAAGATTCAAAGAGAGTGAGATGCCAGCTCCTTTCATTCAGTCAGTAGCTTCAAACATTTCTGGACGTTTTTCAATGGCAAAAATCAATGAATATTGTAAATGCACAAACAGTAATATCTCCACATTGCAAGGTGCAATTCTGAAATTTTTTGCTTTTTCCTGCTAATCCTAGCATGATAAAGAAGATTCAAAGATAGTGAGATGCCAGCTCTTTTCATTCAGTCAGTAGCTTCAAATATTTCTGGTATATGAATAACATGATGTTTTTCAATGACAAAAATCAATGAATATTGTAAATGCACAAACAGTAATTTCTCCACATTGCAAGGTGCAATTCTGAAATTTTTTGCTTTTTCCTGCTAATCATAGCATGATAAAGAAGATTCAAAGAGAGTGAGATGCCAGCTCCTTTCATTCAGTCAGTAGCTTCAAACATTTCTGGACGTTTTTCAATGGCAAAAATCAATGAATATTGTAAATGCACAAACAGTAATATCTCCACATTGCAAGGTGCAATTCTGAAATTTTTTGCTTTTTCCTGCTCCTCTTAGCATGATAAAGAAGATTCAAAGAGAGTGAGATGCCAGCTCTTTTCATTCAGTCAGTAGCTTCAAACATTTCTGGTATATGAATAACATGATGTTTTTCAATGGCAAAAATCAATGAATGTTGTAAATGCACAAACAGTAATTTCTCCGCATTGCAAGGTGCAATTCTGAAATTTTTTGCTTTTTCCTGCTAATCCTAGCATGATAAAGAAGATTCAAAGAGAGTGAGATGCCAGCTCCTCTCATTCAGTCAGTAGCTTCAAACATTTCTGGACGTTTTTCAATGGCAAAAATCAATGAATATTGTAAATGCACAAACAGTAATATCTCCACATTGCAAGGTGCAATTCTGAAATTTTTTGCTTTTTCCTGCTAATCCTAGCATGATAAAGAAGATTCAAAGAGAGTGAGATGCCAGCTCCTTTCATTCAGTCAGTAGCTTCAAACATTTCTGGACGTTTTTCAATGGCAAAAATCAATGAATATTGTAAATGCACAAACAGTAATATCTCCACATTGCAAGGTGCAATTCTGAAATTTTTTGCTTTTTCCTGCTAATCCTAGCATGATAAAGTAGATTCAAAGAGAGTGAGATGCCAGCTCCTTTCATTCAGTCAGTAGCTTCAAACATTTCTGGACGTTTTTCAATGGCAAAAATCAATGAATATTGTAAATGCACAAACAGTAATATCTCCACATTGCAAGGTGCAATTCTGAAATTTTTTGCTTTTTCCTGCTAATCCTAGCATGATAAAGAAGATTCAAAGAGAGTGAGATGCCAGCTCCTTTCATTCAGTCAGTAGCTTCAAACATTTCTGAACGTTTTTCAATGGCAAAAATCAATGAATATTGTAAATGCACAAACAGTAATATCTCCGCATTGCAAGGTGCAATTCTGAAATTTTTTGCTTTTTCCTGCTAATCCTAGCCTGATAAAGAAGATTCAAAGAGAGTGAGATGCCAGCTTCTTTCATTCAGTCAGTAGCTTCAAACATTTCTGGACGTTTTTCAATGGCAAAAATCAATGAATATTGTAAATGCACAAACAGTAATATCTCCACATTGCAAGGTGCAATTCTGAAATTTTTTGCTTTTTCCTGCTAATCCTAGCATGATAAAGAATATTCAAAGAGAGTGAGATGCCAGCTCCTTTCATTCAGTCAGTAGCTTCAAACATTTCTGGACGTTTTTCAATGGCAAAAATCAATGAATATTGTAAATGCACAAACAGTAATATCTCCACATTGCAAGGTGCAATTCTGAAATTTTTTGCTTTTTCCTGCTAATCCTAGCATGATAAAGAAGATTCAAAGATAGTGAGATGCCAGCTCTTTTCATTCAGTCAGTAGCTTCAAACATTTCTGGTATATGAATAACATGATGTTTTTCAATGGCAAAAATCAATGAATATTGTAAATGCACAAACAGTAACTTCTCCGATTTGCAAGGAGCAATTCTGAAATTTCTTGCTTTTTCCTGCTAATCCTAGCATGATAAAGAAGATTCAAAGAGAGTCAGATGCCAGCTCCTTTCATTCAGTCAGTAGCTTCAAACATTTCTGGACGTTTTTCAATGGCAAAAATCAATGAATATTGTAAATGCACAAACAGTAATATCTCCACATTGCAAGGTGCAATTCTGAAATTTTTTGCTTTTTCCTGCTCCTCTTAGCATGATAAAGAAGATTCAAAGAGAGTGAGATGCCAGCTCTTTTCATTCAGTCAGTAGCTTCAAACATTTCTGGTATATGAATAACATGATGTTTTTCAATGGCAAAAATCAATGAATATTGTAAATGCACAAACAGTAATTTCTCCACATTGCAAGGTGCAATTCTGAAATTTTTTGCTTTTTCCTGCTAATCCTAGCATGATAAAGAAGATTCAAAGAGAGTGAGATGCCAGCTCCTTTCATTCAGTCAGTAGCTTCAAACATTTCTGGACGTTTTTCAATGGCAAAAATCAATGAATATTGTAAATGCACAAACAGTAATATCTCCACATTGCAAGGTGCAATTCTGAAATTTTTTGCTTTTTCCTGCTAATCCTAGCATGATAAAGAAGATTCAAAGAGAGTGAGATGCCAGCTCCTTTCATTCAGTCAGTAGCTTCAAACATTTCTGGACGTTTTTCAATTACAAAAATCAATGAATATTGTAAATGCACAAACAGTAATATCTCCACATTGCAAGGTGCAATTATGAAATTTTTTGCTTTTTCCTGCTAATCCTAGCATGATAAAGAAGATTCAAAGAGAGTGAGATGCCAGCTCCTTTCATTCAGTCAGTAGCTTCAAACATTTCTGGACGTTTTTCAATGGCAAAAGTCAATGAATTTGTAAATGCACAAACAGTAATATCTCCACATTGCAAGGTGCAATTCTGAAATTTTTTGCTTTTTCCTGCTAATCCTAGCATGATAAAGAAGATTCATAGAGAGTGAGATGCCAGCTCCTTTCATTCAGTCAGTAGCTTCAAACATTTCTGGACGTTTTTCAATGGCAAAAATCAATGAATATTGTAAATGCACAAACAGTAATATCTCCACATTGCAAGGTGCAATTCTGAAATTTTTTGCTTTTTCCTGCTAATCCTAGCATGATAAAGAAGATTCAAAGATAGTGAGATGCCAGCTCTTTTCATTCAGTCAGTAGCTTCAAACATTTCTGGTATATGAATAACATGATGTTTTTCAATGGCAAAAATCAATGAATATTGTAAATGCACAAACAGTAATTTCTCCGCATTGCAAGGTGCAATTCTGAAATTTTTTGCTTTTTCCTGCTAATCCTAGCATGATAAAGAAGATTCAAAGAGAGTGAGATGCCAGCTCCTTTCATTCAGTCAGTAGCTTCAAACATTTCTGGACGTTTTTCAATGGCAAAAATCAATGAATATTGTAAATGCACAAACAGTAATATCTCCACATTGCAAGGTGCAATTCTGAAATTTTTTGCTTTTTCCTGCTCCTCTTAGCATGATAAAGAAGATTCAAAGAGAGTGAGATGCCAGCTCTTTTCATTCAGTCAGTAGCTTCAAACATTTCTGGTATATGAATAACATGATGTTTTTCAATGGCAAAAATCAATGAATATTGTAAATGCACAATCAGTAATTTCTCCGCATTGCAAGGTGCAATACTGAAATTTTTTGCTTTTTCCTGCTAATCCTAGCATGATAAAGAAGATTCAAAGAGAGTGAGATGCCAGCTCCTTTCATTCAGTCAGTAGCTTCAAACATTTCTGGACATTTTTCAATGGCAAAAATCAATGAATATTGTAAATGCACAAACAGTAATATCTCCACATTGCAAGGTGCAATTCTGAAATTTTTTGCTTTTTCCTGCTAATCCTAGCATGATAAAGAAGATTCAAAGAGAGTGAGATGCCAGCTCCTTTCATTCAGTCTGTAGCTTCAAACATTTCTGGACGTTTTTCAATGGCAAAAATCAATGAATATTGTAAATGCACAAACAGTAATATCTCCACATTGCAAGGTGCAATTCTGAAATTTTTTGCTTTTTCCTGATAATCCTAGCATGATAAAGAAGATTCAAAGAGAGTGAGATGCCACCTCCTTTCATTCAGTCAGTAGCTTCAAACATTTCTGGACGTTTTTCAATTTCAAAAATCAATGAATATTGTAAATGCACAAACAGTAATATCTCCACATTGCAAGGTGCAATTCTGAAATTTTTTGCTTTTTCCTGATAATCCTAGCATGATAAAGAAGATTCAAAGAGAGTGAGATGCCAGCTCCTTTCATTCAGTCAATAGCTTCAAACATTTCTGGACGTTTTTCAATGGCAAAAATCAATGAATATTGTAAATGCACAAACAGTAATATCTCCACATTGCAAGGTGCAATTCTGAAATTTTTTGCTTTTTCCTGCTAATCCTAGCATGATAAAGAAGATTGAAAGATAGTGAGATGCCAGCTCTTTTCATTCAGTCAGTAGCTTCAAACATTTCTGGTATATGAATAACATGATGTTTTTCAATGGCAAAAATCAATGAATATTGTAAATGCACAAACAGTAATTTCTCCGCATTGCAAGGTGCAATTCTGAAATTTTTTGCTTTTTCCTGCTAATCCTAGCATGATAAAGAAGATTCAAAGAGAGTGAGATGCCAGCTCCTTTCATTCAGTCAGTAGCTTCAAACATTTCTGGACGTTTTTCAATGGCAAAAATCAATGAATATTGTAAATGCACAAACAGTAATATCTCCACATTGCAAGGTGCAATTCTGAAATTTTTTGCTTTTTCCTGCTCCTCTTAGCATGATAAAGAAGATTCAAAGAGAGTGAGATGCCAGCTCTTTTCATTCAGTCAGTAGCTTCAAACATTTCTGGTATATGAATAACATGATGTTTTTCAATGGCAAAAATCAATGAATATTGTAAATGCACAAACAGTAATTTCTCCGCATTGCAAGGTGCAATTCTGAAATTTTTTGCTTTTTCCTGCTAATCCTAGCATGATAAAGAAGATTCAAAGAGAGTGAGATGTCAGCTCCTTTCATTCAGTCTGTAGCTTCAAACATTTCTGGACGTTTTTCAATGGCAAAAATCAATGAATATTGTAAATGCACAAACAGTAATATCTCCACATTGCAAGGTGCAATTCTGAAATTTTTTGCTTTTTCCTGCTAATCCTAGCATGATAAAGAAGATTCAAAGAGAGAGAGATGCCAGCTCCTTTCATTCAGTCAGTAGCTTCAAACATTTCTGGACGTTTTTCAATGGCAAAAATCAATGAATATTGTAAATGCACAAACAGTAATATCTCCACATTGCAAGGTGCAATTCTGAAATTTTTTGCTTTTTCCTGCTAATCCTAGCATGATAAAGAAGATTCAAAGGGAGTGAGATGCCAGCTCCTTTCATTCAGTCAGTAGCTTCAAACATTTCTGGACGTTTTTCAATGGCAAAAATCAATGAATATTGTAAATGCACAAACAGTAATATCTCCGCATTGCAAGGTGCAATTCTGAAATTTTTTGCTTTTTCCTGCTAATCCTAGCATGATAAAGAAGATTCAAAGAGAGTGAGATGCCAGCTCCTTTCATTCAGTCAGTAGCTTCAAACATTTCTGGACGTTTTTCAATGGCAAAAATCAATGAATATTGTAAATGCACAAACAGTAATATCTCCACATTGCAAGGTGCAATTCTGAAATTTTTTGCTTTTTCCTGCTAATCCTAGCATGATAAAGAAGATTCAAAGATAGTGAGATGCCAGCTCTTTTCATTCAGTCAGTAGCTTCAAACATTTCTGGTATATGAATAACATGATGTTTTTCAATGGCAAAAATCAATGAATATTGTAAATGCACAAACAGTAATTTCTCCGCATTGCAAGGTGCAATTCTGAAATTTTTTGCTTTTTCCTGCTAATCCTAGCATGATAAAGAAGATTCAAAGAGAGTGAGATGCCAGCTCCTTTCATTCAGTCAGTAGCTTCAAACATTTCTGGACGTTTTTCAATGGCAAAAATCAATGAATATTGTAAATGCACAAACAGTAATATCTCCACATTGCAAGGTGCAATTCTGAAATTTTTTGCTTTTTCCTGCTCCTCTTAGCATGATAAAGAAGATTCAAAGAGAGTGAGATGCCAGCTCTTTTCATTCAGTCAGTAGCTTCAAACATTTCTGGTATATGAATAACATGATGTTTTTCAATGGCAAAAATCAATGAATATTGTAAATGCACAATCAGTAATTTCTCCGCATTGCAAGGTGCAATACTGAAATTTTTTGCTTTTTCCTGCTAATCCTAGCATGATAAAGAAGATTCAAAGAGAGTGAGATGCCAGCTCCTTTCATTCAGTCAGTAGCTTCAAACATTTCTGGACATTTTTCAATGGCAAAAATCAATGAATATTGTAAATGCACAAACAGTAATATCTCCACATTGCAAGGTGCAATTCTGAAATTTTTTGCTTTTTCCTGCTAATCCTAGCATGATAAAGAAGATTCAAAGAGAGTGAGATGCCAGCTCCTTTCATTCAGTCTGTAGCTTCAAACATTTCTGGACGTTTTTCAATGGCAAAAATCAATGAATATTGTAAATGCACAAACAGTAATATCTCCACATTGCAAGGTGCAATTCTGAAATTTTTTGCTTTTTCCTGATAATCCTAGCATGATAAAGAAGATTCAAAGAGAGTGAGATGCCACCTCCTTTCATTCAGTCAGTAGCTTCAAACATTTCTGGACGTTTTTCAATTTCAAAAATCAATGAATATTGTAAATGCACAAACAGTAATATCTCCACATTGCAAGGTGCAATTCTGAAATTTTTTGCTTTTTCCTGATAATCCTAGCATGATAAAGAAGATTCAAAGAGAGTGAGATGCCAGCTCCTTTCATTCAGTCAATAGCTTCAAACATTTCTGGACGTTTTTCAATGGCAAAAATCAATGAATATTGTAAATGCACAAACAGTAATATCTCCACATTGCAAGGTGCAATTCTGAAATTTTTTGCTTTTTCCTGCTAATCCTAGCATGATAAAGAAGATTGAAAGATAGTGAGATGCCAGCTCTTTTCATTCAGTCAGTAGCTTCAAACATTTCTGGTATATGAATAACATGATGTTTTTCAATGGCAAAAATCAATGAATATTGTAAATGCACAAACAGTAATTTCTCCGCATTGCAAGGTGCAATTCTGAAATTTTTTGCTTTTTCCTGCTAATCCTAGCATGATAAAGAAGATTCAAAGAGAGTGAGATGCCAGCTCCTTTCATTCAGTCAGTAGCTTCAAACATTTCTGGACGTTTTTCAATGGCAAAAATCAATGAATATTGTAAATGCACAAACAGTAATATCTCCACATTGCAAGGTGCAATTCTGAAATTTTTTGCTTTTTCCTGCTCCTCTTAGCATGATAAAGAAGATTCAAAGAGAGTGAGATGCCAGCTCTTTTCATTCAGTCAGTAGCTTCAAACATTTCTGGTATATGAATAACATGATGTTTTTCAATGGCAAAAATCAATGAATATTGTAAATGCACAAACAGTAATTTCTCCGCATTGCAAGGTGCAATTCTGAAATTTTTTGCTTTTTCCTGCTAATCCTAGCATGATAAAGAAGATTCAAAGAGAGTGAGATGTCAGCTCCTTTCATTCAGTCTGTAGCTTCAAACATTTCTGGACGTTTTTCAATGGCAAAAATCAATGAATATTGTAAATGCACAAACAGTAATATCTCCACATTGCAAGGTGCAATTCTGAAATTTTTTGCTTTTTCCTGCTAATCCTAGCATGATAAAGAAGATTCAAAGAGAGAGAGATGCCAGCTCCTTTCATTCAGTCAGTAGCTTCAAACATTTCTGGACGTTTTTCAATGGCAAAAATCAATGAATATTGTAAATGCACAAACAGTAATATCTCCACATTGCAAGGTGCAATTCTGAAATTTTTTGCTTTTTCCTGCTAATCCTAGCATGATAAAGAAGATTCAAAGGGAGTGAGATGCCAGCTCCTTTCATTCAGTCAGTAGCTTCAAACATTTCTGGACGTTTTTCAATGGCAAAAATCAATGAATATTGTAAATGCACAAACAGTAATATCTCCGCATTGCAAGGTGCAATTCTGAAATTTTTTGCTTTTTCCTGCTAATCCTAGCGTGATAAAGAAGATTCAAAGAGAGTGAGATGCCAGCTCCTTTCATTCAGTCAGTAGCTTCAAACATTTCTGGACGTTTTTCAATGGCAAAAATCAATGAATATTGTAAATGCACAAACAGTAATATCTCCACATTGCAAGGTGCAATTCTGAAATTTTTTGCTTTTTCCTGCTAATCCTAGAATGATAAAGAAGATTCAAAGAGAGTGAGATGCCAGCTCCTTTCATTCAGTCAGTAGCTTCAAACATTTCTGGACGTTTTTCAATGGCAAAAATCAATGAATATTGTAAATGCACAAACAGTAATATCTCCACATTGCAAGGTGCAATTCTGAAATTTTTTGCTTTTTCCTGCTAATCCTAGCATGATAAAGAAGATTCAAAGATAGTGAGATGCCAGCTCTTTTCATTCAGTCAGTAGCTTCAAATATTTCTGGTATATGAATAACATGATGTTTTTCAATGACAAAAATCAATGAATATTGTAAATGCACAAACAGTAATTTCTCCACATTGCAAGGTGCAATTCTGAAATTTTTTGCTTTTTCCTGCTAATCCTAGCATGATAAAGAAGATTCAAAGAGAGTGAGATGCCAGCTCCTTTCATTCAGTCAGTAGCTTCAAACATTTCTGGACGTTTTTCAATGGCAAAAATCAATGAATATTGTAAATGCACAAACAGTAATATCTCCACATTGCAAGGTGCAATTCTGAAATTTTTTGCTTTTTCCTGCTCCTCTTAGCATGATAAAGAAGATTCAAAGAGAGTGAGATGCCAGCTCTTTTCATTCAGTCAGTAGCTTCAAACATTTCTGGTATATGAATAACATGATGTTTTTCAATGGCAAAAATCAATGAATGTTGTAAATGCACAAACAGTAATTTCTCCGCATTGCAAGGTGCAATTCTGAAATTTTTTGCTTTTTCCTGCTAATCCTAGCATGATAAAGAAGATTCAAAGAGAGTGAGATGCCAGCTCCTCTCATTCAGTCAGTAGCTTCAAACATTTCTGGACGTTTTTCAATGGCAAAAATCAATGAATATTGTAAATGCACAAACAGTAATATCTCCACATTGCAAGGTGCAATTCTGAAATTTTTTGCTTTTTCCTGCTAATCCTAGCATGATAAAGAAGATTCAAAGAGAGTGAGATGCCAGCTCCTTTCATTCAGTCAGTAGCTTCAAACATTTCTGGACGTTTTTCAATGGCAAAAATCAATGAATATTGTAAATGCACAAACAGTAATATCTCCACATTGCAAGGTGCAATTCTGAAATTTTTTGCTTTTTCCTGCTAATCCTAGCATGATAAAGTAGATTCAAAGAGAGTGAGATGCCAGCTCCTTTCATTCAGTCAGTAGCTTCAAACATTTCTGGACGTTTTTCAATGGCAAAAATCAATGAATATTGTAAATGCACAAACAGTAATATCTCCACATTGCAAGGTGCAATTCTGAAATTTTTTGCTTTTTCCTGCTAATCCTAGCATGATAAAGAAGATTCAAAGAGAGTGAGATGCCAGCTCCTTTCATTCAGTCAGTAGCTTCAAACATTTCTGAACGTTTTTCAATGGCAAAAATCAATGAATATTGTAAATGCACAAACAGTAATATCTCCGCATTGCAAGGTGCAATTCTGAAATTTTTTGCTTTTTCCTGCTAATCCTAGCCTGATAAAGAAGATTCAAAGAGAGTGAGATGCCAGCTTCTTTCATTCAGTCAGTAGCTTCAAACATTTCTGGACGTTTTTCAATGGCAAAAATCAATGAATATTGTAAATGCACAAACAGTAATATCTCCACATTGCAAGGTGCAATTCTGAAATTTTTTGCTTTTTCCTGCTAATCCTAGCATGATAAAGAAGATTCAAAGAGAGTGAGATGCCAGCTCCTTTCATTCAGTCAGTAGCTTCAAACATTTCTGGACGTTTTTCAATGGCAAAAATCAATGAATATTGTAAATGCACAAACAGTAATATCTCCACATTGCAAGGTGCAATTCTGAAATTTTTTGCTTTTTCCTGCTAATCCTAGCATGATAAAGAAGATTCAAAGATAGTGAGATGCCAGCTCTTTTCATTCAGTCAGTAGCTTCAAACATTTCTGGTATATGAATAACATGATGTTTTTCAATGGCAAAAATCAATGAATATTGTAAATGCACAAACAGTAACTTCTCCGATTTGCAAGGTGCAATTCTGAAATTTCTTGCTTTTTCCTGCTAATCCTAGCATGATAAAGAAGATTCAAAGAGATTCAGATGCCAGCTCCTTTCATTCAGTCAGTAGCTTCAAACATTTCTGGACGTTTTTCAATGGCAAAAATCAATGAATATTGTAAATGCACAAACAGTAATATCTCCACATTGCAAGGTGCAATTCTGAAATTTTTTGCTTTTTCCTGCTCCTCTTAGCATGATAAAGAAGATTCAAAGAGAGTGAGATGCCAGCTCTTTTCATTCAGTCAGTAGCTTCAAACATTTCTGGTATATGAATAACATGATGTTTTTCAATGGCAAAAATCAATGAATATTGTAAATGCACAAACAGTAATTTCTCCGCATTGCAAGGTGCAATTCTGAAATTTTTTGCTTTTTCCTGCTAATCCTAGCATGATAAAGAAGATTCAAAGAGAGTGAGATGCCAGCTCCTTTCATTCAGTCAGTAGCTTCAAACATTTCTGGACGTTTTTCAATGGCAAAAATCAATGAATATTGTAAATGCACAAACAGTAATATCTCCACATTGCAAGGTGCAATTCTGAAATTTTTTGCTTTTTCCTGCTAATCCTAGCATGATAAAGAAGATTCAAAGAGAGTGAGATGCCAGCTCCTTTCATTCAGTCAGTAGCTTCAAACATTTCTGGACGTTTTTCAATTACAAAAATCAATGAATATTGTAAATGCACAAACAGTAATATCTCCACATTGCAAGGTGCAATTCTGAAATTTTTTGCTTTTTCCTGCTAATCCTAGCATGATAAAGAAGATTCAAAGAGAGTGAGATGCCAGCTCCTTTCATTCAGTCAGTAGCTTCAAACATTTCTGGACGTTTTTCAATGGCAAAAATCAATGAATATTGTAAATGCACAAACAGTAATATCTCCACATTGCAAGGTGCAATTCTGAAATTTTTTGCTTTTTCCTGCTAATCCTAGCATGATAAAGAAGATTCAAAGATAGTGAGATGCCAGCTCTTTTCATTCAGTCAGTAGCTTCAAACATTTCTGGTATATGAATAACATGATGTTTTTCAATGGCAAAAATCAATGAATATTGTAAATGCACAAACAGTAACTTCTCCGATTTGCAAGGTGCAATTCTGAAATTTCTTGCTTTTTCCTGCTAATCCTAGCATGATAAAGAAGATTCAAAGAGAGTCAGATGCCAGCTCCTTTCATTCAGTCAGTAGCTTCAAACATTTCTGGACGTTTTTCAATGGCAAAAATCAATGAATATTGTAAATGCACAAACAGTAATATCTCCACATTGCAAGGTGCAATTCTGAAATTTTTTGCTTTTTCCTGCTCCTCTTAGCATGATAAAGAAGATTCAAAGAGAGTGAGATGCCAGCTCTTTTCATTCAGTCAGTAGCTTCAAACATTTCTGGTATATGAATAACATGATGTTTTTCAATGGCAAAAATCAATGAATATTGTAAATGCACAAACAGTAATTTCTCCGCATTGCAAGGTGCAATTCTGAAATTTTTTGCTTTTTCCTGCTAATCCTAGCATGATAAAGAAGATTCAAAGAGAGTGAGATGCCAGCTCCTTTCATTCAGTCAGTAGCTTCAAACATTTCTGGACGTTTTTCAATGGCAAAAATCAATGAATATTGTAAATGCACAAACAGTAATATCTCCACATTGCAAGGTGCAATTCTGAAATTTTTTGCTTTTTCCTGCTAATCCTAGCATGATAAAGAAGATTCAAAGAGAGTGAGATGCCAGCTCCTTTCATTCAGTCAGTAGCTTCAAACATTTCTGGACGTTTTTCAATTACAAAAATCAATGAATATTGTAAATGCACAAACAGTAATATCTCCACATTGCAAGGTGCAATTCTGAAATTTTTTGCTTTTTCCTGCTAATCCTAGCATGATAAAGAAGATTCAAAGAGAGTGAGATGCCAGCTCCTTTCATTCAGTCAGTAGCTTCAAACATTTCTGGACGTTTTTCAATGGCAAAAGTCAATGAATTTGTAAATGCACAAACAGTAATATCTCCACATTGCAAGGTGCAATTCTGAAATTTTTTGCTTTTTCCTGCTAATCCTAGCATGATAAAGAAGATTCATAGAGAGTGAGATGCCAGCTCCTTTCATTCAGTCAGTAGCTTCAAACATTTCTGGACGTTTTTCAATGGCAAAAATCAATGAATATTGTAAATGCACAAACAGTAATATCTCCACATTGCAAGGTGCAATTCTGAAATTTTTTGCTTTTTCCTGCTAATCCTAGCATGATAAAGAAGATTCAAAGATAGTGAGATGCCAGCTCTTTTCATTCAGTCAGTAGCTTCAAACATTTCTGGTATATGAATAACATGATGTTTTTCAATGGCAAAAATCAATGAATATTGTAAATGCACAAACAGTAATTTCTCCGCATTGCAAGGTGCAATTCTGAAATTTTTTGCTTTTTCCTGCTAATCCTAGCATGATAAAGAAGATTCAAAGAGAGTGAGATGCCAGCTCCTTTCATTCAGTCAGTAGCTTCAAACATTTCTGGACGTTTTTCAATGGCAAAAATCAATGAATATTGTAAATGCACAAACAGTAATATCTCCACATTGCAAGGTGCAATTCTGAAATTTTTTGCTTTTTCCTGCTCCTCTTAGCATGATAAAGAAGATTCAAAGAGAGTGAGATGCCAGCTCTTTTCATTCAGTCAGTAGCTTCAAACATTTCTGGTATATGAATAACATGATGTTTTTCAATGGCAAAAATCAATGAATATTGTAAATGCACAAACAGTAATTTCTCCGCATTGCAAGGTGCAATTCTGAAATTTTTTGCTTTTTCCTGCTAATCCTAGCATGATAAAGAAGATTCAAAGAGAGTGAGATGCCAGCTCCTTTCATTCAGTCAGTAGCTTCAAACATTTCTGGACGTTTTTCAATGGCAAAAATCAATGAATATTGTAAATGCACAAACAGTAATATCTCCACATTGCAAGGTGCAATTCTGAAATTTTTTGCTTTTTCCTGCTAATCCTAGCATGATAAAGAAGATTCAAAGAGAGTGAGATGCCAGCTCCTTTCATTCAGTCAGTAGCTTCAAACATTTCTGGACGTTTTTCAATGGCAAAAGTCAATGAATATTGTAAATGCACAAACAGTAATATCTCCACATTGCAAGGTGCAATTCTGAAATTTTTTGCTTTTTCCTGCTAATCCTAGCATGATAAAGAAGATTCAAAGAGAGTGAGATGCCAGCTCCTTTCATTCAGTCAGTAGCTTCAAACATTTCTGGACGTTTTTCAATGGCAAAAATCAATGAATATTGTAAATGCACAAACAGTAATATCTCCACATTGCAAGGTGCAATTCTGAATTTTTTTGCTTTTTCCTGCTAATCCTAGCATGATAAAGAAGATTCAAAGATAGTGAGATGCCAGCTCTTTTCATTCAGTCAGTAGCTTCAAACATTTCTGGTATATGAATAACTTGATGTTTTTCAATGGCAAAAATCAATGAATATTGTAAATGCACAAACAGTAATTTCTCCGCATTGCAAGGTGCAATTCTGAAATTTTTTGCTTTTTCCTGCTAATCCTAGCATGATAAAGAAGATTCAAAGAGAGTGAGATGCCAGCTCCTTTCATTCAGTCAGTAGCTTCAAACATTTCTGGACGTTTTTCAATGGCAAAAATCAATGAATATTGTAAATGCACAAACAGTAATATCTCCACATTGCAAGGTGCAATTCTGAAATTTTTTGCTTTTTCCTGCTCCTCTTAGCATGATAAAGAAGATTCAAAGAGAGTGAGATGCCAGCTCTTTTCATTCAGTCAGTAGCTTCAAACATTTCTGGTATATGAATAACATGATGTTTTTCAATGGCAAAAATCAATGAATATTGTAAATGCACAAACAGTAATTTCTCCGCATTGCAAGGTGCAATTCTGAAATTTTTTGCTTTTTCCTGCTAATCCTAGCATGATAAAGAAGATTCAAAGAGAGTGAGATGCCAGCTCCTTTCATTCAGTCAGTAGCTTCAAACATTTCTGGACGTTTTTCAATGGCAAAAATCAATGAATATTGTAAATGCAAAAACAGTAATATCTCCACATTGCAAGGTGCAATTCTGAAATTTTTTGCTTTTTCCTGCTAATCCTAGCATGATAAAGAAGATTCAAAGAGAGTGAGATGCCAGCTCCTTTCATTCAGTCAGCAGCTTCAAACATTTCTGGACGTTTTTCAATGGCAAAAATCAATGAATATTGTAAATGCACAAACAGTAATATCTCCACATTGCAAGGTGCAATTCTGAAATTTTTTGCTTTTTCCTGCTAATCCTAGCATGATAAAGAAGATTCAAAGAGGGTGAGATGCCAGCTCCTTTCATTCAGTCAGTAGCTTCAAACATTTCTGGACGTTTTTCAATGGCAAAAATCAATGAATATTGTAAATGCACAAACAGTAATATCTCCACATTGCAAGGTGCAATTCTGAAATTTTTTGCTTTTTACTGCTAATCCTAGCATGATAAAGAAGATTCAAAGAGAGTGAGATGCCAGCTCCTTTCATTCAGTCAGTAGCTTCAAACATTTCTGAACGTTTTTCAATGGCAAAAATCAATGAATATTGTAAATGCACAAACAGTAATATTTCCGCATTGCAAGGTGCAATTCTGAAATTTTTTGCTTTTTCCTGCTCCTCTTATCATGATAAAGAAGATTCAAAGAGAGTGAGATGCCAGCTCTTTTCAGTCAGTCAGTAGCTTCAAACATTTCTGGTATATGAATAACATGATGTTTTTCAATGGCAAAAATCAATGAATATTGTAAATGCACAAACAGTAATTTCTCCGCATTGCAAGGTGCAATTCTGAAATTTTTTGCTTTTTCCTGCTAAACCTAGCATGATAAAGAAGATTCAAAGAGAGTGAGATGCCAGCTCCTTTCATTCAGTCAGTAGATTCAAACATTTCTGGACGTTTTTCAATGGCAAAAATCAATGAAAATTGTAAATGCACAAACAGTAATATCTCCACATTGCAAGGTGCAATTCTGAAATTTTTTGCTTTTTCCTGCTCCTCTTAGCATGATAAAGAAGATTCAAAGAGAGTGAGATGCCATCTCTTTTCATTCAGTCAGTAGCTTCAAACATTTCTGGTATATGAATAACATGATGTTTTTCAATGGCAAAAATCAATGAATATTGTAAATGCACAAACAGTAATATCTCCACATTGCAAGGTGCACTTCTGAACTTTTTTGCTTTTTCCTGCTCCTCTTAGCATGATAAAGAAGATTCAAAGAGAGTGAGATGCCAGCTCTTTTCATTCAGTCAGTAGCTTCAAACATTTCTGGTATATGAATAACATGATGTTTTTCAAAGGCAAAAATCAATGAATATTGTAAATGCACAAACAGTAATTTCTCCGCATTGCAAGGTGCAATTCTGAAATTTTTTGCTTTTTCCTGCTAATCCTAGCATGATAAAGAAGATTCAAAGAGAGTGAGATGCCAGCTCCTTTCATTCAGTCAGTAGCTTCAAACATTTCTGGACGTTTTTCAATGGCAAAAATCAATGAATATTGTAAATGCACAAACAGTAATATCTCCACATTGCAAGGTGCAATTCTGAAATTTTTTGCTTTTTCCTGCTAATCCTAGCATGATAAAGAAGATTCAAAGAGAGTGAGATGCCAGCTCCTTTCATTCAGTCAGTAGCTTCAAACATTTCTGGACGTTTTTCAATGGCAAAAATCAATGAATATTGTAAATGCACAAACAGTAATATCTCCACATTGCAAGGTGCAATTCTGAAATTTTTTGCTTTTTCCTGCTAATCCTAGCATGATAAAGAAGATTCAAAGAGAGTGAGATGCCAGCTCCTTTAATTCAGTCAGTAGCTTCAAACATTTCTGGATGTTTTTCAATGGCAAAAATCAATGAATATTGTAAATGCACAAACAGTAATATCTCCACATTGCAAGGTGCAATTCTGAAATTTTTTGCTTTTTCCTGCTAATCCTAGCATGATAAAGAAGATTCAAAGAGAGTGAGATGCCAGCTCTTTTCATTCAGTCAGTAGCTTCAAGCATTTCTGGACGTTTTTCAATGGCAAAAATCAATGAATATTGTAAATGCACATACAGTAATATCTCCACATTGCAAGGTGCAATTCTGAAATTTTTTGCTTTTTCCTGCTAATCCTAGCATGATAAAGAATATTCAAAGAGAGTGAGATGCCAGCTCCTTTCATTCAGTCAGTAGCTTCAAACATTTCTGGACGTTTTTCAATGGCAAAAATCAATGAATATTGAAAATGCACAAACAGTAATATCTCCGCATGGCAAGGTGCAATTCTGAAATTTTTTGCTTTTTCCTGCTAATCCTAGCCTGATAAAGAAGATTCAAAGAGAGTGAGATGCCAGCTCCTTTCATTCAGTCAGTAGCTTCAAACATTTCTGGACGTTTTTCAATGGCAAAAATCAATGAATATTGTAAATGCACACACAGTAATATCTCCACATTGCAAGGTGCAATTCTGAAATTTTTTGCTTTTTCCTGCTAATCCTAGCATGATAAAGAAGATTCAAAGAGAGTGAGATGCCAGCTCCTTTCATTCAGTCAGTAGCTTCAAACATTTCTGGACGTTTTTCAATGGCAAAAATCAATGAATATTGTAAATGCACAAACAGTAATATCTCCACATTGCAAGGTGCAATTCTGAAATTTTTTGCTTTTTCCTGCTAATCCTAGCATGATAAAGAAGATTCAAAAATAGTGAGATGCCAGCTCTTTTCATTCAGTCAGTAGCGTCAAACATTTCTGGTATATGAATAACATGATGTTTTTCAATGGCAAAAATCAATGAATATTGTAAATGCACAAACAGTAATATCTCCACATTGCAAGGTGCAATTCTGAAATTTTTTGCTTTTTCCTGCTCCTCTTAGCATGATAAAGAAGATTCAAAGAGAGTGAGATGCTAGCTCTTTTCATTCAGTCAGTAGCTTCAAACATTTCTGGTATATGAATAACATGATGTTTTTCAATGGCAAAAATCAATGAATGTTGTAAATGCACAAACAGTAATTTCTCCGCATTGCAAGGTGCAATTCTGAAATTTTTTGCTTTTTCCTGCTAATCCTAGCATGATAAAGAAGATTCAAAGAGAGTGAGATGCCAGCTCCTTTCATTCAGTCTGTAGCTTCAAACATTTCTGGACGTTTTTCAATGGCAAAAATCAATGAATATTGTAAATGCACAAACAGTAATATCTCCACATTGCAAGGTGCAATTCTGAAATTTTTTGCTTTTTCCTGCTAATCCTAGCATGATAAAGAAGATTCAAAGAGAGTGAGATGCCAGCTCCTTTCATTCAGTCAGTAGCTTCAAACATTTCTGGACGTTTTTCAATGGCAAAAATCAATGAATATTGTAAATGCACAAACAGTAATATCTCCACATTGCAAGGTGCAATTCTGAAATTTTATGCTTTTTCCTGCTAATCCTAGCATGATAAAGAAGATTCAAAGGGAGTGAGATGCCAGCTCCTTTCATTCAGTCAGTAGCTTCAAACATTTCTGGACGTTTTTCAATGGCAAAAATCAATGAATATTGTAAATGCACAAACAGTAATATCTCCGCATTGCAAGGTGCAATTCTGAAATTTTTTGCTTTTTCCTGCTAATCCTAGCATGATAAAGAAGATTCAAAGAGAGTGAGATGCCAGCTCCTTTCATTCAGTCAGTAGCTTCAAACATTTCTGGACGTTTTTCAATGGCAAAAATCAATGAATATTGTAAATGCACAAACAGTAATATCTCCACATTGCAAGGTGTAATTCTGAAATTTTTTGCTTTTTCCTGCTAATCCTAGAATGATAAAGAAGATTCAAAGAGAGTGAGATGCCAGCTCCTTTCATTCAGTCAGTAGCTTCAAACATTTCTGGACGTTTTTCAATGGCAAAAATCAATGAATATTGTAAATGCACAAACAGTAATATCTCCACATTGCAAGGTGCAATTCTGAAATTTTTTGCTTTTTCCTGCTAATCCTAGCATGATAAAGAAGATTCAAAGATAGTGAGATGCCAGCTCTTTTCATTCAGTCAGTAGCTTCAAATATTTCTGGTATATGAATAACATGATGTTTTTCAATGGCAAAAATCAATGAATATTGTAAATGCACAAACAGTAATTTCTCCGCATTGCAAGGTGCAATTCTGAAATTTTTTGCTTTTTCCTGCTAATCCTAGCATGATAAAGAAGATTCAAAGAGAGTGAGATGCCAGCTCCTTTCATTCAGTCAGTAGCTTCAAACATTTCTGGACGTTTTTCAATGGCAAAAATCAATGAATATTGTAAATGCACAAACAGTAATATCTCCACATTGCAAGGTGCAATTCTGAAATTTTTTGCTTTTTCCTGCTCCTCTTAGCATGATAAAGAAGATTCAAAGAGAGTGAGATGCCAGCTCTTTTCATTCAGTCAGTAGCTTCAAACATTTCTGGTATATGAATAACATGATGTTTTTCAATGGCAAAAATCAATGAATATTGTAAATGCACAAACAGTAATTTCTCCGCATTGCAAGGTGCAATTCTGAAATTTTTTGCTTTTTCCTGCTAATCCTAGCATGATAAAGAAGATTCAAAGAGAGTGAGATGCCAGCTCCTTTCATTCAGTCAGTAGCTTCAAACATTTCTGGACGTTTTTCAATGGCAAAAATCAATGAATATTGTAAATGCACAAACAGTAATATCTCCACATTGCAAGGTGCAATTCTGAAATTTTTTGCTTTTTCCTGCTAATCCTAGCATGATAAAGAAGATTCAAAGAGAGTGAGATGCCAGCTCCTTTCATTCAGTCAGTAGCTTCAAACATTTCTGGACGTTTTTCAATGGCAAAAATCAATGAATATTGTAAATGCACAAACAGTAATATCTCCACATTGCAAGGTGCAATTCTGAAATTTTTTGCTTTTTCCTGCTAATCCTAGCATGATAAAGAAGATTCAAAGAGAGTGAGATGCCAGCTCCTTTCATTCAGTCAGTAGCTTCAAACATTTCTGGACGTTTTTCAATGGCAAAAATCAATGAATATTGTAAATGCACAAACAGCAATATCTCCACATTGCAAGGTGCAATTCTGAAATTTTTTGCTTTTTCCTGCTAATCCTAGCATGATAAAGAAGATTCAAAGAGAGTGAGATGCCAGCTCTTTTCATTCAGTCAGTAGCTTCAAAGATTTCTGAACGTTTTTCAATGGCAAAAATCAATGAATATTGTAAATGCACAAACAGTAATATCTCCGCATTGCAAGGTGCAATTCTGAAATTTTTTGCTTTTTCCTGCTAATCCTAGCCTGATAAAGAAGATTCAAAGACAGTGAGATGCCAGCTCCTTTCATTCAGTCAGTAGCTTCAAACATTTCTGGACGTTTTTCAATGGCAAAAATCAATGAATATTGTAAATGCACAAACAGTAATATCTCCACATTGCAAGGTGCAATTCTGAAATTTTTTGCTTTTTCCTGCTAATCCTAGCATGATAAAGAAGATTCAAAGAGAGTGAGATGCCAGCTCCTTTCATTCAGTCAGTAGCTTCAAACATTTCTGGACGTTTTTCAATGGCAAAAATCAATGAATATTGTAAATGCACAAACAGTAATATCTCCACATTGCAAGGTGCAATTCTGAAATTTTTTGCTTTTTCCTGCTAATCCTAGCATGATAAAGAAGATTCAAAGATAGTGAGATGCCAGCTCTTTTCATTCAGTCAGTAGCTTCAAACATTTCTGGTATATGAATAACATGATGTTTTTCACTGGCAAAAATCAATGAATATTGTAAATGCACAAACAGTAATTTCTCCGCATTGCAAGGTGCAATTCTGAAATTTTTTGCTTTTTCCTGCTAATCCTAGCATGATAAAGAAGATTCAAAGAGAGTGAGATGCCAGCTCCTTTCATTCAGTCAGTAGCTTCAAACATTTCTGGACGTTTTTCAATGGCAAAAATCAATGAATATTGTAAATGTACAAACAGTAATATCTCCACATTGCAAGGTGCAATTCTGAAATTTTTTGCTTTTTCCTGCTCCTCTTAGCATGATAAAGAAAATTCAAAGAGAGTGAGATGCCAGCTCTTTTCATTCAGTCAGTAGCTTCAAACATTTCTGGTATATGAATAACATGATGTTTTTCAATGGCAAAAATCAATGAATATTGTAAATGCACAAACAGTAATTTCTCCGCATTGCAAGGTGCAATTCTGAAATTTTTTGCTTTTTCCTGCTAATCCTAGCATGATAAAGAAGATTCAAAGAGAGTGAGATGCCAGCTCCTTTCATTCAGTCTGTAGCTTCAAACATTTCTGGACGTTTTTCAATGGCAAAAATCAATGAATATTGTAAATGCACAAACAGTAATATCTCCACATTGCAAGATGCAATTCTGAAATTTTTTGCTTTTTCCTGCTAATCCTAGCATGATAAAGAAGATTCAAAGAGAGTGAGATGCCAGCTCCTTTCATTCAGTCAGTAGCTTCAAACATTTCTGGACGTTTTTCAATGGCAAAAATCAATGAATATTGTAAATGCACAAACAGTAATATCTCCACATTGCAAGGTGCAATTCTGAAATTTTTTGCTTTTTCCTGCTAATCCTAGCATGATAAAGAAGATTCAAAGGGAGTGAGATGCCAGCTCCTTTCATTCAGTCAGTAGCTTCAAACATTTCTGGACGTTTTTCAATGGCAAAAATCAATGAATATTGTAAATGCACAAACAGTAATATCTCCGCATTGCAAGGTGCAATTCTGAAATTTTTTGCTTTTTCCTGCTAATCCTAGCATGATAAAGAAGATTCAAAGAGAGTCAGATGCCAGCTCTTTTCATTCAGTCAGTAGCTTCAAACATTTCTGAACGTTTTTCAATGGCAAAAATCAATGAATATTGTAAATGCACAAACAGTAATATCTCCGCATTGCAAGGTGCAATTCTGAAATTTTTTGCTTTTTCCTGCTAATCCTAGCCTGATAAAGAAGATTCAAAGAGAGTGAGATGCCAGCTCCTTTCATTCAGTCAGTAGCTTCAAACATTTCTGGACGTTTTTCAATGGCAAAAATCAATGAATATTGTAAATGCACAAACAGTAATATCTCCACATTGCAAGGTGCAATTCTGAAATTTTTTGCTTTTTCCTGCTAATCCTAGCATGATAAAGAAGATTCAAAGAGAGTGAGATGCCAGCTCCTTTCATTCAGTCAGTAGCTTCAAACATTTCTGGACGTTTTTCAATGGCAAAAATCAATGAATATTGTAAATGCACAAACAGTAATATCTCCACATTGCAAGGTGCAATTCTGAAATTTTTTGCTTTTTCCTGCTCCTCTTAGCATGATAAAGAAGATTCAAAGAGAGTGAGATGCCAGCTCTTTTCATTCAGTCAGTAGCTTCAAACATTTCTGGTATATGAATAACATGATGTTTTTCAATGGCAAAAATCAATGAATATTGTAAATGCACAAACAGTAATTTCTCCGCATTGCAAGGTGCAATTCTGAAATTTTTTGCTTTTTCCTGCTAATCCTAGCATGATAAAGAAGATTCAAAGAGAGTGAGATGCCAGCTCCTTTCATTCAGTCAGTAGCTTCAAACATTTCTGGACGTTTTTCAATGGCAAAAATCAATGAATATTGTAAATGCACAAACAGTAATATCTCCACATTGCAAGGTGCAATTCTGAAATTTTTTGCTTTTTCCTGCTAATCCTAGCATGATAAAGAAGATTCAAAGAGAGTGAGATGCCAGCTCCTTTCATTCAGTCAGTAGCTTCAAACATTTCTGGACGTTTTTCAATGGCAAAAATCAATGAATATTGTAAATGCACAAACAGTAATATCTCCACATTGCAAGGTGCAATTCTGAAATTTTTTGCTTTTTCCTGCTAATCCTAGCATGATAAAGAAGATTCAAAGAGAGTGAGATGCCAGCTCCTTTCATTCAGTCAGTAGCTTCAAACATTTCTGGACGTTTTTCAATGGCAAAAATCAATGAATATTGTAAATGCACAAACAGCAATATCTCCACATTGCAAGGTGCAATTCTGAAATTTTTTGCTTTTTCCTGCTAATCCTAGCATGATAAAGAAGATTCAAAGAGAGTGAGATGCCAGCTCCTTTCATTCAGTCAGTAGCTTCAAACATTTCTGAACGTTTTTCAATGGCAATAATCAATGAATATTGTAAATGCACAAACAGTAATATCTCCGCATTGCAAGGTGCAATTCTGAAATTTTTTGCTTTTTACTGCTAATCCTAGCCTGATAAAGAAGATTCAAAGAGAGTGAGATGCCAGCTCCTTTCATTCAGTCAGTAGCTTCAAACATTTCTGGACGTTTTTCAATGGCAAAAATCAATGAATATTGTAAATGCACAAACAGTAATATCTCCACATTGCAAGGTGCAATTCTGAAATTTTTTGCTTTTTCCTGCTAATCCTAGCATGATAAAGAAGATTCAAAGAGAGTGAGATGCCAGCTCCTTTCATTCAGTCAGTAGCTTCAAACATTTCTGGACGTTTTTCAATGGCAAAAATCAATGAATATTGTAAATGCACAAACAGTAATATTTCCACATTGCAAGGTGCAATTCTGAAATTTTTTTCTTTTTCCTGCTAATCCTAGCATGATAAAGAAGATTCAAAGATAGTGAGATGCCAGCTCTTTTCATTCAGTCAGTAGCTTCAAACATTTCTGGTATATGAATAACATGATGTTTTTCAATGGCAAAAATCAATGAATATTGTAAATGCACAAACAGTAATTTCTCCGCATTGCAAGGTGCAATTCAGAAATTTTTTGCTTTTTCCTGCTAATCCTAGCATGATAAAGAAGATTCAAAGAGAGTGAGATGCCAGCTCCTTTCATTCAGTCAGTAGCTTCAAACATTTCTGGTATATGAATAACATGATGTTTTTCAATGGCAAAAATCAATGAATATTGTAAATGCACAAACAGTAATTTCTCCGCATTGCAAGGTGCAATTCTGAAATTTTTTGCTTTTTCCTGCTAATCCTAGCATGATAAAGAAGATTCAAAGAGAGTGAGATGCCAGCTCCTTTCATTCAGTCTGTAGCTTCAAACATTTCTGGACGTTTTTCAATGGCAAAAATCAATGAATATTTTAAATGCACAAACAGTAATATCTCCACATTGCAAGATGCAATTCTGAAATTTTTTGCTTTTTCCTGCTAATCCTAGCATGATAAAGAAGATTCAAAGAGAGTGAGATGCCAGCTCCTTTCATTCAGTCAGTAGCTTCAAACATTTCTGGACGTTTTTCAATGGCAAAAATCAATGAATATTGTAAATGCACAAACAGTAATATCTCCACATTGCAAGGTGCAATTCTGAAATTTTTTGCTTTTTCCTGCTAATCCTAGCATGATAAAGAAGATTCAAAGGGAGTGAGATGCCAGCTCCTTTCATTCAGTCAGTAGCTTCAAACATTTCTGGACGTTTTTCAATGGCAAAAATCAATGAATATTGTAAATGCACAAACAGTAATATCTCCGCATTGCAAGGTGCAATTCTGAAATTTTTTGCTTTTTCCTGCTAATCCTAGCATGATAAAGAAGATTCAAAGAGAGTCAGATGCCAGCTCTTTTCATTCAGTCAGTAGCTTCAAACATTTCTGAACGTTTTTCAATGGCAAAAATCAATGAATATTGTAAATGCACAAACAGTAATATCTCCGCATTGCAAGGTGCAATTCTGAAATTTTTTGCTTTTTCCTGCTAATCCTAGCCTGATAAAGAAGATTCAAAGAGAGTGAGATGCCAGCTCCTTTCATTCAGTCAGTAGCTTCAAACATTTCTGGACGTTTTTCAATGGCAAAAATCAATGAATATTGTAAATGCACAAACAGTAATATCTCCACATTGCAAGGTGCAATTCTGAAATTTTTTGCTTTTTCCTGCTAATCCTAGCATGATAAAGAAGATTCAAAGAGAGTGAGATGCCAGCTCCTTTCATTCAGTCAGTAGCTTCAAACATTTCTGGACGTTTTTCAATGGCAAAAATCAATGAATATTGTAAATGCACAAACAGTAATATCTCCACATTGCAAGGTGCAATTCTGAAATTTTTTGCTTTTTCCTGCTCCTCTTAGCATGATAAAGAAGATTCAAAGAGAGTGAGATGCCAGCTCTTTTCATTCAGTCAGTAGCTTCAAACATTTCTGGTATATGAATAACATGATGTTTTTCAATGGCAAAAATCAATGAATATTGTAAATGCACAAACAGTAATTTCTCCGCATTGCAAGGTGCAATTCTGAAATTTTTTGCTTTTTCCTGCTAATCCTAGCATGATAAAGAAGATTCAAAGAGAGTGAGATGCCAGCTCCTTTCATTCAGTCAGTAGCTTCAAACATTTCTGGACGTTTTTCAATGGCAAAAATCAATGAATATTGTAAATGCACAAACAGTAATATCTCCACATTGCAAGGTGCAATTCTGAAATTTTTTGCTTTTTCCTGCTAATCCTAGCATGATAAAGAAGATTCAAAGAGAGTGAGATGCCAGCTCCTTTCATTCAGTCAGTAGCTTCAAACATTTCTGGACGTTTTTCAATGGCAAAAATCAATGAATATTGTAAATGCACAAACAGTAATATCTCCACATTGCAAGGTGCAATTCTGAAATTTTTTGCTTTTTCCTGCTAATCCTAGCATGATAAAGAAGATTCAAAGAGAGTGAGATGCCAGCTCCTTTCATTCAGTCAGTAGCTTCAAACATTTCTGGACGTTTTTCAATGGCAAAAATCAATGAATATTGTAAATGCACAAACAGCAATATCTCCACATTGCAAGGTGCAATTCTGAAATTTTTTGCTTTTTCCTGCTAATCCTAGCATGATAAAGAAGATTCAAAGAGAGTGAGATGCCAGCTCCTTTCATTCAGTCAGTAGCTTCAAACATTTCTGAACGTTTTTCAATGGCAATAATCAATGAATATTGTAAATGCACAAACAGTAATATCTCCGCATTGCAAGGTGCAATTCTGAAATTTTTTGCTTTTTACTGCTAATCCTAGCCTGATAAAGAAGATTCAAAGAGAGTGAGATGCCAGCTCCTTTCATTCAGTCAGTAGCTTCAAACATTTCTGGACGTTTTTCAATGGCAAAAATCAATGAATATTGTAAATGCACAAACAGTAATATCTCCACATTGCAAGGTGCAATTCTGAAATTTTTTGCTTTTTCCTGCTAATCCTAGCATGATAAAGAAGATTCAAAGAGAGTGAGATGCCAGCTCCTTTCATTCAGTCAGTAGCTTCAAACATTTCTGGACGTTTTTCAATGGCAAAAATCAATGAATATTGTAAATGCACAAACAGTAATATTTCCACATTGCAAGGTGCAATTCTGAAATTTTTTTCTTTTTCCTGCTAATCCTAGCATGATAAAGAAGATTCAAAGATAGTGAGATGCCAGCTCTTTTCATTCAGTCAGTAGCTTCAAACATTTCTGGTATATGAATAACATGATGTTTTTCAATGGCAAAAATCAATGAATATTGTAAATGCACAAACAGTAATTTCTCCGCATTGCAAGGTGCAATTCTGAAATTTTTTGCTTTTTCCTGCTAATCCTAGCATGATAAAGAAGATTCAAAGAGAGTGAGATGCCAGCTCCTTTCATTCAGTCAGTAGCTTCAAACATTTCTGGACGTTTTTCAATGGCAAAAATCAATGAATATTGTAAATGTACAAACAGTAATATCTCCACATTGCAAGGTGCAATTCTGAAATTTTTTGCATTTTCCTTCACCTCTTAGCATGATAAAGAAGATTCAAAGAGAGTGAGATGCCAGCTCTTTTCATTCAGTCAGTAGCTTCAAACATTTCTGGTATATGAATAACATGATGTTTTTCAAAGGCAAAAATCAATGAATATTGTAAATGCACAAACAGTAATTTCTCCGCATTGCAAGGTGCAATTCTGAAATTTTTTGCTTTTTCCTGCTAATCCTAGCATGATAAAGAAGATTCAAAGAGAGTGAGATGCCAGCTCCTTTCATTCAGTCTGTAGCTTCAAACATTTCTGGACGTTTTTCAATGGCAAAAATCAATGAATATTGTAAATGCACAAACAGTAATATCTCCACATTGCAAGGTGCAATTCTGAAATTTTTTGCTTTTTCCTGCTAATCCTAGCATGATAAAGAAGATTCAAAGAGAGTGAGATGCCAGCTCCTTTCATTCAGTTAGTAGCTTCAAACATTTCTGGACGTTTTTCAATGGCAAAAATCAATGAATATTGTAAATGCACAAACAGTAATATCTCCACATTGCAAGGTGCAATTCTGAATTTTTTTGCTTTTTCCTGCTAATCCTAGCATGATAAAGAAGATTCAAAGGGAGTGAGATGCCAGCTCCTTTCATTCAGTCAGTAGCTTCAAACATTTCTGGACGTTTTTCAATGGCAAAAATCAATGAATATTGTAAATGCACAAACAGTAATATCTCCGCATTGCAAGGTGCAATTCTGAAATTTTTTGCTTTTTCCTGCTAATCCTAGCATGATAAAGAAGATTCAAAGAGAGTGAGATGCCAGCTCCTTTCATTCAGTCAGTAGCTTCAAACATTTCTGGACGTTTTTCAATGGCAAAAATCAATGAATATTGTAAATGCACAAACAGTAATATCTCCACATTGCAAGGTGCAATTCTGAAATTTTTTGCTTTTTCCTGCTCCTCTTAGCATGATAAAGAAGATTCAAAGAGAGTGAGATGCCAGCTCTTTTCATTCAGTCAGTAGCTTCAAACATTTCTGGTATATGAATAACATGATGTTTTTCACTGGCAAAAATCAATGAATATTGTAAATGCACAAACAGTAATTTCTCCGCATTGCAAGGTGCAATTCTGAAATTTTTTGCTTTTTCCTGCTAATCCTAGCATGATAAAGAAGATTCAAAGAGAGTGAGATGCCAGCTCCTTTCATTCAGTCAGTAGCTTCAAACATTTCTGGACGTTTTTCAATGGCAAAAATCAATGAATATTGTAAATGTACAAACAGTAATATCTCCACATTGCAAGGTGCAATTCTGAAATTTTTTGCTTTTTCCTGCTCCTCTTAGCATGATAAAGAAGATTCAAAGAGAGTGAGATGCCAGCTCTTTTCATTCAGTCAGTAGCTTCAAACATTTCTGGTATATGAATAACATGATGTTTTTCAATGGCAAAAATCAATGAATATTGTAAATGCACAAACAGTAATTTCTCCGCATTGCAAGGTGCAATTCTGAAATTTTTTGCTTTTTCCTGCTAATCCTAGCATGATAAAGAAGATTCAAAGAGAGTGAGATGCCAGCTCCTTTCATTCAGTCAGTAGCTTCAAACATTTCTGGACGTTTTTCAATGGCAAAAATCAATGAATATTGTAAATGCACAAACAGTAATATCTCCACATTGCAAGGTTCAATTCTGAAATTTTTTGCTTTTTCCTGCTAATCCTAGCAAGATAAAGAAGATTCAAAGGGAGTGAGATGCCAGCTCCTTTCATTCAGTCAGTAGCTTCAAACATTTCTGGACGTTTTTCAATGGCAAAAATCAATGAATATTGTAAATGCACAAACAGTAATATCTCCGCATTGCAAGGTGCAATTCTGAAATTTTTTGCTTTTTCCTGCTAATCCTAGCATGATAAAGAAGATTCAAAGAGAGTCAGATGCCAGCTCTTTTCATTCAGTCAGTAGCTTCAAACATTTCTGAACGTTTTTCAATGGCAAAAATCAATGAATATTGTAAATGCACAAACAGTAATATCTCCGCATTGCAAGGTGCAATTCTGAAATTTTTTGCTTTTTCCTGCTAATCCTAGCCTGATAAAGAAGATTCAAAGAGAGTGAGATGCCAGCTCCTTTCATTCAGTCAGTAGCTTCAAACATTTCTGGACGTTTTTCAATGGCAAAAATCAATGAATATTGTAAATGCACAAACAGTAATATCTCCACATTGCAAGGTGCAATTCTGAAATTTTTTGCTTTTTCCTGCTAATCCTAGCATGATAAAGAAGATTCAAAGAGAGTGAGATGCCAGCTCCTTTCATTCAGTCTGTAGCTTCAAACATTTCTGGACGTTTTTCAATGGCAAAAATCAATGAATATTGTAAATGCACAAACAGTAATATCTCCACATTGCAAGGTGCAATTCTGAAATTTTTTGCTTTTTCCTGCTAATCCTAGCATGATAAAGAAGATTCAAAGAGAGTGAGATGCCAGCTCCTTTCATTCAGTTAGTAGCTTCAAACATTTCTGGACGTTTTTCAATGGCAAAAATCAATGAATATTGTAAATGCACAAACAGTAATATCTCCACATTGCAAGGTGCAATTCTGAATTTTTTTGCTTTTTCCTGCTAATCCTAGCATGATAAAGAAGATTCAAAGGGAGTGAGATGCCAGCTCCTTTCATTCAGTCAGTAGCTTCAAACATTTCTGGACGTTTTTCAATGGCAAAAATCAATGAATATTGTAAATGCACAAACAGTAATATCTCCGCATTGCACGGTGCAATTCTGAAATTTTTTGCTTTTTCCTGCTAATCCTAGCATGATAAAGAAGATTCAAAGAGAGTGAGATGCCAGCTCCTTTCATTCAGTCAGTAGCTTCAAACATTTCTGGACGTTTTTCAATGGCAAAAATCAATGAATATTGTAAATGCACAAACAGTAATATCTCCACATTGCAAGGTGCAATTCTGAAATTTTTTGCTTTTTCCTGCTCCTCTTAGCATGATAAAGAAGATTCAAAGAGAGTGAGATGCCAGCTCTTTTCATTCAGTCAGTAGCTTCAAACATTTCTGGTATATGAATAACATGATGTTTTTCACTGGCAAAAATCAATGAATATTGTAAATGCACAAACAGTAATTTCTCCGCATTGCAAGGTGCAATTCTGAAATTTTTTGCTTTTTCCTGCTAATCCTAGCATGATAAAGAAGATTCAAAGAGAGTGAGATGCCAGCTCCTTTCATTCAGTCAGTAGCTTCAAACATTTCTGGACGTTTTTCAATGGCAAAAATCAATGAATATTGTAAATGTACAAACAGTAATATCTCCACATTGCAAGGTGCAATTCTGAAATTTTTTGCTTTTTCCTGCTCCTCTTAGCATGATAAAGAAGATTCAAAGAGAGTGAGATGCCAGCTCTTTTCATTCAGTCAGTAGCTTCAAACATTTCTGGTATATGAATAACATGATGTTTTTCAATGGCAAAAATCAATGAATATTGTAAATGCACAAACAGTAATTTCTCCGCATTGCAAGGTGCAATTCTGAAATTTTTTGCTTTTTCCTGCTAATCCTAGCATGATAAAGAAGATTCAAAGAGAGTGAGATGCCAGCTCCTTTCATTCAGTCTGTAGCTTCAAACATTTCTGGATGTTTTTCAATGGCAAAAATCAATGAATATTGTAAATGCACAAACAGTAATATCTCCACATTGCAAGATGCAATTCTGAAATTTTTTGCTTTTTCCTGCTAATCCTAGCATGATAAAGAAGATTCAAAGAGAGTGAGATGCCAGCTCCTTTCATTCAGTCAGTAGCTTCAAACATTTCTGGACGTTTTTCAATGGCAAAAATCAATGAATATTGTAAATGCACAAACAGTAATATCTCCACATTGCAAGGTGCAATTCTGAAATTTTTTGCTTTTTCCTGCTAATCCTAGCATGATAAAGAAGATTCAAAGAGAGTGAGATGCCAGCTCCTTTCATTCAGTCAGTAGCTTCAAACATTTCTGGACGTTTTTCAATGGCAAAAATCAATGAATATTGTAAATGCACAAACAGTAATATCTCCACATTGCAAGGTGCAATTCTGAAATTTTTTGCTTTTTCCTGCTAATCCTAGCACGATAAAGAAGATTCAAAGAGAGTGAGATGCCAGCTCCTTTCATTCAGTCAGTAGCTTCAAACATTTCTGGACGTTTTTCAATGGCAAAAATCAATGAATATTGTAAATGCACAAACAGTAATATCTCCACATTGCAAGGTGCAATTCTGAAATTTTTTGCTTTTTCCTGCTAATCCTAGCATGATAAAGAAGATTCAAAGGGAGTGAGATGCCAGCTCCTTTCATTCAGTCAGTAGCTTCAAACATTTCTGGACGTTTTTCAATGGCAAAAATCAATGAATATTGTAAATGCACAAACAGTAATATCTCCGCATTGCAAGGTGCAATTCTGAAATTTTTTGCTTTTTCCTGCTAATCCTAGCATGATAAAGAAGATTCAAAGAGAGTGAGATGCCAGCTCCTTTCATTCAGTCAGTAGCTTCAAACATTTCTGGACGTTTTTCAATGGCAAAAATCAATGAATATTGTAAATGCACAAACAGTAATATCTCCACATTGCAAGGTGCAATTCTGAAATTTTTTGCTTTTTCCTGCTAATCCTAGCATGATAAAGAAGATTCAAAGAGAGTGAGATGCCAGCTCCTTTCATTCAGTCAGTAGCTTCAAACATTTCTGGACGTTTTTCAATGGCAAAAATCAATGAATATTGTAAATGCACAAACAGTAATATCTCCACATTGCAAGGTGCAATTCTGAAATTTTTTGCTTTTTCCTGCTAATCCTAGCATGATAAAGAAGATTCAAAGAGAGTGAGATGCCAGCTCCTTTCATTCAGTCAGTAGCTTCAAACATTTCTGGACGTTTTTCAATGGCAAAAATCAATGAATATTGTAAATGCACAAACAGTAATATCTCCACATTGCAAGGTGCAATTCTGAAATTTTTTGCTTTTTCCTGCTAATCCTAGCATGATAAAGAAGATTCAAAGACAGTGAGATGCCAGCTCCTTTCATTCAGTCAGTAGCTTCAAACATTTCTGGACGTTTTTCAATGGCAAAAATCAATGAATATTGTAAATGCACAAACAGTAATATCTCCACATTGCAAGGTGCAATTCTGAAATTTTTTGCTTTTTCCTGCTAATCCTAGCATGATAAAGAAGATTCAAAGAGAGTGAGATGCCAGCTCCTTTCATTCAGTCAGTAGCTTCAAACATTTCTGGACGTTTTTCAATGGCAAAAATCAATGAATATTGTAAATGCACAAACAGTAATATCTCCGCATTGCAAGGTGCAATTCTGAAATTTTTTGCTTTTTCCTGCTAATCCTAGCATGATAAAGAAGATTCAAAGAGAGTCAGATGCCAGCTCTTTTCATTCAGTCAGTAGCTTCAAACATTTCTGAACGTTTTTCAATGGCAAAAATCAATGAATATTGTAAATGCACAAACAGTAATATCTCCGCATTGCAAGGTGCAATTCTGAAATTTTTTGCTTTTTCCTGCTAATCCTAGCCTGATAAAGAAGATTCAAAGAGAGTGAGATGCCAGCTCCTTTCATTCAGTCAGTAGCTTCAAACATTTCTGGACGTTTTTCAATGGCAAAAATCAATGAATATTGTAAATGCACAAACAGTAATATCTCCACATTGCAAGGTGCAATTCTGAAATTTTTTGCTTTTTCCTGCTAATCCTAGCATGATAAAGAAGATTCAAAGAGAGTGAGATGCCAGCTCCTTTCATTCAGTCTGTAGCTTCAAACATTTCTGGACGTTTTTCAATGGCAAAAATCAATGAATATTGTAAATGCACAAACAGTAATATCTCCACATTGCAAGGTGCAATTCTGAAATTTTTTGCTTTTTCCTGCTAATCCTAGCATGATAAAGAAGATTCAAAGAGAGTGAGATGCCAGCTCCTTTCATTCAGTTAGTAGCTTCAAACATTTCTGGACGTTTTTCAATGGCAAAAATCAATGAATATTGTAAATGCACAAACAGTAATATCTCCACATTGCAAGGTGCAATTCTGAATTTTTTTGCTTTTTCCTGCTAATCCTAGCATGATAAAGAAGATTCAAAGGGAGTGAGATGCCAGCTCCTTTCATTCAGTCAGTAGCTTCAAACATTTCTGGACGTTTTTCAATGGCAAAAATCAATGAATATTGTAAATGCACAAACAGTAATATCTCCGCATTGCACGGTGCAATTCTGAAATTTTTTGCTTTTTCCTGCTAATCCTAGCATGATAAAGAAGATTCAAAGAGAGTGAGATGCCAGCTCCTTTCATTCAGTCAGTAGCTTCAAACATTTCTGGACGTTTTTCAATGGCAAAAATCAATGAATATTGTAAATGCACAAACAGTAATATCTCCACATTGCAAGGTGCAATTCTGAAATTTTTTGCTTTTTCCTGCTCCTCTTAGCATGATAAAGAAGATTCAAAGAGAGTGAGATGCCAGCTCTTTTCATTCAGTCAGTAGCTTCAAACATTTCTGGTATATGAATAACATGATGTTTTTCACTGGCAAAAATCAATGAATATTGTAAATGCACAAACAGTAATTTCTCCGCATTGCAAGGTGCAATTCTGAAATTTTTTGCTTTTTCCTGCTAATCCTAGCATGATAAAGAAGATTCAAAGAGAGTGAGATGCCAGCTCCTTTCATTCAGTCAGTAGCTTCAAACATTTCTGGACGTTTTTCAATGGCAAAAATCAATGAATATTGTAAATGTACAAACAGTAATATCTCCACATTGCAAGGTGCAATTCTGAAATTTTTTGCTTTTTCCTGCTCCTCTTAGCATGATAAAGAAGATTCAAAGAGAGTGAGATGCCAGCTCTTTTCATTCAGTCAGTAGCTTCAAACATTTCTGGTATATGAATAACATGATGTTTTTCAATGGCAAAAATCAATGAATATTGTAAATGCACAAACAGTAATTTCTCCGCATTGCAAGGTGCAATTCTGAAATTTTTTGCTTTTTCCTGCTAATCCTAGCATGATAAAGAAGATTCAAAGAGAGTGAGATGCCAGCTCCTTTCATTCAGTCTGTAGCTTCAAACATTTCTGGATGTTTTTCAATGGCAAAAATCAATGAATATTGTAAATGCACAAACAGTAATATCTCCACATTGCAAGATGCAATTCTGAAATTTTTTGCTTTTTCCTGCTAATCCTAGCATGATAAAGAAGATTCAAAGAGAGTGAGATGCCAGCTCCTTTCATTCAGTCAGTAGCTTCAAACATTTCTGGACGTTTTTCAATGGCAAAAATCAATGAATATTGTAAATGCACAAACAGTAATATCTCCACATTGCAAGGTGCAATTCTGAAATTTTTTGCTTTTTCCTGCTAATCCTAGCATGATAAAGAAGATTCAAAGAGAGTGAGATGCCAGCTCCTTTCATTCAGTCAGTAGCTTCAAACATTTCTGGACGTTTTTCAATGGCAAAAATCAATGAATATTGTAAATGCACAAACAGTAATATCTCCACATTGCAAGGTGCAATTCTGAAATTTTTTGCTTTTTCCTGCTAATCCTAGCACGATAAAGAAGATTCAAAGAGAGTGAGATGCCAGCTCCTTTCATTCAGTCAGTAGCTTCAAACATTTCTGGACGTTTTTCAATGGCAAAAATCAATGAATATTGTAAATGCACAAACAGTAATATCTCCACATTGCAAGGTGCAATTCTGAAATTTTTTGCTTTTTCCTGCTAATCCTAGCATGATAAAGAAGATTCAAAGGGAGTGAGATGCCAGCTCCTTTCATTCAGTCAGTAGCTTCAAACATTTCTGGACGTTTTTCAATGGCAAAAATCAATGAATATTGTAAATGCACAAACAGTAATATCTCCGCATTGCAAGGTGCAATTCTGAAATTTTTTGCTTTTTCCTGCTAATCCTAGCATGATAAAGAAGATTCAAAGAGAGTGAGATGCCAGCTCCTTTCATTCAGTCAGTAGCTTCAAACATTTCTGGACGTTTTTCAATGGCAAAAATCAATGAATATTGTAAATGCACAAACAGTAATATCTCCACATTGCAAGGTGCAATTCTGAAATTTTTTGCTTTTTCCTGCTAATCCTAGCATGATAAAGAAGATTCAAAGAGAGTGAGATGCCAGCTCCTTTCATTCAGTCAGTAGCTTCAAACATTTCTGGACGTTTTTCAATGGCAAAAATCAATGAATATTGTAAATGCACAAACAGTAATATCTCCACATTGCAAGGTGCAATTCTGAAATTTTTTGCTTTTTCCTGCTAATCCTAGCATGATAAAGAAGATTCAAAGAGAGTGAGATGCCAGCTCCTTTCATTCAGTCAGTAGCTTCAAACATTTCTGGACGTTTTTCAATGGCAAAAATCAATGAATATTGTAAATGCACAAACAGTAATATCTCCACATTGCAAGGTGCAATTCTGAAATTTTTTGCTTTTTCCTGCTAATCCTAGCATGATAAAGAAGATTCAAAGACAGTGAGATGCCAGCTCCTTTCATTCAGTCAGTAGCTTCAAACATTTCTGGACGTTTTTCAATGGCAAAAATCAATGAATATTGTAAATGCACAAACAGTAATATCTCCACATTGCAAGGTGCAATTCTGAAATTTTTTGCTTTTTCCTGCTAATCCTAGCATGATAAAGAAGATTCAAAGAGAGTGAGATGCCAGCTCCTTTCATTCAGTCAGTAGCTTCAAACATTTCTGGACGTTTTTCAATGGCAAAAATCAATGAATATTGTAAATGCACAAACAGTAATATCTCCGCATTGCAAGGTGCAATTCTGAAATTTTTTGCTTTTTCCTGCTAATCCTAGCATGATAAAGAAGATTCAAAGAGAGTGAGATGCCAGCTCCTTTCATTCAGTCAGTAGCTTCAAACATTTCTGGTATATGAATAACATGATGTTTTTCAATGTCAAAAATCAATGAATATTGTAAATGCACAAACAGTAATTTCTCCGCATTGCAAGGTGCAATTCTGAAATTTTTTGCTTTTTCCTGCTAATCCTAGCATGACAAAGAAGATTCAAAGAGAGTGAGATGCCAGCTCCTTTCATTCAGTCAGTAGCTTAAAACATTTCTGGACGTTTTTCAATGGCAAAAATCAATGAATATTGTAAATGCACAAACAGTAATATCTCCACATTGCAAGGTGCAATTCTGAAGTTTTTTGCTTTTTCCTGCTCCTCTTAACATGATAAAGAAGATTCAAAGAGAGTGAGATGCCAGCTCTTTTCATTCAGTCAGTAGCTTCAAACATTTCTGGTTTATGAATAACATGATGTGTTTCAATGGCAAAAATCAATGAATATTGTAAATGCACAAAAAGTAATATCTCCACATTGCAAGGTGCAATTCTGAAATTTTTTGCTTTTTCCTGCTAATCCTAGCATGATAAAGAAGATTCAAAGAGAGTGAGATGCCAGCTCCTTTCATTCAGTCAGTAGCTTCAAACATTTCTGGACGTTTTTCAATGGCAAAAATCAATGAATATTGTAAATGCACAAACAGTAATATCTCCACATTGCAAGGTGCAATTCTGAAATTTTTTGCTTTTTCCTGCTAATCCTAGCATGATAAAGAAGATTCAAAGAGAGTGAGATGCCAGCTCCTTTCATTCAGTCAGTAGCTTCAAACATTTCTGGACGTTTTTCAATGGCAAAAATCAATGAATATTGTAAATGCACAAACAGTAATATCTCCACATTGCAAGGTGCAATTCTGAAATTTTTTTCTTTTTCCTGCTAATCCTAGCATGATAAAGAAGATTCAAAGATAGTGAGATGCCAGCTCTTTTCATTCAGTCAGTAGCTTCAAACATTTCTGGTATATGAAAAACATGATGTTTTTCAAAGGCAAAAATCAATGAATATTGTAAATGCACAAACAGTAATTTCTACGCATTGCAAGGTGCAATTCTGAAATTTTTTGCTTTTTCCTGCTAATCCTAGCATGATAAAGAAGATTCAAAGAGAGTGAGATGCCAGCTCCTTTCATTCAGTCAGTAGCTTCAAACATTTCTGGACGTTTTTCAATGGCAAAAATCAATGAATATTGTAAATGCACAAACAGTAATATCTCCACATTGCAAGGTGCAATTCTGAAATTTTTTGCTTTTTCCTGCTCCTCTTAACATGATAAAGAAGATTCAAAGAGAGTGAGATGCCAGCTCTTTTCATTCAGTCAGTAGCTTCAAACATTTCTGGTATATGAATAACATGATGTTTTTCAATGGCAAATATCAATGAATATTGTAAATGCACAAACAGTAATTTCTCCGCATTGCAAGGTGCAACTCTGAAATTTTTTGCTTTTTCCTGCTAATCCTAGCATGATAAAGAAGATTCAAAGAGAGTGAGATGCCAGCTCCTTTCATTCAGTCAGTAGCTTCAAACATTTCTGGACGTTTTTCAATGGCAAAAATCAATGAATATTGTAAATGCACAAACAGTAATATCTCCACATTGCAAGGTGCAATTCTGAAATTTTTTGCTTTTTCCTGCTAATCCTAGCATGATAAAGAAGATTCAAAGAGAGTGAGATGCCAGCTCCTTTCATTCAGTCAGTAGCTTCAAACATTTCTGGACGTTTTTCAATGGCAAAAATCAATGAATATTGTAAATGCACAAACAGTAATATCTCCACATTGCAAGGTGCAATTCTGAAATTTTTTGCTTTTTCCTGCTAATCCTAGCATGATAAAGAAGATTCAAAGAGAGTGAGATGCCAGCTCCTTTCATTCAGTCAGTAGCTTCAAACATTTCTGGACGTTTTTCAATGGCAAAAATCAATGAATATTGTAAATGCACAAACAGTAATATCTCCACATTGCAAGGTGCAATTCTGAAATTTTTTGCTTTTTCCTGCTAATCCTAGCATGATAAAGAAGATTCAAAGAGAGTGAGATGCCAGCTCCTTTCATTCAGTCAGTAGCTTCAAACATTTCTGGACGTTTTTCAATGGCAAAAATCAATGAATATTGTAAATGCACAAACAGTAATATCTCCGCATTGCAAGGTGCAATTCTGAAATTTTTTGCTTTTTCCTGCTAATCCTAGCATGATAAAGAAGATTCAAAGAGAGTGAGATGCCAGCTCCTTTCATTCAGTCAGTAGCTTCAAACATTTCTGGACCTTTTTCAATGGCAAAAATCAATGAATATTGTAAATGCCCAAACAGTAATATCTCCACATTGCAAGGTGCAATTCTGAAATTTTTTGCTTTTTCCTGCTAATCCTAGCATGATAAAGAAGATTCAAAGAGAGTGAGATGCCAGCTCCTTTCATTCAGTCAGTAGCTTCAAACATTTCTGGACGTTTTTCAATGGCAAAAATCAATGAATATTGTAAATGCACAAACAGTAATATCTCCGCATTGCAAGGTGCAATTCTGAAATTTTTTGCTTTTTCCTGCTAATCCTAGCATGATAAAGAAGATTCAAAGAGAGTGAGATGCCAGCTCCTTTCATTCAGTCAGTAGCTTCAAACATTTCTGGTATATGAATAACATGATGTTTTTCAATGGCAAAAATCAATGAATATTGTAAATGCACAAACAGTAATTTCTCCGCATTGCAAGGTGCAATTCTGAAATTTTTTGCTTTTTCCTGCTAATCCTAGCATGACAAAGAAGATTCAAAGAGAGTGAGATGCCAGCTCCTTTCATTCAGTCAGTAGCTTAAAACATTTCTGGACGTTTTTCAATGGCAAAAATCAATGAATATTGTAAATGCACAAACAGTAATATCTCCACATTGCAAGGTGCAATTCTGAAATTTTTTGCTTTTTCCTGCTCCTCTTAACATGATAAAGAAGATTCAAAGAGAGTGAGATGCCAGCTCTTTTCATTCAGTCAGTAGCTTCAAACATTTCTGGTATATGAATAACATGATGTGTTTCAATGGCAAAAATCAATGAATATTGTAAATGCACAAACAGTAATATCTCCACATTGCAAGGTGCAATTCTGAAATTTTTTGCTTTTTCCTGCTAATCCTAGCATGATAAAGAAGATTCAAAGAGAGTGAGATGCCAGCTCCTTTCATTCAGTCAGTAGCTTCAAACATTTCTGGACGTTTTTCAATGGCAAAAATCAATGAATATTGAAAATGCACAAACAGTAATATCTCCACATTGCAAGGTGCAATTCTGAAATTTTTTGCTTTTTCCTGCTAATCCTAGCATGATAAAGAAGATTCAAAGAGAGTGAGATGCCAGCTCCTTTCATTCAGTCAGTAGCTTCAAACATTTCTGGACGTTTTTCAATGGCAAAAATCAATGAATATTGTAAATGCACAAACAGTAATATCTCCACATTGCAAGGTGCAATTCTGAAATTTTTTGCTTTTTCCTGCTAATCCTAGCATGATAAAGAAGATTCAAAGATAGTGAGATGCCAGCTCTTTTCATTCAGTCAGTAGCTTCAAACATTTCTGGTATATGAAAAACATGATGTTTTTCAAAGGCAAAAATCAATGAATATTGTAAATGCACAAACAGTAATTTCTACGCATTGCAAGGTGCAATTCTGAAATTTTTTGCTTTTTCCTGCTAATCCTAGCATGATAAAGAAGATTCAAAGAGAGTGAGATGCCAGCTCCTTTCATTCAGTCAGTAGCTTCAAACATTTCTGGACGTTTTTCAATGGCAAAAATCAATGAATATTGTAAATGCACAAACAGTAATATCTCCACATTGCAAGGTGCAATTCTGAAATTTTTTGCTTTTTCCTGCTCCTCTTAACATGATAAAGAAGATTCAAAGAGAGTGAGATGCCAGCTCTTTTCATTCAGTCAGTAGCTTCAAACATTTCTGGTATATGAATAACATGATGTTTTTCAATGGCAAAAATCAATGAATATTGTAAATGCACAAACAGTAATTTCTCCGCATTGCAAGGTGCAACTCTGAAATTTTTTGCTTTTTCCTGCTAATCCTAGCATGATAAAGAAGATTCAAAGAGAGTGAGATGCCAGCTCCTTTCATTCAGTCAGTAGCTTCAAACATTTCTGGACGTTTTTCAATGGCAAAAATCAATGAATATTGTAAATGCACAAACAGTAATATCTCCACATTGCAAGGTGCAATTCTGAAATTTTTTGCTTTTTCCTGCTAATCCTAGCATGATAAAGAAGATTCAAAGAGAGTGAGATGCCAGCTCCTTTCATTCAGTCAGTAGCTTCAAACATTTCTGGACGTTTTTCAATGGCAAAAATCAATGAATATTGTAAATGCACAAACAGTAATATCTCCACATTGCAAGGTGCAATTCTGAAATTTTTTGCTTTTTCCTGCTAATCCTAGCATGATAAAGAAGATTCAAAGAGAGTGAGATGCCAGCTCCTTTCATTCAGTCAGTAGCTTCAAACATTTCTGGACGTTTTTCAATGGCAAAAATCAATGAATATTGTAAATGCACAAACAGTAATATCTCCACATTGCAAGGTGCAATTCTGAAATTTTTTGCTTTTTCCTGCTAATCCTAGCATGATAAAGAAGATTCAAAGAGAGTGAGATGCCAGCTCCTTTCATTCAGTCAGTAGCTTCAAACATTTCTGGACGTTTTTCAATGGCAAAAATCAATGAATATTGTAAATGCACAAACAGTAATATCTCCGCATTGCAAGGTGCAATTCTGAAATTTTTTGCTTTTTCCTGCTAATCCTAGCATGATAAAGAAGATTCAAAGAGAGTGAGATGCCAGCTCCTTTCATTCAGTCAGTAGCTTCAAACATTTCTGGACGTTTTTCAATGGCAAAAATCAATGAATATTGTAAATGCCCAAACAGTAATATCTCCACATTGCAAGGTGCAATTCTGAAATTTTTTTCTTTTTCCTGCTAATCCTAGCATGATAAAGAAGATTCAAAGAGAGTGAGATGCCAGCTCCTTTCATTCAGTCAGTAGCTTCAAACATTTCTGGACGTTTTTCAACGTCAAAAATCAATGAATATTGTAAATGCACAAACAGTAATATCTCCACATTGCAAGGTGCAATTCTGAAATTTTTTGCTTTTTCCTGCTAATCCTAGCATGATAAAGAAGATTCAAAGATAGTGAGATGCCAGCTCTTTTCATTCAGTCAGTAGCTTCAAACATTTCTGGTATATGAATAACATGATGTTTTTCAATGGCAAAAATCAATGAATATTGTAAATGCACAAATAGTAATTTCTCCGCATTGCAAGGTGCAATTCTGAAATTTTTTGCTTTTTCCTGCTAATCCTAGCATGATAAAGAAGATTCAAAGAGAGTGAGATGCCAGCTCCTTTCATTCAGTCAGTAGCTTCAAACATTTCTGGACGTTTTTCAATGGCAAAAATCAATGAATATTGTAAATGCACAAACAGTAATATCTCCACATTGCAAGGTGCAATTCTGAAATTTTTTGCTTTTTCCTGCTCCTCTTAGCATGATAAAGAAGATTCAAAGAGAGTGAGATGCCAGCTCTTTTCATTCAGTCAGTAGCTTCAAACATTTCTGGTATATGAATAACATGATGTTTTTCAATGGCAAAAATCAATGAATATTGTAAATGCACAAACAGTAATTTCTCCGCATTGCAAGGTGCAATTCTGAAATTTTTTGCTTTTTCCTGCTAATCCTAGCATGATAAAGAAGATTCAAAGAGAGTGAGATGCCAGCTCCTTTCATTCAGTCAGTAGCTTCAAACATTTCTGGACGTTTTTCAATGGCAAAAATCAATGATTATTGTAAATGCACAAACAGTAATATCTCCACATTGCAAGGTGCAATTCTGAAATTTTTTGCTTTTTCCTGCTAATCCTAGCATGATAAAGAAGATTCAAAGGGAGTGAGATGCCAGCTCCTTTCATTCAGTCAGTAGCTTCAAACATTTCTGGACGTTTTTCAATGGCAAAAATCAATGAATATTGTAAATGCACAAACAGTAATATCTCCGCATTGCAAGGTGCAATTCTGAAATTTTTTGCTTTTTCCTGCTAATCCTAGCATGATAAAGAAGATTCAAAGAGAGTGAGATGCCAGCTCCTTTCATTCAGTCAGTAGCTTCAAACATTTCTGGACGTTTTTCAATGGCAAAAATCAATGAATATTGTAAATGCACAAACAGTAATATCTCCACATTGCAAGGTGCAATTCTGAAATTTTTTGCTTTTTCCTGCTAATCCTAGCATGATAAAGAAGATTCAAAGAGAGTGAGATGCCAGCTCCTTTCATTCAGTCAATAGCTTCAAACATTTCTGGACGTTTTTCAATGGCAAAAATCAATGAATATTGTAAATGCACAAACAGTAATATCTCCACATTGCAAGTTGCAATTCTGAAATTTTTTGCTTTTTCCTGCTCCTCTTAGCATGATAAAGAAGATTCAAAGAGAGTGAGATGCCAGCTCTTTTCATTCAGTCAGTAGCTTCAAACAATTCTGGTATATGAATAACATGATGTTTTTCAATGGCAAAAATCAATGAATATTGTAAATGCACAAACAGTAATTTCTCCGCATTGCAAGGTGCAATTCTGAAATTTTTTGCTTTTTCCTGCTAATCCTAGCATGATAAAGAAGATTCAAAGAGAGTGAGATGCCAGCTCCTTTCATTCAGTCAGTAGCTTCAAACATTTCTGGACGTTTTTCAATGGCAAAAATCAATGAATATTGTAAATGCACAAACAGTAATATCTCCACATTGCAAGGTGCAATTCTGAAATTTTTTGCTTTTTCCTGCTAATCCTAGCATGATAAAGAAGATTCAAAGAGAGTGAGATGCCAGCTCCTTTCATTCAGTCAGTAGCTTCAAACATTTCTGGACGTTTTTCAATGGCAAAAATCAATGAATATTGTAAATGCACAAACAGTAATATCTCCGCATTGCAAGGTGCAATTCTGAAATTTTTTGCTTTTTCCTGCTAATCCTAGCATGATAAAGAAGATTCAAAGAGAGTGAGATGCCAGCTCCTTTCATTCAGTCAGTAGCTTCAAACATTTCTGGACGTTTTTCAATCTCAAAAATCAATGAATATTGTAAATGCACAAACAGTAATATCTCCACATTGCAAGGTGCAATTCTGAAATTTTTTACTTTTTCCTGCTAATCCTTGCATGATAAAGAAGATTCAAAGATAGTGAGATGCCAGCTCTTTTCATTCAGTCAGTAGCTTCAAACATTTCTGGTATATGAATAACATGATGTTTTTCAATGGCAAAAATCAATGAATATTGTAAATGCACAAACAGTAATTTCTCCGCATTGCAAGGTGCAATTCTGAAATTTTTTGCTTTATCCTGCTAATCCTAGCATGATAAAGAAGATTCAAAGAGAGTGAGATGCCAGCTCCTTTCATTCAGTCAGTAGCTTCAAACATTTCTGGACGTTTTTCAATGGCAAAAATCAATGAATATTGTAAATGCACAAACAGTAATATCTCCACATTGCAAGGTGCAATTCTGAAATTTTTTGCTTTTTCCTGCTAATCCTAGCATGATAAAGAAGATTCAAAGATAGTGAGATGCCAGCTCTTTTCATTCAGTCAGTAGCTTCAAACATTTCTGGTATATGAATAACATGATGTTTTTCAAAGGCAAAAATCAATGAATATTGTAAATGCACAAACAGTAATTTCTACGCATTGCAAGGTGCAATTCTGAAATTTTTTGCTTTCTCCTGCTAATCCTAGCATGATAAAGAAGATTCAAAGAGAGTGAGATGCCAGCTCCTTTCATTCAGTCAGTAGCTTCAAACATTTCTGGACGTTTTTCAATGGCAAAAATCAATGAATATTGTAAATGCTCAAACAGTAATATCTCCACATTGCAAGGTGCAATTCTGAAATTTTTTGCTTTTTCCTGCTCCTCTTAACATGATAAAGAAGATTCAAAGAGAGTGAGATGCCAGCTCTTTTCATTCAGTCAGTAGCTTCAAACATTTCTGGTATATGAATAACATGATGTTTTTCAATGGCAAAAATCAATGAATATTGTAAATGCACAAACAGTAATTTCTCCGCATTGCAAGGTGCAACTCTGAAATTTTTTGCTTTTTCCTGCTAATCCTAGCATGATAAAGAAGATTCAAAGAGAGTGAGATGCCAGCTCCTTTCATTCAGTCAGTAGCTTCAAACATTTCTGGACGTTTTTCAATGGCAAAAATCAATGAATATTGTAAATGCACAAACAGTAATATCTCCGCATTGCAAGGTGCAATTCTGAAATTTTTTGCTTTTTCCTGCTAATCCTAGCATGATAAAGAAGATTCAAAGAGAGTGAGATGCCAGCTCCTTTCATTCAGTCAGTAGCTTCAAACATTTCTGGACGTTTTTCAATGGCAAAAATCAATGAATATTGTAAATGCCCAAACAGTAATATCTCCACATTGCAAGGTGCAATTCTGAAATTTTTTGCTTTTTCCTGCTAATCCTAGCATGATAAAGAAGATTCAAAGAGAGTGAGATGCCAGCTCCTTTCATTCAGTCAGTAGCTTCAAACATTTCTGGACGTTTTTCAATGGCAAAAATCAATGAATATTGTAAATGCACAAACAGTAATATCTCCACATTGCAAGGTGCAATTCTGAAATTTTTTGCTTTTTCCTGCTAATCCTAGCATGATAAAGAAGATTCAAAGATAGTGAGATGCCAGCTCTTTTCATTCAGTCAGTAGCTTCAAACATTTCTGGTATATGAATAACATGATGTTTTTCAATGGCAAAAATCAATGAATATTGTAAATGCACAAATAGTAATTTCTCCGCATTGCAAGGTGCAATTCTGAAATTTTTTGCTTTTTCCTGCTAATCCTAGCATGATAAAGAAGATTCAAAGAGAGTGAGATGCCAGCTCCTTTCATTCAGTCAGTAGCTTCAAACATTTCTGGACGTTTTTCAATGGCAAAAATCAATGAATATTGTAAATGCACAAACAGTAATATCTCCACATTGCAAGGTGCAATTCTGAAATTTTTTGCTTTTTCCTGCTCCTCTTAGCATGATAAAGAAGATTCAAAGAGAGTGAGATGCCAGCTCTTTTCATTCAGTCAGTAGCTTCAAACATTTCTGGTATATGAATAACATGATGTTTTTCAATGGCAAAAATCAATGAATATTGTAAATGCACAAACAGTAATTTCTCCGCATTGCAAGGTGCAATTCTGAAATTTTTTGCTTTTTCCTGCTAATCCTAGCATGATAAAGAAGATTCAAAGAGAGTGAGATGCCAGCTCCTTTCATTCAGTCAGTAGCTTCAAACATTTCTGGACGTTTTTCAATGGCAAAGATCAATGAATATTGTAAATGCACAAACAGTAATATCTCCACATTGCAAGGTGCAATTCTGAAATTTTTTGCTTTTTCCTGCTAATCCTAGCATGATAAAGAAGATTCAAAGAGAGTGAGATGCCAGCTCCTTTCATTCAGTCAGTAGCTTCAAACATTTCTGGACGTTTTTCAATGGCAAAAATCAATGAATATTGTAAATGCACAAACAGTAATATCTCCACATTGCAAGGTGCAATTCTGAAATTTTTTGCTTTTTCCTGCTAATCCTAGCATGATAAAGAAGATTCAAAGAGAGTGAGATGCCAGCTCCTTTCATTCAGTCAGTAGCTTCAAACATTTCTGGACGTTTTTCAATGGCAAAAATCAATGAATATTGTAAATGCATAAACAGTAATATCTCCACATTGCAAGGTGCAATTCTGAAATTTTTTGCTTTTTCCTGCTAATCCTAGCATGATAAAGAAGATTCAAAGAGAGTGAGATGCCAGCTCCTTTCATTCAGTCAGTAGCTTCAAACATTTCTGGACGTTTTTCAATGGCAAAAATCAATGAATATTGTAAATGCACAAACAGTAATATCTCCACATTGCAAGGTGCAATTCTGAATTTTTTTGCTTTTTCCTGCTAATCCTAGCATGATAAAGAAGATTCAAAGAGAGTGAGATGCCAGCTCCTTTCATTCAGTCAGTAGCTTCAAACTTTTCTGGACGTTTTTCAATGGCAAAAATCAATGAATATTGTAAATGCACAAACAGTAATATCTCCACATTGCAAGGTGCAATTCTGAAATTTTTTGCTTTTTCCTGCTAATCCTAGCATTATAAAGAAGATTCAAAGAGAGTGAGATGCCAGCTCTTTTCATTCAGTCAGTAGCTTCAAACATTTCTGGTATATGAATAACATGATGTTTTTCAATGGCAAAAATCAATGAATATTGTAAATGCACAAACAGTAATTTCTCCGCATTGCAAGGTGCAATTCTGAAATTTTTTGCTTTTTCCTGCTAATCCTAGCATGATAAAGAAGATTCAAAGAGAGTGAGATGCCAGCTCCTTTCATTCAGTCAGTAGCTTCAAACATTTCTGGACGTTTTTCAATGGCAAAAATCAATGAATATTGTAAATGCACAAACAGTAATATATCAACATTGCAAGGTGCAATTCTGAAATGTTTTGCTTTTTCCTGCTCCTCTTAGCATGATAAAGAAGATTCAAAGAGAGTGAGATGCCAGCTCTTTTCATTCAGTCAGTAGCTTCAAACATTTCTGGTATATGAATAACATGATGTTTTTCAATGGCAAAAATCAATGAATATTGTAAATGCACAAACAGTAATTTCTCCGCATTGCAAGGTGCAATTCTGAAATTTTTTGCTTTTTCCTGCTAATCCTAGCATGATAAAGAAGATTCAAAGAGAGTGAGATGCCAGCTCTTTTCATTCAGTCAGTAGCTTCAAACATTTCTGGTATATGAATAACATGATGTTTTTCAATGGCAAAAATCAATGAATATTGTAAATGCACAAACAGTAATTTCTCCGCATTGCAAGGTGCAATTCTGAAATTTTTTGCTTTTTCCTGCTAATCCTAGCATGATAAAGAAGATTCAAAGAGAGTGAGATGCCAGCTCCTTTCATTCAGTCAGTAGCTTCAAACATTTCTGGACGTTTTTCAATGGCAAAGATCAATGAATATTGTAAATGCACAAACAGTAATATCTCCACATTGCAAGGTGCAATTCTGAAATTTTTTGCTTTTTCCTGCTAATCCTAGCATGATAAAGAAGATTCAAAGAGAGTGAGATGCCAGCTCCTTTCATTCAGTCAGTAGCTTCAAACATTTCTGGACGTTTTTCAATGGCAAAAATCAATGAATATTGTAAATGCATAAACAGTAATATCTCCACATTGCAAGGTGCAATTCTGAAATTTTTTGCTTTTTCCTGCTAATCCTAGCATGATAAAGAAGATTCAAAGAGAGTGAGATGCCAGCTCCTTTCATTCAGTCAGTAGCTTCAAACATTTCTGGACGTTTTTCAATGGCAAAAATCAATGAATATTGTAAATGCACAAACAGTAATATCTCCACATTGCAAGGTGCAATTCTGAATTTTTTTGCTTTTTCCTGCTAATCCTCGCATGATAAAGAAGATTCAAAGAGAGTGAGATGCCAGCTCCTTTCATTCAGTCAGTAGCTTCAAACATTTCTGGACGTTTTTCAATGGCAAAAATCAATGAATATTGTAAATGCACAAACAGTAATATCTCCACATTGCAAGGTGCAATTCTGAAATTTTTTGCTTTTTCCTGCTAATCCTAGCATGATAAAGAAGATTCAAAGAGAGTGAGATGCCAGCTCTTTTCATTCAGTCAGTAGCTTCAAACATTTCTGGTATATGAATAACATGATGTTTTTCAATGGCAAAAATCAATGAATATTGTAAATGCACAAACAGTAATTTCTCCGCATTGCAAGGTGCAATTCTGAAATTTTTTGCTTTTTCCTGCTAATCCTAGCATGATAAAGAAGATTCAAAGAGAGTGAGATGCCAGCTCCTTTCATTCAGTCAGTAGCTTCAAACATTTCTGGATGTTTTTCAATGGCAAAAATCAATGAATATTGTAAATGCACAAACAGTAATATATCAACATTGCAAGGTGCAATTCTGAAATTTTTTGCTTTTTCCTGCTCCTCTTAGCATGATAAAGAAGATTCAAAGAGAGTGAGATGCCAGCTCTTTTCATTCAGTCAGTAGCTTCAAACATTTCTGGTATATGAATAACATGATGTTTTTCAATGGCAAAAATCAATGAATATTGTAAATGCACAAACAGTAATTTCTCCGCATTGCAAGGTGCAATTCTGAAATTTTTTGCTTTTTCCTGCTAATCCTAGCATGATAAAGAAGATTCAAAGAGAGTGAGATGCCAGCTCCTTTCATTCAGTCAGTAGCTTCAAACATTTCTGGATGTTTTTCAATGGCAAAAATCAATGAATATTGTAAATGCACAAACAGTAATATCTCCACATTGCAAGGTGCAATTCTGAAATTTTTTGCTTTTTCCTGCTAATCCTAGCATGATAAAGAAGATTCAAAGAGAGTGAGATGCCAGCTCCTTTCATTCAGTCAGTAGCTTCAAACATTTCTGGACGTTTTTCAATGGCAAAAATCAATGAATATTGTAAATGCACAAACAGTAATATCTCCACATTGCAAGGTGCAATTCTGAAATTTTTTGTTTTTTCCTGCTAATCCTAGCATGATAAAGAAGATTCAAAGAGAGTGAGATGCCAGCTCCTTTCATTCAGTCAGTAGCTTCAAACATTTCTGGACGTTTTTCAATGGCAAAAATCAATGAATATTGTAAATGCACAAACAGTAATATCTCCACATTGCAAGGTGCAATTCTGAAATTTTTTGCTTTTTCCTGCTAATCCTAGCATGATAAAGAAGATTCAAAGAGAGTGAGATGCCAGCTCCTTTCATTCAGTCAGTAGCTTCAAACATTTCTGGACGTTTTTCAATGGCAAAAATCAATGAATATTGTAAATGCACAAACAGTAATATCTCCACATTGCAAGGTGCAATTCTGAAATTTTTTGCTTTTTCCTGCTAATCCTAGCATGATAAAGAAGATTCAAAGAGAGTGAGATGCCAGCTCCTTTCATTCAGTCAGTAGCTTCAAACATTTCTGGACGTTTTTCAATGGCAAAAATCAATGAATATTGTAAATGCACAAACAGTAATATCTCCGCATTGCAAGGTGCAATTCTGAAATTTTTTGCTTTTTCCTGCTAATCCTAGCATGATAAAGAAGATTCAAAGAGAGTGAGATGCCAGCTCCTTTCATTCAGTCAGTAGCTTCAAACATTTCTGGACGTTTTTCAATGGCAAAAATCAATGAATATTGTAAATGCACAAACAGTAATATCTCCACATTGCAAGGTGCAATTCTGAAATTCTTTGCTTTTTCCTGCTAATCCTAGCATGATAAAGAAGATTCAAAGAGAGTGAGATGCCAGCTCCTTTCATTCAGTCAGTAGCTTCAAACATTTCTGGACGTTTTTCAATGGCAAAAATCAATGAATATTGTAAATGCACAAACAGTAATATCTCCACATTGCAAGGTGCAATTCTGAATTTTTTTGCTTTTTCCTGCTAATCCTAGCATGATAAAGAAGATTCAAAGAGAGTGAGATGCCAGCTCCTTTCATTCAGTCAGTAGCTTCAAACATTTCTGGACGTTTTTCAATGGCAAAAATCAATGAATATTGTAAATGCACAAACAGTAATATCTCCACATTGCAAGGTGCAATTCTGAAATTTTTTGCTTTTTCCTGCTAATCCTAGCATGATAAAGAAGATTCAAAGAGAGTGAGATGCCAGCTCCTTTCATTCAGTCAGTAGCTTCAAACATTTCTGGACGTTTTTCAATGGCAAAAATCAATGAATATTGTAAATGCACAAACAGTAATATCTCCACATTGCAAGGTGCAATTCTGAAATTTTTAGCTTTTTCCTGCTAATCCTAGCATGATAAAGAAGATTCAAAGAGAGTGAGATGCCAGCTCCTTTCATTCAGTCAGTAGCTTCAAACATTTCTGGACGTTTTTCAATGGCAAAAATCAATGAATATTGTAAATGCACAAACAGTAATATCTCCACATTGCAAGGTGCAATTCTGAAATTTTTTGCTTTTTCCTGCTAATCCTAGCATGATAAAGAAGATTCAAAGAGAGTGAGATGCCAGCTCTTTTCATTCAGTCAGTAGCTTCAAACATTTCTGGTATATGAATAACATGATGTTTTTCAATGGCAAAAATCAATGAATATTGTAAATGCACAAACAGTAATTTCTCCGCATTGCAAGGTGCAATTCTGAAATTTTTTGGTTTTTCCTGCTAATCCTAGCATGATAAAGAAGATTCAAAGAGAGTGAGATGCCAGCTCCTTTCATTCAGTCAGTAGCTTCAAACATTTCTGGACGTTTTTCAATGGCAAAAATCAATGAATATTGTAAATGCACAAACAGTAATATCTCCACATTGCAAGGTGCAATTCTGAAATTTTTTGCTTTTTCCTGCTCCTCTTAGCATGATAAAGAAGATTCTAAGAGATTGAGATGCCAGCTCTTTTCATTCAGTCAGTAGCTTCAAACATTTCTGGTATATGAATAACATGATGTTTTTCAATGGCAAAAATCAATGAATATTGTAAATGCACAAACAGTAATTTCTCCGCATTGCAAGGTGCAATTCTGAAATTTTTTGCTTTTTCCTGCTAATCCTAGCATGATAAAGAAGATTCAAAGAGAGTGAGATGCCAGCTCCTTTCATTCAGTCAGTAGCTTCAAACATTTCTGGACGTTTTTCAATGGCAAAAATCAATGAATATTGTAAATGCACAAACAGTAATATCTCCACATTGCAAGGTGCAATTCTGAAATTTTTTGCTTTTTCCTGCTAATCCTAGCATGATAAAGAAGATTCAAAGAGAGTGAGATGCCAGCTCCTTTCATTTAGTCAGTAGCTTCAAACATTTCTGGACGTTGTTCAATGGCAGAATTCAATGAATATTGTAAATGCACAAACAGTAATATCTCCACATTGCAAGGTGCAATTCTGAAATTTTTTGCTTTTTCCTGCTAATCCTAGCATGATAAAGAAGATTCAAAGAGAGTGAGATGCCAGCTCCTTTCATTCAGTCAGTAGCTTCAAACATTTCTGGACGTTTTTCAATGGCAAAAATCAATGAATATTGTAAATGCACAAACAGTAATATCTCCACATTGCAAGGTGCAATTCTGAAATTTTTTGCTTTTTCCTGCTAATCCTAGCATGATAAAGAAGATTCAAAGAGAGTGAGATGCCAGCTCCTTTCATTCAGTCAGTAGCTTCAAACATTTCTGGACGTTTTTCAATGGCAAAAATCAATGAATATTGTAAATGCACAAACAGTAATATCTCCACATTGCAAGGTGCAATTCTGAATTTTTTTGCTTTTTCCTGCTAATCCTAGCATGATAAAGAAGATTCAAAGAGAGTGAGATGCCAGCTCTTTTCATTCAGTCAGTAGCTTCAAACTTTTCTGGTATATGAATAACATGATGTTTTTCAATGGCAAAAATCAATGAATATTGTAAATGCACAAACAGTAATTTCTCCGCATTGCAAGGTGCAATTCTGAAATTTTTTGCTTTTTCCTGCTAATCCGAGCATGATAAAGAAGATTCAAAGAGAGTGAGATGCCAGCTCCTTTCATTCAGTCAGTAGCTTCAAACATTTCTGGACGTTTTTCAATGGCAAAAATCAATGAATATTGTAAATGCACAAACAGTAATATCTCCACATTGCAAGGTGCAATTCTGAAATTTTTAGCTTTTTCCTGCTCCTCTTAGCATGATAAAGAAGATTCAAAGAGAGTGAGATGCCAGCTCCTTTCATTCAGTCAGTAGCTTCAAACATTTCTGGACGTTTTTCAATGGCAAAAATCAATGAATATTGTAAATGCACATACAGTAATATCTCCGCATTGCAACGTGCAATTCTGAAATTTTTTGCTTTTTCCTGCTAATCCTAGCATTATAAAGAAGATTCAAAGAGAGTGAGATGCCAGCTCCTTTCATTCAGTCAGTAGCTTCAAACATTTCTGGACGTTTTTCAATGGCAAAAATCAATGAATATTGTAAATGCACAAACAGTAATATCTCCACATTGCAAGGTGCAATTCTGAAATTTTTTGCTTTTTCCTGCTAATCCTAGCATGATAAAGAATATTCAAAGAGAGTGAGATTCCAGCTCTTTTCATTCAGTCAGTAGCTTCAAACATTTCTGGTATATGAATAACATGATGTTTTTCAATGGCAAAAATCAATGAATATTGTAAATGCACAAACAGTAATATCTCCACATTGCAAGGTGCAATTCTGAAATTTTTTGCTTTTTCCTGCTCCTCTTAGCATGATAAAGAAGATTCAAAGAGAGTGTGATGCCAGCTGTTTTCATTCAGTCAGTAGCTTCAAACATTTCTGGACGTTTTTCAATGGCAAAAATCAATGAATATTGTAAATGCACAAACAGTAATATCTCCACATTGCAAGGTGCAATTCTGAAATTTTTTGCTTTTTCCTGCTAATCCTAGCATGATAAAGAAGATTCAAAGAGAGTGAGATGCCAGCTCCTTTCATTCAGTCAGTAGCTTCAAACATTTCTGGACGTTTTTCAATGGCAAAAATCAATGAATATTGTAAATGCACAAACAGTAATATCTCCACATTGCAAGGTGCAATTCTGAAATTTTTTGCTTTTTCCTGCTCCTCTTAGCATGATATAGAAGATTCAAAGAGATTGAGATGCCAGCTCTTTTCATTCAGTCAGTAGCTTCAAACATTTCTGGTATATGAATAACATGATGTTTTTCAATGGCAAAAATCAATGAATATTGTAAATGCACAAACAGTAATTTCTCCGCATTGCAAGGTGCAATTCTGAAATTTTTTGCTTTTTCCTGCTAATCCTAGCATGATAAAGAAGATTCAAAGAGAGTGAGATGCCAGCTCCTTTCATTCAGTCAGTAGCTTCAAACATTTCTGGACGTTTTTCAATGGCAAAAATCAATGAATATTGTAAATGCACAAACAGTAATATCTCCACATTGCAAGGTGCAATTCTGAAATTTTTTGCTTTTTCCTGCTAATCCTAGCATGATAAAGAAGATTCAAAGAGAGTGAGATGCCAGCTCCTTTCATTCAGTCAGTAGCTTCAAAAATTTCTGGATGTTTTTCAATGGCAAAAATCAATGAATATTGTAAATGCACAAAAAGTAATATCTCCACATTGCAAGGTGCAATTCTGAAATTTTTTGCTTTTTCCTGCTAATCCTAGCATGATAAAGAAGATTCAAAGAGAGTGAGATGCCAGCTCCTTTCATTCAGTCAGTAGCTTCAAACATTTCTGGACGTTTTTCAATGGCAAAAATCACTGAATATTGTAAATGCACAAACAGTAATATCTCCACATTGCAAGGTGCAATTCTGAAATTTTTTGCTTTTTCCTGCTAATCCTAGCATGATAAAGAAGATTCAAAGAGAGTGAGATGCCAGCTCTTTTCATTCAGTCAGTAGCTTCAAACATTTCTGGTATATGAATAACATGATGTTTTTCAATGGCAAAAATCAATGAATATTGTAAATGCACAAACAGTAATTTCTCCGCATTGCAAGGTGCAATTCTGAAATTTTTTGCTTTTTCCTGCTAATCCTAGCATGATAAAGAAGATTCAAAGAGAGTGAGATGCCAGCTCCTTTCATTCAGTCAGTAGCTTCAAACATTTCTGGACGTTTTTCAATGGCAAAAATCAATGAATATTGTAAATGCACAAACAGTAATATCTCCACATTGCAAGGTGCAATTCTGAAATTGTTTGCTTTTTCCTGCTCCTCTTAGCATGATAAAGAAGATTCAAAGAGAGTGAGATGCCAGCTCCTTTCATTCAGTCAGTAGCTTCAAACATTTCTGGACGTTTTTCAATGGCAAAAATCAATGAATATTGTAAATGCACAAACAGTAATATCTCCGCATTGCAAGGTGCAATTCTGAAATTTTTTGCTTTTTCCTGCTAATCCTAGCATGATAAAGAAGATTCAAAGAGACTGAGATGCCAGCTCCTTTCATTCAGTCAGTAGCTTCAAACATTTCTGGACGTTTTTCAATGGCAAAAATCAATGAATATTGTAAATGCACAAACAGTAATATCTCCACATTGCAAGGTGCAATTCTGAAATTTTTTTTTGCTTTTTCCTGCTAATCCTAGCATGATAAAGAAGTTTCAAAGAGAGGGAGATGCCAGCTCCTTTCATTCAGTCAGTAGCTTCAAACATTTCTGGATGTTTTTCAATGGCAAAAATCAATGAATATTGTAAATGCACAAACAGTAATATCTCCACATTGCAAGGTGCAATTCTGAAATTTTTTGCTTTTTCCTGCTCCTCTTAGCATGATAAAGAAGATTCAAAGAGAGTGAGATGCCAGCTGTTTTCATTCAGTCAGTAGCTTCAAACATTTCTGGTATATGAATAACATGATGTTTTTCAATGGTAAAAATCAATGAATATTGTAAATGCACAAACAGTAATATCTCCACATTGCAAGGTGCAATTCTGAAATTTTTTGCTTTTTCCTGCTCCTCTTAGCATGATAAAGAAGATTCAAAGAGATTGAGATGCCAGCTCTTTTCATTCAGTCAGTAGCTTCAAACATTTCTGGTATATGAATAACATGATGTTTTTCAATGGCAAAAATCAATGAATATTGTAAATGCACAAACAGTAATATCTCCACATTGCAAGGTGCAATTCTGAAATTTTTTGCTTTTTCCTGCTAATCCTAGCATGATAAAGAAGATTCAACGAGAGTGAGATGCCAGCTCCTTTCATTCAGTCAGTAGCTTCAAAAATTTCTGGATGTTTTTCAATGGCAAAAATCAATGAATATTGTAAATGCACAAAAAGTAATATCTCCACATTGCAAGGTGCAATTCTGAAATTTTTTGCTTTTTCCTGCTAATCCTAGCATGATAAAGAAGATTCAAAGAGAGTGAGATGCCAGCTCCTTTCATTCAGTCAGTAGCTTCAAACATTTCTGGACGTTTTTCAATGGCAAAAATCACTGAATATTGTAAATGCACAAACAGTAATATCTCCACATTGCAAGGTGCAATTCTGAAATTTTTTGCTTTTTCCTGCTAATCCTAGCATGATAAAGAAGATTCAAAGAGAGTGAGATGCCAGCTCTTTTCATTCAGTCAGTAGCTTCAAACATTTCTGGTATATGAATAACATGATGTTTTTCAATGGCAAAAATCAATGAATATTGTAAATGCACAAACAGTAATTTCTCCGCATTGCAAGGTGCAATTCTGAAATTTTTTGCTTTTTCCTGCTAATCCTAGCATGATAAAGAAGATTCAAAGAGAGTGAGATGCCAGCTCCTTTCATTCAGTCAGTAGCTTCAAACATTTCTGGACGTTTTTCAATGGCAAAAATCAATGAATATTGTAAATGCACAAACAGTAATATCTCCACATTGCAAGGTGCAATTCTGAAATTGTTTGCTTTTTCCTGCTCCTCTTAGCATGATAAAGAAGATTCAAAGAGAGTGAGATGCCAGCTCCTTTCATTCAGTCAGTAGCTTCAAACATTTCTGGACGTTTTTCAATGGCAAAAATCAATGAATATTGTAAATGCACAAACAGTAATATCTCCGCATTGCAAGGTGCAATTCTGAAATTTTTTGCTTTTTCCTGCTAATCCTAGCATGATAAAGAAGATTCAAAGAGACTGAGATGCCAGCTCCTTTCATTCAGTCAGTAGCTTCAAACATTTCTGGACGTTTTTCAATGGCAAAAATCAATGAATATTGTAAATGCACAAACAGTAATATCTCCACATTGCAAGGTGCAATTCTGAAATTTTTTTTTGCTTTTTCCTGCTAATCCTAGCATGATAAAGAAGTTTCAAAGAGAGTGAGATGCCAGCTCCTTTCATTCAGTCAGTAGCTTCAAACATTTCTGGATGTTTTTCAATGGCAAAAATCAATGAATATTGTAAATGCACAAACAGTAATATCTCCACATTGCAAGGTGCAATTCTGAAATTTTTTGCTTTTTCCTGCTCCTCTTAGCATGATAAAGAAGATTCAAAGAGAGTGAGATGCCAGCTGTTTTCATTCAGTCAGTAGCTTCAAACATTTCTGGTATATGAATAACATGATGTTTTTCAATGGTAAAAATCAATGAATATTGTAAATGCACAAACAGTAATATCTCCACATTGCAAGGTGCAATTCTGAAATTTTTTGCTTTTTCCTGCTCCTCTTAGCATGATAAAGAAGATTCAAAGAGATTGAGATGCCAGCTCTTTTCATTCAGTCAGTAGCTTCAAACATTTCTGGTATATGAATAACATGATGTTTTTCAATGGCAAAAATCAATGAATATTGTAAATGCACAAACAGTAATTTCTCCGCATTGCAAGGTGCAATTCTGAAATTTGTTGCTTTTTCCTGCTAATCCTAGCATGATAAAGAAGATTCAAAGAGAGTGAGATGCCAGCTCCTTTCATTCAGTCAGTAGCTTCAAACATTTCTGGACGTTTTTCAATGGCAAAAATCAATGAATATTGTAAATGCACAAACAGTAATATCTCCACATTGCAAGGTGCAATTCTGAAATTTTTTGCTTTTTCCTGCTAATCCTAGCATGATAAAGAAGATTCAACGAGAGTGAGATGCCAACTCCTTTCATTCAGTCAGTACCTTCAAAAATTTCTGGATGTTTTTCAATGGCAAAAATCAATGAATATTGTAAATGCACAAAAAGTAATATCTCCACATTGCAAGGTGCAATTCTGAAATTTTTTGCTTTTTCCTGCTAATCCTAGCATGATAAAGAAGATTCAAAGAGAGTGAGATGCCAGCTCCTTTCATTCAGTCAGTAGCTACAAACATTTCTGGACGTTTTTCAATGGCAAAAATCACTGAATATTGTAAATGCACAAACAGTAATATCTCCACATTGCAAGGTGCAATTCTGAAATTTTTTGCTTTTTCCTGCTAATCCTAGCATGATAAAGAAGATTCAAAGAGAGTGAGATGCCAGCTCTTTTCATTCAGTCAGTAGCTTCAAACATTTCTGGTATATGAATAACATGATGTTTTTCAATTTTCAAAAATCAATGAATATTGTAAATGCACAAACAGTAATTTCTCCGCATTGCAAGGTGCAATTCTGAAATTTTTTGCTTTTTCCTGCTAATCCTAGCATGATAAAGAAGATTCAAAGAGAGTGAGATGCCAGCTCCTTTCATTCAGTCAGTAGCTTCAAACATTTCTGGACATTTTTCAATGGCAAAAATCAATGAATATTGTAAATGCACAAACAGTAATATCTCCACATTGCAACGTGCAATTCTGAATTTTTTTGCTTTTTCCTGCTCCTCTTAGCATGATAAAGAAGATTCAAAGAGAGTGAGATGCCAGCTCCTTTCATTCAGTCAGTAGCTTCAAACATTTCTGGACGTTTTTCAATGGCAAAAATCAATGAATATTGTAAATGCACAAACAGTAATATCTCCGCATTGCAAGGTGCAATTCTGAAATTTTTTGCTTTTTCCTGCTAATCCTAGCATGATAAAGAAGATTCAAAGAGACTGAGATGCCAGCTCCTTTCATTCAGTCAGTAGCTTCAAACATTTCTGGACGTTTTTCAATGGCAAAAATCAATGAATATTGTAAATGCACAAACAGTAATATCTCCACATTGCAAGGTGCAATTCTGAAATTTTTTTGCTTTTTCCTGCTAATCCTAGCATGATAAAGAAGATTCAAAGAGAGTGAGATGCCAGCTCCTTTCATTCAGTCAGTAGCTTCAAACATTTCTGGACGTTTTTCAATGGCAAAAATCAATGAATATTGTAAATGCACAAACAGTAATATCTCCACATTGCAAGGTGCAATTCTGAAATTTTTTCCTTTTTCCTGCTAATCCTAGCATGATAAAGAAGATTCAAAGAGAGTGAGATGCCAGCTCTTTTCATTCAGTCAGTAGCTTCAAACATTTCTGGTATATGAATAACATGATGTTTTTCAATGGCAAAAATCAATGAATATTGTAAATGCACAAACAGTAATTTCTCCGCATTGCAAGGTGCAATTATGAAATTTTTTGCTTTTTCCTGCTAATCCTAGCATGATAAAGAAGATTTAAAGAGAGTGAGATGCCAGCTCCTTTCATTCAGTCAGTAGCTTCAAACATTTCTGGACGTTTTTCAATGGCAAAAATCAATGAATATTGTAAATGCACAAACAATAATATCTCCACATTGCAAGGTGCAATTCTGAAATTTTTTACTTTTTCCTGCTAATCCTAGCATGATAAAGAAGATTCAAAGAGAGTGAGATGCCAGCTCCTTTCATTCAGTCAGTAGCTTCAAAAATTTCTGGATGTTTTTCAATGGCAAAAATCAATGAATATTGTAATTGCACAAAAAGTAATATCTCCACATTGCAAGGTGCAATTCTGAAATTTTTTGCTTTTTCCTGCTAATCCTAGCATGATAAAGAAGATTCAAAGAGAGTGAGATGCCAGCTCCTTTCATTCAGTCAGTAGCTTCAAACATTTCTGGACGTTTTTCAATGGCAAAAATCACTGAATATTGTAAATGCACAAACAGTAATATCTCCACATTGCAAGGTGCAATTCTGAAATTTTTTGCTTTTTCCTGCTAATCCTAGCATGATAAAGAAGATTCAAAGAGAGTGAGATGCCAGCTCTTTTCATTCAGTCAGTAGCTTCAAACATTTCTGGTATATGAATAACATGATGTTTTTCAATGGCAAAAATCAATGAATATTGTAAATGCACAAACAGTAATTTCTCCGCATTGCAAGGTGCAATTCTGAAATTTTTTGCTTTTTCCTGCTAATCCTAGCATGATAAAGAAGATTCAAAGAGAGTGAGATGCCAGCTCCTTTCATTCAGTCAGTAGCTTCAAACATTTCTGGACGTTTTTCAATGGCAAAAATCAATGAATATTGTAAATGCACAAACAGTAATATCTCCACATTGCAAGGTGCAATTCTGAAATTTTTTGCTTTTTCCTGCTCCTCTTAGCATGATAAAGAAGATTCAAAGAGAGTGAGATGCCAGCTGTTTTCATTCAGTCAGTAGCTTCAAACATTTCTAGTATATGAATAACATGATGTTTTTCAATGGTAAAAATCAATGAATATTGTAAATGCACAAAAAGTAATATCTCCACATTGCAAGGTGCAATTCTGAAATTTTTTGCTTTTTCCTGCTCCTCTTAGCATGATAAAGAAGATTCAAAGAGAGTGAGATGCCAGCTCCTTTCATTCAGTCAGTAGCTTCAAACATTTCTGGACGTTTTTCAATGGCAAAAATCAATGAATATTGTAAATGCACAAACAGTAATATCTCCACATTGCAAGGTGCAATTCTGAAATTTTTTGCTTTTTCCTGCTAATCCTAGCATGATAAAGAAGATTCAAAGAGAGTGAGATGACAGCTCTTCTCATTCAGTCAGTAGCTTCAAACATTTCTGGTATATGAATAACATGATGTTTTTCAATGGCAAAAATCAATGAATATTGTAAATGCACAAACAGTAATTTCTCCGCATTGCAAGGTGCAATTCTGAAATTTTTTGCTTTTTCCTGCTAATCCTAGCATGATAAAGAAGATTCAAAGAGAGTGAGATGCCAGCTCCTTTCATTCAGTCAGTAGCTTCAAACATTTCTGGACGTTTTTCAATGGCAAAAATCAATGAATATTGTAAATGCACAAACAGTAATATCTCCGCATTGCAAGGTGCAATTCTGAAATTTTTTGCTTTTTCCTGCTAATCCTAGCATGATAAAGAAGATTCAAAGAGAGTGAGATGCCAGCTCCTTTCATTCAGTCAGTAGCTTCAAACATTTCTGGACGTTTTTCAATGGCAAAAATCAATGAATATTGTAAATGCACAAACAGTAATATCTCCGCATTGCAAGGTGCAATTCTGAAATTTTTTGCTTTTTCCTGCTAATCCTAGCATGATAAAGAAGATTCAAAGAGACTGAGATGCCAGCTCCTTTCATTCAGTCAGTAGCTTCAAACATTTCTGGATGTTTTTCAATGGCAAAAATCAATGAATATTGTAAATGCACAAACAGTAATATCTCCACATTGCAAGGTGCAATTCTGAAATTTTTTTGCTTTTTCCTGCTAATCCTAGCATGATAAAGAAGATTCAAAGAGAGTGAGATGCCAGCTCCTTTCATTCAGTCAGTAGCTTCAAACATTTCTGGACGTTTTTCAATGGCAAAAATCAATGAATATTGTAAATGCACAAACAGTAATATCTCTACATTGCAAGGTGCAATTCTGAAATTTTTTGCTTTTTCCTGCTCCTCTTAGCATGATAAAGAAGATTCAAAGAGAGTGAGATGCCAGCTGTTTTCATTCAGTCAGTAGCTTCAAACATTTCTGGTATATGAATAACATGATGTTTTTCAATGGTAAAAATCAATGAATATTGTAAATGCACAAACAGTAATTTCTCCCCATTGCAAGGTGCAATTCTGAAATTTTTTGCTTTTTCCTGCTAATCCTAGCATGATAAAGAAGATTCAAAGAGAGTGAGATGCCAGCTCCTTTCATTCAGTCAGTAGCTTCAAACATTTCTGGACATTTTTCAATGGCAAAAATCAATGAATATTGTAAATGCACAAACAGTAATATCTCCACATTGCAAGGTGCAATTCTGAATTTTTTTGCTTTTTCCTGCTAATCCTAGCATGATAAAGAAGATTCAAAGAGAGTGAGATGCCAGCTCTTTTCATTCAGTCAGTAGCTTCAAACATTTCTGGTATATGAATAACATGATGTTTTTCAATGGCAAAAATCAATGAATATTGTAAATGCACAAACAGTAATATCTCCACATTGGAAGGTGCAATTCTGAAATTTTTTGCTTTTTCCTGCTCCTCTTAGCATGATAAAGAAGATTCAAAGAGAGTGAGATGCCAGCTCTTTTCATTCAGTCAGTAGCTTCAAACATTTCTGGTATATGAATAACATGATGTTTTTCAATGGCAAAAATCAATGAATATTGTAAATGCACAAACAGTAATTTCTCCGCATTGCAAGGTGCAATTCTGAAATTTTTTGCTTTTTCCTGCTAATCCTAGCATGATAAAGAAGATTCAAAGAGAGTGAGATGCCAGCTCCTTTCATTCAGTCAGTAGCTTCAAACATTTCTGGACGTTTTTCAATGGCAAAAATCAATGAATATTGTAAATGCACAAACAGTAATATCTCCACATTGCAAGGTGCAATTCTGAAATTTTTTGCTTTTTCCTGCTAATCCTAGCATGAAAAAGAAGATTCAAAGAGAGTGAGATGCCAGCTCCTTTCATTCAGTCAGTAGCTTCAAACATTTCTGGACGTTTTTCAATGGCAAAAATCAATGAATATTGTAAATGCACAAACAGTAATATCTCCACATTGCATGGTGCAATTGTAAAATTTTTTGCTTTTTCCTGCTAATCCTAGCATGATAAAGAAGATTCAAAGAGAGTGAGATGCCAGCTCCTTTCATTCAGTCAGTAGCTTCAAACATTTCTGGACGCTTTTCAATGACAAAAATCAATGAATATTGTAAATGCACAAACAGTAATATCTCCACATTGCAAGGTGCAATTCTGAAATTTTTTGCTTTTTCCTGCTAATCCTAGCATGATAAAGAAGATTCAAAGAGAGTGAGATGCCAGCTCCTTTCATTCAGTCAGTAGCTTCAAACATTTCTGGAAGTTTTTCAATGGCAAAAATCAATGAATATTGTAAATGCACAAACAGTAATATCTCCACATTGCAAGGTGCAATTCTGAAATTTTTTGCTTTTTACCGCTAATCCTAGCATGATAAAGAAGATTCAAAGAGAGGGATATGCCAGCTCCTTTCATTCAGTCAGTAGCTTCAAACATTTCTGGACGTTTTTCAATGGCAAAAATCAATGAATATTGTAAATGCACAAACAGTAATATCTCCGCACTGCAAGGTGCAATTCTGAAATTTTTTGCTTTTTCCTGCTAATCCTAGCATGATAAAGAAGATTCAAAGAGAGTGAGATGCCAGCTCCTTTCATTCAGTCAGTAGCTTCAAACATTTCTGGACGTTTTTCAATGGCAAAAATCAATGAATATTGTAAATGCACAAACAGTAATATCTCCACATTGCAAGGTGCAATTCTGAAATTTTTTGCTTTTTCCTGCTAATCCTAGCATGATAAATAAGATTCAAAGAGAGTGAGATGCCAGCTCCTTTCATTCAGTCAGTAGCTTCAAACATTTCTGGACGTTTTTCAATGGCAAAAATCAATGAATATTGTAAATGCACAAACAGTAATATCTCCACATTGCAAGGTGCAATTCTGAAATTTTTTGCTTTTTCCTGCTAATCCTAGCATGATAAAGAAGATTCAAAGAGAGTGAGATGCCAGCTCCTTTCATTCAGTCAGTAGCTTCAAACATTTCTGGACCTTTTTCAATGGCAAAAATCAATGAATATTGTAAATGCACAAACAGTAATATCTCCACATTGCACGGTGCAATTCTGAAATTTTTTGCTTTTTCCTGCAAATCCTAGCATTATAAAGAAGATTCAAAGAGAGTGAGATGCCAGCTCCTTTCATTCACTCAGTAGCTTCAAACATTTCTGGACGTTTTTCAATGGCAAAAATCAATGAATATTGTAAATGCACAAACAGTAATATCTCCGCATTGCAAGGTGCAATTCTGAAATTTTTTGCTTTTTCCTGCTAATGCTAGCATGATAAAGAAGATTCAAAGAGAGTGAGATGCCAGCTCCTTTCCTTCAGTCAGTAGCTTCAAACATTTCTGGACGTTTTTCAATGGCAAAAATCAATGAATATTGTAAATGCACAAACAGTAATATCTCCACATTGCAAGGTGCAATTCTGAAATTTTTTGCTTTTTCCTGCTAATCCTAGCATGATAAAGAAGATTCAAAGAGAGTGAGATGCCAGCTCCTTTCACTCAGTCAGTAGCTTCAAACATTTCTGGACGTTTTTCAATGGCAAAAATCAATGAATATTGTAAATGCACAAACAGTAATATCTCCACATTGCAAGGTGCAATTCTGAAATTTTTTGCTTTTTCCTGCTAATCCTAGCATGATAAAGAAGATTCAAAGAGAGTGAGATGCCAGCTCCTTTCATTCAGTCAGTAGCTTCAAACATTTCTGGACGTTTTTCAATGGCAAAAATCAATGAATATTGTAAATGCACAAACAGTAATATCTCCACATTGCAAGGTGCAATTCTGAAATTTTTTGCTTTTTCCTGCTAATCCTAGCATGATAAAGAAGATTCAAAGAGAGTGAGATGCCAGCTCCTTTCATTCAGTCAGTAGCTTCAAACATTTCTGGACGTTTTTCAATGGCAAAAATCAATGAATATTGTAAATGCACAAACAGTAATATCTCCGCATTGCAAGGTGCAATTCTGAAATTTTTTGCTTTTGCCTGCTAATCCTAGCATGATAAAGAAGATTCAAAGAGAGTGAGATGCCAGCTCCTTTCATTCAGTCAGTAGCTTCAAACATTTCTGGACGTTTTTCAATGGCAAAAATCAATGAATATTGTAAATGCACAAACAGTAATATCTCCGCATTGCAAGGTGCAATTCTGAAATTTTTTGCTTTTTCCTGCTAATCCTAGCATGATAAAGAAGATTCAAAGAGAGTGAGATGCCAGCTCCTTTCATTCAGTCAGTAGCTTCAAACATTTCTGGACGTTTTTCAATGGCAAAAATCAATGAATATTGTAAATGCACAAACAGTAATATCTCCACATTGCATGGTGCAATTCTGAAATTTTTTTGCTTTTTCCTGCTAATCCTAGCATGATAAAGAAGATTCAAAGAGAGTGAGATGACAGCTCCTTTCATTCAGTCAGTAGCTTCAAACATTTCTGGACGTTTTTCAATGGCAAAAATCAATGAATATTGTAAATGCACAAACAGTAATATCTCCACATTGCAAGGTGCAATTCTGAAATTTTTTGCTTTTTCCTGCTAATCCTAGCATGATAAAGAAGATTCAAAGAGAGTGAGATGCCAGCTCCTTTCATTCAGTCAGTAGCTTCAAACATTTCTGGACGTTTTTCAATGGCAAAAATCAATGAATATTGTAAATGCACAAACAGTAATATCTCCACATTGCAAGGTGCAATTCTGAAATTTTTTGCTTTTTCCTGCTAATCCTAACATGATAAAGAAGATTCAAAGAGAGTGAGATGCCAGCTCTTTTCATTCAGTCAGTAGCTTCAAACATTTCTGGTATATGAATAACATGATGTTTTTCAATGGCAAAAATCAATGAATAATGTAAATGCACAAACAGTAATATCTCCACATTGGAAGGTGCAATTCTGAAATTTTTTGCTTTTGCCTGCTCCTCTTAGCATGATAAAGAAGATTCAAAGAGAGTGAGATGCCAGCCCCTTTCATTCAGTCAGTAGCTTCAAACATTTCTGGACGTTTTTCAATGGCAAAAATCAATGAATATTGTAAATGCACAAACAGTAATATCTCCACATTGCAAGGTGCAATTCTGAAATTTTTTGCTTTTTCCTCCTAAGCCTAGCATGAAAAAGAAGATTCAAAGAGAGTGAGATGCCAGCTCCTTTCATTCAGTCAGTAGCTTCAAACATTTCTGGACGTTTTTCAATGGCAAAAATCAATGAATATTGTAAATGCACAAACAGTAATATCTCCACATTGCAAGGTGCAATTGTAAATTTTTTTGCTTTTTCCTGCTAATCCTAGCATGATAAAGAAGATTCAAAGAGAGTGAGATGCCAGCTCCTTTCATTCAGTCAGTAGCTTCAAACATTTCTGGACGCTTTTCAATGACAAAAATCAATGAATATTGTAAATGCACAAACAGTAATATCTCCTCATTGCAAGGTGCAATTCTGAAATTTTTTGCTTTTTCCTGCTAATCCTAGCATGATAAAGAAGATTCAAAGAGAGTGAGATGCCAGCTCCTTTCATTCAGTCAGTAGCTTCAAACATTTCTGGACGTTTTTCAATGGCAAAAATCAATGAATATTGTAAATGCACAAACAGTAATATCTCCACATTGCAAGGTGCAATTCTGAAATTTTTTGCTTTTTCCTGCTAATCCTAGCATGATAAAGAAGATTCAAAGAGAGTGATATGCCAGCTCCTTTCATTCAGTCAGTAGCTTCAAACATTTCTGGACGTTTTTCAATGGCAAAAATCAATGAATATTGTAAATGCACAAACAGTAATATCTCCGCATTGCAAGGTGCAATTCTGAAATTTTTTGCTTTTTCCTGCTAATCCTAGCATGATAAAGAAGATTCAAAGAGAGTGAGATGCCAGCTCCTTTCATTCAGTCAGTAGCTTCAAACATTTCTGGACGTTTTTCAATGGCAAAAATCAATGAATATTGTAAATGCACAAACAGTAATATCTCCACATTGCAAGGTGCAATTCTGAAATTTTTTGCTTTTTCCTGCTAATCCTAGCATGATAAAGAAGATTCAAAGAGAGTGAGATGCCAGCTCCTTTCATTCAGTCAGTAGCTTCAAACATTTCTGGACGTTTTTCAATGGCAAAAATCAATGAATATTGTAAATGCACAAACAGTAATATCTCCACATTGCAAGGTGCAATTCTGAAATTTTTTGCTTTTTCCTGCTAATCCTAGCATGATAAAGAAGATTCAAAGATAGTGAGATGCCAGCTCTTTTCATTCAGTCAGTAGCTTCAAACATTTCTGGTATATGAATAACATGATGTTTTTCAATGGCAAAAATCAATGAATATTGTAAATGCACAAACAGTAATTTCTCCGCATTGCAAGGTGCAATTCTGAAATTTTTTGCTTTTTCCTGCTAATCCTAGCATGATAAAGAAGATTCAAAGAGAGTGAGATGCCAGCTCCTTTCATTCAGTCAGTAGCTTCAAACATTTCTGGACGTTTTTCAATGGCAAAAATCAATGAATATTGTAAATGCACAAACATTAATATCTCCACATTGCAAGGTGCAATTGTAAAATTTTTTGCTTTTTCCTGCTAATCCTAGCATGTTAAAGAAGATTCAAAGAGAGTGAGATGCCAGCTCCTTTCATTCAGTCAGTAGCTTCAAACATTTCTGGACGCTTTTCAATGACAAAAATCAATGAATATTGTAAATGCACAAACAGTAATATCTCCACATTGCACGGTGCAATTCTGAAATTTTTTGCTTTTTCCTGCTAATCCTAGCATGATAAAGAAGATTCAAAGAGAGTGAGATGCCAGCTCCTTTCATTCAGTCAGTAGCTTCAAACATTTCTGGACGTTTTTCAATGGCAAAAATCAATGAATATTGTAAATGCACAAACAGTAATATCTCCACATTGCAAGGTGCAATTCTGAAATTTTTTGCTTTTTACTGCTAATCCTAGCATGATAAAAAAGATTCAAAGAGAGTGATATGCCAGCTCCTTTCATTCAGTCAGTAGCTTCAAACATTTCTGGACGTTTTTCAATGGCAAAAATCAATGAATATTGTAAATGCACAAACAGTAATATCTCCGCATTGCAAGGTGCAATTCTGAAATTTTTTGCTTTTTCCTGCTAATCCTAGCATGATAAAGAAGATTCAAAGAGAGTGAGATGCCAGCTCCTTTCATTCAGTCAGTAGCTTCAAACATTTCTGGACGTTTTTCAATGGCAAAAATCAATGAATATTGTAAATGCACAAACAGTAATATCTCCACATTGCAAGGTGCAATTGTAAAATTTTTTGCTTTTTCCTGCTAATCCTAGCATGATAAAGAAGATTCAAAGAGAGTGAGATGCCAGCTCCTTTCATTCAGTCAGTAGCTTCAAACATTTCTGGACGCTTTTCAATGACAAAAATCAATGAATATTGTAAATGCACAAACAGTAATATCTCCACATTGCAAGGTGCAATTCTGAAATTTTTTGCTTTTTACTGCTAATCCTAGCATGATAAAGAAGATTCAAAGAGAGGGATATGCCAGCTTCTTTCATTCAGTCAGTAGCTTCAAACATTTCTGGACGTTTTTCAATGGCAAAAATCAATGAATATTGTAAATGCACAAACAGTAATATCTCAGCATTGCAAGGTGCAATTCTGAAATTTTTTGCTTTTTCCTGCTAATCCTAGCATGATAAAGAAGATTCAAAGAGAGTGAGATGCCAGCTCCTTTCATTCAGTCAGTAGCTTCAAACATTTCTGGACGTTTTTCAATGGCAAAAATCAATGAATATTGTAAATGCACAAACAGTAATATCTCCACATTGCAAGGTGCAATTCTGAAATTTTTTGCTTTTTCCTGCTAATCCTAGCATGATAAAGAAGATTCAAAGAGAGTGAGATGCCAGCTCCTTTCATTCAGTCAGTAGCTTCAAACATTTCTGGACGTTTTTCAATGGTAAAAATCAATGAATATTGTAAATGCACAAACAGTAATATCTCCACATGGCAAGGTGCAATTCTGAAATTTTTTGCTTTTTCCTGCTCATCCTAGCATGATAAAGAAGATTCAAAGAGAGTGAGATGCCAGCTCCTTTCATTCAGTCAGTAGCTTCAAACATTTCTGGACGTTTTTCAATGGCAAAAATCAATGAATATTGTAAATGCACAAACATTAATATCTCCACATTGCAAGGTGCAATTGTAAAATTTTTTGCTTTTTCCTGCTAATCCTAGCATGATAAAGAAGATTCAAAGAGAGTGAGATGCCAGCTCCTTTCATTCAGTCAGTAGCTTCAAACATTTCTGGACGCTTTTCAATGACAAAAATCAATGAATATTGTAAATGCACAAACAGTAATATCTCCACATTGCACGGTGCAATTCTGAAATTTTTTGCTTTTTCCTGCTAATCCTAGCATGATAAAGAAGATTCAAAGAGAGTGAGATGCCAGCTCCTTTCATTCAGTCAGTAGCTTCAAACATTTCTGGACGTTTTTCAATGGCAAAAATCAATGAATATTGTAAATGCACAAACAGTAATATCTCCACATTGCAAGGTGCAATTCTGAAATTTTTTGCTTTTTACTGCTAATCCTAGCATGATAAAAAAGATTCAAAGAGAGTGATATGCCAGCTCCTTTCATTCAGTCAGTAGCTTCAAACATTTCTGGACGTTTTTCAATGGCAAAAATCAATGAATATTGTAAATGCACAAACAGTAATATCTCCGCATTGCAAGGTGCAATTCTGAAATTTTTTGCTTTTTCCTGCTAATCCTAGCATGATAAAGAAGATTCAAAGAGAGTGAGATGCCAGCTCCTTTCATTCAGTCAGTAGCTTCAAACATTTCTGGACGTTTTTCAATGGCAAAAATCAATGAATATTGTAAATGCACAAACAGTAATATCTCCACATTGCAAGGTGCAATTGTAAAATTTTTTGCTTTTTCCTGCTAATCCTAGCATGATAAAGAAGATTCAAAGAGAGTGAGATGCCAGCTCCTTTCATTCAGTCAGTAGCTTCAAACATTTCTGGACGCTTTTCAATGACAAAAATCAATGAATATTGTAAATGCACAAACAGTAATATCTCCACATTGCAAGGTGCAATTCTGAAAATTTTTGCTTTTTACTGCTAATCCTAGCATGATAAAGAAGATTCAAAGAGAGTGATATGCCAGCTTCTTTCATTCAGTCAGTAGCTTCAAACATTTCTGGACGTTTTTCAATGGCAAAAATCAATGAATATTGTAAATGCACAAACAGTAATATCTCAGCATTGCAAGGTGCAATTCTGAAATTTTTTGCTTTTTCCTGCTAATCCTAGCATGATAAAGAAGATTCAAAGAGAGTGAGATGCCAGCTCCTTTCATTCAGTCAGTAGCTTCAAACATTTCTGGACGTTTTTCAATGGCAAAAATCAATGAATATTGTAAATGCACAAACAGTAATATCTCCACATTGCAAGGTGCAATTCTGAAATTTTTTGCTTTTTCCTGCTAATCCTAGCATGATAAAGAAGATTCAAAGAGAGTGAGATGCCAGCTCCTTTCATTCAGTCAGTAGCTTCAAACATTTCTGGACGTTTTTCAATGGTAAAAATCAATGAATATTGTAAATGCACAAACAGTAATATCTCCACATGGCAAGGTGCAATTCTGAAATTTTTTGCTTTTTCCTGCTAATCCTAGCATGATAAAGAAGATTCAAAGAGAGTGAGATGCCAGCTCCTTTCATTCAGTCAGTAGCTTCAAACATTTCTGGACCTTTTTCAATGGCAAAAATCAATGAATATTGTAAATGCACAAACAGTAATATCTCCACATTGCAAGGTGCAATTCTGAAATTTTTTGCTTTTTCCTGCTAATCCTAGCATGATAAAGAAGATTCAAAGATAGTGAGATGCCAGCTCTTTTCATTCAGTCTGTAGCTTCAAACATTTCTGGTATATGAATAACATGATGTTTTTCAATGGCAAAAATCAATGAATATTGTAAATGCACAAACAGTAATATCTCCACATGGCAAGGTGCAATTCTGAAATTTTTTGCTTTTTCCTGCTAATCCTAGCATGATAAAGAAGATTCAAAGAGAGTGAGATGCCAGCTCCTTTCATTCAGTCAGTAGCTTCAAACATTTCTGGACGTTTTTCAATGGCAAAAATCAATGAATATTGTAAATGCACAAACAGTAATATCTCCACATTGCAAGGTGCAATTCTGAAATTTTTTGCTTTTTCCTGCTAATCCTAGCATGATAAAGAAGATTCAAAGAGAGTGAGATGCCAGCTCCTTTCATTCAGTCAGTAGCTTCAAACATTTCTGGACGTTTTTCAATGGCAAAAATCAATGAATATTGTAAATGCACAAACAGTAATATCTCCACATTGCAAGGTGCAATTCTGAAATTTTTTGCTTTTTACTGCTAATCCTAGCATGATAAAGAAGATTCAAAGAGAGTGATATGCCAGCTCCTTTCATTCAGTCAGTAGCTTCAAACATTTCTGGACGTTTTTCAATGGCAAAAATCAATGAATATTGTAAATGCACAAACAGTAATATCTCCGCATTGCAAGGTGCAATTCTGAAATTTTTTGCTTTTTCCTGCTAATCCTAGCATGATAAAGAAGATTCAAAGAGAGTGAGATGCCAGCTCCTTTCATTCAGTCAGTAGCTTCAAACATTTCTGGACGTTTTTCAATGGCAAAAATCAATGAATATTGTAAATGCACAAACAGTAATATCTCCACATTGCAAGGTGCAATTCTGAAATTTTTTGCTTTTTCCTGCTAATCCTAGCATGATAAAGAAGATTCAAAGAGAGTGAGATGCCAGCTCCTTTCATTCAGTCAGTAGCTTCAAACATTTCTGGACGTTTTTCAATGGCAAAAATCAATGAATATTGTAAATGCACAAACAGTAATATCTCCACATTGCAAGGTGCAATTCTGAAATTTTTTGCTTTTTCCTGCTAATCCTAGCATGATAAAGAAGATTCAAAGATAGTGAGATGCCAGCTCTTTTCATTCAGTCAGTAGCTTCAAACATTTCTGGTATATGAATAACATGATGTTTTTCAATGGCAAAAATCAATGAATATTGTAAATGCACAAACAGTAATTTCTCCCCATTGCAAGGTGCAATTCTGAAATTTTTTGCTTTTTCCTGCTAATCCTAGCATGATAAAGAAGATTCAAAGAGAGTGAGATGCCAGCTCCTTTCATTCAGTCAGTAGCTTCAAACATTTCTGGACGTTTTTCAATGGCAAAAATCAATGAATATTGTAAATGCACAAACATTAATATCTCCACATTGCAAGGTGCAATTGTAAAATTTTTTGCTTTTTCCTGCTAATCCTAGCATGATAAAGAAGATTCAAAGAGAGTGAGATGCCAGCTCCTTTCATTCAGTCAGTAGCTTCAAACATTTCTGGACGCTTTTCAATGACAAAAATCAATGAATATTGTAAATGCACAAACAGTAATATCTCCACATTGCACGGTGCAATTCTGAAATTTTTTGCTTTTTCCTGCTAATCCTAGCATGATAAAGAAGATTCAAAGAGAGTGAGATGCCAGCTCCTTTCATTCAGTCAGTAGCTTCAAACATTTCTGGACGTTTTTCAATGGCAAAAATCAATGAATATTGTAAATGCACAAACAGTAATATCTCCACATTGCAAGGTGCAATTCTGAAATTTTTTGCTTTTTACTGCTAATCCTAGCATGATAAAGAAGATTCAAAGAGAGTGATATGCCAGCTCCTTTCATTCAGTCAGTAGCTTCAAACATTTCTGGACGTTTTTCAATGGCAAAAATCAATGAATATTGTAAATGCACAAACAGTAATATCTCCGCATTGCAAGGTGCAATTCTGAAATTTTTTGCTTTTTCCTGCTAATCCTAGCATGATAAAGAAGATTCAAAGAGAGTGAGATGCCAGCTCCTTTCATTCAGTCAGTAGCTTCAAACATTTCTGGACGTTTTTCAATGGCAAAAATCAATGAATATTGTAAATGCACAAACAGTAATATCTCCACATTGCAAGGTGCAATTGTAAAATTTTTTGCTTTTTCCTGCTAATCCTAGCATGATAAAGAAGATTCAAAGAGAGTGAGATGCCAGCTCCTTTCATTCAGTCAGTAGCTTCAAACATTTCTGGACGCTTTTCAATGACAAAAATCAATGAATATTGTAAATGCACAAACAGTAATATCTCCACATTGCACAGTGCAATTCTGAAATTTTTTGCTTTTTCCTGCTAATCCTAGCATGATAAAGAAGATTCAAAGAGAGTGAGATGCCAGCTCCTTTCATTCAGTCAGTAGCTTCAAACATTTCTGGACGTTTTTCAATGGCAAAAATCAATGAATATTGTAAATGCACAAACAGTAATATCTCCACATTGCAAGGTGCAATTCTGAAATTTTTTGCTTTTTACTGCTAATCCTAGCATGATAAAGAAGATTCAAAGAGAGTGATATGCCAGCTTCTTTCATTCAGTCAGTAGCTTCAAACATTTCTGGACGTTTTTCAATGGCAAAAATCAATGAATATTGTAAATGCACAAACAGTAATATCTCAGCATTGCAAGGTGCAATTCTGAAAGTTTTTGCTTTTTCCTGCTAATCCTAGCATGATAAAGAAGATTCAAAGAGAGTGAGATGCCAGCTCCTTTCATTCAGTCAGTAGCTTCAAACATTTCTGGACGTTTTTCAATGGCAAAAATCAATGAATATTGTAAATGCACAAACAGTAATATCTCCACATTGCAAGGTGCAATTCTGAAATTTTTTGCTTTTTCCTGCTAATCCTAGCATGATAAAGAAGATTCAAAGAGAGTGAGATGCCAGCTCCTTTCATTCAGTCAGTAGCTTCAAACATTTCTGGACGTTTTTCAATGGTAAAAATCAATGAATATTGTAAATGCACAAACAGTAATATCTCCACATGGCAAGGTGCAATTCTGAAATTTTTTGCTTTTTCCTGCTAATCCTAGCATGATAAAGAAGATTCAAAGAGAGTGAGATGCCAGCTCCTTTCATTCAGTCAGTAGCTTCAAACATTTCTGGACCTTTTTCAATGGCAAAAATCAATGAATATTGTAAATGCACAAACAGTAATATCTCCACATTGCAAGGTGCAATTCTGAAATTTTTTGCTTTTTCCTGCTAATCCTAGCATGATAAAGAAGATTCAAAGATAGTGAGATGCCAGCTCTTTTCATTCAGTCAGTAGCTTCAAACATTTCTGGTATATGAATAACATGATGTTTTTCAATGGCAAAAATCAATGAATATTGTAAATGCACAAACAGTAATATCTCCACATGGCAAGGTGCAATTCTGAAATTTTTTGCTTTTTCCTGCTAATCCTAGCATGATAAAGAAGATTCAAAGAGAGTGAGATGCCAGCTCCTTTCATTCAGTCAGTAGCTTCAAACATTTCTGGACGTTTTTCAATGGCAAAAATCAATGAATATTGTAAATGCACAAACAGTAATATCTCCACATTTTAAGGTGCAATTCTGAAATTTTTTGCTTTTTCCTGCTAATCCTAGCATGATAAAGAAGATTCAAAGAGAGTGAAATGCCAGCTCCTTTCATTCAGTCAGTAGCTTCAAACATTTCTGGACGTTTTTCAATGGCAAAAATCAATGAATATTGTAAATGCACAAACAGTAATATCTCCACATTGCAAGGTGCAATTCTGAAATTTTTTGCTTTTTCCTGCTAATCCTAGCATGATAAAGAAGATTCAAAGAGAGTGAGATGCCAGCTCCTTTCATTCAGTCAGTAGCTTCAAACATTTCTGGACCTTTTTCAATGGCAAAAATCAATGAATATTGTAAATGCACAAACAGTAATATCTCCACATGGCAAGGTGCAATTCTGAAATTTTTTGCTTTTTTCTGCTAATCCTAGCATGATAAAGAAGATTCAAAGAGAGTGAGATGCCAGCTCCTTTCATTCAGTCAGTAGCTTCAAACATTTCTGGACGTTTTTCAATGGCAAAAATCAATGAATATTGTAAATGCACAAACAGTAATATCTCCACATTGCAAGGTGCAATTCTGAAATTTTTTGCTTTTTCCTGCTAATCCTAGCATGATAAAGAAGATTCAAAGATAGTGAGATGCCAGCTCTTTTCATTCAGTCAGTAGCTTCAAACATTTCTCGTATATGAATAACATGATGTTTTTCAATGGCAAAAATCAATGAATATTGTAAATGCACAAACAGTAATTTCTCCGCATTGCAAGGTGCAATTCTGAAATTTTTTGCTTTTTCCTGCTAATCCTAGCATGATAAAGAAGATTCAAAGAGAGTGAGATGCCAGCTCCTTTCATTCAGTCAGTAGCTTCAAACATTTCTGGACGTTTTTCAATGGCAAAAATCAATGAATATTGTAAATGCACAAACATTAATATCTCCACATTGCAAGGTGCAATTGTAAAATTTTTTGCTTTTTCCTGCTAATCCTAGCATGATAAAGAAGATTCAAAGAGAGTGAGATGCCAGCTCCTTTCATTCAGTCAGTAGCTTCAAACATTTCTGGACGCTTTTCAATGACAAAAATCAATGAATATTGTAAATGCACAAACAGTAATATCTCCACATTGCACGGTGCAATTCTGAAATTTTTTGCTTTTTCCTGCTAATCCTAGCATGATAAAGAAGATTCAAAGAGAGTGAGATGCCAGCTCCTTTCATTCAGTCAGTAGCTTCAAACATTTCTGGACGTTTTTCAATGGCAAAAATCAATGAATATTGTAAATGCACAAACAGTAATATCTCCACATTGCAAGGTGCAATTCTGAAATTTTTTGCTTTTTACTGCTAATCCTAGCATGATAAAGAAGATTCAAAGAGAGTGATATGCCAGCTCCTTTCATTCAGTCAGTAGCTTCAAACATTTCTGGACGTTTTTCAATGGCAAAAATCAATGAATATTGTAAATGCACAAACAGTAATATCTCCGCATTGCAAGGTGCAATTCTGAAATTTTTTGCTTTTTCCTGCTAATCCTAGCATGATAAAGAAGATTCAAAGAGAGTGAGATGCCAGCTCCTTTCATTCAGTCAGTAGCTTCAAACATTTCTGGACGTTTTTCAATGGCAAAAATCAATGAATATTGTAAATGCACAAACAGTAATATCTCCACATTGCAAGGTGCAATTGTAAAATTTTTTGCTTTTTCCTGCTAATCCTAGCATGATAAAGAAGATTCAAAGAGAGTGAGATGCCAGCTCCTTTCATTCAGTCAGTAGCTTCAAACATTTCTGGACGCTTTTCAATGACAAAAATCAATGAATATTGTAAATGCACAAACAGTAATATCTCCACATTGCAAGGTGCAATTCTGAAATTTTTTGCTTTTTACTGCTAATCCTAGCATGATAAAGAAGATTCAAAGAGAGTGATATGCCAGCTTCTTTCATTCAGTCAGTAGCTTCAAACATTTCTGGACGTTTTTCAATGGCAAAAATCAATGAATATTGTAAATGCACAAACAGTAATATCTCCACATTGCAAGGTGCAATTCTGAAATTTTTTGCTTTTTCCTGCTAATCCTAGCATGATAAAGAAGATTCAAAGAGAGTGAGATGCCAGCTCCTTTCATTCAGTCAGTAGCTTCAAACATTTCTGGACCTTTTTCAATGGCAAAAATCAATGAATATTGTAAATGCACAAACAGTAATATCTCCACGTTGCAAGGTGCAATTCTGAAATTTTTTGCTTTTTCCTGCTAATCCTAGCATGATAAAGAAGATTCAAAGATAGTGAGATGCCAGCTCTTTTCATTCAGTCAGTAGCTTCAAACATTTCTGGTATATGAATAACATGATGTTTTTCAATGGCAAAAATCAATGAATATTGTAAATGCACAAACAGTAATATCTCCACATGGCAAGGTGCAATTCTGAAATTTTTTGCTTTTTCCTGCTAATCCTAGCATGATAAAGAAGATTCAAAGAGAGTGAGATGCCAGCTCCTTTCATTCAGTCAGTAGCTTCAAACATTTCTGGACGTTTTTCAATGGCAAAAATCAATGAATATTGTAAATGCACAAACAGTAATATCTCCACATTGCAAGGTGCAATTCTGAAATTTTTTGCTTTTTCCTGCTAATCCTAGCATGATAAAGAAGATTCAAAGAGAGTGAGATGCCAGCTCCTTTCATTCAGTCAGTAGCTTCAAACATTTCTGGACGTTTTTCAATGGCAAAAATCAATGAATATTGTAAATGCACAAACAGTAATATCTCCACATTGCAAGGTGCAATTCTGAAATTTTTTGCTTTTTACTGCTAATCCTAGCATGATAAAGAAGATTCAAAGAGAGTGATATGCCAGCTCCTTTCATTCAGTCAGTAGCTTCAAACATTTCTGGACGTTTTTCAATGGCAAAAATCAATGAATATTGTAAATGCACAAACAGTAATATCTCCGCATTGCAAGGTGCAATTCTGAAATTTTTTGCTTTTTCCTGCTAATCCTAGCATGATAAAGAAGATTCAAAGAGAGTGAGATGCCAGCTCCTTTCATTCAGTCAGTAGCTTCAAACATTTCTGGACGTTTTTCAATGGCAAAAATCAATGAATATTGTAAATGCACAAACAGTAATATCTCCACATTGCAAGGTGCAATTCTGAAATTTTTTGCTTTTTCCTGCTAATCCTAGCATGATAAAGAAGATTCAAAGAGAGTGAGATGCCAGCTCCTTTCATTCAGTCAGTAGCTTCAAACATTTCTGGACGTTTTTCAATGGCAAAAATCAATGAATATTGTAAATGCACAAACAGTAATATCTCCACATTGCAAGGTGCAATTCTGAAATTTTTTGCTTTTTCCTGCTAATCCTAGCATGATAAAGAAGATTCAAAGATAGTGAGATGCCAGCTCTTTTCATTCAGTCAGTAGCTTCAAACATTTCTGGTATATGAATAACATGATGTTTTTCAATGGCAAAAATCAATGAATATTGTAAATGCACAAACAGTAATTTCTCCGCATTGCAAGGTGCAATTCTGATATTTTTTGCTTTTTCCTGCTAATCCTAGCATGATAAAGAAGATTCAAAGAGAGTGAGATGCCAGCTCCTTTCATTCAGTCAGTAGCTTCAAACATTTCTGGACGTTTTTCAATGGCAAAAATCAATGAATATTGTAAATGCACAAACATTAATATCTCCACATTGCAAGGTGCAATTGTAAAATTTTTTGCTTTTTCACGATAATCCTAGCATGATAAAGAAGATTCAAAGAGAGTGAGATGCCAGCTCCTTTCATTCAGTCAGTAGCTTCAAACATTTCTGGACGCTTTTCAATGACAAAAATCAATGAATATTGTAAATGCACAAACAGTAATATCTCCACATTGCAAGGTGCAATTCTGAAATTTTTTGCTTTTTCCTGCTAATCCTAGCATGATAAAGAAGATTCAAAGAGAGTGAGATGCCAGCTCCTTTCATTCAGTCAGTAGCTTCAAACATTTCTGGACGTTTTTCAATGGCAAAAATCAATGAATATTGTAAATGCACAAACAGTAATATCTCCACATTGCAAGGTGCAATTCTGAAATTTTTTGCTTTTTACTGCTAATCCTAGCATGATAAAGAAGATTCAAAGAGAGTGATATGCCAGCTCCTTTCATTCAGTCAGTAGCTTCAAACATTTCTGGACGTTTTTCAATGGCAAAAATCAATGAATATTGTAAATGCACAAACAGTAATATCTCCGCATTGCAAGGTGCAATTCTGAAATTTTTTGCTTTTTCCTGCTAATCCTAGCATGATAAAGAAGATTCAAAGAGAGTGAGATGCCAGCTCCTTTCATTCAGTCAGTAGCTTCAAACATTTCTGGACGTTTTTCAATGGCAAAAATCAATGAATATTGTAAATGCACAAACAGTAATATCTCCACATTGCAAGGTGCAATTGTAAAATTTTTTGCTTTTTCCTGCTAATCCTAGCATGATAAAGAAGATTCAAAGAGAGTGAGATGCCAGCTCCTTTCATTCAGTCAGTAGCTTCAAACATTTCTGGACGCTTTTCAATGACAAAAATCAATGAATATTGTAAATGCACAAACAGTAATATCTCCACATTGCACGGTGCAATTCTGAAATTTTTTGCTTTTTCCTGCTAATCCTAGCATGATAAAGAAGATTCAAAGAGAGTGAGATGCCAGCTCCTTTCATTCAGTCAGTAGCTTCAAACATTTCTGGACGTTTTTCAATGGCAAAAATCAATGAATATTGTAAATGCACAAACAGTAATATCTCCGCATTGCAAGGTGCAATTCTGAAATTTTTTGCTTTTTCCTGCTAATCCTAGCATGATAAAGAAGATTCAAAGAGAGTGAGATGCCAGCTCCTTTCATTCAGTCAGTAGCTTCAAACATTTCTGGACGTTTTTCAATGGCAAAAATCAATGAATATTGTAAATGCACAAACAGTAATATCTCCACATTGCAAGGTGCAATTGTAAAATTTTTTGCTTTTTCCTGCTAATCCTAGCATGATAAAGAAGATTCAAAGAGAGTGAGATGCCAGCTCCTTTCATTCAGTCAGTAGCTTCAAACATTTCTGGACGCTTTTCAATGACAAAAATCAATGAATATTGTAAATGCACAAACAGTAATATCTCAGCATTGCAAGGTGCAATTCTGAAAGTTTTTGCTTTTTCCTGCTAATCCTAGCATGATAAAGAAGATTCAAAGAGAGTGAGATGCCAGCTCCTTTCATTCAGTCAGTAGCTTCAAACATTTCTGGACGTTTTTCAATGGCAAAAATCAATGAATATTGTAAATGCACAAACAGTAATATCTCCACATTGCAAGGTGCAATTCTGAAATTTTTTGCTTTTTCCTGCTAATCCTAGCATGATAAAGAAGATTCAAAGAGAGTGAGATGCCAGCTCCTTTCATTCAGTCAGTAGCTTCAAACATTTCTGGACGTTTTTCAATGGTAAAAATCAATGAATATTGTAAATGCACAAACAGTAATATCTCCACATGGCAAGGTGCAATTCTGAAATTTTTTGCTTTTTCCTGCTAATCCTAGCATGATAAAGAAGATTCAAAGAGAGTGAGATGCCAGCTCCTTTCATTCAGTCAGTAGCTTCAAACATTTCTGGACCTTTTTCAATGGCAAAAATCAATGAATATTGTAAATGCACAAACAGTAAAATCTCCACATTGCAAGGTGCAATTCTGAAATTTTTTGCTTTTTCCTGCTAAACCTAGCATGATAAAGAAGATTCAAAGATAGTGAGATGCCAGCTCTTTTCATTCAGTCAGTAGCTTCAAACATTTCTGGTATATGAATAACATGATGTTTTTCAATGGCAAAAATCAATGAATATTGTAAATGCACAAACAGTAATATCTCCACATGGCAAGGTGCAATTCTGAAATTTTTTGCTTTTTCCTGCTAATCCTAGCATGATAAAGAAGATTCAAAGAGAGTGAGATGCCAGCTCCTTTCATTCAGTCAGTAGCTTCAAACATTTCTGGACGTTTTTCAATGGCAAAAATCAATGAATATTGTAAATGCACAAACAGTAATATCTCCACATTGCAAGGTGCAATTCTGAAATTTTTTGCTTTTTCCTGCTAATCCTAGCATGATAAAGAAGATTCAAAGAGAGTGAGATGCCAGCTCCTTTCATTCAGTCAGTAGCTTCAAACATTTCTGGACGTTTTTCAATGGCAAAAATCAATGAATATTGTAAATGCACAAAGAGTAATATCTCCACATTGCAAGGTGCAATTCTGAAATTTTTTGCTTTTTCCTGCTAATCCTAGCATGATAAAGAAGATTCAAAGAGAGTGAGATGCCAGCTCCTTTCATTCAGTCAGTAGCTTCAAACATTTCTGGACCTTTTTCAATGGCAAAAATCAATGAATATTGTAAATGCATAAACAGTAATATCTCCACATTGCAAGGTGCAATTCTGAAATTTTTTGCTTTTTTCTGCTAATCCTAGCATGATAAAGAAGATTCAAAGAGAGTGAGATGCCAGCTCCTTTCATTCAGTCAGTAGCTTCAAACATTTCTGGACGTTTTTCAATGGCAAAAATCAATGAATATTGTAAATGCACAAACAGTAATATCTCCGCATTGCAAGGTGCAATTCTGAAATTTTTTGCTTTTTCCTGCTAATGCTAGCATGATAAAGAAGATTCAAAGAGAGTGAGATGCCAGCTCCTTTCCTTCAGTCAGTAGCTTCAAACATTTCTGGACGTTCTTCAATGGCAAAAATCACTGAATATTGTAAATGCACAAACAGTAATATCTCCACATTGCAAGGTGCAATTCTGAAATTTTTTGCTTTTTCCTGCTAATCCTAGCATGATAAAGAAGATTCCAAGAGAGTGAGATGCCAGCTCTTTTCATTCAGTCAGTAGCTTCAAACATTTCTGGTATATGAATAACATGATGTTTTTCAATGGCAAAAATCAATGAATATTGTAAATGCACAAACAGGAATTTCTCCGCATTGCAAGGTGCAATTCTGAAATTTTTTGCTTTTTCCTGCTAATCCTAGCATGATAAAGAAGATTCAAAGAGAGTGAGATGCCAGCTCCTTTCATTCAGTCAGTAGCTTCAAACATTTCTGGACGTTTTTCAATGGCAAAAATCATTGAATATTGTAAATGCACAAACAGTAATATCTCCACATTGCAAGGTGCAATTCTGAAATTTTTTGCTTTTTTCTGCTACTCTTAGCATGATAAAGAAGATTCAAAGAGAGTGAGATGCCAGCTCTTTTCATTCAGTCAGTAGCTTCAAACATTTCTGGTATATGAATAACATGATGTTTTTCAATGGCAAAAATCAATGAATATTGTAAATGCACAAACAGTAATTTCTCCGCATTGCAAGGTGCAAATCTGAAATTTTTTGCTTTTTCCTGCTAATCCTAGCATGATAAAGAAGATTCAAAGAGAGTGAGATGCCAGCTCCTTTCATTCAGTCAGTAGCTTCAAACATTTCTGGACGTTTTTCAATGGCAAAAATCAATGAATATTGTAAATGCACAAACAGTAATATCTCCACATTGCAAGGTGCAATTCTGAAATTTTTTGCTTTTTCCTGCTCCTCTTAGCATGATAAAGAAGATTCAAAGAGAGTGAGATGCCAGCTCTTTTCATTCAGTCAGAAGCTTCAAACATTTCTGGTATATGAATAACATGATGTTTTTCAATGGCAAAAATCAATGAATATTGTAAATGCACAAACAGTAATTTCTCCGCATTGCAAGGTGCCATTCTGAAATTTTTTGTTTTTTCCTGCTAATCCTAGCATGATAAAGAAGATTCAAAGAGAGTGAGATGCCAGCTCCTTTCATTCAGTCAGTAGCTTCAAACATTTCCTGACGTTTTTCAATTGCAAAAATCAATGAATATTGTAAATGCACAAACAGTAATATCTCCACATTGCAAAGTGCAATTCTGAAATTTTTTGCTTTTTCCTGCTCCTCTTAGCATGATAAAGAAGTTTCAAAGAGAGTGAGATGCCAGCTCTTTTCATTCAGTCAGTAGCTTCAAACATTTCTGGTATATGAATAACATGATGTTTTTCAATGGCAAAAATCAATGAATATTGTAAATGCACAAACAGTAATTTCTCCGCATTGCAAGGTGCAATTCTGAAATTTTTTGCTTTTTCCTGCTAATCCTAGCATGATAAAGAAGATTCAAAGAGAGTGAGATGCCAGCTCCTTTCATTCAGTCAGTAGCTTCAAACATTTCTGGACGTTTTTCAATGGCAAAAATCAATGAATATTGTAAATGCACAATCAGTAATATCTCCACATTGCAAGGTGCAATTCTGAAATTTTTTGCTTTTTCCTGCTAATCCTAGCATGATAAAGAAGATTCAAAGAGAGTGAGATGCCAGCTCCTTTCCTTCAGTCAGTAGCTTCAAACATTTCTGGACGTTCTTCAATGGCAAAAATCACTGAATATTGTAAATGCACAAACAGTAATATCTCCACATTGCAAGGTGCAATTCTGAAATTTTTTGCTTTTTCCTGCTAATCCTAGCATGATAAAGAAGATTCCAAGAGAGTGAGATGCCAGCTCTTTTCATTCAGTCAGTAGCTTCAAACATTTCTGGTATATGAATAACATGATGTTTTTCAATGGCAAAAATCAATGAATATTGTAAATGCACAAAAAGGAATTTCTCCGCATTGCAAGGTGCAATTCTGAAATTTTTTGCTTTTTCCTGCTAATCCTAGCATGATAAAGAAGATTCAAAGAGAGTGAGATGCCAGCTCCTTTCATTCAGTCAGTAGCTTCAAACATTTCTGGACGTTTTTCAATGGCAAAAATCATTGAATATTGTAAATGCACAAACAGTAATATCTCCACATTGCAAGGTGCAATTCTGAAATTTTTTGCTTTTTTCTGCTACTCTTAGCATGATAAAGAAGATTCAAAGAGAGTGAGATGCCAGCTCTTTTCATTCAGTCAGTAGCTTCAAACATTTCTGGTATATGAATAACATGATGTTTTTCAATGGCAAAAATCAATGAATATTGTAAATGCACAAACAGTAATTTCTCCGCATTGCAAGGTGCAAATCTGAAATTTTTTGCTTTTTCCTGCTAATCCTAGCATGATAAAGAAGATTCAAAGAGAGTGAGATGCCAGCTCCTTTCATTCAGTCAGTAGCTTCAAACATTTCTGGACGTTTTTCAATGGCAAAAATCAATGAATATTGTAAATGCACAAACAGTAATATCTCCACATTGCAAGGTGCAATTCTGAAATTTTTTGCTTTTTCCTGCTCCTCTTAGCATGATAAAGAAGATTCAAAGAGAGTGAGATGCCAGCTCTTTTCATTCAGTCAGAAGCTTCAAACATTTCTGGTATATGAATAACATGATGTTTTTCAATGGCAAAAATCAATGAATATTGTAAATGCACAAACAGTAATTTCTCCGCATTGCAAGGTGCCATTCTGAAATTTTTTGTTTTTTCCTGCTAATCCTAGCATGATAAAGAAGATTCAAAGAGAGTGAGATGCCAGCTCCTTTCATTCAGTCAGTAGCTTGAAACATTTCTGGACGTTTTTCCATGGCAAAAATCAATGAATATTGTAAATGCACAAACAGTAATATCTCCACATTGCAAGGTGCAATTCTGAAATTTTTTGCTTTTTCCTGCTAATCCTAGCATGATAAAGAAGATTCAAAGAGAGTGAGATGCCAGCTCCTTTCATTCAGTCAGTAGCTTCAAACATTTCTGGTATATGAATAACATGATGTTTTTCAATGGCAAAAATCAATGAATATTGTAAATGCACAAACAGTAATTTCTCCGCATTGCAAGGTGCAATTCTGAAATTTTTTGCTTTTTCCTGCTAATCCTAGCATGATAAAGAAGATTCAAAGAGAGTGAGATGCCAGCTCCTTTCATTCAGTCAGTAGCTTCAAACATTTCTGGACGTTTTTCAATGGCAAAAATCATTGAATATTGTAAATGCACAAACAGTAATATCTCCACATTGCAAGGTGCAATTCTGAAATTTTTTGCTTTTTCCTGCTCCTCGTAGCATGATAAAGAAGATTCAAAGAGAGTGAGATGCCAGCTCTTTTCATTCAGTCAGTAGCTTCAAACATTTCTGGTATATGAATAACATGATGTTTTTCAATGGCAAAAATCAATGAATATTGTAAATGCACAAACAGTAATTTCTCCGCATTCCAAGGTGCAATTCTGAATTTTTTTGCTTTTTCCTGCTAATCCTAGCATGATAAAGAAGATTCAAAGAGAGTGAGATGCCAGCTCCTTTCATTCAGTCAGTAGCTTCAAACATTTCTGGACGTTTTTCAATGGCAAAAATCAATGAATATTGTAAATGCACAAACAGTAATATCTCCACATTGCAAGGTGCAATTCTGAAATTTTTTGCTTTTTCCTTCTCCTCTTAGCATGATAAAGAAGTTTCAAAGAGAGTGAGATGCCAGTTCTTTTCATTCAGTCAGTAGCTTCAAACATTTCTGGTATATGAATAACATGATGTTTTTCAATGGCAAAAATCAATGAATATTGTAAATGCACAAACAGTAATTTCTCCGCATTGCAAGGTGCCATTCTGAAATTTTTTGCTTTTTCCTGCTAATCCTAGCATGATAAAGAAGATTCAAAGAGAGTGAGATGCCAGCTCCTTTCATTCAGTCAGTAGCTTCAAACATTTCCTGACGTTTTTCAATGGCAAAAATCAATGAATATTGTAAATGCACAAACAGTAATATCTCCACATTGCAAGGTGCATTTCTGAAATTTTTTGCTTTTTCCTGCTCCTCTTAGCATGATAAAGAAGATTCAAAGAGAGTGAGATGCCAGCTCTTTTCATTGAGTCAGTAGCTTCAAACATTTCTGGTATATGAATAACATGATGTTTTTCAATGGCAAAAATCAATGAATATTGTAAATGCACAAACAGTAATTTCTCCGCATTGCAAGGTGCAATTCTGAAATTTTTTGCTTTTTCCTGCTAATCCTAGCATGATAAAGAAGATTCAAAGAGAGTGAGATGCCAGCTCCTTTCATTCAGTCAGTAGCTTCAAACATTTCTGGACGTTTTTCAATGGCAAAAATCAATGAATATTGTAAATGCACAATCAGTAATATCTCCACATTGCAAGGTGCAATTCTGAAATTTTTTGCTTTTTCCTGCTAATCCTAGCATGATAAAGAAGATTCAAAGAGAGTGAGATGCCAGCTCCTTTCCTTCAGTCAGTAGCTTCAAACATTTCTGGACGTTCTTCAATGGCAAAAATCACTGAATATTGTAAATGCACAAACAGTAATATCTCCACATTGCAAGGTGCAATTCTGAAATTTTTTGCTTTTTCCTGCTAATCCTAGCATGATAAAGAAGATTCCAAGAGAGTGAGATGCCAGCTCTTTTCATTCAGTCAGTAGCTTCAAACATTTCTGGTATATGAATAACATGATGTTTTTCAATGGCAAAAATCAATGAATATTGTAAATGCACAAAAAGGAATTTCTCCGCATTGCAAGGTGCAATTCTGAAATTTTTTGCTTTTTCCTGCTAATCCTAGCATGATAAAGAAGATTCAAAGAGAGTGAGATGCCAGCTCCTTTCATTCAGTCAGTAGCTTCAAACATTTCTGGACGTTTTTCAATGGCAAAAATCATTGAATATTGTAAATGCACAAACAGTAATATCTCCACATTGCAAGGTGCAATTCTGAAATTTTTTGCTTTTTTCTGCTACTCTTAGCATGATAAAGAAGATTCAAAGAGAGTGAGATGCCAGCTCTTTTCATTCAGTCAGTAGCTTCAAACATTTCTGGTATATGAATAACATGATGTTTTTCAATGGCAAAAATCAATGAATATTGTAAATGCACAAACAGTAATTTCTCCGCATTGCAAGGTGCAAATCTGAAATTTTTTGCTTTTTCCTGCTAATCCTAGCATGATAAAGAAGATTCAAAGAGAGTGAGATGCCAGCTCCTTTCATTCAGTCAGTAGCTTCAAACATTTCTGGACGTTTTTCAATGGCAAAAATCAATGAATATTGTAAATGCACAAACAGTAATATCTCCACATTGCAAGGTGCAATTCTGAAATTTTTTGCTTTTTCCTGCTCCTCTTAGCATGATAAAGAAGATTCAAAGAGAGTGAGATGCCAGCTCTTTTCATTCAGTCAGAAGCTTCAAACATTTCTGGTATATGAATAACATGATGTTTTTCAATGGCAAAAATCAATGAATATTGTAAATGCACAAACAGTAATTTCTCCGCATTGCAAGGTGCCATTCTGAAATTTTTTGTTTTTTCCTGCTAATCCTAGCATGATAAAGAAGATTCAAAGAGAGTGAGATGCCAGCTCCTTTCATTCAGTCAGTAGCTTGAAACATTTCTGGACGTTTTTCCATGGCAAAAATCAATGAATATTGTAAATGCACAAACAGTAATATCTCCACATTGCAAGGTGCAATTCTGAAATTTTTTGCTTTTTCCTGCTAATCCTAGCATGATAAAGAAGATTCAAAGAGAGTGAGATGCCAGCTCCTTTCATTCAGTCAGTAGCTTCAAACATTTCTGGTATATGAATAACATGATGTTTTTCAATGGCAAAAATCAATGAATATTGTAAATGCACAAACAGTAATTTCTCCGCATTGCAAGGTGCAATTCTGAAATTTTTTGCTTTTTCCTGCTAATCCTAGCATGATAAAGAAGATTCAAAGAGAGTGAGATGCCAGCTCCTTTCATTCAGTCAGTAGCTTCAAACATTTCTGGACGTTTTTCAATGGCAAAAATCATTGAATATTGTAAATGCACAAACAGTAATATCTCCACATTGCAAGGTGCAATTCTGAAATTTTTTGCTTTTTCCTGCTCCTCGTAGCATGATAAAGAAGATTCAAAGAGAGTGAGATGCCAGCTCTTTTCATTCAGTCAGTAGCTTCAAACATTTCTGGTATATGAATAACATGATGTTTTTCAATGGCAAAAATCAATGAATATTGTAAATGCACAAACAGTAATTTCTCCGCATTCCAAGGTGCAATTCTGAATTTTTTTGCTTTTTCCTGCTAATCCTAGCATGATAAAGAAGATTCAAAGAGAGTGAGATGCCAGCTCCTTTCATTCAGTCAGTAGCTTCAAACATTTCTGGACGTTTTTCAATGGCAAAAATCAATGAATATTGTAAATGCACAAACAGTAATATCTCCACATTGCAAGGTGCAATTCTGAAATTTTTTGCTTTTTCCTTCTCCTCTTAGCATGATAAAGAAGTTTCAAAGAGAGTGAGATGCCAGTTCTTTTCATTCAGTCAGTAGCTTCAAACATTTCTGGTATATGAATAACATGATGTTTTTCAATGGCAAAAATCAATGAATATTGTAAATGCACAAACAGTAATTTCTCCGCATTGCAAGGTGCCATTCTGAAATTTTTTGCTTTTTCCTGCTAATCCTAGCATGATAAAGAAGATTCAAAGAGAGTGAGATGCCAGCTCCTTTCATTCAGTCAGTAGCTTCAAACATTTCCTGACGTTTTTCAATGGCAAAAATCAATGAATATTGTAAATGCACAAACAGTAATATCTCCACATTGCAAGGTGCATTTCTGAAATTTTTTGCTTTTTCCTGCTCCTCTTAGCATGATAAAGAAGATTCAAAGAGAGTGAGATGCCAGCTCTTTTCATTGAGTCAGTAGCTTCAAACATTTCTGGTATATGAATAACATGATGTTTTTCAATGGCAAAAATCAATGAATATTGTAAATGCACAAACAGTAATTTCTCCGCATTGCAAGGTGCAATTCTGAAATTTTTTGCTTTTTCCTGCTAATCCTAGCATGATAAAGAAGATTCAAAGAGAGTGAGATGCCAGCTCCTTTCATTCAGTCAGTAGCTTCAAACATTTCTGGACGTTTTTCAATGGCAAAAATCAATGAATATTGTAAATGCACAATCAGTAATATCTCCACATTGCAAGGTGCAATTCTGAAATTTTTTGCTTTTTCCTGCTAATCCTAGCATGATAAAGAAGATTCAAAGAGAGTGAGATGCCAGCTCCTTTCATTCAGTCAGTAGCTTCAAACATTTCTGGACGTTTTTCAATGGCAAAAATCAATGAATATTGTAAATGCACAAACAGTAATATCTCCACATTGCAAGGTGCAATTCTGAAATTTTTTGCTTTTTCCTGCTAATTCTAGCATGATAAAGCAGATTCAAAGAGAGTGAGATGCCAGCTCCTTTCATTCAGTCAGTAGCTTCAAACATTTCTGGATGTTTTTCAATGGCAAAAATCAATGAATATTGTAAATGCACAAACAGTAATATCTCCACATTGCAAGGTGCAATTCTGAAATTTTTTGCTTTTTCCTGCTAATCCTAGCATGATAAAGAAGATTCAAAGAGAGTGAGATGCCAGCTCCTTTCATTCAGTCAGTAGCTTCAAACATTTCTGGACGTTTTTCAATGGCAAAAATCAATGAATATTGTAAATGCACAAACCGTAACATCTCCACATTGCAAGGTGCAATTCTGAAATTTTTTGCTTTTTCCTGCTAATCCTAGCATGATAAAGAAGATTCAAAGAGAGTGAGATGCCAGCTCCTTTCATTCAGTCAGTAGCTTCAAACATTTCTGGTATATGAATAACATGATGTTTTTCAATGGCAAAAATAAATGAATATTGTAAATGCACAAACAGTAATATCTCCACATTGCAAGGTGCAATTCTGAAATTTTTTGCTTTTTCCTGCTCCTCTTAGCATGATAAAGAAGATTCAAAGAGAGTGAGATGCCAGCTCTTTTCATTCAGTCAGTAGCTTCAAACATTTCTGGTATATGAATAACATGATGTTTTTCAATGGCAAAAATCAATGAATATTGTAAATGCACAAACAGTAATTTCTCCGCATTGCAAGGTGCAATTCTGAAATTTTTTGCTTTTTCCTGCTCCTCTTAGCATGATAAAGAAGATTCAAGGAGTGTGAGATGCCAGCTCCTTTCATTCAGTCAGTAGCTTCAAACATTTCTTGACGTTTTTCAATGGCAAAAATCAATGAATATTGTAAATGCACAAACAGTAATATCTCCACATTGCAAGGTGCAATTCTGAAATTTTTTGCTTTTTCCTGCTCCTCTTAGCATGATAAAGAAGATTCAAAGAGAGTGAGGTGCCAGCTCTTTTCATTCAGTCAGTAGCTTCAAACATTTCTGGTATATGAATAACATGATGTTTTTCAATGGCAAAAATCAATGAATATTGTAAATGCACAAACAGTAATTTCTCCGCATTGCAAGGTGCAATTCTGAAATTTTTTGCTTTTTCCTGCTCCTCTTAGCATGATAAAGAAGATTCAAAGAGAGTGAGATGCCAGCTCCTTTCATTCAGTCAGTAGCTTCAAACATTTCTGGACGTTTTTCAATGGCAAAAATCAATGAATATTGTAAATGCACAAACAGTAATATCTCCACATTGCAAGGTGAAATTCTGAAATTTTTTGCTTTTTCATGCTAAACCTAGCATGATAAAGAAGATTCAAAGAGAGTGAGATGCCAGCTCCTTTCATTCAGTCAGTAGCTTCAAACATTTCTGGACGTTTTTCAATGGCAAAAATCAATGAATATTGTAAATGCACAAACAGTAATATCTCCACATTGCAAGGTGCAATTCTGAAATTTTTTGCTTTTTCCTGCTAATCCTAGCATGATAAAGAAGATTCAAAGAGAGTGAGATGCCAGCTCCTTTCATTCAGTCAGTAGCTTCAAACATTTCTGGACGTTTTTCAATGGCAAAAATCAATGAATATTGTAAATGCACAAACAGTAATATCTCCACATTGCAAGGTGCAATTCTGAAATTTTTTGATTTTTCCTGCTACTCCTAGCATGATAAAGAAGATTCAAAGAGAGTGAGATGCCAGCTTTTTTCATTCAGTCAGTAGCTTCAAACATTTCTGGACGTTTTTCAATGGCAAAAATCAATGAATATTGTAAATGCACAAACAGTAATATCTCCACATTGCAAGGTGCAATTCTGAAATTTTTTGCTTTTTCCTGCTAATCCTAGCATGATAAAGAAGATTCAAAGAGAGTGAGATGCCAGCTCCTTTCATTCAGTCAGTATCTTCAAACATTTCTGGACGTTTTTCAATGGCAAAAAACAATGAATATTGTAAATGCACAAACAGTAATATCTCCACATTGCAAGGTGCAATTCTGAAATTTTTTGCTTTTTCCTGCTAATCCTAGCATGATAAAGAAGATTCAAAGAGAGTGAGATGCCATCTCCTTTCATTCAGTCAGTAGCTTCAAACATTTCTGGACGTTTTTCAATGGCAAAAATCAATGAATATTGTAAATGCACAAACAGTAATATCTCCACATTGCAAGGTGCAATTCTGAAATTTTTTGCTTTTTCCTGCTCCTCTTAGCATGATAAAGAAGATTCAAAGAGAGTGAGATGCCAGCTCTCTTCATTCAGTCAGTAGCTTCAAACATTTCTGGTATATGAATAACATGATGTTTTTCAATGGAAAAAATTAATGAATATTGTAAATGCACAAACAGTAATTTCTCCGCATTGCAAGGTGCAATTCTGAAATTTTTTGCTTTTTCCTGCTAATCCTAGCATGATGAAGAAGATTCAAAGAGAGTGAGATGCCAGCTCCTTTCATTCAGTCAGTAGCTTCAAACATTTCTGGACGTTTTTCAATGGCAAAAATCAATGAATATTGTAAATGCACAAACAGTAATATCTCCACATTGCAAGGTGCAATTCTGAAATTTTTTGCTTTTTCCTGCTAATCCTAGCATGATAAAGAAGATTCAAAGAGAGTGAGATGCCAGCTCCTTTCATTCAGTCAGTAGCTTCAAACATTTCTGGACGTTTTTCAATGGCAAAAATCAATGAATATTGTAAATGCACAAACAGTAATATCTCCACATTGCAAGGTGCAATTCTGAAATTTTTTGCTTTTTCCTGCTAATCCTAGCATGATAAAGAAGATTCAAAGAGAGTGAGATGCCAGCTCTTTTCATTCAGTCAGTAGCTTCAAACATTTCTGGTATATGAATAACATGATGTTTTTCAATGGCAAAAATCAATGAATATTGTAAATGCACAAACAGTAATTTCTCCGCATTGCAAGGTGCAATTCTGAAATTTTTTGCTTTTTCCTGCTAATCCTAGCATGATAAAGAAGATTCAAAGAGAGTGAGATGCCAGCTCCTTTCATTCAGTCAGTAGCTTCAAACATTTCTGGACGTTTTTCAATGGCAAAAATCAATGAATATTGTAAATGCACAAACAGTAATATCTCCACATTGCAAGGTGCAATTCTGAAATTTTTTGCTTTTTACTGCTAATCCTAGCATGATAAAGAAGATTCAAAGAGAGTGAGATGCCAGCTCTTTTCATTCAGTCAGTAGCTTCAAACATTTCTGGTATATGAAAAACATGATGTTTTTCAATGGCAAAAATCAATGAATATTGTAAATGCACAAACAGTAATATCTCCACATTGCAAGGTGCAATTCTGAAATTTTTTGCTTTTTCCTGCTAATCCTAGCATGATAAAGAAGATTCAAAGAGAGTGAGATGCCATCTCCTTTCATTCAGTCAGTAGCTTCAAACATTTCTGGACGTTTTTCAATGGCAAAAATCAATGAATATTGTAAATGCACAAACAGTAATATCTCCACATTGCAAGGTGCAATTCTGAAATTTTTTGCTTTTTCCTGCTCCTCTTAGCATGATAAAGAAGATTCAAAGAGAGTGAGATGCCAGCTCTCTTCATTCAGTCAGTAGCTTCAAACATTTCTGGTATATGAATAACATGATGTTTTTCAATGGAAAAAATTAATGAATATTGTAAATGCACAAACAGTAATTTCTCCGCATTGCAAGGTGCAATTCTGAAATTTTTTGCTTTTTCCTGCTAATCCTAGCATGATAAAGAAGATTCAAAGAGAGTGAGATGCCAGCTCCTTTCATTCAGTCAGTAGCTTCAAACATTTCTGGACGTTTTTCAATGGCAAAAATAAATGAATATTGTAAATGCACAAACAGTAATATCTCCACATTGCAAGGTGCAATTCTGAAATTTTTTGCTTTTTCCTGCTAATCCTAGCTTGATAAAGAAGATTCAAAGAGAGTGAGATGCCAGCTCTTTTCATTCAGTCAGTAGCTTCAAACATTTCTGGTATATGAAAAACATGATGTTTTTCAATGGCAAAAATCAATGAATATTGTAAATGCACAAACAGTAATATCTCCACATTCCAAGGTGCAATTCTGAAATTGTTTGCTTTTTCCTGCTCCTCTTAGCATGATAAAGAAGATTCAAAGAGAGTGAGATGCCAGCTCTTTTCATTCAGTCAGTAGCTTCAAACATTTCTGGTATATGAATAACATGATGTTTTTCAATGGCAAAAATCAATGAATATTGTAAATGCACAAACAGTAATATCTCCACATTGCAAGGTGCAATTCTGAAATTTTTTGCTTTTTCCTGCTAATCCTAGCATGATAAAGAAGATTCAAAGAGAGTGAGATGCCAGCTCCTTTCATTCAGTCAGTAGCTTCAAACATTTCTGGACGTTTTTCAATGGCAAAAATAAATGAATATTGTAAATGCACAAACAGTAATATCTCCACATTGCAAGGTGCAATTCTGAAATTTTTTGCTTTTTCCTGCTAATCCTAGCATGATAAAGAAGATTCAAAGAGAGTGAGATGCCAGCTCCTTTCATTCAGTCAGTAGCTTCAAACATTTCTGGACGTTTTTCAATGGCAAAAATCAATGAATATTGTAAATGCACAAACAGTAATATCTCCACATTGCAAGGTGCAATTCTGAAATTTTTTGCTTTTTCCTGCTAATCCTAGCATGATAAAGAAGATTCAAAGAGAGTGAGATGCCATCTCCTTTCATTCAGTCAGTAGCTTCAAACATTTCTGGACATTTTTCAATGGCAAAAATCAATGAATATTGTAAATGCACAAACAGTAATATCTCCACATTGCAAGGTGCAATTCTGAAATTTTTTGCTTTTTCCTGCTCCTCTTAGCATGATAAAGAAGATTCAAAGAGAGTGAGATGCCAGCTCTTTTCATTCAGTCAGTAGCTTCAAACATTTCTGGTATATGAATAACATGATGTTTTTCAATGGCAAAAATTAATGAATATTGTAAATGCACAAACAGTAATTTCTCCGCATTGCAAGGTGCAATTCTGAAATTTTTTGCTTTTTCCTGCTAATCCTAGCATGATGAAGAAGATTCAAAGAGAGTGAGATGCCAGCTCCTTTCATTCAGTCAGTAGCTTCAAACATTTCTGGACGTTTTTCAATGGCAAAAATCAATGAATATTGTAAATGCACAAACAGTAATATCTCCACATTGCAAGGTGTAATTCTGAAATTTTTTGCCTTTTCCTGCTAATCCTAGCATGATAAAGAAGATTCAAAGAGAGTGAGATGCCAGCTCCTTTCATTCAGTCAGTAGCTTCAAACATTTCTGGACGTTTTTCAATGGCAAAACTCAATGAATATTGTAAATGCACAAACAGTAATATCTCCACATTGCAAGGTGCAATTCTGAAATTTTTTGCTTTTTCCTGCTAATCCTAGCATGATAAAGAAGATTCAAAGAGAGTGAGATGCCAGCTCTTTTCATTCAGTCAGTAGCTTCAAACATTTCTGGTATATGAATAACATGATGTTTTTCAATGGCAAAAATCAATGAATATTGTAAATGCACAAACAGTAATTTCTCCGCATTGCAAGGTGCAATTCTGAAATTTTTTGCTTTTTCCTGCTAATCCTAGCATGATAAAGAAGATTCAAAGAGAGTGAGATGCCAGCTCCTTTCATTCAGTCAGTAGCTTCAAACATTTCTGGACGTTTTTCAATGGCAAAAATAAATGAATATTGTAAATGCACAAACAGTAATATCTCCACATTGCAAGGTGCAATTCTGAAATTTTTTGCTTTTTCCTGCTAATCCTAGCATGATAAAGAAGATTCAAAGAGAGTGAGATGCCAGCTCTTTTCATTCAGTCAGTAGCTTCAAACATTTCTGGTATATGAAAAACATGATGTTTTTCAATGGCAAAAATCAATGAATATTGTAAATGCACAAACAGTAATATCTCCACATTGCAAGGTGCAATTCTGAAATTGTTTGCTTTTTCCTGCTCCTCTTAGCATGATAAAGAAGATTCAAAGAGAGTGAGATGCCAGCTCTTTTCATTCAGTCAGTAGCTTCAAACATTTCTGGTATATGAATAACATGATGTTTTTCAATGGCAAAAATCAATGAATATTGTAAATGCACAAACAGTAATATCTCCACATTGCAAGGTGCAATTCTGAAATTTTTTGCTTTTTCCTGCTAATCCTAGCATGATAAAGAAGATTCAAAGAGAGTGAGATGCCAGCTCCTTTCATTCAGTCAGTAGCTTCAAACATTTCTGGACGTTTTTCAATGGCAAAAATAAATGAATATTGTAAATGCACAAACAGTAATATCTCCACATTGCAAGGTGCAATTCTGAAATTTTTTGCTTTTTCCTGCTAATCCTAGCATGATAAAGAAGATTCAAAGAGAGTGAGATGCCAGCTCCTTTCATTCAGTCAGTAGCTTCAAACATTTCTGGACGTTTTTCAATGGCAAAAATCAATGAATATTGTAAATGCACAAACAGTAATATCTCCACATTGCAAGGTGCAATTCTGAAATTTTTTGCTTTTTCCTGCTAATCCTAGCATGATAAAGAAGATTCAAAGAGAGTGAGATGCCATCTCCTTTCATTCAGTCAGTAGCTTCAAACATTTCTGGACATTTTTCAATGGCAAAAATCAATGAATATTGTAAATGCACAAACAGTAATATCTCCACATTGCAAGGTGCAATTCTGAAATTTTTTGCTTTTTCCTGCTCCTCTTAGCATGATAAAGAAGATTCAAAGAGAGTGAGATGCCAGCTCTTTTCATTCAGTCAGTAGCTTCAAACATTTCTGGTATATGAATAACATGATGTTTTTCAATGGCAAAAATTAATGAATATTGTAAATGCACAAACAGTAATTTCTCCGCATTGCAAGGTGCAATTCTGAAATTTTTTGCTTTTTCCTGCTAATCCTAGCATGATGAAGAAGATTCAAAGAGAGTGAGATGCCAGCTCCTTTCATTCAGTCAGTAGCTTCAAACATTTCTGGACGTTTTTCAATGGCAAAAATCAATGAATATTGTAAATGCACAAACAGTAATATCTCCACATTGCAAGGTGTAATTCTGAAATTTTTTGCCTTTTCCTGCTAATCCTATCATGATAAAGAAGATTCAAAGAGAGTGAGATGCCAGCTCCTTTCATTCAGTCAGTAGCTTCAAACATTTCTGGACGTTTTTCAATGGCAAAAATCAATGAATATTTTAAATGCACAAACAGTAATATCTCCACAATGCAAGGTGCAATTCTGAAATTTTTTGCTTTTTCCTGCTAATCCTAGCATGATAAAGAAGATTCAAAGAGAGTGAGATGCCAGCTCCTTTCATTCAGTCAGTAGCTTCAAACATTTCTGGACGTTTTTCAATGACAAAAATCAATGAATATTGTAAATGCACAAACAGTAATATCTCCGCATTGCAAGGTGCAATTCTGAAATTTTTAGCTTTTTCCTGCTAATCCTAGCATGATAAAGAAGATTCAAAGAGAGTGAGATGCCAGCTCCTTTCATTCAGTCAGTATCTTCAAACATTTCTGGACGTTTTTCAATGGCAAAAATCAATGAATATTGTAAATGCACAAACAGTAATATCTCCACATTGCAAGGTGCAATTCTGAAATTTTTTGCTTTTTCCTGCTAATCCTAGCATGATAAAGAAGATTCAAAGAGAGTGAGATGCCAGCTCTTTTCATTCAGTCAGTAGCTTCAAACATTTCTGGTATATGAATAACATGATGTTTTTCAATGGCAAAAATCAATGAATATTGTAAATGCACAAACAGTAATTTCTCCGCATTGCAAGGTGCAATTCTGAAATTTTTTGCTTTTTCCTGCTAATCCTAGCATGATAAAGAAGATTCAAAGAGAGTGAGATGCCAGCTCCTTTCATTCAGTCAGTAGCTTCAAACATTTCTGGACGTTTTTCAATGGCAAAAATCAATGAATATTGTAAATGCACAAACAGTAATATCTCCACATTGCAAGGTGCAATTCTGAAATTTTTTGCTTTTTCCTGCTAATCCTAGCATGATAAAGAAGATTCAAAGAGAGTGAGATGCCAGCTCCTTTCATTCAGTCAGTAGCTTCAAACATTTCTGGACGTTTTTCAATGGCAAAAATCAATGAATATTGTAAATGCACAAACAGTAATATCTCCACATTGCAAGGTGCAATTCTGAAATTTTTTGCTTTTTCCTGCTAATCCTAGCATGATAAAGAAGATTCAAAGAGAGTGAGATGCCATCTCCTTTCATTCAGTCAGTAGCTTCAAACATTTCTGGACGTTTTTCAAAGGCAAAAATAAATGAATATTGTAAATGCACAAACAGTAATATCTCCACATTGCAAGGTGCAATTCTGAAATTTTTAGCTTTTTCCTCCTCCTCTTAGCATGATAAAGAAGATTCAAAGAGAGTGAGATGCCAGCTCTTTTCATTCAGTCAGTAGCTTCAAACATTTCTGGTATATGAATAACATGATGTTTTTCAATGGCAAAAATTAATGAATATTGTAAATGCACAAACAGTAATTTCTCCGCATTGCAAGGTGCAATTCTGAAATTTTTTGCTTTTTCCTGCTAATCCTAGCATGATGAAGAAGATTCAAAGAGAGTGAGATGCCAGCTCCTTTCATTCAGTCAGTAGCTTCAAACATTTCTGGACGTTTTTCAATGGCAAAAATCAATGAATATTGTAAATGCACAAACAGTAATATCTCCACATTGCAAGGTGCAATTCTGAAATTTTTTGCTTTTTCCTGCTAATCCTAGCATGATAAAGAAGATTCAAAGAGAGTGAGATGCCAGCTCCTTTCATTCAGTCAGTAGCTTCAAACATTTCTGGACGTTTTTCAATGGCAAAAATCAATGAATATTTTAAATGCACAAACAGTAATATCTCCACAATGCAAGGTGCAATTCTGAAATTTTTTGCTTTTTCCTGCTAATCCTAGCATGATAAAGAAGATTCAAAGAGAGTGAGATGCCAGCTCCTTTCATTCAGTCAGTAGCTTCAAACATTTCTGGACGTTTTTCAATGGCAAAAATCAATGAATATTGTAAATGCACAAACAGTAATATCTCCGCATTGCAAGGTGCAATTCTGAAATTTTTAGCTTTTTCCTGCTAATCCTAGCATGATAAAGAAGATTCAAAGAGAGTGAGATGCCAGCTCCTTTCATTCAGTCAGTAGCTTCAAACATTTCTGGACGTTTTTCAATGGCAAAAATCAATGAATATTGTAAATGCACAAACAGTAATATCTCCACATTGCAAGGTGCAATTCTGAAATTTTTTGCTTTTTCCTGCTAATCCTAGCATGATAAAGAAGATTCAAAGAGAGTGAGTTGCCAGCTCCTTTCATTCAGTCAGTATCTTCAAACATTTCTGGACGTTTTTCAATGGCAAAAATCAATGAATATTGTAAATGCACAAACAGTAATATCTCCACATTGCAAGTTGCAATTCTGAAATTTTTTGCTTTTTCCTGCTAATCCTAGCATGATAAAGAAGATTCAAAGAGAGTGAGATGCCAGCTCTTTTCATTCAGTCAGTAGCTTCAAACATTTCTGGTATATGAATAACATGATGTTTTTCAATGGCAAAAATCAATGAATATTGTAAATGCACAAACAGTAATTTCTCCGCATTGCAAGGTGCAATTCTGAAATTTTTTGCTTTTTCCTGCTAATCCTAGCATGATAAAGAAGATTCAAAGAGAGTGAGATGCCAGCTCCTTTCATTCAGTCAGTAGCTTCAAACATTTCTGGACGTTTTTCAATGGCAAAAATAAATGAATATTGTAAATGCACAAACAGTAATATCTCCACATTGCAAGGTGCAATTCTGAAATTTTTTGCTTTTTCCTGCTAATCCTAGCATGATAAAGAAGATTCAAAGAGAGTGAGATGCCAGCTCCTTTCATTCAGTCAGTAGCTTCAAACATTTCTGGACGTTTTTCAATGGCAAAAATCAATGAATATTGTAAATGCACAAACAGTAATATCTCCACATTGCAAGGTGCAATTCTGAAATTTTTTGCTTTTTCCTGCTCCTCTTAGCATGATAAAGAAGATTCAAAGAGAGTGAGATGCCAGCTCTTTTCATTTAGTCAGTAGCTTCAAACATTTCTGGTATATGAATAACATGATGTTTTTCAATGGCAAAAATCAATGAATATTGTAAATGCACAAACAGTAATTTCTCCACATTGCAAGGTGCAATTCTGAAATTTTTAGCTTTTTCCTGCTAATCCTAGCATGATAAAGAAGATTCAAAGAGAGTGAGATGCCAGCTCCTTTCATTCAGTCAGTAGCTTCAAACATTTCTGGACGTTTTTCAATGGCAAAAATCAATGAATATTGTAAATGCACAAACAGTAATATCTCCACATTGCAAGGTGCAATTCTGAAATTTTTTGCTTTTTCCTGCTCCTCTTAGCATGATAAAGAAGATTCAAAGAGAGTGAGATGCCAGCTCTTTTCATTTAGTCAGTAGCTTCAAACATTTCTGGTATATGAATAACATGATGTTTTTCAATGGCAAAAATCAATGAATATTGTAAATGCACAAACAGTAATTTCTCCGCATTGCAAGGTGCAATTCTGAAAATTTTTGCTTTTTCCTGCTAATCCTAGCATGATAAAGAAGATTCAAAGAGAGTGAGATGCCAGCTCCTTTCATTCAGTCAGTAGCTTCAAACATTTCTGGACGTTTTTCAATGTCAAAAATCAATGAATATTGTAAATGCACAAACAGTAATATCTCCACATTGCAAGGTGCAATTCTGAAATTTTTTGCTTTTTCCTGCTCCTCTTAGCATGATAAAGAAGATTCAAAGAGAGTGAGATGCCAGCTCTTTTCATTCAGTCAGTAGCTTCAAACATTTCTGGACGTTTTTCAATGGCAAAAATCAATGAATATTGTAAATGCACAAACAGTAATTTCTCCGCATTGCAAGGTGCAATTCTGAAATTTTTTGCTTTTTCCTGCTAATCCTAGCATGATAAAGAAGATTCAAAGAGAGTGAGATGCCAGCTCCTTTCATTCAGTCAGTAGCTTCAAACATTTCTGGACGTTTTTCAATGGCAAAAATCAATGAATATTGTAAATGCACAAACAGTAATATCTCCACATTGCAAGGTGCAATTCTGAAATTTTTTGCTTTTTCCTGCTAATCCTAGCATGATAAAGAAGATTCAAAGAGAGTGAGATGCCAGCTCCTTTCATTCAGTCAGTAGCTTCAAACATTTCTGGACGTTTTTCAATGGCAAAAATCAATGAATATTGTAAATGCACAAACAGTAATATCTCCACATTGCAAGGTGCAATTCTGAAATTTTTTGCTTTTTCCTGCTAATCCTAGCATGATAAAGAAGATTCAAAGAGAGTGAGATGCCAGCTCATTTCATTCAGTCAGTAGCTTCAAACATTTCTGGTATATGAATAACATGATGTTTTTCAATGGCAAAAATCAATGAATATTGTAAATGCACAAACAGTAATATCTCCACATTGCAAGGTGCAATTCTGAAATTTTTTGCTTTTTCCTGCTAATCCTAGCATGATAAAGAAGATTCAAAGAGAGTGAGATGCCAGCTCCTTTCATTCGGTCAGTAGCTTCAAACATTTCTGGTATATGAATAACATGATGTTTTTCAATGGCAAAAATCAATGAATATTGTAAATGCACAAACAGTAATTTCTCCGCATTGCAAGGTGCAATTCTGAAATTTTTGCTTTTTCCTGCTCCTCTTAGCATGATAAAGAAGATTCAAAGAGAGTGAGATGCCAGCTCTTTTCATTTAGTCAGTAGTTTCAAACATTTCTGGTATATGAATAACATGATGTTTTTCAATGGCAAAAATCAATGAATATTGTAAATGCACAAACAGTAATTTCTCCGCATTGCAAGGTGCAATTCTGAAATTTTTTGCTTTTTCCTGCTCCTCTTAGCATGATAAAGAAGATTCAAAGAGAGTGAGATGCCAGCTCCTTTCATTCAGTCAGTAGCTTCAAACATTTCTGGACGTTTTTCAAAGGCAAAAATCAATGAATATTGTAAATGCACAAACAGTAATATCTCCACATTGCAAGGTGCAATTCTGAAATTTTTTGCTTTTTCCTGCTAATCCTAGCATGATAAAGAAGATTCAAAGAGAGTGAGATGCCAGCTCCTTTCTTTCAGTCAGTAGCTTCAAACATTTCTGGTATATGAATAACATGATGTTTTTCAATGGCAAAAATCAATGAATATTGTAAATGCACAAACAGTAATATCTCCACAATGCAAGGTGCAATTCTGAAATTTTTTGCTTTTTCCTGCTCCTCTTAGCATGATAAAGAAGATTCAAAGAGAGTGAGATGCCAGCTCTTTTCATTCAGTCAGTAGCTTCAAACATTTCTGGTATATGAATAACATGATGTTTTTCAATGGCAAAAATCAATGAATATTGTAAATGCACAAACAGTAATTTCTCCGCATTGCAAGGTGCAATTCTGAAATTTTTTGCTTTTTCCTGCTCCTCTTAGCATGATAAAGAAGATTCAAAGAGAGTGAGATGCCAGCTCCTTTCATTCAGTCAGTAGCTTCAAACATTTCTGGATGTTTTTCAATGGCAAAAATCAATGAATATTGTAAATGCACAAACAGTAATATCTCCACATTGCAAGGTGCAATTCTGAAATTTTTTGCTTTTTCCTGCTCCTCTTAGCATGATAAAGAAGATTCAAAGAGAGTGAGATGCCAGCTCCTTTCATTCAGTCAGTAGCTTCAAACATTTCTGGACGTTTTTCAATGGCAAAAATCAATGAATATTGTAAATGCACAAACAGTAATATCTCCACATTGCAAGGTGCAATTCTGAAATTTTTTGCTTTTTCCTGCTCCTCTTAGCATGATAAAGAAGATTCAAAGAGAGTGAGATGCCAGCTCTTTTCTTTTAGTCAGTAGCTTCAAACATTTCTGGTATATGAATAACATGATGTTTTTCAATGGCAAAAATCAATGAATATTGTAAATGCACAAACAGTAATTTCTCCACATTGCAAGGTGCAATTCTGAAATTTTTTGATTTTTCCTGCTAATCCTAGCATGATAAAGAAGATTCAAAGAGAGTGAGATGCCAGCTCCTTTCATTCAGTCAGTAGCTTCAAACATTTCTGGACGTTTTTCAATGGCAAAAATCAATGAATATTGTAAATGCACAAACAGTAATATCTCCACATTGCAAGGTGCAATTCTGAAATTTTTTGCTTTTTCCTGCTCCTCTTAGCATGATAAAGAAGATTCAAAGAGAGTGAGATGCCAGCTCTTTTCATTTAGTCAGTAGCTTCAAACATTTCTGGTATATGAATAACATGATGTTTTTCAATGGCAAAAATCAATGAATATTGTAAATGCACAAACAGTAATTTCTCCGCATTGCAAGGTGCAATTCTGAAAATTTTTGCTTTTTCCTGCTAATCCTATCATGATAAAGAAGATTCAAAGAGAGTGAGATGCCAGCTCCTTTCATTCAGTCAGTAGCTTCAAACATTTCTGGACGTTTTTCAATGTCAAAAATCAATGAATATTGTAAATGCACAAACAGTAATATCTCCACATTGCAAGGTGCAATTCTGAAATTTTTTGCTTTTTCCTTCTAATCCTAGCATGATAAAGAAGATTCAAAGAGAGTGAGATGCCAGCTCCTTTCATTCAGTCAGTAGCTTCAAACATTTCTGGACGTCTTTCAATGGCAAAAATCAATGAATATTGTAAATGCACAAACAGTAATATCTCCACATTGCAAGGTGCAATTCTGAATTTTTTTGCTTTTTCCTGCTAATCCTAGCATGATAAAGAAGATTCAAAGAGAGTGAGATGCCAGCTCCTTTCATTCAGTCAGTAGCTTCAAACATTTCTGGACGTTTTTCAATGGCAAAAATCAATGAATATTGTAAATGCACAAACAGTAATATCTCCACATTGCAAGGTGCAATTCTGAAATTTTTTGCTTTTTCCTGCTAATCCTAGCATGATAAAGAAGATTCAAAGAGAGTGAGATGCCAGCTCCTTTCATTCAGTCAGTAGCTTCAAACATTTCTGGACGTTTTTCAATGGCAAAAATCAATGAATATTGTAAATGCACAAACAGTAATATCTCCACATTGCAAGGTGCAATTCTGAAATTTTTTGCTTTTTCCTGCTAATCCTAGCATGATAAAGAAGATTCAAAGAGAGTGAGATGCCAGCTCCTTTCATTCGGTCAGTAGCTTCAAACATTTCTGGTATATGAATAACATGATGTTTTTCAATGGCAAAAATCAATGAATATTGTAAATGCACAAACAGTAATATCTCCACATTGCAAGTTGCAATTCTGAAATTTTTGCTTTTTCCTGCTCCTCTTAGCATGATAAAGAAGATTCAAAGAGAGTGAGATGCCAGCTCTTTTCATTCAGTCAGTAGCTTCAAACATTTCTGGTATATGAATAACATGATGTTTTTCAATGGCAAAAATCAATGAATATTGTAAATGCACAAACAGTAATTTCTCCGCATTGCAAGGTGCAATTCTGAAATTTTTTGCTTTTTCCTGCTCCTCTTAACATGATAAAGAAGATTCAAAGAGAGTGAGATGCCAGCTCCTTTCATTCAGTCAGTAGCTTCAAACATTTCTGGACGTTTTTCAAAGGCAAAAATCAATGAATATTGTAAATGCACAAACAGTAATATCTCCACATTGCAAGGTGCAATTCTGAAATTTTTTGCTTTTTCCTGCTAATCCTAGCATGATAAAGAAGATTCAAAGAGAGTGAGATGCCAGCTCCTTTCATTCAGTCAGTAACTTCAAACATTTCTGGTATATGAATAACATGATGTTTTTCAATGGCAAAAATCAATGAATATTGTAAATGCACAAACAGTAATATCTCCACAATGCAAGGTGCAATTCTGAAATTTTTTGCTTTTTCCTGCTCCTCTTAGCATGATAAAGAAGATTCAAAGAGAGTGAGATGCCAGCTCTTTTCATTCAGTCAGTAGCTTCAAACATTTCTGGTATATGAATAACATGATGTTTTTCAATGGCAAAAATCAATGAATATTGTAAATGCACAAACAGTAATTTCTCCGTATTGCAAGGTGCAATTCTGAAATTTTTTGCTTTTTCCTGCTCCTCTTAGCATGATAAAGAAGATTCAAAGAGAGTGAGATGCCAGCTCCTTTCATTCAGTCAGTAGCTTCAAACATTTCTGGATGTTTTTCAATGGCAAAAATCAATGAATATTGTAAATGCACAAACAGTAATATCTCCACATTGCAAGGTGCAATTCTGAAATTTTTTGCTTTTTCCTGCTCCTCTTAGCATGATAAAGAAGATTCAAAGAGAGTGAGATGCCAGCTCTTTTCATTCAGTCAGTAGCTTCAAACATTTCTGGTATATGAATAACATGATGTTTTTCAATGGCAAAAATCAATGAATATTGTAAATGCACAAACAGTAATTTCTCCGCATTGCAAGGTGCAATTCTGAATTTTTTGCTTTTTCCTGCTCCTCTTAGCATGATAAAGAAGATTCAAAGAGAGTGAGATGCCAGCTCCTTTCATTCAGTCAGTAGCTTCAAACATTTCTGGACGTTTTTCAATGGCAAAAATCAATGAATATTGTAAATGCACAAACAGTAATTTCTCCACATTGCAAGGTGCAATTCTGAAATTTTTTGCTTTTTCCTGCTAATCCTAGCATGATAAAGAAGATTCAAAGAGAGTGAGATGCCAGCTCCTTTCATTCAGTCAGTAGCTTCAAACATTTCTGGACGTTTTTCAATGGCAAAAATCAATGAATATTGTAAATGCACAAACAGTAATATCTCCACATTGCAAGGTGCAATTCTGAAATTTTTGCTTTTTCCTGCTCCTCTTAGCATGATAAAGAAGATTCAAAGAGAGTGAGATGCCAGCTCTTTTCATTCAGTCAGTAGCTTCAAACATTTCTTGTATATGAATAACATGATGTTTTTCAATGGCAAAAATCAATGAATATTGTAAATGCACAAACAGTAATTTCTCCGCATTGCAAGGTGCAATTCTGAAATTTTTTGCTTTTTCCTGCTCCTCTTAGCATGATAAAGAAGATTCAAAGAGAGTGAGATGCCAGCTCCTTTCATTCAGTCAGTAGCTTCAAACATTTCTGGACGTTTTTCAATGGCAAAAATCAATGAATATTTTAAATGCACAAACAGTAATATCTCCACAATGCAAGGTGCAATTCTGAAATTTTTTGCTTTTTCCTGCTAATCCTAGCATGATAAAGAAGATTCAAAGAGAGTGAGATGCCAGCTCCTTTCATTCAGTCAGTAGCTTCAAACATTTCTGGACGTTTTTCAATGGCAAAAATCAATGAATATTTTAAATGCACAAACAGTAATATCTCCGCATTGCAAGGTGCAATTCTGAAATTTTTAGCTTTTTCCTGCTAATCCTAGCATGATAAAGAAGATTCAAAGAGAGTGAGATGCCAGCTCCTTTCATTCAGTCAGTAGCTTCAAACATTTCTGGACGTTTTTCAATGGCAAAAATCAATGAATATTGTAAATGCACAAACAGTAATATCTCCACATTGCAAGGTGCAATTCTGAAATTTTTTGCTTTTTCCTGCTAATCCTAGCATGATAAAGAAGATTCAAAGAGAGTGAGTTGCCAGCTCCTTTCATTCAGTCAGTAGCTTCAAACATTTCTGGACGTTTTTCAATGGCAAAAATCAATGAATATTGTAAATGCACAAACAGTAATATCTCCACATTGCAAGTTGCAATTCTGAAATTTTTTGCTTTTTCCTGCTAATCCTAGCATGATAAAGAAGATTCAAAGAGAGTGAGATGCCAGCTCTTTTCATTCAGTCAGTAGCTTCAAACATTTCTGGTATATGAATAACATGATGTTTTTCAATGGCAAAAATCAATGAATATTGTAAATGCACAAACAGTAATTTCTCCGCATTGCAAGGTGCAATTCTGAAATTTTTTGCTTTTTCCTGCTAATCCTAGCATGATAAAGAATATTCAAAGAGAGTGAGATGCCAGCTCCTTTCATTCAGTCAGTAGCTTCAAACATTTCTGGACGTTTTTCAATGGCAAAAATAAATGAATATTGTAAATGCACAAACAGTAATATCTCCACATTGCAAGGTGCAATTCTGAAATTTTTTGCTTTTTCCTGCTAATCCTAGCATGATAAAGAAGATTCAAAGAGAGTGAGATGCCAGCTCCTTTCATTCAGTCAGTAGCTTCAAACATTTCTGGACGTTTTTCAATGGCAAAAATCAATGAATATTGTAAATGCACAAACAGTAATATCTCCACATTGCAAGGTGCAATTCTGAAATTTTTTGCTTTTTCCTGCTCCTCTTAGCATGATAAAGAAGATTCAAAGAGAGTGAGATGCCAGCTCTTTTCATTTAGTCAGTAGCTTCAAACATTTCTGGTATATGAATAACATGATGTTTTTCAATGGCAAAAATCAATGAATATTGTAAATGCACAAACAGTAATTTCTCCACATTGCAAGGTGCAATTCTGAAATTTTTAGCTTTTTCCTGCTAATCCTAGCATGATAAAGAAGATTCAAAGAGAGTGAGATGCCAGCTCCTTTCATTCAGTCAGTAGCTTCAAACATTTCTGGACGTTTTTCAATGGCAAAAATCAATGAATATTGTAAATGCACAAACAGTAATATCTCCACATTGCAAGTTGCAATTCTGAAATTTTTTGCTTTTTCCTGCTCCTCTTAGCATGATAAAGAAGATTCAAAGAGAGTGAGATGCCAGCTCTTTTCATTTAGTCAGTAGCTTCAAACATTTCTGGTATATGAATAACATGATGTTTTTCAATGGCAAAAATCAATGAATATTGTAAATGCACAAACAGTAATTTCTCCGCATTGCAAGGTGCAATTCTGAAAATTTTTGCTTTTTCCTGCTAATCCTAGCATGATAAAGAAGATTCAAAGAGAGTGAGATGCCAGCTCCTTTCATTCAGTCAGTAGCTTCAAACATTTCTGGACGTTTTTCAATGTCAAAAATCAATGAATATTGTAAATGCACAAACAGTAATATCTCCACATTGCAAGGTGCAATTCTGAAATTTTTTGCTTTTTCCTGCTCCTCTTAGCATGATAAAGAAGATTCAAAGAGAGTGAGATGCCAGCTCTTTTCATTCAGTCAGTAGCTTCAAACATTTCTGGACGTTTTTCAATGGCAAAAATCAATGAATATTGTAAATTCACAAACAGTAATTTCTCCGCATTGCAAGGTGCAATTCTGAAATTTTTTGCTTTTTCCTGCTAATCCTAGCATGATAAAGAAGATTCAAAGAGAGTGAGATGCCAGCTCCTTTCATTCAGTCAGTAGCTTCAAACATTTCTGGACGTTTTTCAATGGCAAAAATCAATGAATATTGTAAATGCACAAACAGTAATATCTCCACATTGCAAGGTGCAATTCTGAAATTTTTTGCTTTTTCCTGCTAATCCTAGCATGATAAAGAAGATTCAAAGAGAGTGAGATGCCAGCTCCTTTCATTCAGTCAGTAGCTTCAAACATTTCTGGACGTTTTTCAATGGCAAAAATCAATGAATATTGTAAATGCACAAACAGTAATATCTCCACATTGCAAGGTGCAATTCTGAAATTTTTTGCTTTTTCCTGCTAATCCTAGCATGATAAAGAAGATTCAAAGAGAGTGAGATGCCAGCTCATTTCATTCAGTCAGTAGCTTCAAACATTTCTGGTATATGAATAACATGATGTTTTTCAATGGCAAAAATCAATGAATATTGTAAATGCACAAACAGTAATATCTCCACATTGCAAGGTGCAATTCTGAAATTTTTTGCTTTTTCCTGCTAATCCTAGCATGATAAAGAAGATTCAAAGAGAGTGAGATGCCAGCTCCTTTCATTCGGTCAGTAGCTTCAAACATTTCTGGTATATGAATAACATGATGTTTTTCAATGGCAAAAATCAATGAATATTGTAAATGCACAAACAGTAATTTCTCCGCATTGCAAGGTGCAATTCTGAAATTTTTGCTTTTTCCTGCTCCTCTTAGCATGATAAAGAAGATTCAAAGAGAGTGAGATGCCAGCTCTTTTCATTTAGTCAGTAGCTTCAAACATTTCTGGTATATGAATAACATGATGTTTTTCAATGGCAAAAATCAATGAATATTGTAAATGCACAAACAGTAATTTCTCCGCATTGCAAGGTGCAATTCTGAAATTTTTTGCTTTTTCCTGCTCCTCTTAGCATGATAAAGAAGATTCAAAGAGAGTGAGATGCCAGCTCCTTTCATTCAGTCAGTAGCTTCAAACATTTCTGGACGTTTTTCAAAGGCAAAAATCAATGAATATTGTAAATGCACAAACAGTAATATCTCCACATTGCAAGGTGCAATTCTGAAATTTTTTGCTTTTTCCTGCTAATCCTAGCATGATAAAGAAGATTCAAAGAGAGTGAGATGCCAGCTCCTTTCTTTCAGTCAGTAGCTTCAAACATTTCTGGTATATGAATAACATGATGTTTTTCAATGGCAAAAATCAATGAATATTGTAAATGCACAAACAGTAATATCTCCACAATGCAAGGTGCAATTCTGAAATTTTTTGCTTTTTCCTGCTCCTCTTAGCATGATAAAGAAGATTCAAAGAGAGTGAGATGCCAGCTCTTTTCATTCAGTCAGTAGCTTCAAACATTTCTGGTATATGAATAACATGATGTTTTTCAATGGCAAAAATCAATGAATATTGTAAATGCACAAACAGTAATTTCTCCGCATTGCAAGGTGCAATTCTGAAATTTTTTGCTTTTTCCTGCTCCTCTTAGCATGATAAAGAAGATTCAAAGAGAGTGAGATGCCAGCTCCTTTCATTCAGTCAGTAGCTTCAAACATTTCTGGATGTTTTTCAATGGCAAAAATCAATGAATATTGTAAATGCACAAACAGTAATATCTCCACATTGCAAGGTGCAATTCTGAAATTTTTTGCTTTTTCCTGCTCCTCTTAGCATGATAAAGAAGATTCAAAGAGAGTGAGATGCCAGCTCCTTTCATTCAGTCAGTAGCTTCAAACATTTCTGGACGTTTTTCAATGGCAAAAATCAATGAATATTGTAAATGCACAAACAGTAATATCTCCACATTGCAAGGTGCAATTCTGAAATTTTTTGCTTTTTCCTGCTCCTCTTAGCATGATAAAGAAGATTCAAAGAGAGTGAGATGCCAGCTCTTTTCTTTTAGTCAGTAGCTTCAAACATTTCTGGTATATGAATAACATGATGTTTTTCAATGGCAAAAATCAATGAATATTGTAAATGCACAAACAGTAATTTCTCCACATTGCAAGGTGCAATTCTGAAATTTTTTGCTTTTTCCTGCTAATCCTAGCATGATAAAGAAGATTCAAAGAGAGTGAGATGCCAGCTCCTTTCATTCAGTCAGTAGCTTCAAACATTTCTGGACGTTTTTCAATGGCAAAAATCAATGAATATTGTAAATGCACAAACAGTAATATCTCCACATTGCAAGGTGCAATTCTGAAATTTTTTGCTTTTTCCTGCTCCTCTTAGCATGATAAAGAAGATTCAAAGAGAGTGAGATGCCAGCTCTTTTCATTTAGTCAGTAGCTTCAAACATTTCTGGTATATGAATAACATGATGTTTTTCAATGGCAAAAATCAATGAATATTGTAAATGCACAAACAGTAATTTCTCCGCATTGCAAGGTGCAATTCTGAAAATTTTTGCTTTTTCCTGCTAATCCTATCATGATAAAGAAGATTCAAAGAGAGTGAGATGCCAGCTCCTTTCATTCAGTCAGTAGCTTCAAACATTTCTGGACGTTTTTCAATGTCAAAAATCAATGAATATTGTAAATGCACAAACAGTAATATCTCCACATTGCAAGGTGCAATTCTGAAATTTTTTGCTTTTTCCTTCTAATCCTAGCATGATAAAGAAGATTCAAAGAGAGTGAGATGCCAGCCCCTTTCATTCAGTCAGTAGCTTCAAACATTTCTGGACGTCTTTCAATGGCAAAAATCAATGAATATTGTAAATGCACAAACAGTAATATCTCCACATTGCAAGGTGCAATTCTGAATTTTTTTGCTTTTTCCTGCTAATCCTAGCATGATAAAGAAGATTCAAAGAGAGTGAGATGCCAGCTCCTTTCATTCAGTCAGTAGCTTCAAACATTTCTGGACGTTTTTCAATGGCAAAAATCAATGAATATTGTAAATGCACAAACAGTAATATCTCCACATTGCAAGGTGCAATTCTGAAATTTTTTGCTTTTTCCTGCTAATCCTAGCATGATAAAGAAGATTCAAAGAGAGTGAGATGCCAGCTCCTTTCATTCAGTCAGTAGCTTCAAACATTTCTGGACGTTTTTCAATGGCAAAAATCAATGAATATTGTAAATGCACAAACAGTAATATCTCCACATTGCAAGGTGCAATTCTGAAATTTTTTGCTTTTTCCTGCTAATCCTAGCATGATAAAGAAGATTCAAAGAGAGTGAGATGCCAGCTCCTTTCATTCGGTCAGTAGCTTCAAACATTTCTGGTATATGAATAACATGATGTTTTTCAATGGCAAAAATCAATGAATATTGTAAATGCACAAACAGTAATATCTCCACATTGCAAGTTGCAATTCTGAAATTTTTGCTTTTTCCTGCTCCTCTTAGCATGATAAAGAAGATTCAAAGAGAGTGAGATGCCAGCTCTTTTCATTCAGTCAGTAGCTTCAAACATTTCTGGTATATGAATAACATGATGTTTTTCAATGGCAAAAATCAATGAATATTGTAAATGCACAAACAGTAATTTCTCCGCATTGCAAGGTGCAATTCTGAAATTTTTTGCTTTTTCCTGCTCCTCTTAACATGATAAAGAAGATTCAAAGAGAGTGAGATGCCAGCTCCTTTCATTCAGTCAGTAGCTTCAAACATTTCTGGACGTTTTTCAAAGGCAAAAATCAATGAATATTGTAAATGCACAAACAGTAATATCTCCACATTGCAAGGTGCAATTCTGAAATTTTTTGCTTTTTCCTGCTAATCCTAGCATGATAAAGAAGATTCAAAGAGAGTGAGATGCCAGCTCCTTTCATTCAGTCAGTAGCTTCAAACATTTCTGGTATATGAATAACATGATGTTTTTCAATGGCAAAAATCAATGAATATTGTAAATGCACAAACAGTAATATCTCCACAATGCAAGGTGCAATTCTGAAATTTTTTGCTTTTTCCTGCTCCTCTTAGCATGATAAAGAAGATTCAAAGAGAGTGAGATGCCAGCTCTTTTCATTCAGTCAGTAGCTTCAAACATTTCTGGTATATGAATAACATGATGTTTTTCAATGGCAAAAATCAATGAATATTGTAAATGCACAAACAGTAATTTCTCCGTATTGCAAGGTGCAATTCTGAAATTTTTTGCTTTTTCCTGCTCCTCTTAGCATGATAAAGAAGATTCAAAGAGAGTGAGATGCCAGCTCCTTTCATTCAGTCAGTAGCTTCAAACATTTCTGGATGTTTTTCAATGGCAAAAATCAATGAATATTGTAAATGCACAAACAGTAATATCTCCACATTGCAAGGTGCAATTCTGAAATTTTTTGCTTTTTCCTGCTCCTCTTAGCATGATAAAGAAGATTCAAAGAGAGTGAGATGCCAGCTCTTTTCATTCAGTCAGTAGCTTCAAACATTACTGGTATATGAATAACATGATGTTTTTCAATGGCAAAAATCAATGAATATTGTAAATGGACAAACAGTAATTTCTCCGCATTGCAAGGTGCAATTCTGAATTTTTTGCTTTTTCCTGCTCCTCTTAGCATGATAAAGAAGATTCAAAGAGAGTGAGATGCCAGCTCCTTTCATTCAGTCAGTAGCTTCAAACATTTCTGGACGTTTTTCAATGGCAAAAATCAATGAATATTGTAAATGCACAAACAGTAATTTCTCCGCATTGCAAGGTGCAATTCTGAAATTTTTTGCTTTTTCCTGCTAATCCTAGCATGATAAAGAAGATTCAAAGAGAGTGAGATGCCAGCTCCTTTCATTCAGTCAGTAGCTTCAAACATTTCTGGACGTTTTTCAATGGCAAAAATCAATGAATATTGTAAATGCACAAACAGTAATATCTCCACATTGCAAGGTGCAATTCTGAAATTTTTTGCTTTTTCCTGCTCCTCTTAGCATGATAAAGAAGATTCAAAGAGAGTGAGATGCCAGCTCTTTTCATTTAGTCAGTAGCTTCAAACATTTCTGGTATATGAATAACATGATGTTTTTCAATGGCAAAAATCAATGAATATTGTAAATGCACAAACAGTAATTTCTCCGCATTGCAAGGTGCAATTCTGAAAATTTTTGCTTTTTCCTGCTAATCCTATCATGATAAAGAAGATTCAAAGAGAGTGAGATGCCAGCTCCTTTCATTCAGTCAGTAGCTTCAAACATTTCTGGACGTTTTTCAATGTCAAAAATCAATGAATATTGTAAATGCACAAACAGTAATATCTCCACATTGCAAGGTGCAATTCTGAAATTTTTTGCTTTTTCCTCCTAATCCTAGCATGATAAAGAAGATTCAAAGAGAGTGAGATGCCAGCTCCTTTCATTCAGTCAGTAGCTTCAAACATTTCTGGACGTCTTTCAATGGCAAAAATCAATGAATATTGTAAATGCACAAACAGTAATATCTCCACATTGCAAGGTGCAATTCTGAAATTTTTTGCTTTTTCCTGCTAATCCTAGCATGATAAAGAAGATTCAAAGAGCGTGAGATGCCAGCTCCTTTCATTCAGTCAGTAGCTTCAAACATTTCTGGACGTTTTTCAATGGCAAAAATCAATGAATATTGTAAATGCACAAACAGTAATATCTCCACATTGCAAGGTGCAATTCTGAAATTTTTTGCTTTTTCCTGCTAATCCTAGCATGATAAAGAAGATTCAAAGAGAGTGAGATGCCAGCTCCTTTCATTCAGTCAGTAGCTTCAAACATTTCTGGACGTTTTTCAATGGCAAAAATCAATGAATATTGTAAATGCACAAACAGTAATATCTCCACATTGCAAGGTGCAATTCTGAAATTTTTTGCTTTTTCCTGCTAATCCTAGCATGATAAAGAAGATTCAAAGAGAGTGAGATGCCAGCTCATTTCATTCAGTCAGTAGCTTCAAACATTTCTGGTATATGAATAACATGATGTTTTTCAATGGCAAAAATCAATGAATATTGTAAATGCACAAACAGTAATATCTCCACATTGCAAGGTGCAATTCTGAAATTGTTTGCTTTTTCCTGCTAATCCTAGCATGATAAAGAAGATTCAAAGAGAGTGAGATGCCAGCTCCTTTCATTCGGTCAGTAGCTTCAAACATTTCTGGTATATGAATAACATGATGTTTTTCAATGGCAAAAATCAATGAATATTGTAAATGCACAAACAGTAATATCTCCACATTGCAAGGTGCAATTCTGAAATTTTTGCTTTTTCCTGCTCCTCTTAGCATGATAAAGAAGATTCAAAGAGAGTGAGATGCCAGCTCTTTTCATTCAGTCAGTAGCTTCAAACATTTCTTGTATATATGAATAACATGATGTTTTTCAATGGCAAAAATCAATGAATATTGTAAATGCACAAACAGTAATTTCTCCGCATTTCAAGGTGCAATTCTGAAATTTTTTGCTTTTTCCTGCTCCTCTTAGCATGATAAAGAAGATTCAAAGAGAGTGAGATGCCAGCTCCTTTCATTCAGTCAGTAGCTTCAAACATTTCTGGACGTTTTTCAAAGGCAAAAATCAATGAATATTGTAAATGCACAAACAGTAATATCTCCACATTGCAAGGTGCAATTCTGAAATTTTTTGCTTTTTCCTGCTAATCCTAGCATGATAAAGAAGATTCAAAGAGAGTGAGATGCCAGCTCCTTTCATTCAGTCAGTAGCTTCAAACATTTCTGGTATATGAATAACATGATGTTTTTCAATGGCAAAAATCAATGAATATTGTAAATGCACAAACAGTAATATCTCCACATTGCAAGGTGCAATTCTGAAATTTTTTGCTTTTTCCTACTCCTCTTAGCATGATAAAGAAGATTCAAAGAGAGTGAGATGCCAGCTCTTTTCATTCAGTCAGTAGCTTCAAACATTTCTGGTATATGAATAACATGATGTTTTTCAATGGCAAAAATCAATGAATATTGTAAATGCACAAACAGTAATTTCTCCGCATTGCAAGGTGCAATTCTGAATTTTTTGCTTTTTCCTGCTCCACTTAGCATGATAAAGAAGATTCAAAGAGAGTGAGATGCCAGCTCCTTTCATTCAGTCAGTAGCTTCAAACATTTCTGGACGTTTTTCAATGGCAAAAATCAATGAATATTGTAAATGCACAAACAGTAATATCTCCACATTGCAAGGTGCAATTCTGAAATTTTTTGCTTTTTCCTGCTAATCCTAGCATGTCAAAGAAGATTCAAAGAGAGTGAGATGCCATCTCCTTTCATTCAGTCAGTAGCTTCAAACATTTCTGGACGTTTTTCAATGGCAAAAATCAATGAATATTGTAAATGCACAAACAGTAATATCTCCACATTGCAAGGTGCAATTCTGAAATTTTTTGCTTTTTCCTGCTAATCCTAGCATGATAAAGAAGATTCAAAGAGAGTGAGATGCCAGCTCCTTTCATTCAGTCAGTAGCTTCAAACATTTCTGGACGTTTTTCAATGGCAAAAATCAATGAATATTGTAAATGCACAAACAGTAATATCTCCACATTGCAAGGTGCAATTCTGAAATTTTTTGCTTTTTCCTGCTAATCCTAGCATGATAAAGAAGATTCAAAGAGAGTGAGATGCCAGCTCCTTTCATTCAGTCAGTAGCTTCAAACATTTCTGGACGTTTTTCAATGGCAAAAATCAATGAATATTGTAAATGCACAAACAGTAATATCTCCACATTGCAAGGTGCAATTCTGAAATTTTTTGCTTTTTCCTGCTAATCCTAGCATCATAAAGAAGATTCAAAGAGAGTGAGATGCCAGCTACTTTCATTCAGTCAGTAGCTTCAAACATTTCTGGACGTTTTTCAATGGCAAAAATCAATGAATATTGTAAATGCACAAACAGTAATATCTCCACATTGCAAGGTGCAATTCTGAAATTTTTTGCTTTTTCCTGCTAATCCTAGCATTATAAAGAAGATTCAAAGAGAGTGAGATGCCAGCTCTTTTCATTCAGTCAGTAGCTTCAAACATTTCTGGACGTTTTTCAATGGCAAAAATCAATGAATATTGTAAATGCACAAACAGTAATATCTCCACATTGCAAGGTGCAATTCTGAAATTTTTTGCTTTTTCCTGCTAATCCTAGCATGATAAAGAAGATTCAAAGAGAGTGAGATGCCAGCTCCTTTCATTCAGTCAGTAGCTTCAAACATTTCTGGACGTTTTTCAATGGCAAAAATCAATGAATATTCTAAATGCACAAACAGTAATATCTCCACATTGCAAGGTTCAATTCTGAAATTTTTTGCTTTTTCCTGCTAATCCTAGCATGATAAAGAAGATTCAAAGAGAGTGAGATGCCAGCTCCTTTCATTCAGTCAGTAGCTTCAAACATTTCTGGACGTTTTTCAATGGCAAAAATCAATGAATATTGTAAATGCACAAACAGTAATATCTCCACATTGCAAGGTGCAATTCTGAAATTTTTTGCTTTTTCCTGCTAATCCTAGCATGATAAAGAAGATTCAAAGAGAGTGAGATGCCAGCTCCTTACATTCAGTCAGTAGCTTCAAACATTTCTGGACGTTTTTCAATGGCAAAAATCAATGAATATTGTAAATGCACAAACAGTAATATCTCCACATTGCAAGGTGCAATTCTGACATTTTTTGCTTTTTCCTGCTAATCCTAGCATGATAAAGAAGTTTCAAAGAGAGTGACATGCCACCTCCTTTCATTCAGTCAGTAGCTTCAAACATTTCTGGACGTTTTTCAATGGCAAAAATCAATGAATATTGTAAATGCACAAACAGTAATATCTCCGTATTGCAAGGTGCAATTCTGAAATTTTTAGCTTTTTCCTGCTAATCCTAGCATGATAAAGAAGATTCAAAGAGAGTGAGATGCCAGCTCCTTTCATTCAGTCAGTAGCTTCAAACATTTCTGGACGTTTTTCAATGGCAAAAATCAATGAATATTGTAAATGCACAAACAGTAATATCTCCACATTGCAAGGTGCAATTCTGAAATTTTTTGCTTTTTCCTGCTAATCCTAGCATGATAAAGAAGATTCAAAGAGAGTGAGATGCCAGCTCCTTTCATTCAGTCAGTAGCTTCAAACATTTCTGGACGTTTTTCAATGGCAAGAATCAATGAATATTGTACATGCACAAACAGTAATATCTCCACATTGCAAGGTGCAATTCTGAAATTTTTTGCTTTTTCCTGCTAATCCTAGCATGATAAAGAAGATTCAAAGAGAGTGAGATGACAGCTCTTTTCATTCAGTCAGTAGCTTCAAACATTTCTGGTATATGAATAACATGATGTTTTTCAATGGCAAAAATCAATGAATATTGTAAATGCACAAACAGTAATTTCTCCGCATTGCAAGGTGCAATTCTGAAATTTTTTGCTTTTTCCTGCTAATCCTAGCATGATAAAGAAGATTCAAAGAGAGTGAGATGCCAGCTCCTTTCATTCAGTCAGTAGCTTCAAACATTTCTGGACGTTTTTCAATGGCAAAAATCAATGAATATTGTAAATGCACAAACAGTAATATCTCCACATTGCAAGGTGCAATTCTGAAATTTTTTGCTTTTTCCTGCTAATCCTAGCTTGATAAAGAAGATTCAAAGAGAGTGAGATGCCAGCTCTTTTCATTCAGTCAGTAGCTTCAAACATTTCTGGTATATGAATAACATGATGTTTTTCAATGGTAAAAATCAATGAATATTGTAAATGCACAAACAGTAATATCTCCACATTGCAAGGTGCAATTCTGAAATTTTTTGCTTTTTCCTGCTCCTCTTAGCATGATAAAGAAGATTCAAAGAGAGTGAGATGCCAGCTCTTTTCATTCAGTCAGTAGCTTCAAACATTTCTGGTATATGAATAACATGATGTTTTTCAATGGCAAAAATCAATGAATATTGTAAATGCACAAACAGTAATATCTCCACATTGCAAGGTGCAATTCTGAAATTTTTTGCTTTTTCCTGCTAATCCTAGCATGATAAAGAAGATTCAAAGAGAGTGAGATGCCAGCTCCTTTCATTCAGTCAGTAGCTTCAAACATTTCTGGACGTTTTTCAATGGCAAAAATCAATGAATATTGTAAATGCACAAACAGTAATATCTCCAAATTGCAAGGTGCAATTCTGAAATTTTTTGCTTTTTCCTGCTCCTCTTAGCATGATAAAGAAGATTCAAAGAGAGTGAGATGCCAGCTCTCTTCATTCAGTCAGTAGCTTCAAACATTTCTGGTATATGAATAACATGATGTTTTTCAATGGCAAAAATCAATGAATATTGTAAATGCACAAACAGTAATTTCTCCGCATTGCAAGGTGCAATTCTGAAATTTTTTGCTTTTTCCTGCTAATCCTAGCATGATAAAGAAGATTCAAAGAGAGTGAGATGCCAGCTCGTTTCATTCAGTCAGTAGCTTCATACATTTCTGGACGTTTTTCAATGGCAAAAATCAATGAATATTGTAAATGCACAAACAGTAATATCTCCACATTGCAAGGTGCAATTCTGAAATTTTTTGCTTTTTCCTGCTCCTCTTAGCATGATAAAGAAGATTCAAAGAGAGTGAGATTCCAGCTCTTTTCATTCAGTCAGTAGCTTCAAACATTTCTGGTATATGAATAACATGATGTTTTTCAATGGCAAAAATCAATGAATATTGTAAATGCACAAACAGTAATATCTCCACATTGCAAGGTGCAATTCTGAAATTTTTTGCTTTTTCCTGCTCCTCTTAGCATGATAAAGAAGATTCAGAGAGTGAGATGCCAGCTCTTTTCATTCAGTCAGTAGCTTCAGACATTTCTGGTATATGAATAACATGATGTTTTTCAATGGCAAAAATCAATGAATATTGTAAATGCACAAACAGTAATTTCTCCGCATTGCAAGGTGCAATTCTGAAATTTTTTGCTTTTTCCTGCTAATCCTAGCATGATAAAGGAGATTCAAAGAGAGTGAGATGCCAGCTCCTTTCATTCAGTCAGTAGCTTCAAACATTTCTGGACGTTTTTCAATGGCAAAAATCAATGAATATTGTAAATGCACAAACAGTAATATCTCCACATTGCAAGGTGCAATTCTGAAATTTTTTGCTTTTTCCTGCTAATCCTAGCATGATAAAGAAGATTCAAAGAGAGTGAGATGCCAGCTCCTTTCATTCAGTCAGTAGCTTCAAACATTTCTGGACGTTTTTCAATGGCAAAAATCAATGAATATTGTAAATGCACAAACAGTAATATCTCCACATTGCAAGGTGCAATTCTGAAATTTTTTGCTTTTTCCTGCTAATCCTAGCAGGATAAAGAAGATTCAAAGAGAGTGAGATGCCAGCTCCTTTCATTCAGTCAGTATCTTCAAACATTTCTGGTATATGAATAACATGATGTTTTTGAATGGCAAAAATCAATGAATATTGCAAATGCACAAACAGTAATTTCTCCGCATTGCAAGGTGCAATTCTGAAATTTTTTGCTTTTTCCTGCTAATCCTAGCATGATAAAGAAGATTCAAAGAGAGAGAGATGCCAGCTCCTTTCATTCAGTCAGTAACTTCAAACATTTCTGGATGTTTTTCAATGGCAAAAATCAATGAATATTGTAAATGCACAAACAGTAATATCTCCACATTGCAAGGTGCAATTCTGAAATTTTTTGCTTTTTCCTGCTAATCCTAGCATGATAAAGAAGATTCAAAGAGAGTGAGATGCCAGCTCCTTTCATTCAGTCAGTAGCTTCAAACATTTCTGGACGTTTTTCAATGGCAAAAATCAATGAATATTGTAAATGCACAAACAGTAATTTCTCCGCATTGCAAGGTGCAATTCTGAAATTTTTTGCTTTTTCCTGCTAATTCTAGCATGATAAAGAAGATTCAAAGAGAGTGAGATGTCAGCTCCTTTCATTCAGTCAGTAGCTTCAAACATTTCTGGACGTTTTTCAATGGCAAAAATCAATGAATATTGTAAATGCACAAACAGTAATATCTCCACATTGCAAGGTGCAATTCTGAAATTTTTTGCTTTTTCCTGCTCCTCTTAGCATGATAAAGAAGATTCCAAGAGAGTGAGATGCCAGCTCTTTTCATTCAGTCAGTAGCTTCAAACATTTCTGGTATATGAATAACATGATGTTTTTCAATGGCAAAAATCAATGAATATTGTAAATGCACAATCAGTAATATCTCCACATTGCAAGGTGCAATTCTGAAATTTTTTGCTTTTTCCTGCTAATCCTAGCATGATAAAGAAGATACAAAGAGAGTGAGATGCCAGCTCTTTTCATTCAGTCAGTAGCTTCAAACATTTCTGGTATATGAATAACATGATGTTTTTCAATGGCAAAAATCAATGAATATTGTAAATGCACAAACAGTAATATCTCCACATTGCAAGGTGCAATTCTGAATTTTTTTGCTTTTTCCTGCTCCTCTTAGCATGATAAAGAAGATTCAAAGAGAGTGAGATGCCAGCTCTTTTCATTCAGTCAGTAGCTTCAAACATTTCTGGTATATGAATAGCATGATGTTTTTCAATGGCAAAAATCAATGAATATTGTAAATGCACAAACAGTAATATCTCCACATTGCAAGGTGCAATTCTGAAATTTTTTGCTTTTTCCTGCTAATCCTAGCAGGATAAAGAAGATTCAAAGAGAGTGAGATGCCAGCTCCTTTCATTCAGTCAGTATCTTCAAACATTTCTGGTATATGAATAACATGATGTTTTTGAATGGCAAAAATCAATGAATATTGTAAATGCACAAACAGTAATTTCTCCGCATTGCAAGGTGCAATTCTGAAATTTTTTGCTTTTTCCTGCTAATCCTAGCATGATAAAGAAGATTCAAAGAGAGAGAGATGCCAGCTCCTTTCATTCAGTCAGTAACTTCAAACATTTCTGGATGTTTTTCAATGGCAAAAATCAATGAATATTGTAAATGCACAAACAGTAATATCTCCACATTGCAAGGTGCAATTCTGAAATTTTTTGCTTTTTCCTGCTCCTCTTAGCATGATAAAGAAGATTCAAAGAGAGTGAGATTCCAGCTCTTTTCATTCAGTCAGTAGCTTCAAACATTTCTGGTATATGAATAACATGATGTTTTTCAATGGCAAAAATCAATGAATATTGTAAATGCACAAACAGTAATATCTCCACATTGCAAGGTGCAATTCTGAAATTTTTTGCTTTTTCCTGCTCCTCTTAGCATGATAAAGAAGATTCAGAGAGTGAGATGCCAGCTCTTTTCATTCAGTCAGTAGCTTCAGACATTTCTGGTATATGAATAACATGATGTTTTTCAATGGCAAAAATCAATGAATATTGTAAATGCACAAACAGTAATTTCTCCGCATTGCAAGGTGCAATTCTGAAATTTTTTGCTTTTTCCTGCTAATCCTAGCATGATAAAGGAGATTCAAAGAGAGTGAGATGCCAGTTCCTTTCATTCAGTCAGTAGCTTCAAACATTTCTGGACGTTTTTCAATGGCAAAAATCAATGAATATTGTAAATGCACAAACAGTAATATCTCCACATTGCAAGGTGCAATTCTGAAATTTTTTGCTTTTTCCTGCTAATCCTAGCATGATAAAGAAGATTCAAAGAGAGTGAGATGCCAGCTCCTTTCATTCAGTCAGTAGCTTCAAACATTTCTGGACGTTTTTCAATGGCAAAAATCAATGAATATTGTAAATGCACAAACAGTAATATCTCATCATTGCAAGGTGCAATTCTGAAATTTTTTGCTTTTTCCTGCTAATCCTAGCAGGATAAAGAAGATTCAAAGAGAGTGAGATGCCAGCTCCTTTCATTCAGTCAGTATCTTCAAACATTTCTGGTATATGAATAACATGATGTTTTTGAATGGCAAAAATCAATGAATATTGTAAATGCACAAACAGTAATTTCTCCGCATTGCAAGGTGCAATTCTGAAATTTTTTGCTTTTTCCTGCTAATCCTAGCATGATAAAGAAGATTCAAAGAGAGAGAGATGCCAGCTCCTTTCATTCAGTCAGTAACTTCAAACATTTCTGGATGTTTTTCAATGGCAAAAATCAATGAATATTGTAAATGCACAAACAGTAATATCTCCACATTGCAAGGTGCAATTCTGAAATTTTTTGCTTTTTCCTGCTAATCCTAGCATGATAAAGAAGATTCAAAGAGAGTGAGATGCCAGCTCCTTTCATTCAGTCAGTAGCTTCAAACATTTCTGGACGTTTTTCAATGGCAAAAATCAATGAATATTGTAAATGCACAAACAGTAATATCTCCACATTGCAAGGTGCAATTCTGAAATTTTTTGCTTTTTCCTGCTCCTCTTAGCATGATAAAGAAGATTCAGAGAGTGAGATGCCAGCTCTTTTCATTCAGTCAGTAGCTTCAGACATTTCTGGTATATGAATAACATGATGTTTTTCAATGGCAAAAATCAATGAATATTGTAAATGCACAAACAGTAATTTCTCCGCATTGCAAGGTGCAATTCTGAAATTTTTTGCTTTTTCCTGCTAATCCTAGCATGATAAAGGAGATTCAAAGAGAGTGAGATGCCAGCTCCTTTCATTCAGTCAGTAGCTTCAAACATTTCTGGACGTTTTTCAATGGCAAAAATCAATGAATATTGTAAATGCACAAACAGTAATATCTCCACATTGCAAGGTGCAATTCTGAAATTTTTTGCTTTTTCCTGCTAATCCTAGCATGATAAAGAAGATTCAAAGAGAGTGAGATGCCAGCTCCTTTCATTCAGTCAGTAGCTTCAAACATTTCTGGACGTTTTTCAATGGCAAAAATCAATGAATATTGTAAATGCACAAACAGTAATATCTCCACATTGCAAGGTGCAATTCTGAAATTTTTTGCTTTTTCCTGCTAATCCTAGCAGGATAAAGAAGATTCAAAGAGAGTGAGAGGCCAGCTCCTTTCATTCAGTCAGTATCTTCAAACATTTCTGGTATATGAATAACATGATGTTTTTGAATGGCAAAAATCAATGAATATTGTAAATGCACAAACAGTAATTTCTCCGCATTGCAAGGTGCAATTCTGAAATTTTTTGCTTTTTCCTGCTAATCCTAGCATGATAAAGAAGATTCAAAGAGAGAGAGATGCCAGCTCCTTTCATTCAGTCAGTAACTTCAAACATTTCTGGATGTTTTTCAATGGCAAAAATCAATGAATATTGTAAATGCACAAACAGTAATATCTCCACATTGCAAGGTGCAATTCTGAAATTTTTTGCTTTTTCCTGCTAATCCTAGCATGATAAAGAAGATTCAAAGAGAGTGAGATGCCAGCTCCTTTCATTCAGTCAGTAGCTTCAAACATTTCTGGACGTTTTTCAATGGCAAAAATCAATGAATATTGTAAATGCACAAACAGTAATTTCTCCGCATTGCAAGGTGCAATTCTGAAATTTTTTGCTTTTTCCTGCTAATTCTAGCATGATAAAGAAGATTCAAAGAGAGTGAGATGTCAGCTCCTTTCATTCAGTCAGTAGCTTCAAACATTTCTGGACGTTTTTCAATGGCAAAAATCAATGAATATTGTAAATGCACAAACAGTAATATCTCCACATTGCAAGGTGCAATTCTGAAATTTTTTGCTTTTTCCTGCTCCTCTTAGCATGATAAAGAAGATTCCAAGAGAGTGAGATGCCAGCTCTTTTCATTCAGTCAGTAGCTTCAAACATTTCTGGTATATGAATAACATGATGTTTTTCAATGGCAAAAATCAATGAATATTGTAAATGCACAATCAGTAATATCTCCACATTGCAAGGTGCAATTCTGAAATTTTTTGCTTTTTCCTGCTAATCCTAGCATGATAAAGAAGATACAAAGAGAGTGAGATGCCAGCTCTTTTCATTCAGTCAGTAGCTTCAAACATTTCTGGTATATGAATAACATGATGTTTTTCAATGGCAAAAATCAATGAATATTGTAAATGCACAAACAGTAATATCTCCACATTGCAAGGTGCAATTCTGAATTTTTTTGCTTTTTCCTGCTCCTCTTAGCATGATAAAGAAGATTCAAAGAGAGTGAGATGCCAGCTCTTTTCATTCAGTCAGTAGCTTCAAACATTTCTGGTATATGAATAGCATGATGTTTTTCAATGGCAAAAATCAATGAATATTGTAAATGCACAAACAGTAATATCTCCACATTGCAAGGTGCAATTCTGAAATTTTTTGCTTTTTCCTGCTAATCCTAGCAGGATAAAGAAGATTCAAAGAGAGTGAGATGCCAGCTCCTTTCATTCAGTCAGTATCTTCAAACATTTCTGGTATATGAATAACATGATGTTTTTGAATGGCAAAAATCAATGAATATTGTAAATGCACAAACAGTAATTTCTCCGCATTGCAAGGTGCAATTCTGAAATTTTTTGCTTTTTCCTGCTAATCCTAGCATGATAAAGAAGATTCAAAGAGAGAGAGATGCCAGCTCCTTTCATTCAGTCAGTAACTTCAAACATTTCTGGATGTTTTTCAATGGCAAAAATCAATGAATATTGTAAATGCACAAACAGTAATATCTCCACATTGCAAGGTGCAATTCTGAAATTTTTTGCTTTTTCCTGCTAATCCTAGCATGATAAAGAAGATTCAAAGAGAGTGAGATGCCAGCTCCTTTCATTCAGTCAGTAGCTTCAAACATTTCTGGACGTTTTTCAATGGCAAAAATCAATGAATATTGTAAATGCACAAACAGTAATTTCTCCGCATTGCAAGGTGCAATTCTGAAATTTTTTGCTTTTTCCTGCTAATTCTAGCATGATAAAGAAGATTCAAAGAGAGTGAGATGCCAGCTCCTTTCATTCAGTCAGTAGCTTCAAACATTTCTGGACGTTTTTCAATGGCAAAAATCAATGAATATTGTAAATGCACAAACAGTAATATCTCCACATTGCAAGGTGCAATTCTGAAATTTTTTGCTTTTTCCTGCTCCTCTTAGCATGATAAAGAAGATTCCAAGAGAGTGAGATGCCAGCTCTTTTCATTCAGTCAGTAGCTTCAAACATTTCTGGTATATGAATAACATGATGTTTTTCAATGGCAAAAATCAATGAATATTGTAAATGCACAATCAGTAATATCTCCACATTGCAAGGTGCAATTCTGAAATTTTTTGCTTTTTCCTGCTAATCCTAGCATGATAAAGAAGATACAAAGAGAGTGAGATGCCAGCTCTTTTCATTCAGTCAGTAGCTTCAAACATTTCTGGTATATGAATAACATGATGTTTTTCAATGGCAAAAATCAATGAATATTGTAAATGCACAAACAGTAATATCTCCACATTGCAAGGTGCAATTCTGAATTTTTTTGCTTTTTCCTGCTCCTCTTAGCATGATAAAGAAGATTCAAAGAGAGTGAGATGCCAGCTCTTTTCATTCAGTCAGTAGCTTCAAACATTTCTGGTATATGAATAGCATGATGTTTTTCAATGGCAAAAATCAATGAATATTGTAAATGCACAAACAGTAATATCTCCACATTGCAAGGTGCAATTCTGAAATTTTTTGCTTTTTCCTGCTAATCCTAGCATGATAAAGGAGATTCAAAAAGAGTGATATGCCAGCTCTTTTCATTCAGTCAGTAGCTTCAAACATTTCTGGTATATGAATAACATGATGTTTTTCAATGGCAAAAATCAATGAATATTGTAAATGCACAAACAGTAATATCTCCACATTGCAAGGTGCAATTCTGAAATTTTTTGCTTTTTCCTGCTCCTCTTAGCATGATAAAGAAGATTCAGAGAGAGTGAGATGCCAGCTCTTTTCATTCAGTCAGTAGCTTCAAACATTTCTGGTATATGAATAACATGATGTTTTTCAATGGCAAAAATCAATGAATATTGTAAATGCACAAACAGTAATTTCTCCGCATTGCAAGGTGCAATTCTGAAATTTTTTGCTTTTTCCTGCTTATCCTAGCATGATAAAGAAGATTCAAAGAGTGAGATGCCAGCTCCTTTCATTCAGTCAGTAGCTTCAAACATTTCTGGACGTTTTTCAATGGCAAAAATCAATGAATATTGTAAATGCACAAACAGTAATATCTCCGCATTGCAAGGTGCAATTCTGAAATTTTTTGCTTTTTCCTGCTAATCCTAGCATGATAAAGAAGATTCAAAGAGAGTGAGATGCCAGCTCCTTTCATTCAGTCAGTAGCTTCAAACATTTCTGGACGTTTTTCAATGGCAAAAATCAATGAATATTGTAAATGCACAAACAGTAATATCTCCACATTGCAAGGTGCAATTCTGAAATTTTTTGCTTTTTCCTGCTAATTCTAGCATGATAAAGAAGATTCAAAGAGAGTGAGATGCCAGCTCCTTTCATTCAGTCAGTATCTTCAAACATTTCTGGTATATGAATAACATGATGTTTTTGAATGGCAAAAATCAATGAATATTGTAAATGCACAAACAGTAATTTCTCCGCATTGCAAGGTGCAATTCTGAAATTTTTTGCTTTTTCCTGCTAATCCTAGCATGATAAAGAAGATTCAAAGAGAGAGAGATGCCAGCTCCTTTCATTCAGTCAGTAGCTTCAAACATTTCTGGACGTTTTTCAATGGCAAAAATCAATGAATATTGTAAATGCACAAACAGCAATTTCTCCGCATTGCAAGGTGCAATTCTGAAATTTTTTGCTTTTTCCTGCTAATTCTAGCATGATAAAGAAGATTCAAAGAGAGTGAGATGCCAGCTCCTTTCATTCAGTCAGTAGCTTCAAACATTTCTGGACGTTTTTCAATGGCAAAAATCAATGAATATTGTAAATGCACAAACAGTAATATCTCCACATTGCAAGGTGCAATTCTGAAATTTTTTGCTTTTTCCTGCTCCTCTTAGCATGATAAAGAAGATTCAAAGAGAGTGAGATGCCAGCTCTTTTCATTCAGTCAGTAGCTTCAAACATTTCTGGTATATGAATAACATGATGTTTTTCAATGGCAAAAATCAATGAATATTGTAAATGCACAATCAGTAATATCTCCACATTGCAAGGTGCAATTCTGAAATTTTTTGCTTTTTCCTGCTAATCCTAGCATGATAAAGAAGATACAAAGAGAGTGAGATGCCAGCTCTTTTCATTCAGTCAGTAGCTTCAAACATTTCTGGTATATGAATAACATGATGTTTTTCAATGGCAAAAATCAATGAATATTGTAAATGCACAAACAGTAATATCTCCACATTGCAAGGTGCAATTCTGAATTTTTTTGCTTTTTCCTGCTCCTCTTAGCATGATAAAGAAGATTCAAAGAGAGTGAGATGCCAGCTCTTTTCATTCAGTCAGTAGCTTCAAACATTTCTGGTATATGAATAGCATGATGTTTTTCAATGGCAAAAATCAATGAATATTGTAAATGCACAAACAGTAATATCTCCACATTGCAAGGTGCAATTCTGAAATTTTTTGCTTTTTCCTGCTAATCCTAGCATGATAAAGGAGATTCAAAGAGAGTGATATGCCAGCTCTTTTCATTCAGTCAGTAGCTTCAAACATTTCTGGTATATGAATAACATGATGTTTTTCAATGGCAAAAATCAATGAATATTGTAAATGCACAAACAGTAATATCTCCACATTGCAAGGTGCAATTCTGAAATTTTTTGCTTTTTCCTGCTCCTCTTAGCATGATAAAGAAGATTCAAAGAGAGTGAGATGCCAGCTCTTTTCATTCAGTCAGTAGCTTCAAACATTTCTGGTATATGAATAACATGATGTTTTTCAATGGCAAAAATCAATGAATATTGTAAATGCACAAACAGTAATTTCTCCGCATTGCAAGGTGCAATTCTGAAATTTTTTGCTTTTTCCTGCTAATCCTAGCATGATAAAGAAGATTCAAAGAGTGAGATGCCAGCTCCTTTCATTCAGTCAGTAGCTTCAAACATTTCTGGACGTTTTTCAATGGCAAAAATCAATGAATATTGTAAATGCACAAACAGTAATTTCTCCGCATTGCAAGGTGCAATTCTGAAATTTTTTGCTTTTTCCTGCTAATCCTAGCATGATAAAGAAGATTCAAAGAGAGTGAGATGCCAGCTCCTTTCATTCAGTCAGTAGCTTCAAACATTTCTGGACGTTTTTCAATGGCAAAAATCAATGAATATTGTAAATGCACAAACAGTAATATCTCCACATTGCAAGGTGCAATTCTGAAATTTTTTGCTTTTTCCTGCTAATCCTAGCATGATAAAGAAGATTCAAAGAGAGTGAGATGCCAGCTCCTTTCATTCAGTCAGTAGCTTCAAACATTTCTGGATGTTTTTCAATGGCAAAAATCAATGAATATTGTAAATGCACAAACAGTAATATCTCCACATTGCAAGGTGCAATTCTGAAATTTTTTGCTTTTTCCTGCTAATACTAGCATGATAAAGAAGACTCAAAGAGAGTGAGATGCCAGCTCCTCTCATTCAGTCAGTAGCTTCAAACATTTCTGGACGTTTTTCAATGGCAAAAATCAATGAATATTGTAAATGCACAAACAGTAATATCTCCACATTGCAAGGTGCAATTCTGAAATTTTTTGCTTTTTCCTGCTAATCCTAGCATGATAAAGAAGATTCAAAGAGAGTGAGATGCCAGCTCCTTTCATTCAGTCAGTAGCTTCAAACATTTCTGGACGTTTTTCAATGGCAAAAATCAATGAATATTGTAAATGCACAAACAGTAATATCTCCACATTGCAAGGTGCAATTCTGAAATTTTTTGCTTTTTCCTGCTCCTCTTAGCATGATAAAGAAGATTCAAAGAGAGTGAGATGCCAGCTCTTTTCATTCAGTCAGTAGCTTCAAACATTTCTGGTTTATGAATAACATGATGTTTTTCAATGGCAAAAATCAATGAATATTGTAAATGCACAAACAGTAATTTCTCCGCATTGCAAGGTGCAATTCTGAATTTTTTTGCTTTTTCCTGCTAATCCTAGCATGATAAAGAAGATTCAAAGAGAGTGAGATGCCAGCTCCTTTCATTCAATCAGTAGCTTCAAACATTTCTGGACGTTTTGCAATGGCAAAAATCAATGAATATTGTAAATGTACAAACAGTAATATCTCCACATTGCAAGGTGCAATTCTGAAATTTTTTGCTTTTTCCTGCTCCTCTTAGCATGATAAAGAAGATTCAAAGAGAGTGAGATGCCAGCTCTTTTCATTCAGTCAGTAGCTTCAAACATTTCTGGTATATGAATAACATGATGTTTTTCAATGGCAAAAATCAATGAATATTGTAAATGCACAAACAGTAATATCTCCACATTGCAAGGTGCAATTCTGAAATTTTTTGCTTTTTCCTGCTAATACTAGCATGATAAAGAAGACTCAAAGAGAGTGAGATGCCCGCTCCTTTCATTCAGTCAGTAGCTTCAAACATTTCTGGACGTTTTTCAATGGCAAAAATCAATGAATATTGTAAATGCACAAACAGTAATATCTCCACATTGCAAGGTGCAATTCTGAAATTTTTTGCTTTTTCCTGCTAATCCTAGCATGATAAAGAAGATTCAAAGAGAGTGAGATGCCAGCTCCTTTCATTCAGTCAGTAGCTTCAAACATTTCTGGACGTTTTTCAATGGCAAAAATCAATGAATATTGTAAATGCACAAACAGTAATATCTCCACATTGCAAGGTGCAATTCTGAAATTTTTTGCTTTTTCCTGCTCCTCTTAGCATGATAAAGAAGATTCAAAGAGAATGAGATGCCAGCTCTTTTCATTCAGTCAGTAGCTTCAAACATTTCTGGTTTATGAATAACATGATGTTTTTCAATGGCAAAAATCAATGAATATTGTAAATGCACAAACAGTAATTTCTCCGCATTGCAAGGTGCAATTCTGAAATTTTTTGCTTTTTCCTGCTAATCCTAGCATGATAAAGAAGATTCAAAGAGAGTGAGATGCCAGCTCCTTTCATTCAGTCAGTAGCTTCAAACATTTCTGGACGTTTTGCAATGGCAAAAATCAATGAATATTGTAAATGCACAAACAGTAATATCTCCACATTGCAAGGTGCAATTCTGAAATTTTTTGCTTTTTCCTGCTCCTCTTAGCATGATAAAGAAGATTCAAAGAGAGTGAGATGCCAGCTCTTTTCATTCAGTCAGTAGCTTCAAACATTTCTGGTATATGAATAACATGATGTTTTTCAATGGCAAAAATCAATGAATATTGTAAATGCACAAACAGTAATTTCTCCGCATTGCAAGGTGCAATTCTGAAATTTTTTGCTTTTTCCTGCTAATCCTAGCATGATAAAGAAGATTCAAAGAGAGTGAGATGCCAGCTCCTTTCATTCAGTCAGTAGCTTCAAACATTTCTGGACGTTTTTCAATGGCAAAAATCAATGAATATTGTAAATGCACAAACAGTAATATCTCCACATTGCAAGGTGCAATTCTGAAATTTTTTGCTTTTTCCTGCTAATCCTAGCATGATAAAGAAGATTGAAAGAGAGTGAGATGCCAGCTCCTTTCATTCAGTCAGTAGCTTCAAACATTTCTGGACGTTTTTCAATGGCAAAAATAAATGAATATTGTAAATGCACAAACAGTAATATCTCCACATTGCAAGGTGCAATTCTGAAATTTTTTGCTTTTTCCTGCTAATCCTAGCATGATAAAGAAGATTCAAAGAGAGTGAGATGCCAGCTCCTTTCATTCAGTCAGTAGCTTCAAACATTTCTGGACGTTTTTCAATGGCAAAAATCAATGAATATTGTAAATGCACAAACAGTAATATCTCCACATTGCAAGGTGCAATTCTGAAATTTTTTGCTTTTTCCTGCTAATCCTAGCATGATAAAGAAGATTCAAAGAGAGTGAGATGCCAGCTCCTTTCATTCAGTCAGTAGCTTCAAACATTTCTGGACGTTTTTCAATGGCAAAAATCAATGAATATTGTAAATGCACAAACAGTAATATCTCCACATTGCAAGGTGCAATTCTGAAATTTTTTGCTTTTTCCTGCTAATCCTAGCATGATAAAGAAGATTCAAAGAGAGTGAGATGCCAGCTCCTTTCATTCAGTCAGTAGCTTCAAACATTTCTGGACGTTTTTCAATGGCAAAAATCAATGAATATTGTAAATGCACAAACAGTAATATCTCCACATTGCAAGGTGCAATTCTGAAATTTTTTGCTTTTTCCTGCTCCTCTTAGCATGATAAAGAAGATTCAAAGAGAGTGAGATGCCAGCTCTTTTCATTCAGTCAGTAGCTTCAAACATTTCTGGTATATGAATAACATGATGTTTTTCAATGGCAAAAATCAATGAATATTGTAAATGCACAAACAGTAATTTCTCCGCATTGCAAGGTGCAATTCTGAAATTTTTTGCTTTTTCCTGCTAATCCTAGCATGATAAACGAGATTCAAAGAGAGTAAGATGCCAGCTCCTTTCATTCAGTCAGTAGCTTCAAACATTTCTGGACGTTTTTCAATGGCAAAAATCAATGAATATTGTAAATGCACAAACAGTAATATCTCCACATTGCAAGGTGCAATTCTGAAATTTTTTGCTTTTTCCTGCTCCTCTTAGCATGATAAAGAAGATTCAAAGAGAGTGAGATGCCAGCTCTTTTCATTCAGTCAGTAGCTTCAAACATTTCTGGTATATGAATAACATGATGTTTTTCAATGGCAAAAATCAATGAATATTGTAAATGCACAAACAGTAATTTCTCCGCATTGCAAGGTGCAATTCTGAAATTTTTAGCTTTTTCCTGCTAATCCTAGCATGATAAAGAAGGTTCAAAGAGAGTGAGATGCCAGCTCCTTTCATTCAGTCAGTAGCTTCAAACATTTCTGGACGTTTTTCAATGGCAAAAATCAATGAATATTGTAAATGCACAAACAGTAATATCTCCACATTGCAAGGTGCAATTCTGAAATTTTTTGCTTTTTCCTGCTCCTCTTAGCATGATAAAGAAGATTCAAAGAGAGTGAGATGCCAGCTCTTTTCATTCAGTCAGTAGCTTCAAACATTTCTGGTATATGAATAACATGATGTTTTTCAATGGCAAAAATCAATGAATATTGTAAATGCACAAACAGTAATTTCTCCGCATTGCAAGGTGCAATTCTGAAATTTTTTGCTTTTTCCTGCTAATCCTAGCATGATAAAGAAGATTCAAAGAGAGTAAGATGCCAGCTCCTTTCATTCAGTCAGTAGCTTCAAACATTTCTGGACGTTTTTCAATGGCAAAAATCAATGAATATTGTAAATGCACAAACAGTAATATCTCCACATTGCAAGGTGCAATTCTGAAATTTTTTGCTTTTTCCTGCTCCTCTTAGCATGATAAAGAAGATTCAAAGAGAGTGAGATGCCAGCTCTTTTCATTCAGTCAGTAGCTTCAAACATTTCTGGTATATGAATAACATGATGTTTTTCAATGGCAAAAATCAATGAATATTGTAAATGCACAAACAGTAATATCTCCACATTGCAAGGTGCAATTCTGAATTTTTTTGCTTTTTCCTGCTCCTCTTAGCATGATAAAGAAGATTCAAAGAGAGTGAGATGCCAGCTCTTTTCATTCAGTCAGTAGCTTCAAACATTTCTGGTATATGAATAGCATGATGTTTTTCAATGGCAAAAATCAATGAATATTGTAAATGCACAAACAGTAATATCTCCACATTGCAAGGTGCAATTCTGAAATTTTTTGCTTTTTCCTGCTAATCCTAGCATGATAAAGGAGATTCAAAGAGAGTGATATGCCAGCTCTTTTCATTCAGTCAGTAGCTTCAAACATTTCTGGTATATGAATAACATGATGTTTTTCAATGGCAAAAATCAATGAATATTGTAAATGCACAAACAGTAATATCTCCACATTGCAAGGTGCAATTCTGAAATTTTTTGCTTTTTCCTGCTCCTCTTAGCATGATAAAGAAGATTCAGAGAGAGTGAGATGCCAGCTCTTTTCATTCAGTCAGTAGCTTCAAACATTTCTGGTATATGAATAACATGATGTTTTTCAATGGCAAAAATCAATGAATATTGTAAATGCACAAACAGTAATTTCTCCGCATTGCAAGGTGCAATTCTGAAATTTTTTGCTTTTTCCTGCTAATCCTAGCATGATAAAGAAGATTCAAAGAGTGAGATGCCAGCTCCTTTCATTCAGTCAGTAGCTTCAAACATTTCTGGACGTTTTTCAATGGCAAAAATCAATGAATATTGTAAATGCACAAACAGTAATATCTCCGCATTGCAAGGTGCAATTCTGAAATTTTTTGCTTTTTCCTGCTAATCCTAGCATGATAAAGAAGATTCAAAGAGAGTGAGATGCCAGCTCCTTTCATTCAGTCAGTAGCTTCAAACATTTCTGGACGTTTTTCAATGGCAAAAATCAATGAATATTGTAAATGCACAAACAGTAATATCTCCACATTGCAAGGTGCAATTCTGAAATTTTTTGCTTTTTCCTGCTAATCCTAGCATGATAAAGAAGATTCAAAGAGAGTGAGATGCCAGCTCCTTTCATTCAGTCAGTATCTTCAAACATTTCTGGTATATGAATAACATGATGTTTTTGAATGGCAAAAATCAATGAATATTGTAAATGCACAAACAGTAATTTCTCCGCATTGCAAGGTGCAATTCTGAAATTTTTTGCTTTTTCCTGCTAATCCTAGCATGATAAAGAAGATTCAAAGAGAGAGAGATGCCAGCTCCTTTCATTCAGTCAGTAGCTTCAAACATTTCTGGACGTTTTTCAATGGCAAAAATCAATGAATATTGTAAATGCACAAACAGCAATTTCTCCGCATTGCAAGGTGCAATTCTGAAATTTTTTGCTTTTTCCTGCTAATTCTAGCATGATAAAGAAGATTCAAAGAGAGTGAGATGCCAGCTCCTTTCATTCAGTCAGTAGCTTCAAACATTTCTGGACGTTTTTCAATGGCAAAAATCAATGAATATTGTAAATGCACAAACAGTAATATCTCCACATTGCAAGGTGCAATTCTGAAATTTTTTGCTTTTTCCTGCTCCTCTTAGCATGATAAAGAAGATTCAAAGAGAGTGAGATGCCAGCTCTTTTCATTCAGTCAGTAGCTTCAAACATTTCTGGTATATGAATAACATGATGTTTTTCAATGGCAAAAATCAATGAATATTGTAAATGCACAATCAGTAATATCTCCACATTGCAAGGTGCAATTCTGAAATTTTTTGCTTTTTCCTGCTAATCCTAGCATGATAAAGAAGATACAAAGAGAGTGAGATGCCAGCTCTTTTCATTCAGTCAGTAGCTTCAAACATTTCTGGTATATGAATAACATGATGTTTTTCAATGGCAAAAATCAATGAATATTGTAAATGCACAAACAGTAATATCTCCACATTGCAAGGTGCAATTCTGAATTTTTTTGCTTTTTCCTGCTCCTCTTAGCATGATAAAGAAGATTCAAAGAGAGTGAGATGCCAGCTCTTTTCATTCAGTCAGTAGCTTCAAACATTTCTGGTATATGAATAGCATGATGTTTTTCAATGGCAAAAATCAATGAATATTGTAAATGCACAAACAGTAATATCTCCACATTGCAAGGTGCAATTCTGAAATTTTTTGCTTTTTCCTGCTAATCCTAGCATGATAAAGGAGATTCAAAGAGAGTGATATGCCAGCTCTTTTCATTCAGTCAGTAGCTTCAAACATTTCTGGTATATGAATAACATGATGTTTTTCAATGGCAAAAATCAATGAATATTGTAAATGCACAAACAGTAATATCTCCACATTGCAAGGTGCAATTCTGAAATTTTTTGCTTTTTCCTGCTCCTCTTAGCATGATAAAGAAGATTCAAAGAGAGTGAGATGCCAGCTCTTTTCATTCAGTCAGTAGCTTCAAACATTTCTGGTATATGAATAACATGATGTTTTTCAATGGCAAAAATCAATGAATATTGTAAATGCACAAACAGTAATTTCTCCGCATTGCAAGGTGCAATTCTGAAATTTTTTGCTTTTTCCTGCTAATCCTAGCATGATAAAGAAGATTCAAAGAGTGAGATGCCAGCTCCTTTCATTCAGTCAGTAGCTTCAAACATTTCTGGACGTTTTTCAATGGCAAAAATCAATGAATATTGTAAATGCACAAACAGTAATTTCTCCGCATTGCAAGGTGCAATTCTGAAATTTTTTGCTTTTTCCTGCTAATCCTAGCATGATAAAGAAGATTCAAAGAGAGTGAGATGCCAGCTCCTTTCATTCAGTCAGTAGCTTCAAACATTTCTGGACGTTTTTCAATGGCAAAAATCAATGAATATTGTAAATGCACAAACAGTAATATCTCCACATTGCAAGGTGCAATTCTGAAATTTTTTGCTTTTTCCTGCTAATCCTAGCATGATAAAGAAGATTCAAAGAGAGTGAGATGCCAGCTCCTTTCATTCAGTCAGTAGCTTCAAACATTTCTGGATGTTTTTCAATGGCAAAAATCAATGAATATTGTAAATGCACAAACAGTAATATCTCCACATTGCAAGGTGCAATTCTGAAATTTTTTGCTTTTTCCTGCTAATACTAGCATGATAAAGAAGACTCAAAGAGAGTGAGATGCCAGCTCCTCTCATTCAGTCAGTAGCTTCAAACATTTCTGGACGTTTTTCAATGGCAAAAATCAATGAATATTGTAAATGCACAAACAGTAATATCTCCACATTGCAAGGTGCAATTCTGAAATTTTTTGCTTTTTCCTGCTAATCCTAGCATGATAAAGAAGATTCAAAGAGAGTGAGATGCCAGCTCCTTTCATTCAGTCAGTAGCTTCAAACATTTCTGGACGTTTTTCAATGGCAAAAATCAATGAATATTGTAAATGCACAAACAGTAATATCTCCACATTGCAAGGTGCAATTCTGAAATTTTTTGCTTTTTCCTGCTCCTCTTAGCATGATAAAGAAGATTCAAAGAGAGTGAGATGCCAGCTCTTTTCATTCAGTCAGTAGCTTCAAATATTTCTGGTTTATGAATAACATGATGTTTTTCAATGGCAAAAATCAATGAATATTGTAAATGCACAAACAGTAATTTCTCCGCATTGCAAGGTGCAATTCTGAATTTTTTTGCTTTTTCCTGCTAATCCTAGCATGATAAAGAAGATTCAAAGAGAGTGAGATGCCAGCTCCTTTCATTCAGTCAGTAGCTTCAAACATTTCTGGACGTTTTGCAATGGCAAAAATCAATGAATATTGTAAATGCACAAACAGTAATATCTCCACATTGCAAGGTGCAATTCTGAAATTTTTTGCTTTTTCCTGCTCCTCTTAGCATGATAAAGAAGATTCAAAGAGAGTGAGATGCCAGCTCTTTTCATTCAGTCAGTAGCTTCAAACATTTCTGGTATATGAATAACATGATGTTTTTCAATGGCAAAAATCAATGAATATTGTAAATGCACAAACAGTAATATCTCCACATTGCAAGGTGCAATTCTGAAATTTTTTGCTTTTTCCTGCTAATACTAGCATGATAAAGAAGACTCAAAGAGAGTGAGATGCCAGCTCCTTTCATTCAGTCAGTAGCTTCAAACATTTCTGGACGTTTTTCAATGGCAAAAATCAATGAATATTGTAAATGCACAAACAGTAATATCTCCACATTGCAAGGTGCAATTCTGAAATTTTTTGCTTTTTCCTGCTAATCCTAGCATGATAAAGAAGATTCAAAGAGAGTGAGATGCCAGCTCCTTTCATTCAGTCAGTAGCTTCAAACATTTCTGGACGTTTTTCAATGGCAAAAATCAATGAATATTGTAAATGCACAAACAGTAATATCTCCACATTGCAAGGTGCAATTCTGAAATTTTTTGCTTTTTCCTGCTCCTCTTAGCATGATAAAGAAGATTCAAAGAGAATGAGATGCCAGCTCTTTTCATTCAGTCAGTAGCTTCAAACATTTCTGGTTTATGAATAACATGATGTTTTTCAATGGCAAAAATCAATGAATATTGTAAATGCACAAACAGTAATTTCTCCGCATTGCAAGGTGCAATTCTGAAATTTTTTGCTTTTTCCTGCTAATCCTAGCATGATAAAGAAGATTCAAAGAGAGTGAGATGCCAGCTCCTTTCATTCAGTCAGTAGCTTCAAACATTTCTGGACGTTTTGCAATGGCAAAAATCAATGAATTTTGTAAATGCACAAACAGTAATATCTCCACATTGCAAGGTGCAATTCTGAAATTTTTTGCTTTTTCCTGCTCCTCTTAGCATGATAAAGAAGATTCAAAGAGAGTGAGATGCCTGCTCTTTTCATTCAGTCAGTAGCTTCAAACATTTCTGGTATATGAATAACATGATGTTTTTCAATGGCAAAAATCAATGAATATTGTAAATGCACAAACAGTAATTTCTCCGCATTGCAAGGTGCAATTCTGAAATTTTTTGCTTTTTCCTGCTAATCCTAGCATGATAAAGAAGATTCAAAGAGAGTGAGATGCCAGCTCCTTTCATTCAGTCAGTAGCTTCAAACATTTCTGGACGTTTTTCAATGGCAAAAATCAATGAATATTGTAAATGCACAAACAGTAATATCTCCACATTGCAAGGTGCAATTCTGAAATTTTTTGCTTTTTCCTGCTAATCCTAGCATGATAAAGAAGATTGAAAGAGAGTGAGATGCCAGCTCCTTTCATTCAGTCAGTAGCTTCAAACATTTCTGGACGTTTTTCAATGGCAAAAATAAATGAATATTGTAAATGCACAAACAGTAATATCTCCACATTGCAAGGTGCAATTCTGAAATTTTTTGCTTTTTCCTGCTAATCCTAGCATGATAAAGAAGATTCAAAGAGAGTGAGATGCCAGCTCCTTTCATTCAGTCAGTAGCTTCAAACATTTCTGGACGTTTTTCAATGGCAAAAATCAATGAATATTGTAAATGCACAAACAGTAATATCTCCACATTGCAAGGTGCAATTCTGAAATTTTTTGCTTTTTCCTGCTAATCCTAGCATGATAAAGAAGATTCAAAGAGAGTGAGATGCCAGCTCCTTTCATTCAGTCAGTAGCTTCAAACATTTCTGGACGTTTTTCAATGGCAAAAATCAATGAATATTGTAAATGCATAAACAGTAATATCTCCACATTGCAAGGTGCAATTCTGAAATTTTTTGCTTTTTCCTGCTAATCCTAGCATGATAAAGAAGATTCAAAGAGAGTGAGATGCCAGCTCCTTTCATTCAGTCAGTAGCTTCAAACATTTCTGGACGTTTTTCAATGGCAAAAATCAATGAATATTGTAAATGCACAAACAGTAATATCTCCACATTGCAAGGTGCAATTCTGAAATTTTTTGCTTTTTCCTGCTCCTCTTAGCATGATAAAGAAGATTCAAAGAGAGTGAGATGCCAGCTCTTTTCATTCAGTCAGTAGCTTCAAACATTTCTGGTATATGAATAACATGATGTTTTTCAATGGCAAAAATCAATGAATATTGTAAATGCACAAACAGTAATTTCTCCGCATTGCAAGGTGCAATTCTGAAATTTTTTGCTTTTTCCTGCTAATCCTAGCATGATAAAGAAGATTCAAAGAGAGTAAGATGCCAGCTCCTTTCATTCAGTCAGTAGCTTCAAACATTTCTGGACGTTTTTCAATGGCAAAAATCAATGAATATTGTAAATGCACAAACAGTAATATCTCCACATTGCAAGGTGCAATTCTGAAATTTTTTGCTTTTTCCTGCTCCTCTTAGCATGATAAAGAAGATTCAAAGAGAGTGAGATGCCAGCTCTTTTCATTCAGTCAGTAGCTTCAAACATTTCTGGTATATGAATAACATGATGTTTTTCAATGGCAAAAATCAATGAATATTGTAAATGCACAAACCGTAATTTCTCCGCATTGCAAGGTGCAATTCTGAAATTTTTTGCTTTTTCCTGCTAATCCTAGCATGATAAAGAAGGTTCAAAGAGAGTGAGATGCCAGCTCCTTTCATTCAGTCAGTAGCTTCAAACATTTCTGGACGTTTTTCAATGGCAAAAATCAATGAATATTGTAAATGCACAAACAGTAATATCTCCACATTGCAAGGTGCAATTCTGAAATTTTTTGCTTTTTCCTGCTCCTCTTAGCATGATAAAGAAGATTCAAAGAGAGTGAGATGCCAGCTCTTTTCATTCAGTCAGTAGCTTCAAACATTTCTGGTATATGAATAACATGATGTTTTTCAATGGCAAAAATCAATGAATATTGTAAATGCACAAACAGTAATTTCTCCGCATTGCAAGGTGCAATTCTGAAATTTTTTGCTTTTTCCTGCTAATCCTAGCATGATAAAGAAGATTCAAAGAGAGTAAGATGCCAGCTCCTTTCATTCAGTCAGTAGCTTCAAACATTTCTGGACGTTTTTCAATGGCAAAAATCAATGAATATTGTAAATGCACAAACAGTAATATCTCCACATTGCAAGGTGCAATTCTGAAATTTTTTGGTTTTTCCTGCTCCTCTTAGCATGATAAAGAAGATTCAAAGAGAGTGAGATGCCAGCTCTTTTCATTCAGTCAGTAGCTTCAAACATTTCTGGTATATGAATAACATGATGTTTTTCAATGGCAAAAATCAATGAATATTGTAAATGCACAAACAGTAATTTCTCCGCATTGCAAGGTGCAATTCTGAAATTTTTTGCTTTTTCCTGCTAATCCTAGCATGATAAAGAAGATTCAAAGAGAGTGAGATGCCAGCTCCTTTCATTCAGTCAGTAGCTTCAAACATTTTTGGACGTTTTTCAATGGCAAAAATCAATGAATATTGTAAATGCACAAGCAGTAATATCTTCACATTGCAAGGTGCAATTCTGAAATTTTTTGCTTTTTCCTGCTAATCCTAGCATGATAAAGAAGATTCAAAGAGAGTGAGATGCCAGCTCCTTTCATTCAGTCAGTAGCTTCAAACATTTCTGGACGTTTTTCAATGGCAAAAATCAATGAATATTGTAAATGCACAAACAGTAATATCTCCACATTGCAAGGTGCAATTCTGAAATTTTTTGCTTTTTCCTGCTCTTCTTAGCATGATAAAGAAGATTCAAAGAGAGTGAGATGCCAGCTCTTTTCATTCAGTCAGTAGCTTCAAACATTTCTGGTATATGAATAACATGATGTTTTTCAATGGCAAAAATCAATGAATATTGTAAATGCACAAACAGTAATTTCTCCGCATTGCAAGGTGCAATTCTGAAATTTTTTGCTTTTTCCTGCTAATCCTAGCATGATAAAGAAGATTCAAAGAGAGTGAGATGCCAGCTCCTTTCATTCAGTCAGTAGCTTCAAACATTTCTGGACGTTTTGCAATGGCAAAAATCAATGAATTTTGTAAATGCACAAACAGTAATATCTCCACATTGCAAGGTGCAATTCTGAAATTTTTTGCTTTTTCCTGCTCCTCTTAGCATGATAAAGAAGATTCAAAGAGAGTGAGATGCCTGCTCTTTTCATTCAGTCAGTAGCTTCAAACATTTCTGGTATATGAATAACATGATGTTTTTCAATGGCAAAAATCAATGAATATTGTAAATGCACAAACAGTAATTTCTCCGCATTGCAAGGTGCAATTCTGAAATTTTTTGCTTTTTCCTGCTAATCCTAGCATGATAAAGAAGATTCAAAGAGAGTGAGATGCCAGCTCCTTTCATTCAGTCAGTAGCTTCAAACATTTCTGGACGTTTTTCAATGGCAAAAATCAATGAATATTGTAAATGCACAAACAGTAATATCTCCACATTGCAAGGTGCAATTCTGAAATTTTTTGCTTTTTCCTGCTAATCCTAGCATGATAAAGAAGATTGAAAGAGAGTGAGATGCCAGCTCCTTTCATTCAGTCAGTAGCTTCAAACATTTCTGGACGTTTTTCAATGGCAAAAATAAATGAATATTGTAAATGCACAAACAGTAATATCTCCACATTGCAAGGTGCAATTCTGAAATTTTTTGCTTTTTCCTGCTAATCCTAGCATGATAAAGAAGATTCAAAGAGAGTGAGATGCCAGCTCCTTTCATTCAGTCAGTAGCTTCAAACATTTCTGGACGTTTTTCAATGGCAAAAATCAATGAATATTGTAAATGCACAAACAGTAATATCTCCACATTGCAAGGTGCAATTCTGAAATTTTTTGCTTTTTCCTGCTAATCCTAGCATGATAAAGAAGATTCAAAGAGAGTGAGATGCCAGCTCCTTTCATTCAGTCAGTAGCTTCAAACATTTCTGGACGTTTTTCAATGGCAAAAATCAATGAATATTGTAAATGCACAAACAGTAATATCTCCACATTGCAAGGTGCAATTCTGAAATTTTTTGCTTTTTCCTGCTAATCCTAGCATGATAAAGAAGATTCAAAGAGAGTGAGATGCCAGCTCCTTTCATTCAGTCAGTAGCTTCAAACATTTCTGGACGTTTTTCAATGGCAAAAATCAATGAATATTGTAAATGCACAAACAGTAATATCTCCACATTGCAAGGTGCAATTCTGAAATTTTTTGCTTTTTCCTGCTCCTCTTAGCATGATAAAGAAGATTCAAAGAGAGTGAGATGCCAGCTCTTTTCATTCAGTCAGTAGCTTCAAACATTTCTGGTATATGAATAACATGATGTTTTTCAATGGCAAAAATCAATGAATATTGTAAATGCACAAACAGTAATTTCTCCGCATTGCAAGGTGCAATTCTGAAATTTTTTGCTTTTTCCTGCTAATCCTAGCATGATAAAGAAGATTCAAAGAGAGTAAGATGCCAGCTCCTTTCATTCAGTCAGTAGCTTCAAACATTTCTGGACGTTTTTCAATGGCAAAAATCAATGAATATTGTAAATGCACAAACAGTAATATCTCCACATTGCAAGGTGCAATTCTGAAATTTTTTGCTTTTTCCTGCTCCTCTTAGCATGATAAAGAAGATTCAAAGAGAGTGAGATGCCAGCTCTTTTCATTCAGTCAGTAGCTTCAAACATTTCTGGTATATGAATAACATGATGTTTTTCAATGGCAAAAATCAATGAATATTGTAAATGCACAAACAGTAATTTCTCCGCATTGCAAGGTGCAATTCTGAAATTTTTTGCTTTTTCCTGCTAATCCTAGCATGATAAAGAAGGTTCAAAGAGAGTGAGATGCCAGCTCCTTTCATTCAGTCAGTAGCTTCAAACATTTCTGGACGTTTTTCAATGGCAAAAATCAATGAATATTGTAAATGCACAAACAGTAATATCTCCACATTGCAAGGTGCAATTCTGAAATTTTTTGCTTTTTCCTGCTCCTCTTAGCATGATAAAGAAGATTCAAAGAGAGTGAGATGCCAGCTCTTTTCATTCAGTCAGTAGCTTCAAACATTTCTGGTATATGAATAACATGATGTTTTTCAATGGCAAAAATCAATGAATATTGTAAATGCACAAACAGTAATTTCTCCGCATTGCAAGGTGCAATTCTGAAATTTTTTGCTTTTTCCTGCTAATCCTAGCATGATAAAGAAGATTCAAAGAGAGTAAGATGCCAGCTCCTTTCATTCAGTCAGTAGCTTCAAACATTTCTGGACGTTTTTCAATGGCAAAAATCAATGAATATTGTAAATGCACAAACAGTAATATCTCCACATTGCAAGGTGCAATTCTGAAATTTTTTGGTTTTTCCTGCTCCTCTTAGCATGATAAAGAAGATTCAAAGAGAGTGAGATGCCAGCTCTTTTCATTCAGTCAGTAGCTTCAAACATTTCTGGTATATGAATAACATGATGTTTTTCAATGGCAAAAATCAATGAATATTGTAAATGCACAAACAGTAATTTCTCCGCATTGCAAGGTGCAATTCTGAAATTTTTTGCTTTTTCCTGCTAATCCTAGCATGATAAAGAAGATTCAAAGAGAGTGAGATGCCAGCTCCTTTCATTCAGTCAGTAGCTTCAAACATTTTTGGACGTTTTTCAATGGCAAAAATCAATGAATATTGTAAATGCACAAGCAGTAATATCTTCACATTGCAAGGTGCAATTCTGAAATTTTTTGCTTTTTCCTGCTAATCCTAGCATGATAAAGAAGATTCAAAGAGAGTGAGATGCCAGCTCCTTTCATTCAGTCAGTAGCTTCAAACATTTCTGGACGTTTTTCAATGGCAAAAATCAATGAATATTGTAAATGCACAAACAGTAATATCTCCACATTGCAAGGTGCAATTCTGAAATTTTTTGCTTTTTCCTGCTCTTCTTAGCATGATAAAGAAGATTCAAAGAGAGTGAGATGCCAGCTCTTTTCATTCAGTCAGTAGCTTCAAACATTTCTGGTATATGAATAACATGATGTTTTTCAATGGCAAAAATCAATGAATATTGTAAATGCACAAAGAGTAATTTCTCCGCACTGCAAGGTGCAATTCTGAAATTTTTTGCTTTTTCCTGCTAATCCTAGCATGATAAAGAAGATTCAAAGAGAGTAAGATGCCAGCTCCTTTCATTCAGTCAGTAGCTTCAAACATTTCTGGACGTTTTTCAATGGCAAAAATCAATGAATATTGTAAATGCACAAACAGTAATATCTCCACATTGCAAGGTGCAATTCTGAAATTTTTTGCTTTTTCCTGCTCCTCTTAGCATGATAAAGAAGATTCAAAGAGAGTGAGATGCCAGCTCTTTTCATTCAGTCAGTAGCTTCAAACATTTCTGGTATATGAATAACATGATGTTTTTCAATGGCAAAAATCAATGAATATTGTAAATGCACAATCAGTAATATCTCCACATTGCAAGGTGCAATTCTGAAATTTTTTGCTTTTTCCTGCTAATCCTAGCATGATAAAGAAGATACAAAGAGAGTGAGATGCCAGCTCTTTTCATTCAGTCAGTAGCTTCAAACATTTCTGGTATATGAATAACATGATGTTTTTCAATGGCAAAAATCAATGAATATTGTAAATGCACAAACAGTAATATCTCCACATTGCAAGGTGCAATTCTGAATTTTTTTGCTTTTTCCTGCTCCTCTTAGCATGATAAAGAAGATTCAAAGAGAGTGAGATGCCAGCTCTTTTCATTCAGTCAGTAGCTTCAAACATTTCTGGTATATGAATAGCATGATGTTTTTCAATGGCAAAAATCAATGAATATTGTAAATGCACAAACAGTAATATCTCCACATTGCAAGGTGCAATTCTGAAATTTTTTGCTTTTTCCTGCTAATCCTAGCATGATAAAGGAGATTCAAAGAGAGTGATATGCCAGCTCTTTTCATTCAGTCAGTAGCTTCAAACATTTCTGGTATATGAATAACATGATGTTTTTCAATGGCAAAAATCAATGAATATTGTAAATGCACAAACAGTAATATCTCCACATTGCAAGGTGCAATTCTGAAATTTTTTGCTTTTTCCTGCTCCTCTTAGCATGATAAAGAAGATTCAAAGAGAGTGAGATGCCAGCTCTTTTCATTCAGTCAGTAGCTTCAAACATTTCTGGTATATGAATAACATGATGTTTTTCAATGGCAAAAATCAATGAATATTGTAAATGCACAAACAGTAATTTCTCCGCATTGCAAGGTGCAATTCTGAAATTTTTTGCTTTTTCCTGCTAATCCTAGCATGATAAAGAAGATTCAAAGAGTGAGATGCCAGCTCCTTTCATTCAGTCAGTAGCTTCAAACATTTCTGGACGTTTTTCAATGGCAAAAATCAATGAATATTGTAAATGCACAAACAGTAATTTCTCCGCATTGCAAGGTGCAATTCTGAAATTTTTTGCTTTTTCCTGCTAATCCTAGCATGATAAAGAAGATTCAAAGAGAGTGAGATGCCAGCTCCTTTCATTCAGTCAGTAGCTTCAAACATTTCTGGACGTTTTTCAATGGCAAAAATCAATGAATATTGTAAATGCACAAACAGTAATATCTCCACATTGCAAGGTGCAATTCTGAAATTTTTTGCTTTTTCCTGCTAATCCTAGCATGATAAAGAAGATTCAAAGAGAGTGAGATGCCAGCTCCTTTCATTCAGTCAGTAGCTTCAAACATTTCTGGATGTTTTTCAATGGCAAAAATCAATGAATATTGTAAATGCACAAACAGTAATATCTCCACATTGCAAGGTGCAATTCTGAAATTTTTTGCTTTTTCCTGCTAATACTAGCATGATAAAGAAGACTCAAAGAGAGTGAGATGCCAGCTCCTCTCATTCAGTCAGTAGCTTCAAACATTTCTGGACGTTTTTCAATGGCAAAAATCAATGAATATTGTAAATGCACAAACAGTAATATCTCCACATTGCAAGGTGCAATTCTGAAATTTTTTGCTTTTTCCTGCTAATCCTAGCATGATAAAGAAGATTCAAAGAGAGTGAGATGCCAGCTCCTTTCATTCAGTCAGTAGCTTCAAACATTTCTGGACGTTTTTCAATGGCAAAAATCAATGAATATTGTAAATGCACAAACAGTAATATCTCCACATTGCAAGGTGCAATTCTGAAATTTTTTGCTTTTTCCTGCTCCTCTTAGCATGATAAAGAAGATTCAAAGAGAGTGAGATGCCAGCTCTTTTCATTCAGTCAGTAGCTTCAAACATTTCTGGTTTATGAATAACATGATGTTTTTCAATGGCAAAAATCAATGAATATTGTAAATGCACAAACAGTAATTTCTCCGCATTGCAAGGTGCAATTCTGAATTTTTTTGCTTTTTCCTGCTAATCCTAGCATGATAAAGAAGATTCAAAGAGAGTGAGATGCCAGCTCCTTTCATTCAGTCAGTAGCTTCAAACATTTCTGGACGTTTTGCAATGGCAAAAATCAATGAATATTGTAAATGCACAAACAGTAATATCTCCACATTGCAAGGTGCAATTCTGAAATTTTTTGCTTTTTCCTGCTCCTCTTAGCATGATAAAGAAGATTCAAAGAGAGTGAGATGCCAGCTCTTTTCATTCAGTCAGTAGCTTCAAACATTTCTGGTATATGAATAACATGATGTTTTTCAATGGCAAAAATCAATGAATATTGTAAATGCACAAACAGTAATATCTCCACATTGCAAGGTGCAATTCTGAAATTTTTTGCTTTTTCCTGCTAATACTAGCATGATAAAGAAGACTCAAAGAGAGTGAGATGCCAGCTCCTTTCATTCAGTCAGTAGCTTCAAACATTTCTGGACGTTTTTCAATGGCAAAAATCAATGAATATTGTAAATGCACAAACAGTAATATCTCCACATTGCAAGGTGCAATTCTGAAATTTTTTGCTTTTTCCTGCTAATCCTAGCATGATAAAGAAGATTCAAAGAGAGTGAGATGCCAGCTCCTTTCATTCAGTCAGTAGCTTCAAACATTTCTGGACGTTTTTCAATGGCAAAAATCAATGAATATTGTAAATGCACAAACAGTAATATCTCCACATTGCAAGGTGCAATTCTGAAATTTTTTGCTTTTTCCTGCTCCTCTTAGCATGATAAAGAAGATTCAAAGAGAATGAGATGCCAGCTCTTTTCATTCAGTCAGTAGCTTCAAACATTTCTGGTTTATGAATAACATGATGTTTTTCAATGGCAAAAATCAATGAATATTGTAAATGCACAAACAGTAATTTCTCCGCATTGCAAGGTGCAATTCTGAAATTTTTTGCTTTTTCCTGCTAATCCTAGCATGATAAAGAAGATTCAAAGAGAGTGAGATGCCAGCTCCTTTCATTCAGTCAGTAGCTTCAAACATTTCTGGACGTTTTGCAATGGCAAAAATCAATGAATTTTGTAAATGCACAAACAGTAATATCTCCACATTGCAAGGTGCAATTCTGAAATTTTTTGCTTTTTCCTGCTCCTCTTAGCATGATAAAGAAGATTCAAAGAGAGTGAGATGCCTGCTCTTTTCATTCAGTCAGTAGCTTCAAACATTTCTGGTATATGAATAACATGATGTTTTTCAATGGCAAAAATCAATGAATATTGTAAATGCACAAACAGTAATTTCTCCACATTGCAAGGTGCAATTCTGAAATTTTTTGCTTTTTCCTGCTAATCCTAGCATGATAAAGAAGATTCAAAGAGAGTGAGATGCCAGCTCCTTTCATTCAGTCAGTAGCTTCAAACATTTCTGGACGTTTTTCAATGGCAAAAATCAATGAATATTGTAAATGCACAAACAGTAATATCTCCACATTGCAAGGTGCAATTCTGAAATTTTTTGCTTTTTCCTGCTAATCCTAGCATGATAAAGAAGATTGAAAGAGAGTGAGATGCCAGCTCCTTTCATTCAGTCAGTAGCTTCAAACATTTCTGGACGTTTTTCAATGGCAAAAATAAATGAATATTGTAAATGCACAAACAGTAATATCTCCACATTGCAAGGTGCAATTCTGAAATTTTTTGCTTTTTCCTGCTAATCCTAGCATGATAAAGAAGATTCAAAGAGAGTGAGATGCCAGCTCCTTTCATTCAGTCAGTAGCTTCAAACATTTCTGGACGTTTTTCAATGGCAAAAATCAATGAATATTGTAAATGCACAAACAGTAATATCTCCACATTGCAAGGTGCAATTCTGAAATTTTTTGCTTTTTCCTGCTAATCCTAGCATGATAAAGAAGATTCAAAGAGAGTGAGATGCCAGCTCCTTTCATTCAGTCAGTAGCTTCAAACATTTCTGGACGTTTTTCAATGGCAAAAATCAATGAATATTGTAAATGCACAAACAGTAATATCTCCACATTGCAAGGTGCAATTCTGAAATTTTTTGCTTTTTCCTGCTAATCCTAGCATGATAAAGAAGATTCAAAGAGAGTGAGATGCCAGCTCCTTTCATTCAGTCAGTAGCTTCAAACATTTCTGGACGTTTTTCAATGGCAAAAATCAATGAATATTGTAAATGCACAAACAGTAATATCTCCACATTGCAAGGTGCAATTCTGAAATTTTTTGCTTTTTCCTGCTCCTCTTAGCATGATAAAGAAGATTCAAAGAGAGTGAGATGCCAGCTCTTTTCATTCAGTCAGTAGCTTCAAACATTTCTGGTATATGAATAACATGATGTTTTTCAATGGCAAAAATCAATGAATATTGTAAATGCACAAACAGTAATTTCTCCGCATTGCAAGGTGCAATTCTGAAATTTTTTGCTTTTTCCTGCTAATCCTAGCATGATAAAGAAGATTCAAAGAGAGTAAGATGCCAGCTCCTTTCATTCAGTCAGTAGCTTCAAACATTTCTGGACGTTTTTCAATGGCAAAAATCAATGAATATTGTAAATGCACAAACAGTAATATCTCCACATTGCAAGGTGCAATTCTGAAATTTTTTGCTTTTTCCTGCTCCTCTTAGCATGATAAAGAAGATTCAAAGAGAGTGAGATGCCAGCTCTTTTCATTCAGTCAGTAGCTTCAAACATTTCTGGTATATGAATAACATGATGTTTTTCAATGGCAAAAATCAATGAATATTGTAAATGCACAAACAGTAATTTCTCCGCATTGCAAGGTGCAATTCTGAAATTTTTTGCTTTTTCCTGCTAATCCTAGCATGATAAAGAAGGTTCAAAGAGAGTGAGATGCCAGCTCCTTTCATTCAGTCAGTAGCTTCAAACATTTCTGGACGTTTTTCAATGGCAAAAATCAATGAATATTGTAAATGCACAAACAGTAATATCTCCACATTGCAAGGTGCAATTCTGAAATTTTTTGCTTTTTCCTGCTCCTCTTAGCATGATAAAGAAGATTCAAAGAGAGTGAGATGCCAGCTCTTTTCATTCAGTCAGTAGCTTCAAACATTTCTGGTATATGAATAACATGATGTTTTTCAATGGCAAAAATCAATGAATATTGTAAATGCACAAACAGTAATTTCTCCGCATTGCAAGGTGCAATTCTGAAATTTTTTGCTTTTTCCTGCTAATCCTAGCATGATAAAGAAGATTCAAAGAGAGTAAGATGCCAGCTCCTTTCATTCAGTCAGTAGCTTCAAACATTTCTGGACGTTTTTCAATGGCAAAAATCAATGAATATTGTAAATGCACAAACAGTAATATCTCCACATTGCAAGGTGCAATTCTGAATTTTTTTGGTTTTTCCTGCTCCTCTTAGCATGATAAAGAAGATTCAAAGAGAGTGAGATGCCAGCTCTTTTCATTCAGTCAGTAGCTTCAAACATTTCTGGTATATGAATAACATGATGTTTTTCAATGGCAAAAATCAATGAATATTGTAAATGCACAAACAGTAATTTCTCCGCATTGCAAGGTGCAATTCTGAAATTTTTTGCTTTTTCCTGCTAATCCTAGCATGATAAAGAAGATTCAAAGAGAGTGAGATGCCAGCTCCTTTCATTCAGTCAGTAGCTTCAAACATTTTTGGACGTTTTTCAATGGCAAAAATCAATGAATATTGTAAATGCACAAGCAGTAATATCTTCACATTGCAAGGTGCAATTCTGAAATTTTTTGCTTTTTCCTGCTAATCCTAGCATGATAAAGAAGATTCAAAGAGAGTGAGATGCCAGCTCCTTTCATTCAGTCAGTAGCTTCAAACATTTCTGGACGTTTTTCAATGGCAAAAATCAATGAATATTGTAAATGCACAAACAGTAATAACTCCACATTGCAAGGTGCAATTCTGAAATTTTTTGCTTTTTCCTGCTCTTCTTAGCATGATAAAGAAGATTCAAAGAGAGTGAGATGCCAGCTCTTTTCATTCAGTCAGTAGCTTCAAACATTTCTGGTATATGAATAACATGATGTTTTTCAATGGCAAAAATCAATGAATATTGTAAATGCACAAAGAGTAATTTCTCCGCACTGCAAGGTGCAATTCTGAAATTTTTTGCTTTTTCCTGCTAATCCTAGCATGATAAAGAAGATTCAAAGAGAGTAAGATGCCAGCTCCTTTCATTCAGTCAGTAGCTTCAAACATTTCTGGACGTTTTTCAATGGCAAAAATCAATGAATATTGTAAATGCACAAACAGTAATATCTCCACATTGCAAGGTGCAATTCTGAAATTTTTTGCTTTTTCCTGCTCCTCTTAGCATGATAAGGAAGATTCAAAGAGAGTGAGATGCCAGCTCTTTTCATTCAGTCAGTAGCTTCAAACATTTCTGGTATATGAATAACATGATGTTTTTCAATGGCAAAAATCAATGAATATTGAAAATGCACAAACAGTAATTTCTCCGCATTGCAAGGTGCAATTCTGAAATTTTTTGCTTTTTCCTGCTAATCCTAGCATGATAAAGAAGATTCAAAGAGAGTGAGATGCCAGCTCCTTTCATTCAGTCAGTAGCTTCAAACATTTCTGGACGTTTTTCAATGGCAAAAATCAATGAATATTGTAAATGCACAAACAGTAATATCTCCACATTGCAAGGTGCAATTCTGAAATTTTTTGCTTTTTCCTGCTAATCCTAGCATGATAAAGAAGATTCAAAGAGAGTGAGATGCCAGCTCCTTTCATTCAGTCAGTAGCTTCAAACATTTCTGGATGTTTTTCAATAGCAAAAATCAATGAATATTGTAAATGCACAAACAGTAATATCTCCACATTGCAAGGTGCAATTCTGAAATTTTTTGCTTTTTCCTGCTAATCCTAGCATGATAAAGAAGATTCAAAGAGAGTGAGATGCCAGCTCCTTTCATTCAGTCAGTAGCTTCAAACATTTCTGGACGTTTTTCAATGGCAAAAATCAATGAATATTGAAAATGCACAAACAGTAATATCTCCACATTGCAAGGTGCAATTCTGAAATTTTTTGCTTTTTCCTGCTCCTCTTAGCATGATAAAGAAGATTCAAAGAGAGTGAGATGCCAGCTCTTTTCATTCAGTCAGTAGCTTCAAACATTTCTGGTATATGAATAACATGATGTTTTTCAATGGCAAAAATCAATGAATATTGTAAATGCATAAACAGTAAATTCTCCGCATTGAAAGGTGCAATTCTGAAATTTTTTGCTTTTTCCTGCTAATCCTAGCATGATAAAGAAGATTCAAAGAGAGTGAGATGCCAGCTCCTTTCATTCAGTCAGTAGCTTCAAACATTTCTGGACGTTTTTCAATGGCAAAAATCAATGAATATTGTAAATGCACAAAGAGTAATATCTCCACATTGCAAGGTGCAATTCTGAAATTTTTTGCTTTTTCCTGCTCCTCTTAGCATGATAAAGAAGATTCAAAGAGAGTGAGATGCCAGCTCTTTTCATTCAGTCAGTAGCTTCAAACATTTCTGGTATATGAATAACATGATGTTTTTCAATGGCAAAAATCAATGAATATTGTAAATGCACAAACTGTAATTTCTCCGCATTGCAAGGTGCAATTCTGAAATTTTTTGCTTTTTCCTGCTAATCCTAGCATGATAAAGAAGATTCAAAGAGAGTGAGATGCCAGCTCCTTTCATTCAGTCAGTAGCTTCAAACATTTCTGGACGTTTTTCAATGGCAAAAATCAATGAATATTGTAAATGCACAAACAGTAATATCTCCACATTGCAAGGTGCAATTCTGAAATTTTTTGCTTTTTCCTGCTAATCCTAGCATGATAAAGAAGATTCAAAGAGAGTGAGATGCCAGCTCCTTTCATTCAGTCAGTAGCTTCAAACATTTCTGGACGTTTTTCAATGGCAAAAATCAATGAATATTGTAAATGCACAAACAGTAATATCTCCACATTGCAAGGTGCAATTCTGAAATTTTTTGCTTTTTCCTGCTAATCCTAGCATGATAAAGAAGATTCAAAGAGAGTGAGATGCCAGCTCCTTTCATTCAGTCAGTAGCTTCAAACATTTCTGGATGTTTTTCAATGGCAAAAATCAATGAATATTGTAAATGCACAAACAGTAATATCTCCACATTGCAAGGTGCAATTCTGAAATTTTTTGCTTTTTCCTGCTAATCCTAGCATGATAAAGAAGATTCAAAGAGAGTGAGATGCCAGCTCCTTTCATTCAGTCAGTAGCTTCAAACATTTCTGGACGTTTTTCAATGGCAAAAATCAATGAATATTGTAAATGCACAAACAGTAATATCTCCACATTGCAAGGTGCAATTCTGAAATTTTTTGCTTTTTCCTGCTCCTCTTAGCATGATAAAGAAGATTCAAAGAGAATGAGATGCCAGCTCTTTTCATTCAGTCAGTAGCTTCAAACATTTCTGGTATATGAATAACATGATGTTTTTCAATGGCAAAAATCAAGGAATATTGTAAATGCACAAACAGTAATTTCTCCGCATTGCAAGGTGCAATTCTGAAATTTTTTGCTTTTTCCTGCTAATCCTAGCATGATAAAGAATATTCAAAGAGAGTGAGATGCCAGCTCCTTTCATTCAGTCAGTAGCTTCAAACATTTCTGGACGTTTTTCAATGGCAAAAATCAATGAATATTGTAAATGCACAAACAGTAATATCTCCACATTGCAAGGTGCAATTCTGAAATTTTTTGCTTTTTCCTGCTAATCCTAGCATGATAAAGAAGATTCAAACAGAGTGAGATGCCAGCTCCTTTCATTCAGTCAGTAGCTTCAAACATTTCTGGACGTTTTTCAATGGCAAAAATCAATGAATATTGAAAATGCACAAACAGTAATATCTCCACATTGCAAGGTGCAATTCTGAAATTTCTTGCTTTTTCCTGCTCCTCTTAGCATGATAAAGAAGATTCAAAGAGAGTGAGATGCCAGCTCTTTTCATTCAGTCAGTAGCTTCAAACATTTCTGGTATATGAATAACATGATGTTTTTCAATGGCAAAAATCAATGAATATTGTAAATGCACAAACAGTAATTTCTCCGCATTGCAAGGTGCAATTCTGAAATTTTTTGCTTTTTCCTGCTAATCCTAGCATGATAAAGAAGATTCAAAGAGAGTGAGATGCCAGCTCCTTTCATTCAGTCAGTAGCTTCAAACATTTCTGGACGTTTTTCAATGGCAAAAATCAATGAATATTGTAAATGCACAAACAGTAATATCTCCACATTGCAAGGTGCAATTCTGAAATTTTTTGCTTTTTTCCTGCTCCTCTTAGCATGATAAAGAAGATTCAAAGAGAGTGAGATGCCAGCTCTTTTCATTCAGTCAGTAGCTTGAAACATTGCTGGTATATGAATAACATGATGTTTTTCAATGGCAAAAATCAATGAATATTGTAAATGCACAAACAGTAATTTCTCCGCATTGCAAGGTGCAATTCTGAAATTTTTGGCTTTTTCCTGCTAATCCTAGCATGATAAAGAAGATTCATAGAGAGTAAGATGCCAGCTCCTTTCATTCAGTCAGTAGCTTCAAACATTTCTGGACGTTTTTCAATGGCAAAAATCAATGAATATTGTAAATGCACAAACAGTAATATCTCCACATTGCAAGGTGCAATTCTGAAATTTTTTGCTTTTTCCTGCTCCTCTTAGCATGATAAAGAAGATTCAAAGAGAGTGAGATGCCAGCTCTTTTCATTCAGTCAGTAGCTTCAAACATTTCTGGTATATGAATAACATGATGTTTTTCAATGGCAAAAATCAATGAATATTGTAAATGCACAAACAGTAATTTCTCCGCATTGCAAGGTGCAATTCTGAAATTTTTTGCTTTTTCCTGCTAATCCTAGCATGATAAAGAAGATTCAAAGAGAGTGAGATGCCAGCTCCTTTCATTCAGTCAGTAGCTTCAAACATTTCTGGACGTTTTTCAATGGCAAAAATCAATGAATATTGTAATTGCACAAACAGTAATATCTCCACATTGCAAGGTGCAATTCCGAAATTTTTTGCTTTTTCCTGCTATTCCTAGCATGATAAAGAAGATTCAAAGAGAGTGAGATGCCAGCTCCTTTCATTCAGTCAGTAGCTTCAAACATTTCTGGACGTTTTTCAATGGCAAAAATCAATGAATATTGTAAATGCACAAAAGTAATATCTCCACATTGCAAGGTGCAATTCTGAAATTTTTTGCTTTTTCCTGCTAATCCTAGCATGATAAAGAAGATTCAAAGAGAGTGAGATGCCAGCTCCTTTCATTCAGTCAGTAGCTTCAAACATTTCTGGACGTTTTTCAATGGCAAAAATCAATGAATATTGTAAATGCACAAACAGTAATATCTCCACATTGCAAGGTGCAATTCTGAAATTTTTTGCTTTTTCCTGCTCCTCTTAGCATGATAAAGAAGATTCAAAGAGAGTGAGATGCCAGCTCTTTTCATTCAGTCAGTAGCTTCAAACATTTCTGGTATATGAATAACATGATGTTTTTCAATGGCAAAAATCAATGAATATTGTAAATGCACAAACAGTAATTTCTCTGCATTGCAAGGTGCAATTCTGAAATTTTTTGCTTTTTCCTGCTAATCCTAGCATGATAAAGAAGATTCAAAGAGAGTGAGATGCCAGCTCCTTTCATTCAGTCAGTAGCTTCAAACATTTCTGGACGTGTTTCAATGGCAAAAATCAATGAATATTGTAAATGCACAAACAGTAATTTCTCCGCATTGCAAGGTGCAATTCTGAAATTTTTTGCTTTTTCCTGCTAATCCTAGCATGATAAAGAAGATTCAAAGAGAGTGAGATGCCAGCTCCTTTCATTCAGTCAGTAGCTTCAAACATTTCTGGACGTTTTTCAATGGCAAAAATCAATGAATATTGTAAATGCACAAACAGTAATATCTCCACATTGCAAGGTGCAATTCTGAAATTTTTTGCTTTTTCCTGCTCCTCTTAGCATGATAAAGAAGATTCAAAGAGAGTGAGATGCCAGCTCCTTTCATTCAGTCAGTAGCTTCAAACATTTCTGGACGTTTTTCAATGGCAAAAATCAATGAATATTGTAAATGCACAAACAGTAATATCTCCACATTGCAAGGTGCAATTCTGAAATTTTTTGCTTTTTCCTGCTAATCCTAGCATGATAAAGAAGATTCAAAGAGAGTGAGATGCCAGATCCTTTCATTCAGTCAGTAGCTTCAAACATTTCTGGTATATGAATAACATGATGCTTTTCAATGGCAAAAATCAATGAATATTGTAAATGCACAAACAGTAATTTCTCCGCATTGCAAGGTGCAATTCTGAAATTTTTTGCTTTTTCCTGCTAATCCTAGCATGATAAAGAAGATTCAAAGAGAGTGAGATGCCAGCTCCTTTCATTCAGTCAGTAGCTTCAAACATTTCTGGACGTTTTTCAATGGCAAAAATCAATGAATATTGTAAATGCACAAACAGTAATATCTCCACATTGCAAGGTGCAATTCTGAAATTTTTTGCTTTTTCCTGCTCCTCTTAGCATGATAAAGAAGATTCAAAGAGAATGAGATGCCAGCTCTTTTCATTCAGTCAGTAGCTTCAAACATTTCTGGTATATGAATAGCATGATGTTTTTCAATGGCAAAAATCAAGGAATATTGTAAATGCACAAACAGTAATTTCTCCGCATTGCAAGGTGCAATTCTGAAATTTTTTGCTTTTTCCTGCTAATCCTAGCATGATAAAGAAGATTCAAAGAGAGTGAGATGCCAGCTCCTTTCATTCAGTCAGTAGCTTCAAACATTTCTGGACGTTTTTCAATGGCAAAAATCAATGAATATTGTAAATGCACAAACAGTAATATCTCCACATTGCAAGGTGCAATTCTGAAATTTCTTGCTTTTTCCTGCTCCTCTTAGCATGATAAAGAAGATTCAAAGAGAGTGAGATGCCAGCTCTTTTCATTCAGTCAGTAGCTTCAAACATTTCTGGTATATGAATAACATGATGTTTTTCAATGTCAAAAATCAATGAATATTGTAAATGCACAAACAGTAATTTCTCCGCATTGCAAGGTGCAATTCTGAAATTTTTTGCTTTTTCCTGCTAATCCTAGCATGATAAAGAAGATTCAAAGAGAGTGAGATGCCAGCTCCTTTCATTCAGTCAGTAGCTTCAAACATTTCTGGACGTTTTTCAATGGCAAAAATCAATGAATATTGTAAATGCACAAAAGTAATATCTCCACATTGCAAGGTGCAATTCTGAAATTTTTTGCTTTTTCCTGCTAATCCTAGCATGATAAAGAAGATTCAAAGAGAGTGAGATGCCAGCTCCTTTCATTCAGTCAGTAGCTTCAAACATTTCTGGACGTTTTTCAATGGCAAAAATCAATGAATATTGTAAATGCACAAACAGTAATATCTCCACATTGCAAGGTGCAATTCTGAAATTTTTTGCTTTTTCCTGCTCCTCTTAGCATGATAAAGAAGATTCAAAGAGAGTGAGATGCCAGCTCTTTTCATTCAGTCAGTAGCTTCAAACATTTCTGGTATATGAATAACATGATGTTTTTCAATGGCAAAAATCAATGAATATTGTAAATGCACAAACAGTAATTTCTCCGCATTGCAAGGTGCAATTCTGAAATTTTTTGCTTTTTCCTGCTAATCCTAGCATGATAAAGAAGATTCAAAGAGAGTGAGATGCCAGCTCCTTTCATTCAGTCAGTAGCTTCAAACATTTCTGGACGTTTTTCAATGGCAAAAATCAATGAATATTGTAAATGCACAAACAGTAATTTCTCCGCATTGCAAGGTGCAATTCTGAAATTTTTTGCTTTTTCCTGCTAATCCTAGCATGATAAAGAAGATTCAAAGAGAGTGAGATGCCAGCTCCTTTCATTCAGTCAGTAGCTTCAAACATTTCTGGACGTTTTTCAATGGCAAAAATCAATGAATATTGTAAATGCACAAACAGTAATATCTCCACATTGCAAGGTGCAATTCTGAAATTTTTTGCTTTTTCCTGCTCCTCTTAGCATGATAAAGAAGATTCAAAGAGAGTGAGATGCCAGCTCCTTTCATTCAGTCAGTAGCTTCAAACATTTCTGGACGTTTTTCAATGGCAAAAATCAATGAATATTGTAAATGCACAAACAGTAATATCTCCACATTGCAAGGTGCAATTCTGAAATTTTTTGCTTTTTCCTGCTAATCCTAGCATGATAAAGAAGATTCAAAGAGAGTGAGATGCCAGATCCTTTCATTCAGTCAGTAGCTTCAAACATTTCTGGTATATGAATAACATGATGTTTTTCAATGGCAAAAATCAATGAATATTGTAAATGCACAAACAGTAATTTCTCCGCATTGCAAGGTGCAATTCTGAAATTTTTTGCTTTTTCCTGCTAATCCTAGCATGATAAAGAAGATTCAAAGAGAGTGAGATGCCAGCACCTTTCATTCAGTCAGTAGCTTCAAACATTTCTGGACGTTTTTCAATGGCAAAAATCAATGAATATTGTAAATGCACAAACAATAATATCTCCACATTGCAAGGTGCAATTCTGAAATTTTTTGCTTTTTCCTGCTCCTCTTAGCATGATAAAGAAGATTCAAAGAGAGTGAGATGCCAGCTCTTTTCATTCAGTCAGTAGCTTCAAACATTTCTGGTATATGAATAACATGATGTTTTTCAATGGCAAAAATCAATGAATATTGTAAATGCACAAACAGTAATTTCTCCGCATTGCAAGGTGCAATTCTGAAATTTTTTGCTTTTTCCTGCTAATCCTAGCATGATAAAGAAGATTCAAAGAGAGTGAGATGCCAGCTCCTTTCATTCAGTCAGTAGCTTCAAACATTTCTGGACGTTTTTCAATGGCAAAAATCAATGAATATTGTAAATGCACAAACAATAATATCTCCACATTGCAAGGTGCAATTCTGAAATTTTTTACTTTTTCCTGCTCCTCTTAGCATGATAAAGAAGATTCAAAGAGAGTGAGATGCCAGCTCTTTTCATTCAGTCAGTAGCTTCAAACATTTCTGGTATATGAATAACATGATGTTTTTCAATGGCAAAAATCAATGAATATTGTAAATGCACAAACAGTAATTTCTCCGCATTACAAGGTGCAATTCTGAAATTTTTTGCTTTTTCCTGCTAATCCTAGCATGATAAAGAAGATTCAAAGAGAGTGAGATGCCAGCTCCTTTCATTCAGTCAGTAGCTTCAAACATTTCTGGACGTTTTTCAATGGCAAAAATCAATGAATATTGTAAATGCACAAACAGTAATATCTCCACATTGCAAGGTGCAATTTTGAAATTTTTTGCTTTTTCCTGCTAATCCTAGCATGATAAAGAAGATTCAAAGAGAGTGAGATGCCAGCTCCTTTCATTCAGTCAGTAGCTTCAAACATTTCTGGACGTTTTTCAATGGCAAAAATCAATGAATATTGTAAATGCACAAACAGTAATATCTCCACATTGCAAGGTGCAATTCTGAAATTTTTTGCTTTTTCCTGCTAATCCTAGCATGATAAAGAAGATTCAAAGAGAGTGAGATGCCAGCTCCTTTCATTCAGTCAGTAGCTTCAAATATTTCTGGTATATGAATAACATGATGTTTTTCAATAGCAAAAATCAATGAATATTGTAAATGCACAAACAGTAATTTCTCCGCATTGCAAGGTGCAATTCTGAAATTTTTTGCTTTTTGCTGCTATTCCTAGCATGATAAAGAAGATTCAAAGAGAGTGAGATGCCAGCTCCTTTCATTCAGTCAGTAGCTTCAAACATTTCTGGACGTTTTTCAATGGCAAAAATCAATGAATATTGTAAATGCACAAACAGTAATATCTCCACATTGCAAGGTGCAATTCTGAAATTTTTTGCTTTTTCCTGCTAATCCTAGCATGATAAAGAAGATTCAAAGAGAGTGAGATGCCAGCTCCTTTCATTCAGTCAGTAGCTTCAAACATTTCTGGACGTTTTTAATGGCAAAAATCAATGAATATTGTAAATGCACAAACAGTAATATCTCCACATTGCAAGGAGCAATTCTGAAATTTTTTGCTTTTTCCTGCTAATCTTAGCATGATAAAGAAGATTCAAAGAGAGTGAATTGCCAGCTCCTTTCATTCAGTCAGTAGCTTCAAACATTTCTGGACGTTTTTCAATGGCAAAAATCAATGAATATTGTAAATGCACAAACAGTAATATCTCCACATTGCAAGGTGCAATTCTGAAATTTTTTGCTTTTTCCTGCTCCTCTTAGCATGATAAAGAAGATTCAAAGAGAGTGAGATGCCAGCTCTTTTCATTCAGTCAGTAGCTTCAAACATTTCTGGACATTTTTCAATGGCAAAAATCAATGAATATTGTAAATGCACAAACAGTAATATCTCCACATTGCAAGGTGCAATTCTGAAATTTTTTGCTTTTTCCTGCTAATCCTAGCATGATAAAGAAGATTCAAAGAGAGTGAGATGCCAGCTCCTTTCATTCAGTCAGTAGCTTCAAACATTTCTGGACGTTTTTCAATGGCAAAAATCAATGAATATTGTAAATGCACAAAGAGTAATATCTCCACATTGCAAGGTGCAATTCTGAAATTTTTTGCTTTTTCCTGCTAATCCTAGCATGATAAAGAAGATTCAAAGAGAGTGAGATGCCAGCTCCTTTCATTCAGTCAGTAGCTTCAAACATTTCTGGACGTTTTTCAATGGCAAAAATCAATGAATATTGTAAATGCACAAACAGTAATATCTCCACATTGCAAGGTGCAATTCTGAAATTTTTTGCTTTTTCCAGTTCCTCTTAGCATGATAAAGAAGATTCAAAGAGAGTGAGATGCCAGCTCTTTTCATTCAGTCAGTAGCTTCAAACATTTCTGGACATTTTTCAATGGCAAAAATCAATGAATATTGTAAATGCACAAACAGTAATTTATACGCATTGCAAGGTGCAATTCTGAAATTTTTTGCTTTTTCCTGCTAATCCTAGCATGATAAAGAAGATTCAAAGAGAGTGAGATGCCAGCTCCTTTCATTCAGTCAGTAGCTTCAAACATTTCTGGACGTTTTTCAATGGCAAAAATCAATGAATATTGTAAATGCACAAAAGTAATATCTCCACATTGCAAGGTGCAATTCTGAAATTTTTTGCTTTTTCCTGCTAATCCTAGCATGATAAAGAAGATTCAAAGAGAGTGAGATGCCAGCTCCTTTCATTCAGTCAGTAGCTTCAAACATTTCTGGACGTTTTTCAATGGCAAAAATCAATGAATATTGTAAATGCACAAACAGTAATATCTCCACATTGCAAGGTGCAATTCTGAAATTTTTTGCTTTTTCCTGCTCCTCTTAGCATGATAAAGAAGATTCAAAGAGAGTGAGATGCCAGCTCTTTTCATTCAGTCAGTAGCTTCAAACATTTCTGGACGTTTTTCAATGGCAAAAATCAATGAATATTGTAAATGCACAAAAGTAATATCTCCACATTGCAAGGTGCAATTCTGAAATTTTTTGCTTTTTCCAGTTCCTCTTAGCATGATAAAGAAGATTCAAAGAGAGTGAGATGCCAGCTCTTTTCATTCAGTCAGTAGCTTCAAACATTTCTGGACATTTTTCAATGGCAAAAATCAATGAATATTGTAAATGCACAAACAGTAATTTATACGCATTGCAAGGTGCAATTCTGAAATTTTTTGCTTTTTCCTGCTAATCCTAGCATGATAAAGAAGATTCAAAGAGAGTGAGATGCCAGCTCCTTTCATTCAGTCAGTAGCTTCAAACATTTCTGGACGTTTTTCAATTTCAAAAATCAATGAATATTGTAAATGCACAAAAGTAATATCTCCACATTGCAAGGTGCAATTCTGAAATTTTTTGCTTTTTCCTGCTAATCCTAGCATGATAAAGAAGATTCAAAGAGAGTGAGATGCCAGCTCCTTTCATTCAGTCAGTAGCTTCAAACATTTCTGGACGTTTTTCAATGGCAAAAATCAATGAATATTGTAAATGCACAAACAATAATATCTCCACATTGCAAGGTGCAATTCTGAAATTTTTTGCTTTTTCCTGCTCCTCTTAGCATGATAAAGAAGATTCAAAGAGAGTGAGATGCCAGCTCTTTTCATTCAGTCAGTAGCTTCAAACATTTCTGGTATATGAATAACATGATGTTTTTCAATGGCAAAAATCAATGAATATTGTAAATGCACAAACAGTAATTTCTCCGCATTACAAGGTGCAATTCTGAAATTTTTTGCTTTTTCCTGCTAATCCTAGCATGATAAAGAAGATTCAAAGAGAGTGAGATGCCAGCTCCTTTCATTCAGTCAGTAGCTTCAAACATTTCTGGACGTTTTTCAATGGCAAAAATCAATGAATATTGTAAATGCACAAACAGTAATATCTCCACATTGCAAGGTGCAATTCTGAAATTTTTTGCTTTTTCCTGCTAATCCTAGCATGATAAAGAAGATTCAAAGAGAGTGAGATGCCAGCTCCTTTCATTCAGTCAGTAGCTTCAAACATTTCTGGACGTTTTTCAATGGCAAAAATCAATGAATATTGTAAATGCACAAACAGTAATATCTCCACATTGCAAGGTGCAATTCTGAAATTTTTTGCTTTTTCCTGCTAATCCTAGCATGATAAAGAAGATTCAAAGAGAGTGAGATGCCAGCTCCTTTCATTCAGTCAGTAGCTTCAAATATTTCTGGTATATGAATAACATGATGTTTTTCAATAGCAAAAATCAATGAATATTGTAAATGCACAAACAGTAATTTCTCCGCATTGCAAGGTGCAATTCTGAAATTTTTTGCTTTTTGCTGCTATTCCTAGCATGATAAAGAAGATTCAAAGAGAGTGAGATGCCAGCTCCTTTCATTCAGTCAGTAGCTTCAAACATTTCTGGACGTTTTTCAATGGCAAAAATCAATGAATATTGTAAATGCACAAACAGTAATATCTCCACATTGCAAGGTGCAATTCTGAAATTTTTTGCTTTTTCCTGCTAATCCTAGCATGATAAAGAAGATTCAAAGAGAGTGAGATGCCAGCTCCTTTCATTCAGTCAGTAGCTTCAAACATTTCTGGACGTTTTTAATGGCAAAAATCAATGAATATTGTAAATGCACAAACAGTAATATCTCCACATTGCAAGGTGCAATTCTGAAATTTTTTGCTTTTTCCTGCTAATCTTAGCATGATAAAGAAGATTCAAAGAGAGTGAATTGCCAGCTCCTTTCATTCAGTCAGTAGCTTCAAACATTTCTGGACGTTTTTCAATGGCAAAAATCAATGAATATTGTAAATGCACAAACAGTAATATCTCCACATTGCAAGGTGCAATTCTGAAATTTTTTGCTTTTTCCTGCTCCTCTTAGCATGATAAAGAAGATTCAAAGAGAGTGAGATGCCAGCTCTTTTCATTCAGTCAGTAGCTTCAAACATTTCTGGACATTTTTCAATGGCAAAAATCAATGAATATTGTAAATGCACAAACAGTAATATCTCCACATTGCAAGGTGCAATTCTGAAATTTTTTGCTTTTTCCTGCTAATCCTAGCATGATAAAGAAGATTCAAAGAGAGTGAGATGCCAGCTCCTTTCATTCAGTCAGTAGCTTCAAACATTTCTGGACGTTTTTCAATGGCAAAAATCAATGAATATTGTAAATGCACAAAGAGTAATATCTCCACATTGCAAGGTGCAATTCTGAAATTTTTTGCTTTTTCCTGCTAATCCTAGCATGATAAAGAAGATTCAAAGAGAGTGAGATGCCAGCTCCTTTCATTCAGTCAGTAGCTTCAAACATTTCTGGACGTTTTTCAATGGCAAAAATCAATGAATATTGTAAATGCACAAACAGTAATATCTCCACATTGCAAGGTGCAATTCTGAAATTTTTTGCTTTTTCCAGTTCCTCTTAGCATGATAAAGAAGATTCAAAGAGAGTGAGATGCCAGCTCTTTTCATTCAGTCAGTAGCTTCAAACATTTCTGGACATTTTTCAATGGCAAAAATCAATGAATATTGTAAATGCACAAACAGTAATTTATACGCATTGCAAGGTGCAATTCTGAAATTTTTTGCTTTTTCCTGCTAATCCTAGCATGATAAAGAAGATTCAAAGAGAGTGAGATGCCAGCTCCTTTCATTCAGTCAGTAGCTTCAAACATTTCTGGACGTTTTTCAATGGCAAAAATCAATGAATATTGTAAATGCACAAAAGTAATATCTCCACATTGCAAGGTGCAATTCTGAAATTTTTTGCTTTTTCCTGCTAATCCTAGCATGATAAAGAAGATTCAAAGAGAGTGAGATGCCAGCTCCTTTCATTCAGTCAGTAGCTTCAAACATTTCTGGACGTTTTTCAATGGCAAAAATCAATGAATATTGTAAATGCACAAACAGTAATATCTCCACATTGCAAGGTGCAATTCTGAAATTTTTTGCTTTTTCCTGCTCCTCTTAGCATGATAAAGAAGATTCAAAGAGAGTGAGATGCCAGCTCTTTTCATTCAGTCAGTAGCTTCAAACATTTCTGGACGTTTTTCAATGGCAAAAATCAATGAATATTGTAAATGCACAAAAGTAATATCTCCACATTGCAAGGTGCAATTCTGAAATTTTTTGCTTTTTCCAGTTCCTCTTAGCATGATAAAGAAGATTCAAAGAGAGTGAGATGCCAGCTCTTTTCATTCAGTCAGTAGCTTCAAACATTTCTGGACATTTTTCAATGGCAAAAATCAATGAATATTGTAAATGCACAAACAGTAATTTATACGCATTGCAAGGTGCAATTCTGAAATTTTTTGCTTTTTCCTGCTAATCCTAGCATGATAAAGAAGATTCAAAGAGAGTGAGATGCCAGCTCCTTTCATTCAGTCAGTAGCTTCAAACATTTCTGGACGTTTTTCAATTTCAAAAATCAATGAATATTGTAAATGCACAAAAGTAATATCTCCACATTGCAAGGTGCAATTCTGAAATTTTTTGCTTTTTCCTGCTAATCCTAGCATGATAAAGAAGATTCAAAGAGAGTGAGATGCCAGCTCCTTTCATTCAGTCAGTAGCTTCAAACATTTCTGGACGTTTTTCAATGGCAAAAATCAATGAATATTGTAAATGCACAAACAGTAATATCTCCACATTGCAAGGTGCAATTCTGAAATTTTTTGCTTTTTCCTGCTCCTCTTAGCATGATAAAGAAGATTCAAAGAGAGTGAGATGCCAGCTCTTTTCATTCAGTCAGTAGCTTCAAACATTTCTGGACGTTTTTCAATGGCAAAAATCAATGAATATTGTAAATGCACAAAAGTAATATCTCCACATTGCAAGGTGCAATTCTGAAATTTTTTGCTTTTTCCTGCTAATCCTAGCATGATAAAGAAGATTCAAAGAGAGTGAGATGCCAGCTCCTTTCATTCAGTCAGTAGCTTCAAACATTTCTGGACGTTTTTCAATGGCAAAAATCAATGAATATTGTAAATGCACAAACAGTAATATCTCCACATTGCAAGGTGCAATTCTGAAATTTTTTGCTTTTTCCTGCTCCTCTTAGCATGATAAAGAAGATTCAAAGAGAGTGAGATGCCAGCTCTTTTCATTCAGTCAGTAGCTTCAAACATTTCTGGTATATGAATAACATGATGTTTTTCAATGGCAAAAATCAACGAATATTGTAAATGCACAAACAGTAATTTCTCCGCATTGCAAGGTGCAATTCTGAAATTTTTTGCTTTTTCCTGCTAATCCTAGCATGATAAAGAAGATTCAAAGAGAGTGAGATGCCAGCTCATTTCATTCAGTCAGTAGCTTCAAACATTTCTGGACGTTTTTCAATGGCAAAAATCAATGAATATTGTAAATGCACAAACAGTAATTTCTCCTCATTGCAAGGTGCAATTCTGAAATTTTTTGCTTTTTCCTGCTAATCCTAGCATGATAAAGAAGATTCAAAGAGAGTGAGATGCCAGCTCCTTTCATTCAGTCAGTAGCTTCAAACATTTCTGGACGTTTTTCAATGGCAAAAATCAATGAATATTGTAAATGCACAAACAGTAATATCTCCACATTGCAAGGTGCAATTCTGAAATTTTTTGCTTTTTCCTGCTCCTCTTAGCATGATAAAGAAGATTCAAAGAGAGTGAGATGCCAGCTCCTTTCATTCAGTCAGTAGCTTCAAACATTTCTGGACGTTTTTCAATGGCAAAAATCAATGAATATTGTAAATGCACAAACAGTAATATCTCCACATTGCAAGGTGCAATTCTGAAATTTTTTGCTTTTTCCTGCTAATCCTAGCATGATAAAGAAGATTCAAAGAGAGTGAGATGCCAGATCCTTTCATTCAGTCAGTAGCTTCAAACATTTCTGGTATATGAATAACATGATGTTTTTCAATGGCAAAAATCAATGAATATTGTAAATGCACAAACAGTAATTTCTCCGCATTGCAAGGTGCAATTCTGAAATTTTTTGCTTTTTCCTGCTAATCCTAGCATGATAAAGAAGATTCAAAGAGAGTGAGATGCCAGCTCCTTTCATTCAGTCAGTAGCTTCAAACATTTCTGGACGTTTTTCAATGGCAAAAATCAATGAATATTGTAAATGCACAAACAATAATATCTCCACATTGCAAGGTGCAATTCTGAAATTTTTTGCTTTTTCCTGCTCCTCTTAGCATGATAAAGAAGATTCAAAGAGAGTGAGATGCCAGCTCTTTTCATTCAGTCAGTAGCTTCAAACATTTCTGGTATATGAATAACATGATGTTTTTCAATGGCAAAAATCAATGAATATTGTAAATGCACAAACAGTAATTTCTCCGCATTGCAAGGTGCAATTCTGAAATTTTTTGCTTTTTGCTGCTAATCCTAGCATGATAAAGAAGATTCAAAGAGAGTGAGATGCCAGCTCCTTTCATTCAGTCAGTAGCTTCAAACATTTCTGGACGTTTTTCAATGGCAAAAATCAATGAATATTGTAAATGCACAAACAGTAATATCTCCACAATGCAAGGTGCAATTCTGAAATTTTTTGCTTTTTCCTGCTAATCCTAGCATGATAAAGAAGATTCAAAGAGAGTGAGATGCCAGCTCCTTTCATTCAGTCAGTAGCTTCAAACATTTCTGGACATTTTTCAATGGCAAAAATCAATGAATATTGTAAATGCACAAACAGTAATATCTCCACATTGCAAGGTGCAATTCTGAAATTTTTTGCTTTTTCCTGCTAATCTTAGCATGATAAAGAAGATTCAAAGAGAGTGAATTGCCAGCTCCTTTCATTCAGTCAGTAGCTTCAAACATTTCTGGACGTTTTTAAATGGCAAAAATCAATGAATATTGTAAATGCACAAACAGTAATATCTCCACATTGCAAGGTGCAATTCTGAAATTTTTTGCTTTTTCCTGCTCCTCTTAGCATGATAAAGAAGATTCAAAGAGAGTGAGATGCCAGCTCTTTTCATTCAGTCAGTAGCTTCAAACATTTCTGGACATTTTTCAATGGCAAAAATCAATGAATATCGTAAATGCACAAACAGTAATATCTCCACATTGCAAGGTGCAATTCTGAAATTTTTTGCTTTTTCCTGCTAATCCTAGCATGATAAAGAAGATTCAAAGAGAGTGAGATGCCAGCTCCTTTCATTCAGTCAGTAGCTTCAAACATTTCTGGACGTTTTTCAATGGCAAAAATCAATGAATATTGTAAATGCACAAAGAGTAATATCTCCACATTGCAAGGTGCAATTCTGAAATTTTTTGCTTTTTCCTGCTAATCCTAGCATGATAAAGAAGATTCAAAGAGAGTGAGATGCCAGCTCCTTTCATTCAGTCAGTAGCTTCAAACATTTCTGGATGTTTTTCAATGGCAAAAATCAATGAATATTGTAAATGCACAAACAGTAATATCTCCACATTGCAAGGTGCAATTCTGAAATTTTTTGCTTTTTCCAGTTCCTCTTAGCATGATAAAGAAGATTCAAAGAGAGTGAGATGCCAGCTCTTTTCATTCAGTCAGTAGCTTCAAACATTTCTGGACATTTTTCAATGGCAAAAATCAATGAATATTGTAAATGCACAAACAGTAATTTATACGCATTGCAAGGTGCAATTCTGAAATTTTTTGCTTTTTCCTGCTAATCCTAGCATGATAAAGAAGATTCAAAGAGAGTGAGATGCAAGCTCCTTTCATTCAGTCAGTAGCTTCAAACATTTCTGGACGTTTTTCAATGGCAAAAATCAATGAATATTGTAAATGCACAAAAGTAATATCTCCACATTGCAAGGTGCAATTCTGAAATTTTTTGCTTTTTCCTGCTAATCCTAGCATGATAAAGAAGATTCAAAGAGAGTGAGATGCCAGCTCCTTTCATTCAGTCAGTAGCTTCAAACATTTCTGGACGTTTTGCAATGGCAAAAATCAATGAATATTGTAAATGCACAAACAGTAATATCTCCACATTGCAAGGTGCAATTCTGAAATTTTTTGCTTTTTCCTGCTCCTCTTAGCATGATAAAGAAGATTCAAAGAGAGTGAGATGCCAGCTCTTTTCATTCAGTCAGTAGCTTCAAACATTTCTGGTATATGAATAACATGATGTTTTTCAATGGCAAAAATCAATGAATATTGTAAATGCACAAACAGTAATTTCTCCGCATTGCAAGGTGCAATTCTGAAATTTTTTGCTTTTTCCTGCTAATCCTAGCATGATAAAGAAGATTCAAAGAGAGTGAGATGCCAGCTCCTTTCATTCAGTCAGTAGCTTCAAACATTTCTGGACGTTTTTCAATGGCAAAAATCAATGAATATTGTAAATGCACAAACAGTAATTTCTCCGCATTGCAAGGTGCAATTCTGAAATTTTTTGCTTTTTCCTGCTAATCCTAGCATGATAAAGAAGATTCAAAGAGAGTGAGATGCCAGCTCCTTTCATTCAGTCAGTAGCTTCAAACATTTCTGGACGTTTTTCAATGGCAAAAATCAATGAATATTGTAAATGCACAAACAGTAATATCTCCACATTGCAAGGTGCAATTCTGAAATTTTTTGCTTTTTCCTGCTAATCCTAGCATGATAAAGAAGATTCAAAGAGAGTGAGATGCCAGCTCCTTTCATTCAGTCAGTAGCTTCAAACATTTCTGGACGTTTTTCAATGGCAAAAATCAATGAATATTGTAAATGCACAAACAGTAATATCTCCACATTGCAAGGTGCAATTCTGAAATTTTTTGGTTTTTCCTGCTAATCCTAGCATGATAAAGAAGATTCAAAGAGAGTGAGATGCCAGCTCCTTTCATTCAGTCAGTAGCTTCAAATATTTCTGGTATATGAATAACATGATGTTTTTCAATAGCAAAAATCAATGAATATTGTAAATGCACAAACAGTAATTTCTCCGCATTGCAAGGTGCAATTCTGAAATTTTTTGCTTTTTGCTGCTAATCCTAGCATGATAAAGAAGATTCAAAGAGAGTGAGATGCCAGCTCCTTTCATTCAGTCAGTAGCTTCAAACATTTCTGGACGTTTTTCAATGGCAAAAATCAATGAATATTGTAAATGCACAAACAGTAATATCTCCACATTGCAAGGTGCAATTCTGAAATTTTTTGCTTTTTCCTGCTAATCCTAGCATGATAAAGAAGATTCAAAGAGAGTGAGATGCCAGCTCCTTTCATTCAGTCAGTAGCTTCAAACATTTCTGGACATTTTTCATTGGCAAAAATCAATGAATATTGTAAATGCACAAACAGTAATATCTCCACATTGCAAGGTGCAATTCTGAAATTTTTTGCTTTTTCCTGCTAATCTTAGCATGATAAAGAAGATTCAAAGAGAGTGAATTGCCAGCTCCTTTCATTCAGTCAGTAGCTTCAAACATTTCTGGACGTTTTTCAATGGCAAAAATCAATGAATATTGTAAATGCACAAACAGTAATATCTCCACATTGCAAGGTGCAATTCTGAAATTTTTTGCTTTTTCCTGCTCCTCTTAGCATGATAAAGAAGATTCAAAGAGAGTGAGATGCCAGCTCTTTTCATTCAGTCAGTAGCTTCAAACATTTCTGGACATTTTTCAATGGCAAAAATCAATGAATATTGTAAATGCACAAACAGTAATATCTCCACATTGCAAGGTGCAATTCTGAAATTTTTTGCTTTTTCCTGCTAATCCTAGCATGATAAAGAAGATTCAAAGAGAGTGAGATGCCAGCTCCTTTCATTCAGTCAGTAGCTTCAAACATTTCTGGACGTTTTTCAATGGCAAAAATCAATGAATATTGTAAATGCACAAAAGTAATATCTCCACATTGCAAGGTGCAATTCTGAAATTTTTTGCTTTTTCCTGCTAATCCTAGCATGATAAAGAAGATTCAAAGAGAGTGAGATGCCAGCTCCTTTCATTCAGTCAGTAGCTTCAAACATTTCTGGACGTTTTTCAATGGCAAAAATCAATGAATATTGTAAATGCACAAACAGTAATATCTCCACATTGCAAGGTGCAATTCTGAAATTTTTTGCTTTTTCCTGCTCCTCTTAGCATGATAAAGAAGATTCAAAGAGAGTGAGATGCCAGCTCTTTTCATTCAGCCAGTAGCTTCAAACATTTCTGGTATATGAATAACATGATGTTTTTCAATGGCAAAAATCAATGAATATTGTAAATGCACAAACAGTAATTTCTCCGCATTGCAAGGTGCAATTCTGAAATTTTTTGCTTTTTCCTGCTAATCCTAGCATGATAAAGAAGATTCAAAGAGAGTGAGATGCCAGCTCCTTTCATTCAGTCAGTAGCTTCAAACATTTCTGGACGTTTTTCAATGGCAAAAATCAATGAATATTGTAAATGCACAAACAGTAATTTCTCCGCATTGCAAGGTGCAATTCTGAAATTTTTTGCTTTTTCCTGCTAATCCTAGCATGATAAAGAAGATTCAAAGAGAGTGAGATGACCAGCTCCTTTCATTCAGTCAGTAGCTTCAAACATTTCTGGACGTTTTTCAATGGCAAAAATCAATGAATATTGTAAATGCACAAACAGTAATATCTCCACATTGCAAGGTGCAATTCTGAAATTTTTTGCTTTTTCCTGCTCCTCTTAGCATGATAAAGAAGATTCAAAGAGAGTGAGATGCCAGCTCCTTTCATTCAGTCAGTAGCTTCAAACATTTCTGGACGTTTTTCAATGGCAAAAATCAATGAATATTGTAAATGCACAAACAGTAATATCTCCACATTGCAAGGTGCAATTCTGAAATTTTTTGCTTTTTCCTGCTAATCCTTGCATGATAAAGAAGATTCAAAGAGAGTGAGATGCCAGATCCTTTCATTCAGTCAGTAGCTTCAAACATTTCTGGTATATGAATAACATGATGTTTTTCAATGGCAAAAATCAATGAAAATTGTAAATGCACAAAGAGTAATTTCTCCGCATTGCAAGGTGCAATTCTGAAATTTTTTGCTTTTTCCTGCTAATCCTAGCATGATAAAGAAGATTCAAAGAGAGTGAGATGCCAGCTCCTTTCATTCAGTCAGTAGCTTCAAACATTTCTGGACGTTTTTCAATGGCAAAAATCAATGAATATTGTAAATGCACAAACAATAATATCTCCACATTGCAAGGTGCAATTCTGAAATTTTTTGCTTTTTCCTGCTCCTCTTAGCATGATAAAGAAGATTCAAAGAGAGTGAGATGCCAGCTCTTTTCATTCAGTCAGTAGCTTCAAACATTTCTGGTATATGAATAACATGATGTTTTTCAATGGCAAAAATCAATGAATATTGTAAACGCACAAACAGTAATTTCTCCGCATTGCAAGGTGCAATTCTGAAATTTTTTGCTTTTTCCTGCTAATCCTAGCATGATAAAGAAGATTCAAAGAGAGTGAGATGCCAGCTCCTTTCATTCAGTCTGTAGCTTCAAACATTTCTGGACGTTTTTCAATGGCAAAAATCAATGAATATTGTAAATGCACAAACAATAATATCTCCACATTGCAAGGTGCAATTCTGAAATTTTTTGCTTTTTCCTGCTCCTCTTAGCATGATAAAGAAGATTCAAAGAGAGTGAGATGCCAGCTCTTTTCATTCAGTCAGTAGCTTCAAACATTTCTGGTATATGAATAACATGATGTTTTTCAATGGCAAAAATCAATGAATATTGTAAATGCACAAACAGTAATTTCTCCGCATTACAAGGTGCAATTCTGTAATTTTTTGCTTTTTCCTGCTAATCCTAGCATGATAAAGAAGATTCAAAGAGAGTGAGATGCCAGCTCCTTTCATTCAGTCAGTAGCTTCAAACATTTCTGGACGTTTTTCAGTGGCAAAAATCAATGAATATTGTAAATGCACAAACAGTAATTGTTATGTTCTGCTACCAAAGCTAAGGAAAGAGAGGAGATCTGTCCCTACTATAGGACTCAGCTGAATCCCTACGATGTAACAGGGAACCTGATCCTGCGATCAGACCTGCTAAAGTCCTAATCTAGTCTGTACGGAGACCTATAGATGTGGGGAGGGAATCCCTACAAGTACTAAGGACTGGGAGGAATATGGGACACCTCCTAACAGAAATAGTAGCAGACAGACGAACAAACAAAATAGATAGAACATAGAGGTCCGTAGACCAAGCAAACTAACAGAGCAAGATACAGAGCACAGGCTAGCTAGAAAGTAGATATACAATGAAGTCCAGCAAAGCCAGAAGGGCGGAGCAGGATTAAATAGGCCAACAAGGTCATGTGACCAGCAAAGGAAAAAAAAACCTAACAGCAAGGTTCTAACAGTACCCCCCCTTCTAAGTGGATCCTCCGGATCCCCTAGGACCAGGCTTATCAGGAAATCTCCTGTGAAACGCTCTGATAAGTCCGGACGCGGAAACATCATCTGACCTCACCCAAGAGTTATCCTCGGGTCCGAAACCTTTCCAGGCCACAAGATACTGCAAACTACCTCTATACCGTCTAGAGTCAAGGATGCGAGAAATTTCATATTCCCCGTCCTCCACCACCGGAGGAACAGAGGCAGAGGCGTCACCATCCGACACAACAGCTTTTTTTAACAGAGAGACATGAAAGACCGGATTAATTCTCCAGGAGGTAGGAACCTCCAACCTAACAGCAGATTGGTTGACAACCTGAAGCACCTTAAAGGGCCCTACAAACTTGGGACCCAATTTCTTAGAAGGAATCCTCAACCGCAGATTCCTAGAGGACAACCAAACCATGTCACCAACAGCGAACAAAACCTCCTGTCGTTTCCTATCAAAGTAGTCTTTAGATTTTCTGTTGGCCTCCTGAAGATTACCACGCACATCCGTCCAAACTCTCTCCAAATCACCGGAAAAATTCTCCTCCTCAGGCACGGCAGATCCCAACTTGGAGAACGACCCAAACGACGGATGTCTCCCAGAACAAAAAAAAAAAGGCGAACAACCAGCAGAAGAAGATGTATGATTGTTCAGAGCAAATTCGGCAAGTGGCAGAAACTCAGACCACCCCTCTTGATTGTCTGCCACAAAACAACGCAAGAACTGCTCAACATCCTGGTTTTTCCTTTCTGTCTGGCCATTAGATTCAGGATGATATCCGGACGAAAACGACAAATGAATTCCCAACCTGTCACAAAAGGCACGCCAGAAACGAGCCACGAACTGAGGACCCCTATCAGAAACAATGTCAGTAGGAACGCCATGAAGTCTGACAATTTCCTTGACAAAGGCCTTAGCGAGAGTTTTAGCGCAGGGCAGTTTGACGAAGGGAACCAAGTGACACATCTTGCTAAAACGGTCCACGACCACCCAGATGACAGTAAAACCCTCAGAGGGGGGAAGGTCAGTTATAAAGTCCATAGCCAAATGTGTCCAAGGAGCACTGGGGACCTCCAAAGGACAAAGTAACCCCGCAGCAGGAGTATGTGAGGACTTAGATCTAGCACATATAGTACATTGGCGCACCCACTTAATGACTTCCTTCTGCCATCCAGGCCACCAAAAACTGCGACCCACCAGTCTCTTGGTCTCAGAGATTCCGGGATGACCTGCCAACCGAGATTCGTGACACTCAACAAACAAATCTCTCCTAAAGGTCCCAGGCACAAACAACCTCCCATGAGGAGTGTTAGATGGGGCATTCTCCTGAGCTTTAAGAATCTCATCTTCCAAAACGGAGTCTAAAGCAGCAATCACAACACCTTCTTGTAAAATGTTTTCCTCTTTCTCAGCACCGACTATGGGAGAAAAACTGCGAGACAAGGCATCCGCCTTAACATTCTTAGTACCAGGGATGTAAGTAACGGAGAAATTAAACCGCGAGAAAAACAGTGCCCACCTAGCCTGACGGGCATTCAGGCGCTTGGCAGCATCAAGATATATCAGATTTTTATGATCCGTAAGAACCTGAACGGGAAATTCCGCACCTTCCAAGAAGTGGCGCCAGTGTTCAAATGCGAGTTTAATAGCCAATAATTCCCGATTACCAATATCGTAATTCAATTCAGTCTCCGAAAATTTTTTTGAAAAAAAAGGCACAGGGATGTAATCCATCCTCGTTATCCTGAGACAATACTGCGCCAACCCCCACAGAGGAAGCATCAACCTCAACCAAAAACGGCCTAGTAACATCAGGCTGCATAAGGATGGGAGCAGAGGTGAACCTCTCCTTGAGATACACAAAAGCTTCAATGGCCTCAGAAGACCACTGAACCGCATCAGCACCTTTCCTGGTGAGATCAGTCAGAGGTTTGACAATACTAGAAAAATTTTTTATGAATTTTCTATAGTAATTGGCGAAACCCAAAAACCTCTGTATCGATTTCAAACCAATAGGCCTAGGCCATTCCTGCACAGCCTGAACCTTAACCGGATCCATCTCAAAACCTTTGCTGGAGATAATGTAGCCCAAAAAACTAATTCTCTGTACAGCGAACTCACATTTCTCCAGCTTAGCAAAAAGCGAATTGTCCATTAATAACTGTAATACCTCACGCACGCTCCGCCAATGAGACTCCAGATCTGGCGAATAAATCAAAATGTCATCCAAATACACAACCACATTTTTACCGATCAAAGGTCTAAGGATGTCATTAATAAGATTCTGAAAAAATGCAGGAGCATTAGTAAGACCAAAAGGCATAACCAGATTCTCAAAATGACCCACAGGAGTGTTAAAAGCAGTCTTCCATTCATCACCCTCCTTCATGCGCAACAGATTGTATGCCCCCTTAAGGTCAATTTTAGAGAACCACTTGGCCCCCAATAACTGGTTAAACAGATCAGGAATCAATGGCAGTGGGTAAGGATTGCGTACCGTAATTTTGTTAATCTCACGAAAATCCAGACAAGGACGTAAACCGCCGTCCTTTTTTTTTACAAAAAAAAATCCAACCGCCACAGGAGACTTAGAGGGCCTAATGTGACCGGCGGCCAAACTTGTCTGTATGTATTCCTCCAAAGCCTTCCTCTCAGGAATAGTAAGGTTAAATAAACGACTTTTAGGAAGAATCGCTCCAGGGACAAATTCAATAGAACAATCATAGTCTCTATGGGGAGGCAAAACCTGCGATTCTTTCTCAGAAAAAACTCTCCAAAAATCCTGAATAGGAACAGGCAATTCTCCCCTATCCAAAGCTGCAATACGCCCGTTACAACACTTGTCATAACATTTATGGCTCCAGGATTTAATTTCACTGGTAGACCAATCCAGTACAGGATTGTGAAATTTTAACCAGGGCAAACCCAATATTACTGGAGAAGGCAAGTTATTCAACACTACCAAATCCAATTTCTCATGGTGAACACCATTAATAGTGAGAGGAAATTCACTGACCTTGAGAGTAATATTCTTCAAAGGGGAGCCATCCACAGAAACCACAGCAATGGGGGATGATAAAGGTTCAGGTTTTAAATTGAGTTTTTCCACGAATCCCCCATCAATTACATTCAGAGTAGACCCACAATCAACAAATACCCGAAATTCCATTAATTTTTCCTGAGCAATCGTGGAAGCAGCTAAAAATATACCCTTGGAATTTAAACAGGCAATACGGGCGTGACTGACCATTTTTTTTTCTTTCTTCATACGAAGCTCACAGCCTTTAATCAAATGACCAGATTTTCCGCAATAGAAGCACAAGCCTTCCGAAAAACGACGGTCTTTTTCTTGAGAGCGAGGTGCCACCGATCCAATCTCCATCGGTTCACCACTGTTAGTACACACATTATCATAACCAGAAACTGACATAGCAGAGGATTTGCTCTCATTAACCCTAGCACGCAGTCTTCTATCCACCCGTATAGCTAATTGCATAGCCTGTTGCAAATCCTCAGGTGTAGGATAAGCAATTAGCAGGTCTTTAACCCTTTCACTGAGCCCAGCAAGAAATAGACTTTTCAGAGCAGAATCGTTCCACCCTGTTTGAGTGGACCAACGACGAAAATGAGTACAATATTTTTCGACATTACCTGATCCTTGTTTTAAACGTCTCAACTCAGTCTCAGCTGATGTCACACGGTCAGGATCATCATATAATAGTCCTAAAGCAGAAAAAAAACTATCCACTGATCTGAAGCATGTATCACTAGGTTGCAAAGAAAAGGCCCACTCCTGAGGCTCTTTGCGCAAAAGTGACATTATGAACCCTACGCGCTGGGATTCATCCCCAGAGGACTTGGGTCTCAAACGAAAATACAATAAGCAAGCATTTTTAAATGAAAAAAATTCTCGATGTTCACCAAAAAATAAATCCGGCAAACATACCTTAGGCTCCAAGAAATATGCTCCAGGACAGTTACTCACGTGCTGACGGAGCTCGGCCACTTCCAGAGAGAGTCCCTGCAGGTGTTTAGCCAAATCCTGAACCGACACCATGATGGAACAAAAAAAAAAAAAAAAAAAAAATCTTTCCTTAGAGAATTTGCAGGCTGGACTTACTGTTATGTTCTGCTACCAAAGCTAAGGAAAGAGAGGAGATCTGTCCCTACTATAGGACTCAGCTGAATCCCTACGATGTAACAGGGAACCTGATCCTGCGATCAGACCTGCTAAAGTCCTAATCTAGTCTGTACGGAGACCTATAGATGTGGGGAGGGAATCCCTACAAGTACTAAGGACTGGGAGGAATATGGGACACCTCCTAACAGAAATAGTAGCAGACAGACGAACAAACAAAATAGATAGAACATAGAGGTCCGTAGACCAAGCAAACTAACAGAGCAAGATACAGAGCACAGGCTAGCTAGAAAGTAGATATACAATGAAGTCCAGCAAAGCCAGAAGGGCGGAGCAGGATTAAATAGGCCAACAAGGTCATGTGACCAGCAAAGGAAAAAAAAACCTAACAGCAAGGTTCTAACAGTAATATCTCCACATTGCAAGGTGCAATTCTGAAATTTTTTGCTTTTTGCTGCTAATCCTAGCATGATAAAGAAGATTCAAAGAGAGTGAGATGCCAGCTCCTTTCATTCAGTCAGTAGCTTCAAATATTTCTGGTATATGAATAACATGATGTTTTTCAATAGCAAAAATCAATGAATATTGTAAATGCACAAACAGTAATTTCTCCGCATTGCAAGGTGCAATTCTGAAATTTTTTGCTTTTTGCTGCTAATCCTAGCATGATAAAGAAGATTCAAAGAGAGTTAGATGCCAGCTCCTTTCATTCAGTCAGTAGCTTCAAACATTTCTGGACGTTTTTCAATGGCAAAAATCAATGAATATTGTAAATGCACAAACAGTAATATCTCCACATTGCAAGGTGCAATTCTGAAATTTTTTGCTTTTTCCTGCTAATCCTAGCATGATAAAGAAGATTCAAAGAGAGTGAGATGCCAGCTCCTTTCATTCAGTCAGTAGCTTCAAACATTTCTGGACGTTTTTCAATGGCAAAAATCAATGAATATTGTAAATGCACAAACAGTAATATCTCCACATTGCAAGGTGCAATTCTGAAATTTTTTGCTTTTTCCTGCTAATCTTAGCATGATAAAGAAGATTCAAAGAGAGTGAATTGCCAGCTCCTTTCATTCAGTCAGTAGCTTCAAACATTTCTGGACGTTTTTCAATGGCAAAAATCAATGAATATTGTAAATGCACAAACAGTAATATCTCCACATTGCAAGGTGCAATTCTGAAATTTTTTGCTTTTTCCTGCTCCTCTTAGCATGATAAAGAAGATTCAAAGAGAGTGAGATGCCAGCTCTTTTCATTCAGTCAGTAGCTTCAAACATTTCTGGACATTTTTCAATGGCAAAAATCAATGAATATTGTAAATGCACAAACAGTAATATCTCCACATTGCAAGGTGCAATTCTGAAATTTTTTGCTTTTTCCTGCTAATCCTAGCATGATAAAGAAGATTCAAAGAGAGTGAGATGCCAGCTCCTTTCATTCAGTCAGTAGCTTCAAACATTTCTGGACGTTTTTCAATGGCAAAAATCAATGAATATTGTAAATGCACAAACAGTAATATCTCCACATTGCAAGGTGCAATTCTGAAATTTTTTGCTTTTTCCTGCTAATCCTAGCATGATAAAGAAGATTCAAAGAGAGTGAGATGCCAGCTCCTTTCATTCAGTCAGTAGCTTCAAACATTTCTGGACGTTTTTCAATGGCAAAAATCAATGAATAGTGTAAATGCACAAACAGTAATATCTCCACATTGCAAGGTGCAATTCTGAAATTTTTTGCTTTTTCCTGTTCCTCTTAGCATGATAAAGAAGATTCAAAGAGAGTGAGATGCCAGCTCTTTTCATTCAGTCAGTAGCTTCAAACATTTCTGGACATTTTTCAATGGCAAAAATCAATGAATATTGTAAATGCACAAACAGTAATTTATTCGCATTGCAAGGTGCAATTCTGAAATTTTTTGCTTTTTCCTGCTAATCCTAGCATGATAAAGAAGATTCAAAGAGAGTGAGATGCCAGCTCCTTTCATTCAGTCAGTAGCTTCAAACATTTCTGGACGTTTTTCAATGGCAAAAATCAATGAATATTGTAAATGCACAAACAGTAATATCTCCACATTGCAAGGTGCAATTCTGAAATATTTTGCTTTTTCCTGCTCCTCTTAGCATGATAAAGAAGATTCAAAGAGAGTGAGATGCCAGCTCTTTTCATTCAGTCAGTAGCTTCAAACATTTCTGGTATATGAATAACATGATGTTTTTCAATGGCAAAAATCAATGAATATTGTAAATGCACAAACAGTAATTTCTCCGCATTGCAAGGTGCAATTCTGAAATTTTTTGCTTTTTCCTGCTAATCCTAGCATGATAAAGAAGATTCAAAGAGAGTGAGATGCCAGCTCCTTTCATTCAGTCAGTAGCTTCAAACATTTCTGGACGTTTTTCAATGGCAAAAATCAATGAATATTGTAAATGCACAAAGAGTAATATCTCCACATTGCAAGGTGCAATTCTGAAATTTTTTGCTTTTTCCTGCTCCTCTTAGCATGATAAAGAAGATTCAAAGAGAGTGAGTTGCCAGCTCTTTTCATTCAGTCAGTAGCTTCAAACATTTCTGGACATTTTTCAATGGCAAAAATCAATGAATATTGTAAATGCACAAACAGTAATTTATTCGCATTGCAAGGTGCAATTCTGAAATTTTTTGCTTTTTCCTGCTAATCCTAGCATGATAAAGAAGATTCAAAGAGAGTGAGATGCCAGCTCCTTTCATTCAGTCAGTAGCATCAAACATTTCTGGACGTTTTTCAATGGCAAAAATCAATGAATATTGTAAATGCACAAACAGTAATATCTCCAAATTGCAAGGTGCAATTCTGAATTTTTTTGCTTTTTCCTTCTCCTCTTAGCATGATAAAGAATATTCAAAGAGAGTGAGAAGCCAGCTCTTTTCATTCAGTCAGTAGCTTCAAACATTTCTGGTATATGAATAACATGATGTTTTTCAATGGCAAAAATCAATGAATATTGTAAATGCACAAACAGTAATTTCTCCGCATTGCAAGGTGCAATTCTGAAATTTTTTGCTTTTTCCTGCTTATCCTAGCATGATAAAGAAGATTCAAAGAGAGTGAGAAGCCAGCTCCTTTCATTCAGTCAGTAGCTTCAAACATTTCTGGACGTTTTTCAATGGCAAAAATCAATGAATATTGTAAATGCACAAACAGTAATATCTCCACATTGCAAGGTGCAATTCTGAAATTTTTTGCTTTTTCCTGCTCCTCTTAGCATGATAAAGAAGATTCAAAGAGAGTGAGATGCCAGCTCTTTTCGTTCAGTCAGTAGCTTCAAACATTTCTGGTATATGAATAACATGATGTTTTTCAATGGCAAAAATCAATGAATATTGTAAATGCACAAACAGTAATTTCTCCGCATTGCAAGGTGCAATTCTGAAATTTTTTGCTTTTTCCTGCTAATCCTAGCATGATAAAGAAGATTCAAAGAGAGTGAGATGCCAGCTCCTTTCATTCAGTCAGTAGCTTCAAACATTTCTGGACGTTTTTCAATGGCAAAAATCAATGAATATTGTAAATGCACAAACAGTAATATCTCCACATTGCAAGGTGCAATTCTGAAATTTTTTGCTTTTTCCTGCTCCTCTTAGCATGATAAAGAAGATTCAAAGAGATTGAGATGCCAGCTCTTTTCATTGTCAGTAGCTTCAAACATTTCTGGTATATGAATAACATGATGTTTTTCAATGTCAAAAATCAATGAATATTGTAAATGCACAAACAGTAATTTCTCCGCATTGCAAGGTGCAATTCTGAAATTTTTTGCTTTTTCCTGCTAATCCTAGAGTGATAAAGAAGATTCAAAGAGAGTGAGATGCCAGCTCCTTTCATTCAGTCAGTAGCTTCAAACATTTCTGGACGTTTTTCAATGGCAAAAATCAATGAATATTGTAAATGCACAAACAGTAATATCTCCACATTGCAAGGTGCAATTCTGAAATTTTTTGCTTTTTCCTGCTAATCCTAGCATGATAAAGAAGATTCAAAGAGAGTGAGATGCCAGCTCCTTTCATTCAGTCAGTAGCTTCAAACATTTCTGGACGTTTTTCAATGGCAAAAATCAATGAATATTGTAAAAGCACAAACAGTAATATCTCCACATTGCAAGGTGCAATTCTGAAATTTTTTGCTTTTTCCTGCTAATCCTAGCATGATAAAGAAGATTCAAAGAGAGTGAGATGCCAGCTCCTTTCATTCAGTCAGTAGCTTCAAACATTTCTGGACGTTTTTCAATGGCAAAAATCAATGAATATTGTAAATGCACAAACAGTAATATCTCCACATTGCAAGGTGCAATTCTGAAATTTTTTTGCTTTTTCCTGCTCCTCTTAGCATGATAAAGAAGATTCAAAGAGAGTGAGATGCCAGCTCTTTTCATTCAGTCAGTAGCTTCAAACATTTCTGGACGTTTTTCAATGGCAAAAATCAATGAATATTGTAAATGCACAAACAGTAATTTCTCCGCATTGCAAGGTGCAATTCTGAAATTTTTTGCTTTTTCCTGCTAATCCTAGGATGATAAAGAAGATTCAAAGAGAGTGAGATGCCAGCTCCTTTCTTTCAGTCAGTAGCTTCAAACATTTCTGGACGTTTTTCAATGGCAAAAATCAATGAATATTGTAAATGCACAAACAGTAATATCTCCACATTGCAAGGTGCAATTCTGAAATTTTTTGCTTTTTCCTGCTCCTCTTAGCATGATAAAGAAGATTCAAAGAGAGTGAGATGCCAGCTCTTTTCATTCAGTCAGTAGCTTCAAACATTTCTGGTATATGAATAACATGATGTTTTTCAATAGCAAAAATCAATGAATATTGTAAATGCACAAACAGTAATTTCTGCGCATTGCAAGGTGCAATTCTGAAATTTTTTGCTTTTTCCTGCTAATCCTAGCATGATAAAGAAGATTCAAAGAGAGTGAGATGCCAGCTCCTTTCATTCAGTCAGTAGCTTCAAACATTTCTGGACGTTTTTCAATGGCAAAAATCAATGAATATTGTAAATGCACAAACAGTAATATCTCCACATTGCAAGGTGCAATTCTGAAATTTTTTGCTTTTTCCTGCTCCTCTTAGCATGATAAAGAAGATTCAAAGAGAGTGAGATGCCAGCTCTTTTCATTGTCAGTAGCTTCAAACATTTCTGGTATATGAATAACATGATGATTTTCAATGGCAAAAATCAATGAATATTGAAAATGCACAAACAGTAATTTCTCCGCATTGCAAGGTGCAATTCTGAAATTTTTTGCTTTTTCTTGCTAATCCTAGCATGATAAAGAAGATTCAAAGAGACTGAGATGCCAGCTCCTTTCATTCAGTCAGTAGCTTCAAACATTTCTGGACGTTTTTCAATGGCAAAAATCAATGAATATTGTAAATGCACAAACAGTAATATCTCCACATTGCAAGGTGCAATTCTGAAATGTTTTGCTTTTTCCTGCTAATCCTAGCATGATAAAGAAGATTCAAAGAGAGTGAGATGCCAGCTCCTTTCATTCAGTCAGTAGCTTCAAACATTTCTGGACGTTTTTCAATGGCAAAAATCAATGAATATTGTAAATGCACAAACAGTAATATCTCCACATTGCAAGGTGCAATTCTGAAATTTTTTGCTTTTTCCTGCTAATCCTAGCATGATAAAGAAGATTCAAAGAGAGTGAGATGCCAGCTCCTTTCATTCAGTCAGTAGCTTCAAACATTTCTGGACGTTTTTCAATGGCAAAAATCAATGAATATTGTAAATGCACAAACAGTAATATCTCCACATTGCAAGGTGCAATTCTGAAATTTTTTGCTTTTTCCTGCTAATCCTAGCATGATAAAGAAGATTCAAAGAGAGTGAGATGCCAGCTCCTTTCATTCAGTCAGTAGCTTCAAACATTTCTGGACATTTTTCAATGGCAAAAATCAATGAATATTGTAAATGCACAAACAGTAATATCTCCACATTGCAAGGTGCAATTCTGAAATTTTTTGCTTTTTCCTGCTCCTCTTAGCATGATAAAGAAGATTCAAAGAGAGTGAGATGCCAGCTCTTTTCATTCAGTCAGTAGCTTCAAACATTTCTGGACGTTTTTCAATGGCAAAAATCAATGAATATTGTAAATGCACAAACAGTAATTTCTCCGCATTGCAAGGTGCAATTCTGAAATTTTTTGCTTTTTCCTGCTGATCCTAGCATGATAAAGAAGATTCAAAGAGAGTGAGATGCCAGCTCTTTTCATTGTCAGTAGCTTCAAACATTTCTGGTATATGAATAACATGATGTTTTTCAATGGCAAAAATCAATGAATATTGTAAATGCACAAACAGTAATATCTCCACATTGCAAGGTGCAATTCTGAAATTTTTTGCTTTTTCCTGCTAATCCTAGCATGATAAAGAAGATTCAAAGAGAGTGAGATGCCAGCTCCTTTCATTCAGTCAGTAGCTTCAAACATTTCTGGATGTTTTTCAATGGCAAAAATCAATGAATATTTTAAATGCACAAACAGTAATATCTCCACATTGCAAGGTGCAATTCTGAAATTTTTTGCTTTTTCCTGCTCCTCTTAGCATGATAAAGAAGATTCAAAGAGAGTGAGATGCCAGCTCTTTTCATTGTCAGTAGCTTCAAACATTTCTGGTATATGAATAACATGATGTTTTTCAATGGTAAAAATCAATGAATATTGTAAATGCACAAACAGTAATTTCTCCGCATTGCAAGGTGCAATTCTGAAATTTTTTGCTTTTTCCTGCTAATCCTAGCATGATAAAGAAGATTCAAAGAGAGTGAGATGCCAGCTCCTTTCATTCAGTCAGTAGCTTCAAACATTTCTGGACGTTTTTCAATGGCAAAAATCAATGAATATTGTAAATGCACAAACAGTAATATCTCCACATTGCAAGGTGCAATTCTGAAATTTTTTGCTTTTTCCTGCTCCTCTTAGCATGATAAAGAAGATTCAAAGAGAGTGAGATGCCAGCTCTTTTCATTCAGTCAGTAGCTTCAAACATTTCTGGTATATGAATAACATGATGTTTTTCAATGGCAAAAATCAATGAATATTGTAAATGCACAAACAGTAATTTCTCCGCATTGCAAGGTGCAATTCTGAAATTTTTTGCTTTTTCCTGCTAATCCTAGCATGATAAAGAAGATTCAAAGAGAGTGAGATGCCAGCTCCTTTCATTCAGTCAGTAGCTTCAAATATTTCTGGACGTTTTTCAATGGCAAAAATCAATGAATATTGTAAATGCACAAACAGTAATATCTCCACATTGCAAGGTGCAATTCTGAAATTTTTTGCTTTTTCCTGCTCCTCTTAGCATGATAAAGAAGATTCAAATAGAGTGAGATGCCAGCTCTTTTCATTCAGTCAGTAGCTTCAAACATTTCTGGTATATGAATAACATGATGTTTTTCAATGGCAAAAATCAATGAATATTGTAAATGCACAAACAGTAATTTCTCCGCATTGCAAGGTGCAATTCTGAAATTTTTTGCTTTTTCCTGCTAATCCTAGCATGATAAAGAAGATTCAAAGAGAGTGAGATGCCAGCTCCTTTCATTCAGTCAGTAGCTTCAAACATTTCTGGACGTTTTTTAATGGCAAAAATCAATGAATATTGTAAATGCACAAACAGTAATATCTCCACATTGCAAGGTGCAATTCTGAAATTTTTTGCTTTTTCCTGCTAATCCTAGCATGATAAAGAAGATTCAAAGAGAGTGAGATGCCAGCTCCTTTCATTCAGTCAGTAGCTTCAAACATTTCTGGTATATGAATAACATGATGATTTTCAATGGCAAAAATCAATGAATATTGTAAATGCACAAACAGTAATTTCTCCGCATTGCAAGGTGCAATTCTGAAATTTTTTGCTTTTTCTTGCTAATCCTAGCATGATAAAGAAGATTCAAAGAGACTGAGATGCCAGCTCCTTTCATTCAGTTAGTAGCTTCAAACATTTCTGGACGTTTTTCAATGGCAAAAATCAATGAATATTGTAAATGCACAAACAGTAATATCTCCACATTGCAAGGTGCAATTCTGAAATGTTTTGCTTTTTCCTGCTAATCCTAGCATGATAAAGAACATTCAAAGAGAGTGAGATGCCAGCTCCTTTCATTCAGTCAGTAGCTTCAAACATTTCTGGACGTTTTTCAATGGCAAAAATCAATGAATATTGTAAATGCACAAACAGTAATATCTCCACATTGCAAGGTGCAATTCTGAAATTTTTTGCTTTTTCCTGCTAATCCTAGCATGATAAAGAAGATTCAAAGAGAGTGAGATGCCAGCTCTTTTCATTCAGTCAGTAGCTTCAAACATTTCTGGACGTTTTTCAATGGCAAAAATCAATGAATATTGTAAATGCACAAAAAGTAATTTCTCCGCATTGCAAGGTGCAATTCTGAAATTTTTTGCTTTTTCCTGCTGATACTAGCATGATAAAGAAGATTCAAAGAGAGTGAGATGCCAGCTCTTTTCATTGTCAGTAGCTTCAAACATTTCTGGTATATGAATAACATGATGTTTTTCAATGGCAAAAATCAATGAATATTGTAAATGCACAAACAGTAATATCTCCACATTGCAAGGTGCAATTCTGAAATTTTTTGCTTTTTCCTGCTAATCCTAGCATGATAAAGAAGATTCAAAGAGAGTGAGATGCCAGCTCCTTTCATTCAGTCAGTAGCTTCAAACATTTCTGGACGTTTTTCAATGGCAAAAATCAATGAATATTTTAAATGCACAAACAGTAATATCTCCACATTGCAAGGTGCAATTCTGAAATTTTTTGCTTTTTCCTGCTCCTCTTAGCATGATAAAGAAGATTCAAAGAGAGTGAGATGCCAGCTCTTTTCATTGTCAGTAGCTTCAAACATTTCTGGTATATGAATAACATGATGTTTTTCAATGGCAAAAATCAATGAATATTGTAAATGCACAAACAGTAATTTCTCCGCATTGCAAGGTGCAATTCTGAAATTTTTTGCTTTTTCCTGCTGATCCTAGCATGATAAAGAAGATTCAAAGAGAGTGAGATGCCAGCTCTTTTCATTGTCAGTAGCTTCAAACATTTCTGGTATATGAATAACATGATGTTTTTCAATGGCAAAAATCAATGAATATTGTAAATGCACAAACAGTAATATCTCCACATTGCAAGGTGCAATTCTGAAATTTTTTGCTTTTTCCTGCTAATCCTAGCATGATAAAGAAGATTCAAAGAGAGTGAGATGCCAGCTCCTTTCATTCAGTCAGTAGCTTCAAACATTTCTGGATGTTTTTCAATGGCAAAAATCAATGAATATTTTAAATGCACAAACAGTAATATCTCCACATTGCAAGGTGCAATTCTGAAATTTTTTGCTTTTTCCTGCTCCTCTTAGCATGATAAAGAAGATTCAAAGAGAGTGAGATGCCAGCTCTTTTCATTGTCAGTAGCTTCAAACATTTCTGGTATATGAATAACATGATGTTTTTCAATGGTAAAAATCAATGAATATTGTAAATGCACAAACAGTAATTTCTCCGCATTGCAAGGTGCAATTCTGAAATTTTTTGCTTTTTCCTGCTAATCCTAGCATGATAAAGAAGATTCAAAGAGAGTGAGATGCCAGCTCCTTTCATTCAGTCAGTAGCTTCAAACATTTCTGGACGTTTTTCAATGGCAAAAATCAATGAATATTGTAAATGCACAAACAGTAATATCTCCACATTGCAAGGTGCAATTCTGAAATTTTTTGCTTTTTCCTGCTCCTCTTAGCATGATAAAGAAGATTCAAAGAGAGTGAGATGCCAGCTCTTTTCATTCAGTCAGTAGCTTCAAACATTTCTGGTATATGAATAACATGATGTTTTTCAATGGCAAAAATCAATGAATATTGTAAATGCACAAACAGTAATTTCTCCGCATTGCAAGGTGCAATTCTGAAATTTTTTGCTTTTTCCTGCTAATCCTAGCATGATAAAGAAGATTCAAAGAGAGTGAGATGCCAGCTCCTTTCATTCAGTCAGTAGCTTCAAATATTTCTGGACGTTTTTCAATGGCAAAAATCAATGAATATTGTAAATGCACAAACAGTAATATCTCCACATTGCAAGGTGCAATTCTGAAATTTTTTGCTTTTTCCTGCTCCTCTTAGCATGATAAAGAAGATTCAAATAGAGTGAGATGCCAGCTCTTTTCATTCAGTCAGTAGCTTCAAACATTTCTGGTATATGAATAACATGATGTTTTTCAATGGCAAAAATCAATGAATATTGTAAATGCACAAACAGTAATTTCTCCGCATTGCAAGGTGCAATTCTGAAATTTTTTGCTTTTTCCTGCTAATCCTAGCATGATAAAGAAGATTCAAAGAGAGTGAGATGCCAGCTCCTTTCATTCAGTCAGTAGCTTCAAACATTTCTGGACGTTTTTCAATGGCAAAAATCAATGAATATTGTAAATGCACAAACAGTAATATCTCCACATTGCAAGGTGCAATTCTGAAATTTTTTGCTTTTTCCTGCTAATCCTAGCATGATAAAGAAGATTCAAAGAGAGTGAGATGCCAGCTCCTTTCATTCAGTCAGTAGCTTCAAACATTTCTGGTATATGAATAACATGATGATTTTCAATGGCAAAAATCAATGAATATTGTAAATGCACAAACAGTAATTTCTCCGCATTGCAAGGTGCAATTCTGAAATTTTTTGCTTTTTCTTGCTAATCCTAGCATGATAAAGAAGATTCAAAGAGACTGAGATGCCAGCTCCTTTCATTCAGTTAGTAGCTTCAAACATTTCTGGACGTTTTTCAATGGCAAAAATCAATGAATATTGTAAATGCACAAACAGTAATATCTCCACATTGCAAGGTGCAATTCTGAAATGTTTTGCTTTTTCCTGCTAATCCTAGCATGATAAAGAACATTCAAAGAGAGTGAGATGCCAGCTCCTTTCATTCAGTCAGTAGCTTCAAACATTTCTGGACGTTTTTCAATGGCAAAAATCAATGAATATTGTAAATGCACAAACAGTAATATCTCCACATTGCAAGGTGCAATTCTGAAATTTTTTGCTTTTTCCTGCTAATCCTAGCATGATAAAGAAGATTCAAAGAGAGTGAGATGCCAGCTCCTTTCATTCAGTCAGTAGCTTCAAACATTTCTGGACGTTTTTCAATGGCAAAAATCAATGAATATTGTAAATGCACAAACAGTAATATCTCCACATTGCAAGGTGCAATTCTGAAATTTTTTGCTTTTTCCTGCTAATCCTATCATGATAAAGAAGATTCAAAGAGAGTGAGATGCCAGCTCCTTTCATTCAGTCAGTAGCTTCAAACATTTCTGGACATTTTTCAATGGCAAAAATCAATGAATATTGTAAATGCACAAACAGTAATATCTCCACATTGCAAGGTGCAATTCTGAAATTTTTTGCTTTTTCCTGCTCCTCTTAGCATGATAAAGAAGATTCAAAGAGAGTGAGATGCCAGCTCTTTTCATTCAGTCAGTAGCTTCAAACATTTCTGGACGTTTTTCAATGGCAAAAATCAATGAATATTGTAAATGCACAAAAAGTAATTTCTCCGCATTGCAAGGTGCAATTCTGAAATTTTTTGCTTTTTCCTGCTGATACTAGCATGATAAAGAAGATTCAAAGAGAGTGAGATGCCAGCTCTTTTCATTGTCAGTAGCTTCAAACATTTCTGGTATATGAATAACATGATGTTTTTCAATGGCAAAAATCAATGAATATTGTAAATGCACAAACAGTAATATCTCCACATTGCAAGGTGCAATTCTGAAATTTTTTGCTTTTTCCTGCTAATCCTAGCATGATAAAGAAGATTCAAAGAGAGTGAGATGCCAGCTCCTTTCATTCAGTCAGTAGCTTCAAACATTTCTGGACGTTTTTCAATGGCAAAAATCAATGAATATTTTAAATGCACAAACAGTAATATCTCCACATTGCAAGGTGCAATTCTGAAATTTTTTGCTTTTTCCTGCTCCTCTTAGCATGATAAAGAAGATTCAAAGAGAGTGAGATGCCAGCTCTTTTCATTGTCAGTAGCTTCAAACATTTCTGGTATATGAATAACATGATGTTTTTCAATGGCAAAAATCAATGAATATTGTAAATGCACAAACAGTAATTTCTCCGCATTGCAAGGTGCAATTCTGAAATTTTTTGCTTTTTCCTGCTAATCCTAGCATGATAAAGAAGATTCAAAGAGAGTGAGATGCCAGCTCCTTTCATTCAGTCAGTAGCTTCAAACATTTCTGGACGTTTTTCAATGGCAAAAATCAATGAATATTGTAAATGCACAAACAGTAATATCTCCACATTGCAAGGTGCAATTCTGAAATTTTTTGCTTTTTCCTGCTCCTCTTAGCATGATAAAGAAGATTCAAAGAGAGTGAGATGCCAGCTCTTTTCATTCAGTCAGTAGCTTCAAACATTTCTGGTATATGAATAACATGATGTTTTTCAATTGCAAAAATCAATGAATATTGTAAATGCACAAACAGTAATTTCTCCGCATTGCAAGGTGCAATTCTGAAATTTTTTGCTTTTTCCTGCTAATCCTAGCATGATAAAGAAGATTCAAAGAGAGTGAGATGCCAGCTCCTTTCATTCAGTCAGTAGCTTCAAATATTTCTGGACGTTTTACAATGGCAAAAATCAATGAATATTGTAAATGCACAAACAGTAATATCTCCACATTGCAAGGTGCAATTCTGAAATTTTTTGCTTTTTCCTGCTCCTCTTAGCATGATAAAGAAGATTCAAATAGAGTGAGATGCCAGCTCTTTTCATTCAGTCAGTAGCTTCAAACATTTCTGGTATATGAATAACATGATGTTTTTCAATGGCAAAAATCAATGAATATTGTAAATGCACAAACAGTAATTTCTCCGCATTGCAAGGTGCAATTCTGAAATTTTTTGCTTTTTCCTGCTAATCCTAGCATGATAAAGAAGATTCAAAGAGAGTGAGATGCCAGCTCCTTTGATTCAGTCAGTAGCTTCAAACATTTCTGGACGTTTTTCAATGGCAAAAATCAATGAATATTGTAAATGCACAAACAGTAATATCTCCACATTGCAAGGTGCAATTCTGAAATTTTTTGCTTTTTCCTGCTAATCCTAGCATGATAAAGAAGATTCAAAGAGAGTGAGATGCCAGCTCCTTTCATTCAGTCAGTAGCTTCAAACATTTCTGGTATATGAATAACATGATGTTTTTCAATGGCAAAAATCAATGAATATTGTAAACGCACAAACAGTAATTTCTCCGCATTGCAAGGTGCAATTCTGAAATTTTTTGCTTTTTCCTGCTAAACCTAGCATGATAAAGAAGATTCAAAGAGAGTGAGATGCCAGCTCCTTTCATTCAGTCAGTAGCTTCAAACATTTCTGGACATTTTTCAATGGCAAAAATCAATGAATATTGTAAATGCACAAACAGTAATATCTCCACATTGCAAGGTGCAATTCTGAAATTTTTTGCTTTTTCCTGCTAATCCTAGCATGATAAAGAACATTCAAAGAGAGTGAGATGCCAGCTCCTTTCATTCAGTCAGTAGCTTCAAACATTTCTGGACGTTTTTCAATGGCAAAAATCAATGAATATTGTAAATGCACAAACAGTAATATCTCCACATTGCAAGGTGCAATTCTGAAATTTTTTGTTTTTCCTGCTAATCCTAGCATGATAAAGAAGATTCAAAGAGAGTGAGATGCCAGCTCCTTTCATTCAGTCAGTAGCTTCAAACATTTCTGGACGTTTTTCAATGGCAAAAATCAATGAATATTGTAAATGCACAAACAGTAATATCTCCACATTGCAAGGTGCAATTCTGAAATTTTTTGCTTTTTCCTGCTAATCCTAGCATGATAAAGAAGATTCAAAGAGAGTGAGATGCCAGCTCCTTTCATTCAGTCAGTAGCTTCAAACATTTCTGGACGTTTTTCAATGGCAAAAATCAATGAATATTGTAAATGCACAAACAGTAATATCTCCACATTGCAAGGTGCAATTCTGAAATTTTTTGCTTTTTCCTGCTCCTCTTAGCATGATAAAGAAGATTCAAAGAGAGTGAGATGCCAGCTCTTTTCATTCAGTCAGTAGCTTCAAACATTTCTGGACGTTTTTCAATGGCAAAAATCAATGAATATTGTAAATGCACAAACAGTAATTTCTCCGCATTGCAAGGTGCAATTCTGAAATTTTTTGCTTTTTCCTGCTAATCCTAGCATGATAAAGAAGATTCAAACAGAGTGAGATGCCAGCTCCTTTCATTCAGTCAGTAGCTTCAAACATTTCTGGACGTTTTTCAATGGCAAAAATCAATGAATATTGTAAATGCACAAACAGTAATATCTCCACATTGCAAGGTGCAATTCTGAAATTTTTTGCTTTTTCCTGCTCCTCTTAGCATGATAAAGAAGATTCAAAGAGAGTGAGATGCCAGCTCCTTTCATTCATTCAGTAGCTTCAAACATTTCTGGTGTATGAATAACATGATGTTTTTCAATGGCAAAAATCAATGAATATTGTAAATGCACAAACAGTAATTTCTCCGCATTGCAAGGTGCAATTCTGAAATTTTTTGCTTTTTCCTGCTAATCCTAGCATGATAAAGAAGATTCAAAGAGAGTGAGATGCCAGCTCCTTTCATTCAGTCAGTAGCTTCAAACATTTCTGGACGTTTTTCAATGGCAAAAATCAATGAATATTGTATATGCACAAACAGTAATATCTCCACATTGCAAGGTGCAATTCTGAAATTTTTTGCTTTTTCCTGCTCCTCTTAGCATGATAAAGAATATTCAAAGAGAGTGAGATGCCAGCTCTTTTCATTGTCAGTAGCTTCAAACATTTCTGGTATATGAATAACATGATGTTTTTCAATGGCAAAAATCAATGAATATTGAAAATGCACAAACAGTAATTTCTCCGCATTGCAAGGTGCAATTCTGAAATTTTTTGCTTTTTCTTGCTAATCCTAGCATGATAAAGAAGATTCAAAGAGACTGAGATGCCAGCTCCTTTCATTCAGTCAGTAGCTTCAAACATTTCTGGACGTTTTTCAATGGCAAAAATCAATGAATATTGTAAATGCACAAACAGTAATATCTCCACATTGCAAGTTGCAATTCTGAAATGTTTTGCTTTTTCCTGCTAATCCTAGCATGATAAAGAAGATTCAAAGAGAGTGAGATGCCAGCTCCTTTCATTCAGTCAGTAGCTTCAAACATTTCTGGACGTTTTTCAATGGCAAAAATCAATGAATATTGTAAATGCACAAATAGTAATATCTCCACATTGCAAGGTGCAATTCTGAAATTTTTTGCTTTTTCCTGCTAATCCTAGCATGATAAAGAAGATTCAAAGAGAGTGAGATGCCAGCTCCTTTCATTCAGTCAGTAGCTTCAAACATTTCTGGACGTTTTTCAATGGCAAAAATCAATGAATATTGTAAATGCACAAACAGTAATATCTCCACATTGCAAGGTGCAATTCTGAAATTTTTTGCTTTTTCCTGCTAATCCTAGCATGATAAAGAAGATTCAAAGAGAGTGAGATGCCAGCTCCTTTCATTCAGTCAGTAGCTTCAAACATTTCTGGACATTTTTCAATGGCAAAAATCAATGAATATTGTAAATGCACAAACAGTAATATCTCCACATTGCAAGGTGCAATTCTGAAATTTTTTGCTTTTTCCTGCTCCTCTTAGCATGATAAAGAAGATTCAAAGAGAGTGAGATGCCAGCTCTTTTCATTCAGTCAGTAGCTTCAAACATTTCTGGACGTTTTTCAATGGCAAAAATCAATGAATATTGTAAATGCACAAACAGTAATTTCTCCGCATTGCAAGGTGCAATTCTGAAATTTTTTGCTTTTTCCTGCTAATCCTAGCATGATAAAGAAGATTCAAAGAGAGTGAGATGCCAGCTCTTTTCATTGTCAGTAGCTTCAAACATTTCTGGTATATGAATAACATGATGTTTTTCAATGGCAAAAATCAATGAATATTGTAAATGCACAAACAGTAATATCTCCACATTGCAAGGAGCAATTCTGAAATTTTTTGCTTTTTCCTGCTAATCCTAGCATGATAAAGAAGATTCAAAGAGAGTGAGATGCCAGCTCCTTTCATTCAGTCAGTAGCTTCAAACATTTCTGGACGTTTTTCAATGGCAAAAATCAATGAATATTGTAAATGCACAAACAGTAATATCTCCACATTGCAAGGTGCAATTCTGAAATTTTTTGCTTTTTCCTGCTCCTCTTAGCATGATAAAGAAGATTCAAAGAGAGTGAGATGCCAGCTCTTTTCATTGTCAGTAGCTTCAAACATTTCTGGTATATGAATAACATGATGTTTTTCAATGGCAAAAATCAATGAATATTGTAAATGCACAAACAGTAATTTCTCCGCATTGCAAGGAGCAATTCTGAAATTTTTTGCTTTTTCCTGCTAATCCTATCATGATAAAGAAGATTCAAAGAGAGTGAGATGCCAGCTCCTTTCATTCAGTCAGTAGCTTCAGACATTTCTGGACGTTTTTCAATGGCAAAAATCAATGAATATTGTAAATGCACAAACAGTAATATCTCCACATTGCAAGGTGCAATTCTGAAATTTTTTGCTTTTTCCTGCTCCTCTTAGCATGATAAAGAAGATTCAAAGAGAGTGAGATGCCAGCTCTTTTCATTCAGTCAGTAGCTTCAAACATTTCTGGTATATGAATAACATGATGTTTTTCAATGGCAAAAATCAATGAATATTGTAAATGCACAAACAGTAATTTCTCCGCATTGCAAGGTGCAATTCTGAAATTTTTTGCTTTTTCCTGCTAATCCTAGCATGATAAAGAAGATTCAAAGAGAGTGAGATGCCAGCTCCTTTCATTCAGTCAGTAGCTTCAAATATTTCTGGACGTTTTTCAATGGCAAAAATCAATGAATATTGTAAATGCACAAACAGTAATATCTCCACATTGCAAGGTGCAATTCTGAAATTTTTTGCTTTTTCCTGCTCCTCTTAGCATGATAAAGAAGATTCAAATAGAGTGAGATGCCAGCTCTTTTCATTCAGTCAGTAGCTTCAAACATTTCTGGTATATGAATAACATGATGTTTTTCAATGGCAAAAATCAATGAATATTGTAAATGCACAAACAGTAATTTCTCCGCATTGCAAGGTGCAATTCTGAAATTTTTTACTTTTTCCTGCTAATCCTAGCATGATAAAGAAGATTCAAAGAGAGTGAGATGCCAGCTCCTTTGATTCAGTCAGTAGCTTCAAACATTTCTGGACGTTTTTCAATGGCAAAAATCAATGAATATTGTAAATGCACAAACAGTAATATCTCCACATTGCAAGGTGCAATTCTGAAATTTTTTGCTTTTTCCTGCTAATCCTAGCATGATAAAGAAGATTCAAAGAGAGTGAGATGCCAGCTCCTTTAATTCAGTCAGTAGCTTCAAACATTTCTGGTATATGAATAACATGATGTTTTTCAATGGCAAAAATCAAAGAATATTGTAAATGCACAAACAGTAATTTCTCCGCATTGCAAGGTGCAATTCTGAAATTTTTTGCTTTTTCCTGCTAAACCTAGCATGATAAAGAAGATTCAAAGAGAGTGAGATGCCAGCTCCTTTCATTCAGTCAGTAGCTTCAAACATTTCTGGACGTTTTTCAATGGCAAAAATCAATGAATATTGTAAATGCACAAACAGTAATATCTCCACATTGCAAGGTGCAATTCTGAAATTTTTTGCTTTTTCCTGCTAATCCTAGCATGATAAAGAAGATTCAAAGAGAGTGAGATGCCAGCTCCTTTCATTCAGTCAGTAGCTTCAAACATTTCTGGACGTTTTTCAATGGCAAAAATCAATGAATATTGTAAATGCACAAACAGTAATATCTCCACAATGCAAGGTGCAATTCTGAAATTTTTTGCTTTTTCCTGCTAATCCTAGCATGATAAAGAAGATTCAAAGAGAGTGAGATGCCAGCTCCTTTCATTCAGTCAGTAGCTTCAAACATTTCTGGACGTTTTTCAATGGCAAAAATCAATGAATATTGTAAATGCACAAACAGTAATATCTCCACATTGCAAGGTGCAATTCTGAAATTTTTTGCTTTTTCCTGCTAATCCTAGCATGATAAAGAAGATTCAAAGAGAGTGAGATGCCAGCTCCTTTCATTCAGTCAGTAGCTTCAAACATTTCTGGACGTTTTTCAATGGCAAAAATCAATGAATATTGTAAATGCACAAACAGTAATATCTCCACATTGCAAGGTGCAATTCTGAAATTTTTTGCTTTTTCCTGCTCCTCTTAGCATGATAAAGAAGATTGAAAGAGAGTGAGATGCCAGCTCTTTTCATTCAGTCAGTAGCTTCAAACATTTCTGGACGTTTTTCAATGGCAAAAATCAATGAATATTGTAAATGCACAAACAGTAATTTCTCCGCATTGCAAGGTGTAATTCTGAAATTTTTTGCTTTTTCCTGCTAATCCTAGCATGATAAAGAAGATTCAAAGAGAGTGAGATGCCAGCTCTTTTCATTGTCAGTAGCTTCAAACATTTCTGGTATATGAATAACATGATGTTTTTCAATGGCAAAAATCAATGAATATTGTAAATGCACAAACAGTAATTTCTCCGCATTGCAAGGTGCAATTCTGAAATTTTTTGCTTTTTCCTGCTAATCCTCGCATGATAAAGAAGATTCAAAGAGAGTGAGATGCCAGCTCCTTTCATTCAGTCAGTAGCTGCAAACATTTCTGGAAGTTTTTCAATGGCAAAAATCAATGAATATTGTAAATGCACAAACTGTAATATCTCCACATTGCAAGGTGCAATTCTGAAATTTTTTGCTTTTTCCTGCTCCTCTTAGCATGATAAAGAAGATTGAAAGAGAGTGAGATGCCAGCTCTTTTCATTCAGTCAGTAGCTTCAAACATTTCTGGACGTTTTTCAATGGCAAAAATCAATGAATATTGTAAATGCACAAACAGTAATTTCTCCGCATTGCAAGGTGTAATTCTGAAATTTTTTGCTTTTTCCTGCTAATCCTAGCATGATAAAGAAGATTCAAAGAGAGTGAGATGCCAGCTCTTTTCATTGTCAGTAGCTTCAAACATTTCTGGTATATGAATAACATGATGTTTTTCAATGGCAAAAATCAATGAATATTGTAAATGCACAAACAGTAATTTCTCCGCATTGCAAGGTGCAATTCTGAAATTTTTTGCTTTTTCCTGCTAATCCTCGCATGATAAAGAAGATTCAAAGAGAGTGAGATGCCAGCTCCTTTCATTCAGTCAGTAGCTTCAAACATTTCTGGACGTTTTTCAATGGCAAAAATCAATGAATATTGTAAATGCACAAACAGTAATATCTCCACATTGCAAGGTGCAATTCTGAAATTTTTTGCTTTTTCCTGCTAATCCTAGCATGATAAAGAAGATTCAAAGAGAGTGAGATGCCAGCTCCTTTCATTCAGTCAGTAGCTTCAAACATTTCTGGACGTTTTTCAATGGCAAAAATCAATGAATATTGTAAATGCACAAACAGTAATATCTCCACATTGCAAGGTGCAATTCTGAAATTTTTTGCTTTTTCCTGCTAATCCTAGCATGATAAAGAAGATTCAAAGAGAGTGAGATGCCAGCTCCTTTCATTCAGTCAGTAGCTTCAAACATTTCTGGACGTTTTTCAATGGCAAAAATCAATGAATATTGTAAATGCACAAACAGTAATATCTCCACATTGCAAGGTGCAATTCTGAAATTTTTTGCTTTTTCCTGCTAATCCTAGCATGATAAAGAAGATTCAAAGAGAGTGAGATGCCAGCTCCTTTCATTCAGTCAGTAGCTTCAAACATTTCTGGACGTTTTTCAATGGCAAAAATCAATGAATATTGTAAATGCACAAACAGTAATATCTCCACATTGCAAGGTGCAATTCTGAAATTTTTTGCTTTTTCCTGCTCCTCTTAGCATGATAAAGAAGATTGAAAGAGAGTGAGATGCCAGCTCTTTTCATTCAGTCAGTAGCTTCAAACATTTCTGGACGTTTTTCAATGGCAAAAATCAATGAATATTGTAAATGCACAAACAGTAATTTCTCCGCATTGCAAGGTGTAATTCTGAAATTTTTTGCTTTTTCCTGCTAATCCTAGCATGATAAAGAAGATTCAAAGAGAGTGAGATGCCAGCTCTTTTCATTGTCAGTAGCTTCAAACATTTCTGGTATATGAATAACATGATGTTTTTCAATGGCAAAAATCAATGAATATTGTAAATGCACAAACAGTAATTTCTCCGCATTGCAAGGTGCAATTCTGAAATTTTTTGCTTTTTCCTGCTAATCCTCGCATGATAAAGAAGATTAAAAGAGAGTGAGATGCCAGCTCCTTTCATTCAGTCAGTAGCTTCAAACATTTCTGGACGTTTTTCAATGGCAAAAATCAATGAATATTGTAAATGCACAAACAGTAATATCTCCACATTGCAAGGTGCAATTCTGAAATTTTTTGCTTTTTCCTGCTAATCCTAGCATGATAAAGAAGATTCAAAGAGAGTGAGATGCCAGCTCTTTTCATTGTCAGTAGCTTCAAACATTTCTGGTATATGAATAACATGATGTTTTTCAATGGCAAAAATCAATGAATATTGTAAATGCACAAACAGTAATTTCTCCGCATTGCAAGGTGCAATTCTGAAATTTTTTGCTTTTTCCTGCTAATCCTCGCATGATAAAGAAGATTCAAAGAGAGTGAGATGCCAGCTCCTTTCATTCAGTCAGTAGCTTCAAACATTTCTGGACGTTTTTCAATGGCAAAAAATCAATGAATATTGTAAATGCACAAACAGTAATATCTCCACATTGCAAGGTGCAATTCTGAAATTTTTAGCTTTTTCCTGCTAATCCTAGCATGATAAAGAAGATTCAAAGAGAGTGAGATGCCAGCTCCTTTCATTCAGTCAGTAGCTTCAAACATTTCTGGACGTTTTTCAATGGCAAAAATCAATGAATATTGTAAATGCACAAACAGTAATATCTCCACATTGCAAGGTGCAATTCTGAAATTTTTTGCTTTTTCCTGCTAATCCTAGCATGATAAAGAAGATTCAAAGAGAGTGAGATGTCAGCTCCTTTCATTCAGTCAGTAGCTTCAAACATTTCTGGACGTTTTTCAATGGCAAAAATCAATGAATATTGTAAATGCACAAACAGTAATATCTCCACATTGCAAGGTGCAATTCTGAAATTTTTTGCTTTTTCCTGCTAATCCTAGCATGATAAAGAAGATTCAAAGAGAGTGAGATGCCAGCTCCTTTCATTCAGTCAGTAGCTTCAAACATTTCTGGACGTTTTTCAATGGCAAAAATCAATGAATATTGTAAATGCACAAACAGTAATATCTCCACATTGCAAGGTGCAATTCTGAAATTTTTTGCTTTTTCCTGCTCCTCTTAGCATGATAAAGAAGGTTCAAAGAGAGTGAGATGCCAGCTCTTTTCATTCAGTCAGTAGCTTCAAACATTTCTGGACGTTTTTCAATGGCAAAAATCAATGAATATTGTAAATGCACAAACAGTAATTTCTCCGCATTGCAAGGTGCAATTCTGAAATTTTTTGCTTTTTCCTGCTAATCCTAGCATGATAAAGAAGATTCAAAGAGAGTGAGATGCCAGCTCTTTTCATTGTCAGTAGCTTCAAACATTTCTGGTATATGAATAACATGATGTTTTTCAATGGCAAAAATCAATGAATATTGTAAATGCACAAACAGTAATTTCTCCGCATTGCAAGGCGCAATTCTGAAATTTTTTGCTTTTTCCTGCTAATCCTAGCATGATAAAGGAGATTCAAAGAGAGTGAGATGCCAGCTCCTTTCATTCAGTCAGTAGCTTCAAACATTTCTGGACGTTTTTCAATGGAAAAAATCAATGAATATTGTAAATGCACAAACAGTAATATCTCCACATTGCAAGGTGCAATTCTGAAATTTTTTGCTTTTTCCTGCTCCTCTTAGCATGGTAAAGAAGATTCAAAGAGAGTGAGATGCCAGCTCTTTTCATTCAGTCAGTAGCTTCAAACATTTCTGGTATATGAATAACATGATGTTTTTCAATGGCAAAAATCAATGAATATTGTAAATGCACAAACAGTAATTTCTCCGCATTGCAAGATGCAATTCTGAAATTTTTTGCTTTTTCCTGCTAATCCTAGCATGATAAAGAAGATTCAAAGAGAGTGAGATGCCAGCTCCTTTCATTCAGTCAGTAGCTTCAAACATTTCTGGACGTTTTTCAATGGCAAAAATCAATGAATATTGTAAATGCACAAACAGTAATATCTCCACATTGCAAGGTGCAATTCTGAAATTTTTTGCTTTTTCCTGCTCCTCTTAGCATGATAAAGAAGATTCAAAGAGAGTGAGATGCCAGCTCTTTTCATTTTCAGTAGCTTCAAACATTTCTGGTATATGAATAACATGATGTTTTTCAATGGCAAAAATCAATGAATATTGTAAATGCACAAACAGTAATTTCTCCGCATTGCAAGGTGCTATTCTGAAATTTTTTGCTTTTTCCTGCTTATCCTAGCATGATAAAGAAGATTCAAAGAGAGTGAGATGCCAGCTCCTTTCATTCAGTCAGTAGCTTCAAACATTTCTGGACGTTTTTCAATGGCAAAAATCAATGAATATTGTAAATGCACAAACAGTAATATCTCCACATTGCAAGGTGCAATTCTGAAATTTTTTGCTTTTTCCTGCTCCTCTTAGCATGATAAAGAAGATTCAAAGAGAGTGAGATGCCAGCTCTTTTCATTCAGTCAGTAGCTTCAAACATTTCTGGTATATGATCAACATGATGTTTTTCAATGGCAAAAATCAATGAATATTGTAAATGCACAAACAGTAATTTCTCCGCATTGCAAAGTGCAATTCTGAAATTTTTTGCTTTTTCCTGCTAATCCTAGCATGATAAAGAAGATTCATAGAGAGTGAGATGCCAGCTCCTTTCATTCAGTCAGTAGCTTCAAACATTTCTGGACGTTTTTCAATGGCAAAAATCAATGAATATTGTAAATGCACAAACAGTAATATCTCCACATTGCAAGCTGCAATTCTGAAATTTTTTGCTTTTTCCTGCTCCTCTTAGCATGATAAAGAAGATTCAAAGAGAGTGAGATGCCAGCTCTTTTCATTCAGTCAGTAGCTTCAAACATTTCTGGTATATGAATAACATGATGTTTTTCAATGGCAAAAATCAATGAATATTGTAAATGCACAAACAGTAATTTCTCCGCATTGCAAGGTGCAATTCTGAAATTTTTTGCTTTTTCCTGCTAATCCTAGCATGATAAAGAAGATTCAAAGAGAGTGAGATGCCAGCTCCTTTCATTCAGTCAGTAGCTTCAAACATTTCTGGACGTTTTTCAATGGCAAAAATCAATCAATATTGTAAATGCACAAACAGTAATATCTCCACATTGCAAGGTGCAATTCTGAAATTTTTTGCTTTTTCCTGCTAATCCTAGCATGATAAAGAAGATTCAAAGAGAGTGAGATGCCAGCTCTTTTCATTCAGTCAGTAGCTTCAAACATTTCTGGTATATGAATAACATGATGTTTTTCAAAGGCAAAAATCAATGAATATTGTAAATGCACAAACAGTAATATCTCCACATTGCAAGGTGCAATTCTGAAGTTTTTTGCTTTTTCCAGCTGATCCTAGCATGATAAAGAATATTCAAAGAGAGTGAGATGCCAGCTCCTTTCATTCAGTCAGTAGCTTCAAACATTTCTGGACGTTTTTCAATGGCAAAAATCAATGAATATTGTAAATGCACAAACAGTAATATCTCCACATTGCAAGGTGCAATTCTGAAATTTTTTGCTTTTTCCTGCTAATCCTAGCATGATAAAGAAGATTCAAAGAGAGTGAGATGCCAGCTCTTTTCATTCAGTCAGTAGCTTCAAACATTTCTGGACGTTTTTCAATGGCAAAAATCAATGAATATTGTAAATGCACAAACAGTAATTTCTCCGCATTGCAAGGTGCAATTCTGAAATTTTTTGCTTTTTCCTGCTAATCCTAGCATGATAAAGAAGATTCAAAGAAAGTGAGATGCCAGCTCCTTTCATTCAGTCAGTAGCTTCAAACATTTCTGGACGTTTTTCAATGGCAAAAATCAATGAATATTGTAAATGCACAAACAGTAATATCTCCACATTGCAAGGTGCAATTCTGAAATTTTTTGCTTTTTCCTGCTAATCCTAGCATGATAAAGAAGATTCAAAGAGAGTGAGATGCCAGCTCTTTTCATTCAGTCAGTAGCTTCAAACATTTCTGGTATATGAATAACATGATGTTTTTCAATGGCAAAAATCAATGAATATTGTAAATGCACAAACAGTAATATCTCCACATTGCAAGGTGCAATTCTGAAATTTTTTGCTTTTTCCTGCTAATCCTAGCATGATAAAGAAGATTCAAAGAGAGTGAGATGCCAGCTCCTTTCATTCAGTCAGTAGCTTCAAACATTTCTGGTATATGAATAACATGATGTTTTTCAATGGCAAAAATCAATGAATATTGTAAATGCACAAACAGTAATATCTCCACATTGCAAGGTGCAATTCTGAAATTTTTTGCTTTTTCCTGCTAATCCTAGCATGATAAAGAAGATTCAAAGAGAGTGAGATGCCAGCTCCTTTCATTCAGTCAGTAGCTTCAAACATTTCTGGACGTTTTTCAATGGCAAAAATCAATGAATACTGTAAATGCACAAACAGTAATATCTCCACATTGCAAGGTGCAATTCTGAAATTTTTTGCTTTTTCCTGCTAATCTTAGCATGATAAAGAAGATTCAAAGAGAGTGAGATGCCAGCTCCTTTCATTCAGTCAGTAGCTTCAAACATTTCTGGATGTTTTTCAATGGCAAAAATCAATGAATATTGTAAATGCACAAACAGTAATATCTCCACATTGCAAGGTGCAATTCTGAAATTTTTTGCTTTTTCCTGCTCCTCTTAGCATGATAAAGAAGATTCAAAGAGAGTGAGATGCCAGCTCTTTTCATTCAGTCAGTAGCTTCAAACATTTCTGGTATATGAATAACATGATGTTTTTCAATGGCAAAAATCAATGAATATTGTAAATGCACAAACAGTAATTTCTCCGCATTGCAAGGTGCAATTCTGAATTTTTTTGCTTTTTCCTGCTAATCCTACCATGATAAAGAAGATTCAAAGAGAGTGAGATGCCAGCTCCTTTCATTCAGTCAGTAGCTTCAAACATTTCTGGACGTTTTTCAATGGCAAAAATCAATGAATATTGTAAATGCACAAACAGTAATATCTCCACATTGCAAGGTGCAATTCTGAAATTTTTTGCTTTTTCCTGCTAATCCTTGCATGATAAAGAAGATTCAAAGAGAGTGAGATGCCAGCTCCTTTCATTCAGTCAGTAGCTTCAAACATTTCTGGTATATGAATAACATGATGTTTTTCAATGGCAAAAATCAATGAATATTGTAAATGCACAAACAGTAATTTCTCCGCATTGCAAGGTGCAATTCTGAAATTTTTTGCTTTTTCCTGCTAAACCTAGCATGATAAAGAAGATTCAAAGAGAGTGAGATGCCAGCTCCTTTCATTCAGTCAGTAGCTTCAAACATTTCTGGACGTTTTTCAATGGCAAAAATCAATGAATATTGTAAATGCACAAACAGTAATATCTCCACATTGCAAGGTGCAATTCTGAAATATTTTGCTTTTTCCTGCTAATCCTAGCATGATAAAGAACACTCAAAGAGAGTGAGATGCCAGCTCCTTTCATTCAGTCAGTAGCTTCAAACATTTCTGGACGTTTTTCAATGGCAAAAATCAATGAATATTGTAAATGCACAAACAGCAATATCTCCACATTGCAAGGTGCAATTCTGAAATTTTTTGCTTTTTCCTGCTAATCCTAGCATGATAAAGAAGATTCAAAGAGAGTGAGATGCCAGCTCCTTTCATTCAGTCAGTAGCTTCAAACATTTCTGGACGTTTTTCAATGGCAAAAATCAATGAATATTGTAAATGCACAAACAGTAATATCTCCACATTGCAAGGTGCAATTCTGAAATTTTTTGCTTTTTCCTGCTAATCCTAGCATGATAAAGAAAATTCAAAGAGAGTGAGATGCCAGCTCCTTTCATTCAGTCAGTAGCTTCAAACATTTCTGGACGTTTTTCAATGGCAAAAATCAATGAATATTGTAAATGCACAAACAGTAATATCTCCACATTGCAATGTGCAATTCTGAAATTTTTTGCTTTTTCCTGCTAATCCTAGCATGATAAAGAAGATGCAAAGAGAGCGAGATGCCAGCTCCTTTCATTCAGTCAGTAGCTTCAAACATTTCTGGACGTTTTTCAATGGCAAAAATCAATGAATATTGTAAATGCACAAACAGTAATATCTCCACATTGCAAGGTGCAATTCTGAAATTTTTTGCTTTTTCCTGCTAATCCTAGCATGATAAAGAAAATTCAAAGAGAGTGAGATGCCAGCTCCTTTCATTCAGTCAGTAGCTTCAAACATTTCTGGACGTTTTTCAATGGCAAAAATCAATGAATATTGTAAATGCACAAACAGTAATATCTCCACATTGCAAGGTGCAATTCTGAAATTTTTTGCTTTTTCCTGCTAATCCTAGCATGATAAAGAAGATTCAAAGAGAGTGAGATGCCAGCTCCTTTCATTCAGTCAGTAGCTTCAAACATTTCTGGTATATGAATAACATGATGTTTTTCAATGGCAAAAATCAATGAATATTGTAAATGCACAAACAGTAATTTCTCCGCATTGCAAGGTGCAATTCTGAAATTTTTTGCTTTTTCCTGCTAATCCTAGCATGATAAAGAAGATTCAAAGACAGTGAGATGCCAGCTCCTTTCATTCAGTCAGCAGCTTCAAACATTTCTGGACGTTTTTCAATGGCAAAAATCAATGAATATTGTAAATGCACAAACAGTAATATCTCCACATTGCAAGGTGCAATTCTGAAATTTTTTGCTTTTTCCTGCTCCTCTTAGCATGATAAAGAAGATTCAAAGAGAATGAGATGCCAGCTCCTTTCATTCAGTCAGTAGCTTCAAACATTTCTGGTATATGAATAACATGATGTTTTTCAATGGCAAAAATCAATGAATATTGTAAATGCACAAACAGTAATATCTCCACATTGCAAGGTGCAATTCTGAAATTTTTTGCTTTTTCCTGCTAATCCTAGCATGATAAAGAAGATTCAAAGAGTGTGAGATGCCAGCTCCTTTCATTCAGTCAGTAGCTTCAAACATTTCTGGACATTTTTCAATGGCAAAAATCAATGAATATTGTAAATGCACAAACAGTAATATCTCCACATTGCAAGGTGCAATTCTGAAATTTTTTGCTTTTTCCTGCTAATCCTAGCATGATAAAGAAGATTCAAAGAGAGTGAGATGCCAGCTCCTTTCATTCAGTCAGTAGCTTCAAACATTTCTGGTATATGAATAACATGATGTTTTTCAATGGCAAAAATCAATGAATATTGTAAATGCACAAACAGTAATATCTCCACATTGCAAGGTGCAATTCTGAAATTTTTTGCTTTTTCCTGCTAATCCTAGCATGATAAAGAAGATTCAAAGAGAGTGAGATGCCAGCTCCTTTCATTCAGTCAGTAGCTTCAAACATTTCTGGACGTTTTTCAATGGCAAAAATCAATGAATATTGTAAATGCACAAACAGTAATATCTCCACATTGCTAGGTGCAATTCTGAAATTTTTTGCTTTTTCCTGCTAATCCTAGCATGATAAAGAAGATTCAAAGAGAGTGAGATGCCAGCTCCTTTCATTCAGTCAGTAGCTTCAAACATTTCTGGACGTTTTTCAATGGCAAAAATCAATGAATATTGTAAATGCACAAACAGTAATATCTCCACATTGCAAGGTGCAATTCTGAAATTTTTTGCTTTTTCCTGCTAATCCTAGCATGATAAAGAAGATTCAAAGAGAGTGAGATCCCAGCTCTTTTCATTCAGTCAGTAGCTTCAAACATTTCTGGACGTTTTTCAATGGCAAAAATCAATGAATACTGTAAATGCACAAACAGTAATATCTCCACATTGCAAGGTGCAATTCTGAAATTTTTTGCTTTTTCCTGCTAATCCTAGCATGATAAAGAAGATTCAAAGAGAGTGAGATGCCAGCTCCTTTCATTCAGTCAGTAGCTTCAAACATTTCTGGTATATGAATAACATGATGTTTTTCAATGGCAAAAATCAATGAATATTGTAAATGCACAAACAGTAATTTCTCCGCATTGCAAGGTGCAATTCTGAAATTTTTTCCTTTTTCCTGCTAATCCTAGCATGATAAAGAAGATTCAAAGACAGTGAGATGCCAGCTCCTTTCATTCAGTCAGCAGCTTCAAACATTTCTGGACGTTTTTCAATGGCAAAAATCAATGAATATTGTAAATGCACAAACAGTAATATCTCCACATTGCAAGGTGCAATTCTGAAATTTTTTGCTTTTTCCTGCTCCTCTTAGCATGATAAAGAAGATTCAAAGAGAATGAGATGCCAGCTCCTTTCATTCAGTCAGTAGCTTCAAACATTTCTGGTATATGAATAACATGATGTTTTTCAATGGCAAAAATCAATGAATATTGTAAATGCACAAACAGTAATATCTCCACATTGCAAGGTGCAATTCTGAAATTTTTTGCTTTTTCCTGCTAATCCTAGCATGATAAAGAAGATTCAAAGAGAGTGAGATGCCAGCTCCTTTCATTCAGTCAGTAGCTTCAAACATTTCTGGTATATGAATAACATGATGTTTTTCAATGGCAAAAATCAATGAATATTGTAAATGCACAAACAGTAATATCTCCACATTGCAAGGTGCAATTCTGAAATTTTTTGCTTTTTCCTGCTAATCCTAGCATGATAAAGAAGATTCAAAGAGAGTGAGATGCCAGCTCCTTTCATTCAGTCAGTAGCTTCAAACATTTCTGGACGTTTTTCAATGGCAAAAATCAATGAATATTGTAAATGCACAAACAGTAATATCTCCACATTGCTAGGTGCAATTCTGAAATTTTTTGCTTTTTCCTGCTAATCCTAGCATGATAAAGAAGATTCAAAGAGAGTGAGATGCCAGCTCCTTTCATTCAGTCAGTAGCTTCAAACATTTCTGGACGTTTTTCAATGGCAAAAATCAATGAATATTGTAAATGCACAAACAGTAATATCTCCACATTGCAAGGTGCAATTCTGAAATTTTTTGCTTTTTCCTGCTAATCCTAGCATGATAAAGAAGATTCAAAGAGAGTGAGATCCCAGCTCCCTTCATTCAGTCAGTAGCTTCAAACATTTCTGGACGTTTTTCAATGGCAAAAATCAATGAATACTGTAAATGCACAAACAGTAATATCTCCACATTGCAAGGTGCAATTCTGAAATTTTTTGCTTTTTCCTGCTAATCCTAGCATGATAAAGAAGATTCAAAGAGAGTGAGATGCCAGCTCTTTTCATTCAGTCAGTAGCTTCAAACATTTCTGGTATATGAATAACATGATGTTTTTCAATGGCAAAAATGAATGAATATTGTAAATGCACAAACAGTAATTTCTCCGCATTGCAAGGTGCAATTCTGAAATTTTTTGCTTTTTCCTGCTAATCCTAGCATGATAAAGAAGATTCAAAGAGAGTGAGATGCCAGCTCCTTTCATTCAGTCAGTAGCTCAAACATTTCTGGACGTTTTTCAATGGCAAAAATCAATGAATATTGTAAATGCACAAACAGTAATATCTCCACATTGCAAGGTGCAATTCTGAAATTTTTTGCTTTTTCCTGCTAATCCTAGCATGATAAAGAAGATTCAAAGAGAGTGAGATGCCAGCTCCTTTCATTCAGTCAGTAGCTTCAAACATTTCTGGTATATGAATAACATGATGTTTTTCAATGGCAATAATCAATGAATATTGTAAATGCACAAACAGTAATATCTCCACATTGCAAGGTGCAATTCTGAAATTTTTTGCTTTTTCCTGCTAATCCTAGCATGATAAAGAAGATTCAAAGAGAGTGAGATGCCAGCTCCTTTCATTCAGTCAGTAGCTTCAAACATTTCTGGACGTTTTTCAATGGCAAAAATCAATGAATATTGTAAATGCACAAACAGTAATATCTCCACATTGCTAGGTGCAATTCTGAAATTTTTTGCTTTTTCCTGCTAATCCTAGCATGATAAAGAAGATTCAAAGAGAGTGAGATGCCAGCTCCTTTCATTCAGTCAGTAGCTTCAAACATTTCTGGACGTTTTTCAATGGCAAAAATCAATGAATATTGTAAATGCACAAACAGTAATATCTCCACATTGCAAGGTGCAATTCTGAAATTTTTTGCTTTTTCCTGCTAATCCTAGCATGATAAAGAAGATTCAAAGAGAGTGAGATCCCAGCTCCTTTCATTCAGTCAGTAGCTTCAAACATTTCTGGACGTTTTTCAATGGCAAAAATCAATGAATACTGTAAATGCACAAACAGTAATATCTCCACATTGCAAGGTGCAATTCTGAAATTTTTTGCTTTTTCCTGCTAATCCTAGCATGATAAAGAAGATTCAAAGAGAGTGAGATGCCAGCTCCTTTCATTCAGCCAGTAGCTTCAAACATTTCTGGACGTTTTTCAATGGCAAAAATCAATGAATATTGTAAATGCACAAACAGTAATATCTCCACATTGCAAGGTGCAATTCTGAAATTTTTTGCTTTTTCCTGCTCCTCTTAGCATGATAAAGAAGATTCAAAGAGAGTGAGATGCCAGCTCTTTTCATTCAGTCAGTAGCTTCAAACATTTCTGGTATATGAATAACATGATGTTTTTCAATGGCAAAAATGAATGAATATTGTAAATGCACAAACAGTAATTTCTCCGCATTGCAAGGTGCAATTCTGAAATTTTTTGCTTTTTCCTGCTAATCCTAGCATGATAAAGAAGATTCAAAGAGAGTGAGATGCCAGCTCCTTTCATTCAGTCAGTAGCTTCAAACATTTCTGGACGTTTTTCAATGGCAAAAATCAATGAATATTGTAAATGCACAAACAGTAATATCTCCACATTGCAAGGTGCAATTCTGAAATTTTTTGCTTTTTCCTGCTAATCCTAGCATGATAAAGAAGATTCAAAGAGAGTGAGATGCCAGCTCCTTTCATTCAGTCAGTAGCTTCAAACATTTCTGGTATATGAATAACATGATGTTTTTCAATGGCAAAAATCAATGAATATTGTAAATGCACAAACAGTAATTTCTCCGCATTGCAAGGTGCAATTCTGAAATTTTTTGCTTTTTCCTGCTAAACCTAGCATGATAAAGAAGATTCAAAGAGAGTGAGATGCCAGCTCCTTTCATTCAGTCAGTAGCTTCAAACATTTCTGGACGTTTTTCAATGGCAAAAATCAATGAATATTGTAAATGCACAAACAGTAATATCTCCACATTGCAAGGTGCAATTCTGAAATTTCTTGCTTTTTCCTGCTAATCCTAGCATGATAAAGAACACTCAAAGAGAGTGAGATGCCAGCTCCTTTCATTCAGTCAGTAGCTTCAAACATTTCTGGACGTTTTTCAATGGCAAAAATCAATGAATATTGTAAATGCACAAACAGTAATATCTCCACATTGCAAGGTGCAATTCTGAAATTTTTTGCTTTTTCCTGCTAATCCTAGCATGATAAAGAAGATTCAAAGAGAGTGAGATGCCAGCTCCTTTCATTCAGTCAGTAGCTTCAAACATTTCTGGACGTTTTTCAATGGCAAAAATCAATGAATATTGTAAATGCACAAACAGTAATATCTCCACATTGCAAGGTGCAATTCTGAAATTTTTTGCTTTTTCCTGCAAATCCTAGCATGATAAAGAAGATTCAAAGAGAGTGAGATGCCAGCTCCTTTCATTCAGTCAGTAGCTTCAAACATTTCTGGACGTTTTTCAATGGCAAAAATCAATGAATATTGTAAATGCACAAACAGTAATATCTCCACATTGCAAGGTGCAATTCTGAAATTTTTTGCTTTTTGATGCTCCTCTTAGCATGATAAAGAAGATTCAAAGAGAGTGAGATGCCAGCTCTTTTCATTCAGTCAGTAGCTTCAAACATTTCTGGACGTTTTTCAATGGCAAAAATCAATGAATATTGTAAATGCACAAACAGTAATTTCTCCGCATTGCAAGGTGCAATTCTGAAATTTTTTGCTTTTTCCTGCTAATCCTAGCATGATAAAGAAGATTCAAAGAGAGTGAGATGCCAGCTCCTTTCATTCAGTCAGTAGCTTCAAACATTTCTGGACGTTTTTCAATGGCAAAAATCAATGAATATTGTAAATGCACAAACAGTAATATCTCCACATTGCAAGGTGCAATTCTGAAATTTTTTGCTTTTTCCTGCTCCTCTTAGCATGATAAAGAAGATTCAAAGAGAGTGAGATGCCAGCTCTTTTCATTCAGTCAGTAGCTTCAAACATTTCTGGTATATGAATAACATGATGTTTTTCAATGGCAAAAATCAATGAATATTGTAAATGCACAAACAGTAATTTCTCCGCATTGCAAGGTGCAATTCTGAAATTTTTTGCTTTTTCCTGCTAATCCTAGCATGATAAAGAAGATTCAAAGAGAGTGAGATGCCAGCTCCTTTCATTCAGTCAGTAGCTTCAAACATTTCTGGACGTTTTTCAATGGCAAAAATCAATGAATATTGTAAATGCACAAACAGTAATATCTCCACATTGCAAGGTGCAATTCTGAAATTTTTTGCTTTTTCCTGCTCCTCTTAGCATGATAAAGAAGATTCAAAGAGAGTGAGAGGTCAGCTCTTTTCATTGTCAGTAGCTTCAAACATTTCTGGTATATGAATAACATGATGTTTTTCAATGGCAAAAATCAATGAATATTGAAAATGCACAAACAGTAATTTCTCCGCATTGCAAGGTGCAATTCTGAAATTTTTTGCTTTTTCTTGCTAATCCTAGCATGATAAAGAAGATTCAAAGGGACTGAGATGCCAGCTCCTTTCATTCAGTCAGTAGCTTCAAACATTTCTGGACGTTTTTCAATGGCAAAAATCAATGAATATTGTAAATGCACAAACAGTAATATCTCCACATTGCAAGGTGCAATTCTGAAATTTTTTGCTTTTTCCTGCTAATCCTAGCATGATAAAGAAAATTCAAAGAGAGTGAGATGCCAGCTCCTTTCATTCAGTCAGTAGCTTCAAACATTTCTGGTATATGAATAACATGATGTTTTTCAATGGCAATAATCAATGAATATTGTAAATGCACAAACAGTAATATCTCCACATTGCAAGGTGCAATTCTGAAATTTTTTGCTTTTTCCTGCTAATCCTAGCATGATAAAGAAGATTCAAAGAGAGTGAGATGCCAGCTCCTTTCATTCAGTCAGTAGCTTCAAACATTTCTGGACGTTTTTCAATGGCAAAAATCAATGAATATTGTAAATGCACAAACAGTAATATCTCCACATTGCAAGGTGCAATTCTGAAATTTTTTGCTTTTTCCTGCTAATCCTAGCATGATAAAGAAGATTCAAAGAGAGTGAGATGCCAGCTCCTTTCATTCAGTCAGTAGCTTCAAACATTTCTGGACGTTTTTCAATGGCAAAAATCAATGAATATTGTAAATGCACAAACAGTAATATCTCCACATTGCAAGGTGCAATTCTGAAATTTTTTGCTTTTTCCTGCTAATCCTAGCATGATAAAGAAGATTCAAAGAGAGTGAGATCCCAGCTCCTTTCATTCAGTCAGTAGCTTCAAACATTTCTGGACGTTTTTCAATGGCAAAAATCAATGAATACTGTAAATGCACAAACAGTAATATCTCCACATTGCAAGGTGCAATTCTGAAATTTTTTGCTTTTTCCTGCTAATCCTAGCATGATAAAGAAGATTCAAAGAGAGTGAGATGCCAGCTCCTTTCATTCAGCCAGTAGCTTCAAACATTTCTGGACGTTTTTCAATGGCAAAAATCAATGAATATTGTAAATGCACAAACAGTAATATCTCCACATTGCAAGGTGCAATTCTGAAATTTTTTGCTTTTTCCTGCTCCTCTTAGCATGATAAAGAAGATTCAAAGAGAGTGAGATGCCAGCTCTTTTCATTCAGTCAGTAGCTTCAAACATTTCTGGTATATGAATAACATGATGTTTTTCAATGGCAAAAATGAATGAATATTGTAAATGCACAAACAGTAATTTCTCCGCATTGCAAGGTGCAATTCTGAAATTTTTTGCTTTTTCCTGCTAATCCTAGCATGATAAAGAAGATTCAAAGAGAGTGAGATGCCAGCTCCTTTCATTCAGTCAGTAGCTTCAAACATTTCTGGACGTTTTTCAATGGCAAAAATCAATGAATATTGTAAATGCACAAACAGTAATATCTCCACATTGCAAGGTGCAATTCTGAAATTTTTTGCTTTATCCTGCTAATCCTAGCATGATAAAGAAGATTCAAAGAGAGTGAGATGCCAGCTCCTTTCATTCAGTCAGTAGCTTCAAACATTTCTGGTATATGAATAACATGATGTTTTTCAATGGCAAAAATCAATGAATATTGTAAATGCACAAACAGTAATTTCTCCGCATTGCAAGGTGCAATTCTGAAATTTTTTGCTTTTTCCTGCTAAACCTAGCATGATAAAGAAGATTCAAAGAGAGTGAGATGCCAGCTCCTTTCATTCAGTCAGTAGCTTCAAACATTTCTGGACGTTTTTCAATGGCAAAAATCAATGAATATTGTAAATGCACAAACAGTAATATCTCCACATTGCAAGGTGCAATTCTGAAATTTCTTGCTTTTTCCTGCTAATCCTAGCATGATAAAGAAAACTCAAAGAGAGTGAGATGCCAGCTCCTTTCATTCAGTCAGTAGCTTCAAACATTTCTGGACGTTTTTCAATGGCAAAAATCAATGAATATTGTAAATGCACAAACAGTAATATCTCCACATTGCAAGGTGCAATTCTGAAATTTTTTGCTTTTTCCTGCTAATCCTAGCATGATAAAGAAGATTCAAAGAGAGTGAGATGCCAGCTCCTTTCATTCAGTCAGTAGCTTCAAACATTTCTGGACGTTTTTCAATGGCAAAAATCAATGAATATTGTAAATGCACAAACAGTAATATCTCCACATTGCAAGGTGCAATTCTGAAATTTTTTGCTTTTTCCTGCAAATCCTAGCATGATAAAGAAGATTCAAAGAGAGTGAGATGCCAGCTCCTTTCATTCAGTCAGTAGCTTCAAACATTTCTGGACGTTTTTCAATGGCAAAAATCAATGAATATTGTAAATGCACAAACAGTAATATCTCCACATTGCAAGGTGCAATTCTGAAATTTTTTGCTTTTTGATGCTCCTCTTAGCATGATAAAGAAGATTCAAAGAGAGTGAGATGCCAGCTCTTTTCATTCAGTCAGTAGCTTCAAACATTTCTGGACGTTTTTCAATGGCAAAAATCAATGAATATTGTAAATGCACAAACAGTAATTTCTCCGCATTGCAAGGTGCAATTCTGAAATTTTTTGCTTTTTCCTGCTAATCCTAGCATGATAAAGAAGATTCAAAGAGAGTGAGATGCCAGCTCCTTTCATTCAGTCAGTAGCTTCAAACATTTCTGGACGTTTTTCAATGGCAAAAATCAATGAATATTGTAAATGCACAAACAGTAATATCTCCACATTGCAAGGTGCAATTCTGAAATTTTTTGCTTTTTCCTGCTCCTCTTAGCATGATAAAGAAGATTCAAAGAGAGTGAGATGCCAGCTCTTTTCATTCAGTCAGTAGCTTCAAACATTTCTGGTATATGAATAACATGATGTTTTTCAATGGCAAAAATCAATGAATATTGTAAATGCACAAACAGTAATTTCTCCGCATTGCAAGGTGCAATTCTGAAATTTTTTGCTTTTTCCTGCTAATCCTAGCATGATAAAGAACATTCAAAGAGAGTGAGATGCCAGCTCCTTTCATTCAGTCAGTAGCTTCAAACATTTCTGGACGTTTTTCAATGGCAAAAATCAATGAATATTGTAAATGCACAAACAGTAATATCTCCACATTGCAAGGTGCAATTCTGAAATTTTTTGCTTTTTCCTGCTCCTCTTAGCATGATAAAGAAGATTCAAAGAGAGTGAGAGGCCAGCTCTTTTCATTGTCAGTAGCTTCAAACATTTCTGGTATATGAATAACATGATGTTTTTCAATGGCAAAAATCAATGAATAATGAAAATGCACAAACAGTAATTTCTCCGCATTGCAAGGTGCAATTCTGAAATTTTTTGCTTTTTCTTGCTAATCCTAGCATGATAAAGAAGATTCAAAGGGACTGAGATGCCAGCTCCTTTCATTCAGTCAGTAGCTTCAAACATTTCTGGACGTTTTTCAATGGCAAAAATCAATGAATATTGTAAATGCACAAACAGTAATATCTCCACATTGCAAGGTGCAATTCTGAAATGTTTTGCTTTTTCCTGCTAATCCTAGCATGATAAAGAAGATTCAAAGAGAGTGAGATGCCAGCTCCTTTCATTCAGTCAGTAGCTTCAAACATTTCTGGACGTTTTTCAATGGCAAAAATCAATGAATATTGTAAATGCACAAACAGTAATATCTCCACATTGCAAGCTGCAATTCTGAAATTTTTTGCTTTTTCCTGCTAATCCTAGCATGATAAAGAAGATTCAAAGAGAGTGAGATGCCAGCTCTTTTCATTGTCAGTAGCTTCAAACATTTCTGGTATATGAATAACATGATGTTTTTCAATGGCAAAAATCAATGAATATTGTAAATGCACAAACAGTAATTTCTCCGCATTGCAAGGTGCAATTCTGAAATTTTTTGCTTTTTCCTGCTAATCCTAGCATGATAAAGAACATTCAAAGAGAGTGAGATGCCAGCTCCTTTCATTCAGTCAGTAGCTTCAAACATTTCTGGACGTTTTTCAATGGCAAAAATCAATGAATATTGTAAATGCACAAACAGTAATATCTCCACATTGCAAGCTGCAATTCTGAAATTTTTTGCTTTTTCCTGCTAATCCTAGCATGATAAAGAAGATTCAAAGAGAGTGCGATGCCAGCTCTTTTCATTGTCAGTAGCTTCAAACATTTCTGGTATATGAATAACATGATGTTTTTCAATGGCAAAAATCAATGAATATTGAAAATGCACAAACAGTAATTTCTCCGCATTGCAAGGTGCAATTCTGAAATTTTTTGCTTTTTCTTGCTAATCCTAGCATGATAAAGAAGATTCAAAGGGACTGAGATGCCAGCTCCTTTCATTCAGTCAGTAGCTTCAAACATTTCTGGACGTTTTTCAATGGCAAAAATCAATGAATATTGTAAATGCACAAACAGTAATATCTCCACATTGCAAGGTGCAATTCTGAAATGTTTTGCTTTTTCCTGCTAATCCTAGCATGATAAAGAAGATTCAAAGAGAGTGAGATGCCAGCTCCTTTCATTCAGTCAGTAGCTTCAAACATTTCTGGACGTTTTTCAATGGCAAAAATCAATGAATATTGTAAATGCACAAACAGTAATATCTCCACATTGCAAGCTGCAATTCTGAAATTTTTTGCTTTTTCCTGCTAATCCTAGCATGATAAAGAAGATTCAAAGAGAGTGAGATGCCAGCTCTTTTCATTGTCAGTAGCTTCAAACATTTCTGGTATATGAATAACATGATGTTTTTCAATGGCAAAAATCAATGAATATTGTAAATGCACAAACAGTAATTTCTCCGCATTGCAAGGTGCAATTCTGAAATTTTTTGCTTTTTCCTGCTAATCCTAGCATGATAAAGAAGATTCAAAGAGAGTGAGATGCCAGCTCCTTTCATTCAGTCAGTAGCTTCAAACATTTCTGGACGTTTTTCAATGGCAAAAATCAATGAATATTGTAAATGCACAAACAGTAATATCTCCACATTGCAAGCTGCAATTCTGAAATTTTTTGCTTTTTCCTGCTAATCCTAGCATGATAAAGAAGATTCAAAGAGAGTGAGATGCCAGCTCTTTTCATTGTCAGTAGCTTCAAACATTTCTGGTATATGAATAACATGATGTTTTTCAATGGCAAAAATCAATGAATATTGTAAATGCACAAACAGTAATTTCTCCGCATTGCAAGGTGCAATTCTGAAATTTTTTGCTTTTTCCTGCTAATCCTAGCATGATAAAGAAGATTCAAAGAGAGTGAGATGCCAGCTCCTTTCATTCAGTCAGTAGCTTCAAACATTTCTGGACGTTTTTCAATGGCAAAAATCAATGAATATTGTAAATGCACAAACAGTAATATCTCCACATTGCAAGGTGCAATTCTGAAATTTTTTGCTTTTTCCTGCTAATCCTAGCATGATAAAGAAGATTCAAAGAGAGTGAGATGCCAGCTCCTTTCATTCAGTCAGTAGCTTCAAACATTTATGGACGTTTTTCAATGGCAAAAATCAATGAATATTTAAATGCACAAACAGTAATATCTCCACATTGCAAGGTGCAATTCTGAAATTTTTTGCTTTTTCCTGCTCCTCTTAGCATGATAAAGAAGATTCAAAGAGAGTGAGATGCCAGCTCTTTTCATTCAGTCAGTAGCTTCAAACATTTCTGGACGTTTTTCAATGGCAAAAATCAATGAATATTGTAAATGCACAAACAGTAATTTCTCCGCATTGCAAGGTGCAATTCTGAAATTTTTTGCTTTTTCCTGCTAATCCTAGCATAATAAAGAAGATTCAAAGAGAGTGAGATGCCAGCTCTTTTCATTGTCAGTAGCTTCAAACATTTCTGGTATATGAATAACATGATGTTTTTCAATGGCAAAAATCAATGAATATTGTAAATGCACAAACAGTTATTTCTCCGCATTGCAAGGTGCAATTCTGAAATTTTTTGCTTTTTCCTGCTAATCCTAGCATGATAAAGAAGATTCAAAGAGAGTGAGATGCCAGCTCCTTTCATTCAGTCAGTAGCTTCAAACATTTCTGGACGTTTTTCAATGGCAAAAATCAATGAATATTGTAAATGCACAAACAGTAATATCTCCACATTGCAAGGTGCAATTCTGAAATTTTTTGCTTTTTCCTGCTCCTCTTAGCATGGTAAAGAAGATTCAAAGAGAGTGAGATGCCAGCTCTTTTCATTCAGTCAGTAGCTTCAAACATTTCTGGTATATGAATAACATGATGTTTTTCAATGGCAAAAATCAATGAATATTGTAAATGCACAAACAGTAATTTCTCCGCATTGCAAGGTGCAATTCTGAAATTTTTTGCTTTTTCCTGCTAATCCTAGCATGATAAAGAAGATTCAAAGAGAGTGAGATGCCAGCTCCTTTCATTCAGTCAGTAGCTTCAAACATTTCTGGACGTTTTTCAATGGCAAAAATCAATGAATATTGTAAATGCACAAACAGTAATATCTCCACATTGCAAGGTGCAATTCTGAAATTTTTTGCTTTTTCCTGCTCCTCTTAGCATGATAAAGAAGATTCAAAGAGAGTGAGATGCCAGCTCTTTTCATTTTCAGTAGCTTCAAACATTTCTGGTATATGAATAACATGATGTTTTTCAATGGCAAAAATCAATGAATATTGTAAATGCACAAACAGTAATTTCTCCGCATTGCAAGGTGCAATTCTGAAATTTTTTGCTTTTCCCTGCTAATCCTAGCATGATAAAGAAGATTCAAAGAGAGTGAGATGCCAGCTCCTTTCATTCAGTCAGTAGCTTCAAACATTTCTGGACGTTTTTCAATGGCAAAAATCAATGAATATTGTAAATGCACAAACAGTAATATCTCCACATTGCAAGGTGCAATTCTGAAATTTTTTGCTTTTTCCTGCTCCTCTTAGCATGATAAAGAAGATTCAAAGAGAGTGAGATGCCAGCTCTTTTCATTCAGTCAGTAGCTTCAAACATTTCTGGTATATGAATAACATGATGTTTTTCAATGGCAAAAATCAATGAATATTGTAAATGCACAAACAGTAATTTCTCCGCATTGCAAGGTGCAATTCTGAAATTTTTTGCTTTTTCCTGCTAATCCTAGCATGATAAAGAAGATTCATAGAGAGTGAGATGCCAGCTCCTTTCATTCAGTCAGTAGCTTCAAACATTTCTGGACGTTTTTCAATGGCAAAAATCAATGAATATTGTAAATGCACAAACAGTAATATCTCCACATTGCAAGCTGCAATTCTGAAATTTTTTGCTTTTTCCTGCTCCTCTTAGCATGATAAAGAAGATTCAAAGAGAGTGAGATGCCAGCTCTTTTCATTCAGTCAGTAGCTTCAAACATTTCTGGTATATGAATAACATGATGTTTTTCAATGGCAAAAATCAATGAATATTGTAAATGCACAAACAGTAATTTCTCCGCATTGCAAGGTGCAATTCTGAAATTTTTTGCTTTTTCCTGCTAATCCTAGCATGATAAAGAAGATTCAAAGAGAGTGAGATGCCAGCTCCTTTCATTCAGTCAGTAGCTTCAAACATTTCTGGACGTTTTTCAATGGCAAAAATCAATCAATATTGTAAAGGCACAAACAGTAATATCTCCACATTGCAAGGTGCAATTCTGAAATTTTTTGCTTTTTCCTGCTAATCCTAGCATGATAAAGAAGATTCAAAGAGAGTGAGATGCCAGCTCTTTTCATTCAGTCAGTAGCTTCAAACATTTCTGGACGTTTTTCAATGGCAAAAATCAATGAATATTGTAAATGCACAAACAGTAATATCTCCACATTGCAAGGTGCAATTCTGAAATGTTTTGCTTTTTCCTGCTAATCCTAGCATGATAAAGAAGATTCAAAGAGAGTGAGATGCCAGCTCTTTTCATTCAGTCAGTAGCTTCAAACATTTCTGGACGTTTTTCAATGGCAAAAATCAATGAATATTGTAAATGCACAAACAGTAATATCTCCACATTGCAAGCTGCAATTCTGAAATTTTTTGCTTTTTCCTGCTAATCCTAGCATGATAAAGAAAATTCAAAGAGAGTGAGATGCCAGCTCTTTTCATTGTCAGTAGCTTCAAACATTTCTGGTATATGAATAACATGATGTTTTTCAATGGCAAAAATCAATGAATATTGTAAATGCACAAACAGTAATTTCTCCGCATTGCAAGGTGCAATTCTGAAATTTTTTGCTTTTTCCTGCTAATCCTAGCATGATAAAGAAGATTCAAAGAGAGTGAGATGCCAGCTCCTTTCATTCAGTCAGTAGCTTCAAACATTTCTGGACGTTTTTCAATGGCAAAAATCAATGAATATTGTAAATGCACAAACAGTAATATCTCCACATTGCAAGCTGCAATTCTGAAATTTTTTGCTTTTTCCTGCTAATCCTAGCATGATAAAGAAGATTCAAAGAGAGTGAGATGCCAGCTCTTTTCATTGTCAGTAGCTTCAAACATTTCTGGTATATGAATAACATGATGTTTTTCAATGGCAAAAATCAATGAATATTGTAAATGCACAAACAGTAATTTCTCCGCATTGCAAGGTGCAATTCTGAAATTTTTTGCTTTTTCCTGCTAATCCTAGCATGATAAAGAAGATTCAAAGAGAGTGAGATGCCAGCTCCTTTCATTCAGTCAGTAGCTTCAAACATTTCTGGACGTTTTTCAATGGCAAAAATCAATGAATATTGTAAATGCACAAACAGTAATATCTCCACATTGCAAGGTGCAATTCTGAAATTTTTTGCTTTTTCCTGCTAATCCTAGCATGATAAAGAAGATTCAAAGAGAGTGAGATGCCAGCTCCTTTCATTCAGTCAGTAGCTTCAAACATTTCTGGACGTTTTTCAATGGCAAAAATCAATGAATATTTAAATGCACAAACAGTAATATCTCCACATTGCAAGGTGCAATTCTGAAATTTTTTGCTTTTTCCTGCTCCTCTTAGCATGATAAAGAAGATTCAAAGAGAGTGAGATGCCAGCTCTTTTCATTCAGTCAGTAGCTTCAAACATTTCTGGACGTTTTTCAATGGCAAAAATCAATGAATATTGTAAATGCACAAACAGTAATTTCTCCGCATTGCAAGGTGCAATTCTGAAATTTTTTGCTTTTTCCTGCTAATCCTAGCATGATAAAGAAGATTCAAAGAGAGTGAGATGCCAGCTCTTTTCATTGTCAGTAGCTTCAAACATTTCTGGTATATGAATAACATGATGTTTTTCAATGGCAAAAATCAATGAATATTGTAAATGCACAAACAGTTATTTCTCCGCATTGCAAGGTGCAATTCTGAAATTTTTTGCTTTTTCCTGCTAATCCTAGCATGATAAAGAAGATTCAAAGAGAGTGAGATGCCAGCTCCTTTCATTCAGTCAGTAGCTTCAAACATTTCTGGACGTTTTTCAATGGCAAAAATCAATGAATATTGTAAATGCACAAACAGTAATATCTCCACATTGCAAGGTGCAATTCTGAAATTTTTTGCTTTTTCCTGCTCCTCTTAGCATGGTAAAGAAGATTCAAAGAGAGTGAGATGCCAGCTCTTTTCATTCAGTCAGTAGCTTCAAACATTTCTGGTATATGAATAACATGATGTTTTTCAATGGCAAAAATCAATGAATATTGTAAATGCACAAACAGTAATTTCTCCGCATTGCAAGGTGCAATTCTGAAATTTTTTGCTTTTTCCTGCTAATCCTAGCATGATAAAGAAGATTCAAAGAGAGTGAGATGCCAGCTCCTTTCATTCAGTCAGTAGCTTCAAACATTTCTGGACGTTTTTCAATGGCAAAAATCAATGAATATTGTAAATGCACAAACAGTAATATCTCCACATTGCAAGGTGCAATTCTGAAATTTTTTGCTTTTTCCTGCTCCTCTTAGCATGATAAAGAAGATTCAAAGAGAGTGAGATGCCAGCTCTTTTCATTTTCAGCAGCTTCAAACATTTCTGGTATATGAATAACATGATGTTTTTCAATGGCAAAAATCAATGAATATTGTAAATGCACAAACAGTAATTTCTCCGCATTGCAAGGTGCAATTCTGAAATTTTTTGCTTTTCCCTGCTAATCCTAGCATGATAAAGAAGATTCAAAGAGAGTGAGATGCCAGCTCCTTTCATTCAGTCAGTAGCTTCAAACATTTCTGGACGTTTTTCAATGGCAAAAATCAATGAATATTGTAAATGCACAAACAGTAATATCTCCACATTGCAAGGTGCAATTCTGAAATTTTTTGCTTTTTCCTGCTCCTCTTAGCATGATAAAGAAGATTCAAAGAGAGTGAGATGCCAGCTCTTTTCATTCAGTCAGTAGCTTCAAACATTTCTGGTATATGAATAACATGATGTTTTTCAATGGCAAAAATCAATGAATATTGTAAATGCACAAACAGTAATTTCTCCGCATTGCAAGGTGCAATTCTGAAATTTTTTGCTTTTTCCTGCTAATCCTAGCATGATAAAGAAGATTCATAGAGAGTGAGATGCCAGCTCCTTTCATTCAGTCAGTAGCTTCAAACATTTCTGGACGTTTTTCAATGGCAAAAATCAATGAATATTGTAAATGCACAAACAGTAATATCTCCACATTGCAAGCTGCAATTCTGAAATTTTTTGCTTTTTCCTGCTCCTCTTAGCATGATAAAGAAGATTCAAAGAGAGTGAGATGCCAGCTCTTTTCATTCAGTCAGTAGCTTCAAACATTTCTGGTATATGAATAACATGATGTTTTTCAATGGCAAAAATCAATGAATATTGTAAATGCACAAACAGTAATTTCTCCGCATTGCAAGGTGCAATTCTGAAATTTTTTGCTTTTTCCTGCTAATCCTAGCATGATAAAGAAGATTCAAAGAGAGTGAGATGCCAGCTCCTTTCATTCAGTCAGTAGCTTCAAACATTTCTGGACGTTTTTCAATGGCAAAAATCAATCAATATTGTAAAGGCACAAACAGTAATATCTCCACATTGCAAGGTGCAATTCTGAAATTTTTTGCTTTTTCCTGCTAATCCTAGCATGATAAAGAAGATTCAAAGAGAGTGAGATGCCAGCTCTTTTCATTCAGTCAGTAGCTTCAAACATTTCTGGTATATGAATAACATGATGTTTTTCAATGGCAAAAATCAATGAATATTGTAAATGCACAAACAGTAATATCTCCACATTGCAAGGTGCAATTCTGAATTTTTTTCTTTTTCCAGCTAATCCTAGCATGATAAAGAAGATTCAAAGAGAGTGAGATGCCAGCTCCTTTCATTCAGTCAGTAGCTTCAAACATTTCTGGACGTTTTTCAATGGCAAAAATCAATGAATATTGTAAATGCACAAACAGTAATATCTCCACATTGCAAGGTGCAATTCTGAAATTTTTTGCTTTTTCCTGCTAATCCTAGCATGATAAAGAAGATTCAAAGAGAGTGAGATGCCAGCTCTTTTCATTCAGTCAGTAGCTTCAAACATTTCTGGACGTTTTTCAATGGCAAAAATCAATGAATATTGTAAATGCACAAACAGTAATTTCTCCGCATTGCAAGGTGCAATTCTGAAATTTTTTGCTTTTTCCTGCTAATCCTAGCATGATAAAGAAGATTCAAAGAGAGTGAGATGCCAGCTCCTTTCATTCAGTCAGTAGCTTCAAACATTTCTGGACGTTTTTCAATGGCAAAAATCAATGAATATTGTAAATGCACAAACAGTAATATCTCCACATTGCAAGGTGCAATTCTGAAATTTTTTGCTTTTTCCTGCTAATCCTAGCATGATAAAGAAGATTCAAAGAGAGTGAGATGCCAGCTCTTTTCATTCAGTCAGTAGCTTCAAACATTTCTGGTATATGAATAACATGATGTTTTTCAATGGCAAAAATCAATGAATATTGTAAATGCACAAACAGTAATATCTCCACATTGCAAGGTGCAATTCTGAAATTTTTTGCTTTTTCCTGCTAATCCTAGCATGATAAAGAAGATTCAAAGAGAGTGAGATGAAAGCTCTTTTCATTCAGTCGGTAGCTTCAAACATTTCTGGACCTTTTTCAATGGCAAAAATCAATGAATATTGTAAATGCACAAACAGTAATATCTCCACATTGCAAGGTGCAATTCTGAAATTTTTTGCTTTTTCCTGCTAATCCTAGCATGATAAAGAAGATTCAAAGAGAGTGAGATGCCAACTCCTTGCATTCAGTCAGTAGCTTCAAACATTTCTGGACATTTTTCAATAGCAAAAATCAATGAATATTGTAAATGCACAAACAGTAATATCTCCACATTGCAAGGTGCAATTCTGAAATATTTTGCTTTTTCCTGCTAATCCTAGCATGATAAAGAAGATTCAAAGAGAGTGTGATGCCAGCTCCTTTCATTCAGTCAGTAGCTTCAAACATTTCTGGACGTTTTTCAATGGCAAAAATCAATGAATATTGTAAATGCACAAACAGTAATATCTCCACATTGCAAGGTGCAATTCTGAAATTTCTTGCTTTTTCCTGCTAATCCTAGCATGATAAAGAAGATGCAAAGAGAGTGAGATGCCAGCTCCTTTCATTCAGTCAGTAGCTTCAAACATTTCTGGACGTTTTTCAATGGCAAAAATCAATGAATATTGTAAATGCACAAACAGTAATATCTCCACATTGCAAGGTGCAATTCTGAAGTTTTTTGCTTTTTCCTGCTAATCCTAGCATGATAAAGAAGATTCAAAGAGAGTGAGATGCCAGCTCCTTTCATTCAGTCAGTAGCTTCAAACATTTCTGGTATATGAATAACATGATGTTTTTCAATGGTAAAAATCAATGAATATTGTAAATGCACAAACAGTAATTTCTCCGCATTGCAAGGTGCAATTCTGAAATTTTTTGCTTTTTCCTGCTAATCCTAGCATGATAAAGAAGATTCAAAGACAGTGAGATGCCAGCTCCTTTCATTCAGTCAGCAGCTTCAAACATTTCTGGACGTTTTTAAATGGCAAAAATCAATGAATATTGTAAATGCACAAACAGTAATATCTCCACATTGCAAGGTGCAATTCTTAAATTTTTTGCTTTTTCCTGCTCCTCTTAGCATGATAAAGAAGATTCAAAGAGAATGAGATGCCAGCTCCTTTCATTCAGTCAGTAGCTTCAAACATTTCTGGTATATGAATAACATGATGTTTTTCAATGGCAAAAATCAATGAATATTGTAAATGCACAAACAGTAATATCTCCACATTGCAAGGTGCAATTCTGAAATTTTTTGCTTTTTCCTGCTAATCCTAGCATGATAAAGAAGATTCAAAGAGAGTGAGATGCCAGCTCCTTTCATTCAGTCAGTAGCTTCAAACATTTCTGGACGTTTTTCAATGGCAAAAATCAATGAATATTGTAATTGCACAAACAGTAATATCTCCACATTGCAAGGTGCAATTCTGAAATTTTTTGCTTTTTCCTGCTAATCCTAGCATGATAAAGAAGATTCAAAGAGAGTGAGATGCCAGCTCCTTTCATTCAGTCAGTAGCTTCAAACATTTCTGGTATATGAATAACATGATGTTTTTCAATGGCAAAAATCAATGAATATTGTAAATGCACAAACAGTAATATCTCCACATTGCAAGGTGCAATTCTGAAATTTTTTGCTTTTTCCTGCTAATCCTAGCATGATAAAGAAGATTCAAAGAGAGTGAGATGCCAGCTCCTTTCATTCAGTCAGTAGCTTCAAACATTTCTGGACGTTTTTCAATGGCAAAAATCAATGAATATTGTAAATGCACAAACAGTAATATCTCCACATTGCAAGGTGCAATTCTGAAATTTTTTGCTTTTTCCTGCGAATCCTAGCATGATAAAGAAGATTCAAAGAGAGTGAGATGCCAGCTCCTTTCATTCAGTCAGTAGCTTCAAACATTTCTGGACGTTTTTCAATGGCAAAAATCAATGAATATTGTAAATGCACAAACAGTAATATCTCCACATTGCAAGGTGCAATTCTGAAATTTTTTGCTTTTTCCTGCTAATCCTAGCATGATAAAGAAGATTCAAAGAGAGTGAGATGCCAGCTCCTTTCATTCAGTCAGTAGCTTCAAACATTTCTGGACGTTTTTCAATGGCAAAAATCAATGAATATTGTAAATGCACAAACAGTAATATCTCCACATTGCAAGGTGCAATTCTGAAATTTTTTGCTTTTTCCTGCTAATCCTAGCATGATAAAGAAGATTCAAAGGGTGTGAGATGCCAGCTCCTTTCATTCAGTCAGTAGCTTCAAACATTTCTGGACGTTTTTCAATGGCAAAAATCAATGAATATTGTAAATGCACAAACAGTAATATCTCCACATTGCAAGGTGCAATTCTGAAATTTTTTGCTTTTTCCTGCTCCTCTTAGCATGATAAAGAAGATTCAAAGAGAGTGAGATGCCAGCTCTTTTCATTCAGTCTGTAGCTTCAAACATTTCTGGTATATGAATAACATGATGTTTTTCAATGGCAAAAATCAATGAATATTGTAAATGCACAAACAGTAATTTCTCCGCATTGCAAGGTGCAATTCTGAAATTTTTTGCTTTTTCCTGCTAATCCTAGCATGATAAAGAAGATTCAAAGAGAGTGAGATGCCAGCTCCTTTCATTCAGTCAGTAGCTTCAAACATTTCTGGACGTTTTTCAATCGCAAAAATCAATGAATATTGTAAATGCACAAACAGTAATATCTCCACATTGCAAGGTGCAATTCTGAAATTTTTTGCTTTTTCCTGCTAATCCTAGCATGATAAAGAAGATTCAAAGAGAGTGAGATGCCAGCTCCTTTCATTCAGTCAGTAGCTTCAAACATTTCTGGACGTTTTTCAATGGCAAAAATCAATGAATATTGTAAATGCACAAACAGTAATATCTCCACATTGCAAGGTGCAATTCTGAAATTTTTTACTTTTTCCTGCTCCTCTTAGCATGATAAAGAAGATTCAAAGAGAGTGAGATGCCAGCTCTTTTCATTCAGTCAGTAGCTTCAAACATTTCTGGTATATGAATAACATGATGTTTTTCAATGGCAAAAATCAATGAATATTGTAAATGCACAAACAGTAATTTCTCCGCATTGCAAGGTGCAATTCTGAAATTTTTTGCTTTTTCCTGCTAATCCTAGCATGATAAAGAAGATTCAAAGAGAGTGAGATGCCAGCTCCTTTCATTCAGTCAGTAGCTTCAAACATTTCTGGACGTTTTTCAATGGCAAAAATCAATCAATATTGTAAAGGCACAAACAGTAATATCTCCACATTGCAAGGTGCAATTCTGAAATTTTTTGCTTTTTCCTGCTAATCCTAGCATGATAAAGAAGATTCAAAGAGAGTGAGATGCCAGCTCTTTTCATTCAGTCAGTAGCGTCAAACATTTCTGGTATATGAATAACATGATGTTTTTCAATGGCAAAAATCAATGAATATTGTAAATGCACAAACAGTAATATCTCCACATTGCAAGGTGCAATTCTGAATTTTTTTCTTTTTCCAGCTAATCCTAGCATGATAAAGAAGATTCAAAGAGAGTGAGATGCCAGCTCCTTTCATTCAGTCAGTAGCTTCAAACATTTCTGGACGTTTTTCAATGGCAAAAATCAATGAATATTGTAAATGCACAAACAGTAATATCTCCACATTGCAAGGTGCAATTCTGAAATTTTTTGCTTTTTCCTGCTAATCCTAGCATGATAAAGAAGATTCAAAGAGAGTGAGATGCCAGCTCTTTTCATTCAGTCAGTAGCTTCAAACATTTCTGGACGTTTTTCAATGGCAAAAATCAATGAATATTGTAAATGCACAAACAGTAATTTCTCCGCATTGCAAGGTGCAATTCTGAAATTTTTTGCTTTTTCCTGCTAATCCTAGCATGATAAAGAAGATTCAAAGAGAGTGAGATGCCAGCTCCTTTCATTCAGTCAGTAGCTTCAAACATTTCTGGACGTTTTTCAATGGCAAAAATCAATGAATATTGTAAATGCACAAACAGTAATATCTCCACATTGCAAGGTGCAATTCTGAAATTTTTTGCTTTTTCCTGCTAATCCTAGCATGATAAAGAAGATTCAAAGAGAGTGAGATGCCAGCTCTTTTCATTCAGTCAGTAGCTTCAAACATTTCTGGTATATGAATAACATGATGTTTTTCAATGGCAAAAATCAATGAATATTGTAAATGCACAAACAGTAATATCTCCACATTGCAAGGTGCAATTCTGAAATTTTTTTCTTTTTCCTGCTAATCCTAGCATGATAAAGAAGATTCAAAGAGAGTGAGATGAAAGCTCTTTTCATTCAGTCGGTAGCTTCAAACATTTCTGGACCTTTTTCAATGGCAAAAATCAATGAATATTGTAAATGCACAAACAGTAATATCTCCACATTGCAAGGTGCAATTCTGAAATTTTTTGCTTTTTCCTGCTAATCCTAGCATGATAAAGAAGATTCAAAGAGAGTGAGATGCCAACTCCTTGCATTCAGTCAGTAGCTTCAAACATTTCTGGACATTTTTCAATAGCAAAAATCAATGAATATTGTAAATGCACAAACAGTAATATCTCCACATTGCAAGGTGCAATTCTGAAATATTTTGCTTTTTCCTGCTAATCCTAGCATGATAAAGAAGATTCAAAGAGAGTGTGATGCCAGCTCCTTTCATTCAGTCAGTAGCTTCAAACATTTCTGGACGTTTTTCAATGGCAAAAATCAATGAATATTGTAAATGCACAAACAGTAATATCTCCACATTGCAAGGTGCAATTCTGAAATTTCTTGCTTTTTCCTGCTAATCCTAGCATGATAAAGAAGATGCAAAGAGAGTGAGATGCCAGCTCCTTTCATTCAGTCAGTAGCTTCAAACATTTCTGGACGTTTTTCAATGGCAAAAATCAATGAATATTGTAAATGCACAAACAGTAATATCTCCACATTGCAAGGTGCAATTCTGAAGTTTTTTGCTTTTTCCTGCTAATCCTAGCATGATAAAGAAGATTCAAAGAGAGTGAGATGCCAGCTCCTTTCATTCAGTCAGTAGCTTCAAACATTTCTGGTATATGAATAACATGATGTTTTTCAATGGTAAAAATCAATGAATATTGTAAATGCACAAACAGTAATTTCTCCGCATTGCAAGGTGCAATTCTGAAATTTTTTGCTTTTTCCTGCTAATCCTAGCATGATAAAGAAGATTCAAAGACAGTGAGATGCCAGCTCCTTTCATTCAGTCAGCAGCTTCAAACATTTCTGGACGTTTTTAAATGGCAAAAATCAATGAATATTGTAAATGCACAAACAGTAATATCTCCACATTGCAAGGTGCAATTCTTAAATTTTTTGCTTTTTCCTGCTCCTCTTAGCATGATAAAGAAGATTCAAAGAGAATGAGATGCCAGCTCCTTTCATTCAGTCAGTAGCTTCAAACATTTCTGGTATATGAATAACATGATATTTTTCAATGGCAAAAATCAATGAATATTGTAAATGCACAAACAGTAATATCTCCACATTGCAAGGTGCAATTCTGAAATTTTTTGCTTTTTCCTGCTAATCCTAGCATGATAAAGAAGATTCAAAGATAGTGAGATGCCAGCTCCTTTCATTCAGTCAGTAGCTTCAAACATTTCTGGACGTTTTTCAATGGCAAAAATCAATGAATATTGTAATTGCACAAACAGTAATATCTCCACATTGCAAGGTGCAATTCTGAAATTTTTTGCTTTTTCCTGCTAATCCTAGCATGATAAAGAAGATTCAAAGAGAGTGAGATGCCAGCTCCTTTCATTCAGTCAGTAGCTTCAAACATTTCTGGTATATGAATAACATGATGTTTTTCAATGGCAAAAATCAATGAATATTGTAAATGCACAAACAGTAATATCTCCACATTGCAAGGTGCAATTCTGAAATTTTTTGCTTTTTCCTGCTAATCCTAGCATGATAAAGAAGATTCAAAGAGAGTGAGATGCCAGCTCCTTTCATTCAGTCAGTAGCTTCAAACATTTCTGGACGTTTTTCAATGGCAAAAATCAATGAATATTGTAAATGCACAAACAGTAATATCTCCACATTGCAAGGTGCAATTCTGAAATTTTTTGCTTTTTCCTGCGAATCCTAGCATGATAAAGAAGATTCAAAGAGAGTGAGATGCCAGCTCCTTTCATTCAGTCAGTAGCTTCAAACATTTCTGGACGTTTTTCAATGGCAAAAATCAATGAATATTGTAAATGCACAAACAGTAATATCTCCACATTGCAAGGTGCAATTCTGAAATTTTTTGCTTTTTCCTGCTAATCCTAGCATGATAAAGAAGATTCAAAGAGAGTGAGATGCCAGCTCCTTTCATTCAGTCAGTAGCTTCAAACATTTCTGGACGTTTTTCAATGGCAAAAATCAATGAATATTGTAAATGCACAAACAGTAATATCTCCACATTGCAAGGTGCAATTCTGAAATTTTTTGCTTTTTCCTGCTAATCCTAGCATGATAAAGAAGATTCAAAGGGTGTGAGATGCCAGCTCCTTTCATTCAGTCAGTAGCTTCAAACATTTCTGGACGTTTTTCAATGGCAAAAATCAATGAATATTGTAAATGCACAAACAGTAATATCTCCACATTGCAAGGTGCAATTCTGAAATTTTTTGCTTTTTCCTGCTCCTCTTAGCATGATAAAGAAGATTCAAAGAGAGTGAGATGCCAGCTCTTTTCATTCAGTCTGTAGCTTCAAACATTTCTGGTATATGAATAACATGATGTTTTTCAATGGCAAAAATCAATGAATATTGTAAATGCACAAACAGTAATTTCTCCGCATTGCAAGGTGCAATTCTGAAATTTTTTGCTTTTTCCTGCTAATCCTAGCATGATAAAGAAGATTCAAAGAGAGTGAGATGCCATCTCCTTTCATTCAGTCAGTAGCTTCAAACATTTCTGGACGTTTTTCAATCGCAAAAATCAATGAATATTGTAAATGCACAAACAGTAATATCTCCACATTGCAAGGTGCAATTCTGAAATTTTTTGCTTTTTCCTGCTAATCCTAGCATGATAAAGAAGATTCAAAGAGAGTGAGATGCCAGCTCCTTTCATTCAGTCAGTAGCTTCAAACATTTCTGGACGTTTTTCAATGGCAAAAATCAATGAATATTGTAAATGCACAAACAGTAATATCTCCACATTGCAAGGTGCAATTCTGAAATTTTTTACTTTTTCCTGCTCCTCTTAGCATGATAAAGAAGATTCAAAGAGAGTGAGATGCCAGCTCTTTTCATTCAGTCAGTAGCTTCAAACATTTCTGGTATATGAATAACATGATGTTTTTCAATGGCAAAAATCAATGTATATTGTAAATGCACAAACAGTAATATCTCCACATTGCAAGGTGCAATTCTGAAATTTTTTGCTTTTTCCTGCTAATCCTAGCATGATAAAGAAGATTCAAAGAGAGTGAGATGCCAGCTCCTTTCATTCGGTCAGTAGCTTCAAACATTTCTGGACGTTTTTCAATGGCAAAAATCAATGAATATTGTAAATGCACAAACAGTAATTTCTCCGCATTGCAAGGTGCAATTCGGAAATTTTTTGCTTTTTCCTGCTAATCCTAGCATGATAAAGAAGATTCAAAGAGAGTGAGATGCCAGCTCCTTTCATTCAGTCAGTAGCTTCAAACATTTCTGGTATATGAATAACATGATGTTTTTCAATGCCAAAAATCAACGAATATTTTAAATGCACAAACAGTAATATCTCCACATTGCAAGGTGCAATTCTGAAATTTTTTGCTTTTTCCTGCTAATCCTAGCATGATAAAGAAGATTCATAGAGAGTGAGATGCCAGCTCCTTTCATTCAGTCAGTAGCTTCAAACATTTCTGGACGTTTTTCAATGGCAAAAATCAATGAATATTGTAAATGCACAAACAGTAATATCTCCACATTGCAAGGTGCAATTCTGAAATTTTTTGCTTTTTCCTGCTAATCCTAGCATGATAAAGAAGATTCAAAGAGAGTGAGATGCCAGCTCCTTTCATTCAGTCAGTAGCTTCAAACATTTCTGGAAGTTTTTCAATGGCAAAAATCAATGAATATTGTAAATGCACAAACAGTAATATCTCCACATTGCAAGGTGCAATTCTGAAATTTTTTGCTTTTTCCTGCTAATCCTAGCATGATAAAGAAGATTCAAAGAGAGTGAGATGCCAGCTCCTTTCATTCAGTCAGTAGCTTCAAACATTTCTGGACGTTTTTCAATGGCAAAAATCAATGAATATTGTAAATGCACAAACAGTAATATCTCCACATTGCAAGGTGCAATTCTGAAATTTTTTGCTTTTTCCTGCTCCTCTTAGCATGATAAAGAAGATTCAAAGAGAGTGAGATGCCAGCTATTTTCATTCAGTCAGTAGCTTCAAACATTTCTGGTATATGAATAACATGATGTTTTTCAATGGCAAAAATCAATGAATATTGTAAATGCACAAACAGTAATTTCTCCGCATTGCAAGGTGCAATTCTGAAATTTTTTGCTTTTTCCTGCTAATCCTAGCATGATAAAGAAGATTCAAAGAGAGTGAGATGCCAGCTCCTTTCATTCAGTCAGTAGCTTCAAACATTTCTGGACGTTTTTCAATGGCAAAAATCAATGAATATTGTAAATGCACAAACAGTAATATCTCCACATTGCAAGGTGCAATTCTGAAATTTTTTACTTTTTCCTGCTCCTCTTAGCATGATAAAGAAGATTCAAAGAGAGTGAGATGCCAGCTCTTTTCATTCAGTCAGTAGCTTCAAACATTTCTGGTATATGAATAACATGATGTTTTTCAATGGCAAAAATCAATGTATATTGTAAATGCACAAACAGTAATATCTCCACATTGCAAGGTGCAATTCTGAAATTTTTTGCTTTTTCCTGCTAATCCTAGCATGATAAAGAAGATTCAAAGAGAGTGAGATGCCAGCTCCTTTCATTCGGTCAGTAGCTTCAAACATTTCTGGACGTTTTTCAATGGCAAAAATCAATGAATATTGTAAATGCACAAACAGTAATTTCTCCGCATTGCAAGGTGCAATTCGGAAATTTTTTGCTTTTTCCTGCTAATCCTAGCATGATAAAGAAGATTCAAAGAGAGTGAGATGCCAGCTCCTTTCATTCAGTCAGTAGCTTCAAACATTTCTGGTATATGAATAACATGATGTTTTTCAATGGCAAAAATCAATGAATATTGTAAATGCACAAACAGTAATATCTCCACATTGCAAGGTGCAATTCTGAAATTTTTTGCTTTTTCCTGCTAATCCTAGCATGATAAAGAAGATTCATAGAGAGTGAGATGCCAGCTCCTTTCATTCAGTCAGTAGCTTCAAACATTTCTGGACGTTTTTCAATGGCAAAAATCAATGAATATTGTAAATGCACAAACAGTAATATCTCCACATTGCAAGGTGCAATTCTGAAATTTTTTGCTTTTTCCTGCTAATCCTAGCATGATAAAGAAGATTCAAAGAGAGTGAGATGCCAGCTCCTTTCATTCAGTCAGTAGCTTCAAACATTTCTGGAAGTTTTTCAATGGCAAAAATCAATGAATATTGTAAATGCACAAACAGTAATATCTCCACATTGCAAGGTGCAATTCTGAAATTTTTTGCTTTTTCCTGCTAATCCTAGCATGATAAAGAAGATTCAAAGAGAGTGAGATGCCAGCTCCTTTCATTCAGTCAGTAGCTTCAAACATTTCTGGACGTTTTTCAATGGCAAAAATCAATGAATATTGTAAATGCACAAACAGTAATATCTCCACATTGCAAGGTGCAATTCTGAAATTTTTTGCTTTTTCCTGCTCCTCTTAGCATGATAAAGAAGATTCAAAGAGAGTGAGATGCCAGCTCTTTTCATTCAGTCAGTAGCTTCAAACATTTCTGGTATATGAATAACATGATGTTTTTCAATGGCAAAAATCAATGAATATTGTAAATGCACAAACAGTAATTTCTCCGCAGTGCAAGGTGCAATTCTGAAATTTTTTGCTTTTTCCTGCTAATCCTAGCATGATAAAGAAGATTCAAAGAGAGTGAGATGCCAGCTCCTTTCATTCAGTCAGTAGCTTCAAACATTTCTGGTATATGAATAACATGATGTTTTTCAATGGCAAAAATCAATGAATATTGTAAATGCACAAACAGTAATATCTCCACATTGCAAGGTGCAATTCTGAAATTTTTTGCTTTTTCCTGCTAATCCTAGCATGATAAAGAAGATTCAAAGAGAGTGAGATGCCAGCTCCTTTCATTCAGTCAGTAGCTTCAAACATTTCTGGAAGTTTTTCAATGGCAAAAATCAATGAATATTGTAAATGCACAAACAGTAATATCTCCACATTGCAAGGTGCAATTCTGAAATTTTTTGCTTTTTCCTGCTAATCCTAGCATGATAAAGAAGATTCAAAGAGAGTGAGATGCCAGCTCCTTTCATTCAGTCAGTAGCTTCAAACATTTCTGGACGTTTTTCAATGGCAAAAATCAATGAATATTGTAAATGCACAAACAGTAATATCTCCACATTGCAAGGTGCAATTCTGAAATTTTTTGCTTTTTCCTGCTAATCCTAGCATGATAAAGAAGATTCAAAGAGAGTGAGATGCCAGCTCCTTTCATTCAGTCAGTAGCTTCAAACATTTCTGGTATATGAATAACATGATGTTTTTCAATGGCAAAAATCAATGAATATTGTAAATGCACAAACAGTAATATCTCCACATTGCAAGGTGCAATTCTGAAATTTTTTGCTTTTTCCTGCTAATCCTAGCATGATAAAGAAGATTCAAAGAGAGTGAGATGCCAGCTCCTTTCATTCAGTCAGTAGCTTCAAACATTTCTGGAAGTTTTTCAATGGCAAAAATCAATGAATATTGTAAATGCACAAACAGTAATATCTCCACATTGCAAGGTGCAATTCTGAAATTTTTTGCTTTTTCCTGCTAATCCTAGCATGATAAAGAAGATTCAAAGAGAGTGAGATGCGAGCTCCTTTCATTCAGTCAGTAGCTTCAAACATTTCTGGACGTTTTTCAATGGCAAAAATCAATGAATATTGTAAATGCACAAACAGTAATATCTCCACATTGCAACGTGCAATTCTGAAATTTTTTGCTTTTTCCTGCTCCTCTTAGCATGATAAAGAAGATTCAAAGAGAGTGAGATGCCAGCTCTTTTCATTCAGTCAGTAGCTTCAAACATTTCTGGTATATGAATAACATGATGTTTTTCAATGGCAAAAATCAATGAATATTGTAAATGCACAAACAGTAATTTCTCCGCATTGCAAGGTGCAATTCTGAAATTTTTTGCTTTTTCCTGCTAATCCTAGCATGATAAAGAAGATTCAAAGAGAGTGAGATGCCAGCTCCTTTCATTCAGTCAGTAGCTTCAAACATTTCTGGACGTTTTTCAATGGCAAAAATCAATGAATATTGTAAATGCACAAACAGTAATATCTCCACATTGCAAGGTGCAATTCTGAAATTTTTTGCTTTTTCCTGCTAATCCTAGCATGATAAAGAAGATTCAAAGAGAGTGAGATGCCAGCTCCTTTCATTCGGTCAGTAGCTTCAAACATTTCTGGACGTTTTTCAATGGCAAAAATCAATGAATATTGTAAATGCACAAACAGTAATTTCTCCGCATTGCAAGGTGCAATTCTGAAATTGTTTGCTTTTTCCTGCTAATCCTAGCATGATAAAGAAGATTCAAAGAGTGTGAGATGCCAGCTCCTTTCATTCAGTCAGTAGCTTCAAACATTTCTGGACGTTTTTCAATGGCAAAAATCAATGAATATTGTAAATGCACAAACAGTAATATCTCCACATTGCAAGGTGCAATTCTGAAATTTTTTGCTTTTTCCTGCTAATCCTAGCATGATAAAGAAGATTCAAAGAGAGTGAGATGCCAGCTCCTTTCATTCAGTCAGTAGCTTCAAACATTTCTGGACGTTTTTCAATGGCAAAAATCAATGAATATTGTAAATGCACAAATAGTAATATCTCCACATTGCAACGTGCAATTCTGAAATTTTTAGCTTTTTCCTGCTAATCCTAGCATGATAAAGAAGATTCAAAGAGAGTGAGATGCCAGCTCCTTTCATTCAGTCAGTAGCTTCAAACATTTCTGGTATATGAATAACATGATGTTTTTCAATGGCAAAAATCAATGAATATTGTAAATGCACAAACAGTAATTTCTCCACATTGCAAGGTGCAATTCTGAAATTTTTTACTTTTTCCTGCTAATCCTAGCATGATAAAGAAGATTCAAAGAGAGTGAGATGCCAGCTCCTTTCATTCAGTCAGTAGCTTCAAACATTTCTGGACGTTTTTCAATGGCAAAAATCAATGAATATTGTAAATGCACAAACAGTAATATCTCCACATTGCAAGGTGCAATTCTGAAATTTTTTGCTTTTTCCTGCTAATCCTAGCATGATAAAGAAGATTCAAAGAGAGTGAGATGCCAGCTCCTTTCATTCAGTCAGTAGCTTCAAACATTTCTGGTATATGAATAACATGATGTTTTTCAATGGCAAAAATCAATGAATATTGTAAATGCATAAACAGTAATATCTCCACATTGCAAGGTGCAATTCTGAAATTTTTTGCTTTTTCCTGCTAATCCTAGCATGATAAAGAAGATTCAAAGAGAGTGAGATGCCAGCTCCTTTCATTCAGTCAGTAGCTTCAAACATTTCTGGACGTTTTTCAATGGCAAAAATCAATGAATATTGTAAATGCACAAACAGTAATATCTCCACATTGCAAGGTGCAATTCTGAAATTTTTTACTTTTTCCTGCTAATCCTAGCATGATAAAGAAGATTCAAAGAGAGTGAGATGCCAGCTCCTTTCATTCAGTCAGTAGCTTCAAACATTTCTGGACGTTTTTCAATGGCAAAAATCAATGAATATTGTAAATGCACAAACAGTAATATCTCCACATTGCAAGGTGCAATTCTGAAATTTTTTGCTTTTTCCTGCTAATCCTAGCATGATAAAGAAGATTCAAAGAGAGTGAGATGCCAGCTCCTTTCATTCAGTCAGTAGCTTCAAACATTTCTGGACGTTTTTCAATGGCAAAAATCAATGAATATTGTAAATGCACAAACAGTAATATCTCCACATTGCAAGGTGCAATTCTGAAATTTTTTGCTTTTTCCTGCTAATCCTAGCATGATAAAGAAGATTCAAAGAGAGTGAGATGCCAGCTCATTTCATTCAGTCAGTAGCTTCAAACATTTCTGGACGTTTTTCAATGGCAAAAATCAATGAATATTGTAAATGCACAAACAGTAATATCTCCACAATGCAACGTGCAATTCTGAAATTTTTTGCTTTTTCCTGCTCCTCTTAGCATGATAAAGAAGATTCAAAGAGAGTGAGATGCCAGCTCTTTTCATTCAGTCAGTAGCTTCAAACATTTCTGGTATATGAATAACATGATGTTTTTCAATGGCAAAAATCAATGAATATTGTAAATGCACAAACAGTAATTTCTCCGCAATGCAAGGTGCAATTCTGAAATTTTTTGCTTTTTCCTGCTAATCCTAGCATGATAAAGAAGATTCAAAGAGAGTGAGATGCCAGCTCCTTTCATTCAGTCAGTAGCTTCAAACATTTCTGGATGTTTTTCAATGGCAAAAATCAATGAATATTGTAAATGCACAAACAGTAATATCTCCACATTGCAAGGTGCAATTCTGAAATTTTTTGCTTTTTCCTGCTAATCCTAGCATGATAAAGAAGATTCAAAGAGAGTGAGATGCCAGCTCCTTTCATTCAGTCAGTAGCTTCAAACATTTCTGGACGTTTTTCAATGGCAAAAATCAATGAATATTGTAAATGCACAAACAGTAATATCTCCACATTGCAAGGTGCAATTCTGAAATTTTTGCTTTTTCCTGCTCCTCTTAGCATGATAAAGAAGATTCAAAGAGAATGAGATGCCAGCTCCTTTCATTCAGTCAGTAGCTTCAAACATTTCTGGTATATGAATAACATGATGTTTTTCAATGGCAAAAATCAATGAATATTGTAAATGCACAAACAGTAATATCTCCACATTGCAAGGTGCAATTCTGAAATTTTTTACTTTTTCCTGCTAATCCTAGCATGATAAAGAAGATTCAAAGAGAGTGAGATGCCAGCTCCTTTCATTCAGTCAGTAGCTTCAAACATTTCTGGACGTTTTTCAATGGCAAAAATCAATGAATATTGTAAATGCACAAACAGTAATATCTCCACATTGCAAGGTGCAATTCTGAAATTTTTTGCTTTTTCCTGCTAATCCTAGCATGATAAAGAAGATTCAAAGAGAGTGAGATGCCAGCTCCTTTCATTCAGTCAGTAGCTTCAAACATTTCTGGTATATGAATAACATGATGTTTTTCAATGGCAAAAATCAATGAATATTGTAAATGCACAAACAGTAATATCTCCACATTGCAAGGTGCAATTCTGAAATTTTTTGCTTTTTCCTGCTAATCCTAGCATGATAAAGAAGATTCAAAGAGAGTGAGATGCCAGCTCCTTTCATTCAGTCAGTAGCTTCAAACATTTCTGGACGTTTTTCAATGGCAAAAATCAATGAATATTGTAAATGCACAAACAGTAATATCTCCACATTGCAAGGTGCAATTCTGAAATTTTTTACTTTTTCCTGCTAATCCTAGCATGATAAAGAAGATTCAAAGAGAGTGAGATGCCAGCTCCTTTCATTCAGTCAGTAGCTTCAAACATTTCTGGACGTTTTTCAATGGCAAAAATCAATGAATATTGTAAATGCACAAACAGTAATATCTCCACATTGCAAGGTGCAATTCTGAAATTTTTTGCTTTTTCCTGCTAATCCTAGCATGATAAAGAAGATTCAAAGAGAGTGAGATGCCAGCTTCTTTCATTCAGTCAGTAGCTTCAAACATTTCTGGACGTTTTTCAATGGCAAAAATCAATGAATATTGTAAATGCACAAACAGTAATATCTCCACATTGCAAGGTGCAATTCTGAAATTTTTTGCTTTTTCCTGCTAATCCTAGCATGGTAAAGAAGATTCAAAGAGAGTGAGATGCCAGCTCCTTTCATTCAGTCAGTAGCTTCAAACATTTCTGGACGTTTTTCAATGGCAAAAATCAATGAGTATTGTAAATGCACAAACAGTAATATCTCCACATTGCAAGGTGCAATTCTGAAATTTTTTGCTTTTTCCTGCTCCTCTTAGCATGATAAAGAAGATTCAAAGAGATTGAAATGCCAGCTCTTTTCATTCAGTCAGTAGCTTCAAACATTTCTGGTATATGAATAACATGATGTTTTTCAATGGCAAAAATCAATGAATATTGTAAATGCACAAACAGTAATTTCTCCGCAATGCAAGGTGCAATTCTGAAATTTTTTGCTTTTTCCTGCTAATCCTAGCATGATAAAGAAGATTCAAAGAGAGTGAGATGACAGCTCCTTTCATTCAGTCAGTAGCTTCAAACATTTCTGGACGTTTTTCAATGGCAAAAATCAATGAATATTGTAAATGCACAAACAGTAATATCTCCACATTGCAAGGTGCAATTCTGAAATTTTTTGCTTTTTCCTGCTAATCCTAGCATGATAAAGAAGATTCAAAGAGAGTGAGATGCCAGCTCCTTTCATTCAGTCAGTAGCTTCAAACATTTCTGGAAGTTTTTCAATGGCAAAAATCAATGAATATTGTAAATGCACAAACAGTAATATCTCCACATTGCAAGGTGCAATTCTGAAATTTTTTGCTTTTTCCTGCTAATCCTAGCATGATAAAGAAGATTCAAAGAGAGTGAGATGCCAGCTCCTTTCATTAAGTCAGTAGCTTCAAACATTTCTGGACGTTTTTCAATGGCAAAAATCAATGAATATTGTAAATGCACAAACAGTAATATCTCCATATTGCAAGGTGCAATTCTGAAATTTTTTGCTTTTTCCTGCTCCTCTTAGCATGATAAAGAATATTCAAAGAGAGTGAGATGCCAGCTCTTTTCATTCAGTCAGTAGCTTCAAACATTTCTGGTATATGAATAACATGATGTTTTTCAATGGCAAAAATCAATGAATATTGTAAATGCACAAACAGTAATATCTCCATATTGCAAGGTGCAATTCTGAAATTTTTTGCTTTTTCCTGCTAATCCTAGCATGATAAAGAAGATTCAAAGAGAGTGAGATGCCAGCTCCTTTCATTCAGTCAGTAGCTTCAAACATTTCTGGACGTTTTTCAATGGCAAAAATCAATGAATATTGTAAATGCACAAACAGTAATATCTCCACATTGCAAGGAGAAATTCTGAAATTTTTTGCTTTTTCCTGCTAATCCTAGCATGATAAAGAAGATTCAAAGAGAGTGAGATGCCAGCTCCTTTCATTCAGTCAGTAGCTTCAAACATTTCTGGACGTTTTTCAATGGCAAAAATCAATGAATATTGTAAATGCACAAACAGTAATATCTCCACATTGCAAGGTGCAATTCTGAAATTTTTTGCTTTTTCCTGCTAATCCTAGCATTATAAAGAAGATTCAAAGAGAGTGAGATGCCAGCTCCTTTCATTCAGTCAGTAGCTTCAAACATTTCTGGACGTTTTTCAATGGCAAAAATCAATGAATATTGTAAATGCACAAACAGTAATATCTCCACATTGCAAGGTGCAATTCTGAAATTTTTTGCTTTTTCCTGCTCCTCTTAGCATGATAAAGAAGATTCAAAGAGAGTGAGATGCCAGCTCCTTTCATTCAGTCAGTAGCTTCAAACATTTCTGGACGTTTTTCAATGGCAAAAATCAATGAATATTGTAAATGCACAAACAGTAATATCTCCACATTGCAAGGTGCAATTCTGAAATTTTATGCTTTTTCCTGCTCCTCTTAGCATGATAAAAAAGATTCAAAGAGAGTGAGATGCCAGCTCCTTTCATTCAGTCAGTAGCTTCAAACATTTCTGGTATATGAATAACATGATGTTTTTCAATGGCAAAAATCAATGAATATTGTAAATGCACAAACAGTAATTTCTCCGCATTGCAAGGTGCAATACTGAAATTTTTTGCTTTTTCCTGCTAATCCTAGCATGATAAAGAAGATTCAAAGAGCGTGAGATGCCAGCTCCTTTCATTCAGTCAGTAGCTTCAAACATTTCTGGACGTTTTTCAATGGCAAAAATCAATGAATATTGTAAATGCACAAACAGTAATATCTCCACATTGCAAGGTGCAATTCTGAAATTTTTTGCTTTTTCCTGCTAATCCTAGCATGATAAAGAAGATTCAAAGAGAGTGAGATGCCAGCTCCTTTCATTCAGTCAGTAGCTTCAAACATTTCTGGACGTTTTTCAATTTCAAAAATCAATGAATATTGTAAATGCACAAACAGTAATATCTCCACATTGCAAGGTGCAATTCTGAAATTTTTTGCTTTTTCCTGCTAATCCTAGCATGATAAAGAAGATTCAAAGAGAGTGAGATGCCAGCTCCTTGCATTCAGTCAGTAGCTTCAAACATTTCTGGACATTTTTCAATGGCAAAAATCAATGAATATTGTAAATGCACAAACAGTAATATCTCCACATTGCAAGGTGCAATTCTGAAATTTTTTGCTTTTTCCTGCTAATCCTAGCATGATAAAGAAGATTCAAAGAGAGTGTGATGCCAGCTCCTTTCATTCAGTCAGTAGCTTCAAACATTTCTGGACGTTTTTCAATGGCAAAAATCAATGAATATTGTAAATGCACAAACAGTAATATCTCCACATTGCAAGGTGCAATTCTGAAATTTTTTGCTTTTTCCTGCTAATCCTAGCATGATAAAGAAGATTCAAAGAGAGCGAGATGCCAGCTCCTTTCATTCAGTCAGTAGCTTCAAACATTTCTGGACGTTTTTCAATCGCAAAAATCAATAAATATTGTAAATGCACAAACAGTAATATCTCCACATTGCAAGGTGCAATTCTGAAATTTTTTGCTTTTTCCTGCTAATCCTAGCATGATAAAGAAGATTCAAAGAGAGTGAGATGCCAGCTCCTTTCATTCAGTCAGTAGCTTCAAACATTTCTGGACGTTTTTCAATGGCAAAAATCAATGAATATTGTAAATGCACAAACAGTAATTTCTCCGCATTGCAAGGTGCAATTCTGAAATTTTTTGCTTTTTCCTGCTAATCCTAGCATGATAAAGAAGATTCAAAGAGAGTGAGATGCCAGCTCCTTTCATTCAGTCAGTAGCTTCAAACATTTCTGGACGTTTTTCAATGGCAAAAATCAATGAATATTGTAAATGCACAAACAGTAATATCTCCACATTGCAAGGTGCAATTCTGAAATTTTTTGCTTTTTCCTGCTAATCCTAGCATGATAAAGAAGATTCAAAGAGAGTGAGATGCCAGCTCCTTTCATTCAGTCAGTAGCTTCAAACATTTCTGGACGTTTTTCAATGGCAAAAATCAATGAATATTGTAAATGCACAAACAGTAATATCTCCACATTGCAAGGTGCAATTCTGAAATTTTTTGCTTTTTCCTGCTAATCCTAGCATGATAAAGAAGATTCAAAGAGAGTGAGATGCCAGCTCCTTTCATTCAGTCAGTAGCTTCAAACATTTCTGGACGTTTTTCAATTTCAAAAATCAATGAATATTGTAAATGCACAAACAGTAATATCTCCACATTGCAAGGTGCAATTCTGAAATTTTTTGCTTTTTCCTGCTCCTCTTAGCATGATAAAGAAGATTCAAAGAGAGTGAGATGCCAGCTCTTTTGATTCAGTCAGTAGCTTCAAACATTTCTGGTATATGAATAACATGATGTTTTTCAATGGCAAAAATCAATGAATATTGTAAATGCACAAACAGTAATTTCTCCGCATTGCAAGGTGCAATTCTGAAATTTTTTGCTTTTTCCTGCTAATCCTAGCATGATAAAGAAGATTCAAAGAGAGTGAGATGCCAGCTCCTTTCATTCAGTCAGTAGCTTCAAACATTTCTGGACGTTTTTCAATGGCAAAAATCAATGAATATTGTAAATGCACAAACAGTAATATCTCCACATTGCAAGGTGCAATTCTGAAATTTTTTGCTTTTTCCTGCTAATCCTAGCATGATAAAGAAGATTCAAAGAGAGTGAGATGCCAGCTCCTTTCATTCAGTCAGTAGCTTCAAACATTTCTGGACGTTTTTCAATGGCAAAAATCAATGAATATTGTAAATGCACAAACAGTAATATCTCCACATTGCAAGGAGAAATTCTGAAATTTTTTGCTTTTTCCTGCTAATCCTAGCATGATAAAGAAGATTCAAAGAGAGTGAGATGCCAGCTCCTTTCATTCAGTCAGTAGCTTCAAACATTTCTGGACGTTTTTCAATGGCAAAAATCAATGAATATTGTAAATGCACAAACAGTAATATCTCCACATTGCAAGGTGCAATTCTGAAATTTTTTGCTTTTTCCTGCTAATCCTAGCATTATAAAGAAGATTCAAAGAGAGTGAGATGCCAGCTCCTTTCATTCAGTCAGTAGCTTCAAACATTTCTGGACGTTTTTCAATGGCAAAAATCAATGAATATTGTAAATGCACAAACAGTAATATCTCCACATTGCAAGGAGCAATTCTGAAATTTTTTGCTTTTTCCTGCTCCTCTTAGCATGATAAAGAAGATTCAAAGAGAGTGAGATGCCAGCTCCTTTCATTCAGTCAGTAGCTTCAAACATTTCTGGACGTTTTTCAATGGCAAAAATCAATGAATATTGTAAATGCACAAACAGTAATATCTCCACATTGCAAGGTGCAATTCTGAAATTTTATGCTTTTTCCTGCTCCTCTTAGCATGATAAAGAAGATTCAAAGAGAGTGAGATGCCAGCTCCTTTCATTCAGTCAGTAGCTTCAAACATTTCTGGTATATGAATAACATGATGTTTTTCAATGGCAAAAATCAATGAATATTGTAAATGCACAAACAGTAATTTCTCCGCATTGCAAGGTGCAATTCTGAAATTTCTTGCTTTTTCCTGCTAATCCTAGCATGATAAAGAAGATTCAAAGAGCGTGAGATGCCAGCTCCTTTCATTCAGTCAGTAGCTTCAAACATTTCTGGACGTTTTTCAATGGCAAAAATCAATGAATATTGTAAATGCACAAACAGTAATATCTCCACATTGCAAGGTGCAATTCTGAAATTTTTTGCTTTTTCCTGCTAATCCTAGCATGATAAAGAAGATTCAAAGAGAGTGAGATGCCAGCTCCTTTCATTCAGTCAGTAGCTTCAAACATTTCTGGACGTTTTTCAATTTCAAAAATCAATGAATATTGTAAATGCACAAACAGTAATATCTCCACATTGCAAGGTGCAATTCTGAAATTTTTTGCTTTTTCCTGCTAATCCTAGCATGATAAAGAAGATTCAAAGAGAGTGAGATGCCAGCTCCTTGCATTCAGTCAGTAGCTTCAAACATTTCTGGACATTTTTCAATGGCAAAAATCAATGAATATTGTAAATGCACAAACAGTAATATCTCCACATTGCAAGGTGCAATTCTGAAATTTTTTGCTTTTTCCTGCTAATCCTAGCATGATAAAGAAGATTCAAAGAGAGTGTGATGCCAGCTCCTTTCATTAAGTCAGTAGCTTCAAACATTTCTGGACGTTTTTCAATGGCAAAAATCAATGAATATTGTAAATGCACAAACAGTAATATCTCCACATTGCAAGGTGCAATTCTGAAATTTTTTGCTTTTTCCTGCTAATCCTAGCATGATAAAGAAGATTCAAAGAGAGCGAGATGCCAGCTCCTTTCATTCAGTCAGTAGCTTCAAACATTTCTGGACGTTTTTCAATGGCAAAAATCAATAAATATTGTAAATGCACAAACAGTAATATCTCCACATTGCAAGGTGCAATTCTGAAATTTTTTGCTTTTTCCTGCTAATCCTAGCATGATAAAGAAGATTCAAAGAGAGTGAGATGCCAGCTCCTTTCATTCAGTCAGTAGCTTCAAACATTTCTGGACGTTTTTCAATGGCAAAAATCAATGAATATTGTAAATGCACAAACAGTAATTTCTCCGCATTGCAAGGTGCAATTCTGAAATTTTTTGCTTTTTCCTGCTAATCCTAGCATGATAAAGAAGATTCAAAGAGAGTGAGATGCCAGCTCCTTTCATTCAGTCAGTAGCTTCAAACATTTCTGGACGTTTTTCAATGGCAAAAATCAATGAATATTGTAAATGCACAAACAGTAATATCTCCACATTGCAAGGTGCAATTCTGAAATTTTTTGCTTTTTCCTGCTAATCCTAGCATGATAAAGAAGATTCAAAGAGAGTGAGATGCCAGCTCCTTTCATTCAGTCAGTAGCTTCAAACATTTCTGGACGTTTTTCAATGGCAAAAATCAATGAATATTGTAAATGCACAAACAGTAATATCTCCACATTGCAAGGTGCAATTCTGAAATTTTTTGCTTTTTCCTGCTAATCCTAGCATGATAAAGAAGATTCAAAGAGAGTGAGATGCCAGCTCCTTTCATTCAGTCAGTAGCTTCAAACATTTCTGGACGTTTTTCAATTTCAAAAATCAATGAATATTGTAAATGCACAAACAGTAATATCTCCACATTGCAAGGTGCAATTCTGAAATTTTTTGCTTTTTCCTGCTAACCCTAGCATGATAAAGAAGATTCAAAGAGAGTGAGATGCCAGCTCCTTGCATTCAGTCAGTAGCTTCAAACATTTCTGGACATTTTTCAATGGCAAAAATCAATGAATATTGTAAATGCACAAACAGTAATATCTCCACATTGCAAGGTGCAATTCTGAAATTTTTTGCTTTTTCCTGCTAATCCTAGCATGATAAAGAAGATTCAAAGAGAGTGTGATGCCAGCTCCTTTCATTCAGTCAGTAGCTTCAAACATTTCTGGACGTTTTTCAATGGCAAAAATCAATGAATATTGTAAATGCACAAACAGTAATATCTCCACATTGCAAAGTGCAATTCTGAAATTTTTTGCTTTTTCCTGCTAATCCTAGCATGATAAAGAAGGTTCAAAGAGAGCGAGATGCCAGCTCCTTTCATTCAGTCAGTAGCTTCAAACATTTCTGGACGTTTTTCAATGGCAAAAATCAATGAATATTGTAAATGCACAAACAGTAATATCTCCACATTGCAAGGTGCAATTCTGAAATTTTTTGCTTTTTCCTGCTAATCCTAGCATGATAAAGAAGATTCAAAGAGAGTGAGATGCCAGCTCCTTTCATTCAGTCAGTAGCTTCAAACATTTCTGGACGTTTTTCAATGGCAAAAATCAATGAATATTGTAAATGCACAAACAGTAATTTCTCCGCATTGCAAGGTGCAATTCTGATATTTTTTGCTTTTTCCTGCTAATCCTAGCATGATAATGAAGATTCAAAGAGAGTGAGATGCCAGCTCCTTTCATTCAGTCAGTAGCTTCAAACATTTCTGGACGTTTTTCAATGGCAAAAATCAATGAATATTGTAAATGCACAAACAGTAATATCTCCACATTGCAAGGTGCAATTCTGAAATTTTTTGCTTTTTCCTGCTAATCCTAGCATGATAAAGAAGATTCAAAGAGAGTGAGATGCCAGCTCCTTTCATTAAGTCAGTAGCTTCAAACATTTCTGGACGTTTTTCAATGGCAAAAATCAATGAATATTGTAAATGCACAAACAGTAATATCTCCACATTGCAAGGTGCAATTCTGAAATTTTTTGCTTTTTCCTGCTAATCCTAGCATGATAAAGAAGATTCAAAGAGAGTGAGATGCCAGCTCCTTTCATTCAGTCAGTAGCTTCAAACATTTCTGGTATATGAATAACATGATGTTTTTCAATGGCAAAAATCAATGAATATTGTTAATGCACAAACAGTAATTTCTCCGCATTGCAAGGTGCAATTCTGAAATTTTTTGCTTTTTCCTGCTAATCCTAGCATGATAAAGAATATTCAAAGAGAGTGAGATGCCAGCTCCTTTCATTCAGTCAGCAGCTTCAAACATTTCTGGACGTTTTTCAATGGCAAAAATCAATGAATATTGTAAATGCACAAACAGTAATATCTCCACATTGCAAGGTGCAATTCTGAAATTTTTTGCTTTTTCCTGCTCCTCTTAGCATGATAAAGAAGATTCAAAGAGAATGAGATGCCAGCTCCTTTCATTCAGTCAGTAGCTTCAAACATTTCTGGTATATGAATAACATGATGTTTTTCAATGGCAAAAATCAATGAATATTGTAAATGCACAAACAGTAATATCTCCACATTGCAAGGTGCAATTCTGAAATTTTTTGCTTTTTCCTGCTAATCCTAGCATGATAAAGAAGATTCAAAGAGAGTGAGATGCCAGCTCCTTTCATTCAGTCAGTAGCTTCAAACATTTCTGGACGTTTTTCAATGGCAAAAATCAATGAATATTGTAAATGCACAAACAGTAATATCTCCACATTGCAAGGTGCAATTCTGAAATTTTTTGCTTTTTCCTGCTAATCCTAGCATGATAAAGAAGATTCAAAGAGAGTGAGATGCCAGCTCCTTTCATTCAGTCAGTAGCTTCAAACATTTCTGGTATATGAATAACATGATGTTTTTCAATGGCAAAAATCAATGAATTGTGTAAATGCACAAACAGTAATATCTCCACATTGCAAGGTGCAATTCTGAAATTTTTTGCTTTTTCCTGCTAATCCTAGCATGATACAGAAGATTCAAAGAGAGTGAGATGCCAGCTCCTTTCATTCAGTCAGTAGCTTCAAACATTTCTGGACGTTTTTCAATGGCAAAAATCAATGAATATTGCAAATGCACAAACAGTAATATCTCCACATTGCAAGGTGCAATTCTGAAATTTTTTGCTTTTTCCTGCTAATCCTAGCATGATAAAGAAGATTCAAAGAGAGTGAGATGCAGGCTCCTTTCATTCAGTCAGTAGCTTCAAACATTTCTGGACGTTTTTCAATGGCAAAAATCAATGAATATTGTAAATGCACAAACAGTAATATCTCCACATTGCAAGGTGCAATTCTGAAATTTTTTGCTTTTTCCTGCTAACCCTAGCATGATAAAGAAGATTCAAAGAGAGTGAGATGCCAGCTCCTTGCATTCAGTCAGTAGCTTCAAACATTTCTGGACATTTTTCAATGGCAAAAATCAATGAATATTGTAAATGCACAAACAGTAATATCTCCACATTGCAAGGTGCAATTCTGAAATTTTTTGCTTTTTCCTGCTAATCCTAGCATGATAAAGAAGATTCAAAGAGAGTGTGATGCCAGCTCCTTTCATTCAGTCAGTAGCTTCAAACATTTCTGGACGTTTTTCAATGGCAAAAATCAATGAATATTGTAAATGCACAAACAGTAATATCTCCACATTGCAAAGTGCAATTCTGAAATTTTTTGCTTTTTCCTGCTAATCCTAGCATGATAAAGAAGGTTCAAAGAGAGCGAGATGCCAGCTCCTTTCATTCAGTCAGTAGCTTCAAACATTTCTGGACGTTTTTCAATGGCAAAAATCAATGAATATTGTAAATGCACAAACAGTAATATCTCCACATTGCAAGGTGCAATTCTGAAATTTTTTGCTTTTTCCTGCTAATCCTAGCATGATAAAGAAGATTCAAAGAGAGTGAGATGCCAGCTCCTTTCATTCAGTCAGTAGCTTCAAACATTTCTGGACGTTTTTCAATGGCAAAAATCAATGAATATTGTAAATGCACAAACAGTAATTTCTCCGCATTGCAAGGTGCAATTCTGATATTTTTTGCTTTTTCCTGCTAATCCTAGCATGATAAAGAAGATTCAAAGAGAGTGAGATGCCAGCTCCTTTCATTCAGTCAGTAGCTTCAAACATTTCTGGACGTTTTTCAATGGCAAAAATCAATGAATATTGTAAATGCACAAACAGTAATATCTCCACATTGCAAGGTGCAATTCTGAAATTTTTTGCTTTTTCCTGCTAATCCTAGCATGATAAAGAAGATTCAAAGAGAGTGAGATGCCAGCTCCTTTCATTAAGTCAGTAGCTTCAAACATTTCTGGACGTTTTTCAATGGCAAAAATCAATGAATATTGTAAATGCACAAACAGTAATATCTCCACATTGCAAGGTGCAATTCTGAAATTTTTTGCTTTTTCCTGCTAATCCTAGCATGATAAAGAAGATTCAAAGAGAGTGAGATGCCAGCTCCTTTCATTCAGTCAGTAGCTTCAAACATTTCTGGTATATGAATAACATGATGTTTTTCAATGGCAAAAATCAATGAATATTGTTAATGCACAAACAGTAATTTCTCCGCATTGCAAGGTGCAATTCTGAAATTTTTTGCTTTTTCCTGCTAATCCTAGCATGATAAAGAATATTCAAAGAGAGTGAGATGCCAGCTCCTTTCATTCAGTCAGCAGCTTCAAACATTTCTGGACGTTTTTCAATGGCAAAAATCAATGAATATTGTAAATGCACAAACAGTAATATCTCCACATTGCAAGGTGCAATTCTGAAATTTTTTGCTTTTTCCTGCTCCTCTTAGCATGATAAAGAAGATTCAAAGAGAATGAGATGCCAGCTCCTTTCATTCAGTCAGTAGCTTCAAACATTTCTGGTATATGAATAACATGATGTTTTTCAATGGCAAAAATCAATGAATATTGTAAATGCACAAACAGTAATATCTCCACATTGCAAGGTGCAATTCTGAAATTTTTTGCTTTTTCCTGCTAATCCTAGCATGATAAAGAAGATTCAAAGAGAGTGAGATGCCAGCTCCTTTCATTCAGTCAGTAGCTTCAAACATTTCTGGACGTTTTTCAATGGCAAAAATCAATGAATATTGTAAATGCACAAACAGTAATATCTCCACATTGCAAGGTGCAATTCTGAAATTTTTTGCTTTTTCCTGCTAATCCTAGCATGATAAAGAAGATTCAAAGAGAGTGAGATGCCAGCTCCTTTCATTCAGTCAGTAGCTTCAAACATTTCTGGTATATGAATAACATGATGTTTTTCAATGGCAAAAATCAATGAATTGTGTAAATGCACAAACAGTAATATCTCCACATTGCAAGGTGCAATTCTGAAATTTTTTGCTTTTTCCTGCTAATCCTAGCATGATACAGAAGATTCAAAGAGAGTGAGATGCCAGCTCCTTTCATTCAGTCAGTAGCTTCAAACATTTCTGGACGTTTTTCAATGGCAAAAATCAATGAATATTGCAAATGCACAAACAGTAATATCTCCACATTGCAAGGTGCAATTCTGAAATTTTTTGCTTTTTCCTGCTAATCCTAGCATGATAAAGAAGATTCAAAGAGAGTGAGATGCAGGCTCCTTTCATTCAGTCAGTAGCTTCAAACATTTCTGGACGTTTTTCAATGGCAAAAATCAATGAATATTGTAAATGCACAAACAGTAATATCTCCACATTGCAAGGTGCAATTCTGAAATTTTTTGCTTTTTCCTGCTAATCCTAGCATGATAAAGAAGATTCAAAGAGAGTGAGATGCCAGCTCCTTTCATTCAGTCAGTAGCTTCAAACATTTCTGGACGTTTTTCAATGGCAAAAATCAATGAATATTGTAAATGCACAAACAGTAATATCTCCACATTGCAAGGTGCAATTCTGAAATTTTTTGCTTTTTCCTGCTCCTCTTAGCATGATAAAGAAGATTCAAAGAGAGTGAGATGCCAGCTCTTTTCATTCAGTCAGTAGTTTCAAACATTTCTGGTATATGAATAACATGATGTTTTTCAATGGCAAAAACCAATGAATATTGTAAATGCACAAACCGTAATTTCTCCGCATTGCAAGGTGCAATTCTGAAATTTTTTGCTTTTTCATGCTAATCCTAGCATGATAAAGAAGATTCAAAGAGAGTGAGATGCCAGCTCCTTTCATTCAGTCAGTAGCTTCAAACATTTCTGGACTTTTTTCAATGGCAAAAATCAATGAATATTGTAAATGCACAAACAGTAATATCTCCACATTGCAAGGTGCAATTCTGAAATTTTTTGCTTTTTCCTGCTAATCCTAGCATGATAAAGAAGATTCAAAGAGAGTGAGATGCCAGCTTCTTTCATTCAGTCAGTAGCTTCAAACATTTCTGGAAGTTTTTCAATGGCAAAAATCAATGAATATTGTAAATGCACAAACAGTAATATCTCCACATTGCAAGGTGCAATTCTGAAATTTTTTGCTTTTTCCTGCTAATCCTAGCATGATAAAGAAGATTCAAAGAGAGTGAGATGCCAGCTCCTTTCATTCAGTCAGTAGCTTCAAACATTTCTGGACGTTTTTCAATGGCAAAAATCAATGAATATTGTAAATGCACAAACAGTAATATCTCCACATTGCAAGGTGCAATTCTGAAATTTTTTGCTTTTTCCTGCTCCTCTTAGCATGATAAAGAAGATTCAAAGAGAGTGAGATGCCAGCTCTTTTCATTCAGTCAGTAGCTTCAAACATTTCTGGTATATGAATAACATGATGTTTTTCAATGGCAAAAATCAATGAATATTGTAAATGCACAAACAGTAATATCTCCACATTGCAAGGTGCAATTCTGAAATTTTTTGCTTTTTCCTGCTAATCCTAGCATGATAAAGAAGATTCAAAGAGAGTGTGATGCCAGCTCCTTTCATTCAGTCAGTAGCTTCAAACATTTCTGGACGTTTTTCAATGGCAAAAATCAATGAATATTGTAAATGCACAAACAGTAATATCTCCACATTGCAAGGTGCAATTCTGAAATTTTTTGCTTTTTCCTGCTAATCCTAGCATGATATAGAAGATTCAAAGAGAGCGAGATGCCAGCTCCTTTCATTCAGTCAGTAGCTTCAAACATTTCTGGACGTTTTTCAATGGCAAAAATCAATGAATATTGTAAATGCACAAACAGTAATATCTCCACATTGCAAGGTGCAATTCTGAAATTTTTTGCTTTTTCCTGCTAATCCTAGCATGATAAAGAAGATTCAAAGAGAGTGAGATGCCAGCTCCTTTCATTCAGTCAGTAGCTTCAAACATTTCTGGACGTTTTTCAATGGCAAAAATCAATGAATATTGTAAATGCACAAACAGTAATTTCTCCGCATTGCAAGGTGCAATTCTGAAATTTTTTGCTTTTTCCTGCTAATCCTAGCATGATAAAGAAGATTCAAAGAGAGTGAGATGCCAGCTCCTTTCATTAAGTCAGTAGCTTCAAACATTTCTGGACGTTTTTCAATGGCAAAAATCAATGAATATTGTAAATGCACAAACAGTAATATCTCCACATTGCAAGGTGCAATTCTGAAATTTTTTGCTTTTTCCTGCTAATCCTAGCATGATAAAGAAGATTCAAAGAGAGTGAGATGCCAGCTCCTTTCATTCAGTCAGTAGCTTCAAACATTTCTGGTATATGAATAACATGATGTTTTTCAATGGCAAAAATCAATGAATATTGTTAATGCACAAACAGTAATTTCTCCGCATTGCAAGGTGCAATTCTGAAATTTTTTGCTTTTTCCTGCTAATCCTAGCATGATAAAGAATATTCAAAGAGAGTGAGATGCCAGCTCCTTTCATTCAGTCAGCAGCTTCAAACATTTCTGGACGTTTTTCAATGGCAAAAATCAATGAATATTGTAAATGCACAAACAGTAATATCTCCACATTGCAAGGTGCAATTCTGAAATTTTTTGCTTTTTCCTGCTCCTCTTAGCATGATAAAGAAGATTCAAAGAGAATGAGATGCCAGCTCCTTTCATTCAGTCAGTAGCTTCAAACATTTCTGGTATATGAATAACATGATGTTTTTCAATGGCAAAAATCAATGAATATTGTAAATGCACAAACAGTAATATCTCCACATTGCAAGGTGCAATTCTGAAATTTTTTGCTTTTTCCTGCTAATCCTAGCATGATAAAGAAGATTCAAAGAGAGTGAGATGCCAGCTCCTTTCATTCAGTCAGTAGCTTCAAACATTTCTGGACGTTTTTCAATGGCAAAAATCAATGAATATTGTAAATGCACAAACAGTAATATCTCCACATTGCAAGGTGCAATTCTGAAATTTTTTGCTTTTTCCTGCTAATCCTAGCATGATAAAGAAGATTCAAAGAGAGTGAGATGCCAGCTCCTTTCATTCAGTCAGTAGCTTCAAACATTTCTGGTATATGAATAACATGATGTTTTTCAATGGCAAAAATCAATGAATTGTGTAAATGCACAAACAGTAATATCTCCACATTGCAAGGTGCAATTCTGAAATTTTTTGCTTTTTCCTGCTAATCCTAGCATGATACAGAAGATTCAAAGAGAGTGAGATGCCAGCTCCTTTCATTCAGTCAGTAGCTTCAAACATTTCTGGACGTTTTTCAATGGCAAAAATCAATGAATATTGCAAATGCACAAACAGTAATATCTCCACATTGCAAGGTGCAATTCTGAAATTTTTTGCTTTTTCCTGCTAATCCTAGCATGATAAAGAAGATTCAAAGAGAGTGAGATGCAGGCTCCTTTCATTCAGTCAGTAGCTTCAAACATTTCTGGACGTTTTTCAATGGCAAAAATCAATGAATATTGTAAATGCACAAACAGTAATATCTCCACATTGCAAGGTGCAATTCTGAAATTTTTTGCTTTTTCCTGCTAATCCTAGCATGATAAAGAAGATTCAAAGAGAGTGAGATGCCAGCTCCTTTCATTCAGTCAGTAGCTTCAAACATTTCTGGACGTTTTTCAATTTCAAAAATCAATGAATATTGTAAATGCACAAACAGTAATATCTCCACATTGCAAGGTGCAATTCTGAAATTTTTTGCTTTTTCCTGCTAACCCTAGCATGATAAAGAAGATTCAAAGAGAGTGAGATGCCAGCTCCTTGCATTCAGTCAGTAGCTTCAAACATTTCTGGACATTTTTCAATGGCAAAAATCAATGAATATTGTAAATGCACAAACAGTAATATCTCCACATTGCAAGGTGCAATTCTGAAATTTTTTGCTTTTTCCTGCTAATCCTAGCATGATAAAGAAGATTCAAAGAGAGTGTGATGCCAGCTCCTTTCATTCAGTCAGTAGCTTCAAACATTTCTGGACGTTTTTCAATGGCAAAAATCAATGAATATTGTAAATGCACAAACAGTAATATCTCCACATTGCAAAGTGCAATTCTGAAATTTTTTGCTTTTTCCTGCTAATCCTAGCATGATAAAGAAGGTTCAAAGAGAGCGAGATGCCAGCTCCTTTCATTCAGTCAGTAGCTTCAAACATTTCTGGACGTTTTTCAATGGCAAAAATCAATGAATATTGTAAATGCACAAACAGTAATATCTCCACATTGCAAGGTGCAATTCTGAAATTTTTTGCTTTTTCCTGCTAATCCTAGCATGATAAAGAAGATTCAAAGAGAGTGAGATGCCAGCTCCTTTCATTCAGTCAGTAGCTTCAAACATTTCTGGACGTTTTTCAATGGCAAAAATCAATGAATATTGTAAATGCACAAACAGTAATTTCTCCGCATTGCAAGGTGCAATTCTGATATTTTTTGCTTTTTCCTGCTAATCCTAGCATGATAAAGAAGATTCAAAGAGAGTGAGATGCCAGCTCCTTTCATTCAGTCAGTAGCTTCAAACATTTCTGGACGTTTTTCAATGGCAAAAATCAATGAATATTGTAAATGCACAAACAGTAATATCTCCACATTGCAAGGTGCAATTCTGAAATTTTTTGCTTTTTCCTGCTAATCCTAGCATGATAAAGAAGATTCAAAGAGAGTGAGATGCCAGCTCCTTTCATTAAGTCAGTAGCTTCAAACATTTCTGGACGTTTTTCAATGGCAAAAATCAATGAATATTGTAAATGCACAAACAGTAATATCTCCACATTGCAAGGTGCAATTCTGAAATTTTTTGCTTTTTCCTGCTAATCCTAGCATGATAAAGAAGATTCAAAGAGAGTGAGATGCCAGCTCCTTTCATTCAGTCAGTAGCTTCAAACATTTCTGGTATATGAATAACATGATGTTTTTCAATGGCAAAAATCAATGAATATTGTTAATGCACAAACAGTAATTTCTCCGCATTGCAAGGTGCAATTCTGAAATTTTTTGCTTTTTCCTGCTAATCCTAGCATGATAAAGAATATTCAAAGAGAGTGAGATGCCAGCTCCTTTCATTCAGTCAGCAGCTTCAAACATTTCTGGACGTTTTTCAATGGCAAAAATCAATGAATATTGTAAATGCACAAACAGTAATATCTCCACATTGCAAGGTGCAATTCTGAAATTTTTTGCTTTTTCCTGCTCCTCTTAGCATGATAAAGAAGATTCAAAGAGAATGAGATGCCAGCTCCTTTCATTCAGTCAGTAGCTTCAAACATTTCTGGTATATGAATAACATGATGTTTTTCAATGGCAAAAATCAATGAATATTGTAAATGCACAAACAGTAATATCTCCACATTGCAAGGTGCAATTCTGAAATTTTTTGCTTTTTCCTGCTAATCCTAGCATGATAAAGAAGATTCAAAGAGAGTGAGATGCCAGCTCCTTTCATTCAGTCAGTAGCTTCAAACATTTCTGGACGTTTTTCAATGGCAAAAATCAATGAATATTGTAAATGCACAAACAGTAATATCTCCACATTGCAAGGTGCAATTCTGAAATTTTTTGCTTTTTCCTGCTAATCCTAGCATGATAAAGAAGATTCAAAGAGAGTGAGATGCCAGCTCCTTTCATTCAGTCAGTAGCTTCAAACATTTCTGGTATATGAATAACATGATGTTTTTCAATGGCAAAAATCAATGAATTGTGTAAATGCACAAACAGTAATATCTCCACATTGCAAGGTGCAATTCTGAAATTTTTTGCTTTTTCCTGCTAATCCTAGCATGATACAGAAGATTCAAAGAGAGTGAGATGCCAGCTCCTTTCATTCAGTCAGTAGCTTCAAACATTTCTGGACGTTTTTCAATGGCAAAAATCAATGAATATTGCAAATGCACAAACAGTAATATCTCCACATTGCAAGGTGCAATTCTGAAATTTTTTGCTTTTTCCTGCTAATCCTAGCATGATAAAGAAGATTCAAAGAGAGTGAGATGCAGGCTCCTTTCATTCAGTCAGTAGCTTCAAACATTTCTGGACGTTTTTCAATGGCAAAAATCAATGAATATTGTAAATGCACAAACAGTAATATCTCCACATTGCAAGGTGCAATTCTGAAATTTTTTGCTTTTTCCTGCTAATCCTAGCATGATAAAGAAGATTCAAAGAGAGTGAGATGCCAGCTCCTTTCATTCAGTCAGTAGCTTCAAACATTTCTGGACGTTTTTCAATGGCAAAAATCAATGAATATTGTAAATGCACAAACAGTAATATCTCCACATTGCAAGGTGCAATTCTGAAATTTTTTGCTTTTTCCTGCTCCTCTTAGCATGATAAAGAAGATTCAAAGAGAGTGAGATGCCAGCTCTTTTCATTCAGTCAGTAGTTTCAAACATTTCTGGTATATGAATAACATGATGTTTTTCAATGGCAAAAACCAATGAATATTGTAAATGCACAAACCGTAATTTCTCCGCATTGCAAGGTGCAATTCTGAAATTTTTTGCTTTTTCATGCTAATCCTAGCATGATAAAGAAGATTCAAAGAGAGTGAGATGCCAGCTCCTTTCATTCAGTCAGTAGCTTCAAACATTTCTGGACTTTTTTCAATGGCAAAAATCAATGAATATTGTAAATGCACAAACAGTAATATCTCCACATTGCAAGGTGCAATTCTGAAATTTTTTGCTTTTTCCTGCTAATCCTAGCATGATAAAGAAGATTCAAAGAGAGTGAGATGCCAGCTTCTTTCATTCAGTCAGTAGCTTCAAACATTTCTGGAAGTTTTTCAATGGCAAAAATCAATGAATATTGTAAATGCACAAACAGTAATATCTCCACATTGCAAGGTGCAATTCTGAAATTTTTTGCTTTTTCCTGCTAATCCTAGCATGATAAAGAAGATTCAAAGAGAGTGAGATGCCAGCTCCTTTCATTCAGTCAGTAGCTTCAAACATTTCTGGACGTTTTTCAATGGCAAAAATCAATGAATATTGTAAATGCACAAACAGTAATATCTCCACATTGCAAGGTGCAATTCTGAAATTTTTTGCTTTTTCCTGCTCCTCTTAGCATGATAAAGAAGATTCAAAGAGAGTGAGATGCCAGCTCTTTTCATTCAGTCAGTAGCTTCAAACATTTCTGGTATATGAATAACATGATGTTTTTCAATGGCAAAAATCAATGAATATTGTAAATGCACAAACAGTAATATCTCCACATTGCAAGGTGCAATTCTGAAATTTTTTGCTTTTTCCTGCTAATCCTAGCATGATAAAGAAGATTCAAAGAGAGTGTGATGCCAGCTCCTTTCATTCAGTCAGTAGCTTCAAACATTTCTGGACGTTTTTCAATGGCAAAAATCAATGAATATTGTAAATGCACAAACAGTAATATCTCCACATTGCAAGGTGCAATTCTGAAATTTTTTGCTTTTTCCTGCTAATCCTAGCATGATATAGAAGATTCAAAGAGAGCGAGATGCCAGCTCCTTTCATTCAGTCAGTAGCTTCAAACATTTCTGGACGTTTTTCAATGGCAAAAATCAATGAATATTGTAAATGCACAAACAGTAATATCTCCACATTGCAAGGTGCAATTCTGAAATTTTTTGCTTTTTCCTGCTAATCCTAGCATGATAAAGAAGATTCAAAGAGAGTGAGATGCCAGCTCCTTTCATTCAGTCAGTAGCTTCAAACATTTCTGGACGTTTTTCAATGGCAAAAATCAATGAATATTGTAAATGCACAAACAGTAATTTCTCCGCATTGCAAGGTGCAATTCTGAAATTTTTTGCTTTTTCCTGCTAATCCTAGCATGATAAAGAAGATTCAAAGAGAGTGAGATGCCAGCTCATTTCATTCAGTCAGTAGCTTCAAACATTTCTGGACGTTTTTCAATGGCAAAAATCAATGAATATTGTAAATGCACAAACAGTAATATCTCCACATTGCAAGGTGCAATTCTGAAATTTTTTGCTTTTTCCTGCTAATCCTAGCATGATAAAGAAGATTCAAAGAGAGTGAGATGCCAGCTCCTTTCATTAAGTCAGTAGCTTCAAACATTTCTGGACGTTTTTCAATGGCAAAAATCAATGAATATTGTAAATGCACAAACAGTAATATCTCCACATTGCAAGGTGCAATTCTGAAATTTTTTGCTTTTTCCTGCTAATCCTAGCATGATAAAGAAGATTCAAAGAGAGTGAGATGCCAGCTCCTTTCATTCAGTCAGTAGCTTCAAACATTTCTGGTATATGAATAACATGATGTTTTTCAATGGCAAAAATCAATGAATATTGTAAATGCACAAACAGTAATTTCTCCGCATTGCAAGGTGCAATTCTGAAATTTTTTGCTTTTTCCTGCTAATCCTAGCATGATAAAGAAGATTCAAAGAGAGAGAGATGCCAGCTCCTTTCATTCAGTCAGCAGCTTCAAACATTTCTGGACGTTTTTCAATGGCAAAAATCAATGAATATTGTAAATGCACAAACAGTAATATCTCCACATTGCAAGGTGCAATTCTGAAATTTTTTGCTTTTTCCTGCTCCTCTTAGCATGATAAAGAAGAATCAAAGAGAATGAGATGCCAGCTCCTTTCATTCAGTCAGTAGTTTCAAACATTTCTGGTATATGAATAACATGATGTTTTTCAATGGCAAAAATCAATGAATATTGTAAATGCACAAACCGTAATTTCTCTGCATTGCAAGGTGCAATTCTGAAATTTTTTGCTTTTTCATGCTAATCCTAGCATGATAAAGAAGATTCAAAGAGAGTGAGATGCCAGCTCCTTTCATTCAGTCAGTAGCTTCAAACATTTCTGGACTTTTTTCAATGGCAAAAATCAATGAATATTGTAAATGCACAAACAGTAATATCTCCACATTGCAAGGTGCAATTCTGAAATTTTTTGCTTTTTCCTGCTAATCCTAGCATGATAAAGAAGATTCAAAGAGAGTGAGATGCCAGCTTCTTTCATTCAGTCAGTAGCTTCAAACATTTCTGGAAGTTTTTCAATGGCAAAAATCAATGAATATTGTAAATGCACAAACAGTAATATCTCCACATTGCAAGGTGCAATTCTGAAATTTTTTGCTTTTTCCTGCTAATCCTAGCATGATAAAGAAGATTCAAAGAGAGTGAGATGCCAGCTCCTTTCATTCAGTAAGTAGCTTCAAACATTTCTGGACGTTTTTCAATGGCAAAAATCAATGAATATTGTAAATGCACAAACAGTAATATCTCCACATTGCAAGGTGCAATTCTGAAATTTTTTGCTTTTTCCTGCTAATCCTAGCATGATAAAGAAGATTCAAAGAGAGTGTGATGCCAGCTCCTTTCATTCAGTCAGTAGCTTCAAACATTTCTGGACGTTTTTCAATGGCAAAAATCAATGAATATTGTAAATGCACAAACAGTAATATCTCCACATTGCAAGGTGCAATTCTGAAATTTTTTGCTTTTTCCTGCTAATCCTAGCATGATATAGAAGATTCAAAGAGAGCGAGATGCCAGCTCCTTTCATTCAGTCAGTAGCTTCAAACATTTCTGGACGTTTTTCAATGGCAAAAATCAATGAATATTGTAAATGCACAAACAGTAATATCTCCACATTGCAAGGTGCAATTCTGAAATTTTTTGCTTTTTCCTGCTAATCCTAGCATGATAAAGAAGATTCAAAGAGAGTGAGATGCCAGCTCCTTTCATTCAGTCAGTAGCTTCAAACATTTCTGGACGTTTTTCAATGGCAAAAATCAATGAATATTGTAAATGCACAAACAGTAATTTCTCCGCATTGCAAGGTGCAATTCTGAAATTTTTTGCTTTTTCCTGCTAATCCTAGCATGATAAAGAAGATTCAAAGAGAGTGAGATACCAGCTCATTTCATTCAGTCAGTAGCTTCAAACATTTCTGGACGTTTTTCAATGGCAAAAATCAATGAATATTGTAAATGCACAAACAGTAATATCTCCACATTGCAAGGTGCAATTCTGAAATTTTTTGCTTTTTCCTGCTAATCCTAGCATGATAAAGAAGATTCAAAGAGAGTGAGATGCCAGCTCCTTTCATTAAGTCAGTAGCTTCAAACATTTCTGGACGTTTTTCAATGGCAAAAATCAATGAATATTGTAAATGCACAAACAGTAATATCTCCACATTGCAAGGTGCAATTCTGAAATTTTTTGCTTTTTCCTGCTAATCCTAGCATGATAAAGAAGATTCAAAGAGAGTGAGATGCCAGCTCCTTTCATTCAGTCAGTAGCTTCAAACATTTCTGGTATAAGAATAACATGATGTTTTTCAATGGCAAAAATCAATGAATATTGTAAATGCACAAACAGTAATTTCTCCGCATTGCAAGGTGCAATTCTGAAATTTTTTGCTTTTTCCTGCTAATCCTAGCATGATAAAGAAGATTCAAAGAGAGTGAGATGCCAGCTCCTTTCATTCAGTCAGCAGCTTCAAACATTTCTGGACGTTTTTCAATGGCAAAAATCAATGAATATTGTAAATGCACAAACAGTAATATCTCCACATTGCAAGGTGCAATTCTGAAATTTTTTGCTTTTTCCTGCTCCTCTTAGCATGATAAAGAAGATTCAAAGAGAATGAGATGCCAGCTCCTTTCATTCAGTCAGTAGTTTCAAACATTTCTGGTATATGAATAACATGATGTTTTTCAATGGCAAAAATCAATGAATATTGTAAATGCACAAACCGTAATTTCTCTGCATTGCAAGGTGCAATTCTGAAATTTTTTGCTTTTTCATGCTAATCCTAGCATGATAAAGAAGATTCAAAGAGAGTGAGATGCCAGCTCCTTTCATTCAGTCAGTAGCTTCAAACATTTCTGGACTTTTTTCAATGGCAAAAATCAATGAATATTGTAAATGCACAAACAGTAATATCTCCACATTGCAAGGTGCAATTCTGAAATTTTTTGCTTTTTCCTGCTAATCCTAGCATGATAAAGAAGATTCAAAGAGAGTGAGATGCCAGCTTCTTTCATTCAGTCAGTAGCTTCAAACATTTCTGGAAGTTTTTCAATGGCAAAAATCAATGAATATTGTAAATGCACAAACAGTAATATCTCCACATTGCAAGGTGCAATTCTGAAATTTTTTGCTTTTTCCTGCTAATCCTAGCATGATAAAGAAGATTCAAAGAGAGTGAGATGCCAGCTCCTTTCATTCAGTCAGTAGCTTCAAACATTTCTGGACGTTTTTCAATGGCAAAAATCAATGAATATTGTAAATGCACAAACAGTAATATCTCCACATTGCAAGGTGCAATTCTGAAATTTTTTGCTTTTTCCTGCTCCTCTTAGCATGATAAAGAAGATTCAAAGAGAGTGAGATGCCAGCTCTTTTCATTCAGTCAGTAGCTTCAAACATTTCTGGTATATGAATAACATGATGTTTTTCAATGGCAAAAATCAATGAATATTGTAAATGCACAAACAGTAATATCTCCACATTGCAAGGTGCAATTCTGAAATTTTTTGCTTTTTCCTGCTAATCCTAGCATGATAAAGAAGATTCAAAGAGAGTGTGATGCCAGCTCCTTTCATTCAGTCAGTAGCTTCAAACATTTCTGGACGTTTTTCAATGGCAAAAATCAATGAATATTGTAAATGCACAAACAGTAATATCTCCACATTGCAAGGTGCAATTCTGAAATTTTTTGCTTTTTCCTGCTAATCCTAGCATGATATAGAAGATTCAAAGAGAGCGAGATGCCAGCTCCTTTCATTCAGTCAGTAGCTTCAAACATTTCTGGACGTTTTTCAATGGCAAAAATCAATGAATATTGTAAATGCACAAACAGTAATATCTCCACATTGCAATGTGCAATTCTGAAATTTTTTGCTTTTTCCTGCTAATCCTAGCATGATAAAGAAGATTCAAAGAGAGTGAGATGCCAGCTCCTTTCATTCAGTCAGTAGCTTCAAACATTTCTGGACGTTTTTCAATGGCAAAAATCAATGAATATTGTAAATGCACAAACAGTAATTTCTCCGCATTGCAAGGTGCAATTCTGAAATTTTTTGCTTTTTCCTGCTAATCCTAGCATGATAAAGAAGATTCAAAGAGAGTGAGATGCCAGCTCCTTTCATTCAGTCAGTAGCTTCAAACATTTCTGGACGTTTTTCAATGGCAAAAATCAATGAATATTGTAAATGCACAAACAGTAATATCTCCACATTGCAAGGTGCAATTCTGAAATTTTTTGCTTTTTCCTGCTAATCCTAGCATGATAAAGAAGATTCAAAGAGAGTGAGATGCCAGCTTCTTTCATTCAGTCAGTAGCTTCAAACATTTCTGGAAGTTTTTCAATGGCAAAAATCAATGAATATTGTAAATGCACAAACAGTAATATCTCCACATTGCAAGGTGCAATTCTGAAATTTTTTGCTTTTTCCTGCTAATCCTAGCATGATAAAGAAGATTCAAAGAGAGTGAGATGCCAGCTCCTTTCATTCAGTCAGTAGCTTCAAACATTTCTGGACGTTTTTCAATGGCAAAAATCAATGAATATTGTAAATGCACAAACAGTAATATCTCCACATTGCAAGGTGCAATTCTGAAATTTTTTGCTTTTTCCTGCTCCTCTTAGCATGATAAAGAAGATTCAAAGAGAGTGAGATGCCAGCTCTTTTCATTCAGTCAGTAGCTTCAAACATTTCTGGTATATTAATAACATGATGTTTTTCAATGGCAAAAATCAATGAATATTGTAAATGCACAAACAGTAATATCTCCACATTGCAAGGTGCAATTCTAAAATTTTTTGCTTTTTCCTGCTAATCCTAGCATGATAAAGAAGATTCAAAGAGAGTGTGATGCCAGCTCCTTTCATTCAGTCAGTAGCTTCAAACATTTCTGGACGTTTTTCAATGGCAAAAATCAATGAATATTGTAAATGCACAAACAGTAATATCTCCACATTGCAAGGTGCAATTCTGAAATTTTTTGCTTTTTCCTGCTAATCCTAGCATGATATAGAAGATTCAAAGAGAGCGAGATGCCAGCTCCTTTCATTCAGTCAGTAGCTTCAAACATTTCTGGACGTTTTTCAATGGCAAAAATCAATGAATATTGTAAATGCACAAACAGTAATATCTCCACATTGCAAGGTGCAATTCTGAAATTTTTTGCTTTTTCCTGCTAATCCTAGCATGATAAAGAAGATTCAAAGAGATTGAGATGCCAGCTCCTTTCATTCAGTCAGTAGCTTCAAACATTTCTGGACGTTTTTCAATGGCAAAAATCAATGAATATTGTAAATGCACAAACAGTAATTTCTCCGCATTGCAAGGTGCAATTCTGAAATTTTTTGCTTTTTCCTGCTAATCCTAGCATGATAAAGAAGATTCAAAGAGAGTGAGATGCCAGCTCATTTCATTCAGTCAGTAGCTTCAAACATTTCTGGACGTTTTTCAATGGCAAAAATCAATGAATATTGTAAATGCACAAACAGTAATATCTCCACATTGCAAGGTGGAATTCTGAAATTTTTTTGCTTTTTCCTGCTAATCCTAGCATGATAAAGAAGATTCAAAGAGAGTGAGATGCCAGCTCCTTTCATTAAGTCAGTAGCTTCAAACATTTCTGGACGTTTTTCAATGGCAAAAATCAATGAATATTGTAAATGCACAAACAGTAATATCTCCACATTGCAAGGTGCAATTCTGAAATTTTTTGCTTTTTCCTGCTAATCCTAGCATGATAAAGAAGATTCAAAGAGAGTGAGATGCCAGCTCCTTTCATTCAGTCAGTAGCTTCAAACATTTCTGGTATATGAATAACATGATGTTTTTCAATGGCAAAAATCAATGAATATTGTAAATGCACAAACAGTAATTTCTCCGCATTGCAAGGTGCAATTCTGAAATTTTTTGCTTATTCCTGCTAATCCTAGCATGATAAAGAAGATTCAAAGAGAGTGAGATGCCAGCTCCTTTCATTCAGTCAGCAGCTTCAAACATTTCTGGACGTTTTTCAATGGCAAAAATCAATGAATATTGTAAATGCACAAACAGTAATATCTCCACATTGCAAGGTGCAATTCTGAAATTTTTTGCTTTTTCCTGCTCCTCTTAGCATGATAAAGAAGATTCAAAGAGAATGAGATGCCAGCTCCTTTCATTCAGTCAGTAGTTTCAAACATTTCTGGTATATGAATAACATGATGTTTTTCAATGGCAAAAATCAATGAATATTGTAAATGCACAAACCGTAATTTCTCTGCATTGCAAGGTGCAATTCTGAAATTTTTTGCTTTTTCATGCTAATCCTAGCATGATAAAGAAGATTCAAAGAGAGTGAGATGCCAGCTCCTTTCATTCAGTCAGTAGCTTCAAACATTTCTGGACTTTTTTCAATGGCAAAAATCAATGAATATTGTAAATGCACAAACAGTAATATCTCCACATTGCAAGGTGCAATTCTGAAATTTTTTGCTTTTTCCTGCTAATCCTAGCATGATAAAGAAGATTCAAAGAGAGTGAGATGCCAGCTTCTTTCATTCAGTCAGTAGCTTCAAACATTTCTGGAAGTTTTTCAATGGCAAAAATCAATGAATATTGTAAATGCACAAACAGTAATATCTCCACATTGCAAGGTGCAATTCTGAAATTTTTTGCTTTTTCCTGCTCCTCTTAGCATGATAAAGAAGATTCAAAGAGAGTGAGATTCCAGCTCTTTTCATTCAGTCAGTAGCTTCAAACATTTCTGGTATATGAATAACATGATGTTTTTCAATGGCAAAAATCAATGAATATTGTAAATGCACAAACAGTAATATCTCCACATTGCAAGGTGCAATTCTGAAATTTTTTGCTTTTTCCTGCTAATCCTAGCATGATAAAGAAGATTCAAAGAGAGTGTGATGCCAGCTCCTTTCATTCAGTCAGTAGCTTCAAACATTTCTGGACGTTTTTCAATGGCAAAAATCAATGAATATTGTAAATGCACAAACAGTAATATCTCCACATTGCAAGGTGCAATTCTGAAATTTTTTGCTTTTTCCTGCTAATCCTAGCATGATATAGAAGATTCAAAGAGAGCGAGATGCCAGCTCCTTTCATTCAGTCAGTAGCTTCAAACATTTCTGGACGTTTTTCAATGGCAAAAATCAATGAATATTGTAAATGCACAAACAGTAATATCTCCACATTGCAAGGTGCAATTCTGAAATTTTTTGCTTTTTCCTGCTAATCCTAGCATGATAAAGAAGATTCAAAGAGAGTGAGATGCCAGCTCCTTTCATTCAGTCAGTAGCTTCAAACATTTCTGGACGTTTTTCAATGGCAAAAATCAATGAATATTGTAAATGCACAAACAGTAATTTCTCCGCATTGCAAGGTGCAATTCTGAAATTTTTTGCTTTTTCCTGCTAATCCTAGCATGATAAAGAAGATTCAAAGAGAGTGAGATGCCAGCTCCTTTCATTCAGTCAGTAGCTTCAAACATTTCTGGACGTTTTTCAATGGCAAAAATCAATGAATATTGTAAATGCACAAACAGTAATATCTCCACATTGCAAGGTGCAATTCTGAAATTTTTTGCTTTTTCCTGCTAATCCTAGCATGATAAAGAAGATTCAAAGAGAGTGAGATGCCAGCTCCTTTCATTAAGTCAGTAGCTTCAAACATTTCTGGACGTTTTTCAATGGCAAAAATCAATGAATATTGTAAATGCACAAACAGTAATATCTCCACATTGCAAGGTGCAATTCTGAAATTTTTTGCTTTTTCCTGCTAATCCTAGCATGATAAAGAAGGTTCAAAGAGAGTGAGATGCCAGCTCCTTTCATTCAGTCAGTAGCTTCAAACATTTCTGGTATATGAATAACATGATGTTTTTCAATGGCAAAAATCAATGAATATTGTAATTGCACAAACAGTAATTTCTCCGCATTGCAAGGTGCAATTCTGAAATTTTTTGCTTTTTCCTGCTAATCCTAGCATGATAAAGAAGATTCAAAGAGAGTGAGATGCCAGCTCCTTTCATTCAGTCAGTAGCTTCAAACATTTCTGGACGTTTTTCAATGGCAAAAATCAATGAATATTGTAAATGCACAAACAGTAATATCTCCACATTGCAAGGTGCAATTCTGAAATTTTTTGCTTTTTCCTGCTCCTCTTAGCATGATAAAGAAGATTCAAAGAGAATGAGATGCCAGCTCCTTTCATTCAGTCAGTAGCTTCAAACATTTCTGGTATATGAATAACATGATGTTTTTCAATGGCAAAAATCAATGAATATTGTAAATGCACAAACAGTAATATCTCCACATTGCAAGGTGCAATTATGAAATTTTTTGCTTTTTCCTGCTAATCCTAGCATGATAGAGAAGATTCAAAGAGAGTGAAATGCCAGCTCCTTTCATTCAGTCAGTAGCTTCAAACATTTCTGGACGTTTTTCAATGGCAAAAATCAATGAATATTGTAAATGCACAAACAGTAATATCTCCACATTGCAAGGTGCAATTCTGAAATTTTTTGCTTTTTCCTGCTAATCCTAGCATGATAAAGAAGATTCAAAGAGAGTGAGATGCCAGCTCCTTTCATTCAGTCAGTAGCTTCAAACATTTCTGGACGTTTTTCAATGGCAAAAATCAATGAATATTGCAAATGCACAAACAGTAATATCTCCACATTGCAAGGTGCAATTCTGAAATTTTTTGCTTTTTCCTGCTAATCCTAGCATGATAAAGAAGATTCAAAGAGAGTGAGATGCCAGCTCCTTTCATTCAGTCAGTAGCTTCAAACATTTCTGGACGTTTTTCAATGGCAAAAATCAATGAATATTGTAAATGCACAAACAGTAATATCTCCACATTGCAAGGTGCAATTCTGAAATTTTTTGCTTTTTCCTGCTCCACTTAGCATGATAAAGAAGATTCAAAGAGAGTGAGATGCCAGCTCTTTTCATTCAGTCAGTAGCTTCAAACATTTCTGGTATATGAATAACATGATGTTTTTCAATGGCAAAAATCAATGAATATTGTAAATGCACAAACAGTAATTTCTCCGCATTGCAAGGTGCAATTCTGAAATTTTTTGCTTTTTCCTGCTAATCCTAGCATGATAAAGAAGATTCAAAGAGAGTGAGATGCCAGCTCCTTTCATTCAGTCAGTAGCTTCAAACATTTCTGGACGTTTTTCAATGGCAAAAATCAATGAATATTGTAAATGCACAAACAGTAATATCTCCACATTGCAAGGTGCAATTCTGAAATTTTTTGCTTTTTCCTGCTAATCCTAGCATGATAAAGAAGATTCAAAGAGAGTGAGATGCCAGCTCCTTTCATTCAGTCAGTAGCTTCAAACATTTCTGGACGTTTTTCAATGGCAAAAATCAATGAATATTGTAAATGCACAAACAGTAATATCTCCACATTGCAAGGTGCAATTCTGAAATTTTTTGCTTTTTCCTGCTCCTCTTAGCATGATAAAGAAGATTCAAAGAGAGTGAGATGCCAGCTCTTTTCATTCAGTCAGTAGCTTCAAACATTTCTGGTATATGAATAACATGATGTTTTTCAATGGCAAAAATCAATGAATATTGTAAATGCACAAACAGTAATTTCTCCGCACTGCAAGGTGCAATTCTGAAATTTTTTGCTTTTTCCTGCTAATCCTAGCATGATAAAGAAGATTCAAAGAGAGTGAGATGCCAGCTCCTTTCATTCAGTCAGTAGCTTCAAACATTTCTGGACGTTTTTCAATGGCAAAAATCAATGAATATTGTAAATGCACAAACAGTAATATCTCCACATTGCAAGGTGCAATTCTGAAATTTTTTGCTTTTTCCTGCTAATCCTAGCATGATAAAGAAGATTCAAAGAGAGTGAGATGCCAGCTCCTTTCATTCAGTCAGTAGCTTCAAACATTTCTGGACGTTTTTCAATGGCAAAAATCAATGAATATTGTAAATGCACAAACAGTAATATCTCCACATTGCAAGGTGCAATTCTGAAATTTTTTGCTTTTTCCTGCTAATCCTAGCATGATAAAGAAGATTCAAAGAGAGTGAGATGCCAGCTCCTTTCATTCAGTCAGTAGCTTCAAACATTTCTGGACGTTTTTCAATGGCAAAAATCAATGAATATTGTAAATGCACAAACAGTAATATCTCCACATTGCAAGGTGCAATTCTGAAATTTTTTGCTTTTTCCTGCTCCTCTTAGCATGATAAAGAAGATTCAAAGAGAGTGAGATGCCAGCTCCTTTCATTCAGTCAGTAGCTTCAAACATTTCTGGACGTTTTTCAATGGCAAAAATCAATGAATATTGTAAATGCACAAACAGTAATATCTCCACATTGCAAGGTGCAATTCTGAAATTTTTTGCTTTTTCCTGCTAATCCTAGCATGATAAAGAAGATTCAAAGAGAGTGAGATGCCAGCTCCTTTCATTCAGTCAGTAGCTTCAAACATTTCTGGTATATGAATAACATGATGTTTTTCAATGGCAAAAATCAATGAATATTGTAAATGCACAAACAGTAATATCTCCACATTGCAAGGTGCAATTCTGAAATTTTTTGCTTTTTCCTGCTAATCCTAGCATGATAAAGAAGATTCAAAGAGAGTGAGATGCCAGCTCCTTTCATTCAGTCAGTAGCTTCAAACATTTCTGGACGTTTTTCAATGGCAAAAATCAATGAATATTGCAAATGCACAAACAGTAATATCTCCACATTGCAAGGTGCAATTCTGAAATTTTTTGCTTTTTCCTGCTAATCCTAGCATGATAAAGAAGATTCAAAGAGAGTGAGATGCCAGCTCCTTTCATTCAGTCAGTAGCTTCAAACATTTCTGGACGTTTTTCAATGGCAAAAATCAATGAATATTGTAAATGCACAAACAGTAATATCTCCACATTGCAAGGTGCAATTCTGAAATTTTTTGCTTTTTCCTGCTCCTCTTAGCATGATAAAGAAGATTCAAAGAGAGTGAGATGCCAGCTCTTTTCATTCAGTCAGTAGCTTCAAACATTTCTGGTATATGAATAACATGATGTTTTTCAATGGCAAAAATCAATGAATATTGTAAATGCACAAACAGTAATTTCTCCGCATTGCAAGGTGCAATTCTGAAATTTTTTGCTTTTTCCTGCTAATCCTAGCATGATAAAGAAGATTCAAAGAGAGTGAGATGCCAGCTCCTTTCATTCAGTCAGTAGCTTCAAACATTTCTGGACGTTTTTCAATGGCAAAAATCAATGAATATTGTAAATGCACAAACAGTAATATCTCCACATTGCAAGGTGCAATTCTGAAATTTTTTGCTTTTTCCTGCTAATCCTAGCATGATAAAGAAGATTCAAAGAGAGTGAGATGCCAGCTCCTTTCATTCAGTCAGTAGCTTCAAACATTTCTGGACGTTTTTCAATGGCAAAAATCAATGAATATTGTAAATGCACAAACAGTAATATCTCCACATTGCAAGGTGCAATTCTGAAATTTTTTGCTTTTTCCTGCTAATCCTAGCATGATAAAGAAGATTCAAAGAGAGTGAGATGCCAGCTCCTTTCATTCAGTCAGTAGCTTCAAACATTTCTGGACGTTTTTCAATGGCAAAAATCAATGAATATTGTAAATGCACAAACAGTAATATCTCCACATTGCAAGGTGCAATTCTGAAATTTTTTGCTTTTTCCTGCTCCTCTTAGCATGATAAAGAAGATTCAAAGAGAGTGAGATGCCAGCTCTTTTCATTCAGTCAGTAGCTTCAAACATTTCTGGTATATGAATAACATGATGTTTTTCAATGGCAAAAATCAATGAATATTGTAAATGCACAAACAGTAATTTCTCCGCATTGCAAGGTGCAATTCTGAAATTTTTTGCTTTCTCCTGCTAATCCTAGCATGATAAAGAAGATTCAAAGAGAGTGAGATGCCAGCTCCTTTCATTCAGTCAGTAGCTTCAAACATTTCTGGACGTTTTTCAATGGCAAAAATCAATGAATATTGTAAATGCACAAACAGTAATATCTCCACATTGCAAGGTGCAATTCTGAAATTTTTTGCTTTTTCCTGCTAATCCTAGCATGATAAAGAAGATTCAAAGAGAGTGAGATGCCAGCTCCTTTCATTCAGTCAGTAGCTTCAAACATTTCTGGAAGTTTTTCAATGGCAAAAATCAATGAATATTGTAAATGCACAAACAGTAATATCTCCACATTGCAAGGTGCAATTCTGAAATTTTTTGCTTTTTCCTGCTAATCCTAGCATGATAAAGAAGATTCAAAGAGAGTGAGATGCCAGCTCCTTTCATTCAGTCAGTAGCTTCAAACATTTCTGGACGTTTTTCAATGGCAAAAATCAATGAATATTGTAAATGCACAAACAGTAATATCTCCACATTTCAAGGTGCAATTCTGAAATTTTTTGCTTTTTCCTGCTAATCCTAGCATGATAAAGAAGATTCAAAGAGAGTGAGATGCCAGCTCCTTTCATTCAGTCAGTAGCTTCAAACATTTCTGGACGTTTTTCAATGGCAAAAATCAATGAATATTGTAAATGCACAAACAGTAATTTCTCCGCATTGCAAGGTGCAATTCTGAAATTTTTTGCTTTTTCCTGCTAATCCTAGCATGATAAAGAAGATTCAAAGAGAGTGAGATGCCAGCTCCTTTCATTCAGTCAGTAGCTTCAAACATTTCTGGACGTTTTTCAATGGCAAAAATCAATGAATATTGTAAATGCACAAACAGTAATATCTCCACATTGCAAGGTGCAATTTTGAAATTTTTTGCTTTTTCCTGCTAATAATAGCATGATAAAGAAGATTCAAAGAGAGTGAGATGCCAGCTCCTTTCATTAAGTCAGTAGCTTCAAACATTTCTGGACGTTTTTCAATGGCAAAAATCAATGAATATTGTAAATGCACATACAGTAATATCTCCACATTGCAAGGTGCAATTCTGAAATTTTTTGCTTTTTCCTGCTAATCCTAGCATGATAAAGAAGATTCAAAGAGAGTGAGATGCCAGCTCCTTTCATTCAATCAGTAGCTTCAAACATTTCTGGTATATGAATAACATGATGTTTTTCAATGGCAAAAATCAATGAATATTGTAAATGCACAAACAGTAATTTCTCCGCATTGCAAGGTGCAATTCTGAAATTTTTTGCTTTTTCCTGCTAATCCTAGCATGATAAAGAAGATTCAAAGAGAGTGAGATGCCAGCTCCTTTCATTCAGTCAGCAGCTTCAAACATTTCTGGACGTTTTTCAATGGCAAAAATCAATGAATATTGTAAATGCACAAACAGTAATATCTCCACATTGCAAGGTGCAATTCTGAAATTTTTTGCTTTTTCCTGCTCCTCTTAGCATGATAAAGAAGATTCAAAGAGAATGATATGCCAGCTCCTTTCATTCAGTCAGTAGCTTCAAACATTTCTGGTATATGAATAACATGATGTTTTTCAATGGCAAAAATCAATGAATATTGTAAATGCACAAACAGTAATATCTCCACATTGCAAGGTGCAATTCTGAAATTTTTTGCTTTTTCCTGCTAATTCTAGCATGATAAAGAAGATTCAAAGAGAGTGAGATGCCAGCTCCTTTCATTCAGTCAGTAGCTTCAAACATTTCTGGACGTTTTTCAATGGCAAAAATCAATGAATATTGTAAATGCACAAACAGTAATATCTCCACATTGCAAGGTGCAATTCTGAAATTTTTTGCTTTTTCCTGCTAATCCTAGCATGATAAAGAAGATTCAAAGAGAGTGAGATGCCAGCTCCTTTCATTCAGTCAGTGGCTTCAAACATTTCTGGTATATGAATAACATGATGTTTTTCAATGGCAAAAATCAATGAATATTGTAAATGCACAAACAGTAATATCTCCACATTGCAAGGTGCAATTCTGAAATTTTTTGCTTTTTCCTGCTAATCCTAGCATGATAAAGAAGATTCAAAGAGAGTGAGATGCCAGCTCCTTTCATTCAGTCAGTAGCTTCAAACATTTCTGGACGTTTTTCAATGGCAAAAATCAATGAATATTGTAAATGCACAAACAGTAATATCTCCACATTGCAAGGTGCAATTCTGAAATTTTTTGCTTTTTCCTGCTCCTTCTAGCATGATAAAGAAGTTTCAAAGAGAGTGAGATGCCAGCTCTTTTCATTCAGTCAGTAGCTTCAAACATTTCTGGTATATGAATAACATGATGTTTTTCAATGGCAAAAATCAATGAATAATGTAAATGCACAAACAGTAATTTCTCCGCATTGCAAGGTGCAATTCTGAAATTTTTTGCTTTTTCCTGCTAATCCTAGCATGATAAAGAAGATTCAAAGAGAGTGAGATGCCAGCTCCTTTCATTCAGTCAGTAGCTTCAAACATTTCTGGACGTTTTTCAATGGCAAAAATCAATGAATATTGTAAATGCACAAACAGTAATATCTCCACATTGCAAGGTGCAATTCTGAAATTTTTTGCTTTTTCCTGCTAATCCTAGCATGATAAAGAAGATTCAAAGAGAGTGAGATGCCAGCTCCTTTCATTCAGTCAGTAGCTTCAAACATTTCTGGACGTTTTTCAATGGCAAAAATCAATGAATATTGTAAATGCACAAACAGTAATATCTCCACATTGCAAGGTGCAATTCTGAAATTTTTTGCTTTTTCCTGCTAATCCTAGCATGATAAAGAAGATTCAAACAGAGTGAGATGCCAGCTCCTTTCATTCAGTCAGTAGCTTCAAACATTTCTGGATGTTTTTCAATGGCAAAAATCAATGAATATTGTAAATGCACAAACAGTAATATCTCCACATTGCAAGGTGCAATTCTGAAATTTTTTGCTTTTTCCTGCTCCTCTTAGCATGATAAAGAAGATTCAAAGAGAGTGAGATGCCAGCTCTTTTCATTCAGTCAGTAGCTTCAAACATTTCTGGTATATGAATAACATGATGTTTTTCAATGGCAAAAATCAATGAATATTGTAAATGCACAAACAGTAATTTCTCCGCATTGCAAGGTGCAATTCTGAAATTTTTTGCTTTTTCCTGCTAATCCTAGCATGATAAAGAAGATTCAAAGAGAGTGAGATGCCAGCTCCTTTCATTCAGTCAGTAGCTTCAAACATTTCTGGACGTTTTTCAATGGCAAAAATCAATGAATATTGTAAATGCACAAACAGTAATATCTCCACATTGCAAGGTGCAATTCTGAAATTTTTTGCTTTTTCCTGCTAATCCTAGCATGATAAAGAAGATTCAAAGAGAGTGAGATGCCAGCTCCTTTCATTCAGTCAGTAGCTTCAAACATTTCTGGAAGTTTTTCAATGGCAAAAATCAATGAATATTGTAAATGCACAAACAGTAATATCTCCACATTGCAAGGTGCAATTCTGAAATTTTTTGCTTTTTCCTGCTAATCCTAGCATGATAAAGAAGATTCAAAGAGAGTGAGATGCCAGCTCCTTTCATTCAGTCAGTAGCTTCAAACATTTCTGGACGTTTTTCAATGGCAAAAATCAATGAATATTGTAAATGCACAAACAGTAATATCTCCACATTGCAAGGTGCAATTCTGAAATTTTTTGCTTTTTCCTGCTCCTCTTAGCATGATAAAGAAGATTCAAAGAGAGTGAGATGCCAGCTCTTTTCATTCAGTCAGTAGCTTCAAACATTTCTGGTATATGAATAACATGATGTTTTTCAATGGCAAAAATCAATGAATATTGTAAATGCACAAACAGTAATTTCTTCGCATTGCAAGGTGCAATTCTGAAATTTTTTGCTTTTTCCTGCTAATCCTAGCATGATAAAGAAGATTCAAAGAGAGTGAGATGCCAGCTCCTTTCATTCAGTCAGTAGCTTCAAACATTTCTGGACGTTTTTCAATGGCAAAAATCAATGAATATTGTAAATGCACAAACAGTAATATCTCCACATTGCAAGGTGCAATTCTGAAATTTTTTGCTTTTTCCTGCTAATCCTAGCATGATAAAGAAGATTCAAAGAGAGTGAGATGCCAGCTCCTTTCATTCAGTCAGTAGCTTCAAACATTTCTGGACGTTTTTCAATGGCAAAAATCAATGAATATTGTAAATGCACAAACAGTAATATCTCCACATTGCAAGGTGCAATTCTGAAATTTTTTGCTTTTTCCTGCTAATCCTAGCATGATAAAGAAGATTCAAAGAGAGTGAGATGCCAGCTCCTTTCATTCAGTCAGTAGCTTCAAACATTTCTGGACGTTTTTCAATGGCAAAAATCAATGAATATTGTAAATGCACAAACAGTAATATCTCCACATTGCAAGGAGCAATTCTGAAATTTTTTGCTTTTTCCTGCTCCTCTTAGCATGATAAAGAAGATTCAAAGAGAGTGAGATGCCAGCTCTTTTCATTCAGTCAGTAGCTTCAAACATTTCTGGTATATGAATAACATGATGTTTTTCAATGGCAAAAATCAATGAATATTGTAAATGCACAAACAGTAATTTCTCCGCATTGCAAGGTGCAATTCTGAAATTTTTTGCTTTTTCCTGCTAATCCTAGCATGATAAAGAAGATTCAAAGAGAGTGAGATGCCAGCTCCTTTCATTCAGTCAGTAGCTTCAAACATTTCTGGACGTTTTTCAATGGCAAAAATCAATGAATATTGTAAATGCACAAACAGTAATATCTCCACATTGCAAGGTGCAATTCTGAAATTTTTTGCTTTTTCCTGCTAATCCTAGCATGATAAAGAAGATTCAAAGAGAGTGAGATGCCAGCTCCTTTCATTCAGTCAGTAGCTTCAAACATTTCTGGAAGTTTTTCAATGGCAAAAATCAATGAATATTGTAAATGCACAAACAGTAATATCTCCACATTGCAAGGTGCAATTCTGAAATTTTTTGCTTTTTCCTGCTAATCCTAGCATGATAAAGAAGATTCAAAGAGAGTGAGATGCCAGCTCCTTACATTCAGTCAGTAGCTTCAAACATTTCTGGACGTTTTTCAATGGCAAAAATCAATGAATATTGTAAATGCACAAACAGTAATATCTCCACATTACAAGGTGCAATTCTGAAATTTTTTGCTTTTTCCTGCTCCTCTTAGCATGATAAAGAAGATTCAAAGAGAGTGAGATGCCAGCTCTTTTCATTCAGTCAGTAGCTTCAAACATTTCTGGTATATGAATAACATGATGTTTTTCAATGGCAAAAATCAATGAATATTGTAAATGCACAAACAGTAATTTCTCCGCATTGCAAGGTGCAATTCTGAAATTTTTTCCTTTTTCCTGCTAATCCTAGCATGATAAAGAAGATTCAAAGAGAGTGAGATGCCAGCTCCTTTCATTCAGTCAGTAGCTTCAAACATTTCTGGACGTTTTTCAATGGCAAAAATCAATGAATATTGTAAATGCACAAACAGTAATATCTCCACATTGCAAGGTGCAATTCTGAAATTTTTTGCTTTTTCCTGCTAATCCTAGCATGATAAAGAAGATTCAAAGAGAGTGAGATGCCAGCTCCTTTCATTCAGTCAGTAGCTTCAAACATTTCTGGACGTTTTTCAATGGCAAAAATCAATGAATATTGTAAATGCACAAACAGTAATATCTCCACATTGCAAGGTGCAATTCTGAAATTTTTTGCTTTTTCCTGCTAATCCTAGCATGATAAAGAAGATTCAAAGAGAGTGAGATGCCAGCTCCTTTCATTCAGTCAGTAGCTTCAAACATTTCTGGACGTTTTTCAATGGCAAAAATCAATGAATATTGTAAATGCACAAACAGTAATATCTCCACATTGCAAGGTGCAATTCTGAAATTTTTTGCTTTTTCCTGCTAATCCTAGCATGATAAAGAAGATTCAAAGAGAGTGAGATGCCAGCTCCTTTCATTCAGTCAGTAGCTTCAAACATTTCTGGATGTTTTTCAATGGCAAAAATCAATGAATATTGTAAATGCACAAACAGTAATATCTCCACATTGCAAGGTGCAATTCTGAAATTTTTTGCTTTTTCCTGCTCCTCTTAGCATGATAAAGAAGATTCAAAGAGAGTGAGATGCCAGCTCCTTTCATTCAGTCAGTAGCTTCAAACATTTCTGGATGTTTTTCAATGGCAAAAATCAATGAATATTGTAAATGCACAAACAGTAATATCTCCACATTGCAAGGTGCAATTCTGAAATTTTTTGCTTTTTACTGCTCCTCTTAACATGATAAAGAAGATTCAAAGAGAGTGAGATGCCAGCTCCTTTCATTCAGTCAGTAGCTTCAAACTTTTCTGGACGTTTTTCAATGGCAAAAATCAATGAATATTGTAAATGCACAAACAGTAATATCTCCACATTGCAAGGTGCAATTCTGAAATTTTTTGCTTTTTCCTGCTAATCCTAGCATGATAAAGAAGATTCAAAGAGAGTGAGATGCCAGCTCCTTTCATTCAGTCAGTAGCTTCAAACATTTCTGGACGTTTTTCAATGGCAAAAATCAATGAATATTGTAAATGCACAAACAGTAATTTCTCTGCATTGCAATGTGCAATTCTGAAATTTTTTGCTTTTTCCTGCTAATCCTAGCATGATAAAGAAGATTCAAAGAGAGTGAGATGCCAGCTCCTTTCATTCAGTCAGTAGCTTCAAACATTTCTGGACGTTTTTCAATGGCAAAAATCAATGAATATTGTAAATGCACAAACAGTAATATCTCCACATTGCAAGGTGTAATTCTGAAATTTTTTGCTTTTTCCTGCTAATCCTAGCATGATAAAGAAGATTCAAAGAGAGTGAGATGCCAGCTCCTTTCATTCAGTCAGTAGCTTCAAACATTTCTGGACGTTTTTCAATGGCAAAAATCAATGAATATTGTAAATGCACAAACAGTAATATCTCCACATTGCAAGGTGCAATTCTGAAATTTTTTGCTTTTTCCTGCTAATCCTAGCATGATAAAGAAGATTCAAAGAGAGTGAGATGCCAGCTCCTTTCATTCAGTCAGTAGCTTCAAACATTTCTGGACGTTTTTCAATGGCAAAAATCAATGAATATTGTAAATGCACAAACAGTAATATCTCCACATTGCAAGGTGCAATTCTGAAATTTTTTGCTTTTTCCTGCTAATCCTAGCATGACAAAGAAGATTCAAAGAGAGTGAGATGCCAGCTCCTTTCATTCAGTCAGTAGCTTCAAACATTTCTGGACGTTTTTCAATTTGCAAAAATCAATGAATATTGTAAATGCACAAACAGTAATATCTCCACATTGCAAGGTGCAATTCTGAAATTTTTTGCTTTTTCCTGCTAATCCTAGCATGATAAAGAAGATTCAAAGAGAGTGAGATGCCAGCTCCTTTCATTCAGTCAGTAGCTTCAAACATTTCTGGACGTTTTTCAATGGCAAAAATCAATGAATATTGTAAATGCACAAACAGTAATATCTCCACATTGCAAGGTGCAATTCTGAAATTTTTTGCTTTTTCCTGCTCCTCTTAGCATGATAAAGAAGATTCATAGAGAGTGAGATGCCAGCTCCTTTCATTCAGTCAGTAGCTTCAAACATTTCTGGACGTTTTTCAATGGCAAAAATCAATGAATATTGTAAATGCACAAACAGTAATATCTCCACATTGCAAGGTGCAATTCTGAAATTTTTTGCTTTTTACTGCTCCTCTTAACATGATAAAGAAGATTCAAAGAGAGTGAGATGCCAGCTCCTTTCATTCAGTCAGTAGCTTCAAACATTTCTGGTATATGAATAACATGATGTTTTTCAATGGCAAAAATCAATGAATATTGTAAATGCACAAACAGTAATTTCTCCGCATTGCAAGGTGCAATTCTGAAATTTTTTGCTTTTTCCTGCTAATCCTAGCATGATAAAGAAGATTCAAAGAGAGTGAGATGCCAGCTCCTTTCATTCAGTCAGTAGCTTCAAACTTTTCTGGACGTTTTTCAATGGCAAAAATCAATGAATATTGTAAATGCACAAACAGTAATATCTCCACATTGCAAGGTGCAATTCTGAAATTTTTTGCTTTTTCCTGCTAATCCTAGCATGATAAAGAAGATTCAAAGAGAGTGAGATGCCAGCTCCTTTCATTCAGTCAGTAGCTTCAAACATTTCTGGACGTTTTTCAATGGCAAAAATCAATGAATATTGTAAATGCACAAACAGTAATTTCTCTGCATTGCAATGTGCAATTCTGAAATTTTTTGCTTTTTCCTGCTAATCCTAGCATGATAAAGAAGATTCAAAGAGAGTGAGATGCCAGCTCCTTTCATTCAGTCAGTAGCTTCAAACATTTCTGGACGTTTTTCAATGGCAAAAATCAATGAATATTGTAAATGCACAAACAGTAATATCTCCACATTGCAAGGTGTAATTCTGAAATTTTTTGCTTTTTCCTGCTAATCCTAGCATGATAAAGAAGATTCAAAGAGAGTGAGATGCCAGCTCCTTTCATTCAGTCAGTAGCTTCAAACATTTCTGGACGTTTTTCAATGGCAAAAATCAATGAATATTGTAAATGCACAAACAGTAATATCTCCACATTGCAAGGTGCAATTCTGAAATTTTTTGCTTTTTCCCGCTAATCCTAGCATGATAAAGAAGATTCAAAGAGAGTGAGATGCCAGCTCCTTTCATTCAGTCAGTAGCTTCAAACATTTCTGGATGTTTTTCAATGGCAAAAATCAATGAATATTGTAAATGCACAAACAGTAATATCTCCACATTGCAAGGTGCAATTCTGAAATTTTTTGCTTTTTCCTGCTAATCCTAGCATGACAAAGAAGATTCAAAGAGAGTGAGATGCCAGCTCCTTTCATTCAGTCAGTAGCTTCAAACATTTCTGGACGTTTTTCAATTTGCAAAAATCAATGAATATTGTAAATGCACAAACAGTAATATCTCCACATTGCAAGGTGCAATTCTGAAATTTTTTGCTTTTTCCTGCTAATCCTAGCATGATAAAGAAGATTCAAAGAGAGTGAGATGCCAGCTCCTTTCATTCAGTCAGTAGCTTCAAACATTTCTGGACGTTTTTCAATGGCAAAAATCAATGAATATTGTAAATGCACAAACAGTAATATCTCCACATTGCAAGGTGCAATTCTGAAATTTTTTGCTTTTTCCTGCTCCTCTTAGCATGATAAAGAAGATTCATAGAGAGTGAGATGCCAGCTCCTTTCATTCAGTCAGTAGCTTCAAACATTTCTGGACGTTTTTCAATGGCAAAAATCAATGAATATTGTAAATGCACAAACAGTAATATCTCCACATTGCAAGGTGCAATTCTGAAATTTTTTGCTTTTTCCTGCTCCTCTTAGCATGATAAAGAAGATTCAAAGAGAGTGAGATGCCAGCTCCTTTCATTCAGTCAGTAGCTTCAAACATTTCTGGTATATGAATAACATGATGTTTTTAAATGGCAAAAATCAATGAATATTGTAAATGCACAAACAGTAATTTCTCCGCATTGCAAGGTGCAATTCTGAAATTTTTTAATTTTTCCTGCTAATCCTAGCATGATAAAGAAGATTCAAAGAGAGTGAGATGCCAGCTCCTTTCATTCAGTCAGTAGCTTCAAACATTTCTGGACGTTTTTCAATGGCAAAAATCAATGAATATTGTAAATGCACAAACAGTAATTTCTCCGCATTGCAATGTGCAATTCTGAAATTTTTTGCTTTTTTCTGCTAATCCTAGCATGATAAAGAAGATTCAAAGAGAGTGAGATGCCAGCTCCTTTCATTCAGTCAGTAGCTTCAAACATTTCTGGACGTTTTTCAATGGCAAAAATCAATGAATATTGTAAATGCACAAACAGTAATATCTCCACATTGCAAGGTGCAATTCTGAAATTTTTTGCTTTTTCCTGCTCCTCTTAGCATGATAAAGAAGATTCAAAGAGAGTGAGATGCCAGCTCTTTTCATTCAGTCAGTAGCTTCAAACATTTCTGGTATATGAATAACATGATGTTTTTCAATGGCAAAAATCAATGAATATTGTAAATGCACAAACAGTAATTTCTCCGTATTGCAAGGTGCAATTCTGACATTTTTTGCTTTTTCCTGCTAATCCTAGCATGATAAAGAAGATTCAAAGAGAGTGAGATTCCAGCTCCTTTCATTCAGTCAGTAGCTTCAAACATTTCTGGTATATGAATAACATGATGTTTTTCAATGGCAAAAATCAATGAATATTGTAAATGCAGAAACAGTAATTTCTCCGCATTGCAAGGTGCAATTCTGAAATTTTTTGCTTTTTCCTGGTAATCCTAGCATGATAAAGAAGATTCAAAGAGAGTGAGATGCCAGCTCCTTTCATTCAGTGAGTAGCTTCAAACATTTCTGGACGTTTTTCAATGGCAAAAATCAATGAATATTGTAAATGCACAAACAGTAATATCTCCACATTGCAAGGTGCAATTCTGAAATTTTTTGCTTTTTCCTGCTAATCCTAGCATGATAAAGAAGATTCAAAGAGAGTGAGATGCCAGCTCCTTTCATTCAGTCAGTAGCTTCAAACATTTCTGGACGTTTTTCAATGGCAAAAATCAATGAATATTGTAAATGCACAAACAATAATATCTCCACATTGCAAGGTGCAATACTGAAATTTTTTGCTTTTTCCTCCTAATCCTAGCATGATAAAGAAGATTCAAAGAGAGTGAGATGCCAGCTCCTTTCATTCAGTCAGTAGCTTCAAACATTTCTGGACGTTTTTCAATGGCAAAAATCAATGAATATTGTAAATGCACAAACAGTAATATCTCCACATTGCAAGGTGCAATTCTGAAATTTTTTGCTTTTTCCTGCTAATCCTAGCATGATAAAGAAGATTCAAAGAGAGTGAGATGCCAGCTCCTTTCATTCAGTCAGTAGCTTCAAACATTTCTGGACGTTTTTCAATGGCAAAAATCAATGAAGATTGTAAATGCACAAACAGTAATATCTCCACATTGCAAGGTGCAATTCTGAAATTTTTTGCTTTTTCCTGCTAATCCTAGCATGATAAAGAAGAATCAAAGAGAGTGAGATGCCAGCTCCTTTCATTCAGTCAGTAGCTTCAAACATTTCTGGACGTTTTTCAGTGGCAAAAATCAATGAATATTGTAAATGCACAAACCGTAATATCTCCACATTGCAAGGTGCAATTCTGAAATTTTTTGCTTTTTCCTGCTAATCCTAGCATGATAAAGAAGATTCAAAGAGAGTCAGATGCCAGCTCCTTTCATTCAGTCAGTAGCTTCAAACATTTCTGGACGTTTTTCAATGGCAAAAATCAATGAATATTGTAAATGCACAAACAGTAATATCTCCACATTGCAAGGTGCAATTCTGAAATTTTTTGCTTTTTCCTGCTCCTCTTAGCATGATAAAGAAGATTCAAAGAGAGTGAGATGCCAGCTCTTTTCATTCAGTCAGTAGCTTCAAACATTTCTGGTATATGAATAACATGATGTTTTTCAATGGCAAAAATCAATGAATATTGTAAATGCACAAACAGTAATTTCTCCGCATTGCAAGGTGCAATTCTGAAATTCTTTGCTTTTTCCTGCTAATCCTAGCATGATAAAGAAGATTCAAAGAGAGTGAGATGCCAGCTCCTTTCATTCAGTCAGTAGCTTCAAACATTTCTGGACGTTTTTCAATGGCAAAAATCAATGAATATTGTTAATACACAAACAGTAATATCTCCACATTGCAAGGTGCAATTCTGAAATTTTTTGCTTTTTCCTGCTAATCCTAGCATGATAAAGAAGATTCAAAGAGAGTGAGATGCCAGCTCTTTTCATTCAGTCAGTAGCTTCAAACATTTCTGGTATATGAATAACATGATGTTTTTCAATGGCAAAAATCAATGAATATTGTAAATGCACAAACAGTAATATCTCCACATTGCAAGGTGCAATTCTGAAATTTTTTGCTTTTTCCTGCTAATCCTAGCATGATAAAGAAGATTCAAAGAGAGTGAGATGCCAACTCCTTTCATTCATTCAGTAGCTTCAAACATTTCTGGACGTTTTTCAATGGCAAAAATCAATGAATATTGTAAATGCACAAACAGTAATATCTCCACATTGCAAGGTGCAATTCTGAAATTTTTTGCTTTTTCCTGCTAATCCTAGCATGATAAAAAAGATTCAAAGAGAGTGAGATGCCAGCTCCTTTCATTCAGTCAGTAGCTTCAAACATTTCTGGACGTTTTTCAATGGCAAAAATCAATGAATATTGTAAATGCACAAACAGTAATATCTCCACATTGCAAGTTGCAATTCTGAAATTTTTAGATTTTTCCTGCTAATCCTAGCATGATAAAGAAGATTCAAAGAGAGTGAGATGCCAGCTCCTTTCATTCAGTCAGTAGCTTCAAACATTTCTGGACGTTTTTCAATGGCAAAAATCAATGAATATTGTAAATGCACAAACAGTAATATCTCCACATTGCAAGGTGCAATTCTGAAATTTTTTGCTTTTTCCTGCTAATCCTAGCATGATAAAGAAGATTCAGAGAGAGTGAGATGCCAGCTCCTTTCATTCAGTCAGTAGCTTCAAACATTTCTGGACGTTTTTCAGTGGCAAAAATCAATGAATATTGTAAATGCACAAACCGTAATATCTCCACATTGCAAGGTGCAATTCTAAAATTTTTTGCTTTTTCCTGCTAATCCTAGCATGATAAATAAGATTCAAAGAGAGTGAGATGCCAGCTCCTTTCATTCAGTCAGTAGCTTCAAACATTTCTGGACGTTTTTCAATGGCAAAAATCAATGAATATTGTAAATGCACAAACAGTAATATCTCCACATTGCAAGGTGCAATTCTGAAATTTTTTGCTTTTTCCTGCTCCTCTTAGCATGATAAAGAAGATTCAAAGAGAGTGAGATGCCAGCTCTTTTCATTCAGTCAGTAGCTTCAAACATTTCTGGTATATGAATAACATGATGTTTTTCAATGGCAAAAATCAATGAATATTGTAAATGCACAAACAGTAATATCTCCACATTGCAAGGTGCAATTCTGAAATTTTTTGCTTTTTCCTGCTAATCCTAGCATGATAAAGAAGATTCAAAGAGAGTGAGATGCCAGCTCTTTTCATTCAGTCAGTAGCTTCAAACATTTCTGGACGTTTTCCAATGGCAAAAATCAATGAATATTGTAAATGCACAAACAGTAATATCTCCACATTGCAAGGTGCAATTCTGAATTTTTTTGCTTTTTCCTGCTAATCCTAGCATGATAAAGAAGATTCAAAGAGAGTGAGATGCCAGCTCCTTTCATTCAGTCAGTAGCTTCAAACATTTCTGGACGTTTTTCAATGGCAAAAATCAATGAATATTGTAAATGCACAAACAGTAATATCTCCACATTGCAAGGTGCAATTCTGAAATTTTTTGCTTTTTCCTGCTAATCCTAGCATGATAAAGAAGATTCAAAGAGAGTGAGATGCCAGCTCCTTTCATTCAGTCAGTAGCTTCAAACATTTCTGGATGTTTTTCAATGGCAAAAATCAATGAATATTGTAAATGCACAAACAGTAATTTCTCCGCATTGCAAGGTGCAATTCTGAAATTTTTTGCTTTTTCCTGCTAATCCTAGCATGATAAAGAAGATTCAAAGAGAGTGAGATGCCAGCTCCTTTCATTCAGTCAGTAGCTTCAAACATTTCTGGACCTTTTTCAATGGCAAAAATCAATGAATATTGTTAATGCACAAACAGTAATATCTCCACATTGCAAGGTGCAATTCTGAAATTTTTTGCTTTTTCCTGCTCCTCTTAGCATGATAAAGAAGATTCAAAGAGAGTGAGATGCCAGCTCTTTTCATTCAGTCAGTAGCTTCAAACATTTCTGGTATATGAATAACATGATGTTTTTCAATGGCAAAAATCAATGAATATTGTAAATGCACAAACAGTAATATCTCCACATTGCAAGGTGCAATTCTGAAATTTTTTGCTTTTTCCTGCTAATCCTAGCATGATAAAGAAGATTCAAAGAGAGTGAGATGCCAGCTCCTTTCATTCAGTCAGTAGCTTCAAACATTTCTGGACGTTTTTCAATGGCAAAAATCAATGAATATTGTAAATGCACAAACAGTAATATCTCCACATTGCAAGGTGCAATTCTGAAATTTTTTGCTTTTTCCTGCTAATCCTAGCATGATAAAGAAGATTCAAAGAGAGTGAGATGCCAGCTCTTTTCATTCAGTCAGTAGCTTCAAACATTTCTGGACGTTTTCCAATGGCAAAAATCAATGAATATTGTAAATGCACAAACAGTAATATCTCCACATTGCAAGGTGCAATTCTGAATTTTTTTGCTTTTTCCTGCTAATCCTAGCATGATAAAGAAGATTCAAAGAGAGTGAGATGCTAGCTCCTTTCATTCAGTCAGTAGCTTCAAACATTTCTGGACGTTTTTCAATGGCAAAAATCAATGAATATTGTAAATGCACAAACAGTAATATCTCCACATTGCAAGGTGCAATTCTGAAATTTTTTGCTTTTTCCTGCTAATCCTAGCATGATAAAGAAGATTCAAAGAGAGTGAGATGCCAGCTCCTTTCATTCAGTCAGTAGCTTCAAACATTTCTGGATGTTTTTCAATGGCAAAAATCAATGAATATTGTAAATGCACAAACAGTAATTTCTCCGCATTGCAAGGTGCAATTCTGAAATTTTTTGCTTTTTCCTGCTAATCCTAGCATGATAAAGAAGATTCAAAGAGAGTGAGATGCCAGCTCCTTTCATTCAGTCAGTAGCTTCAAACATTTCTGGACGTTGTTCAATGGCAAAAATCAATGAATATTGTTAATGCACAAACAGTAATATCTCCACATTGCAAGGTGCAATTCTGAAATTTTTTGCTTTTTCCTGCTAATCCTAGCATGATAAAGAAGATTCAAAGAGAGTGAGATGCCAGCTCTTTTCATTCAGTCAGTAGCTTCAAACATTTCTGGTATATGAATAACATGATGTTTTTCAATGGCAAAAATCAATGAATATTGTAAATGCACAAACAGTAATATCTCCACATTGCAAGGTGCAATTCTGAAATTTTTTGCTTTTTCCTGCTAATCCTAGCATGATAAAGAAGATTCAAAGAGAGTGAGATGCCAACTCCTTTCATTCAGTCAGTAGCTTCAAACATTTCTGGACGTTTTTCAATGGCAAAAATCAATGAATATTGTAAATGCACAAACAGTAATATCTCCACATTGCAAGGTGCAATTCTGAAATTTTTTGCTTTTTCCTGCTAATCCTAGCATGATAAAGAAGATTCAAAGAGAGTGAGATGCCAGCTCCTTTCATTCAGTCAGTAGCTTCAAACATTTCTGGACGTTTTTCAATGGCAAAAATCAATGAATATTGTAAATGCACAAACAGTAATATCTCCACATTGCAAGTTGCAATTCTGAAATTTTTAGCTTTTTCCTGCTAATCCTAGCATGATAAAGAAGATTCAAAGAGAGTGAGATGCCAGCTCCTTTCATTCAGTCAGTAGCTTCGAACATTTCTGGACGTTTTTCAATGGCAAAAATCAATGAATATTGTAAATGCACAAACAGTAATATCTCCACATTGCAAGGTGCAATTCTGAAATTTTTTGCTTTTTCCTGCTAATCCTAGCATGATAAAGAAGATTCAAAGAGAGTGAGATGCCAGCTCCTTTCATTCAGTCAGTAGCTTCAAACATTTCTGGACGTTTTTCAATGGCAAAAATCAATGAATATTGTAAATGCACAAACAGTAATATCTCCACATTGCAAGGTGCAATTCTGAAATTTTTTGCTTTTTCCTGCTCCTCTTAGCATGATAAAGAAGATTCAAAGAGAGTGAGATGCCAGCTCTTTTCATTCAGTCAGTAGCTTCAAACATTTCTGGTATATGAATAACATGATGTTTTTCAATGGCAAAAATCAATGAATATTGTAAATGCACAAACAGTAATATCTCCACATTGCAAGGTGCAATTCTGAAATTTTTTGCTTTTTCCTGCTAATCCTAGCATGATAAAGAAGATTCAAAGAAAGTGAGATGCCAGCTCTTTTCATTCAGTCAGTAGCTTCAAACATTTCTGGACGTTTTCCAATGGCAAAAATCAATGAATATTGTAAATGCACAAACAGTAATATCTCCACATTGCAAGGTGCAATTCTGAATTTTTTTGCTTTTTCCTGCTAATCCTAGCATGATAAAGAAGATTCAAAGAGAGTGAGATGCCAGCTCCTTTCATTTAGTCAGTAGCTTCAAACATTTCTGGACGTTTTTCAATGGCAAAAATCAATGAATATTGTAAATGCACAAACAGTAATATCTCCACATTGCAAGGAGCAATTCTGAAATTTTTTGCTTTTTCCTGCTAATCCTAGCATGATAAAGAAGATTCAAAGAGAGTGAGATGCCAGCTCCTTTCATTCAGTCAGTAGCTTCAAACATTTCTGGATGTTTTTCAATGGCAAAAATCAATGAATATTGTAAATGCACAAACAGTAATTTCTCCGCATTGCAAGGTGCAATTCTGAAATTTTTTGCTTTTTCCTGCTAATCCTAGCATGATAAAGAAGATTCAAAGAGAGTGAGATGCCAGCTCCTTTCATTCAGTCAGTAGCTTCAAACATTTCTGGATGTTTTTCAATGGCAAAAATCAATGAATATTGTAAATGCACAAACAGTAATTTCTCCGCATTGCAAGGTGCAATTCTGAAATTTTTTGCTTTTTCCTGCTAATCCTAGCATAATAAAGAAGATTCAAAGAGAGTGAGATGCCAGCTCCTTTCATTCAGTCAGTAGCTTCAAACATTTCTGGACCTTTTTCAATGGCAAAAATCAATGAATATTGTTAATGCACAAACAGTAATATCTCCACATTGCAAGGTGCAATTCTGAAATTTTTTGCTTTTTCCTGCTCCTCTTAGCATGATAAAGAAGATTCAAAGAGAGTGAGATGCCAGCTCTTTTCATTCAGTCAGTAGCTTCAAACATTTCTGGTATATGAATAACATGATGTTTTTCAATGGCAAAAATCAATGAATATTGTAAATGCACAAACAGTAATATCTCCACATTGCAAGGTGCAATTCTGAAATTTTTTGCTTTTTCCTGCTAATCCTAGCATGATAAAGAAGATTCAAAGAGAGTGAGATGCCAGCTCCTTTCATTCAGTCAGTAGCTTCAAACATTTCTGGACGTTTTTCAATGGCAAAAATCAATGAATATTGTAAATGCACAAACAGTAATATCTCCACATTGCAAGGTGCAATTCTGAAATTTTTTGCTTTTTCCTGCTAATCCTAGCATGATAAAGAAGATTCAAAGAGAGTGAGATGCCAGCTCTTTTCATTCAGTCAGTAGCTTCAAACATTTCTGGACGTTTTCCAATGGCAAAAATCAATGAATATTGTAAATGCACAAACAGTAATATCTCCACATTGCAAGGTGCAATTCTGAATTTTTTTGCTTTTTCCTGCTAATCCTAGCATGATAAAGAAGATTCAAAGAGAGTGAGATGCTAGCTCCTTTCATTCAGTCAGTAGCTTCAAACATTTCTGGATGTTTTTCAATGGCAAAAATCAATGAATATTGTAAATGCACAAACAGTAATATCTCCACATTGCAAGGTGCAATTCTGAAATTTTTTGCTTTTTCCTGCTAATCCTAGCATGATGAAGAAGATTCAAAGAGAGTGAGATGCCAGCTCCTTTCATTCAGTCAGTAGCTTCAAACATTTCTGGATGTTTTTCAATGGCAAAAATCAATGAATATTGTAAATGCACAAACAGTAATTTCTCCGCATTGCAAGGTGCAATTCTGAAATTTTTTGCTTTTTCCTGCTAATCCTAGCATGATAAAGAAGATTCAAAGAGAGTGAGATGCCAGCTCCTTTCATTCAGTCAGTAGCTTCAAACATTTCTGGACGTTGTTCAATGGCAAAAATCAATGAATATTGTTAATGCACAAACAGTAATATCTCCACATTGCAAGGTGCAATTCTGAAATTTTTTGCTTTTTCCTGCTAATCCTAGCATGATAAAGAAGATTCAAAGAGAGTGAGATGCCAGCTCTTTTCATTCAGTCAGTAGCTTCAAACATTTCTGGTATATGAATAACATGATGTTTTTCAATGGCAAAAATCAATGAATATTGTAAATGCACAAACAGTAATATCTCCACATTGCAAGGTGCAATTCTGAAATTTTTTGCTTTTTCCTGCTAATCCTAGCATGATAAAGAAGATTCAAAGAGAGTGAGATGCCAACTCCTTTCATTCAGTCAGTAGCTTCAAACATTTCTGGACGTTTTTCAATGGCAAAAATCAATGAATATTGTAAATGCACAAACAGTAATATCTCCACATTGCAAGGTGCAATTCTGAAATTTTTTGCTTTTTCCTGCTAATCCTAGCATGATAAAGAAGATTCAAAGAGAGTGAGATGCCAGCTCCTTTCATTCAGTCAGTAGCTTCAAACATTTCTGGACGTTTTTCAGTGGCAAAAATCAATGAATATTGTAAATGCACAAACCGTAATATCTCCACATTGCAAGGTGCAATTCTAAAATTTTTTGCTTTTTCCTGCTAATCCTAGCATGATAAAGAAGATTCAAAGAGAGTGAGATGCCAGCTCCTTTCATTCAGTCAGTAGCTTCAAACATTTCTGGACGTTTTTCAATGGCAAAAATCAATGAATATTGTAAATGCACAAACAGTAATATCTCCACATTGCAAGGTGCAATTCTGAAATTTTTTGCTTTTTCCTGCTCCTCTTAGCATGATAAAGAAGATTCAAAGAGAGTGAGATGCCAGCTCTTTTCATTCAGTCAGTAGCTTCAAACATTTCTGGTATATGAATAACATGATGTTTTTCAATGGCAAAAATCAATGAATATTGTAAATGCACAAACAGTAATATCTCCACATTGCAAGGTGCAATTCTGAAATTTTTTGCTTTTTCCTGCTAATCCTAGCATGATAAAGAAGATTCAAAGAGAGTGAGATGCCAGCTCTTTACATTCAGTCAGTAGCTTCAAACATTTCTGGACGTTTTCCAATGGCAAAAATCAATGAATATTGTAAATGCACAAACAGTAATATCTCCACATTGCAAGGTGCAATTCTGAATTTTTTTGCTTTTTCCTGCTAATCCTAGCATGATAAAGAAGATTCAAAGAGAGTGAGATGCCAGCTCCTTTCATTCAGTCAGTAGCTTCAAACATTTCTGGACGTTTTTCAATGGCAAAAATCAATGAATATTGTAAATGCACAAACAGTAATATCTCCACATTGCAAGGTGCAATTCTGAAATTTTTTGCTTTTTCCTGCTAATCCTAGCATGATAAAGAAGATTCAAAGAGAGTGAGATGCCAGCTCCTTTCATTCAGTCAGTAGCTTCAAACATTTCTGGATGTTTTTCAATGGCAAAAATCAATGAACATTGTAAATGCACAAACAGTAATTTCTCCGCATTGCAAGGTGCAATTCTGAAATTTTTTGCTTTTTCCTGCTAATCCTAGCATGATAAAGAAGATTCAAAGAGAGTGAGATGCCAGCTCCTTTCATTCAGTCAGTAGCTTCAAACATTTCTGGACGTTTTTCAATGGCAAAAATCAATGAATATTGTTAATGCACAAACAGTAATATCTCCACATTGCAAGGTGCAATTCTGAAATTTTTTGCTTTTTCCTGCTCCTCTTAGCATGATAAAGAAGATTCAAAGAGAGTGAGATGCCAGCTCTTTTCATTCAGTCAGTAGCTTCAAACATTTCTGGTATATGAATAACATGATGTTTTTCAATGGCAAAAATCAATGAATATTGTAAATGCACAAACAGTAATATCTCCACATTGCAAGGTGCAATTCTGAAATTTTTTGCTTTTTCCTGCTAATCCTAGCATGATAAAGAAGATTCAAAGAGAGTGAGATGCCAGCTCCTTTCATTCAGTCAGTAGCTTCAAACATTTCTGGACGTTTTTCAATGGCAAAAATCAATGAATATTGTAAATGCACAAACAGTAATATCTCCACATTGCAAGGTGCAATTCTGAAATTTTTTGCTTTTTCCTGCTAATCCTAGCATGATAAAGAAGATTCAAAGAGAGTGAGATGCCAGCTCTTTTCATTCAGTCAGTAGCTTCAAACATTTCTGGACGTTTTCCAATGGCAAAAATCAATGAATATTGTAAATGCACAAACAGTAATATCTCCACATTGCAAGGTGCAATTCTGAATTTTTTTGCTTTTTCCTGCTAATCCTAGCATGATAAAGAAGATTCAAAGAGAGTGAGATGCCAGCTCCTTTCATTCAGTCAGTAGCTTCAAACATTTCTGGACGTTTTTCAATGGCAAAAATCAATGAATATTGTAAATGCACAAACAGTAATATCTCCACATTGCAAGGTGCAATTCTGAAATTTTTTGCTTTTTCCTGCTAATCCTAGCATGATAAAGAAGATTCAAAGAGAGTGAGATGCCAGCTCCTTTCATTCAGTCAGTAGCTTCAAACATTTCTGGATGTTTTTCAATGGCAAAAATCAATGAATATTGTAAATGCACAAACAGTAATTTCTCCGCATTGCAAGGTGCAATTCTGAAATTTTTTGCTTTTTCCTGCTAATCCTAGCATGATAAAGAAGATTCAAAGAGAGTGAGATGCCAGCTCCTTTCATTCTGTCAGTAGCTTCAAACATTTCTGGACGTTTTTCAATGGCAAAAATCAATGAATATTGTTAATGCACAAACAGTAATATCTCCACATTGCAAGGTGCAATTCTGAAATTTTTTGCTTTTTCCTGCTCCTCTTAGCATGATAAAGAAGGTTCAAAGAGAGTGAGATGCCAGCTCTTTTCATTCAGTCAGTAGCTTCAAACATTTCTGGACGTTTTTCAATGGCAAAAATCAATGAATATTGTAAATGCACAAACAGTAATATCTCCACATTGCAAGGTGCAATTCTGAAATTTTTTGCTTTTTCCTGCTAATCCTAGCATGATAAAGAAGATTCAAAGAGAGTGAGATGCCAGCTATTTTCATTCAGTCAGTAGCTTCAAACATTTCTGGACGTTTTTCAATGGCAAAAATCAATGAATATTGTAAATGCACAAACAGTAATTTCTCCGCATTGCAAGGTGCAATTCTGAAATTTTTTACTTTTTCCTGCTAATCCTAGCATGATAAAGAAGATTCAAAGAGAGTGAGATGCCAGCTCCTTTCATTCAGTCAGTAGCTTCAAACATTTCTGGACGTTTTTCAATGGCAAAAATCAATGAATATTGTTAATGCACAAACAGTAATATCTCCACATTGCAAGGTGCAATTCTGAAATTTTTTGCTTTTTCCTGCTAATCCTAGCATGATAAAGAAGATTCAAAGAGAGTGAGATGCCAGCTCTTTTCATTCAGTCAGTAGCTTCAAACATTTCTGGTATATGAATAACATGATGTTTTTCAATGGCAAAAATCAATGAATATTGTAAATGCACAAACAGTAATATCTCCACATTGCAAGGTGCAATTCTGAAATTTTTTGCTTTTTCCTGCTAATCCTAGCATGATAAAGAAGATTCAAAGAGAGTGAGATGCCAGCTCCTTTCATTCAGTCAGTAGCTTCAAACATTTCTGGACGTTTTTCAATGGCAAAAATCAATGAATATTGTAAATGCACAAACAGTAATATCTCCACATTGCAAGGTGCAATTCTGAAATTTTTTGCTTTTTCCTGCTAATCCTAGCATGATAAAGAAGATTCAAAGAGAGTGAGATGCCAGCTCTTTTCATTCAGTCAGTAGCTTCAAACATTTCTGGACGTTTTCCAATGGCAAAAATCAATGAATATTGTAAATGCACAAACAGTAATATCTCCACATTGCAAGGTGCAATTCTGAATTTTTTTGCTTTTTCCTGCTAATCCTAGCATGATAAAGAAGATTCAAAGAGAGTGAGATGCTAGCTCCTTTCATTCAGTCAGTAGCTTCAAACATTTCTGGACGTTTTTCAATGGCAAAAATCAATGAATATTGTAAATGCACAAACAGTAATATCTCCACATTGCAAGGTGCAATTCTGAAATTTTTTGCTTTTTCCTGCTAATCCTAGCATTCAAAGAGAGTGAGATGCCAGCTCCTTTCATTCAGTCAGTAGCTTCAAACATTTCTGGATGTTTTTCAATGGCAAAAATCAATGAATATTGTAAATGCACAAACAGTAATTTCTCCGCATTGCAAGGTGCAATTCTGAAATTTTTTGCTTTTTCCTGCTAATCCTAGCATGATAAAGAAGATTCAAAGAGAGTGAGATGCCAGCTCCTTTCATTCAGTCAGTAGCTTCAAACATTTCTGGACGTTGTTCAATGGCAAAAATCAATGAATATTGTTAATGCACAAACAGTAATATCTCCACATTGCAAGGTGCAATTCTGAAATTTTTTGCTTTTTCCTGCTAATCCTAGCATGATAAAGAAGATTCAAAGAGAGTGAGATGCCAGCTCTTTTCATTCAGTCAGTAGCTTCAAACATTTCTGGTATATGAATAACATGATGTTTTTCAATGGCAAAAATCAATGAATATTGTAAATGCACAAACAGTAATATCTCCACATTGCAAGGTGCAATTCTGAAATTTTTTGCTTTTTCCTGCTAATCCTAGCATGATAAAGAAGATTCAAAGAGAGTGAGATGCCAACTCCTTTCATTCAGTCAGTAGCTTCAAACATTTCTGGTATAGGATAAACATGTTTTTCAATGGCAAAAATCAATGAATATTGTAAATGCACAAACAGTAATATCTCCACATTGCAAGGTGCAATTCTGAAATTTTTTGCTTTTTCCTGCTAATCCTAGCATGATAAAGAAGATTCAAAGAGAGTGAGATGCCAGCTCCTTTCATTCAGTCAGTAGCTTCAAACATTTCTGGACGTTTTTCAATGGCAAAAATCAATGAATATTGTAAATGCACAAACAGTAATATCTCCACATTGCAAGTTGCAATTCTGAAATTTTTAGCTTTTTCCTGCTAATCCTAGCATGATAAAGAAGATTCAAAGAGAGTGAGATGCCAGCTCCTTTCATTCAGTCAGTAGCTTCGAACATTTCTGGACGTTTTTCAATGGCAAAAATCAATGAATATTGTAAATGCACAAACAGTAATATCTCCACATTGCAAGGTGCAATTCTGAAATTTTTTGCTTTTTCCTGCTAATCCTAGCATGATAAAGAAGATTCAAAGAGAGTGAGATGCCAGCTCCTTTCATTCAGTCAGTAGCTTCAAACATTTCTGGACGTTTTTCAGTGGCAAAAATCAATGAATATTGTAAATGCACAAACCGTAATATCTCCACATTGCAAGGTGCAATTCTAAAATTTTTTGCTTTTTCCTGCTAATCCTAGCATGATAAAGAAGATTCAAAGAGAGTGAGATGCCAGCTCCTTTCATTCAGTCAGTAGCTTCAAACATTTCTGGACGTTTTTCAATGGCAAAAATCAATGAATATTGTAAATGCACAAACAGTAATATCTCCACATTGCAAGGTGCAATTCTGAAATTTTTTGCTTTTTCCTGCTCCTCTTAGCATGATAAAGAAGATTCAAAGAGAGTGAGATGCCAGCTCTTTTCATTCAGTCAGTAGCTTCAAACATTTCTGGTATATGAATATCATGATGTTTTTCAATGGCAAAAATCAATGAATATTGTAAATGCACAAACAGTAATATCTCCACATTGCAAGGTGCAATTCTGAAATTTTTTGCTTTTTCCTGCTAATCCTAGCATGATAAAGAAGATTCAAAGAAAGTGAGATGCCAGCTCTTTTCATTCAGTCAGTAGCTTCAAACATTTCTGGACGTTTTCCAATGGCAAAAATCAATGAATATTGTAAATGCACAAACAGTAATATCTCCACATTGCAAGGTGCAATTCTGAATTTTTTTGCTTTTTCCTGCTAATCCTAGCATGATAAAGAAGATTCAAAGAGAGTGAGATGCCAGCTCCTTTCATTTAGTCAGTAGCTTCAAACATTTCTGGACGTTTTTCAATGGCAAAAATCAATGAATATTGTAAATGCACAAACAGTAATATCTCCACATTGCAAGGTGCAATTCTGAAATTTTTTGCTTTTTCCTGCTAATCCTAGCATGATAAAGAAGATTCAAAGAGAGTGAGATGCCAGCTCCTTTCATTCAGTCAGTAGCTTCAAACATTTCTGGATGTTTTTCAATGGCAAAAATCAATGAATATTGTAAATGCACAAACAGTAATTTCTCCGCATTGCAAGGTGCAATTCTGAAATTTTTTGCTTTTTCCTGCTAATCCTAGCATGATAAAGAAGATTCAAAGAGAGTGAGATGCCAGCTCCTTTCATTCAGTCAGTAGCTTCAAACATTTCTGGATGTTTTTCAATGGCAAAAATCAATGAATATTGTAAATGCACAAACAGTAATTTCTCCGCATTGCAAGGTGCAATTCTGAAATTTTTTGCTTTTTCCTGCTAATCCTAGCATAATAAAGAAGATTCAAAGAGAGTGAGATGCCAGCTCCTTTCATTCAGTCAGTAGCTTCAAACATTTCTGGACCTTTTTCAATGGCAAAAATCAATGAATATTGTTAATGCACAAACAGTAATATCTCCACATTGCAAGGTGCAATTCTGAAATTTTTTGCTTTTTCCTGCTCCTCTTAGCATGATAAAGAAGATTCAAAGAGAGTGAGATGCCAGCTCTTTTCATTCAGTCAGTAGCTTCAAACATTTCTGGTATATGAATAACATGATGTTTTTCAATGGCAAAAATCAATGAATATTGTAAATGCACAAACAGTAATATCTCCACATTGCAAGGTGCAATTCTGAAATTTTTTGCTTTTTCCTGCTAATCCTAGCATGATAAAGAAGATTCAAAGAGAGTGAGATGCCAGCTCCTTTCATTCAGTCAGTAGCTTCAAACATTTCTGGACGTTTTTCAATGGCAAAAATCAATGAATATTGTAAATGCACAAACAGTAATATCTCCACATTGCAAGGTGCAATTCTGAAATTTTTTGCTTTTTCCTGCTAATCCTAGCATGATAAAGAAGATTCAAAGAGAGTGAGATGCCAGCTCTTTTCATTCAGTCAGTAGCTTCAAACATTTCTGGACGTTTTCCAATGGCAAAAATCAATGAATATTGTAAATGCACAAACAGTAATATCTCCACATTGCAAGGTGCAATTCTGAATTTTTTTGCTTTTTCCTGCTAATCCTAGCATGATAAAGAAGATTCAAAGAGAGTGAGATGCTAGCTCCTTTCATTCAGTCAGTAGCTTCAAACATTTCTGGATGTTTTTCAATGGCAAAAATCAATGAATATTGTAAATGCACAAACAGTAATATCTCCACATTGCAAGGTGCAATTCTGAAATTTTTTGCTTTTTCCTGCTAATCCTAGCATGATGAAGAAGATTCAAAGAGAGTGAGATGCCAGCTCCTTTCATTCAGTCAGTAGCTTCAAACATTTCTGGATGTTTTTCAATGGCAAAAATCAATGAATATTGTAAATGCACAAACAGTAATTTCTCCGCATTGCAAGGTGCAATTCTGAAATTTTTTGCTTTTTCCTGCTAATCCTAGCATGATAAAGAAGATTCAAAGAGAGTGAGATGCCAGCTCCTTTCATTCAGTCAGTAGCTTCAAACATTTCTGGACGTTTTTCAATGGCAAAAATCAATGAATATTGTAAATGCACAAACAGTAATATCTCCACATTGCAAGGTGCAATTCTGAAATTTTTTGCTTTTTCCTGCTAATCCTAGCATGATAAAGAAGATTCAAAGAGAGTGAGATGCCAGCTCTTTTCATTCAGTCAGTAGCTTCAAACATTTCTGGACGTTTTCCAATGGCAAAAATCAATGAATATTGTAAATGCACAAACAGTAATATCTCCACATTGCAAGGTGCAATTCTGAATTTTTTTGCTTTTTCCTGCTAATCCTAGCATGATAAAGAAGATTCAAAGAGAGTGAGATGCTAGCTCCTTTCATTCAGTCAGTAGCTTCAAACATTTCTGGATGTTTTTCAATGGCAAAAATCAATGAATATTGTAAATGCACAAACAGTAATATCTCCACATTGCAAGGTGCAATTCTGAAATTTTTTGCTTTTTCCTGCTAATCCTAGCATGATGAAGAAGATTCAAAGAGAGTGAGATGCCAGCTCCTTTCATTCAGTCAGTAGCTTCAAACATTTCTGGATGTTTTTCAATGGCAAAAATCAATGAATATTGTAAATGCACAAACAGTAATTTCTCCGCATTGCAAGGTGCAATTCTGAAATTTTTTGCTTTTTCCTGCTAATCCTAGCATGATAAAGAAGATTCAAAGAGAGTGAGATGCCAGCTCCTTTCATTCAGTCAGTAGCTTCAAACATTTCTGGACGTTGTTCAATGGCAAAAATCAATGAATATTTTTAATGCACAAACAGTAATATCTCCACATTGCAAGGTGCAATTCTGAAATTTTTTGCTTTTTCCTGCTAATCCTAGCATGATAAAGAAGATTCAAAGAGAGTGAGATGCCAGCTCTTTTCATTCAGTCAGTAGCTTCAAACATTTCTGGTATATGAATAACATGATGTTTTTCAATGGCAAAAATCAATGAATATTGTAAATGCACAAACAGTAATATCTCCACATTGCAAGGTGCAATTCTGAAATTTTTTGCTTTTTCCTGCTAATCCTAGCATGATAAAGAAGATTCAAAGAGAGTGAGATGCCAACTCCTTTCATTCAGTCAGTAGCTTCAAACATTTCTGGACGTTTTTCAATGGCAAAAATCAATGAATATTGTAAATGCACAAACAGTAATATCTCCACATTGCAAGGTGCAATTCTGAAATTTTTTGCTTTTTCCTGCTAATCCTAGCATGATAAAGAAGATTCAAAGAGAGTGAGATGCCAGCTCCTTTCATTCAGTCAGTAGCTTCAAACATTTCTGGACGTTTTTCAATGGCAAAAATCAATGAATATTGTAAATGCACAAACAGTAATATCTCCACATTGCAAGTTGCAATTCTGAAATTTTTTGCTTTTTCCTGCTAATCCTAGCATGATAAAGAAGATTCAAAGAGAGTGAGATGCCAGCTCCTTTCATTCAGTCAGTAGCTTCGAACATTTCTGGACGTTTTTCAATGGCAAAAATCAATGAATATTGTAAATGCACAAACAGTAATATCTCCACATTGCAAGGTGCAATTCTGAAATTTTTTGCTTTTTCCTGCTAATCCTAGCATGATAAAGAAGATTCAAAGAGAGTGAGATGCCAGCTCCTTTCATTCAGTCAGTAGCTTCAAACATTTCTGGACGTTTTTCAGTGGCAAAAATCAATGAATATTGTAAATGCACAAACCGTAATATCTCCACATTGCAAGGTGCAATTCTAAAATTTTTTGCTTTTTCCTGCTAATCCTAGCATGATAAAGAAGATTCAAAGAGAGTGAGATGCCAGCTCCTTTCATTCAGTCAGTAGCTTCAAACATTTCTGGACGTTTTTCAATGGCAAAAATCAATGAATATTGTAAATGCACAAACAGTAATATCTCCACATTGCAAGGTGCAATTCTGAAATTTTTTGCTTTTTCCTGCTCCTCTTAGCATGATAAAGAAGATTCAAAGAGAGTGAGATGCCAGCTCTTTTCATTCAGTCAGTAGCTTTAAACATTTCTGGTATATGAATAACATGATGTTTTTCAATGGCAAAAATCAATGAATATTGTAAATGCACAAACAGTAATATCTCCACATTGCAAGGTGCAATTCTGAAATTTTTTGCTTTTTCCTGCTAATCCTAGCATGATAAAGAAGATTCAAAGAGAGTGAGATGCCAGCTCTTTACATTCAGTCAGTAGCTTCAAACATTTCTGGACGTTTTCCAATGGCAAAAATCAATGAATATTGTAAATGCACAAACAGTAATATCTCCACATTGCAAGGTGCAATTCTGAATTTTTTTGCTTTTTCCTGCTAATCCTAGCATGATAAAGAAGATTCAAAGAGAGTGAGATGCCAGCTCCTTTCATTCAGTCAGTAGCTTCAAACATTTCTGGACGTTTTTCAATGGCAAAAATCAATGAATATTGTAAATGCACAAACAGTAATATCTCCACATTGCAAGGTGCAATTCTGAAATTTTTTGCTTTTTCCTGCTAATCCTAGCATGATAAAGAAGATTCAAAGAGAGTGAGATGCCAGCTCCTTTCATTCAGTCAGTAGCTTCAAACATTTCTGGATGTTTTTCAATGGCAAAAATCAATGAACATTGTAAATGCACAAACAGTAATTTCTCCGCATTGCAAGGTGCAATTCTGAAATTTTTTGCTTTTTCCTGCTAATCCTAGCATGATAAAGAAGATTCAAAGAGAGTGAGATGCCAGCTCCTTTCATTCAGTCAGTAGCTTCAAACATTTCTGGACGTTTTTCAATGGCAAAAATCAATGAATATTGTTAATGCACAAACAGTAATATCTCCACATTGCAAGGTGCAATTCTGAAATTTTTTGCTTTTTCCTGCTCCTCTTAGCATGATAAAGAAGATTCAAAGAGAGTGAGATGCCAGCTCTTTTCATTCAGTCAGTAGCTTCAAACATTTCTGGTATATGAATAACATGATGTTTTTCAATGGCAAAAATCAATGAATATTGTAAATGCACAAACAGTAATATCTCCACATTGCAAGGTGCAATTCTGAAATTTTTTGCTTTTTCCTGCTAATCCTAGCATGATAAAGAAGATTCAAAGAGAGTGAGATGCCAGCTCCTTTCATTCAGTCAGTAGCTTCAAACATTTCTGGACGTTTTTCAATGGCAAAAATCAATGAATATTGTAAATGCACAAACAGTAATATCTCCACATTGCAAGGTGCAATTCTGAAATTTTTTGCTTTTTCCTGCTAATCCTAGCATGATAAAGAAGATTCAAAGAGAGTGAGATGCCAGCTCTTTTCATTCAGTCAGTAGCTTCAAACATTTCTGGACGTTTTCCAATGGCAAAAATCAATGAATATTGTAAATGCACAAACAGTAATATCTCCACATTGCAAGGTGCAATTCTGAATTTTTTTGCTTTTTCCTGCTAATCCTAGCATGATAAAGAAGATTCAAAGAGAGTGAGATGCCAGCTCCTTTCATTCAGTCAGTAGCTTCAAACATTTCTGGACGTTTTTCAATGGCAAAAATCAATGAATATTGTAAATGCACAAACAGTAATATCTCCACATTGCAAGGTGCAATTCTGAATTTTTTTGCTTTTTCCTGCTAATCCTAGCATGATAAAGAAGATTCAAAGAGAGTGAGATGCCAGCTCCTTTCATTCAGTCAGTAGCTTCAAACATTTCTGGATGTTTTTCAATGGCAAAAATCAATGAATATTGTAAATGCACAAACAGTAATTTCTCCGCATTGCAAGGTGCAATTCTGAAATTTTTTGCTTTTTCCTGCTAATCCTAGCATGATAAAGAAGATTCAAAGAGAGTGAGATGCCAGCTCCTTTCATTCTGTCAGTAGCTTCAAACATTTCTGGACGTTTTTCAATGGCAAAAATCAATGAATATTGTTAATGCACAAACAGTAATATCTCCACATTGCAAGGTGCAATTCTGAAATTTTTTGCTTTTTCCTGCTCCTCTTAGCATGATAAAGAAGGTTCAAAGAGAGTGAGATGCCAGCTCATTTCATTCAGTCAGTAGCTTCAAACATTTCTGGACGTTTTTCAATGGCAAAAATCAATGAATATTGTAAATGCACAAACAGTAATATCTCCACATTGCAAGGTGCAATTCTGAAATTTTTTGCTTTTTCCTGCTAATCCTAGCATGATAAAGAAGATTCAAAGAGAGTGAGATGCCAGCTATTTTCATTCAGTCAGTAGCTTCAAACATTTCTGGACGTTTTTCAATGGCAAAAATCAATGAATATTGTAAATGCACAAACAGTAATTTCTCCGCATTGCAAGGTGCAATTCTGAAATTTTTTACTTTTTCCTGCTAATCCTAGCATGATAAAGAAGATTCAAAGAGAGTGAGATGCCAGCTCCTTTCATTCAGTCAGTAGCTTCAAACATTTCTGGACGTTTTTCAATGGCAAAAATCAATGAATATTGTTAATGCACAAACAGTAATATCTCCACATTGCAAGGTGCAATTCTGAAATTTTTTTGCTTTTTCCTGCTAATCCTAGCATGATAAAGAAGATTCAAAGAGAGTGAGATGCCAGCTCTTTTCATTCAGTCAGTAGCTTCAAACATTTCTGGTATATGAATAACATGATGTTTTTCAATGGCAAAAATCAATGAATATTGTAAATGCACAAACAGTAATATCTCCACATTGCAAGGTGCAATTCTGAAATTTTTTGCTTTTTCCTGCTAATCCTAGCATGATAAAGAAGATTCAAAGAGAGTGAGATGCCAACTCGTTTCATTCAGTCAGTAGCTTCAAACATTTCTGGACGTTTTTCAATGGCAAAAATCAATGAATATTGTAAATGCACAAACAGTAATATCTCCACATTGCAAGGTGCAATTCTGAAATTTTTTGCTTTTTCCTGCTAATCCTAGCATGATAAAGAAGATTCAAAGAGAGTGAGATGCCAGCTCTTTTCATTCAGTCAGTAGCTTCAAACATTTCTGGACGTTTTCCAATGGCAAAAATCAATGAATATTGTAAATGCACAAACAGTAATATCTCCACATTGCAAGGTGCAATTCTGAATTTTTTGCTTTTTCCTGCTAATCCTAGCATGATAAAGAAGATTCAAAGAGAGTGAGATGCCAGCTCCTTTCATTCAGTCAGTAGCTTCAAACATTTCTGGACGTTTTTCAATGGCAAAAATCAATGAATATTGTAAATGCACAAACAGTAATATCTCCACATTGCAAGGTGCAATTCTGAAATTTTTTGCTTTTTCCTGCTAATCCTAGCATGATAAAGAAGATTCAAAGAGAGTGAGATGCCAGCTCCTTTCATTCAGTCAGTAGCTTCAAACATTTCTGGACGTTTTTCAATGGCAAAAATCAATGAATATTGTAAAAGCACAAACAGTAATATCTCCACATTGCAAGGTGCAATTCTGAAATTTTTAGCTTTTTCCTGCTAATCCTAGCATGATAAAGAAGATTCAAAGAGAGTGAGATGCCAGCTCCTTTCATTCAGTCAGTAGCTTCAAACATTTCTGGACGTTTTTCAATGGCAAAAATCAATGAATATTGTAAATGCACAAACAGTAATATCTCCACATTGCAAGGTGCAATTCTGAAATTTTTTGCTTTTTCCTGCTAATCCTAGCATGATAAAGAAGATTCAAAGAGAGCGAGATGCCAGCTCCTTTCATTCAGTCAGTAGCTTCAAACATTTCTGGACGTTTTTCAATGGCAAAAATCAATGAATATTGTAAATGCACAAACAGTAATATCTCCACATTGCAAGGTGCAATTCTGAAATTTTTTGCTTTTTCCTGCTAATCCTAGCATGATAAAGAAGATTCAAAGAGAGTGAGATGACAGTTCCTTTCATTCAGTCAGTAGCTTCAAACATTTCTGGTATATGAATAACATGATGTTTTTCAATGGCAAAAATCAATGAATATTGTAAATGCACAAACAGTAATTTCTCCGCATTGCAAGGTGCAATTCTGTAATTTTTTGCTTTTTCCTGCTCCTCTTAGCATGATAAAGAAGATTCAAAGAGAGTGAGTTGCCAGCTCCTTTCATTCAGTCAGTAGCTTCAAACATTTCTGGACGTTTTTCAATGGCAAAAATCAATGAATATTGTAAATGCACAAATAGTAATATCTCCACATTGCAAGGTGCAATTCTGAAATTTTTTGCTTTTTCCTGCTAATCCTAGCATGATAAAGAAGATTCAAAGAGAGTGAGATGCCAGCTCCTTTCATTCAGTCAGTAGCTTCAAACATTTCTGGACGTTTTTCAATGGCAAAAATCAATGAATATTGTAAATGCACAAACAGTAATATCTCCACATTGCAAGGTGCAATTCTGAAATTTTTTGCTTTTTCCTGCTCCTCTTAGCATGATAAAGAAGATTCAAAGAGAGTGAGATGCCAGCTCCTTTCTTTCAGTCAGTAGCTTCAAACATTTCTGGACGTTTTTCAATGGCAAAAATCAATGAATATTGTAAATGCACAAACAGTAATATCTCCACATTGCAAGGTGCAATTCTGAATTTTTTTGCTTTTTCCTGCTAATCCTAGCATGATAAAGAAGATTCAAAGAGAGTGAGATGCCAGCTCCTTTCATTCAGTCAGTAGCTTCAAACATTTCTGGACGTTTTTCAATGGCAAAAATCAATGAATATTGTAAATGCACAAACAGTAATTTCTCCGCATTGCAAGGTGCAATTCTGAAATTTTTTGCTTTTTCCTGCTAATCCTAGCATGATAAAGAATATTCAAAGAGAGTGAGATGCCAGCTCCTTTCATTCAGTCAGTAGCTTCAAACATTTCTGGTATATGAATAACATGATGTTTTTCAATGGCAAAAATCAATGAATATTGTAAATGCACAAACAGTAATTTCTCCGCATTGTAAGGTGCAATTCTGAAATTTTTTGCTTTTTCCTGCTAATCCTAGCATGATAAAGAAGATTCAAAGAGAGTGAGATGCCAGCTGCTTTCATTCAGTCAGTAGCTTCAAACATTTCTGGACGTTTTTCAATGGCAAAAATCAATGAATATTGTAAATGCACAAACAGTAATATCTCCACATTGCAAGGTGCAATTCTGAAATTTTTGCTTTTTCCTGCTCCTCTTAGCATGATAAAGAAGATTCAAAGAGAATGAGATGCCAGCTCCTTTCATTCAGTCAGTAGCTTCAAACATTTCTGGTATATGAATAACATGGTGTTTTTCAATGGCAAAAATCAATGAATATTGTAAATGCACAAACAGTAATATCTCCAAATTGCAAGGTGCAATTCTGAAATTTTTTGCTTTTTCCTGCTAATCCTAGCATGATAAAGAAGATTCAAAGAGAGTGAGATGCCAGCTCTTTTCATTCAGTCAGTAGCTTCAAACATTTCTGGACGTTTTCCAATGGCAAAAATCAATGAATATTGTAAATGCACAAACAGTAATATCTCCACATTGCAAGGAGCAATTCTGAAATTTTTTGCTTTTTCCTGCTAATCCTAGCATGATAAAGAAGATTCAAAGAGAGTGAGATGCCAGCTCCTTTCATTCAGTCAGTAGCTTCAAACATTTCTGGACGTTTTTCAATGGCAAAAATCAATGAATATTGTAAAAGCACAAACAGTAATATCTCCACATTGCAAGGTGCAATTCTGAAATTTTTAGCTTTTTCCTGCTAATCCTAGCATGATAAAGAAGATTCAAAGAGAGTGAGATGCCAGCTCCTTTCATTCAGTCAGTAGCTTCAAACATTTCTGGACGTTTTTCAATGGCAAAAATCAATGAATATTGTAAATGCACAAACAGTAATATCTCCACATTGCAAGGTGCAATTCTGAAATTTTTTGCTTTTTCCTGCTAATCCTAGCATGATAAAGAAGATTCAAAGAGAGCGAGATGCCAGCTCCTTTCATTCAGTCAGTAGCTTCAAACATTTCTGGACGTTTTTCAATGGCAAAAATCAATGAATATTGTAAATGCACAAACAGTAATATCTCCACATTGCAAGGTGCAATTCTGAAATTTTTTGCTTTTTCCTGCTAATCCTAGCATGATAAAGAAGATTCAAAGAGAGTGAGATGACAGCTCCTTTCATTCAGTCAGTAGCTTCAAACATTTCTGGTATATGAATAACATGATGTTTTTCAATGGCAAAAATCAATGAATATTGTAAATGCACAAACAGTAATTTCTCCGCATTGCAAGGTGCAATTCTGTAATTTTTTGCTTTTTCCTGCTCCTCTTAGCATGATAAAGAAGATTCAAAGAGAGTGAGTTGCCAGCTCCTTTCATTCAGTCAGTAGCTTCAAACATTTCTGGACGTTTTTCAATGGCAAAAATCAATGAATATTGTAAATGCACAAATAGTAATATCTCCACATTGCAAGGTGCAATTCTGAAATTTTTTGCTTTTTCCTGCTAATCCTAGCATGATAAAGAAGATTCAAAGAGAGTGAGATGCCAGCTCCTTTCATTCAGTCAGTAGCTTCAAACATTTCTGGACGTTTTTCAATGGCAAAAATCAATGAATATTGTAAATGCACAAACAGTAATATCTCCACATTGCAAGGTGCAATTCTGAAATTTTTTGCTTTTTCCTGCTCCTCTTAGCATGATAAAGAAGATTCAAAGAGAGTGAGATGCCAGCTCCTTTCTTTCAGTCAGTAGCTTCAAACATTTCTGGACGTTTTTCAATGGCAAAAATCAATGAATATTGTAAATGCACAAACAGTAATATCTCCACATTGCAAGGTGCAATTCTGAAATTTTTTGCTTTTTCCTGCTAATCCTAGCATGATAAAGAAGATTCAAAGAGAGTGAGATGCCAGCTCCTTTCATTCAGTCAGTAGCTTCAAACATTTCTGGACGTTTTTCAATGGCAAAAATCAATGAATATTGTAAATGCACAAACAGTAATTTCTCCGCATTGCAAGGTGCAATTCTGAAATTTTTTGCTTTTTCCTGCTAATCCTAGCATGATAAAGAAGATTCAAAGAGAGTGAGATGCCAGCTCCTTTCATTCAGTCAGTAGCTTCAAACATTTCTGGACGTTTTTCAATGGCAAAAATCAATGAATATTGTAAATGCACAAACAGTAATATCTCCACATTGCAAGGTGCAATTCTGAAATTTTTTGCTTTTTCCTGCTAATCCTAGCATGATAAAGAAGATTCAAAGAGAGTGAGATGCCAGCTCCTTTCATTCAGTCAGTAGCTTCAAACATTTCTGTACGTTTTTCAATGGCAAAAATCAATGAATATTGTAAATGCACAAACAGTAATATCTCCACATTGCAAGGTGCAATTCTGAAATTTTTTGCTTTTTCCTGCTAATCCTAGCATGATAAAGAATATTCAAAGAGAGTGAGATGCCAGCTCCTTTCATTCAGTCAGTAGCTTCAAACATTTCTGGTATATGAATAACATGATGTTTTTCAATGGCAAAAATCAATGAATATTGTAAATGCACAAACAGTCATTTCTCCGCATTGTAAGGTGCAATTCTGAAATTTTTTGCTTTTTCCTGCTAATCCTAGCATGATAAAGAAGATTCAAAGAGAGTGAGATGCCAGCTGCTTTCATTCAGTCAGTAGCTTCAAACATTTCTGGACGTTTTTCAATGGCAAAAATCAATGAATATTGTAAATGCACAAACAGTAATATCTCCACATTGCAAGGTGCAATTCTGAAATTTTTTGCTTTTTCCTGCTCCTCTTAGCATGATAAAGAAGATTCAAAGAGAATGAGATGCCAGCTCCTTTCATTCAGTCAGTAGCTTCAAACATTTCTGGTATATGAATAACATGGTGTTTTTCAATGGCAAAAATCAATGAATATTGTAAATGCACAAACAGTAATATCTCCACATTGCAAGGTGCAATTCTGAAATTTTTTGCTTTTTCCTGTTAATCCTAGCATGATAAAGAAGATTCAAAGAGAGTGAGATGCCAGCTCCTTTCATTCAGTCAGTAGCTTCAAACATTTCTGGTCGTTTTTCAATGGCAAAAATCAATGAATATTGTAAATGCACAAACAGTAATATCTCCACATTGCAAGGTGCAATTCTGAAATTTTTTGCTTTTTCCTGCTAATCCTAGCATGATAAAGAAGATTCATAGAGAGTGAGATGCCAGCTCCTTTCATTCAGTCAGTAGCTTCAAACATTTCTGGTATATGAATAACATGATGTTTTTCAATGGCAAAAATCAATGAATATTGTAAATGCACAAACAGTAATATCTCCACATTGCAAGGTGCAATTCTGAAATTTTTTGCTTTTTCCTGCTAATCCTAGCATGATAAAGAAGATTCAAAGAGAGTGAGATGCCAGCTCCTTTCATTCAGTCAGTAGCTTCAAACATTTCTGGACGTTTTTCAATGGCAAAAATCAATGAATAATGTAAATGCACAAACAGTAATATCTCCACATTGCAAGGTGCAATTCTGAAATTTTTTGCTTTTTCCTGCTCCTCTTAGCATGATAAAGAAGATTCAAAGAGAGTGAGATGCCAGCTCTTTTCATTCAGTCAGTAGCTTCAAACATTTCTGGTATATGAATAACATGATGTTTTTCAATGGCAAAAATCAATGAATATTGTAAATGCACAAACAGTAATTTCTCCGCATTGCAAGGTGCAATTCTGAAATTTTTTGCTTTTTCCTGCTAATCCTAGCATGATAAAGAAGATTCAAAGAGAGTGAGATGCCAGCTCCTTTCATTCAGTCAGTAGCTTCAAACATTTCTGGACGTTTTTCAATGGCAAAAATCAATGAATATTGTAAATGCACAAACAGTAATATCTCCACATTGCAAGGTGCAATTCTGAAATTTTTTGCTTTTTCCTGCTAATCCTAGCATGATAAAGAAGATTCAAAGAGAGTGAGATGCCAGCTCCTTTCATTCAGTCAGTAGCTTCAAACATTTCTGGACGTTTTTCAATGGCAAAAATCAATGAATATTGTAAATGCACAAACAGTAATATCTCCACATTGCAAGGTGCAATTCTGAAATTTTTTGCTTTTTCCTGCTAATCCTAGCATGAAAAAGAAGATTCAAAGAGAGTGAGATGCCAGCTCCTTTCATTCAGTCAGTAGCTTCAAACATTTCTGGACATTTTTCAATGGCAAAAATCAATGAATATTGTAAATGCACAAACAGTAATATCTCCACATTGCAAGGTGCAATTCTGAAATTTTTTGCTTTTTCCTGCTAATTCTAGCATGATAAAGAAGATTCAAAGAGAGTGAGATGCCAGCTCCTTTCATTCAGTCAGTAGCTTCAAACATTTCTGGACGTTTTTCAATGGCAAAAATCAATGAATATTGTAAATGCACAAACAGTAATTTCTCCGCATTGCAAGGTGCAATTCTAAAATTTTTTGCTTTTTCCTGCTAATCCTAGCATGATAAAGAAGATTCAAAGAGAGTGAGATGCCAGCTCCTTTCATTCAGTCAGTAGCTTCAAACATTTCTGGACGTTTTTCAATGGCAAAAATCAATGAATATTGTAAATGCACAAACAGTAATATCTCCACATCGCAAGGTGCAATTCTGAAATTTTTTGCTTTTTCCTGCTAATCCTAGCATGATAAAGAAGATTCAAAGAGAGTGAGATGCCAGCTCCTTTCATTCAGTCAGTAGCTTCAAACATTTCTGGACGTTTTTCAATGGCAAAAATCAATGAATATTGTAAATGCACAAAGAGTAATATCTCCACATTGCAAGGTGCAATTCTGAAATTTTTTGCTTTTTCCTGCTAATCCTAGCATGATAAAGAAGATTCAAAGAGAGTGAGATGCCAGCTCCTTTCATTCAGTCAGTAGCTTCAAACATTTCTAGTATATGAATAACATGATGTTTTTCAATGGCAAAAATCAATGAATATTGTAAATGCACAAACAGTAATTTCTCCGCATTGCAAGGTGCAATTCTGAAATTTTTTGCTTTTTCCTGCTAATCCTAGCATGATAAAGAAGATTCAAAGAGAGTGAGATGCCAGCTCCTTTCATTCAGTCAGTAGCTTCAAACATTTCTGGACGTTTTTCAATGGCAAAAATCAATGAATATTGTAAATGCACAAACAGTAATATCTCCACATTGCAAGGTGCAATTCTGAAATTTTTTGCTTTTTCCTGCTAATCCTAGCATGATAAAGAAGATTCAAAGAGAGTGAGATGCCAGCTCCTTTCATTCAGTCAGTAGCTTCAAACATTTCTGGACGTTTTTCAATGGCAAAAATCAATGAATATTGTAAATGCACAAACAGTAATATCTCCACATTGCAAGGTGCAATTCTGAAATTTTTTGCTTTTTCCTGCTAATCCTAGCATGATAAAGAAGATTCAAAGAGAGTGAGATGCCAGCTCCTTTCATTCAGTCAGTAGCTTCAAACATTTCTGGTATATGAATAACATGATGTTTTTCAATGGCAAAAATCAATGAATATTGTAAATGCACAAACAGTAATTTCTCCGCATTGCAAGGTGCAATTCTGAAATTTTTTGGTTTTTCCTGCTAATCCTAGCATGATAAAGAAGATTCAAAGAGAGTGAGATGCCAGCTCCTTTCATTCAGTCAGTAGCTTCAAACATTTCTGGATGTTTTTCAATGGCAAAAATCAATGAATATTGTAAATGCACAAACAGTAATATCTCCACATTGCAAGGTGCAATTCTGAAATTTTTTGCTTTTTCCTGCTCCTCTTAGCATGATAGAGAAGATTCAAAAAGAAGGAGATGCCAGCTCCTTTCATTCAGTCAGTAGCTTCAAACATTTCTGGTATATGAATAACATGATGTTTTTCAATGGCAAAAATCAATGAATATTGTAAATGCACAAACAGTAATATCTCCACATTGCAAGGTGCAATTCTGAAATTTTTTGCTTTTTCCTGCTATTCCTAGCATGATAAAGAAGATTCAAAGAGAGTGAGATGCCAGCTCCTTTCATTCAGTCAGTAGCTTCAAACATTTCTGGACGTTTTTCAATGGCAAAAATCAATGAATATTGTAAATGCACAAACAGTAATATCTCCACATTGCAAGGTGCAATTCTGAATTTTTTTGCTTTTTCCTGCTAATCCTAGCATGATAAAGAAGATTCAAAGAGAGTGAGATGCCAGCTCCTTTCATTCAGTCAGTAGCTTCAAACATTTCTGGTATATGAATAACATGATGTTTTTCAATGGCAAAAATCAATGAATATTGTAAATGCACAAACAGTAATATCTCCACATTGCAAGGTGCAATTCTGAAATTTTTTGCTTTTTCCTGCTAATCCTAGCATGATAAAGAAGATTCAAAGAGAGTGAGATGCCAGCTCCTTTCATTCAGTCAGTAGCTTCAAACATTTCTGGACGTTTTTCAATGGCAAAAATCATCGAATATTGTAAATGCACAAACAGTAATATCTCCACATTGCAAGGTGCAATTCTGAAATTTTTTGCTTTTTCCTGCTAATCCTAGCATGATAAAGAAGATTCAAAGAGAGTGAGATGCCAGCTCCTTTCATTCAGTCAGTAGCTTCAAACATTTCTGGACGTTTTTCAATAGCAAAAATCAATGAATATTGTAAATGCACAAACAGTAATATCTCCACATTGCAAGGTGCAATTCTGAAATTTTTTGCTTTTTCCTGCTCCTCTTAGCATGATAAAGAAGATTCAAAGAGAGTCAGATGCCAGCTCCTTTCATTCAGTCAGTAGCTTCAAACATTTCTGGTATATGAATAACATGATGTTTTTCAATGGCAAAAATCAATGAATATTGTAAATGCACAAACAGTAATTTCTCCGCATTGCAAGGTGCAATTCTGAAATTTTTTGCTTTTTCCTGCTAATCCTAGCATGATAAAGAAGGTTCATAGAGAGTGAGATGCCACCTCCTTTCATTCAGTCAGTAGCTTCAAACATTTCTGGACGTTTTTCAATGGCAAAAATCAATGAATATTGTAAATGCACAAACAGTAATATCTCCACATTGCAAGGTGCAATTCTGAAATTTTTTGCTTTTTCCTGCTAATCCTAGCATGATAAAGAAGATTCAAAGAGAGTGAGATGCCAGCTCCTTTCATTCAGTCAGTAGCTTCAAACATTTCTGGACGTTTTTCAATGGCAAAAATCAATGAATATTGTAAATGCACAAACAGTAATATCTCCACATTGCAAGGTGCAATTCTGAAATTTTTTGCTTTTTCCTGCTAATCCTAGCATGATAAAGAAGTTTCAAAGACAGTGAGATGCCAGCTCCTTTCATTCAGTCAGTAGCTTCAAACATTTCTGGACGTTTTTCAATGGCAAAAATCAATGAATATTGTAAATGCACAAACAGTAATTTCTCCGCATTGCAAGGTGCAATTCTGAAATTTTTTGCTTTTTCCTGCTAATCCTAGCATGATAAAGAAGATTCAAAGAGAGTGAGATGCCAGCTCCTTTCATTCAGTCAGTAGCTTCAAACATTTCTGGACGTTTTTCAATGGCAAAAATCAATGAATATTGTAAATGCACAAACAGTAATATCTCCACATTGCAAGGTGCAATTCTGAAATTTTTTGCTTTTTCCTGCTAATCCTAGCATGATAAAGAAGATTCAAAGAGAGTGAGATGCCAGCTCCATTCATTCAGTCAGTAGCTTCAAACATTTCTGGACGTTTTTCAATGGCAAAAATCAATGAATATTGTAAATGCACAAACAGTAATATCTCCACATTGCAAGGTGCAATTCTGAAATTTTTTGCTTTTTCCTGCTAATCCTAGCATGATAAAGAAGATTCAAAGAGAGTGAGATGCCAGCTCCTTTCATTCACTCAGTAGCTTCAAACATTTCTGGTATATGAATAACATGATGTTTTTCAATGGCAAAAATCAATGAATATTGTAAATGCACAAACAGTAATTTCTCCGCATTGCAAGGTGCAATTCTGAAATTTTTTGCTTTTTCCTGCTAATCCTAGCATGATAAAGAAGATTCAAAGAGAGTGAGATGCCAGCTCCTTTCATTCAGTCAGTAGCTTCAAACATTTCTGGACGTTTTTCAATGGCAAAAATCAATGAATATTGTAAATGCACAAACAGTAATATCTCCACATTGCAAGGTGCAATTCTGAAATTTTTTGCTTTTTCCTGCTCCTCTTAGCATGATAAAGAAGATTCAAAGAGAATGAGATGCCAGCTCCTTTCATTCAGTCAGTAGCTTCAAACATTTCTGGTATATGAATAACATGGTGTTTTTCAATGGCAAAAATCAATGAATATTGTAAATGCACAAACAGTAATATCTCCACATTGCAAGGTGCAATTCTGAAATTTTTTGCTTTTTCCTGCTAATCCTAGCATGATAAAGAAGATTCAAAGAGAGTGAGATGCCAGCTCCTTTCATTCAGTCAGTAGCTTCAAACATTTCTGGACGTTTTTCAATGGCAAAAATCAATGAATATTGTAAATGCACAAACAGTAATATCTCCACATTGCAAAGTGCAATTCTGAAATTTTTTGCTTTTTCCTGCTAATCCTAGCATGATAAAGAAGATTCAAAGAGAGTGAGATGCCAGCTCCTTTCATTCAGTCAGTAGCTTCAAACATTTCTGGACGTTTTTCAATGGCAAAAATCAATGAATATTGTAAATGCACAAACAGTAATATCTCCACATTGCAAGGTGCAATTCTGAAATTTTTTGCTTTTTCCTGCTAATCCTAGCATGATAAAGAAGTTTCAAAGAGAGTGAGATGCCAGCTCCTTTCATTCAGTCAGTAGCTTCAAACATTTCTGGACGTTTTTCAATGGCAAAAATCAATGAATATTGTAAATGCACAAACAGTAATTTCTCCGCATTGCAAGGTGCAATTCTGAAATTTTTTACTTTTTCCTGCTAATCCTAGCATGATAAAGAAGATTCAAAGAGAGTGAGATGCCAGCTCCTTTCATTCAGTCAGTAGCTTCAAACATTTCTGGACGTTTTTCAATGGCAAAAATCAATGAATATTGTAAATGCACAAACAGTAATATCTCCACATTGCAAGGTGCAATTCTGAAATTTTTTGCTTTTTCCTGCTAATCCTAGCATGATAAAGAAGATTCAAAGAGAGTGAGATGCCAGCTCCTTTCATTCAGTCAGTAGCTTCAAACATTTCTGGTCGTTTTTCAATGGCAAAAATCAATGAATATTGTAAATGCACAAACAGTAATATCTCCACATTGCAAGGTGCAATTCTGAAATTTTTTGCTTTATCCTGCTAATCCTAGCATGATAAAGAAGATTCAAAGAGAGTGAGATGCCAGCTCCTTTCATTCAGTCAGTAGCTTCAAACATTTCTGGTATATGAATAACATGATGTTTTTCAATGGCAAAAATCAATGAATATTGTAAATGCACAAACAGTAATATCTCCACATTGCAAGGTGCAATTCTGAAATTTTTTGCTTTTTCCTGCTAATCCTAGCATGATAAAGAAGATTCAAAGAGAGTGAGATGCCAGCTCCTTTCATTCAGTCAGTAGCTTCAAACATTTCTGGACGTTTTTCAATGGCAAAAATCAATGAATATTGTAAATGCACAAACAGTAATATCTCCACATTGCAAGGTGCAATTCTGAAATTTTTTGCTTTTTCCTGCTAATCCTAGCATGATAAAGAAGATTCAAAGAGAGTGAGATGCCAGCTCCTTTCATTCAGTCAGTAGCTTCAAACATTTCTGGACGTTTTTCAATGGCAAAAATCAATGAATATTGTAAATGCACAAACAGTAATATCTCCACATTGCAAGGTGCAATTCTGAAATTTTTTGCTTTTTCCTGCTAATCCTAGCATGATAAAGAAGATTCAAAGAGAGTGAGATGCCAGCTCCTTTCATTCAGTCAGTAGCTTCAAACATTTCTGGACGTTTTTCAATGGCAAAAATCAATGAATATTGTAAATGCACAAACAGTAATATCTCCACATTGCAAGGTGCAATTCTGAAATTTTTTGCTTTTTCCTGCTAATCCTAGCATGATAAAGAAGATTCAAAGAGAGTGAGATGCCAGCTCCTTTCATTCAGTCAGTAGCTTCAAACATTTCTGGACGTTTTTCAATGGCAAAAATCAATGAATATTGTAAATGCACAAACAGTAATTTCTCCGCATTGCAAGGTGCAATTCTGAAATTTTTTGCTTTTTCCTGCTAATCCTAGCATGATAAAGAAGATTCAAAGAGAGTGAGATGCCAGCTCCTTTCATTCAGTCAGTAGCTTCAAACATTTCTGGACGTTTTTCAATGGCAAAAATCAATGAATATTGTAAATGCACAAACAGTAATATCTCCACATTGCAAGGTGCAATTCTGAATTTTTTTGCTTTTTCCTGCTAATCCTAGCATGATAAAGAAGATTCAAAGAGAGTGAGATGCCAGCTCCTTTCATTCAGTCAGTAGCTTCAAACATTTCTGGACGTTTTTCAATGGCAAAAATCAATCAATATTGTAAATGCACAAACAGTAATATCTCCACATTGCAAGGTGCAATTCTGAAATTTTTTGCTTTTTCCTGCTAATCCTAGCATGATAAAGAAGATTCAAAGAGAGTGAGATGCCAGCTCCTTTCATTCAGTCAGTAGCTTCAAACATTTCTGGTATATGAATAACATGATGTTTTTCAATGGCAAAAATCAATGAATATTGTAAATGCACAAACAGTAATTTCTCCGCATTGCAAGGTGCAATTCTGAAATTTTTTGCTTTTTCCTGCTAATCCTAGCATGATAAAGAAGATTCAAAGAGAGTGAGATGCCAGCTCCTTTCATTCAGTCAGTAGCTTCAAACATTTCTGGATGTTTTTAAATGCCAAAAATCAATGAATATTGTAAATGCACAAACAGTAATATCTTCACATTGCAAGGTGCAATTCTGAAATTTTTTGCTTTTTCCTGCTCCTCTTAGCATGATGAAGAAGATTCAAAAAGAAGGAGATGCAAGCTCCTTTCATTCAGTCAGTAGCTTCAAACATTTCTGGTATATGAATAACATGATGTTTTTCAATGGCAAAAATCAATGAATATTGTAAATGCACAAACAGTAATATCTCCACATTGCAAGGTGCAATTCTGAAATTTTTTGCTTTTTCCTGCTAATCCTAGCATGATAAAGAAGATTCAAAGAGAGTGAGATGCCAGCTCCTTTCATTCAGTCAGTAGCTTCAAACATTTCTGGACGTTTTTCAATGGCAAAAATCAATGAATATTGTAAATGCACAAACAGTAATATCTCCACATTGCAAGGTGCAATTCTGAAATTTTTTGCTTTTTCCTGCTAATCCTAGCATGATTAAGAAGATTCAAAGAGAGTGAGATGCCAGCTCCTTTCATTCAGTCAGTAGCTTCAAACATTTCTGGTATATGAATAACATGATGTTTTTCAATGGCAAAAATCAATGAATATTGTAAATGCACAAACAGTAATATCTCCACATTGCAAGGTGCAATTCTGAAATTTTTTGCTTTTTCCTGCTAATCCTAGCATGATAAAGAAGATTCAAAGAGAGTGAGATGCCAGCTCCTTTCATTCAGTCAGTAACTTCAAACTTTTCTGGACGTTTTTCAATGGCAAAAATCAATGAATATTGTAAATGCACAAACAGTAATATCTCCACATTGCAAGGTGCAATTCTGAAATTTTTTGCTTTTTCCTGCTAATCCTAGCATGATAAAGAAGATTCAAAGAGAGTGAGATGCCAGCTCCTTTCATTCAGTCAGTAGCTTCAAACATTTCTGGACGTTTTTCAATAGCAAAAATCAATGAATATTGTAAATGCACAAACAGTAATATCTCCACATTGCAAGGTGCAATTCTGAAATTTTTTGCTTTTTCCTGCTCCTCTTAGCATGATAAAGAAGATTCAAAGAGAGTGAGATGTCAGCTCCTTTCATTCAGTCAGTAGCTTCAAACATTTCTGGTATATGAATAACATGATGTTTTTCAATGGCAAAAATCAATGAATATTGTAAATGCACAAACAGTAATTTCTCCGCATTGCAAGGTGCAATTCTGAAATTTTTTGCTTTTTCCTGCTAATCCTAGCATGATAAAGAAGATTCAAAGAGAGTGAGATGCCAGCTCCTTTCATTCAGTCAGTAGCTTCAAACATTTCTGGACGTTTTTCAATGGCAAAAATCAATGAATATTGTAAATGCACAAACAGTAATATCTCCACATTGCAAGGTACAATTCTGAAATTTTTTGCTTTTTCCTGCTCCTCTTAGCATGATAAAGAAGATTCAAAGAGAATGAGATGCCAGCTCCTTTCATTCAGTCAGTAGCTTCAAACATTTCTGGTATATGAATAACATGATGTTTTTCAATGGCAAAAATCAATGAATATTGTAAATGCACAAACAGTAATATCTCAACATTGCAAGGTGCAATTCTGAAATTTTTTGCTTTTTCCTGCTAATCCTAGCATGATAAAGAAGATTCAAAGAGAGTGAGATGCCAGCTCCTTTCATTCAGTCAGTAGCTTCAAACATTTCTGGACGTTTTTCAATGGCAAAAATCAATGAATATTGTAAATGCACAAACAGTAATATCTCCACATTGCAAGGTGCAATTCTGAAATTTTTTGCTTTTTCCTGCTAATCCTAGCATGATAAAGAAGATTCAAAGAGAGTGAGATGCCAGCTCCTTTCATTCAGTCAGTAGCTTCAAACATTTCTGGACGTTTTTCAATGGCAAAAATCAATGAATATTGTAAATGCACAAACAGTAATATCTCCACATTGCAAGGTGCAATTCTGAAATTTTTTGCTTTTTCCTGCTAATCCTAGCATGATAAAGAAGATTCAAAGAGAGTGAGATGCCAGCTCCTTTCATTCAGTCAGTAGCTTCAAACATTTCTGGTATATGAATAACATGATGTTTTTCAATGGCAAAAATCAATGAATATTGTAAATGCACAAACAGTAATTTCTCCGCATTGCAAGGTGCAATTCTGAAATTTTTTGCTTTTTCCTGCTAATCCTAGCATGATAAAGAAGATTCAAAGAGAGTGAGATGCCAGCTCCTTTCATTCAGTCAGTAGCTTCAAACATTTCTGGACGTTTTTCAATGGCAAAAATCAATGAATATTGTAAATGCACAAACAGTAATATCTCCACATTGCAAGGTGCAATTCTGAAATTTTTTGCTTTTTCCTGCTCCTCTTAGCATGATAAAGAAGATTCAAAGAGAATGAGATGCCAGCTCCTTTCATTCAGTCAGTAGCTTCAAACATTTCTGGTATATGAATAACATGGTGTTTTTCAATGGGAAAAATCAATGAATATTGTAAATGCACAAACAGTAATATCTCCACATTGCAAGGTGCAATTCTGAAATTTTTTGCTTTTTCCTGCTAATCCTAGCATGATAAAGAAGATTCAAAGAGAGTGAGATGCCAGCTCCTTTCATTCAGTCAGTAGCTTCAAACATTTCTGGTCGTTTTTCAATGGCAAAAATCAATGAATATTGTAAATGCACAAACAGTAATATCTCCACATTGCAAGGTGCAATTCTGAAATTTTTTGCTTTATCCTGCTAATCCTAGCATGATAAAGAAGATTCAAAGAGAGTGAGATGCCAGCTCCTTTCATTCAGTCAGTAGCTTCAAACATTTCTGGTATATGAATAACATGATGTTTTTCAATGGCAAAAATCAATGAATATTGTAAATGCACAAACAGTAATATCTCCACATTGCAAGGTGCAATTCTGAAATTTTTTGCTTTTTCCTGCTAATCCTAGCATGATAAAGAAGATTCAAAGAGAGTGAGATGCCAGCTCCTTTCATTCAGTCAGTAGCTTCAAACATTTCTGGACGTTTTTCAATGGCAAAAATCAATGAATATTGTAAATGCACAAACAGTAATATCTCCACATTGCAAGGTGCAATTCTGAAATTTTTTGCTTTTTCCTGCTAATCCTAGCATGATAAAGAAGATTCAAAGAGAGTGAGATGCCAGCTCCTTTCATTCAGTCAGTAGCTTCAAACATTTCTGGACGTTTTTCAATAGCAAAAATCAATGAATATTGTAAATGCACAAACAGTAATATCTCCACATTGCAAGGTGCAATTCTGAAATTTTTTGCTTTTTCCTGCTCCTCTTAGCATGATAAAGAAGATTCAAAGAGAGTGAGATGCCAGCTCTTTTCATTCAGTCAGTAGCTTCAAACATTTCTGGTATATGAATAACATGATGTTTTTCAATGGCAAAAATCAATGAATATTGTAAATGCACAAACAGTAATTTCTCCGCATTGCAAGGTGCAATTCTGAAATTTTTTGCTTTTTCCTGCTAATCCTAGCATGATAAAGAAGATTCAAAGAGAGTGAGATGCCAGCTCCTTTCATTCAGTCAGTAGCTTCAAACATTTCTGGACGTTTTTCAATGGCAAAAATCAATGAATATTGTAAATGCACAAACAGTAATTTCTCTGCATTGCAAGGTGCAATTCTGAAATTTTTTGCTTTTTCTTGCTAATCCTAGCATGATAAAGAAGATTCAAAGAGAGTGAGATGCCAGCTCCTTTCATTCAGTCAGTAGCTTCAAACATTTCTGGACGTTTTTCAATGGCAAAAATCAATGAATATTGTAAATGCACAAACAGTAATATCTCCACATTGCAAGGTGCAATTCTGAAATTTTTTGCTTTTTCCTGCTAATCCTAGCATGATAAAGAAGATTCAAAGAGAGTGAGATGCCAGCTCCTTTCATTCAGTCAGTAGCTTCAAACATTTCTGGACGTTTTTCAATGGCAAAAATCAATGAATATTGTAAATGCACAAACAGTAATATCTCCACATTGCAAGGTGCAATTCTGAAATTTTTTGCTTTTTCCTGCTAATCCTAGCATGATAAAGAAGATTCAAAGAGAGTGAGATGCCAGCTCCTTTCATTCAGTCAGTAGCTTCAAACATTTCTGGTATATGAATAACATGATGTTTTTCAATGGCAAAAACCAATGAATATTGTAAATGCACAAACAGTAATTTCTCCGCATTGCAAGGTGCAATTCTGAAATTTTTTGCTTTTTCCTGCTAATCCTAGCATGATAAAGAAGATTCAAAGAGAGTGAGATGCCAGCTCCTTTCATTCAGTCAGTAGCTTCAAACATTTCTGGACGTTTTTCAATGGCAAAAATCAATGAATATTGTAAATGCACAAACAGTAATATCTCCACATTGCAAGGTACAATTCTGAAATTTTTTGCTTTTTTCTGCTCCTCTTAGCATGATAAAGAAGATTCAAAGAGAATGAGATGCCAGCTCCTTTCATTCAGTCAGTAGCTTCAAACATTTCTGGTATATGAATAACATGATGTTTTTCAATGGCAAAAATCAATGAATATTGTAAATGCACAAACAGTAATATCTCAACATTGCAAGGTGCAATTCTGAAATTTTTTGCTTTTTCCTGCTAATCCTAGCATGATAAAGAAGATTCAAAGAGAGTGAGATGCCAGCTCCTTTCATTCAGTCAGTAGCTTCAAACATTTCTGGACGTTTTTCAATGGCAAAAATCAATGAATATTGTAAATGCACAAACAGTAATATCTCCACATTGCAAGGTGCAATTCTGAAATTTTTTGCTTTTTCCTGCTAATCCTAGCATGATAAAGAAGATTCAAAGAGAGTGAGATGCCAGCTCCTTTCATTCAGTCAGTAGCTTCAAACATTTCTGGACGTTTTTCAATGGCAAAAATCAATGAATATTGTAAATGCACAAACAGTAATATCTCCACATTGCAAGGTGCAATTCTGAAATTTTTTGCTTTTTCCTGCTAATCCTAGCATGATAAAGAAGATTCAAAGAGAGTGAGATGCCAGCTCCTTTCATTCAGTCAGTAGCTTCAAACATTTCTGGTATATGAATAACATGATGTTTTTCAATGGCAAAAATCAATGAATATTGTAAATGCACAAACCGTAATTTCTCCGCATTGCAAGGTGCAATTCTGAAATTTTTTGCTTTTTCCTGCTAATCCTAGCATGATAAAGAAGATTCAAAGAGAGTGAGATGCCAGCTCCTTTCATTCAGTCAGTAGCTTCAAACATTTCTGGACGTTTTTCAATGGCAAAAATCAATGAATATTGTAAATGCACAAACAGTAATATCTCCACATTGCAAGGTGCAATTCTGAAATTTTTTGCTTTTTCCTGCTCCTCTTAGCATGATAAAGAAGATTCAAAGAGAATGAGATGCCAGCTCCTTTCATTCAGTCAGTAGCTTCAAACATTTCTGGTATATGAATAACATGGTGTTTTTCAATGGGAAAAATCAATGAATATTGTAAATGCACAAACAGTAATATCTCCACATTGCAAGGTGCAATTCTGAAATTTTTTGCTTTTTCCTGCTAATCCTAGCATGATAAAGAAGATTCAAAGAGAGTGAGATGCCAGCTCCTTTCATTCAGTCAGTAGCTTCAAACATTTCTGGTCGTTTTTCAATGGCAAAAATCAATGAATATTGTAAATGCACAAACAGTAATATCTCCACATTGCAAGGTGCAATTCTGAAATTTTTTGCTTTATCCTGCTAATCCTAGCATGATAAAGAAGATTCAAAGAGAGTGAGATGCCAGCTCCTTTCATTCAGTCAGTAGCTTCAAACATTTCTGGTATATGAATAACATGATGTTTTTCAATGGCAAAAATCAATGAATATTGTAAATGCACAAACAGTAATATCTCCACATTGCAAGGTGCAATTCTGAAATTTTTTGCTTTTTCCTGCTAATCCTAGCATGATAAAGAAGATTCAAAGAGAGTGTGATGCCAGCTCCTTTCATTCAGTCAGTAGCTTCAAACATTTCTGGACGTTTTTCAATGGCAAAAATCAATGAATATTGTAAATGCACAAACAGTAATATCTCCACATTGCAAGGTGCAATTCTGAAATTTTTTGCTTTTTCCTGCTCCTCTTAGCATGATAAAGAAGATTCAAAGAGAGTGAGATGCCAGCTCTTTTCATTCAGTCAGTAGCTCCAAACATTTCTGGTATATGAATAACATGATGTTTTTCAATGGCAAAAATCAATGAATATTGTAAATGCACAAACAGTAATTTCTCCGCATTGCAAGGTGCAATTCTGAAATTTTTTGCTTTTTCCTGCTAATCCTAGCATGATAAAGAAGATTCAAAGAGAGTGAGATGCCAGCTCCTTTCATTCAGTCAGTAGCTTCAAACATTTCTGGACGTTTTTCAATGGCAAAAATCAATGAATATTGTAAATGCACAAACAGTAATATCTCCACATTTCAAGGTGCAATTCTGAAATTTTTTGCTTTTTCCTGCTAATCCTAGCATGATAAAGAAGATTCAAAGAGAGTGAGATGCCAGCTCCTTTCATTCAGTCAGTAGCTTCAAACATTTCTGGACGTTTTTCAATGGCAAAAATCAATGAATATTGTAAATGCACAAACAGTAATATCTCCACATTGCAAGGTGCAATTCTGAAATTTTTTGCTTTTTCCTGCTAATCCTAGCATGATAAAGAAGATTCAAAGAGAGTGAGATGCCAGCTCCTTTCATTCAGTCAGTAGCTTCAAACATTTCTGGACGTTTTTCAATGGCAAAAATCAATGAATATTGTAAATGCACAAACAGTAATATCTCCACATTGCAAGGTGCAATTCTGAAATTTTTTGCTTTTTCCTGCTAATCCTAGCATGATAAAGAAGATTCAAAGAGAGTGAGATGCCAGCTCCTTTCATTCAGTCAGTAGCTTCAAACATTTCTGGACGTTTTTCAATGGCAAAAATCAATGAATATTGTAAATGCACAAACAGTAATTTCTCCGCATTGCAAGGTGCAATTCTGAAATTTTTTGCTTTTTCCTGCTAATCCTAGCATGATAAAGAAGATTCAAATAGAGTGAGATGCCAGCTCCTTTCATTCAGTCAGTAGCTTCAAACATTTCTGGACGTTTTTCAATGGCAAAAATCAATCAATATTGTAAATGCACAAACAGTAATATCTCCACATTGCAAGGTGCAATTCTGAAATTTTTTGCTTTTTCCTGCTAATCCTAGCATGATAAAGAAGATTCAAAGAGAGTGAGATGCCAGCTCCTTTCATTCAGTCAGTAGCTTCAAACATTTCTGGTATATGAATAACATGATGCTTTTCAATGGCAAAAATCAATGAATATTGTAAATGCACAAACAGTAATTTCTCCGCATTGCAAGGTGCAATTCTGAAATTTTTTGCTTTTTCCTGCTAATCCTAGCATGGTAAAGAAGATTCAAAGAGAGTGAGATGCCAGCTCCTTTCATTCAGTCAGTAGCTTCAAACATTTCTGGATGTTTTTAAATGGCAAAAATCAATGAATATTGTAAATGCACAAACAGTAATATCTTCACATTGCAAGGTGCAATTCTGAAATTTTTTGCTTTTTCCTGCTCCTCTTAGCATGATAAAGAAGATTCAAAGAGAATGAGATGCCAGCTCCTTTCATTCAGTCAGTAGCTTCAAACATTTCTGGTATATGAATAACAAGATGTTTTTCAATGGCAAAAATCAATGAATATTGTAAATGCACAAACAGTAATATCTCAACATTGCAAGGTGCAATTCTGAAATTTTTTGCTTTTTCCTGCTAATCCTAGCATGATAAAGAAGATTCAAAGAGAGTGAGATGCCAGCTCCTTTCATTCAGTCAGTAGCTTCAAACATTTCTGGACGTTTTTCAATGGCAAAAATCAATGAATATTGTAAATGCACAAACAGTAATATCTCCACATTGCAAGGTGCAATTCTGAAATTTTTTGCTTTTTCCTGCTAATCCTAGCATGATAAAGAAGATTCAAAGAGAGTGAGATGCCAGCTCCTTTCATTCAGTCAGTAGCTTCAAACATTTCTGGACATTTTTCAATGGCAAAAATCAATGAATATTGTAAATGCACAAACAGTAATATCTCCACATTGCAAGGTGCAATTCTGAAATTTTTTGCTTTTTCCTGCTAATCCTAGCATGATAAAGAAGATTCAAAGAGAGTGAGATGCCAGCTCCTTTCATTCAGTCAGTAGCTTCAAACATTTCTGGTATATGAATAACATGATGTTTTTCAATGGCAAAAATCAATGAATATTGTAAATGCACAAACATTAATTTTTCCGCATTGCAAGGTGCAATTCTGAAATTTTTTGCTTTTTCCTGCTAATCCTAGCATGATAAAGAAGATTCAAAGAGAGTGAGATGCCAGCTCCTTTCATTCAGTCAGTAGCTTCAAACATTTCTGGACGTTTTTCAATGGCAAAAATCAATGAATATTGTAAATGCACAAACAGTAATATCTCCACATTGCAAGGTGCAATTCTGAAATTTTTTGCTTTTTCCTGCTCCTCTTAGCATGATAAAGAAGATTCAAAGAGAATGAGATGCCAGCTCCTTTCATTCAGTCAGTAGCTTCAAACATTTCTGGTATATGAATAACATGGTGTTTTTCAATGGGAAAAGTCAATGAATATTGTAAATGCACAAACAGTAATATCTCCACATTGCAAGGTGCAATTCTGAAATTTTTTGCTTTTTCCTGCTAATCCTAGCATGATAAAGAAGATTCAAAGAGAGTGAGATGCCAGCTCCTTTCATTCAGTCAGTAGCTTCAAACATTTCTGGTCGTTTTTCAATGGCAAAAATCAATGAATATTGTAAATGCACAAACAGTAATATCTCCACATTGCAAGGTGCAATTCTGAAATTTTTTGCTTTTTCCTGCTAATCCTAGCATGATAAAGAAGATTCAAAGAGAGTGAGATGCCAGCTCCTTTCATTCAGTCAGTAGCTTCAAACATTTCTGGACGTTTTTCAATGGCAAAAATCAATGAATATTGTAAATGCACAAACAGTAATATCTCCACATTGCAAGGTGCAATTCTGAAATTTTTTGCTTTTTCCTGCTAATCCTAGCATGATAAAGAAGATTCAAAGAGAGTGAGATGCCAGCTCCTTTCATTCAGTCAGTAGCTTCAAACATTTCTGGACGTTTTTCAATGGCAAAAATCAATGAATATTGTAAATGCACAAACAGTAATATCTCCACATTGCAAGGTGCAATTCTGAAATTTTTTGCTTTTTCCTGCTAATCCTAGCATGATAAAGAAGATTCAAAGAGAGTGAGATGCCAGCTCCTTTCATTCAGTCAGTAGCTTCAAACATTTCTGGTATATGAATAACATGATGTTTTTCAATGGCAAAAATCAATGAATATTGTAAATGCACAAACAGTAATTTCTCCGCATTGCAAGGTGCAATTCTGAAATTTTTTGCTTTTTCCTGCTAATCCTAGCATGATAAAGAAGATTCAAAGAGAGTGAGATGCCAGCTCCTTTCATTCAGTCAGTAGCTTCAAACATTTCTGGACGTTTTTCAATGGCAAAAATCAATGAATATTGTAAATGCACAAACAGTAATATCTCCACATTGCAAGGTGCAATTCTGAAATTTTTTGCTTTTTCCTGCTCCTCTTAGCATGATAAAGAAGATTCAAAGAGAATGAGATGCCAGCTCCTTTCAATCAGTCAGTAGCTTCAAACATTTCTGGTATATGAATAACATGGTGTTTTTCAATGGGAAAAATCAATGAATATTGTAAATGCACAAACAGTAATATCTCCACATTGCAAGGTGCAATTCTGAAATTTTTTGCTTTTTCCTGCTAATCCTAGCATGATAAAGAAGATTCAAAGAGAGTGAGATGCCAGCTCCTTTCATTCAGTCAGTAGCTTCAAACATTTCTGGTCGTTTTTCAATGGCAAAAATCAATGAATATTGTAAATGCACAAACAGTAATATCTCCACATTGCAAGGTGCAATTCTGAAATTTTTTGCTTTATCCTGCTAATCCTAGCATGATAAAGAAGATTCAAAGAGAGTGAGATGCCAGCTCCTTTCATTCAGTCAGTAGCTTCAAACATTTCTGGTATATGAATAACATGATGTTTTTCAATGGCAAAAATCAATGAATATTGTAAATGCACAAACAGTAATATCTCCACATTGCAAGGTGCAATTCTGAAATTTTTTGCTTTTTCCTGCTAATCCTAGCATGATAAAGAAGATTCAAAGAGAGTGAGATGCCAGCTCCTTTCATTCAGTCAGTAGTTTCAAACATTTCTGGACGTTTTTCAATGGCAAAAATCAATGAATAATGTAAATGCACAAACAGTAATATCTCCACATTGCAAGGTGCAATTCTGAAATTTTTTGCTTTTTCCTGCTCCTCTTAGCATGATAAAGAAGATTCAAAGAGAGTGAGATGCCAGCTCTTTTCATTCAGTCAGTAGCTCCAAACATTTCTGGTATATGAATAACATGATGTTTTTCAATGGCAAAAATCAATGAATATTGTAAATGCACAAACAGTAATTTCTCCGCATTGCAAGGTGCAATTCTGAAATTTTTTGCTTTTTCCTGCTAATCCTAGCATGATAAAGAAGATTCAAAGAGAGTGAGATGCCAGCTCCTTTCATTCAGTCAGTAGCTTCAAACATTTCTGGACGTTTTTCAATGGCAAAAATCAATGAATATTGTAAATGCACAAACAGTAATATCTCCACATTGCAAGGTGCAATTCTGAAATTTTTTGCTTTTTCCTGCTAATCCTAGCATGATAAAGAAGATTCAAAGAGAGTGAGATGCCAGCTCCTTTCATTCAGTCAGTAGCTTCAAACATTTCTGGACGTTTTTCAATGGCAAAAATCAATGAATATTGTAAATGCACAAACAGTAATATCTCCACATTGCAAGGTGCAATTCTGAAATTTTTTGCTTTTTCCTGCTAATCCTAGCATGATAAAGAAGATTCAAAGAGAGTGAGATGCCAGCTCCTTTCATTCAGTCAGTAGCTTCAAACATTTCTGGACGTTTTTCAATGGCAAAAATCAATGAATATTGTAAATGCACAAACAGTAATATCTCCACATTGCAAGGTGCAATTCTGAAATTTTTTGCTTTTTCCTGCTAATCCTAGCATGATAAAGAAGATTCAAAGAGAGTGAGATGCCAGCTCCTTTCATTCAGTCAGTAGCTTCAAACATTTCTGGACGTTTTTCAATGGCAAAAATCAATGAATATTGTAAATGCACAAACAGTAATTTCTCCGCATTGCAAGGTGCAATTCTGAAATTTTTTGCTTTTTCCTGCTAATCCTAGCATGATAAAGAAGATTCAAATAGAGTGAGATGCCAGCTCCTTTCATTCAGTCAGTAGCTTCAAACATTTCTGGACGTTTTTCAATGGCAAAAATCAATCAATATTGTAAATGCACAAACAGTAATATCTCCACATTGCAAGGTGCAATTCTGAAATTTTTTGCTTTTTCCTGCTAATCCTAGCATGATAAAGAAGATTCAAAGAGAGTGAGATGCCAGCTCCTTTCATTCAGTCAGTAGCTTCAAACATTTCTGGTAAATGAATAACATGATGTTTTTCAATGGCAAAAATCAATGAATATTGTAAATGCACAAACAGTAATTTCTCCGCATTGCAAGGTGCAATTCTGAAATTTTTTGCTTTTTCCTGCTAATCCTAGCATGGTAAAGAAGATTCAAAGAGAGTGAGATGCCAGCTCCTTTCATTCAGTCAGTAGCTTCAAACATTTCTGGATGTTTTTAAATGGCAAAAATCAATGAATATTGTAAATGCACAAACAGTAATATCTTCACATTGCAAGGTGCAATTCTGAAATTTTTTGCTTTTTCCTGCTCCTCTTAGCATGATAAAGAAGATTCAAAAAGAAGGAGATGCAAGCTCCTTTCATTCAGTCAGTAGCTTCAAACATTTCTGGTATATGAATAACATGATGTTTTTCAATGGCAAAAATCAATGAATATTGTAAATGCACAAACAGTAATATCTCCACATTGCAAGGTGCAATTCTGAAATTTTTTGCTTTTTCCTGCTAATCCTAGCATGATAAAGAAGATTCAAAGAGAGTGAGATGCCAGCTCCTTTCATTCAGTCAGTAGCTTCAAACATTTCTGGACGTTTTTCAATGGCAAAAATCAATGAATATTGTAAATGCACAAACAGTAATATCTCCACATTGCAAGGTGCAATTCTGAAATTTTTTGCTTTTTCCTGCTAATCCTAGCATGATTAAGAAGATTCAAAGAGAGTGAGATGCCAGCTCCTTTCATTCAGTCAGTAACTTCAAACTTTTCTGGACGTTTTTCAATGGCAAAAATCAATGAATATTGTAAATGCACAAACAGTAATATCTCCACATTGCAAGGTGCAATTCTGAAATTTTTTGCTTTTTCCTGCTAATCCTAGCATGATAAAGAAGATTCAAAGAGAGTGAGATGCCAGCTCCTTTCATTCAGTCAGTAGCTTCAAACATTTCTGGACGTTTTTCAATAGCAAAAATCAATGAATATTGTAAATGCACAAACAGTAATATCTCCACATTGCAAGGTGCAATTCTGAAATTTTTTGCTTTTTCCTGCTAATCCTAGCATGATAAAGAAGATTCAAAGAGAGTGAGATGCCAGCTCCTTTCATTCAGTCAGTAACTTCAAACTTTTCTGGACGTTTTTCAATGGCAAAAATCAATGAATATTGTAAATGCACAAACAGTAATATCTCCACATTGCAAGGTGCAATTCTGAAATTTTTTGCTTTTTCCTGCTAATCCTAGCATGATAAAGAAGATTCAAAGAGAGTGAGATGCCAGCTCCTTTCATTCAGTCAGTAGCTTCAAACATTTCTGGACGTTTTTCAATAGCAAAAATCAATGAATATTGTAAATGCACAAACAGTAATATCTCCACATTGCAAGGTGCAATTCTGAAATTTTTTGCTTTTTCCTGCTCCTCTTAGCATGATAAAGAAGATTCAAAGAGAGTGAGATGCCAGCTCTTTTCATTCAGTCAGTAGCTTCAAACATTTCTGGTATATGAATAACATGATGTTTTTCAATGGCAAAAATCAATGAATATTGTAAATGCACAAACAGTAATTTCTCCGCATTGCAAGGTGCAATTCTGAAATTTTTTGCTTTTTCCTGCTAATCCTAGCATGATAAAGAAGATTCAAAGAGAGTGAGATGCCAGCTCCTTTCATTCAGTCAGTAGCTTCAAACATTTCTGGACGTTTTTCAATGGCAAAAATCAATGAATATTGTAAATGCACAAACAGTAATTTCTCTGCATTGCAATTTGCAATTCTGAAATTTTTTGCTTTTTCCTGCTAATCCTAGCATGATAAAAAAGATTCAAAGAGAGTGAGATGCCAGCTCCTTTCATTCAGTCAGTAGCTTCAAACATTTCTGGACGTTTTTCAATGGCAAAAATCAATGAATATTGTAAATGCACAAACAGTAATATCTCCACATTGCAAAGTGCAATTCTGAAATTTTTTGCTTTTTCCTGCTAATCCTAGCATGATAAAGAAGATTCAAAGAGAGTGAGATGCCAGCTCCTTTCATTCAGTCAGTAGCTTCAAACATTTCTGGACGTTTTTCAATGGCAAAAATCAATGAATATTGTAAATGCACAAACAGTAATATCTCCACATTGCAAGGTGCAATTCTGAAATTTTTTGCTTTTTCCTGCTAATCCTAGCATGATAAAGAAGATTCAAAGAGAGTGAGATGCCAGCTCCTTTCATTCAGTCAGTAGCTTCAAACATTTCTGGTATATGAATAACATGATGTTTTTCAATGGCAAAAATCAATGAATATTGTAAATGCACAAACAGTAATTTCTCCGCATTGCAAGGTGCAATTCTGAATTTTTTTGCTTTTTCCTGCTAATCCTAGCATGATAAAGAAGATTCAAAGAGAGTGAGATGCCAGCTCCTTTCATTCAGTCAGTAGCTTCAAACATTTCTGGACGTTTTTCAATGGCAAAAATCAATGAATATTGTAAATGCACAAACAGTAATATCTCCACATTGCAAGGTACAATTCTGAAATTTTTTGCTTTTTCCTGCTCCTCTTAGCATGATAAAGAAGATTCAAAGAGAATGAGATGCCAGCTCCTTTCATTCAGTCAGTAGCTTCAAACATTTCTGGTATATGAATAACATGATGTTTTTCAATGGCAAAAATCAATGAATATTGTAAATGCACAAACAGTAATATCTCAACATTGCAAGGTGCAATTCTGAAATTTTTTGCTTTTTCCTGCTAATCCTAGCATGATAAAGAATATTCAAAGAGAGTGAGATGCCAGCTCCTTTCATTCAGTCAGTAGCTTCAAACATTTCTGGACGTTTTTCAATGGCAAAAATCAATGAATATTGTAAATGCACAAACAGTAATATCTCCACATTGCAAGGTGCAATTCTGAAATTTTTTGCTTTTTCCTGCTAATACTAGCATGATAAAGAAGATTCAAAGAGAGTGAGATGCCAGCTCCTTTCATTCAGTCAGTAGCTTCAAACATTTCTGGTATATGAATAACATGATGTTTTTCAATGGCAAAAATCAATGAATATTGTAAATGCACAAACAGTAATATCTCCACATTGCAAGGTGCAATTCTGAATTTTTTTGCTTTTTCCTGCTAATCCTAGCATGATAAAGAAGATTCAAAGAGAGTGAGATGCCAGCTCCTTTCATTCAGTCAGTAGCTTCAAACATTTCTGGACGTTTTTCAATGGCAAAAATCAATGAATATTGTAAATGCACAAACAGTAATATCTCCACATTGCAAGGTGCAATTCTGAAATTTTTTGCTTTTTCCTGCTAATCCTAGCATGATAAAGAAGATTCAAAGAGAGTGAGATGCCAGCTCCTTTCATTCAGTCAGTAGCTTCAAACATTTCTGGACGTTTTTCAATAGCAAAAATCAATGAAAATTGTAAATGCACAAACAGTAATATCTCCACATTGCAAGGTGCAATTCTGAAATTTTTTGCTTTTTCCTGCTCTCCTTAGCATGATAAAGAAGATTCAAAGAGAGTGAGATGCCAGCTCTTTTCATTCAGTCAGTAGCTTCAAACATTTCTGGTATATGAATAACATGATGTTTTTCAATGGCAAAAATCAATGAATATTGTAAATGCACAAACAGTAATTTATCCTCATTGCAAGGTGCAATTCTGAAATTTTTTGCTTTTTCCTGCTAATCCTAGCATGATAAAGAAGATTCAAAGAGAGTGAGATGCCAGCTCCTTTCATTCAGTCAGTAGCTTCAAACATTTCTGGACGTTTTTCAATGGCAAAAATCAATGAATATTGTAAATGCACAAACAGTAATATCTCCACATTGCAAGGTGCAATTCTGAAATTTTTTGCTTTTTCCTGTTAATCCTAGCATGATAAAGAAGATTCAAAGAGAGTGAGATGCCAGCTCCTTTCATTCAGTCAGTAGCTTCAAACATTTCTGGACGTTTTTCAATGGCAAAAATCAATGAATATTGTAAATGCACAAACAGTAATATCTCCACATTGCAAGGTGCAATTCTGAAATTTTTTGCTTTTTCCTGCTAATCCTAGCATGATAAAGAAGATTCAAAGAGAGTGAGATGCCAGCTCCTTTCATTCAGTCAGTAGCTTCAAACATTTCTGGACGTTTTTCAATGGCAAAAATCAATGAATATTGTAAATGCACAAACAGTAATATCTCCACATTGCAAGGTGCAATTCTGAAATTTTTTGCTTTTTCCTGCTCCTCTTAGCATGATAAAGAAGATTCAAAGAGAGTGAGATGCCAGCTCTTTTCATTCAGTCAGTAGCTTCAAACATTTCTGGTATATGAATAACATGATGTTTTTCAATGGCAAAAATCAATGAATATTGTAAATGCACAAACAGTAATTTCTCCGCATTGCAAGGTGCAATTCTGAAATTTTTTGCTTTTTCCTGCTAATCCTAGCATGATAAAGAAGATTCAAAGAGAGTGAGATGCCAGCTCCTTTCATTCAGTCAGTAGCTTCAAACATTTCTGGACGTTTTTCAATGGCAAAAATCAATGAATATTGTAAATGCACAAACAGTAATATCTCCACATTGCAAGGTGCAATTCTGAAATTTTTTGCTTTTTCCTGTTAATCCTAGCATGATAAAGAAGATTCAAAGAGAGTGAGATGCCAGCTCCTTTCATTCAGTCAGTAGCTTCAAACATTTCTGGACGTTTTTCAATGGCAAAAATCAATGAATATTGTAAATGCACAAACAGTAATATCTCCACATTGCAAGGTGCAATTCTGAAATTTTTTGCTTTTTCCTGTTAATCCTAGCATGATAAAGAAGATTCAAAGAGAGTGAGATGCCAGCTCCTTTCATTCAGTCAGTAGCTTCAAACATTTCTGGAGGTTTTTCAATGGCAAAAATCAATGAATATTGTAAATGCACAAACAGTAATATCTCCACATTGCAAGGTGCAATTCTGAAATTTTTTGATTTTTCCTGCTAATCCTAGCATGAGAAAGAAGATTCAAAGAGAGTGAGATGCCAGCTCCTTTCATTCAGTCAGTAGCTTCAAACATTTCTGGACATTTTTCAATGGCAAAAATCAATGAATATTGTAAATGCACAAACAGTAATATCTCCACATTGCAAGGTGCAATTCTGAAATTTTTTGCTTTTTCCTGCTACTCTTAGCATGATAAAGAAGATTCAAAGAGAGTGAGATGCCAGCTCTTTTCATTCAGTCGGTAGCTTCAAACATTTCTGGCATATGAATAACATGATATTTTTCAATGGCAAAAATCAATGAATATTGTAAATGCACAAACAGTAATTTCTCCGCATTGCAAGGTGCAATTCTGAAATTTTTTGCTTTTTCCTGCTAATCCTAGCATGATAAAGAAGATTCAAAGAGAGTGAGATGCCAGCTCCTTTCATTCAGTCAGTAGCTTCAAACATTTCTGGTATATGAATAACATGATGTTTTTCAATGGCAAAAATCAATGAATATTGTAAATGCACAAACAGTAATTTCTCCGCATTGCAAGGTGCAATTCTGAAATTTTTTGCTTTTTCCTGCTAATCCTAGCATGGTAAAGAAGATTCAAAGAGAGTGAGATGCCAGCTCCTTTCATTCAGTCAGTAGCTTCAAACATTTCTGGATGTTTTTAAATGGCAAAAATCAATGAATATTGTAAATGCACAAACAGTAATATCTTCACATTGCAAGGTGCAATTCTGAAATTTTTTGCTTTTTCCTGCTCCTCTTAGCATGATAAAGAAGATTCAAAAAGAAGGAGATGCAAGCTCCTTTCATTCAGTCAGTAGCTTCAAACATTTCTGGTATATGAATAACATGATGTTTTTCAATGGCAAAAATCAATGAATATTGTAAATGCACAAACAGTAATATCTCCACATTGCAAGGTGCAATTCTGAAATTTTTTGCTTTTTCCTGCTAATCCTAGCATGATAAAGAAGATTCAAAGAGAGTGAGATGCCAGCTCCTTTCATTCAGTCAGTAGCTTCAAACATTTCTGGACGTTTTTCAATGGCAAAAATCAATGAATATTGTAAATGCACAAACAGTAATATCTCCACATTGCAAGGTGCAATTCTGAAATTTTTTGCTTTTTCCTGCTAATCCTAGCATGATTAAGAAGATTCAAAGAGAGTGAGATGCCAGCTCCTTTCATTCAGTCAGTAGCTTCAAACATTTCTGGTATATGAATAACATGATGTTTTTCAATGGCAAAAATCAATGAATATTGTAAATGCACAAACAGTAATATCTCCACATTGCAAGGTGCAATTCTGAAATTTTTTGCTTTTTCCTGCTAATCCTAGCATGATAAAGAAGATTCAAAGAGAGTGAGATGCCAGCTCCTTTCATTCAGTCAGTAACTTCAAACTTTTCTGGACGTTTTTCAATGGCAAAAATCAATGAATATTGTAAATGCACAAACAGTAATATCTCCACATTGCAAGGTGCAATTCTGAAATTTTTTGCTTTTTCCTGCTAATCCTAGCATGATAAAGAAGATTCAAAGAGAGTGAGATGCCAGCTCCTTTCATTCAGTCAGTAGCTTCAAACATTTCTGGACGTTTTTCAATAGCAAAAATCAATGAATATTGTAAATGCACAAACAGTAATATCTCCACATTGCAAGGTGCAATTCTGAAATTTTTTGCTTTTTCCTGCTCCTCTTAGCATGATAAAGAAGATTCAAAGAGAGTGAGATGCCAGCTCTTTTCATTCAGTCAGTAGCTTCAAACATTTCTGGTATATGAATAACATGATGTTTTTCAATGGCAAAAATCAATGAATATTGTAAATGCACAAACAGTAATTTCTCCGCATTGCAAGGTGCAATTCTGAAATTTTTTGCTTTTTCCTGCTAATCCTAGCATGATAAAGAAGATTCAAAGAGAGTGAGATGCCAGCTCCTTTCATTCAGTCAGTAGCTTCAAACATTTCTGGACGTTTTTCAATGGCAAAAATCAATGAATATTGTAAATGCACAAACAGTAATTTCTCTGCATTGCAATTTGCAATTCTGAAATTTTTTGCTTTTTCCTGCTAATCCTAGCATGATAAAGAAGATTCAAAGAGAGTGAGATGCCAGCTCCTTTCATTCAGTCAGTAGCTTCAAACATTTCTGGACGTTTTTCAATGGCAAAAATCAATGAATATTGTAAATGCACAAACAGTAATATCTCCACATTGCAAAGTGCAATTCTGAAATTTTTTGCTTTTTCCTGCTAATCCTAGCATGATAAAGAAGATTCAAAGAGAGTGAGATGCCAGCTCCTTTCATTCAGTCAGTAGCTTCAAACATTTCTGGACGTTTTTCAATGGCAAAAATCAATGAATATTGTAAATGCACAAACAGTAATATCTCCACATTGCAAGGTGCAATTCTGAAATTTTTTGCTTTTTCCTGCTAATCCTAGCATGATAAAGAAGATTCAAAGAGAGTGAGATGCCAGCTCCTTTCATTCAGTCAGTAGCTTCAAACATTTCTGGTATATGAATAACATGATGTTTTTCAATGGCAAAAATCAATGAATATTGTAAATGCACAAACAGTAATTTCTCCGCATTGCAAGGTGCAATTCTGAATTTTTTTGCTTTTTCCTGCTAATCCTAGCATGATAAAGAAGATTCAAAGAGAGTGAGATGCCAGCTCCTTTCATTCAGTCAGTAGCTTCAAACATTTCTGGACGTTTTTCAATGGCAAAAATCAATGAATATTGTAAATGCACAAACAGTAATATCTCCACATTGCAAGGTACAATTCTGAAATTTTTTGCTTTTTCCTGCTCCTCTTAGCATGATAAAGAAGATTCAAAGAGAATGAGATGCCAGCTCCTTTCATTCAGTCAGTAGCTTCAAACATTTCTGGTATATGAATAACATGATGTTTTTCAATGGCAAAAATCAATGAATATTGTAAATGCACAAACAGTAATATCTCAACATTGCAAGGTGCAATTCTGAAATTTTTTGCTTTTTCCTGCTAATCCTAGCATGATAAAGAATATTCAAAGAGAGTGAGATGCCAGCTCCTTTCATTCAGTCAGTAGCTTCAAACATTTCTGGACGTTTTTCAATGGCAAAAATCAATGAATATTGTAAATGCACAAACAGTAATATCTCCACATTGCAAGGTGCAATTCTGAAATTTTTTGCTTTTTCCTGCTAATACTAGCATGATAAAGAAGATTCAAAGAGAGTGAGATGCCAGCTCCTTTCATTCAGTCAGTAGCTTCAAACATTTCTGGTATATGAATAACATGATGTTTTTCAATGGCAAAAATCAATGAATATTGTAAATGCACAAACAGTAATATCTCCACATTGCAAGGTGCAATTCTGAATTTTTTTGCTTTTTCCTGCTAATCCTAGCATGATAAAGAAGATTCAAAGAGAGTGAGATGCCAGCTCCTTTCATTCAGTCAGTAGCTTCAAACATTTCTGGACGTTTTTCAATGGCAAAAATCAATGAATATTGTAAATGCACAAACAGTAATATCTCCACATTGCAAGGTGCAATTCTGAAATTTTTTGCTTTTTCCTGCTAATCCTAGCATGATAAAGAAGATTCAAAGAGAGTGAGATGCCAGCTCCTTTCATTCAGTCAGTAGCTTCAAACATTTCTGGACGTTTTTCAATAGCAAAAATCAATGAAAATTGTAAATGCACAAACAGTAATATCTCCACATTGCAAGGTGCAATTCTGAAATTTTTTGCTTTTTCCTGCTCTCCTTAGCATGATAAAGAAGATTCAAAGAGAGTGAGATGCCAGCTCTTTTCATTCAGTCAGTAGCTTCAAACATTTCTGGTATATGAATAACATGATGTTTTTCAATGGCAAAAATCAATGAATATTGTAAATGCACAAACAGTAATTTATCCGCATTGCAAGGTGCAATTCTGAAATTTTTTGCTTTTTCCTGCTAATCCTAGCATGATAAAGAAGATTCAAAGAGAGTGAGATGCCAGCTCCTTTCATTCAGTCAGTAGCTTCAAACATTTCTGGACGTTTTTCAATGGCAAAAATCAATGAATATTGTAAATGCACAAACAGTAATATCTCCACATTGCAAGGTGCAATTCTGAAATTTTTTGCTTTTTCCTGTTAATCCTAGCATGATAAAGAAGATTCAAAGAGAGTGAGATGCCAGCTCCTTTCATTCAGTCAGTAGCTTCAAACATTTCTGGACGTTTTTCAATGGCAAAAATCAATGAATATTGTAAATGCACAAACAGTAATATCTCCACATTGCAAGGTGCAATTCTGAAATTTTTTGCTTTTTCCTGCTAATCCTAGCATGATAAAGAAGATTCAAAGAGAGTGAGATGCCAGCTCCTTTCATTCAGTCAGTAGCTTCAAACATTTCTGGACGTTTTTCAATGGCAAAAATCAATGAATATTGTAAATGCACAAACAGTAATATCTCCACATTGCAAGGTGCAATTCTGAAATTTTTTGCTTTTTCCTGCTCCTCTTAGCATGATAAAGAAGATTCAAAGAGAGTGAGATGCCAGCTCTTTTCATTCAGTCAGTAGCTTCAAACATTTCTGGTATATGAATAACATGATGTTTTTCAATGGCAAAAATCAATGAATATTGTAAATGCACAAACAGTAATTTCTCCGCATTGCAAGGTGCAATTCTGAAATTTTTTGCTTTTTCCTGCTAATCCTAGCATGATAAAGAAGATTCAAAGAGAGTGAGATGCCAGCTCCTTTCATTCAGTCAGTAGCTTCAAACATTTCTGGACGTTTTTCAATGGCAAAAATCAATGAATATTGTAAATGCACAAACAGTAATATCTCCACATTGCAAGGTGCAATTCTGAAATTTTTTGCTTTTTCCTGTTAATCCTAGCATGATAAAGAAGATTCAAAGAGAGTGAGATGCCAGCTCCTTTCATTCAGTCAGTAGCTTCAAACATTTCTGGACGTTTTTCAATGGCAAAAATCAATGAATATTGTAAATGCACAAACAGTAATATCTCCACATTGCAAGGTGCAATTCTGAAATTTTTTGCTTTTTCCTGCTAATCCTAGCATGATAAAGAAGATTCAAAGAGAGTGAGATGCCAGCTCCTTTCATTCAGTCAGTAGCTTCAAACATTTCTGGAGGTTTTTCAATGGCAAAAATCAATGAATATTGTAAATGCACAAACAGTAATATCTCCACATTGCAAGGTGCAATTCTGAAATTTTTTGATTTTTCCTGCTAATCCTAGCATGAGAAAGAAGATTCAAAGAGAGTGAGATGCCAGCTCCTTTCATTCAGTCAGTAGCTTCAAACATTTCTGGACATTTTTCAATGGCAAAAATCAATGAATATTGTAAATGCACAAACAGTAATATCTCCACATTGCAAGGTGCAATTCTGAAATTTTTTGCTTTTTCCTGCTCCTCTTAGCATGATAAAGAAGATTCAAAGAGAGTGAGATGCCAGCTCTTTTCATTCAGTCGGTAGCTTCAAACATTTCTGGCATATGAATAACATGATATTTTTCAATGGCAAAAATCAATGAATATTGTAAATGCACAAACAGTAATTTCTCCGCATTGCAAGGTGCAATTCTGAAATTTTTTGCTTTTTCCTGCTAATCCTAGCATGATAAAGAAGATTCAAAGAGAGTGAGATGCCAGTTCCTTTCATTCAGTCAGTAGCTTCAAACATTTCTGGACATTTTTCAATGGCAAAAATCAATGAATATTGTAAATGCACAAACAGTAATATCTCCTCATTGCAAGGTGCAATTCTGAAATTTTTTGCTTTTTCCTGCTAATTCTAGCATGATAAAGAAGATTCAAAGAGAGTGAGATGCCAGCTCCTTTCATTCAGTCAGTAGCTTCAAACATTTCTGGACGTTTTTCAATGGCAAAAATCAATGAATATTGTAAATGCACAAACAGTAATATCTCCACATTGCAAGGTGCAATTCTGAAATTTTTTGCTTTTTCCTGCTCCTCTTAGCATGATAAAGAAGATTCAAAGAGAGTGAGATGCCAGCTCTTTTCATTCAGTCAGTAGCTTCAAACATTTCTGGTATATGAATAACATGATGTTTTTCAATGGCAAAAATCAATGAATATTGTAAATGCACAAACAGTAATTTCTCCGCATTGCAAGGTGCAATTCTGAAATTTTTTGCTTTTTCCTGCTAATCCTAGCATGATAAAGAAGATTCAAAGAGAGTGAGATGCCAGCTCCTTTCATTCAGTCAGTAGCTTCAAACATTTCTGGACGTTTTTCAATGGCAAAAATCAATGAATATTGTAAATGCACAAACAGTAATATCTCCACATTGCAAGGTGAAATTCTGAAATTTTTTGCTTTTTCCTGCTAATCCTAGCATGATAAAGAAGATTCAAAGAGAGTGAGATGCCAGCTCCTTTCATTCAGTCAGTAGCTTCAAACATTTCTGGACGTTTTTCAATGGCAAAAATCAATGAATATTGTAAATGCACAAACAGTAATATCTCCACATTGCAAGCTGCAATTCTGAAATTTTTTGCTTTTTCCTGCTAATCCTAGCATGATAAAGAAGATTCAAAGAGAGTGAGATGCCAGCTCCTTTCATTCAGTCAGTAGCTTCAAACATTTCTGGACGTTTTTCAATGGCAAAAATCAATGAATATTGTAAATGCACAATCAGTAATATCTCCACATTGCAAGGTGCAATTCTGAAATTTTTTGCTTTTTCCTGCTAATCCTAGCATGATAAAGAAGATTCAAAGAGAGTGAGATGCCAGCTCCTTTCATTCAGTCAGTAGCTTCAAACATTTCTGGACGTTTTTCAATGGCAAAAATCAATGAATATTGTAAATGCACAAACAGTAATATCTCCACATTGCAAGGTGCAATTCTGAAATTTTTTGTTTTTTCCTGCTAATCCTAGCATGATAAAGAAGATTCAAAGAGAGTGAGATGCCAGCTCCTTTCATTCAGTCAGTAGCTTCAAACATTTCTGGACGTTTTTCAATGGCAAAAATCAATGAATATTGTAAATGCACAAACAGTAACATCTCCACATTGCAAGGTGCAATTCTGAAATTTTTTGCTTTTTCCTGCTCCTCTTAGCATGATAAAGAAGATTCAAAGAGAGTGAGATGCCAGCTCTTTTCACTCAGTCAGTAGCTTCAAACATTTCTGGTATATGAATAACATGATGTTTTTCAATGGCAAAAATCAATGAATATTGTAAATGCACAAACAGTAATTTCTCCGCATTGCAAGGTGCAATTCTGAAATTTTTTGCTTTTTCCTGCTAATCCTAGCATGATAAAGAAGATTCAAAGAGAGTGAGATGCCAGCTCCTTTCATTCAGTCAGTAGCTTCAAACATTTCTGGACGTTTTTCAATGGCAAAAATCAATGAATATTGTAAATGCACAAACAGTAATATCTCCACATTGCAAGGTGCAATTCTGAAATTTTTTGCTTTTTCCTGCTAATCCTAGCATGGTAAAGAAGATTCAAAGAGAGTGAGATGCCAGCTCCTTTCATTCAGTCAGTAGCTTCAAACATTTCTGGACGTTTTTCAATGGCAAAAATCAATGAATATTGTAAATGCACAAACAGTAATATCTCCACATTGCAAGGTGCAATTCTGAAATTTTTTGCTTTTTCCTGCTAATCCTAGCATGATAAAGAAGATTCAAAGAGAGTGAGATGCCAGCTCCTTTCATTCAGTCAGTAGCTTCAAACATTTCTGGACGTTTTTCAATGGCAAAAATCAATGAATATTGTAAATGCACAAACAGTAATATCTCCACATTGCAAGGTGCAATTCTGAAATTTTTTGCTTTTTCCTGCTCCTCTTAGCATGATAAAGAAGATTCAAAGAGAGTGAGATGCCAGCTCCTTTCATTCAGTCAGTAGCTTCAAACATTTCTGGACGTTTTTCAATGGCAAAAATCAATGAATATTGTAAATGCACAAACAGTAATATTTCCACATTGCAAGGTGCAATTCTGAATTTTTTTGCTTTTTCCTGCTCCTATTAGCATGATAAAGAAGATTCAAAGAGAGTGAGATGCCAGCTCCTTTCATTCAGTCAGTAGCTTCAAACATTTCTGGTATATGAAGAACATGATGTTTTTCAATGGCAAAAATCAATGAATATTGTAAATGCACAAAGAGTAATTTCTCCGCATTGCAAGGTGCAATTCTGAAATTTTTTGCTTTTTCCTGCTAATCCTAGCATGATAAAGAAGATTCAAAGAGAGTGAGATACCAGCTCCTTTCATTCAGTCAGTAGCTTCAAACATTTCTGGACGTTTTTCAATGGCAAAAATCAATGAATATTGTAAATGCACAAACAGTAATATCTCCACATTGCAAGGTGCAATTCTGAAATTTTTTGCTTTTTCCTGCTAATCCTAGCATGATAAAGAAGATTCAAAGAGAGTGAGATGCCAGCTCCTTTTATTCAGTCAGTAGCTTCAAACATTTCTGGACGTTTTTCAATGGCAAAAATCAATGAATATTGTAAATGCACAAACAGTAATATCTCCACATTGCAAGGTGCAATTCTGAAATTTTTTGCCTTTTCCTGCTAATCCTAGCATGATAAAGAAGATTCAAAGAGAGTGAGATGCCAGCTCCTTTCATTCAGTCAGTAGCTTCAAACATTTCTGGACGTTTTTCAATGGCAAAAATCAATGAATATTGTAAATGCACAAACAGTAACATCTCCACATTGCAAGGTGCAATTCTGAAATTTTTTGCTTTTTCCTGCTCCTCTTAGCATGATAAAGAAGATTCAAAGAGAGTGAGATGCCAGCTCTTTTCATTCAGTCGGTAGCTTCAAACATTTCTGGCATATGAATAACATGATATTTTTCAATGGCAAAAATCAATGAATATTGTAAATGCACAAACAGTAATTTCTCCGCATTGCAAGGTGCAATTCTGAAATTTTTTGCTTTTTCCTGCTAATCCTAGCATGATAAAGAAGATTCAAAGAGAGTGAGATGCCAGTTCCTTTCATTCAGTCAGTAGCTTCAAACATATCTGGACGTTTTTCAATGGCAAAAATCAATGAATATTGTAAATGCACAAACAGTAATATCTCCTCATTGCAAGGTGCAATTCTGAAATTTTTTGCTTTTTCCTGCTAATTCTAGCATGATAAAGAAGATTCAAAGAGAGTGAGATGCCAGCTCCTTTCATTCAGTCAGTAGCTTCAAACATTTCTGGACGTTTTTCAATGGCAAAAATCAATGAATATTGTAAATGCACAAACAGTAATATCTCCACATTGCAAGGTGCAATTCTGAAATTTTTTGCTTTTTCCTGCTCCTCTTAGCATGATAAAGAAGATTCAAAGAGAGTGAGATGCCAGCTCCTTTCATTCAGTCAGTAGCTTCAAACATTTCTGGACGTTTTTCAATGGCAAAAATCAATGAATATTGTAAATGCACAAACAGTAATATCTCCACATTGCAAGGTGCAATTCTGAAATTTTTTGTTTTTTCCTGCTAATCCTAGCATGATAAAGAAGATTCAAAGAGAGTGAGATGCCAGCTCCTTTCATTCAGTCAGTAGCTTCAAACATTTCTGGACGTTTTTCAATGGCAAAAATCAATGAATATTGTAAATGCACAAACAGTAACATCTCCACATTGCAAGGTGCAATTCTGAAATTTTTTGCTTTTTCCTGCTCCTCTTAGCATGATAAAGAAGATTCAAAGAGAGTGAGATGCCAGCTCTTTTCATTCAGTCAGTAGCTTCAAACATTTCTGGTATATGAATAACATGATGTTTTTCAATGGCAAAAATCAATGAATATTGTAAATGCACAAACAGTAATTTCTCCGCATTGCAAGGTGCAATTCTGAAATTTTTTGCTTTTTCCTGCTAATCCTAGCATGATAAAGAAGATTCAAAGAGAGTGAGATGCCAGCTCCTTTCATTCAGTCAGTAGCTTCAAACATTTCTGGACGTTTTTCAATGGCAAAAATCAATGAATATTGTAAATGCACAAACAGTAATATCTCCACATTGCAAGGTGCAATTCTGAAATTTTTTGCTTTTTCCTGCTAATCCTAGCATGATAAAGAAGATTCAAAGAGAGTGAGATGCCAGCTCCTTTCATTCAGTCAGTAGCTTCAAACATTTCTGGACGTTTTTCAATGGCAAAAATCAATGAATATTGTAAATGCACAAACAGTAATATGTCCACATTGCAAGGTGCAATTCTGAAATTTTTTGCTTTTTCCTGCTAATCCTAGCATGATAAAGAAGATTCAAAGAGAGTGAGATGCCAGCTCCTTTCATTCAGTCAGTAGCTTCAAACATTTCTGGACGTTTTTCAATGGCAAAAATCAATGAATATTGTAAATGCACAAACAGTAATATCTCCACATTGCAAGGTGCAATTCTGAAATTTTTTGCTTTTTCCTGCTCCTCTTAGCATGATAAAGAAGATTCAAAGAGAGTGAGATGCCAGCTCCTTTCATTCAGTCAGTAGCTTCAAACATTTCTGGACGTTTTTCAATGGCAAAAATCAATGAATATTGTAAATGCACAAACAGTAATATCTCCACATTGCAAGGTGCAATTCTGAATTTTTTTGCTTTTTCCTGCTCCTATTAGCATGATAAAGAAGATTCAAAGAGAGTGAGATGCCAGCTCCTTTCATTCAGTCAGTAGCTTCAAACATTTCTGGTATATGAAGAACATGATGTTTTTCAATGGCAAAAATCAATGAATATTGTAAATGCACAAACAGTAATTTCTCCGCATTGCAAGGTGCAATTCTGAAATTTTTTGCTTTTTCCTGCTAATCCTAGCATGATAAAGAAGATTCAAAGAGAGTGAGATACCAGCTCCTTTCATTCAGTCAGTAGCTTCAAACATTTCTGGACGTTTTTCAATGGCAAAAATCAATGAATATTGTAAATGCACAAACAGTAATATCTCCACATTGCAAGGTGCAATTCTGAAATGTTTTGCTTTTTCCTGCTAATCCTAGCATGATAAAGAAGATTCAAAGAGAGTGAGATGCCAGCTCCTTTTATTCAGTCAGTAGCTTCAAACATTTCTGGACGTTTTTCAATGGCAAAAATCAATGAATATTGTAAATGCACAAACAGTAATATCTCCACATTGCAAGGTGCAATTCTGAAATTTTTTGCCTTTTCCTGCTAATCCTAGCATGATAAAGAAGATTCAAAGAGAGTGAGATGCCAGCTCCTTTCATTCAGTCAGTAGCTTCAAACATTTCTGGACGTTTTTCAATGGCAAAAATCAATGAATATTGTAAATGCACAAACAGTAACATCTCCACATTGCAAGGTGCAATTCTGAAATTTTTTGCTTTTTCCTGCTCCTCTTAGCATGATAAAGAAGATTCAAAGAGAGTGAGATGCCAGCTCTTTTCATTCAGTCGGTAGCTTCAAACATTTCTGGCATATGAATAACATGATATTTTTCAATGGCAAAAATCAATGAATATTGTAAATGCACAAACAGTAATTTCTCCGCATTGCAAGGTGCAATTCTGAAATTTTTTGCTTTTTCCTGCTAATCCTAGCATGATAAAGAAGATTCAAAGAGAGTGAGATGCCAGTTCCTTTCATTCAGTCAGTAGCTTCAAACATTTCTGGACGTTTTTCAATGGCAAAAATCAATGAATATTGTAAATGCACAAACAGTAATATCTCCTCATTGCAAGGTGCAATTCTGAAATTTTTTGCTTTTTCCTGCTAATTCTAGCATGATAAAGAAGATTCAAAGAGAGTGAGATGCCAGCTCCTTTCATTCAGTCAGTAGCTTCAAACATTTCTGGACGTTTTTCAATGGCAAAAATCAATGAATATTGTAAATGCACAAACAGTAATATCTCCACATTGCAAGGTGCAATTCTGAAATTTTTTGCTTTTTCCTGCTCCTCTTAGCATGATAAAGAAGATTCAAAGAGAGTGAGATGCCAGCTCCTTTCATTCAGTCAGTAGCTTCAAACATTTCTGGACGTTTTTCAATGGCAAAAATCAATGAATATTGTAAATGCACAAACAGTAATATCTCCACATTGCAAGGTGCAATTCTGAAATTTTTTGCCTTTTCCTGCTAATCCTAGCATGATAAAGAAGATTCAAAGAGAGTGAGATGCCAGCTCCTTTCATTCAGTCAGTAGCTTCAAACATTTCTGGACGTTTTTCAATGGCAAAAATCAATGAATATTGTAAATGCACAAACAGTAACATCTCCACATTGCAAGGTGCAATTCTGAAATTTTTTGCTTTTTCCTGCTCCTCTTAGCATGATAAAGAAGATTCAAAGAGAGTGAGATGCCAGCTCTTTTCATTCAGTCGGTAGCTTCAAACATTTCTGGCATATGAATAACATGATATTTTTCAATGGCAAAAATCAATGAATATTGTAAATGCACAAACAGTAATTTCTCCGCATTGCAAGGTGCAATTCTGAAATTTTTTGCTTTTTCCTGCTAATCCTAGCATGATAAAGAAGATTCAAAGAGAGTGAGATGCCAGTTCCTTTCATTCAGTCAGTAGCTTCAAACATTTCTGGACGTTTTTCAATGGCAAAAATCAATGAATATTGTAAATGCACAAACAGTAATATCTCCTCATTGCAAGGTGCAATTCTGAAATTTTTTGCTTTTTCCTGCTAATTCTAGCATGATAAAGAAGATTCAAAGAGAGTGAGATGCCAGCTCCTTTCATTCAGTCAGTAGCTTCAAACATTTCTGGACGTTTTTCAATGGCAAAAATCAATGAATATTGTAAATGCACAAACAGTAATATCTCCACATTGCAAGGTGCAATTCTGAAATTTTTTGCTTTTTCCTGCTCCTCTTAGCATGATAAAGAAGATTCAAAGAGAGTGAGATGCCAGCTCCTTTCATTCAGTCAGTAGCTTCAAACATTTCTGGACGTTTTTCAATGGCAAAAATCAATGAATATTGTAAATGCACAAACAGTAATATCTCCACATTGCAAGGTGCAATTCTGAAATTTTTTGTTTTTTCCTGCTAATCCTAGCATGATAAAGAATATTCAAAGAGAGTGAGATGCCAGCTCCTTTCATTCAGTCAGTAGCTTCAAACATTTCTGGACGTTTTTCAATGGCAAAAATCAATGAATATTGTAAATGCACAAACAGTAACATCTCCACATTGCAAGGTGCAATTCTGAAATTTTTTGCTTTTTCCTGCTCCTCTTAGCATGATAAAGAAGATTCAAAGAGAGTGAGATGCCAGCTCTTTTCATTCAGTCAGTAGCTTCAAACATTTCTGGTATATGAAGAACATGATGTTTTTCAATGGCAAAAATCAATGAATATTGTAAATGCACAAACAGTAATTTCTACGCATTGCAAGGTGCAATTCTGAAATTTTTTGCTTTTTCCTGCTAATCCTAGCATGATAAAGAAGATTCAAAGAGAGTGAGATACCAGCTCCTTTCATTCAGTCAGTAGCTTCAAACATTTCTGGACGTTTTTCAATGGCAAAAATCAATGAATATTGTAAATGCACAAACAGTAATATCTCCACATTGCAAGGTGCAATTCTGAAATTTTTTGCTTTTTCCTGCTAATCCTAGCATGATAAAGAAGATTCAAAGAGAGTGAGATGCCAGCTCCTTTTATTCAGTCAGTAGCTTCCAACATTTCTGGACGTTTTTCAATGGCAAAAATCAATGAATATTGTAAATGCACAAACAGTAATATCTCCACATTGCAAGGTGCAATTCTGAAATTTTTTGCTTTTTCCTGCTAATCCTAGCATGATAAAGAAGATTCAAAGAGAGTGAGATGCCAGCTCCTTTCATTCAGTCAGTAGCTTCAAACATTTCTGGACGTTTTTCAATGGCAAAAATCAATGAATATTGTAAATGCACAAACAGTAACATCTCCACATTGCAAGGTGCAATTTTGAAATTTTTTGCTTTTTCCTGCTCCTCTTAGCATGATAAAGAAGATTCAAAGAGAGTGAGATGCCAGCTCTTTTCATTCAGTCGGTAGCTTCAAACATTTCTGGCATATGAATAACATGATATTTTTCAATGGCAAAAATCAATGAATATTGTAAATGCACAAACAGTAATTTCTCCGCATTGCAAGGTGCAATTCTGAAATTTTTTGCTTTTTCCTGCTAATCCTAGCATGATAAAGAAGATTCAAAGAGAGTGAGATGCCAGTTCCTTTCATTCAGTCAGTAGCTTCAAACATTTCTGGACGTTTTTCAATGGCAAAAATCAATGAATATTGTAAATGCACAAACAGTAATATCTCCTCATTGCAAGGTGCAATTCTGAAATTTTTTGCTTTTTCCTGCTAATTCTAGCATGATAAAGAAGATTCAAAGAGAGTGAGATGCCAGCTCCTTTCATTCAGTCAGTAGCTTCAAACATTTCTGGACGTTTTTCAATGGCAAAAATCAATGAATATTGTAAATGCACAAACAGTAATATCTCCACATTGCAAGGTGCAATTCTGAAATTTTTTGCTTTTTCCTGCTCCTCTTAGCATGATAAAGAAGATTCAAAGAGAGTGAGATGCCAGCTCTTTTCATTCAGTCAGTAGCTTCAAACATTTCTGGTATATGAATAACATGATGTTTTTCAATGGCAAAAATCAATGAATATTGTAAATGCACAAACAGTAATTTCTCCGCATTGCAAGGTGCAATTCTGAAATTTTTTGCTTTTTCCTGCTAATCCTAGCATGATAAAGAAGATTCAAAGAGAGTGAGATGCCAGCTCCTTTCATTCAGTCAGTAGCTTCAAACATTTCTGGACGTTTTTCAATGGCAAAAATCAATGAATATTGTAAATGCACAAACAGTAATTTCTCCACATTGCAAGGTGCAATTCTGAATTTTTTTGCTTTTTCCTGCTCCTATTAGCATGATAAAGAAGATTCAAAGAGAGTGAGATGCCAGCTCCTTTCATTCAGTCAGTAGCTTCAAACATTTCTGGTATATGAAGAACATGATGTTTTTCAATGGCAAAAATCAATGAATATTGTAAATGCACAAACAGTAATATCTCCACATTGCAAGGTGCAATTCTGAATTTTTTTGCTTTTTCCTGCTCCTATTAGCATGATAAAGAAGATTCAAAGAGAGTGAGATGCCAGCTCCTTTCATTCAGTCAGTAGCTTCAAACATTTCTGGTATATGAAGAACATGATGTTTTTCAATGGCAAAAATCAATGAATATTGTAAATGCACAAACAGTAATTTCTCCGCATTGCAAGGTGCAATTCTGAAATTTTTTGCTTTTTCCTGCTAATCCTAGCATGATAAAGAAGATTCAAAGAGAGTGAGATACCAGCTCCTTTCATTCAGTCAGTAGCTTCAAACATTTCTGGACGTTTTTCAATGGCAAAAATCAATGAATATTGTAAATGCACAAACAGTAATATCTCCACATTGCAAGGTGCAATTCTGAAATGTTTTGCTTTTTCCTGCTAATCCTAGCATGATAAAGAAGATTCAAAGAGAGTGAGATGCCAGCTCCTTTTATTCAGTCAGTAGCTTCAAACATTTCTGGACGTTTTTCAATGGCAAAAATCAATGAATATTGTAAATGCACAAACAGTAATATCTCCACATTGCAAGGTGCAATTCTGAAATTTTTTGCCTTTTCCTGCTAATCCTAGCATGATAAAGAAGATTCAAAGAGAGTGAGATGCCAGCTCCTTTCATTCAGTCAGTAGCTTCAAACATTTCTGGACGTTTTTCAATGGCAAAAATCAATGAATATTGTAAATGCACAAACAGTAACATCTCCACATTGCAAGGTGCAATTCTGAAATTTTTTGCTTTTTCCTGCTCCTCTTAGCATGATAAAGAAGATTCAAAGAGAGTGAGATGCCAGCTCTTTTCATTCAGTCGGTAGCTTCAAACATTTCTGGCATATGAATAACATGATATTTTTCAATGGCAAAAATCAATGAATATTGTAAATGCACAAACAGTAATTTCTCCGCATTGCAAGGTGCAATTCTGAAATTTTTTGCTTTTTCCTGCTAATCCTAGCATGATAAAGAAGATTCAAAGAGAGTGAGATGCCAGTTCCTTTCATTCAGTCAGTAGCTTCAAACATTTCTGGACGTTTTTCAATGGCAAAAATCAATGAATATTGTAAATGCACAAACAGTAATATCTCCTCATTGCAAGGTGCAATTCTGAAATTTTTTGCTTTTTCCTGCTAATTCTAGCATGATAAAGAAGATTCAAAGAGAGTGAGATGCCAGCTCCTTTCATTCAGTCAGTAGCTTCAAACATTTCTGGACGTTTTTCAATGGCAAAAATCAATGAATATTGTAAATGCACAAACAGTAATATCTCCACATTGCAAGGTGCAATTCTGAAATTTTTTGCTTTTTCCTGCTCCTCTTAGCATGATAAAGAAGATTCAAAGAGAGTGAGATGCCAGCTCCTTTCATTCAGTCAGTAGCTTCAAACATTTCTGGACGTTTTTCAATGGCAAAAATCAATGAATATTGTAAATGCACAAACAGTAATATCTCCACATTGCAAGGTGCAATTCTGAAATTTTTTGTTTTTTCCTGCTAATCCTAGCATGATAAAGAATATTCAAAGAGAGTGAGATGCCAGCTCCTTTCATTCAGTCAGTAGCTTCAAACATTTCTGGACGTTTTTCAATGGCAAAAATCAATGAATATTGTAAATGCACAAACAGTAACATCTCCACATTGCAAGGTGCAATTCTGAAATTTTTTGCTTTTTCCTGCTCCTCTTAGCATGATAAAGAAGATTCAAAGAGAGTGAGATGCCAGCTCTTTTCATTCAGTCAGTAGCTTCAAACATTTCTGGTATATGAATAACATGATGTTTTTCAATGGCAAAAATCAATGAATATTGTAAATGCACAAACACTAATTTCTCCGCATTGCAAGGTGCAATTCTGAAATTTTTTGCTTTTTCCTGCTAATCCTAGCATGATAAAGAAGATTCAAAGAGAGTGAGATGCCAGCTCCTTTCATTCAGTCAGTAGCTTCAAACATTTCTGGACGTTTTTCAATGGCAAAAATCAATGAATATTGTAAATGCACAAACAGTAATATCTCCACATTGCAAGGTGCAATTCTGAAATTTTTTGCTTTTTCCTGCTAATCCTAGCATGATAAAGAAGATTCAAAGAGAGTGAGATGCCAGCTCCTTTCATTCAGTCAGTAGCTTCAAACATTTCTGGACGTTTTTCAATGGCAAAAATCAATGAATATTGTAAATGCACAAACAGTAATATCTCCACATTGCAAGGTGCAATTCTGAAATTTTTTGCTTTTTCCTGCTAATCCTAGCATGATAAAGAAGATTCAAAGAGAGTGAGATGCCAGCTCCTTTCATTCAGTCAGTAGCTTCAAACATTTCTGGACGTTTTTCAATGGCAAAAATCAATGAATATTGTAAATGCACAAACAGTAATATCTCCACATTGCAAGGTGCAATTCTGAATTTTTTTGCTTTTTCCTGCTCCTATTAGCATGATAAAGAAGATTCAAAGAGAGTGAGATGCCAGCTCCTTTCATTCAGTCAGTAGCTTCAAACATTTCTGGTATATGAAGAACATGATGTTTTTCAATGGCAAAAATCAATGAATATTGTAAATGCACAAACAGTAATTTCTACGCATTGCAAGGTGCAATTCTGAAATTTTTTGCTTTTTCCTGCTAATCCTAGCATGATAAAGAAGATTCAAAGAGAGTGAGATACCAGCTCCTTTCATTCAGTCAGTAGCTTCAAACATTTCTGGACGTTTTTCAATGGCAAAAATCAATGAATATTGTAAATGCACAAACAGTAATATCTCCACATTGCAAGGTGCAATTCTGAAATTTTTTGCTTTTTCCTGCTAATCCTAGCATGATAAAGAAGATTCAAAGAGAGTGAGATGCCAGCTCCTTTTATTCAGTCAGTAGCTTCCAACATTTCTGGACGTTTTTCAATGGCAAAAATCAATGAATATTGTAAATGCACAAACAGTAATATCTCCACATTGCAAGGTGCAATTCTGAAATTTTTTGCTTTTTCCTGCTAATCCTAGCATGATAAAGAAGATTCAAAGAGAGTGAGATGCCAGCTCCTTTCATTCAGTCAGTAGCTTCAAACATTTCTGGACGTTTTTCAATGGCAAAAATCAATGAATATTGTAAATGCACAAACAGTAACATCTCCACATTGCAAGGTGCAATTTTGAAATTTTTTGCTTTTTCCTGCTCCTCTTAGCATGATAAAGAAGATTCAAAGAGAGTGAGATGCCAGCTCTTTTCATTCAGTCGGTAGCTTCAAACATTTCTGGCATATGAATAACATGATATTTTTCAATGGCAAAAATCAATGAATATTGTAAATGCACAAACAGTAATTTCTCCGCATTGCAAGGTGCAATTCTGAAATTTTTTGCTTTTTCCTGCTAATCCTAGCATGATAAAGAAGATTCAAAGAGAGTGAGATGCCAGTTCCTTTCATTCAGTCAGTAGCTTCAAACATTTCTGGACGTTTTTCAATGGCAAAAATCAATGAATATTGTAAATGCACAAACAGTAATATCTCCTCATTGCAAGGTGCAATTCTGAAATTTTTTGCTTTTTCCTGCTAATTCTAGCATGATAAAGAAGATTCAAAGAGAGTGAGATGCCAGCTCCTTTCATTCAGTCAGTAGCTTCAAACATTTCTGGACGTTTTTCAATGGCAAAAATCAATGAATATTGTAAATGCACAAACAGTAATATCTCCACATTGCAAGGTGCAATTCTGAAATTTTTTGCTTTTTCCTGCTCCTCTTAGCATGATAAAGAAGATTCAAAGAGAGTGAGATGCCAGCTCTTTTCATTCAGTCAGTAGCTTCAAACATTTCTGGTATATGAATAACATGATGTTTTTCAATGGCAAAAATCAATGAATATTGTAAATGCACAAACAGTAATTTCTCCGCATTGCAAGGTGCAATTCTGAAATTTTTTGCTTTTTCCTGCTAATCCTAGCATGATAAAGAAGATTCAAAGAGAGTGAGATGCCAGCTCCTTTCATTCAGTCAGTAGCTTCAAACATTTCTGGACGTTTTTCAATGGCAAAAATCAATGAATATTGTAAATGCACAAACAGTAATTTCTCCACATTGCAAGGTGCAATTCTGAATTTTTTTGCTTTTTCCTGCTCCTATTAGCATGATAAAGAAGATTCAAAGAGAGTGAGATGCCAGCTCCTTTCATTCAGTCAGTAGCTTCAAACATTTCTGGTATATGAAGAACATGATGTTTTTCAATGGCAAAAATCAATGAATATTGTAAATGCACAAACAGTAATTTCTCCGCATTGCAAGGTGCAATTCTGAAATTTTTTGCTTTTTCCTGCTAATCCTAGCATGATAAAGAAGATTCAAAGAGAGTGAGATACCAGCTCCTTTCATTCAGTCAGTAGCTTCAAACATTTCTGGACGTTTTTCAATGGCAAAAATCAATGAATATTGTAAATGCACAAACAGTAATATCTCCACATTGCAAGGTGCAATTCTGAAATTTTTTGCTTTTTCCTGCTAATCCTAGCATGATAAAGAAGATTCAAAGAGAGTGAGATGCCAGCTCCTTTTATTCAGTCAGTAGCTTCAAACATTTCTGGACGTTTTTCAATTGCAAAAATCAATGAATATTGTAAATGCACAAACAGTAATATCTCCACATTGCAAGGTGCAATTCTGAAATTTTTTGCTTTTTCCTGCTAATCCTAGCATGATAAAGAAGATTCAAAGAGAGTGAGATGCCAGCTCCTTTCATTCAGTCAGTAGCTTCAAACATTTCTGGACGTTTTTCAATGGCAAAAATCAATGAATATTGTAAATGCACAAACAGTAACATCTCCACATTGCAAGGTGCAATTCTGAAATTTTTTGCTTTTTCCTGCTCCTCTTAGCATGATAAAGAAGATTCAAAGAGAGTGAGATGCCAGCTCTTTTCATTCAGTCGGTAGCTTCAAACATTTCTGGCATATGAATAACATGATATTTTTCAATGGCAAAAATCAATGAATATTGTAAATGCACAAACAGTAATTTCTCCGCATTGCAAGGTGCAATTCTGAAATTTTTTGCTTTTTCCTGCTAATCCTAGCATGATAAAGAAGATTCAAAGAGAGTGAGATGCCAGTTCCTTTCATTCAGTCAGTAGCTTCAAACATTTCTGGACGTTTTTCAATGGCAAAAATCAATGAATATTGTAAATGCACAAACAGTAATATCTCCTCATTGCAAGGTGCAATTCTGAAATTTTTTTCTTTTTCCTGCTAATTCTAGCATGATAAAGAAGATTCAAAGAGAGTGAGATGCCAGCTCCTTTCATTCAGTCAGTAGCTTCAAACATTTCTGGACGTTTTTCAATGGCAAAAATCAATGAATATTGTAAATGCACAAACAGTAATATCTCCACATTGCAAGGTGCAATTCTGAAATTTTTTGCTTTTTCCTGCTCCTCTTAGCATGATAAAGAAGATTCAAAGAGAGTGAGATGCCAGCTCTTTTCATTCAGTCAGTAGCTTCAAACATTTCTGGTATATGAATAACATGATGTTTTTCAATGGCAAAAATCAATGAATATTGTAAATGCACAAACAGTAATTTCTCCGCATTGCAAGGTGCAATTCTGAAATTTTTTGCTTTTTCCTGCTAATCCTAGCATGATAAAGAAGATTCAAAGAGAGTGAGATGCCAGCTCCTTTTATTCAGTCAGTAGCTTCAAACATTTCTGGACGTTTTTCAATGGCAAAAATCAATGAATATTGTAAATGCACAAACAGTAATATCTCCACATTGCAAGGTGCAATTCTGAAATTTTTTGCTTTTTCCTGCTAATCCTAGCATGATAAAGAAGATTCAAAGAGAGTGAGATGCCAGCTCCTTTCATTCAGTCAGTAGCTTCAAACATTTCTGGACGTTTTTCAATGGCAAAAATCAATGAATATTGTAAATGCACAAACAGTAATATCTCCACATTGCAAGGTGCAATTCTGAATTTTTTTGCTTTTTCCTGCTCCTATTAGCATGATAAAGAAGATTCAAAGAGAGTGAGATGCCAGCTCCTTTCATTCAGTCAGTAGCTTCAAACATTTCTGGTATATGAAGAACATGATGTTTTTCAATGGCAAAAATCAATGAATATTGTAAATGCACAAACAGTAATTTCTACGCATTGCAAGGTGCAATTCTGAAATTTTTTGCTTTTTCCTGCTAATCCTAGCATGATAAAGAAGATTCAAAGAGAGTGAGATACCAGCTCCTTTCATTCAGTCAGTAGCTTCAAACATTTCTGGACGTTTTTCAATGGCAAAAATCAATGAATATTGTAAATGCACAAACAGTAATATCTCCACATTGCAAGGTGCAATTCTGAAATTTTTTGCTTTTTCCTGCTAATCCTAGCATGATAAAGAAGATTCAAAGAGAGTGAGATGCCAGCTCCTTTTATTCAGTCAGTAGCTTCCAACATTTCTGGACGTTTTTCAATGGCAAAAATCAATGAATATTGTAAATGCACAAACAGTAATATCTCCACATTGCAAGGTGCAATTCTGAAATTTTTTGCTTTTTCCTGCTAATCCTAGCATGATAAAGAAGATTCAAAGAGAGTGAGATGCCAGCTCCTTTCATTCAGTCAGTAGCTTCAAACATTTCTGGACGTTTTTCAATGGCAAAAATCAATGAATATTGTAAATGCACAAACAGTAACATCTCCACATTGCAAGGTGCAATTTTGAAATTTTTTGCTTTTTCCTGCTCCTCTTAGCATGATAAAGAAGATTCAAAGAGAGTGAGATGCCAGCTCTTTTCATTCAGTCGGTAGCTTCAAACATTTCTGGCATATGAATAACATGATATTTTTCAATGGCAAAAATCAATGAATATTGTAAATGCACAAACAGTAATTTCTCCGCATTGCAAGGTGCAATTCTGAAATTTTTTGCTTTTTCCTGCTAATCCTAGCATGATAAAGAAGATTCAAAGAGAGTGAGATGCCAGTTCCTTTCATTCAGTCAGTAGCTTCAAACATTTCTGGACGTTTTTCAATGGCAAAAATCAATGAATATTGTAAATGCACAAACAGTAATATCTCCTCATTGCAAGGTGCAATTCTGAAATTTTTTGCTTTTTCCTGCTAATTCTAGCATGATAAAGAAGATTCAAAGAGAGTGAGATGCCAGCTCCTTTCATTCAGTCAGTAGCTTCAAACATTTCTGGACGTTTTTCAATGGCAAAAATCAATGAATATTGTAAATGCACAAACAGTAATATCTCCACATTGCAAGGTGCAATTCTGAAATTTTTTGCTTTTTCCTGCTCCTCTTAGCATGATAAAGAAGATTCAAAGAGAGTGAGATGCCAGCTCTTTTCATTCAGTCAGTAGCTTCAAACATTTCTGGTATATGAATAACATGATGTTTTTCAATGGCAAAAATCAATGAATATTGTAAATGCACAAACAGTAATTTCTCCGCATTGCAAGGTGCAATTCTGAAATTTTTTGCTTTTTCCTGCTAATCCTAGCATGATAAAGAAGATTCAAAGAGAGTGAGATGCCAGCTCCTTTCATTCAGTCAGTAGCTTCAAACATTTCTGGACGTTTTTCAATGGCAAAAATCAATGAATATTGTAAATGCACAAACAGTAATTTCTCCACATTGCAAGGTGCAATTCTGAATTTTTTTGCTTTTTCCTGCTCCTATTAGCATGATAAAGAAGATTCAAAGAGAGTGAGATGCCAGCTCCTTTCATTCAGTCAGTAGCTTCAAACATTTCTGGTATATGAAGAACATGATGTTTTTCAATGGCAAAAATCAATGAATATTGTAAATGCACAAACAGTAATTTCTCCGCATTGCAAGGTGCAATTCTGAAATTTTTTGCTTTTTCCTGCTAATCCTAGCATGATAAAGAAGATTCAAAGAGAGTGAGATACCAGCTCCTTTCATTCAGTCAGTAGCTTCAAACATTTCTGGACGTTTTTCAATGGCAAAAATCAATGAATATTGTAAATGCACAAACAGTAATATCTCCACATTGCAAGGTGCAATTCTGAAATTTTTTGCTTTTTCCTGCTAATCCTAGCATGATAAAGAAGATTCAAAGAGAGTGAGATGCCAGCTCCTTTTATTCAGTCAGTAGCTTCAAACATTTCTGGACGTTTTTCAATTGCAAAAATCAATGAATATTGTAAATGCACAAACAGTAATATCTCCACATTGCAAGGTGCAATTCTGAAATTTTTTGCTTTTTCCTGCTAATCCTAGCATGATAAAGAAGATTCAAAGAGAGTGAGATGCCAGCTCCTTTCATTCAGTCAGTAGCTTCAAACATTTCTGGACGTTTTTCAATGGCAAAAATCAATGAATATTGTAAATGCACAAACAGTAACATCTCCACATTGCAAGGTGCAATTCTGAAATTTTTTGCTTTTTCCTGCTCCTCTTAGCATGATAAAGAAGATTCAAAGAGAGTGAGATGCCAGCTCTTTTCATTCAGTCGGTAGCTTCAAACATTTCTGGCATATGAATAACATGATATTTTTCAATGGCAAAAATCAATGAATATTGTAAATGCACAAACAGTAATTTCTCCGCATTGCAAGGTGCAATTCTGAAATTTTTTGCTTTTTCCTGCTAATCCTAGCATGATAAAGAAGATTCAAAGAGAGTGAGATGCCAGTTCCTTTCATTCAGTCAGTAGCTTCAAACATTTCTGGACGTTTTTCAATGGCAAAAATCAATGAATATTGTAAATGCACAAACAGTAATATCTCCTCATTGCAAGGTGCAATTCTGAAATTTTTTTCTTTTTCCTGCTAATTCTAGCATGATAAAGAAGATTCAAAGAGAGTGAGATGCCAGCTCCTTTCATTCAGTCAGTAGCTTCAAACATTTCTGGACGTTTTTCAATGGCAAAAATCAATGAATATTGTAAATGCACAAACAGTAATATCTCCACATTGCAAGGTGCAATTCTGAAATTTTTTGCTTTTTCCTGCTCCTCTTAGCATGATAAAGAAGATTCAAAGAGAGTGAGATGCCAGCTCTTTTCATTCAGTCAGTAGCTTCAAACATTTCTGGTATATGAATAACATGATGTTTTTCAATGGCAAAAATCAATGAATATTGTAAATGCACAAACAGTAATATCTCCACATTGCAAGGTGCAATTCTGAAATTTTTTGCTTTTTCCTGCTAATCCTAGCATGATAAAGAAGATTCAAAGAGAGTGAGATGCCAGCTCCTTTCATTCAGTCAGTAGCTTCAAACATTTCTGGACGTTTTTCAATGGCAAAAATCAATGAATATTGTAAATGCACAAACAGTAACATCTCCACATTGCAAGGTGCAATTCTGAAATTTTTTGCTTTTTCCTGCTCCTCTTAGCATGATAAAGAAGATTCAAAGAGAGTGAGATGCCAGCTCTTTTCATTCAGTCAGTAGCTTCAAACATTTCTGGTATATGAATAACATGATGTTTTTCAATGGCAAAAATCAATGAATATTGTAAATGCACAAACAGTAATTTCTCCGCATTGCAAGGTGCAATTCTGAAATTTTTTGCTTTTTCCTGCTAATCCTAGCATGATAAAGAAGATTCAAAGAGAGTGAGATGCCAGTTCCTTTCATTCAGTCAGTAGCTTCAAACATTTCTGGACGTTTTTCAATGGCAAAAATCAATGAATATTGTAAATGCACAAACAGTAATATCTCCTCATTGCAAGGTGCAATTCTGAAATTTTTTGCTTTTTCCTGCTAATCCTAGCATGATAAAGAAGATTCAAAGAGAGTGAGATGCCAGCTCCTTTCATTCAGTCAGTAGCTTCAAACATTTCTGGACGTTTTTCAATGGCAAAAATCAATGAATATTGTAAATGCACAAACAGTAACATCTCCACATTGCAAGGTGCAATTCTGAAATTTTTTGCTTTTTCCTGCTCCTCTTAGCATGATAAAGAAGATTCAAAGAGAGTGAGATGCCAGCTCTTTTCATTCAGTCGGTAGCTTCAAACATTTCTGGCATATGAATAACATGATATTTTTCAATGGCAAAAATCAATGAATATTGTAAATGCACAAACAGTAATTTCTCCGCATTGCAAGGTGCAATTCTGAAATTTTTTGCTTTTTCCTGCTAATCCTAGCATGATAAAGAAGATTCAAAGAGAGTGAGATGCCAGTTCCTTTCATTCAGTCAGTAGCTTCAAACATTTCTGGACGTTTTTCAATGGCAAAAATCAATGAATATTGTAAATGCACAAACAGTAATATCTCCTCATTGCAAGGTGCAATTCTGAAATTTTTTGCTTTTTCCTGCTAATTCTAGCATGATAAAGAAGATTCAAAGAGAGTGAGATGCCAGCTCCTTTCATTCAGTCAGTAGCTTCAAACATTTCTGGACGTTTTTCAATGGCAAAAATCAATGAATATTGTAAATGCACAAACAGTAATATCTCCACATTGCAAGGTGCAATTCTGAAATTTTTTGCTTTTTCCTGCTCCTCTTAGCATGATAAAGAAGATTCAAAGAGAGTGAGATGCCAGCTCTTTTCATTCAGTCAGTAGCTTCAAACATTTCTGGTATATGAATAACATGATGTTTTTCAATGGCAAAAATCAATGAATATTGTAAATGCACAAACAGTAATTTCTCCGCATTGCAAGGTGCAATTCTGAAATTTTTTGCTTTTTCCTGCTAATCCTAGCATGATAAAGAAGATTCAAAGAGAGTGAGATGCCAGCTCCTTTCATTCAGTCAGTAGCTTCAAACATTTCTGGACGTTTTTCAATGGCAAAAATCAATGAATATTGTAAATGCACAAACAGTAATATCTCCACATTGCAAGCTGCAATTCTGAAATTTTTTGCTTTTTCCTGCTAATCCTAGCATGATAAAGAAGATTCAAAGAGAGTGAGATGCCAGCTCCTTTCATTCAGTCAGTAGCTTCAAACATTTCTGGACGTTTTTCAATGGCAAAAATCAATGAATATTGTAAATGCACAAACAGTAATATCTCCACATTGCAAGGTGCAATTCTGAAATTTTTTGCTTTTTCCTGCTAATCCTAGCATGATAAAGAAGATTCAAAGAGAGTGAGATGCCAGCTCCTTTCATTCAGTCAGTAGCTTCAAACATTTCTGGACGTTTTTCAATGGCAAAAATCAATGAATATTGTAAATGCACAATCAGTAATATCTCCAAATTGCAAGGTGCAATTCTGAAATTTTTTGCTTTTTCCTGATAATCCTAGCATGATAAAGAAGATTCAAAGAGAGTGAGATGCCAGCTCCTTTCATTCAGTCAGTAGCTTCAAACATTTCTGGACGTTTTTCAATGGCAAAAATCAATGAATATTGTAAATGCACAAACAGTAATATCTCCACATTGCAAGGTGCAATTCTGAAATTTTTTGTTTTTTCCTGCTAATCCTAGCATGATAAAGAAGATTCAAAGAGAGTGAGATGCCAGCTCCTTTCATTCAGTCAGTAGCTTCAAACATTTCTGGACGTTTTTCAATGGCAAAAATCAATGAATATTGTAAATGCACAAACAGTAATATCTCCACATTGCAAGGTGCAATTCTGAAATTTTTTGCTTTTTCCTGCTCATCTTAGCATGATAAAGAAGATTCAAAGAGAGTGAGATGCCAGCTCTTTTCATTCAGTCAGTAGCTTCAAACATTTCTGGTATATGAATAACATGATGTTTTTCAATGGCAAAAATCAATGAATATTGTAAATGCACAAACAGTAATTTTTCCGCATTGCAAGGTGCAATTCTGAAACTTTTTGCTTTTTCCTGCTAATCCTAGCATGATAAAGAAGATTCAAAGAGAGTGAGATGCCAGCTCCTTTCATTCAGTCAGTAGCTTCAAACATTTCTGGAAGTTTTTCAATGGCAAAAATCAATGAATATTGTAAATGCACAAACAGTAATATCTCCACATTGCAAGGTGCAATTCTGAAATTTTTTGCTTTTTCCTGCTAATCCTAGCATGATAAAGAAGATTCAAAGAGAGTGAGATGCCAGCTCCTTTCATTCAGTCAGTAGCTTCAAACATTTCTGGACGTTTTTCAATGGCAAAAATCAATGAATATTGTAAATGCACAAACAGTAATATCTCCACATTGCAAGGTGCAATTCTGAAATTTTTTGCTTTTTCCTGCTAATCCTAGCATGATAAAGAAGATTCAAAGAGAGTGAGATGCCAGCTCCTTTCATTCAGTCAGTAGCTTCAAACATTTCTGGACGTTTTTCAATGGCAAAAATCAATGAATATTGTAAATGCACAAACAGTAATATCTCCACATTGCAAGGTGCAATTCTGAAATTTTTTGCTTTTTCCTGCTCCTCTTAGCATGATAAAGAAGATTCAAAGAGAGTGAGATGCCAGCTCCTTTCATTCAGTCAGTAGCTTCAAACATTTCTGGACGTTTTTCAATGGCAAAAATCAATGAATATTGTAAATGCACAAACAGTAATATCTCCACATTGCAAGGTGCAATTCTGAATTTTTTTGCTTTTTCCTGCTCCTATTAGCATGATAAAGAAGATTCAAAGAGAGTGAGATGCCAGCTCCTTTCATTCAGTCAGTAGCTTCAAACATTTCTGGTATATGAAGAACATGATGTTTTTCAATGGCAAAAATCAATGAATATTGTAAATGCACAAACAGTAATTTCTCCGCATTGCAAGGTGCAATTCTGAAATTTTTTGCTTTTTCCTGCTAATCCTAGCATGATAAAGAAGATTCAAAGAGAGTGAGATGCCAGCTCCTTTTATTCAGTCAGTAGCTTCAAACATTTCTGGACGTTTTTCAATGGCAAAAATCAATGAATATTGTAAATGCACAAACAGTAATATCTCCACATTGCAAGGTGCAATTCTGAATTTTTTTGCTTTTTCCTGCTAATCCTAGCATGATAAAGAAGATTCAAAGAGAGTGACATGCCAGCTCCTTTCATTCAGTCAGTAGCTTCAAACATTTCTGGACGTTTTTCAATGGCAAAAATCAATGAATATTGTAAATGCACAAACAGTAACATCTCCACATTGCAAGGTGCAATTCTGAAATTTTTTGCTTTTTCCTGCTCCTCTTAGCATGATAAAGAAGATTCAAAGAGAGTGAGATGCCAGCTCTTTTCATTCAGTCAGTAGCTTCAAACATTTCTGGTATATGAATAACATGATGTTTTTCAATGGCAAAAATCAATGAATATTGTAAATGCACAAACAGTAATTTCTCCGCATTGCAAGGTGCAATTCTGAAATTTTTTGCTTTTTCCTGCTAATCCTAGCATGATAAAGAAGATTCAAAGAGAGTGAGATGCCAGCTCCTTTCATTCAGTCAGTAGCTTCAAACATTTCTGGACGTTTTTCAATGGCAAAAATCAATGAATATTGTAAATGCACAAACAGTAATATCTCCACATTGCAAGGTGCAATTCTGAAATTTTTTGCTTTTTCCTGCTAATCCTAGCATGATAAAGAAGATTCAAAAAGAGTGGGATGCCAGCTCCTTTCATTCAGTCAGTAGCTTCAAACATTTCTGGACGTTTTTCAAAGGCAAAAATCAATGAATATTGTAAATGCACAAACAGTAATATCTCCACATTGCAAGGTGCAATTCTGAAATTTTTTGCTTTTTCCTGCTAATCCTAGCATGATAAAGAAGATTCAAAGAGAGTGAGATGCCAGCTCCTTTCATTCAGTCAGTAGCTTCAAACATTTCTGGACGTTTTTCAATGGCAAAAATCAATGAATATTGTAAATGCACAAACAGTAATATCTCCACATTGCAAGGTGCAATTCTGAAATTTTTTGCTTTTTCATGCTCCTATTAGCATGATAAAGAAGATTCAAAGAGAGTGAGATGCCAGCTCCTTTCATTCAGTCAGTAGCTTCAAACATTTCTGGTATATGAAGAACATGATGTTTTTCAATGGCAAAAATCAATGAATATTGTAAATGCACAAACAGTAATTTCTCCGCATTGCAAGGTGCAATTCTGAAATTTTTTGCTTTTTCCTGCTAATCCTAGCATGATAAAGAAGATTCAAAGAGAGTGAGATGCCAGCTCCTTTCATTCAGTCAGTAGCTTCAAACATTTCTGGACGTTTTTCAATGGCAAAAATCAATGAATATTGTAAATGCACAAACAGTAATATCTCCACATTGCAAGGTGCAATTCTGAACGTTTTTGCTTTTTCCTGCTAATCCTAGCATGATAAAGAAGATTCAAAGAGAGTGAGATGCCAGCTCCTTTCATTCAGTCAGTAGCTTCAAACATTTCTGGACGTTTTTCAATGGCAAAAATCAATGAATATTGTAAATGCACAATCAGTAATATCTCCACATTGCAAGGTGCAATTCTGAAATTTTTTGCTTTTTCCTGATAATCCTAGCATGATAAAGAAGATTCAAAGAGAGTGAGATGCCAGCTCCTTTCATTCAGTCAGTAGCTTCAAACATTTCTGGACGTTTTTCAATGGCAAAAATCAATGAATATTGTAAATGCACAAACAGTAATATCTCCACATTGCAAGGTGCAATTCTGAAATTTTTTGTTTTTTCCTGCTAATCCTAGCATGATAAAGAAGATTCAAAGAGAGTGAGATGCCAGCTCCTTTCATTCAGTCAGTAGCTTCAAACATTTCTGGACGTTTTTCAATGGCAAAAATCAATGAATATTGTAAATGCACAAACAGTAACATCTCCACATTGCAAGGTGCAATTCTGAAATTTTTTGCTTTTTCCTGCTCATCTTAGCATGATAAAGAAGATTCAAAGAGAGTGAGATGCCAGCTCTTTTCATTCAGTCAGTAGCTTCAAACATTTCTGGTATATGAATAACATGATGTTTTTCAATGGCAAAAATCAATGAATATTGTAAATGCACAAACAGTAATTTTTCCGCATTGCAAGGTGCAATTCTGAAACTTTTTGCTTTTTCCTGCTAATCCTAGCATGATAAAGAAGATTCAAAGAGAGTGAGATGCCAGCTCCTTTCATTCAGTCAGTAGCTTCAAACATTTCTGGACGTTTTTCAATGGCAAAAATCAATGAATATTGTAAATGCACAAACAGTAATATCTCCACATTGCAAGGTGCAATTCTGAAATTTTTTGCTTTTTCCTGCTAATCCTACCATGATAAAGAAGATTCAAAGAGAGTGAGATGCCAGCTCCTTTCATTCAGTCAGTAGCTTCAAACATTTCTGGACGTTTTTCAATGGCAAAAATCAATGAATATTGTAAATGCACAAACAGTAATATCTCCACATTGCAAGGGGCAATTCTGAAATTTTTTGCTTTTTCCTGCTAATCCTAGCATGATAAAGAAGATTCAAAGAGAGTGAGATGCCAGCTCCTTTCATTCAGTCAGTAGCTTCAAACATTTCTGGACGTTTTTCAATGGCAAAAATCAATGAATATTGTAAATGCACAAACAGTAATATCTCCACATTGCAAGGTGCAATTCTGAAATTTTTTGCTTTTTCCTGCTCCTCTTAGCATGATAAAGAAGATTCAAAGAGAGTGAGATGCCAGCTCCTTTCATTCAGTCAGTAGCTTCAAACATTTCTGGACGTTTTTCAATGGCAAAAATCAATGAATATTGTAAATGCACAAACAGTAATATCTCCACATTGCAAGGTGCAATTCTGAATTTTTTTGCTTTTTCCTGCTCCTATTAGCATGATAAAGAAGATTCAAAGAGAGTGAGATGCCAGCTCCTTTCATTCAGTCAGTAGCTTCAAACATTTCTGGTATATGAAGAACATGATGTTTTTCAATGGCAAAAATCAATGAATATTGTAAATGCACAAACAGTAATTTCTCCGCATTGCAAGGTGCAATTCTGAAATTTTTTGCTTTTTCCTGCTAATCCTAGCATGATAAAGAAGATTCAAAGAGAGTGAGATGCCAGCTCCTTTTATTCAGTCAGTAGCTTCAAACATTTCTGGACGTTTTTCAATGGCAAAAATCAATGAATATTGTAAATGCACAAACAGTAATATCTCCACATTGCAAGGTGCAATTCTGAAATTTTTTGCTTTTTCCTGCTAATCCTAGCATGATAAAGAAGATTCAAAGAGAGTGACATGCAAGCTCCTTTCATTCAGTCAGTAGCTTCAAACATTTCTGGACGTTTTTCAATGGCAAAAATCAATGAATATTGTAAATGCACAAACAGTAACATCTCCACATTGCAAGGTGCAATTCTGAAATTTTTTGCTTTTTCCTGCTCCTCTTAGCATGATAAAGAAGTTTCAAAGAGAGTGAGATGCCAGCTCTTTTCATTCAGTCAGTAGCTTCAAACATTTCTGGTATATGAATAACATGATGTTTTTCAATGGCAAAAATCAATGAATATTGTAAATGCACAAACAGTAATTTCTCCGCATTGCAAGGTGCAATTCTGAAATTTTTTGCTTTTTCCTGCTAATCCTAGCATGATAAAGAAGATTCAAAGAGAGTGAGATGCCAGCTCCTTTCATTCAGTCAGTAGCTTCAAACATTTCTGGACGTTTTTCAATGGCAAAAATCAATGAATATTGTAAATGCACAAACAGTAATATCTCCACATTGCAAGTGCAATTCTGAAATTTTTTGCTTTTTCCTGCTAATCCTAGCATGATAAAGAAGATTCAAAAAGAGTGGGATGCCAGCTCCTTTCATTCAGTCAGTAGCTTCAAACATTTCTGGACGTTTTTCAATGGCAAAAATCAATGAATATTGTAAATGCACAAACAGTAATATCTCCACATTGCAAGGTGCAATTCTGAAATTTTTTGTTTTTTCCTGCTAATCCTAGCATGATAAAGAAGATTCAAAGAGAGTGAGATGCCAGCTCCTTTCATTCAGTCAGTAGCTTCAAACATTTCTGGACGTTTTTCAATGGCAAAAATCAATGAATATTGTAAATGCACAAACAGTAACATCTCCACATTGCAAGGTGCAATTCTGAAATTTTTTGCTTTTTCCTGCTCATCTTAGCATGATAAATAAGATTCAAAGAGAGTGAGATGCCAGCTCTTTTCATTCAGTCAGTAGCTTCAAACATTTCTGGTATATGAATAACATGATGTTTTTCAATGGCAAAAATCAATGAATATTGTAAATGCACAAACAGTAATTTTTCCGCATTGCAAGGTGCAATTCTGAAACTTTTTGCTTTTTCCTGCTAATCCTAGCATGATAAAGAAGATTCAAAGAGAGTGAGATGCCAGCTCCTTTCATTCAGTCAGTAGCTTCAAACATTTCTGGACGTTTTTCAATGGCAAAAATCAATGAATATTGTAAATGCACAAACAGTAATATCTCCACATTGCAAGGTGCAATTCTGAAATTTTTTGCTTTTTCCTGCTAATCCTACCATGATAAAGAAGATTCAAAGAGAGTGAGATGCCAGCTCCTTTCATTCAGTCAGTAGCTTCAAACATTTCTGGACGTTTTTCAATGGCAAAAATCAATGAATATTGTAAATGCACAAACAGTAATATCTCCACATTGCAAGGGGCAATTCTGAAATTTTTTGCTTTTTCCTGCTAATCCTAGCATGATAAAGAAGATTCAAAGAGAGTGAGATGCCAGCTCCTTTCATTCAGTCAGTAGCTTCAAACATTTCTGGACGTTTTTCAATGGCAAAAATCAATGAATATTGTAAATGCACAAACAGTAATATCTCCACATTGCAAGGTGCAATTCTGAAATTTTTTGCTTTTTCCTGCTCCTCTTAGCATGATAAAGAAGATTCAAAGAGAGTGAGATGCCAGCTCCTTTCATTCAGTCAGTAGCTTCAAACATTTCTGGACGTTTTTCAATGGCAAAAATCAATGAATATTGTAAATGCACAAACAGTAATATCTCCACATTGCAAGGTGCAATTCTGAATTTTTTTGCTTTTTCCTGCTCCTATTAGCATGATAAAGAAGATTCAAAGAGAGTGAGATGCCAGCTCCTTTCATTCAGTCAGTAGCTTCAAACATTTCTGGTATATGAAGAACATGATGTTTTTCAATGGCAAAAATCAATGAATATTGTAAATGCACAAACAGTAATTTCTCCGCATTGCAAGGTGCAATTCTGAAATTTTTTGCTTTTTCCTGCTAATCCTAGCATGATAAAGAAGATTCAAAGAGAGTGAGATGCCAGCTCCTTTTATTCAGTCAGTAGCTTCAAACATTTCTGGACGTTTTTCAATGGCAAAAATCAATGAATATTGTAAATGCACAAACAGTAATATCTCCACATTGCAAGGTGCAATTCTGAAATTTTTTGCTTTTTCCTGCTAATCCTAGCATGATAAAGAAGATTCAAAGAGAGTGACATGCCAGCTCCTTTCATTCAGTCAGTAGCTTCAAACATTTCTGGACGTTTTTCAATGGCAAAAATCAATGAATATTGTAAATGCACAAACAGTAACATCTCCACATTGCAAGGTGCAATTCTGAAATTTTTTGCTTTTTCCTGCTCCTCTTAGCATGATAAAGAAGTTTCAAAGAGAGTGAGATGCCAGCTCTTTTCATTCAGTCAGTAGCTTCAAACATTTCTGGTATATGAATAACATGATGTTTTTCAATGGCAAAAATCAATGAATATTGTAAATGCACAAACAGTAATTTCTCCGCATTGCAAGGTGCAATTCTGAAATTTTTTGCTTTTTCCTGCTAATCCTAGCATGATAAAGAAGATTCAAAGAGAGTGAGATGCCAGCTCCTTTCATTCAGTCAGTAGCTTCAAACATTTCTGGACGTTTTTCAATGGCAAAAATCAATGAATATTGTAAATGCACAAACAGTAATATCTCCACATTGCAAGTGCAATTCTGAAATTTTTTGCTTTTTCCTGCTAATCCTAGCATGATAAAGAAGATTCAAAAAGAGTGGGATGCCAGCTCCTTTCATTCAGTCAGTAGCTTCAAACATTTCTGGACGTTTTTCAAAGGCAAAAATCAATGAATATTGTAAATGCACAAACAGTAATATCTCCACATTGCAAGGTGCAATTCTGAAATTTTTTGCTTTTTCCTGCTAATCCTAGCATGATAAAGAAGATTCAAAGAGAGTGAGATGCCAGCTCCTTTCATTCAGTCAGTAGCTTCAAACATTTCTGGACGTTTTTCAATGGCAAAAATCAATGAATATTGTAAATGCACAAACAGTAATATCTCCACATTGCAAGGTGCAATTCTGAAATTTTTTGCTTTTTCATGCTCCTATTAGCATGATAAAGAAGATTCAAAGAGAGTGAGATGCCAGCTCCTTTCATTCAGTCAGTAGCTTCAAACATTTCTGGTATATGAAGAACATGATGTTTTTCAATGGCAAAAATCAATGAATATTGTAAATGCACAAACAGTAATTTCTCCGCATTGCAAGGTGCAATTCTGAAATTTTTTGCTTTTTCCTGCTAATCCTAGCATGATAAAGAAGATTCAAAGAGAGTGAGATGCCAGCTCCTTTCATTCAGTCAGTAGCTTCAAACATTTCTGGACGTTTTTCAATGGCAAAAATCAATGAATATTGTAAATGCACAAACAGTAATATCTCCGCATTGCAAGGTGCAATTCTGAAATTTTTTGCTTTTTCCTGCTAATCCTAGCATGATAAAGAAGATTCAAAGAGAGTGAGATGCCAGCTCCTTTCATTCAGTCAGTAGCTTCAAACATTTCTGGACGTTTTTCAATGGCAAAAATCAATGAATATTGTAAATGCACAAACAGTAATATCTCCACATTGCAAGGTGCAATTCTGAAATTTTTTGCTTTTTCCTGCTAATCCTAGCATGATAAAGAAGATTCAAAGAGAGTGAGATGCCAGCTCCTTTCATTCAGTCAGTAGCTTCAAACATTTCTGGACGTTTTTCAATGGCAAAAATCAATGAATATTGTAAATGCACAAACAGTAATATCTCCGCATTGCAAGGTGCAATTCTGAAATTTTTTGCTTTTTCCTGCTAATCCTAGCATGATAAAGAAGATTCAAAGAGAGTGAGATGCCAGCTCCTTTCATTCAGTCAGTAGCTTCAAACATTTCTGGACGTTTTTCAATGGCAAAAATCAATGAATATTGTAAATGCACAAACAGTAATATCTCCACATTGCAAGGTGAAATTCTGAAATTTTTTGCTTTTTCCTGCTAATCCTAGCATGATAAAGAAGATTCAAAGAGAGTGAGATTCCAGCTCCTTTCATTCAGTCAGTAGCTTCAAACATTTCTGGACGTTTTTCAATGGCAAAAATCAATGAATATTGTAAATGCACAAACAGTAATATCTCCACATTGCAAGGTGCAATTCTGAAATTTTTTGCTTTTTCCTGCTAATCCTAGCATGATAAAGAAGATTAAAGGAGAGTGAGATGCCAGCTCCTTTCATTCAGTCAGTAGCTTCAAACATTTCTGGACGTTTTTCAATGGCAAAGATCAATGAATATTGTAAATGAACAAACAGTAATATCTCCACATTGCAAGGTGCAATTCTGAAATTTTTTGCTTTTTCCTGCTCCTCTTAGCATGATAAAGAAGATTCAAAGAGAGTGAGATGCCAGCTCCTTTCATTCAGTCAGTAGCTTCAAACATTTCTGGACGTTTTTCAATGGCAAAAATCAATGAATATTGTAAATGCACAAACAGTAATATCTCCACATTGCAAGGTGCAATTCTGAAATTTTTTGCTTTTTCCTGCTCCTCTTAGCATGATAAAGAAGATTCAAAGAGAGTGAGATGCCAGCTCCTTTCATTCAGTCAGTAGCTTCAAACATTTCTGGTATATGAAGAACATGATGTTTTTCAATGGCAAAAATCAATGAATATTGTAAATGCACAAACAGTAATTTCTCCGCATTGCAAGGTGCAATTCTGAAATTTTTTGCTTTTTCCTGCTAATCCTAGCATGATAAAGAAGATTCAAAGACAGTGAGATGCCAGCTCCTTTCATTCAGTCAGTAGCTTCAAACATTTCTGGACGTTTTTCAATGGCAAAAATCAATGAATATTGTAAATGCACAAACAGTAATATCTCTACATTGCAAGGTGCAATTTTGAAATTTTTTGCTTTTTCCTGCTAATCCTAGCATGATAAAGAAGATTCAAAGAGAGTGAGATGCCAGCTCCTTTCATTCAGTCAGTAGCTTCAAACATTTCTGGACGTTTTTCAATGGCAAAAATCAATGAATATTGTAAATGCACAAACAGTAATTTCTCCGCATTGCAAGGTGCAATTCTGAATTTTTTTGCTTTTTCCTGCTAATCCTAGCATGATAAAGAAGATTCAAAGAGAGTGAGATGCCAGCTCCTTTCATTCAGTCAGTAGCTTCAAACATTTCTGGACGTTTTTCAATGGCAAAAATCAATGAATATTGTAAATGCACAAACAGTAATATCTCCACATTGCAAGGTGCAATTCTGAAATTTTTTGCTTTTTCCTGCTAATCCTAGCATGATAAAGAAGATTCAAAGAGAGTGAGATGCCAGCTGCTTTCATTCAGTCAGTAGCTTCAAACATTTCTGGACGTTTTTCAATGGCAAAAATCAATGAATATTGTATATGCACAAACAGTAATATCTCCACATTGCAAGGTGCAATTCTGAAATTTTTTGCTTTTTCCTGCTCCTCTTAGCATGATAAAGAAGATTCAAAGAGAGTGAGATGCCAGCTCCATTCATTCAGTCAGTAGCTTCAAACATTTCTGGTATATGAAGAACATGATGTTTTTCAATGGCAAAAATCAATGAATATTGTAAATGCACAAACAGAAATTTCTCCGCATTGCAAGGTGCAATACTGAAATTTTTTGCTTTTTCCTGCTAATCCTAGCATGATAAAGAAGATTCAAAGAGAGTGAGATGCCAGCTCCTTTCATTCAGTCAGTAGCTTTAAACATTTCTGGACGTTTTTCAATTGCAAAAATCAATGAATATTGTAAATGCACAAACAGTAATATCTCCACATTGCAAGGTGCAATTCTGAAATTTTTTGCTTTTTCCTGCTAATCCTAGCATGATAAAGAAGATTCAAAGAGAGTGAGATGCCAGCTCCTTTCATTCAGTCAGTAGCTTCAAACATTTCTGGACGTTTTTCAATGGCAAAAATCAATGAATATTGTAAATGCACAAACAGTAATTTCTCCGCATTGCAAGGTGCAATTCTGAAATTTTTTGCTTTTTCCTGCTAATCCTAGCATGATAAAGAAGATTCAAAGAGAGTGAGATGCCAGCTCCTTTCATTCAGTCAGTAGCTTCAAACATTTCTGGACGTTTTTCAAAGGCAAAAATCAATGAATATTGTAAATGCACAAACAGTAATATGTCCACATTGCAAGGTGCAATTCTGAAATTTTTTGCTTTTTCCTGCTAATCCTAGCATGATAAAGAAGATTCAAAGAGAGTGAGATGCCAGCTCCTTTCATTCAGTCAGTAGCTTCAAACATTTCTGGATGTTTTTCAATGGCAAAAATCAATGAATATTGTAAATGCACAAACAGTAATATCTCCACATTGCAAGGTGCAATTCTGAAATTTTTTGCTTTTTCCTGCTAATCCTAGCATGATAAAGAAGATTCAAAGAGAGTGAGATGCCAGCTCCTTTCATTCAGTCAGTAGCTTCAAACATTTCTGGATGTTTTTCAATGGCAAAAATCAATGAATATTGTAAATGCACAAACAGTAATATCTCCACATTGCAAGGTGCAATTCTGAAATTTTTTGCTTTTTCCTGCTAATCCTAGCATGATAAAGAAGATTCAAAGAGAGTGAGATGCCAGCTCCTTTCATTCAGTCAGTAGCTTCAAACATTTCTGGACGTTTTTCAATGGCAAAAATCAATGAATATTGTAAATGCACAAACAGTAATATCTCCACATTGCAAGGTGCAATTCTGAAATTTTTTGCTTTTTCCTGCTAATCCTAGCATGATAAAGAAGATTCAAAGAGAGTGAGATGCCAGCTCATTTCATTCAGTCAGTAGCTTCAAACATTTCTGGACGTTTTTCAATGGCAAAAATCAATGAATATTGTAAATGCACAAACAGTAATATCTCCACATTGCAAGGTGCAATTCTGAAATTTTTTGCTTTTTCCTGCTCCTCTTAGCATGATAAAGAAGATTCAAAGAGAGTGAGATGCCAGCTCCTTTCATTCAATCAGTAGCTTCAAACATTTCTGGACGTTTTTCAATGGCAAAAATCAATGAATATTGTAAATGCACAAACAGTAATATCTCCACATTGCAAGGTGCAATTCTGAAATTTTTTGCTTTTTCCTGCTCCTCTTAGCATGATAAAGAAGATTCAAAGAGAGTGAGATGCCAGCTCCTTTCATTCAGTCAGTAGATTCAAACATTTCTGGAATATGAATAACATGATGTTTTTCAATGGCAAAAATCAATGAATATTGTAAATGCACAAACAGTAATTTCTCCGCATTGCAAGGTGCAATTCTGAAATTTTTTGCTTTTTCCTGCTAATCCTAGCATGATAAAGAAGATTCAAAGAGAGTGAGATGCCAGCTCCTTTCATTCAGTCAGTAGCTTCAAACATTTCTGGACGTTTTTCAGTGGCAAAAATCAATGAATATTGTAAATGCACAAACAGTAATTTCTCCGCATTGCAAGGTGCAATTCTGAAATTTTTTGCTTTTTCCTGCTAATCCTAGCATGATAAAGAAGATTCAAAGAGAGTGAGATGCCAGCTCCTTTCATTCAGTCAGTAGCTTCAAACATTTCTGGACGTTTTTCAATGGCAAAAATCAATGAATACTGTAAATGCACAAACAGTAATATCTCCACATTGCAAGGTGCAATTCTGAATTTTTTTGCTTTTTCCTGCTAATCCTAGCATGATAAAGAAGATTCAAAGAGAGTGAGATGCCAGCTCCTTTCATTCAGTCAGTAGCTTCAAACATTTCTGGTATATGAATAACATGATGTTTTTCAAAGGCAAAAATCAATGAATATTGTAAATGCACAAACAGTAATTTCTCCGCATTGCAAGGTGCAATTCTGAAATTTTTTGCTTTTTCCTGCTAATCCTAGCATGATAAAGAAGATTCAAAGAGAGTGAGATGCCAGCTCCTTTCATTCAGTCAGTAGCTTCAAACATTTCTGGACGTTTTTCAATGGCAAAAATCAATGAATATTGTAAATGCACAAACAGTAATTTCTCCACATTGCAAGGTGCAATTCTGAATTTTTTTGCTTTTTCCTGCTAATCCTAGCATGATAAGGAAGATTCAAAGAGAGTGAGATGCCAGCTCCTTTCATTCAGTCAGTAGCTTCAAACATTTCTGGACGTTTTTCAATGGCAAAAATCAATGAATATTGTAAATGCACAAAGAGTAATATCTCCACATTGCAAGGTGCAATTCTGAAATTTTTTGCTTTTTCCTTCTAATCCTAGCATGATAAAGAAGATTCAAAGAGAGTGAGATGCCAGCTCCTTTCATTGTCAGTAGCTTCAAACATTTCTGGACGTTTTTCAATGGCAAAAATCAATGAATATTGTAAATGCACAAACAGTAATATCTCCACATTGCAAGGTGCAATTCTGAAATTTTTTGCTTTTTCCTGCTAATCCTAGCATGATAAAGAAGATTCAAAGAGAGTGAGATGCCAGCTCCTTTCATTCAGTCAGTAGCTTCAAACATTTCTGGACGTTTTTCAATGGCAAAAATCAATGAATATTGTAAATGCACAAACAGTAATATCTCCACATTGCAAGGTGCAATTCTGAAATTTTTTGCTTTTTCCTGCTAATCCTAGCATGATAAAGAAGATTCAAAGAGAGTGAGATGCCAGCTCCTTTCATTCAGTCAGTAGCTTCAAACATTTCTGGACATTTTTCAATGGCAAAAATCAATGAATATTGTAAATGCACAAACAGTAATATCTCCACATTGCAAGGTGCAATTCTGAAATTTTTTGCTTTTTCCTGCTAATCCTAGCATGATAAAGAAGATTCAAAGAGAGTGAGATGCCAGCTCCTTTCATTCAGTCAGTAGCTTCAAACATTTCTGGACGTTTTTCAATGGCAAAAATCAATGAATATTGTAAATGCACAAACAGTAATATCTCCACATTGCAAGGTGCAATTCTGAAATTTTTTGCTTTTTCCTGCTAATCCTAGCATGATAAAGAAGATTCAAAGAGAGTGAGATGCCAGCTCCTTTCATTCAGTCAGTAGCTTCAAACATTTCTGGTATATGAATAACATGATGTTTTTCAATGGCAAAAATCAATGAATATTGTAAATGCACAAACAGTAACTTCTCCGCATTGCAAGGTGCAATTCTGAAATTTTTTGCTTTTTCCTGTTCCTCTTAGCATGATAAAGAAGATTCAAAGAGAGTGAGATGCCAGCTCTTTTCATTCAGTCTGTAGCTTCAAACATTTCTGGACGTTTTTCAATGGCAAAAATCAATGAATACTGTAAATGCACAAAGAGTAATATCTCCACATTGCAAGGTGCAATTCTGAAATTTTTTGCTTTTTCCTGCTCCTCTTAGCATGATAAAGAAGATTCAAAGAGAGTGAGATGCCAGCTCTTTTCATTCAGTCAGTAGCTTCAAACATTTCTGGTATATGAATAACATGATGTTTTTCAATGGCAAAAATCAATGAATATTGTAAATGCACAAACAGTAACTTCTCCGCATTGCAAGGTGCAATTCTGAAATTTTTTGCTTTTTCCTGCTAATCCTAGCATGATAAAGAAGATTCAAAGAGAGTGAGATGCCAGCTCCTTTCATTCAGTCAGTAGCTTTAAACATTTCTGGATGTTTTTCAATGGCAAAAATCAATGAATATTGTAAATGCACAAACAGTAATATCTCCACATTGCAAGGTGCAATTCTGAAATTTTTTGCTTTTTCCTGCTAATCCTAGCATGATAAAGAAGATTCAAAGAGAGTGAGATGCCAGCTCCTTTCATTCAGTCAGTAGCTTCAAACATTTCTGGACGTTTTTCAATGGCAAAAATCAATGAATATTGTAAATGCACAAACAGTAATTTCTCTGCATTGCAATGTGCAATTCTGAAATTTTTTGCTTTTTCCTGCTAATCCTAGCATGATAAAGAAGATTCAAAGAGAGTGAGATGCCAGCTCCTTTCATTCAGTCAGTAGCTTCAAACATTTCTGGACGTTTTTCAATGGCAAAAATCAATGAATATTGTAAATGCACAAACAGTAATATCTCCACATTGCAAGGTGCAATTCTGAATTTTTTTGCTTTTTCCTGCTAATCCTAGCATGGTAAAGAAGATTCAAAGAGAGTGAGATGCCAGCTCCTTTCATTCAGTCAGTAGCTTCAAACATTTCTGGACGTTTTTCAATGGCAAAAATCAATGAATATTGTAAATGCACAAACAGTAATTTCTCCGCATTGCAAGGTGCAATTCTGAAATTTTTTGCTTTTTCCTGCTAATCCTAGCATGATAAAGAAGATTCAAAGAGAGTGAGATGCCAGCTCCTTTCATTCAGTCAGTAGCTTCAAACATTTCTGGACGTTTTTCAATGGCAAAAATCAATGAATATTGTAAATGCACAAACAGTAATTTCTCCGCATTGCAAGGTGCAATTCTGAAATTTTTTGCTTTTTCCTGCTAATCCTAGCATGATAAAGAAGATTCAAAGAGAGTGAGATGCCAGCTCCTTTCATTCAGTCAGTAGCTTCAAACATTTCTGGACGTTTTTCAATGGCAAAAATCAATGAATATTGTAAATGCACAAACAGTAATATCTCCACATTGCAAGGTGCAATTCTGAAATTTTTTGCTTTTTACTGCTAATCCTAGCATGATAAAGAAGATTCAAAGAGAGTGAGATGCCAGCTCCTTTCATTCAGTCAGTAGCTTCAATCATTTCTGGTATATGAATAACATGATGTTTTTCAATGGCAAAAATCAATGAATATTGTAAATGCACAAACAGTAATTTCTCCACATTGCAAGGTGCAATTCTGAAATTTTTTGCTTTTTCCTGCTAATCCTAGCATGATAAAGAAGATTCAAAGAGAGTGAGATGCCAGCTCCTTTCATTCAGTCAGTAGCTTCAAACATTTCTGGACGTTTTTCAATGGCAAAAATCAATGAATATTGTAAATGCACAAACAGTAATTTCTCCACATTGCAAGGTGCAATTCTGAAATTTTTTGCTTTTTCCTGCTAATCCTAGCATGATAAAGAAGATTCAAAGAGAGTGAGATGCCAGCTCCTTTCATTCAGTCAGTAGCTTCAAACATTTCTGGACGTTTTTCAATGGCAAAAATCAATGAATATTGTAAATGCACAAACAGTAATATCTCCACATTGCAAGGTGCAATTCTGAAATGTTTTGCTTTTTACTGCTAATCCTAGCATGATAAAGAAGATTCAAAGAGAGTGAGATGCCAGCTCCGTTCATTCAGTCAGTAGCTTCAAACATTTCTGGTATATGAATAACATGATGTTTTTCAATGGCAAAAATCAATGAATATTGTAAATGCACAAACAGTAATTTCTCCGCATTGCAAGGTGCAATTCTGAAATTTTTTGCTTTTTCCTGCTAATCCTAGCATGATAAAGAAGATTCAAAGAGAGTGAGATGCCAGCTCCTTTCATTCAGTCAGTAGCTTCAAACATTTCTGGAGGTTTTTCAATGGCAAAAATCAATGAATATTGTAAATGCACAAACAGTAATATCTCCACATTGCAAGGTGCTATTCTGAAATTTTTTGCTTTTTCCTGCTAATCCTAGCATGATAAGAAGATTCAAAGAGAGTGAGATGCCAGCTCCTTTCATTCAGTCAGTAGCTTCAAACATTTCTGGACGTTTTTCAATGGCAAAAATCAATGAATATTGTAAATGCACAAACAGTAATATCTCCACATTGCAAGGTGCAATTCTGAAATTTTTTGCTTTTTCCTGCTCCTCTTAACATGATAAAGAAGATTCAAAGAGAGTGAGATGCCAGCTCTTTCAATTCAGTCAGTAGCTTCAAACATTTCTGGTATATGAATAACATGATGTTTTTCAATGGCAAAAATCAATGAATATTGTAAATGCACAAACAGTAACTTCTCCGCATTGCAAGGTGCAATTCTGAAATTTTTTGCTTTTTCCTGCTAATCCTAGCAAGATAAAGAAGATTCAAAGATAGTGAGATGCCAGCTCCTTTCATTCAGTCAGTAGCTTCAAACATTTCTGGACGTTTTTCAATGGCAAAAATCAATGAATATTGTAAATGCACAAAGAGTAATATCTCCACATTGCAAGGTGCAATTCTGAAATTTTTTGCTTTTTCCTGCTCCTCTTAGCATGATAAAGAAGATTCAAAGAGAGTGAGATGCCAGCTCTTTTCATTCAGTCAGTAGCTTCAAACATTTCTGGTATATGAATAACATGATATTTTTCAATGGCAAAAATCAATGAATATTGTAAATGCACAAACAGTAACTTCTCCGCATTGCAAGGTGCAATTCTGAAATTTTTTGCTTTTTCCTGCTAATCCTAGCATGATAAAGAAGATTCAAAGAGAGTGAGATGCCAGCTCCTTTCATTCAGTCAGTAGCTTTAAACATTTCTGGACGTTTTTCAATGGCAAAAATCAATGAATATTGTAAATGCACAAACAGTAATATCTCCACATTGCAAGGTGCAATTCTGAAATTTTTTGCTTTTTCCTGCTAATCCTAGCATGATAAAGAAGATTCAAAGAGAGTGAGATGCCAGCTCCTTTCATTCAGTCAGTAGCTTCAAACATTTCTGGACGTTTTTCAATGGCAAAAATCAATGAATATTGTAAATGCACAAACAGTAATTTCTCTGCATTGCAAGGTGCAATTCTGAAATTTTTTGCTTTTTCCTGCTAATCCTAGCATGATAAAGACGATTCAAAGAGAGTGAGATGCCAGCTCCTTTCATTCAGTCAGTAGCTTCAAACATTTCTGGACGTTTTTCAATGGCAAAAATCAATGAATATTGTAAATGCACAAACAGTAATACCTCCACATTGCAAGGTGCAATTCTGAAATTTTTTGCTTTTTCCTGCTAATCCTAGCATGATAAAGAAGATTCAAAGAGAGTGAGATGCCAGCTCCTTTCATTCAGTCAGTAGCTTCAAACATTTCTGGACGTTTTTCAATGGCAAAAATCAATGAATATTGTAAATGCACAAACAGTAATTTCTCCGCATTGCAAGGTGCAATTCTGAAATTTTTTGCTTTTTCCTGCTAATCCTAGCATGATAGAGAAGATTCAAAGAGAGTGAGATGCCAGCTCCTTTCATTCAGTCAGTAGCTTCAAACATTTCTGGACGTTTTTCAATGGCAAAAATCAATGAATATTGTAAATGCACAAACAGTAATTTCTCCACATTGCAAGGTGCAATTCTGAAATTTTTTGCTTTTTCCTGCTAATCCTAGCATGATAAAGAAGATTCAAAGAGAGTGAGATGCCAGCTCCTTTCATTCAGTCAGTAGCTTCAAACATTTCTGGACGTTTTTCAATGGCAAAAATCAATGAATATTGTAAATGCACAAACAGTAATATCTCCACATTGCAAGGTGCAATTCTGAAATGTTTTGCTTTTTACTGCTAATCCTAGCATGATAAAGAAGATTCAAAGAGAGTGAGATGCCAGCTCCTTTCATTCAGTCAGTAGCTTCAAACATTTCTGGTATATGAATAACATGATGTTTTTCAATGGCAAAAATCAATGAATATTGTAAATGCACAAACAGTAATTTCTCCGCATTGCAAGGTGCAATTCTGAAATTTTTTGCTTTTTCCTGCTAATCCTAGCATGATAAAGAAGATTCAAAGAGAGTGAGATGCCAGCTCCTTTCATTCAGTCAGTAGCTTCAAACATTTCTGGAGGTTTTTCAATGGCAAAAATCAATGAATATTGTAAATGCACAAACAGTAATATCTCCACATTGCAAGGTGCTATTCTGAAATTTTTTGCTTTTTCCTGCTAATCCTAGCATGATAAAGAAGATTCAAAGAGAGTGAGATGCCAGCTCCTTTCATTCAGTCAGTAGCTTCAAACATTTCTGGACGTTTTTCAATGGCAAAAATCAATGAATATTGTAAATGCACAAACAGTAATATCTCCACATTGCAAGGTGCAATTCTGAAATTTTTTGCTTTTTCCTGCTCCTCTTAACATGATAAAGAAGATTCAAAGAGAGTGAGATGCCAGCTCTTTCAATTCAGTCAGTAGCTTCAAACATTTCTGGTATATGAATAACATGATGTTTTTCAATGGCAAAAATCAATGAATATTGTAAATGCACAAACAGTAATTTCTCCGCATTGCAAGGTGCAATTCTGAAATTTTTTGCTTTTTCCTGCTAATCCTAGCATGATAAAGAAGATTCAAAGAGAGTGAGATGCCAGCTCCTTTCATTCAGTCAGTAGCTTCAAACATTTCTGGACGTTTTTCAATGGCAAAAATCAATGAATATTGTAAATGCACAAACAGTAATATCTCCACATTGCAAGGTGCAATTCTGAAATTTTTTGCCTTTTCCTGCTAATCCTAGCAAGATAAAGAAGATTCAAAGAGAGTGAGATGTCAGCTCCTTTCATTCAGTCAGTAGCTTCAAACATTTCTGGACGTTTTTCAATGGCAAAAATCAATGAATATTGTAAATGCACAAACAGTAATATCTCCACATTGCAAGGTGCAATTCTGAAATTTTTTGCTTTTTTCTGCTCCTCTTAGCATGATAAAGAAGATTCAAAGAGAGTGAGATGCCAGCTCTTTTCATTCAGTCAGTAGCTTCAAACATTTCTGGTATATGAATAACATGATGTTTTTCAATGGCAAAAATCAATGAATATTGTAAATGCACAAACAGTAATTGCTCCGCATTGCAAGGTGCAATTCTGAAATTTTTTGCTTTTTCCTGCTAATCCTAGCATGATAAAGAAGATTCAAAGAGAGTGAGATGCCAGCTCCTTTCATTCAGTCAGTAGCTTCAAACATTTCTGGATTTTTTTCAATGGCAAAAATCAATGAATATTGTAAATGCACAAACAGTAATATCTCCACATTGCAAGGTGCAATTCTGAAATTTTTTGCTTTTTCCTGCTCATCCTAGCAAGATAAAGAAGATTCAAAGATAGTGAGATGCCAGCTCCTTTCATTCAGTCAGTAGCTTCAAACATTTCTGGACGTTTTTCAATGGCAAAAATCAATGAATATTGTAAATGCACAAACAGTAATATCTCCAAATTGCAAGGTGCAATTCTGAAATTTTTTGCTTTTTCCTGCTCCTCTTAGCATGATAAAGAAGATTCAAAGAGAGTGAGATGCCAGCTCTTTTCATTCAGTCAGTAGCTTCAAACATTTCTGGTATATGAATAACATGATGTTTTTCAATGGCAAAAATCAATGAATATTGTAAATGCACAAACAGTAATTTCTCCGCATTGCAAGGTGCAATTCTGAAATTTTTTGCTTTTTCCTGCTAATCCTAGCATGATAAAGAAGATTCAAAGAGAGTGAGATGCCAGCTCCTTTCATTCAGTCAGTAGCTTCAAACATTTCTGGACGTTTTTCAATGGCAAAACTCATTAAATATTGTAAATGCACAAACAGTAATATCTCCACATTGCAAGGTGCAATTCTGAAATTTTTTGCTTTTTCCTGCTAATACTAGCATGATAAAGAAGATTCAAAGAGAGTGAGATGCCAGCTCCTTTCATTCAGTCAGTAGCTTCAAACATTTCTGGACATTTTTCAATGGCAAAAATCAATGAATATTGTAAATGCACAAACAGTAATATCTCCGCATTGCAAGGTGCAATTCTGAAATTTTTTGCTTTTTCCTGCTAATCCTAGCATGATAAAGAAGATTCAAAGAGAGTGAGATGCCAGCTCCTTTCATTCAGTCAGTAGCTTCAAACATTTCTGGACGTTTTTCAATGGCAAAAATCAATGAATATTGTAAATGCACAAACAGTAATATCTCCACATTGCAAGGTGCAATTCTGAAATTTTTTGCTTTTTCCTGCTAATCCTAGCATGATAAAGAAGATTCAAAGAGAGTGAGATGCCAGCTCCTTTCATTCAGTCAGTAGCTTCAAACATTTCTGGACGTTTTTCAATGGCAAAAATCAATGAATATTGTAAATGCACAAACAGTAATTTCTCCGCATTGCTAAGTGCAATTCTGAAATTTTTTGCTTTTTCCTGCTAATCCTAGCATGATAAAGAAGATTCAAAGAGAGTGAGATGCCAGCTCCTTTCATTCAGTCAGTAGCTTCAAACATTTCTGGACGTTTTTCAATGGCAAAAATCAATGAATATTGTAAATGCACAAACAGTAATATCTCCACATTGCAAGGTGCAATTCTGAAATTTTTTGCTTTTTCCTGCTAATCCTAGCATGATAAAGAAGATTCAAAGAGAGTGAGATGCCAGCTCCTTTCATTCAGTCAGTAGCTTCAAACATTTCTGGTATATGAATAACATGATGTTTTTCAATGGCAAAAATCAATGAATATTGTAAATGCACAAACAGTAATTTCTCCGCATTGCAAGGTGCAATTCTGAAATTTTTGCTTTTTCCTGCTAATCCTAGCATGATAAAGAAGATTCAAAGAGAGTGAGATGCCAGCTCCTTTCATTCAGTCAGTAGCTTCAAACATTTCTGGACTTTTTCAATGGCAAAAATCAATGAATATTGTAAATGCACAAACAGTAATATCTCCACATTGCAAGGTGCAATTCTGAAATTTTTTGCTTTTTCCTGCTAATCCTAGCATGATAAAGAAGATTCAAAGAGAGTGAGATGCCAGGTCCTTTCATTCAGTCAGTAGCTTCAAACATTTCTGGTATATGAATAACATGATGTTTTTCAATGGCAAAAATCAATGAATATTGTAAATGCACAAACAGTAATTTCTCCGCATTGCAAGGTGCAATTCTAAAATTTTTTGCTTTATCCTGCTAATCCTAGCATGATAAAGAAGATTCAAAGAGAGTGAGATGCCAGCTCCTTTCATTCAGTCAGTAGCTTCAAACATTTCTGGACATTTTTCAAAGGCAAAAATCAATGAATATTGTAAATGCACAAACAGTAATATCTCCACATTGCAAGGTGCAATTCTGAAATTTTTTGCTTTTTCCTGCTAATCCTAGCATGATAAAGAAGATTCAAAGAGAGTAAGATGCCAGCTCCTTTCATTCAGTCAGTAGCTTCAAACATTTCTGGACGTTTTTCAATGGCAAAAATCAATGAATATTGTAAATGCACAAACAGTAATATCTCCACATTGCAAGGTGCAATTCTGAAATTTTTTGCTTTTTCCTGCTCCTCTTACCATGATAAAGAAGATTCAAAGAGAGTGAGATGACAGCTCTTTTCATTCAGTCAGTAGCTTCAAACATTTCTGGTATATGAATAACATGATGTTTTTCAATGGCAAAAATCAATGAATATTGTAAATGCACAAACAGTAATATCTCCGCATTGCAAGGTGCAATTCTGAAATTTTTTGCTTTTTCCTGCTAATCCTAGCATGATAAAGAAGATTCAAAGAGAGTGAGATGCCAGCTCCTTTCATTCAGTCAGTAGCTTCAAACATTTCTGGAAGTTTTTCAATGGCAAAAATCAATGAATATTGTAAATGCACAAACAGTAATATCTCCACATTGCAAGGTGCAATTCTGAAATTTTTTGCTTTTTCCTGCTAATCCTAGCATGATAAAGAAGATTCAAAGAGAGTGAGATGCCAGCTCCTTTCATTCAGTCAGTAGCTTCAAACATTTCTGGACGTTTTTCAATGGCAAAAATCAATGAATATTGTAAATGCACAAACAGTAATTTCTCCGCATTGCTATGTGCAATTCTGAAATTTTTTGCTTTTTCCTGCTAATCCTAGCATGATAAAGAAGATTCAAAGAGAGTGAGATGCCAGCTCCTTTCATTCAGTCAGTAGCTTCAAACATTTCTGGACGTTTTTCAATGGCAAAAATCAATGAATATTGTAAATGCACAAACAGTAATATCTCCACATTGCAAGGTGCAATTCTGAAATTTTTTGCTTTTTCCTGCTAATCCTAGCATGATAAAGAAGATTCAAAGAGAGTGAGATGCCACCTCCTTTCATTCAGTCAGTAGCTTCAAACATTTCTGGTATATGAATAACATGATGTTTTTCAATGGCAAAAATCAATGAATATTGTAAATGCACAAACAGTAATTTCTCCGCATTGCAAGGTGCAATTCTGAAATTTTTGCTTTTTCCTGCTAATCCTAGCATGATAAAGAAGATTCAAAGAGAGTGAGATGCCAGCTCCTTTCATTCAGTCAGTAGCTTCAAACATTTCTGGACGTTTTTCAATGGCAAAAATCAATGAATATTGTAAATGCACAAACAGTAATATCTCCACATTGCAAGGTGCAATTCTGAAATTTTTTGCTTTTTCCTGCTAATCCTAGCATGATAAAGAAGATTCAAAGAGAGTGAGATGCCAGCTCCTTTCATTCAGTCAGTAGCTTCAAACATTTCTGGTATATGAATAACATGATGTTTTTCAATGGCAAAAATCAATGAATATTGTAAATGCACAAACAGTAATTTCTCCGCATTGCAAGGTGCAATTCTAAAATTTTTTGCTTTATCCTGCTAATCCTAGCATGATAAAGAAGATTCAAAGAGAGTGAGATGCCAGCTCCTTTCATTCAGTCAGTAGCTTCAAACATTTCTGGACATTTTTCAATGGCAAAAATCAATGAATATTGTAAATGCACAAACAGTAATATCTCCACATTGCAAGGTGCAATTCTGAAATTTTTTGCTTTTTCCTGCTAATCCTAGCATGATAAAGAAGATTCAAAGAGAGTGAGATGACAGCTCTTTTCATTCAGTCAGTAGCTTCAAACATTTCTGGTATATGAATAACATGATGTTTTTCAATGGCAAAAATCAATGAATATTGTAAATGCACAAACAGTAATATCTCCACATTGCAAGGTGCAATTCTGAAATTTTTTGCTTTTTCCTGCTCCTCTTAGCATGATAAAGAAGATTCAAAGAGAGTGAGATGACAGCTCTTTTCATTCAGTCAGTAGCTTCAAACATTTCTGGTATATGAATAACATGATGTTTTTCAATGGCAAAAATCAATGAATATTGTAAATGCACAAACAGTAATATCTCCACATTGCAAGGTGCAATTCTGAAATTTTTTGCTTTTTCCTTCTAATCCTAGCATGATAAAGAAGATTCAAAGAGAGTGAGATGCCAGCTCCTTTCATTCAGTCAGTAGCTTCAAACATTTCTGGACGTTTTTCAATGGCAAAAATCAATGAATATTGTAAATGCACAAACAGTGTTATCTCCACATTGCAAGGTGCAATTCTGAAATTATTTGCTTTTTCCTGCTAATCCTAGCATGATAAAGAAGATTCAAAGAGAGTGACATGCCAGCTCCTTTCATTCAGTCAGTAGCTTCAAACATTTCTGGACGTTTTTCAATGGCAAAAATCAATGAATATTGTAAATGCACAAACAGTAATATCTCCACATTGCAAGGTGCAATTCTGAAATTTTTTGCTTTTTCCTGCTAATCCTAGCATGATAAAGAAGATTCAAAGAGAGTGAGATGCCAGCTGCTTTCATTCAGTCAGTAGCTTCAAACATTTCTGGACGTTTTTCAATGGCAAAAATCAATGAATATAGTAAATGCACAAACAATAATATCACCACATTGCAAGGTGCAATTCTGAAATTTTTTGCTTTTTCCTGCTCCTCTTAGCATGATAAAGAAGTTTAAAGAGAGTGAGATGCCAGCTCTTTTCATTCAGTCAGTAGCTTCAAACATTTCTGGTATATGAATAACATGATGTTTTTCAATGGCAAAAATCAATGAATATTGTAAATGCACAAACAGTAATATCTCCACATTGCAAGGTGCAATTCTGAAATTTTTTGCATTTTCCTGCTAATCCTAGCATGATAAAGAAGATTCAAAGAGAGTGAGATGCCAGCTCTTTTCATTCAGTCTGTAGCTTCAAACATTTCTGGACGTTTTTCAATGGCAAAAATCAATGAATATTGTAAATGCACAAACAGTAATATCTCCACATTGCAAGGTGCAATTCTGAAATTTTTTGCTTTTTCCTGCTCCTCTTAGCATGATAAAGAAGATTCAAAGAGAGTGAGATGCCAGCTCTTTTCATTCAGTCAGTAGCTTCAAACATTTCTGGTATATGAATAACATGATGTTTTTCAATGGCAAAAATCAATGAATATTGTAAATGCACAAACAGTAATTTCTCCGCATTGCAAGGTGCAATTCTGAAATTTTTTGCTTTTTCCTGCTAATCCTAGCATGATAAAGAAGATTCAAAGAGAGTGAGATGCCAGCTCCTTTCATTCAGTCAGTAGCTTCAAACATTTCTGGACATTTTTCAATGGCAAAAATCAATGAATATTGTAAATGCACAAACAGTAATATCTCCACATTGCAAGGTGCAATTCTGAAATTTTTTGCTTTTTCCTGCTAATCCTAGCATGATAAAGAAGATTCAAAGAGAGTGAGATGCCAGCTCCTTTCATTCAGTCAGTAGCTTCAAACATTTCTGGACGTTTTTCAATGGCAAAAATCAATGAATATTGTAAATGCACAAACAGTAATATCTCCACATTGCAAGGTGCAATTCTGAAATTTTTTGCTTTTTCCTGCTAATCCTAGCATGATAAAGAAGATTCAAAGAGAGTGAGATGCCAGCTCCTTTCATTCAGTCAGTAGCTTCAAACATTTCTGGTATATGAATAACATGATGTTTTTCAATGGCAAAAATCAATGAATATTGTAAATGCACAAACAGTAATATCTCCACACTGCAAGGTGCAATTCTGAAATTTTTTGCTTTTTCCTGCTAATCCTAGCATGATAAAGAAGATTCAAAGAGAGTGAGATGCCAGCTCCTTTCATTCAGTCAGTAGCTTCAAACATTTCTGGACGTTTTTCAATGGCAAAAATCAATGAATATTGTAAATGCACAAACAGTAATATCTCCACATTGCAAGGTGCAATTCTGAAATTTTTTGCTTTTTCCTGCTAATCCTAGCATGATAAAGAAGATTCAAAGAGAGTGAGATGCCAGCTCCTTTCATTCAGTCAGTAGCTTCAAACATTTCTGGACGTTTTTCAATGGCAAAAATCAATGAATATTGTAAATGCACAAACAGTAATATCTCCACATTGCAAGGTGCAATTCTGAAATTTTTTGCATTTTAATGCTCCTCTTAGCATGATAAAGAAGATTCAAAGAGAGTGAGATGCCAGCTCTTTTCATTCAGTCAGTAGCTTCAAACATTTCTGGTATATGAATAACATGATGTTTTTCAATGGCAAAAATCAATGAATATTGTAAATGCACAAACAGTAATATCTCCACATTGCAAGGTGCAATTCTGAAATTTTTTGCTTTTTCCTGCTAATCCTAGCATGATAAAGAAGATTCAAAGTGAGTGAGATGCCAGCTCCTTTCATTCAGTCAGTAGCTTCAAACATTTCTGGACGTTTTTCAATGGCAAAAATCAATGAATATTGTAAATGCACAAATAGTGTTATCTCCACATTGCAAGGTGCAATTCTGAAATTTTTTGCTTTTTCCTGCTAATCCTAGCATGATAAAGAAGATTCAAAGAGAGTGAGATGCCAGCTCCTTTCATTCAGTCAGTAGCTTCAAACATTTCTGGACGTTTTTCAATGGCAAAAATCAATGAATATTGTAAATGCACAAACAGTAATATCTCCACATTGCAAGGTGCAATTCTGAAATTTTTTGCTTTTTCCTGCTAATCCTAGCATGATAAAGAAGATTCAAAGAGAGTGAGATGCCAGCTCCTTTCATTCAGTCAGTAGCTTCAAACATTTCTGGACGTTTTTCAATGGCAAAAATCAATGAATATTGTAAATGCACAAACAGTAATATCTCCACATTGCAAGGTGCAATTCTGAAATTTTTTGCTTTTTCCTGCTCCTCTTAGCATGATAAAGAAGTTTCAAAGAGAGTGAGATGCCAGCTCTTTTCATTCAGTCAGTAGCTTCAAACATTTCTGGTATATGAATAACATGATGTTTTTCAATGGCAAAAATCAATGAATATTGTAAATGCACAAACAGTAATATCTCCACATTGCAAGGTGCAATTCTGAAATTTTTTGCTTTTTCCTGCTAATCCTAGCATGATAAAGAAGATTCAAAGAGAGTGAGATGCCAGCTCTTTTCATTCAGTCTGTAGCTTCAAACATTTCTGGACGTTTTTCAATGGCAAAAATCAATGAATATTGTAAATGCACAAACAGTAATATCTCCACATTGCGAGGTGCAATTCTGAAATTTTTTGCTTTTTCCTGCTCCTCTTAGCATGATAAAGAAGATTCAAAGAGAGTGAGATGCCAGCTCTTTTCATTCAGTCAGTAGCTTCAAACATTTCTGGTATATGAATAACATGATGTTTTTCAATGGCAAAAATCAATGAATATTGTAAATGCACAAACAGTAATATCTCCACATTGCAAGGTGCAATTCTGAAATTTTTTGTTTTTTCCTGCTAATCCTAGCATGATAAAGAAGATTCAAAGAGAGTGAGATGCCAGCTCCTTTCATTCAGTCAGTAGCTTCAAACATTTGGAAGCCCAAATCCTGGATCTAAGTGCTCAGATAGCGGTACTGAGGAGCATCGACAACATGGAACGGAGTTTGCTGCTCACCGAGCAGACACTCAATGGGTCAACACTGGGGGTGGAGCTTAGTGGGGAAGCGCAGGCTGAACAGGCAGGGAGCTGGGTAACGGTTAGAAGGGATAGAGGGAAGAAGTATAGGAAGGCTGGTTCAGAACCGGCATTATTGGAGCACGACAGATCCTCTGACCGCCGGGGAAGTGTATGCTCCAGTAATGAGGGGGAGGGGGGAAGTGTAGGGCAGGCTAGACAGGTCCTGGTAGTGGGTGACTCTATTATTAGGGGGACAGACAGGGCAATCTGTCACAAAGACCGGGATCGCCGAACGGTGTGCTGCCTCCCTGGCGCTCGAGTCCGGCACATCGCGGATCGGGTTGACAGGTTACTGGGTGGGGCTGGCGAAGACCCAGCGGTCATGGTCCACATTGGCACCAATGACAAAGTGAGTGGTAGATGGAGGGTCCTTAAAAATGATTTCAGGGATCTAGGTAGGAAGCTTAGGGCAAGGACCTCCAAGGTAGTTTTCTCAGAAATACTACCAATCCTGCGAGCCACACAGGAGCGCCAACGGGAGGTTAGGGAGGTGAATAAGTGGCTAAAGAGTTGGTGCAAGGCAGAAGGGTTTGGGTTCATGGAGAACTGGGCCGACTTCGCTGTCGGCTACAGGCTCTACCGTAGGGACAGGCTGCACCTCAATGGGGAGGGTGCAGCGGTGCTGGGGAAGAAGATGGCTAATAGGTTGGAGGAGTTTTTAAACTAGAGACGGGGGGGAAACCAAGGAAATAGGTGGGATGTGAGGCAAGCAAGGGGGAAGGGGAGAAGTGAATATAATGAGGGTGGAGAGGGGGGTGGGGATAGTACAGTTAGATCGTTAGAGAAGAATAGGATGCTAAATAACCCCAAAGTTTTATCTTGCATGCTGACCAACGCAAGAAGCCTGACCAATAAGGCGGATGAGCTGCGGGCGCTTATATCGGAGGAGAGGTATGACATCGTAGGTATAACAGAGACTTGGCTAGACGATAGCTACGACTGGGCGGTAAATTTAACAGATTATAGTTTATTTAGAAGGGACCGGAAACAGGGGAAGGGCGGAGGAGTCTGCTTATATGTAAAGTCACGTCTAAAGCCCAGACTAAGGGAAGATATAGGAGAGGGAGAAGAGGGGGTCAAGTCCATTTGAGTAGAGATAGAGGGGGCAAAAAATAATAATAAAATATTACTGGGGGTCTGCTATAAGCCACCCAATATAACAGAGGAGAATGAGAAACTGCTATTAGGACAAATAGACAAAGTAGCAAAACATAATGAGGTGATTGTAATGGGGGACTTCAACTACCCGGATATTGACTGGGAAACAGAAACCTGTAGATCGCAGAAAGGAAAAAGGTTCTTGACAAATATCAAGGATAATTATCTCTCCCAACTAGTGCAGGAACCAACGAGAGGGAAGGCAGTGTTGGACTTAATATTGACTAATAGGCCTGATAGAATAACTGAGGTACAGATAGGGGGGCACCTAGGTAATAGCGATCATAATATTATCAATTTCAAAATGCCCTTCAGTAAGGTTATCAATAAGGGAACAACTAAAACATTAAACTTTAGGAGGGCGAAGTTTGATCAGCTGAAAGAAAACCTTCAACTTATAGACTGGGACAAAGTTCTTAATCAAGGAAATACGAATAGTAAATGGGAAACCTTCAAAAGAATTCTGAATACTCAGTGCGAGAGGTATATACCGTATGGGAATAAAAGGGCCAGAAATAAGAGGAAACCAATATGGTTGAATAAGAACGTAAAAGGGGCGTTAAATACAAAAAAGAGGCATTCAAGAGATTAAAACAGGAAAACAGCAAGGAGGCACTAATGTGTTACAAGGAAAAAACGAGAACCTGCAAAAAACAAATAAAAATAGCAAAGGAGGAAACAGAGAGACGTATTGCTAGGGAAAGTAGATCAAATCCCAAACTGTTCTTTACGTATATAAATAGTAAAAGGATTAAATCGAATAATATTGGACCGATAAAAAGTGATGAAGGCAAAATCATAGAGAAAGATGAGGATAAAGCTAATCTATTAAATAAATTTTTTTCGTCAACTTTCACAAAGGAAAAAGAACTAACAGGCGAAATGAGAAGTGACAAGCTTAATCCTCCACTAAGTATGACAAATCTAACCCAATCTGGGGTACAGAAACGCCTCAGTAACATTAAAATAAACAAATCACCAGGACCTGATGGCATACACCCACGGGTACTAAGGGAACTAAGTAATGTGATAGACAGACCGTTATATCTTATATTTAAGGACTCTGTTGAGACTGGGTCTGTACCACTTGATTGGCGACAGGCGAATGTAGTGCCAATATTCAAAAAGGGAGCAAAAAGTGACGCCGGAAACTATCGGCCGGTGAGTCTGACGTCCGTTGTGGGCAAAATTTTTGAAGGCTTTATTAATGAGGCAATCATGGAGCATCTTGACGCTAATAATCTATTAACCCCGAACCAACATGGATTCATGAGGAATCGCTCCTGCCAAACAAACCTGATTGACTTCTACGAGGAGGTTAGCTCTCGAGTAGATCAGGGGTAACCAGTGGATGTCGTGTATCTCGACTTCTCAAAAGCGTTCGATAGCGTGCCACATAATAGGTTGGTATACAAAATGAGAATGATGGGGCTGGGGGAAAATGTCTGCAAGTGGGTAGCTAACTGGCTAAAGGATAGAAGGCAGAGGGTGGTTATAAATGGAATATACTCAGATTGGGTAAGCGTCACTAGTGGGGTACCACAGGGGTCTGTACTAGGCCCAATGTTATTTAATATCTTTATTAACGACATAGTCAACGGGATAAATAGTAAAATATCAATATTTGCAGATGACACAAAGTTATGTAAAACAATTAATACAAAAGAGGATAGTGAAGACCTTCAGAGGGATTTGGATAAGCTGGGTAGGTGGAGCATTAAATGGCGAATGAGGTTTAACGAGGAGAAATGTAAGGTCATACATATGGGAAGGAAAAATGGAAGTCACCAGTACTCACTGAATGGGAAATCATTGGGGAATTCAGAGATGGAGAAGGACTTAGGCATCTTGATTGATAACAAACTAAATTGGAGTGCCCAAAGTCAGGCCGCTGCTGTAAGGGCAAACAGGGTAATGGGATGTATCAGAAGATGTATAGCTGCAAAGGATGAGAACATTGTTCTTCCACTGTACAAAGCACTGGTCAGACCACACTTGGAATACTGTGCTCAGTTATGGGCCCCAATATATAGAAAGGATATAAATGAGCTTGAAAAGGTACAAAGGAGGGCAACAAAATTAATAAAGGGAATGGAGGGACTGCAATACCCAGAGAGGTTGGCAAAACTAGGACTATTCAGCCTGGAAAAGAGAAGGTTGAGGGGGGACATAATAAATGTGTACAAATATGTTAGGGGACAGTATAGAGACCTTGCCCGGGATTTGTTCAAAAGGAGGGATATTACGGTAACAAGAGGGCACTCACTAAGACTGGAAGAGAAAAGGTTTCAGCACCAGCATAGGAAGGGGTTCTTTACGGTAAGAGCAGTGAGAATATGGAATTCACTGAGTGAGGAGATGGTAATGTCGGATTCACTACACCAGTTCAAGCGGGGACTGGATGCTTTTCTAGATACCAGGCAGATTTCTGCATATACTTAAAAATAGAATAAAATAGTAGGTTGATACAGGGATTTATTCTGACTGCTGGTTTCAGAGTCGGGAGGGAATTTTTCCTCAGGTGAAGATTGGCTAAATCATTTGGGGTTCTTGCCCTCCTCTGGATCAACTTTAGCAAATACAGAACTTACAGGTCGAACTTGATGGACGAAAGTCTTTATTCGGCTTTACAAACTATGTATGTATGTATTTCTGGACGTTTTTCAATGGCAAAAATCAATGAATATTGTAAATGCACAAACAGTAATATCTCCACATTGCAAGGTGCAATTCTGAAATTTTTTGCTTTTTCCTGCTAATCCTAGCATGATAAAGAAGATTCAAAGAGAGTGAGATGCCAGCTCCTTTCATTCAGTCAGTAGCTTAAACATTTCTGGACGTTTTTCAATGGCAAAAATCAATGAATATTGTAAATGCACAAACAGTAATATCTCCACATTGCAAGGTGCAATTCTGAAATTTTTTGCTTTTTCCTGCTAATCCTAGCATGATAAAGAAGATTGAAAGAGAGTGAGATGCCAGCTCCTTTCATTCAGTCAGTAGCTTCAAACATTTCTGGACGTTTTTCAATGGCAAAAATCAATGAATATTGTAAATGCACAAACAGTAATATCTCCACATTGCAAGTTGCAATTCTGAAATTTTTTGCTTTTTCCTGCTAATCCTAGCATGATAAAGAAGATTCAAAGAGAGTGAGATGCCAGCTCCTTTCATTCAGTCAGTAGCTTCAAACATTTCTGGACGTTTTTCAATGGCAAAAATCAATGAATATTGTAAATGCACAAACAGTAATATCTCCACATTGCAAGGTGCAATTCTGAGATTTTTTGCTTTTTCCTGCTCCTCTTAGCATGATAAAGAAGATTCAAAGAGAGTGAGATGCCAGCTCTTTTCATTCAGTCAGTAGCTTCAAACATTTCTGGTATATGAATAACATGAAGTTTTTCAATGGCAAAAATCAATGAATATTGTAAATGCGCAAACAGTAATATCTCCACATTGCAAGGTGCAATTCTGAAATTTTTTGCTTTTTCCTGCTCCTCTTAGCATGATAAAGAAGATTCAAAGAGAGTGAGATGCCAGCTCTTTTCATTCAGTCAGTAGCTTCAAACATTTCTGGACGTTTTTCAATGGCAAAAATCAATGAATATTGTAAATGCACAAACAGTAATTTCTCCGCATTGCAAGGTGCAATTCTGAAATTTTTTGCTTTTTCCTGCTAATCCTAGCATGATAAAGAAGATTCAAAGAGAGTGAGATGCCAGCTCCTTTCATTCAGTCAGTAGCTTCAAACATTTCTGGACGTTTTTCAATGGCAAAAATCAATGAATATTGTAAATGCACAAACAGTAATATCTCCACATTGCAAGGTGCAATTCTGAAATTTTTTGCTTTTTCCTGCTAATCCTAGCATGATAAAGAAGATTCAAAGAGAGTGAGATGCCAGCTCCTTTCATTCAGTCAGTAGCTTCAAACATTTCTGGACGTTTTTCAATGGCAAAAATCAATGAATATTGTAAATGCACAAAAAGTAATTTCTCCGCATTGCAAGGTGCAATTCTGAAATTTTTTGCTTTTTCCTGCTAATCCTAGCATGATAAAGAAGATTCAAAGAGAGTGAGATGCCAGCTCCTTTCATTCAGTCAGTAGCTTCAAACATTTCTGGACGTTTTTCAATGGCAAAAATCAATGAATATTGTAACTGCACAAACAGTAATATCTCCACATTGCAAGGTGCAATTCTGAAATTTTTTGCTTTTTCCTGCTAATCCTAGCATGATAAAGAAGATTCAAAGAGAGTGAGATGCCAGCTCCTTTCATTCAGTCAGTAGCTTCAAACATTTCTGGTATATGAATAACATGATGTTTTTCAATGGCAAAAATCAATGAATATTGTAAATGCACAAACAGTAATATCTCCACATTGCAAGGTGCAATTCTGAAATTTTTTGCTTTTTCCTTCTAATCCTAGCATGATAAAGAAGATTCAAAGAGAGTGAGATGCCAGCTCCTTTCATTCAGTCAGTAGCTTCAAACATTTCTGGACGTTTTTCAATGGCAAAAATCAATGAATATTGTAAATGCACAAACAGTATTATCTCCACATTGCAAGGTGCAATTCTGAAATTATTTGCTTTTTCCTGCTAATCCTAGCATGATAAAGAAGATTCAAAGAGAGTGAGATGCCAGCTCCTTTCATTCAGTCAGTAGCTTCAAACATTTCTGGACGTTTTTCAATGGCAAAAATCAATGAATATTGTAAATGCACAAACAGTAATATCTCCACATTGCAAGGTGCAATTCTGAAATTTTTTGCTTTTTCCTGCTAATCCTAGCATGATAAAGAAGATTCAAAGAGAGTGAGATGCCAGCTGCTTTCATTCAGTCAGTAGCTTCAAACATTTCTGGACGTTTTTCAATGGCAAAAATCAATGAATATAGTAAATGCACAAACAATAATATCACCACATTGCAAGGTGCAATTCTGAAATTTTTTGCTTTTTCCTGCTCCTCTTAGCATGATAAAGAAGTTTAAAGAGAGTGAGATGCCAGCTCTTTTCATTCAGTCAGTAGCTTCAAACATTTCTGGTATATGAATAACATGATGTTTTTCAATGGCAAAAATCAATGAATATTGTAAATGCACAAACAGTAATATCTCCACATTGCAAGGTGCAATTCTGAAATTTTTTGCATTTTCCTGCTAATCCTAGCATGATAAAGAAGATTCAAAGAGAGTGAGATGCCAGCTCTTTTCATTCAGTCTGTAGCTTCAAACATTTCTGGACGTTTTTCAATGGCAAAAATCAATGAATATTGTAAATGCACAAACAGTAATATCTCCACATTGCAAGGTGCAATTCTGAAATTTTTTGCTTTTTCCTGCTCCTCTTAGCATGATAAAGAAGATTCAAAGAGAGTGAGATGCCAGCTCTTTTCATTCAGTCAGTAGCTTCAAACATTTCTGGTATATGAATAACATGATGTTTTTCAATGGCAAAAATCAATGAATATTGTAAATGCACAAACAGTAATTTCTCCGCATTGCAAGGTGCAATTCTGAAATTTTTTGCTTTTTCCTGCTAATCCTAGCATGATAAAGAAGATTCAAAGAGAGTGAGATGCCAGCTCCTTTCATTCAGTCAGTAGCTTCAAACATTTCTGGACGTTTTTCAATGGCAAAAATCAATGAATATTGTAAATGCACAAACAGTAATATCTCCACATTGCAAGGTGCAATTCTGAAAATTTTTGCTTTTTCCTGCTAATCCTAGCATGATAAAGAAGATTCAAAGAGAGTGAGATGCCAGCTCCTTTCATTCAGTCAGTAGCTTCAAACATTTCTGGACGTTTTTCAATGGCAAAAATCAATGAATATTGTAAATGCACAAACAGTAATATCTCCACATTGCAAGGTGCAATTCTGAAATTTTTTGCTTTTTCCTGCTAATCCTAGCATGATAAAGAAGATTCAAAGAGAGTGAGATGCCAGCTCCTTTCATTCAGTCAGTAGCTTCAAACATTTTTGGTATATGAATAACATGATGTTTTTCAATGGCAAAAATCAATGAATATTGTAAATGCACAAACAGTAATATCTCCACACTGCAAGGTGCAATTCTGAAATTTTTTGCTTTTTCCTGCTAATCCTAGCATGATAAAGAAGATTCAAAGAGAGTGAGATGCCAGCTCCTTTCATTCAGTCAGTAGCTTCAAACATTTCTGGACGTTTTTCAATGGCAAAAATCAATGAATATTGTAAATGCACAAACAGTAATATCTCCACATTGCAAGGTGCAATTCTGAAATTTTTTGCTTTTTCCTGCTAATCCTAGCATGATAAAGAAGATTCAAAGAGAGTGAGATGCCAGCTCCTTTCATTCAGTCAGTAGCTTCAAACATTTCTGGACGTTTTTCAATGGCAAAAATCAATGAATATTGTAAATGCACAAACAGTAATATCTCCACATTGCAAGGTGCAATTCTGAAATTTTTTGCATTTTAATGCTCCTCTTAGCATGATAAAGAAGATTCAAAGAGAGTGAGATGCCAGCTCTTTTCATTCAGTCAGTAGCTTCAAACATTTCTGGTATATGAATAACATGATGTTTTTCAATGGCAAAAATCAATGAATATTGTAAATGCACAAACAGTAATATCTCCACATTGCAAGGTGCAATTCTGAAATTTTTTGCTTTTTCCTGCTAATCCTAGCATGATAAAGAAGATTCAAAGAGAGTGAGATGCCAGCTCCTTTCATCCAGTCAGTAGCTTCAAACATTTCTGGACGTTTTTCAATGGCAAAAATCAATGAATATTGTAAATGCACAAATAGTGTTATCTCCACATTGCAAGGTGCAATTCTGAAATTTTTTGCTTTTTCCTGCTAATCCTAGCATGATAAAGAAGATTCAAAGAGAGTGAGATGCCAGCTCCTTTCATTCAGTCAGTAGCTTCAAACATTTCTGGACGTTTTTCAATGGCAAAAATCAATGAATATTGTAAATGCACAAACAGTAATATCTCCACATTGCAAGGTGCAATTCTGAAATTTTTTGCTTTTTCCTGCTAATCCTAGCATGATAAAGAAGATTCAAAGAGAGTGAGATGCCAGCTCCTTTCATTCAGTCAGTAGCTTCAAACATTTCTGGACGTTTTTCAATGGCAAAAATCAATGAATATTGTAAATGCACAAACAGTAATATCTCCACATTGCAAGGTGCAGTTCTGAAATTTTTTGCTTTTTCCTGCTCCTCTTAGCATGATAAAGAAGTTTCAAAGAGAGTGAGATGCCAGCTCTTTTCATTCAGTCAGTAGCTTCAAACATTTCTGGTATATGAATAACATGATGTTTTTCAATGGCAAAAATCAATGAATATTGTAAATGCACAAACAGTAATATCTCCACATTGCAAGGTGCAATTCTGAAATTTTTTGCTTTTTCCTGCTAATCCTAGCATGATAAAGAAGATTCAAAGAGAGTGAGATGCCAGCTCTTTTCATTCAGTCTGTAGCTTCAAACATTTCTGGACGTTTTTCAATGGCAAAAATCAATGAATATTGTAAATGCACAAACAGTAATATCTCCACATTGCGAGGTGCAATTCTGAAATTTTTTGCTTTTTCCTGCTCCTCTTATCATGATAAAGAAGATTCAAAGAGAGTGAGATGCCAGCTCTTTTCATTCAGTCAGTAGCTTCAAACATTTCTGGTATATGAATAACATGATGTTTTTCAATGGCAAAAATCAATGAATATTGTAAATGCACAAACAGTAATATCTCCACATTGCAAGGTGCAATTCTGAAATTTTTTGTTTTTTCCTGCTAATCCTAGCATGATAAAGAAGATTCAAAGAGAGTGAGATGCCAGCTCCTTTCATTCAGTCAGTAGCTTCAAACATTTGGAAGCCCAAATCCTGGATCTAAGTGCTCAGATAGCGGAACTGAGGAGCATCGACAACATGGAACGGAGTTTGCTGCTCACCGAGCAGACACTCAATGGGTCAACACTGGGGGTGGAGCTTAGTGGGGAAGCGCAGGCTGAACAGGCAGGGAGCTGGGTAACGGTTAGAAGGGATAGAGGGAAGAAGTATAGGAAGGCTGGTTCAGAACCGGCATTATTGGAGCACGACAGATCCTCTGACCGCCGGGGAAGTGTATGCTCCAGTAATGAGGGGGAGGGGGGAAGTGTAGGGCAGGCTAGACAGGTCCTGGTAGTGGGTGACTCTATTATTAGGGGGACAGACAGGGCAATCTGTCACAAAGACCGGGATCGCCGAACGGTGTGCTGCCTCCCTGGCGCTCGAGTCCGGCACATCGCGGATCGGGTTGACAGGTTACTGGGTGGGGCTGGCGAAGACCCAGCGGTCATGGTCCACATTGGCACCAATGACAAAGTGAGTGGTAGATGGAGGGTCCTTAAAAATGATTTCAGGGATCTAGGTAGGAAGCTTAGGGCAAGGACCTCCAAGGTAGTTTTCTCAGAAATACTACCAATCCTGCGAGCCACACAGGAGCGCCAACGGGAGGTTAGGGAGGTGAATAAGTGGCTAAAGAGTTGGTGCAAGGCAGAAGGGTTTGGGTTCATGGAGAACTGGGCCGACTTCGCTGTCGGCTACAGGCTCTACCGTAGGGACAGGCTGCACCTCAATGGGGAGGGTGCAGCGGTGCTGGGGAAGAAGATGGCTAATAGGTTGGAGGAGTTTTTAAACTAGAGACGGGGGGGAAACCAAGGAAATAGGTGGGATGTGAGGCAAGCAAGGGGGAAGGGGAGAAGTGAATATAATGAGGGTGGAGAGGGGGGTGGGGATAGTACAGTTAGATCGTTAGAGAAGAATAGGATGCTAAATAACCCCAAAGTTTTATCTTGCATGCTGACCAACGCAAGAAGCCTGACCAATAAGGCGGATGAGCTGCGGGCGCTTATATCGGAGGAGAGGTATGACATCGTAGGTATAACAGAGACTTGGCTAGACGATAGCTACGACTGGGCGGTAAATTTAACAGATTATAGTTTATTTAGAAGGGACCGGAAACAGGGGAAGGGCGGAGGAGTCTGCTTATATGTAAAGTCACGTCTAAAGCCCAGACTAAGGGAAGATATAGGAGAGGGAGAAGAGGGGGTCAAGTCCATTTGAGTAGAGATAGAGGGGGCAAAAAATAATAATAAAATATTACTGGGGGTCTGCTATAAGCCACCCAATATAACAGAGGAGAATGAGAAACTGCTATTAGGACAAATAGACAAAGTAGCAAAACATAATGAGGTGATTGTAATGGGGGACTTCAACTACCCGGATATTGACTGGGAAACAGAAACCTGTAGATCGCAGAAAGGAAAAAGGTTCTTGACAAATATCAAGGATAATTATCTCTCCCAACTAGTGCAGGAACCAACGAGAGGGAAGGCAGTGTTGGACTTAATATTGACTAATAGGCCTGATAGAATAACTGAGGTACAGATAGGGGGGCACCTAGGTAATAGCGATCATAATATTATCAATTTCAAAATGCCCTTCAGTAAGGTTATCAATAAGGGAACAACCAAAACATTAAACTTTAGGAGGGCGAAGTTTGATCAGCTGAAAGAAAACCTTCAACTTATAGACTGGGACAAAGTTCTTAATCAAGGAAATACGAATAGTAAATGGGAAACCTTCAAAAGAATTCTGAATACTCAGTGCGAGAGGTATATACCGTATGGGAATAAAAGGGCCAGAAATAAGAGGAAACCAATATGGTTGAATAAGAACGTAAAAGGGGCGTTAAATACAAAAAAGAGGCATTCAAGAGATTAAAACAGGAAAACAGCAAGGAGGCACTAATGTGTTACAAGGAAAAAACGAGAACCTGCAAAAAACAAATAAAAATAGCAAAGGAGGAAACAGAGAGACGTATTGCTAGGGAAAGTAGATCAAATCCCAAACTGTTCTTTACGTATATAAATAGTAAAAGGATTAAATCGAATAATATTGGACCGATAAAAAGTGATGAAGGCAAAATCATAGAGAAAGATGAGGATAAAGCTAATCTATTAAATAAATTTTTTTCGTCAACTTTCACAAAGGAAAAAGAACTAACAGGCGAAATGAGAAGTGACAAGCTTAATCCTCCACTAAGTATGACAAATCTAACCCAATCTGGGGTACAGAAACGCCTCAGTAACATTAAAATAAACAAATCACCAGGACCTGATGGCATACACCCACGGGTACTAAGGGAACTAAGTAATGTGATAGACAGACCGTTATATCTTATATTTAAGGACTCTGTTGAGACTGGGTCTGTACCACTTGATTGGCGACAGGCGAATGTAGTGCCAATATTCAAAAAGGGAGCAAAAAGTGACGCCGGAAACTATCGGCCGGTGAGTCTGACGTCCGTTGTGGGCAAAATTTTTGAAGGCTTTATTAATGAGGCAATCATGGAGCATCTTGACGCTAATAATCTATTAACCCCGAACCAACATGGATTCATGAGGAATCGCTCCTGCCAAACAAACCTGATTGACTTCTACGAGGAGGTTAGCTCTCGAGTAGATCAGGGGTAACCAGTGGATGTCGTGTATCTCGACTTCTCAAAAGCGTTCGATAGCGTGCCACATAATAGGTTGGTATACAAAATGAGAATGATGGGGCTGGGGGAAAATGTCTGCAAGTGGGTAGCTAACTGGCTAAAGGATAGAAGGCAGAGGGTGGTTATAAATGGAATATACTCAGATTGGGTAAGCGTCACTAGTGGGGTACCACAGGGGTCTGTACTAGGCCCAATGTTATTTAATATCTTTATTAACGACATAGTCAACGGGATAAATAGTAAAATATCAATATTTGCAGATGACACAAAGTTATGTAAAACAATTAATACAAAAGAGGATAGTGAAGACCTTCAGAGGGATTTGGATAAGCTGGGTAGGTGGAGCATTAAATGGCGAATGAGGTTTAACGAGGAGAAATGTAAGGTCATACATATGGGAAGGAAAAATGGAAGTCACCAGTACTCACTGAATGGGAAATCATTGGGGAATTCAGAGATGGAGAAGGACTTAGGCATCTTGATTGATAACAAACTAAATTGGAGTGCCCAAAGTCAGGCCGCTGCTGTAAGGGCAAACAGGGTAATGGGATGTATCAGAAGATGTATAGCTGCAAAGGATGAGAACATTGTTCTTCCACTGTACAAAGCACTGGTCAGACCACACTTGGAATACTGTGCTCAGTTATGGGCCCCAATATATAGAAAGGATATAAATGAGCTTGAAAAGGTACAAAGGAGGGCAACAAAATTAATAAAGGGAATGGAGGGACTGCAATACCCAGAGAGGTTGGCAAAACTAGGACTATTCAGCCTGGAAAAGAGAAGGTTGAGGGGGGACATAATAAATGTGTACAAATATGTTAGGGGACAGTATAGAGACCTTGCCCGGGATTTGTTCAAAAGGAGGGATATTACGGTAACAAGAGGGCACTCACTAAGACTGGAAGAGAAAAGGTTTCAGCACCAGCATAGGAAGGGGTTCTTTACGGTAAGAGCAGTGAGAATATGGAATTCACTGAGTGAGGAGACGGTAATGTCGGATTCACTACACCAGTTCAAGCGGGGACTGGATGCTTTTCTAGATACCAGGCAGATTTCTGCATATACTTAAAAATAGAATAAAATAGTAGGTTGATACAGGGATTTATTCTGACTGCTGGTTTCAGAGTCGGGAGGGAATTTTTCCTCAGGTGAAGATTGGCTAAATCATTTGGGGTTCTTGCCCTCCTCTGGATCAACTTTAGCAAATACAGAACTTACAGGTCGAACTTGATGGACGCAAGTCTTTATTCGGCTTTACAAACTATGTATGTATGTATTTCTGGACGTTTTTCAATGGCAAAAATCAATGAATATTGTAAATGCACAAACAGTAATATCTCCACATTGCAAGGTGCAATTCTGAAATTTTTTGCTTTTTCCTGCTAATCCTAGCATGATAAAGAAGATTCAAAGAGAGTGAGATGCCAGCTCCTTTCATTCAGTCAGTAGCTTCAAACATTTCTGGACGTTTTTCAATGGCAAAAATCAATGAATATTGTAAATGCACAAACAGTAATATCTCCACATTGCAAGGTGCAATTCTGAAATTTTTTGCTTTTTCCTGCTAATCCTAGCATGATAAAGAAGATTGAAAGAGAGTGAGATGCCAGCTCCTTTCATTCAGTCAGTAGCTTCAAACATTTCTGGACGTTTTTCAATGGCAAAAATCAATGAATATTGTAAATGCACAAACAGTAATATCTCCACATTGCAAGTTGCAATTCTGAAATTTTTTGCTTTTTCCTGCTAATCCTAGCATGATAAAGAAGATTCAAAGAGAGTGAGATGCCAGCTCCCTTCATTCAGTCAGTAGCTTCAAACATTTCTGGACGTTTTTCAATGGCAAAAATCAATGAATATTGTAAATGCACAAACAGTAATATCTCCACATTGCAAGGTGCAATTCTGAGATTTTTTGCTTTTTCCTGCTCCTCTTAGCATGATAAAGAAGATTCAAAGAGAGTGAGATGCCAGCTCTTTTCATTCAGTCAGTAGCTTCAAACATTTCTGGTATATGAATAACATGAAGTTTTTCAATGGCAAAAATCAATGAATATTGTAAATGCGCAAACAGTAATATCTCCACATTGCAAGGTGCAATTCTGAAATTTTTTGCTTTTTCCTGCTCCTCTTAGCATGATAAAGAAGATTCAAAGAGAGTGAGATGCCAGCTCTTTTCATTCAGTCAGTAGCTTCAAACATTTCTGGACGTTTTTCAATGGCAAAAATCAATGAATATTGTAAATGCACAAACAGTAATTTCTCCGCATTGCAAGGTGCAATTCTGAAATTTTTTGCTTTTTCCTGCTAATCCTAGCATGATAAAGAAGATTCAAAGAGAGTGAGATGCCAGCTCCTTTAATTCAGTCAGTAGCTTCAAACATTTCTGGACGTTTTTCAATGGCAAAAATCAATGAATATTGTAAATGCACAAACAGTAATATCTCCACATTGCAAGGTGCAATTCTGAAATTTTTTGCTTTTTCCTGCTAATCCTAGCATGATAAAGAAGATTCAAAGAGAGTGAGATGCCAGCTCCTTTCATTCAGTCAGTAGCTTCAAACATTTCTGGTATATGAATAACATGATGTTTTTCAATGGCAAAAATCAATGAATATTGTAAATGCACAAACAGTAATTTCTCCGCATTGCAAGGTGCAATTCTGAAATTTTTTGCTTTTTGCTGCTAATCCTAGCATGATAAAGAAGATTCAAAGAGAGTGAGATGCCAGCTCCTTTCATTCAGTCAGTAGCTTCAAACATTTCTGGACGTTTTTCAATGGCAAAAATCAATGAATATTGTAAATGCACAAACAGTAATATCTCCACATTGCAAGGTGCAATTCTGAAATTTTTTGCTTTTTCCTGCTAATCCTAGCATGATAAAGAAGATTCAAAGAGAGTGACATGCCAGCTCCTTTCATTCAGTCAGTAGCTTCAAACATTTCTGGACGTTTTTCAATGGCAAAAATCAATGAATATTGTAAATGCACAAACAGTAATATATCCACATTGCAAGGTGCAATTCTGAAATTTTTTGCTTTTTCCTGCTAATCCTAGCATGATAAAGAAGATTCAAAGAGAGTGAGATGCCAGCTCCTTTCATTCAGTCAGTAGCTTCAAACATTTCTGGACGTTTTTCAATGGCAAAAATCAATGAATATTGTAAATGCACAAACAGTAATATCTCCACATTGCAAGGTGCAATTCTGAAATTTTTTGCTTTTTCCTGCTAATCCTAGCATGATAAAGAAGATTCAAAGAGAGTGAGAAGCCAGCTCCTTTCATTCAGTCAGTAGCTTCAAACATTTCTGGACGTTTTTCAATGGCAAAAATCAATGAATATTGTAAATGTACAAACAGTAATATCTCCACATTGCAAGGTGCAATTCTGAAAATTTTTGCTTTTTCCTGCTCCTCTTAGCATGATAAAGAAGATTCAAAGAGAGTGAGATGCCAGCTCTTTTCATTCAGTCAGTAGCTTCAAACATTTCTGGTATATGAATAACATGATGTTTTTCAATGGCAAAAATCAATGAATATTGTAAATGCACAAACAGTAATATCTCCACATTGCAAGGTGCAATTCTGAAATTTTTTGCTTTTTCCTGCTCCTCTTAGCATGATAAAGAAGATTCAAAGAGAGTGAGATGCCAGCTCTTTTCATTCAGTCAGTAGCTTCAAACATTTCTGGTATATGAATAACATGATGTTTTTCAATGGCAAAAATCAATGAATATTGTAAATGCACAAACAGTAATTTCTCCGCATTGCAAGGTGCAATTCTGAAATTTTTTGCTTTTTCCTGCTAATCCTAGCATGTTGAAGAAGATTCAAAGAGAGTGAGATGCCAGCTCCTTTCATTCAGTCAGTAGCTTCAAACATTTCTGGACGTTTTTCAATGGCAAAAATCAATGAATATTGTAAATGCACAAACAGTAATATCTCCACATTGCAAGGTGCAATTCTGAAATTTTTTGCTTTTTCCTGCTAATCCTAGCATGATAAAGAAGATTCAAAGAGAGTGAGATGCCAGCTCCTTTCATTCAGTCAGTAGCTTCAAACATTTCTGGACGTTTTTCAATGGCAAAAATCAATGAATATTGTAAATGCACAAACAGTAATTTCTCCGCATTGCAAGGTGCAATTCTGAAATTTTTTGCTTTTTCCTGCTAATCCTAGCATGATAAAGAAGATTCAAAGAGAGTGAGATGCCAGCTCCTTTCATTCAGTCAGAAGCTTTAAACATTTCTGGACGTTTTTCAATGGCAAAAATCAATGAATATTGTAAATGCACAAACAGTAATATCTCCACATTGCAAGGTGCAATTCTGAAATTTTTTGCTTTTTCCTGCTAATCCTAGCATGATAAAGAAGATTCAAAGAGAGTGAGATGCCAGCTCCTTTCATTCAGTCAGTAGCTTCAAACATTTCTGGACGTTTTTCAATGGCAAAAATCAATGAATATTGTAAATGCACAAACAGTAATTTCTCCGCATTGCAAGGTGCAATTCTGAAATTTTTTGCTTTTTCCTGCTAATGCTAGCATGATAAAGAAGATTCAAAGAGAGTGAGATGCCAGCTCCTTTCATTCAGTCAGTAGCTTCAAACATTTCTGGACGTTTTTCAATGGCAAAAATCAATGAATTTTGTAAATGCACAAACAGTAATATCTCCACATTGCAAGGTGCAATTCTGAAATTTTTTGCTTTTTCCTGCTAATCCTAGCATGATAAAGAAGATTCAAAGAGAGTGAGATGCCAGCTCCTTTCATTCAGTCAGTAGCTTCAAACATTTCTGGTATATGAATAACATGATGTTTTTCAATGGCAAAAATCAATGAATATTGTAAATGCACAAACAGTAATTTCTCCGCATTGCAAGGTGCAATTCTGAAATTTTTTGCTTTTTCCTGCTAATCCTAGCATGATAAAGAAGATTCAAAGAGAGTGAGATGCCAGCTCCTTTCATTCAGTCAGTAGCTTCAAACATTTCTGGACGTTTTTCAATGGCAAAAATCAATGAATTTTGTAAATGCACAAACAGTAATATCTCCACATTGCAAGGTGCAATTCTGAAATTTTTTGCTTTTTCCTGCTAATCCTAGCATGATAAAGAAGATTCAAAGAGAGTGAGATGCCAGCTCCTTTCATTCAGTCAGTAGCTTCAAACATTTCTGGACGTTTTTCAATGGCAAAAATCAATGAATATTGTAAATGCACAAACAGTAATATCTCCACATTGCAAGGTGCAATTCTGAAATTTTTTGCTTTTTCCTGCTAATCCTAGCATGATAAAGAACATTCAAAGAGAGTGAGATGCCAGCTCCTTTCATTCAGTCAGTAGCTTCAAACATTTCTGGTATATGAATAACATGATGTTTTTCAATGGCAAAAATCAATGAATATTGTAAATGCACAAACAGTAATATCTCCACACTGCAAAGTGCAATTCTGAAATTTTTTGCTTTTTCCTGCTATTCCTAGCATGATAAAGAAGATTCAAAGAGAGTGAGATGCCAGCTCCTTTCATTCAGTCAGTAGCTTCAAACATTTCTGGACGTTTTTCAATGGCAAAAATCAATGAATATTGTAAATGCACAAACAGTAATATCTCCACATTGCAAGGTGCAATTCTGAAATTTTTTGCTTTTTCCTGCTAATCCTAGCATGATAAAGAAGATTCAAAGAGAGTGAGATGCCAGCTCCTTTCATTCAGTCAGTAGCTTCAAACATTTCTGGACGTTTTTCAATGGCAAAAATCAATGAATATTGTAAATGCACAAACAGTAATATCTCCACATTGCAAGGTGCAATTCTGAAATTTTTTGCTTTTTCCTGCTAATCCTAGCATGATAAAGAAGATTCAAAGAGAGTGAGATGCCAGCTCTTTTCATTCAGTCAGTAGCTTCAAACATTTCTGGTATATGAATAACATGATGTTTTTCAATGGCAAAAATCAATGAATATTGTAAATGCACATACAGTAATATCTCCACATTGCAAGGTGCAATTCTGAAATTTTTTGCTTTTTCCTGCTAATCCTAGCATGATAAAGAAGATTCAAAGAGAGTGAGATGCCAGCTCCTTTCATTCAGTCAGTAGCTTCAAACATTTCTGGACGTTTTTCAATGGCAAAAATCAATGAATATTGTAAATGCACAAATAGTGTTATCTCCACATTGCAAGGTGCAATTCTGAAATTTTTTGCTTTTTCCTGCTAATCCTAGCATGATAAAGAAGATTCAAAGAGAGTGAGATGCCAGCTCCTTTCATTCAGTCAGTAGCTTCAAACATTTCTGGACGTTTTTCAATGGCAAAAATCAATGAATATTGTAAATGCACAAACAGTAATATCTCCACATTGCAAGGTGCAATTCTGAAATTTTTTGCTTTTTCCTGCTAATCCTAGCATGATAAAGAAGATTCAAAGAGAGTGAGATGCCAGCTCCTTTCATTCAGTCAGTAGCTTCAAACATTTCTGGACGTTTTTCAATGGCAAAAATCAATGAATATTGTAAATGCACAAACAGTAATATCTCCACATTGCAAGGTGCAATTCTGAAATTTTTTGCTTTTTCCTGCTCCTGTTAGCATGATAAAGAAGTTTCAGAGAGAGTGAGATGCCAGCTCTTTTCATTCAGTCAGTAGCTTCAAACATTTCTGGTATATGAATAACATGATGTTTTTCAATGGCAAAAATCAATGAATATTGTAAATGCACAAACAGTAATATCTCCACATTGCAAGGTGCAATTCTGAAATTTTTTGCTTTTTCCTGCTAATCCTAGCATGATAAAGAAGATTCAAAGAGAGTGAGATGCCAGCTCTTTTCATTCAGTCTGTAGCTTCAAACATTTCTGGACGTTTTTCAATGGCAAAAATCAATGAATATTGTAAATGCACAAACAGTAATATCTCCACATTGCGAGGTGCAATTCTGAAATTTTTTGCTTTTTCCTGCTCCTGTTAGCATGATAAAGAAGATTCAAAGAGAGTGAGATGCCAGCTCTTTTCATTCAGTCAGTAGCTTCAAACATTTCTGGTATATGAATAACATGATGTTTTTCAATGGCAAAAATCAATGAATATTGTAAATGCACAAACAGTAATATCTCCACATTGCAAGGTGCAATTCTGAAATTTTTTGCTTTTTCCTGCTAATCCTAGCATGATAAAGAAGATTCAAAGAGAGTGAGATGCCAGCTCCTTTCATTCAGTCAGTAGCTTCAAACATTTCTGGACGTTTTTCAATGGCAAAAATCAATGAATATTGTAAATGCACAAACAGTAATTTCTCCGCATTGCAAGGTGCAATTCTGAAATTTTTTGCTTTTTCCTGCTAATGCTAGCATGATAAAGAAGATTCAAAGAGAGTGAGATGCCAGCTCCTTTCATTCAGTCAGTAGCTTCAAACATTTCTGGACGTTTTTCAATGGCAAAAATCAATGAATTTTGTAAATGCACAAACAGTAATATCTCCACATTGCAAGGTGCAATTCTGAAATTTTTTGCTTTTTCCTGCTAATCCTAGCATGATAAAGAAGATTCAAAGAGAGTGAGATGCCAGCTCCTTTCATTCAGTCAGTAGCTTCAAACATTTCTGGTATATGAATAACATGATGTTTTTCAATGGCAAAAATCAATGAATATTGTAAATGCACAAACAGTAATTTCTCCGCATTGCAAGGTGCAATTCTGAAATTTTTTGCTTTTTCCTGCTAATCCTAGCATGATAAAGAAGATTCAAAGAGAGTGAGATGCCAGCTCCTTTCATTCAGTCAGTAGCTTCAAACATTTCTGGACGTTTTTCAATGGCAAAAATCAATGAATTTTGTAAATGCACAAACAGTAATATCTCCACATTGCAAGGTGCAATTCTGAAATTTTTTGCTTTTTCCTGCTAATCCTAGCATGATAAAGAAGATTCAAAGAGAGTGAGATGCCAGCTCCTTTCATTCAGTCAGTAGCTTCAAACATTTCTGGACGTTTTTCAATGGCAAAAATCAATGAATATTGTAAATGCACAAACAGTAATATCTCCACATTGCAAGGTGCAATTCTGAAATTTTTTGCTTTTTCCTGCTAATCCTAGCATGATAAAGAACATTCAAAGAGAGTGAGATGCCAGCTCCTTTCATTCAGTCAGTAGCTTCAAACATTTCTGGTATATGAATAACATGATGTTTTTCAATGGCAAAAATCAATGAATATTGTAAATGCACAAACAGTAATATCTCCACACTGCAAAGTGCAATTCTGAAATTTTTTGCTTTTTCCTGCTATTCCTAGCATGATAAAGAAGATTCAAAGAGAGTGAGATGCCAGCTCCTTTCATTCAGTCAGTAGCTTCAAACATTTCTGGACGTTTTTCAATGGCAAAAATCAATGAATATTGTAAATGCACAAACAGTAATATCTCCACATTGCAAGGTGCAATTCTGAAATTTTTTGCTTTTTCCTGCTAATCCTAGCATGATAAAGAAGATTCAAAGAGAGTGAGATGCCAGCTCCTTTCATTCAGTCAGTAGCTTCAAACATTTCTGGACGTTTTTCAATGGCAAAAATCAATGAATATTGTAAATGCACAAACAGTAATATCTCCACATTGCAAGGTGCAATTCTGAAATTTTTTGCTTTTTCCTGCTAATCCTAGCATGATAAAGAAGATTCAAAGAGAGTGAGATGCCAGCTCTTTTCATTCAGTCAGTAGCTTCAAACATTTCTGGTATATGAATAACATGATGTTTTTCAATGGCAAAAATCAATGAATATTGTAAATGCACATACAGTAATATCTCCACATTGCAAGGTGCAATTCTGAAATTTTTTGCTTTTTCCTGCTAATCCTAGCATGATAAAGAAGATTCAAAGAGAGTGAGATGCCAGCTCCTTTCATTCAGTCAGTAGCTTCAAACATTTCTGGACGTTTTTCAATGGCAAAAATCAATGAATATTGTAAATGCACAAATAGTGTTATCTCCACATTGCAAGGTGCAATTCTGAAATTTTTTGCTTTTTCCTGCTAATCCTAGCATGATAAAGAAGATTCAAAGAGAGTGAGATGCCAGCTCCTTTCATTCAGTCAGTAGCTTCAAACATTTCTGGACGTTTTTCAATGGCAAAAATCAATGAATATTGTAAATGCACAAACAGTAATATCTCCACATTGCAAGGTGCAATTCTGAAATTTTTTGCTTTTTCCTGCTAATCCTAGCATGATAAAGAAGATTCAAAGAGAGTGAGATGCCAGCTCCTTTCATTCAGTCAGTAGCTTCAAACATTTCTGGACGTTTTTCAATGGCAAAAATCAATGAATATTGTAAATGCACAAACAGTAATATCTCCACATTGCAAGGTGCAATTCTGAAATTTTTTGCTTTTTCCTGCTCCTGTTAGCATGATAAAGAAGTTTCAGAGAGAGTGAGATGCCAGCTCTTTTCATTCAGTCAGTAGCTTCAAACATTTCTGGTATATGAATAACATGATGTTTTTCAATGGCAAAAATCAATGAATATTGTAAATGCACAAACAGTAATATCTCCACATTGCAAGGTGCAATTCTGAAATTTTTTGCTTTTTCCTGCTAATCCTAGCATGATAAAGAAGATTCAAAGAGAGTGAGATGCCAGCTCTTTTCATTCAGTCTGTAGCTTCAAACATTTCTGGACGTTTTTCAATGGCAAAAATCAATGAATATTGTAAATGCACAAACAGTAATATCTCCACATTGCGAGGTGCAATTCTGAAATTTTTTGCTTTTTCCTGCTCCTGTTAGCATGATAAAGAAGATTCAAAGAGAGTGAGATGCCAGCTCTTTTCATTCAGTCAGTAGCTTCAAACATTTCTGGTATATGAATAACATGATGTTTTTCAATGGCAAAAATCAATGAATATTGTAAATGCACAAACAGTAATATCTCCACATTGCAAGGTGCAATTCTGAAATTTTTTGTTTTTTCCTGCTAATCCTAGCATGATAAAGAAGATTCAAAGAGAGTGAGATGCCAGCTCCTTTCATTCAGTCAGTAGCTTCAAACATTTGGAAGCCCAAATCCTGGATCTAAGTGCTCAGATAGCGGTACTGAGGAGCATCGACAACATGGAACAGAGTTTGCTGCTCACCGAGCAGACACTCAATGGGTCAACACTGGGGGTGGAGCTTAGTGGGGAAGCGCAGGCTGAACAGGCAGGGAGCTGGGTAACGGTTAGAAGGGATACAGGGAAGAAGTATAGGAAGGCTGGTTCAGAACCGGCATTATTGGAGCACGACAGATCCTCTGACCGCCGTGGAAGTGTATGCTCCAGTAATGAGGGGGAGGGGGGAAGTGTAGGGCAGGCTAGACAGGTCCTGGTAGTGGGTGACTCTATTATTAGGGGGACAGACAGGGCAATCTGTCACAAAGACCGGGATCGCCGAACGGTGTGCTGCCTCCCTGGCGCTCGAGTCCGGCACATCGCGGATCGGGTTGACAGGTTACTGGGTGGGGCTGGCGAAGACCCAGCGGTCATGGTCCACATTGGCACCAATGACAAAGTGAGTGGTAGATGGAGGGTCCTTAAAAATGATTTCAGGGATCTAGGTAGGAAGCTTAGGGCAAGGACCTCCAAGGTAGTTTTCTCAGAAATACTACCAATCCTGCGAGCCACACAGGAGCGCCAACGGGAGGTTAGGGAGGTGAATAAGTGGCTAAAGAGTTGGTGCAAGGCAGAAGGGTTTGGGTTCATGGAGAACTGGGCCGACTTCGCTGTCGGCTACAGGCTCTACCGTAGGGACGGGCTGCACCTCAATGGGGAGGGTGCAGCGGTGCTGGGGAAGAAGATGGCTAATAGGTTGGAGGAGTTTTTAAACTAGAGACGGGGGGGAAACCAAGGAAATAGGTGGGATGTGAGGCAAGCAAGGGGGAAGGGGAGAAGTGAATATAATGAGGGTGGAGAGGGGGGTGGGGATAGTACAGTTAGATCGTTAGAGAAGAATAGGATGCTAAATAACCCCAAAGTTTTATCTTGCATGCTGACCAACGCAAGAAGCCTGACCAATAAGGCGGATGAGCTGCGGGCGCTTATATCGGAGGAGAGGTATGACATCGTAGGTATAACAGAGACTTGGCTAGACGATAGCTACGACTGGGCGGTAAATTTAACAGATTATAGTTTATTTAGAAGGGACCGGAAACAGGGGAAGGGCGGAGGAGTCTGCTTATATGTAAAGTCACGTCTAAAGCCCAGACTAAGGGAAGATATAGGAGAGGGAGAAGAGGGGGTCGAGTCCATTTGGGTAGAGATAGAGGGGGCAAAAAATAATAATAAAATATTACTGGGGGTCTGCTATAAGCCACCCAATATAACAGAGGAGAATGAGAAACTGCTATTAGGACAAATAGACAAAGTAGCAAAACATAATGAGGTGATTGTAATGGGGGACTTCAACTACCCGGATATTGACTGGGAAACAGAAACCTGTAGATCGCAGAAAGGAAAAAGGTTCTTGACAAATATCAAGGATAATTATCTCTCCCAACTAGTGCAGGAACCAACGAGAGGGAAGGCAGTGTTGGACTTAATATTGACTAATAGGCCTGATAGAATAACTGAGGTACAGATAGGGGGGCACCTAGGTAATAGCGATCATAATATTATCAATTTCAAAATGCCCTTCAGTAAGGTTATCAATAAGGGAACAACTAAAACATTAAACTTTAGGAGGGCGAAGTTTGATCAGCTGAAAGAAAACCTTCAACTTATAGACTGGGACAAAGTTCTTAATCAAGGAAATACGAATAGCAAATGGGAAACCTTCAAAAGAATTCTGAATACTCAGTGCGAGAGGTATATACCGTATGGGAATAAAAGGGCCAGAAATAAGAGGAAACCAATATGGTTGAATAAGAACGTAAAAGGGGCGTTAAATAGCAAAAAAGAGGCATTCAAGAGATTAAAACAGGAAAACAGCAAGGAGGCACTAATGTGTTACAAGGAAAAAACGAGAACCTGCAAAAAACAAATAAAAATAGCAAAGGAGGAAACAGAGAGACGTATTGCTAGGGAAAGTAGATCAAATCCCAAACTGTTCTTTACGTATATAAATAGTAAAAGGATTAAATCGAATAATATTGGACCGATAAAAAGTGATGAAGGCAAAATCATAGAGAAAGATGAGGATAAAGCTAATCTATTAAATAAATTTTTTTCGTCAACTTTCACAAAGGAAAAAGAACTAACAGGCGAAATGAGAAGTGACAAGCTTAATCCTCCACTAAGTATGACAAATCTAACCCAATCTGGGGTACAGAAACGCCTCAGTAACATTAAAATAAACAAATCACCAGGACCTGATGGCATACACCCACGGGTACTAAGGGAACTAAGTAATGTGATAGACAGACCGTTATATCTTATATTTAAGGACTCTGTTGAGACTGGGTCTGTACCACTTGATTGGCGACAGGCGAATGTAGTGCCAATATTCAAAAAGGGAGCAAAAAGTGACGCCGGAAACTATCGGCCGGTGAGTCTGACGTCCGTTGTGGGCAAAATTTTTGAAGGCTTTATTAATGAGGCAATCATGGAGCATCTTGACGCTAATAATCTATTAACCCCGAACCAACATGGATTCATGAGGAATCGCTCCTGCCAAACAAACCTGATTGACTTCTACGAGGAGGTTAGCTCTCGAGTAGATCAGGGGGAACCAGTGGATGTCGTGTATCTCGACTTCTCAAAAGCGTTCGATAGCGTGCCACATAATAGGTTGGTATACAAAATGAGAATGATGGGGCTGGGGGAAAATGTCTGCAAGTGGGTAGCTAACTGGCTAAAGGATAGAAGGCAGAGGGTGGTTATAAATGGAATATACTCAGATTGGGTAAGCGTCACTAGTGGGGTACCACAGGGGTCTGTACTAGGCCCAATGTTATTTAATATCTTTATTAACGACATAGTCAACGGGATAAATAGTAAAATATCAATATTTGCAGATGACACAAAGTTATGTAAAACAATTAATACAAAAGAGGATAGTGAAGACCTTCAGAGGGATTTGGATAAGCTGGGTAGGTGGAGCATTAAATGGCGAATGAGGTTTAACGAGGAGAAATGTAAGGTCATACATATGGGAAGGAAAAATGGAAGTCACCAGTACTCACTGAATGGGAAATCATTGGGGAATTCAGAGATGGAGAAGGACTTAGGCATCTTGATTGATAGCAAACTAAATTGGAGTGCCCAAAGTCAGGCCGCTGCTGTAAGGGCAAACAGGGTAATGGGATGTATTAGAAGATGTATAGCTGCAAAGGATGAGAACATTGTTCTTCCACTGTACAAAGCACTGGTCAGACCACACTTGGAATACTGTGCTCAGTTATGGGCCCCAATATATAGAAAGGATATAAATGAGCTTGAAAAGGTACAAAGGAGGGCAACAAAATTAATAAAGGGAATGGAGGGACTGCAATACCCAGAGAGGTTGGCAAAACTAGGACTATTCAGCCTGGAAAAGAGAAGGTTGAGGGGGGACATAATAAATGTGTACAAATATGTTAGGGGACAGTATAGAGACCTTGCCCGGGATTTGTTCAAAAGGAGGGATATTACGGTAACAAGAGGGCACTCACTAAGACTGGAAGAGAAAAGGTTTCAGCACCAGCATAGGAAGGGGTTCTTTACGGTAAGAGCAGTGAGAATATGGAATTCACTGAGTGAGGAGACGGTAATGTCGGATTCACTACACCAGTTCAAGCGGGGACTGGATGCTTTTCTAGATACCAGGCAGATTTCTGCATATACTTAAAAATAGAATAAAATAGTAGGTTGATACAGGGATTTATTCTGACTGCTGGTTTCAGAGTCGGGAGGGAATTTTTCCTCAGGTGAAGATTGGCTAAATCATTTGGGGTTCTTGCCCTCCTCTGGATCAACTTTAGCAAATACAGAAATTACAGGTCGAACTTGATGGACGCAAGTCTTTATTCGGCTTTACAAACTATGTATGTATGTATTTCTGGACGTTTTTCAATGGCAAAAATCAATGAATATTGTAAATGCACAAACAGTAATATCTCCACATTGCAAGGTGCAATTCTGAAATTTTTTGCTTTTTCCTGCTAATCCTAGCATGATAAAGAAGATTCAAAGAGAGTGAGATACCAGCTCCTTTCATTCAGTCAGTAGCTTCAAACATTTCTGGACGTTTTTCAATGGCAAAAATCAATGAATATTGTAAATGCACAAACAGTAATATCTCCACATTGCAAGGTGCAATTCTGAAATTTTTTGCTTTTTCCTGCTAATCCTAGCATGATAAAGAAGATTCAAAGAGAGTGAGATGCCAGCTCCTTTCATTCAGTCAGTAGCTTCAAACATTTCTGGACGTTTTTCAATGGCAAAAATCAATGAATATTGTAAATGCACAAACAGTAATATCTCCACATTGCAAGTTGCAATTCTGAAATTTTTTGCTTTTTCCTGCTAATCCTAGCATGATAAAGAAGATTCAAAGAGAGTGAGATGCCAGCTCCTTTCATTCAGTCAGTAGCTTCAAACATTTCTGGACGTTTTTCAATGGCAAAAATCAATGAATATTGTAAATGCACAAACAGTAATATCTCCACATTGCAAGGTGCAATTCTGAGATTTTTTGCTTTTTCCTGCTCCTCTTAGCATGATAAAGAAGATTCAAAGAGAGTGAGATGCCAGCTCTTTTCATTCAGTCAGTAGCTTCAAACATTTCTGGTATATGAATAACATGAAGTTTTTCAATGGCAAAAATCAATGAATATTGTAAATGCACAAACAGTAATATCTCCACATTGCAAGGTGCAATTCTGAAATTTTTTGCTTTTTCCTGCTCCTCTTAGCATGATAAAGAAGATTCAAAGAGAGTGAGATGCCAGCTCTTTTCATTCAGTCAGTAGCTTCAAACATTTCTGGACGTTTTTCAATTGCAAAAATCAATGAATATTGTAAATGCACAAACAGTAATTTCTCCGCATTGCAAGGTGCAATTCTGAAATTTTTTGCTTTTTCCTGCTAATCCTAGCATGATAAAGAAGATTCAAAGAGAGTGAGATGCCAGCTCCTTTCATTCAGTCAGTAGCTTCAAACATTTCTGGACGTTTTTCAATGGCAAAAATCAATGAATATTGTAAATGCACAAACAGTAATATCTCCACATTGCAAGGTGCAATTCTGAAATTTTTTGCTTTTTCCTGCTAATCCTAGCATGATAAAGAAGATTCAAAGAGAGTGAGATGCCAGCTCCTTTCATTCAGTCAGTAGCTTCAAACATTTCTGGACGTTTTTCAATGGCAAAAATCAATGAATATTGTAAATGCACAAACAGTAATTTCTCCGCATTGCAAGCTGCAATTCTGAAATTTTTTGCTTTTTCCTGCTAATCCTAGCATGATAAAGAAGATTCAAAGAGAGTGAGATGCCAGCTCCTTTCATTCAGTCAGTAGCTTCAAACATTTCTGGACGTTTTTCAATGGCAAAAATCAATGAATATTGTAACTGCACAAACAGTAATATCTCCACATTGCAAGGTGCAATTCTGAAATTTTTTGCTTTTTCCTGCTAATCCTAGCATGATAAAGAAGATTCAAAGAGAGTGAGATGCCAGCTCCTTTCATTCAGTCAGTAGCTTCAAACATTTCTGGTATATGAATAACATGATGTTTTTCAATGGCAAAAATCAATCAATATTGTATATGCACAAACAGTAATTTCTCCGCATTGCAAGGTGCAATTCTGAAATTTTTTGCTTTTTCCTGCTAATCCTAGCATGATAAAGAAGATTCAAAGAGAGTGAGATGCCAGCTCCTTTCATTCAGTCAGTAGCTTCAAACATTTCTGGACGTTTTTCAATGGCAAAAATCAATGAATTTTGTAAATGCACAAACAGTAATATCTCCACATTGCAAGGTGCAATTCTGAAATTTTTTGCTTTTTCCTGCTAATCCTAGCATGATAAAGATGATTCAAAGAGAGTGAGATGCCAGCTCCTTTCATTCAGTCAGTAGCTTCAAACATTTCTGGACGTTTTTCAATGGCAAAAATCAATGAATATTGTAAATGCACAAACAGAAATTTCTCCGCATTGCAAGGCGCAATCCTGAAATTTTTTGCTTTTTCCTGCTAATCCTAGCATGATAAAGAAGATTCAAAGAGAGTGAGATGCCAGCTCCTTTAATTCAGTCAGTAGCTTCAAACATTTCTGGACGTTTTTCAATGGCAAAAATCAATGAATATTGTAAATGCACAAACAGTAATATCTCCACATTGCAAGGTGCAATTCTGAAATTTTTTGCTTTTTCCTGCTAATCCTAGCATGATAAAGAAGATTCAAAGAGAGTGAGATGCCAGCTCCTTTCATTCAGTCAGTAGCTTCAAACATTTCTGGTATATGAATAACATGATGTTTTTCAATGGCAAAAATCAATCAATATTGTGTATGCACAAACAGTAATTTCTCCGCATTACAAGGTGCAATTCTGAAATTTTTTGCTTTTTCCTGCTAATCCTAACATGATAAAGAAGATTCAAAGAGAGTGAGATGCCAGCTCCTTTCATTCAGTCAGTAGCTTCAAACATTTCTGGACGTTTTTCAATGGCAAAAATCAATGAATTTTGTAAATGCACAAACAGTAATATCTCCACATTGCAAGGTGCAATTCTGAAATTTTTTGCTTTTTCCTGCTAATCCTAGCATGATAAAGAAGATTCAAAGAGAGTGAGATGCCAGCTCCTTTCATTCAGTCAGTAGCTTCAAACATTTCTGGACGTTTTTCAATGGCAAAAATCAATGAATATTGTAAATGCACTAACAGAAATTTCTCCGCATTGCAAGGTGCAATCCTGAAATTTTTTGCTTTTTCCTGCTAATCCTAGCATGATAAAGAAGATTCAAAGTGAGGGAGATGCCAGCTCCTTTAATTCAGTCAGTAGCTTCAAACATTTCTGGACGTTTTTCAATGGCAAAAATCAATGAATATTGTAAATGCACAAACAGTAATATCTCCACATTGCAAGGTGCAATTCTGAAATTTTTTGCTTTTTCCTGCTAATCCTAGCATGATAAAGAAGATTCAAAGAGAGTGAGATGCCAGCTCCTTTCATTCAGTCAGTAGCTTCAAACATTTCTGGTATATGAATAACATGATGTTTTTCAATGGCAAAAATCAATGAATATTGTAAATGCACAAACAGTAATTTCTCCGCATTGCAAGGTGCAATTCTGAAATTTTTTGCTTTTTCCTGCTAATCCTAGCATGATAAAGAAGATTCAAAGAGAGTGAGATGCCAGCTCCTTTCATTCAGTCAGTAGCTTCAAACATTTCTGGACGTTTTTCAATGGCAAAAATCAATGAATATTGTAAATGCACAAACAGTAATATGTCCACATTGCAAGGTGCAATTCTGAAATTTTTTGCTTTTTCCTGCTAATCCTAGCATGATAAAGAAGATTCAAAGAGAGTGACATGCCAGCTCCTTTCATTCAGTCAGTAGCTTCAAACATTTCTGGACGTTTTTCAATGGCAAAAATCAATGAAAAATGTAAATGCACAAACAGTAATATATCCGCATTGCAAGGTGCAATTCTGAAATTTTTTGCTTTTTCCTGCTAATCCTAGCATGATAAAGAAGATTCAAAGAGAGTGAGATGCCAGCTCCTTTCATTCAGTCAGTAGCTTCAAACATTTCTGGATGTTTTTCAATGGCAAAAATCAATGAATATTGTAAATGCACAAACAGTAATATCTCCACATTGCAAGGTGCAATTCTGAAATTTTTTGCTTTTTCCTGCTAATCCTAGCATGATAAAGAAGATTCAAAGAGAGTGAGAAGCCAGCTCCTTTCATTCAGTCAGTAGCTTCAAACATTTCTGGACGTTTTTCAATGGCAAAAATCAATGAATATTGTAAATGCACAAACAGTAATATCTCCACATTGCAAGGTGCAATTCTGAAAATTTTTGCTTTTTCCTGCTCCTCTTAGCATGAAAAAGAAGATTCAATGAGAGTGAGATGCCAGCTCTTTTCATTCAGTCAGTAGCTTCAAACATTTCTGGTATATGAATAACATGATGTTTTTCAATGGCAAAAATCAATGAATATTGTAAATGCACAAACAGTAATATCTCCACATTGCAAGGTGCAATTCTGAAATTTTTTGCTTTTTCCTGCTCCTCTTAGCATGATAAAGAAGATTCAAAGAGAGTGAAATGCCAGCTCTTTTCATTCAGTCAGTAGCTTCAAACATTTCTGGTATATGAATAACATGATGTTTTTCAATGGCAAAAATCAATGAATATTGTAAATGCACAAACAGTAATTTCTCCGCATTGCAAGGTGCAATTCTGAAATTTTTTGCTTTTTCCTGCTAATCCTAGCATGATGAAGAACATTCAAAGAGAGTGAGATGCCAGCTCCTTTCATTCAGTCAGTAGCTTCAAACATTTCTGGACGTTTTTCAATGGCAAAAATCAATGAATATTGTAAATGCACAAACAGTAATATCTCCACATTGCAAGGTGCAATTCTGAAATTTTTTGCTTTTTCCTGCTAATCCTAGCATGATAAAGAAGATTCAAAGAGAGTGAGATGCCAGCTCCTTTCATTCAGTCAGTAGCTTCAAACATTTCTGGACGTTTTTCAATGGCAAAAATCAATGAATATTGTAAATGCACAAACAGTAATTTCTCCGCATTGCAAGGTGCAATTCTGAAATTTTTTTGCTTTTTCCTGCTAATGCTAGCATGATAAAGAAGATTCAAAGAGAGTGAGATGCCAGCTCCTTTCATTCAGTCAGAAGCTTCAAACATTTCTGGACGTTTTTCAATGGCAAAAATCAATGAATATTGTAAATGCACAAACAGTAATATCTCCACATTGCAAGGTGCAATTCTGAAATTTTTTGCTTTTTCCTGCTAATCCTAGCATGATAAAGAAGATTCAAAGAGAGTGAGATGCCAGCTCCTTTCATTCAGTCAGTAGCTTCAAACATTTCTGGACGTTTTTCAATGGCAAAAATCAATGAATATTGTAAATGCACAAACAGTAATTTCTCCGCATTGCAAGGTGCAATTCTGAAATTTTTTGCTTTTTCCTGCTAATGCTAGCATGATAAAGAAGATTCAAAGAGAGTGAGATGCCAGCTCCTTTCATTCAGTCAGTAGCTTCAAACATTTCTGGACGTTTTTCAATGGCAAAAATCAATGAATTTTGTAAATGCACAAACAGTAATATCTCCACATTGCAAGGTGCAATTCTGAAATTTTTTGCTTTTTCCTGCTAATCCTAGCATGATAAAGAAGATTCAAAGAGAGTGAGATGCCAGCTCCTTTCATTCAGTCAGTAGCTTCAAACATTTCTGGTATATGAATAACATGATGTTTTTCAATGGCAAAAATCAATGAATATTGTAAATGCACAAACAGTAATTTCTCCGCATTACAAGGTGCAATTCTGAAATTTTTTGCTTTTTCCTGCTAATCCTAGCATGATAAAGAAGATTCAAAGAGAGTGAGATGCCAGCTCCTTTCATTCAGTCAGTAGCTTCAAACATTTCTGGACGTTTTTCAATGGCAAAAATCAATGAATATTGTAAATGCACAAACAGTAATATCTCCACATTGCAAGGTGCAATTCTGAAAATTTTTGCTTTTTCCTGCTCCTCTTAGCATGAAAAAGAAGATTCAAAGAGAGTGAGATGCCAGCTCTTTTCATTCAGTCAGTAGCTTCAAACATTTCTGGTATATGAATAACATGATGTTTTTCAATGGCAAAAATCAATGAATATTGTAAATGCACAAACAGTAATATCTCCACATTGCAAGGTGCAATTCTGAAATTTTTTGCTTTTTCCTGCTCCTCTTAGCATGATAAATAAGATTCAAAGAGAGTGAGATGCCAGCTCTTTTCATTCAGTCAGTAGCTTCAAACATTTCTGGTATATGAATAACATGATGTTTTTCAATGGCAAAAATCAATGAATATTGTAAATGCACAAACAGTAATTTCTCCGCATTGCAAGGTGCAATTCTGAAATTTTTTGCTTTTTCCTGCTAATCCTAGCATGATGAAGAAGATTCAAAGAGAGTGAGATGCCAGCTCCTTTCATTCAGTCAGTAGCTTCAAACATTTCTGGACGTTTTTCAATGGCAAAAATCAATGAATATTGTAAATGCACAAACAGTAATATCTCCACATTGCAAGGTGCAATTCTGAAATTTTTTGCTTTTTCCTGCTAATCCTAGCATGATAAAGAAGATTCAAAGAGAGTGAGATGCCAGCTCCTTTCATTCAGTCAGTAGCTTCAAACATTTCTGGACGTTTTTCAATGGCAAAAATCAATGAATATTGTAAATGCACAAACAGTAATTTCTCCGCATTGCAAGGTGCAATTCTGAAATTTTTTGCTTTTTCCTGCTAATCCTAGCATGATAAAGAAGATTCAAAGAGAGTGAGATGCCAGCTCCTTTCATTCAGTCAGAAGCTTCAAACATTTCTGGACGTTTTTCAATGGCAAAAATCAATGAATATTGTAAATGCACAAACAGTAATATCTCCACATTGCAAGGTGCAATTCTGAAATTTTTTGCTTTTTCCTGCTAATCCTAGCATGATAAAGAAGATTCAAAGAGAGTGAGATGCCAGCTCCTTTCATTCAGTCAGTAGCTTCAAACATTTCTGGACGTTTTTCAATGGCAAAAATCAATGAATATTGTAAATGCACAAACAGTAATTTCTCCGCATTGCAAGGTGCAATTCTGAAATTTTTTGCTTTTTCCTGCTAATGCTAGCATGATAAAGAAGATTCAAAGAGAGTGAGATGCCAGCTCCTTTCTTTCAGTCAGTAGCTTCAAACATTTCTGGACGTTTTTCAATGGCAAAAATTAATGAATTTTGTAAATGCACAAACAGTAATATCTCCACATTGCAAGGTGCAATTCTGAAATTTTTTGCTTTTTCCTGCTAATCCTAGCATGATAAAGAAGATTCAAAGAGAGTGAGATGCCAGCTCCTTTCATTCAGTCAGTAGCTTCAAACATTTCTGGACGTTTTTCAATGGCAAAAATCAATGAATATTGTAAATGCACAAACAGTAATATCTCCACATTGCAAGGTGCAATTCTGAAATTTTTTGCTTTTTCCTGCTAATCCTAGCATGATAAAGAAGATTCAAAGAGAGTGAGATGCCAGCTCCTTTCATTCAGTCAGTAGCTTCAAACATTTCTGGTATATGAATAACATGATGTTTTTCAATGGCAAAAATCAATGAATATTGTAAATGCACAAACAGTAATTTCTCCGCATTGCAAGGTGCAATTCTGAATTTTTTTGCTTTTTCCTGCTAATAATAGCATGATAAAGAAGATTCAAAGAGAGTGAGATGCCAGCTCCTTTCATTCAGTCAGTAGCTTCAAACATTTCAGGACGTTTTTCAATGGCAAAAATCAATGAATTTTGTAAATGCACAAACAGTAATATCTCCACATTGCAAGGTGCAATTCTGAAATTTTTTGCTTTTTCCTGCTAATCCTAGCATGATAAAGAAGATTTAAAGAGAGTGAGATGCCCGCTCCTTTCATTCAGTCAGTAGCTTCAAACATTTCTGGACGTTTTTCAATGGCAAAAATCAATGAATATTGTAAATGCACAAACAGTAATATCTCCACATTGCAAGGTGCAATTCTGAAATTTTTTCTTTTTCCTGCTCCTCTTAGCATGATAAAGAAGATTCAAAGAGAGTGAGATGCCAGCTCCTTTCATTCAGTCAGAAGCTTCAAACATTTCTGGACGTTTTTCAATGGCAAAAATCAATGAATATTGTAAATGCACAAACAGTAATATCTCCACATTGCAAGGTGCAATTCTGAAATTTTTTGCTTTTTCCTGCTAATCCTAGCATGATAAAGAAGATTCAAAGAGAGTGAGATGCCAGCTCCTTTCATTCAGTCAGTAGCTTCAAACATTTCTGGACGTTTTTCAATGGCAAAAATCAATGAATATTGTAAATGCACAAACAGTAATTTCTCCGCATTGCAAGGTGCAATTCTGAAATTTTTTGCTTTTTCCTGCTAATGCTAGCATGATAAAGAAGATTCAAAGAGAGTGAGATGCCAGCTCCTTTCATTCAGTCAGTAGCTTCAAACATTTCTGGACGTTTTTCAATGGCAAAAATCAATGAATTTTGTAAATGCACAAACAGTAATATCTCCACATTGCAAGGTGCAATTCTGAAATTTTTTGCTTTTTCCTGCTAATCCTAGCATGATAAAGAAGATTCAAAGAGAGTGAGATGCCAGCTCCTTTCATTCAGTCAGTAGCTTCAAACATTTCTGGTATATGAATAACATGATGTTTTTCAATGGCAAAAATCAATGAATATTGTAAATGCACAAACAGTAATTTCTCCGCATTACAAGGTGCAATTCTGAAATTTTTTGCTTTTTCCTGCTAATCCTAGCATGATAAAGAAGATTCAAAGAGAGTGAGATGCCAGCTCCTTTCATTCAGTCAGTAGCTTCAAACATTTCTGGACGTTTTTCAATGGCAAAAATCAATGAATATTGTAAATGCACAAACAGTAATATCTCCACATTGCAAGGTGCAATTCTGAAAATTTTTGCTTTTTCCTGCTCCTCTTAGCATGAAAAAGAAGATTCAAAGAGAGTGAGATGCCAGCTCTTTTCATTCAGTCAGTAGCTTCAAACATTTCTGGTATATGAATAACATGATGTTTTTCAATGGCAAAAATCAATGAATATTGTAAATGCACAAACAGTAATATCTCCACATTGCAAGGTGCAATTCTGAAATTTTTTGCTTTTTCCTGCTCCTCTTAGCATGATAAAGAAGATTCAAAGAGAGTGAGATGCCAGCTCTTTTCATTCAGTCAGTAGCTTCAAACATTTCTGGTATATGAATAACATGATGTTTTTCAATGGCAAAAATCAATGAATATTGTAAATGCACAAACAGTAATTTCTCCGCATTGCAAGGTGCAATTCTGAAATTTTTTGCTTTTTCCTGCTAATCCTAGCATGATGAAGAAGATTCAAAGAGAGTGAGATGCCAGCTCCTTTCATTCAGTCAGTAGCTTCAAACATTTCTGGACGTTTTTCAATGGCAAAAATCAATGAATATTGTAAATGCACAAACAGTAATATCTCCACATTGCAAGGTGCAATTCTGAAATTTTTTGCTTTTTCCTGCTAATCCTAGCATGATAAAGAAGATTCAAAGAGAGTGAGATGCCAGCTCCTTTCATTCAGTCAGTAGCTTCAAACATTTCTGGACGTTTTTCAATGGCAAAAATCAATGAATATTGTAAATGCACAAACAGTAATTTCTCCGCATTGCAAGGTGCAATTCTGAAATTTTTTGCTTTTTCCTGCTAATCCTAGCATGATAAAGAAGATTCAAAGAGAGTGAGATGCCAGCTCCTTTCATTCAGTCAGAAGCTTCAAACATTTCTGGACGTTTTTCAATGGCAAAAATCAATGAATATTGTAAATGCACAAACAGTAATATCTCCACATTGCAAGGTGCAATTCTGAAATTTTTTGCTTTTTCCTGCTAATCCTAGCATGATAAAGAAGATTCAAAGAGAGTGAGATGCCAGCTCCTTTCATTCAGTCAGTAGCTTCAAACATTTCTGGACGTTTTTCAATGGCAAAAATTAATGAATTTTGTAAATGCACAAACAGTAATATCTCCACATTGCAAGGTGCAATTCTGAAATTTTTTGCTTTTTCCTGCTAATCCTAGCATGATAAAGAAGATTCAAAGAGAGTGAGATGCCAGCTCCTTTCATTCAGTCAGTAGCTTCAAACATTTCTGGACGTTTTTCAATGGCAAAAATCAATGAATATTGTAAATGCACAAACAGTAATATCTCCACATTGCAAGGTGCAATTCTGAAATTTTTTGCTTTTTCCTGCTAATCCTAGCATGATAAAGAAGATTCAAAGAGAGTGAGATGCCAGCTCCTTTCATTCAGTCAGTAGCTTCAAACATTTCTGGTATATGAATAACATGATGTTTTTCAATGGCAAAAATCAATGAATATTGTAAATGCACAAACAGTAATTTCTCCGCATTGCAAGGTGCAATTCTGAATTTTTTTGCTTTTTCCTGCTAATAATAGCATGATAAAGAAGATTCAAAGAGAGTGAGATGCCAGCTCCTTTCATTCAGTCAGTAGCTTCAAACATTTCAGGACGTTTTTCAATGGCAAAAATCAATGAATTTTGTAAATGCACAAACAGTAATATCTCCACATTGCAAGGTGCAATTCTGAAATTTTTTGCTTTTTCCTGCCAATCCTAGCATGATAAAGAAGATTTAAAGAGAGTGAGATGCCCGCTCCTTTCATTCAGTCAGTAGCTTCAAACATTTCTGGACGTTTTTCAATGGCAAAAATCAATGAATATTGTAAATGCACAAACAGTAATATCTCCACATTGCAAGGTGCAATTCTGAAATTTTTTCTTTTTCCTGCTCCTCTTAGCATGATAAAGAAGATTCAAAGAGAGTGAGATGCCAGCTCTTTTCATTCAGTCAGTAGCTTCAAACATTTCTGGTATATGAATAACATGATGTTTTTCAATGGCAAAAATCAATGAATATTGTAAATGCACAAACAGTAATTTCTCAGCATTGCAAGGTGCAATTCTGAAATTTTTTGCTTTTTCCTGCTAATCCTAGCATGATAAAGAAGATTCAAAGAGAGTGAGATGCCAGCTCCTTTCATTCAGTCAGTAGCTTCAAACATTTCTGGACGTTTTTCAATGGCAAAAATCAATGAATATTGTAAATGCACAAACAGTAATATCTCCACATTGCAAGGTGCAATTCTGAAATTTTTTGCTTTTTCCTGCTAATCCTAGCATGATAAAGAAGATTCAAAGAGAGTGAGATGCCAGCTCCTTTCATTCAGTCACTAGCTTCAAACATTTCTGGACGTTTTTCAATGGCAAAAATCAATGAATATTGTAAATGCACAAACAGTAATATCTCCACATTGCAAGGTGCAATTCTGAAATTTTTTGCTTTTTCCTGCTCCTCTTAGCATGATAAAGAAGATTCAAAGAGAGTGAGATGCCAGCTCTTTTCATTCAGTCAGTAGCTTCAAACATTTCTGGTATATGAATAACATGATATTTTTCAATGGCAAAAATCAATGAATATTGTAAATGCACAAACAGTAATTTCTCCGCATTGCAAGGTGCAATTCTGAAATTTTTTGCTTTTTCCTGCTAATCCTAGCATGATAAAGAAGATTCAAAGAGAGTGAGATGCCAGCTCCTTTCATTCAGTCAGTAGCTTCAAACATTTCTGGACGTTTTTCAATGGCAAAAATCAATGAATATTGTAAATGCACAAACAGTAATATCTACACATTGCAAGGTGCAATTCTGAAATTTTTTGCTTTTTCCTGCTAATCCTAGCATGATAAAGAAGATTCAAAGAGAGTGAGATGCCAGCTCCTTTCATTCAGTCAGTAGCTTCAAACATTTCTGGACGTTTTTCAATGGCAAAAATCAATGAATATTGTAAATGCACAAACAGTAATATCTCCACATTGCAAGGTGCAATTCTGAAATTTTTTGCTTTTTCCTGCTCCTCTTAGCATGATAAAGAAGATTCAAAGAGAGTGAGATGCCAGCTCTTTTCATTCAGTCAGTAGCTTCAAACATTTCTGGTATGTGAATAACATGATGTTTTTCAATGGCAAAAATCAATGAATATTGTAAATGCACAAACAGTAATATCTCCACATTGCAAGGTGCAATTCTGAAATTTTTTGCTTTTTCCTGCTAATTCTAGCATGATAAAGAAGATTCAAAGAGAGTGAGATGCCAGTTCCTTTCATTCAGTCAGTAGCTTCAAACATTTCTGGACGTTTTTCAATGGCAAAAATCAATGAATATTGTAAATGCACAAACAGTAATATCTCCACATTGCAAGGTGCAATTCTGAATTTTTTTGCTTTTTCCTGCTAATCCTAGCATGATAAAGAAGATTCAAAGAGAGTGAGATGCCAGCTCCTTTCATTCAGTCAGTAGCTTCAAACATTTCTGGACGTTTTTCAATGGCAAAAATCAATGAATATTGTAAATGCACAAACAGTAATGTATCCACATTGCAAGGTGCAATTCTGAAATTTTTTGCTTTTTCCTGCTAATCCTAGCATGATAAAGAAGATTCAAAGAGAGTGAGATGCCAGCTCCTTTCATTCAGTCAGTAGCTTCAAACATTTCTGGACGTTTTTCAATGGCAAAAATCAATGAATATTGTAAATGCACAAACAGTAATATCTCCACATTGCAAGGTGCAATTCTGAAATTTTTTGCTTTTTCCTGCTCCTCTTAGCATGATAAAGAAGATTCAAAGAGAGTGAGATGCCAGCTCTTTTCATTCAGTCAGTAGCTTCAAACATTTCTGGTATATGAATAACATGATGTTTTTCAATGGCAAAAAACAATGAATATTGTAAATGCACAAACAGTAATATCTCCACATTGCAAGGTGCAATTCTGAAATTTTTTGCTTTTTCCTGCTAATCCTAGCATGATAAAGAAGATTCAAAGAGAGTGAGATGCCAGCTCCTTTCATTCAGTCAGTAGCTTCAAACATTTCTGGACGTTTTTCAATGGCAAAAATCAATGAATATTGTAAATGCACAAACAGTAATATCTCCACATTGCAAGGTGCAATTCTGAAATTTTTTGCTTTTTCCTGCTAATCCTAGCATGATAAAGAAGATTCAAAGAGAGTGAGATGCCAGCTCCTTTCATTCAGTCAGTAGCTTCAAACATTTCTGGACGTTTTTCAATGGCAAAAATCAATGAATAGTGTAAATGCACAAACAGTAATTTCTCCGCATTGCAAGGTGCAATTCTGAAATTTTTTGCTTTTTCCTGCTAATCCTAGCATGATAAAGATGATTCAAAGAGAGTGAGATGCCAGCTCCTTTCATTCAGTCAGTAGCTTCAAACATTTCTGGACGTTTTTCAATGGCAAAAATCAATGAATATTGTAAATGCACAAACAGAAATTTCTCCGCATTGCAAGGCGCAATCCTGAAATTTTTTGCTTTTTCCTGCTAATCCTAGCATGATAAAGAAGATTCAAAGAGAGTGAGATGCCAGCTCCTTTAATTCAGTCAGTAGCTTCAAACATTTCTGGACGTTTTTCAATGGCAAAAATCAATGAATATTGTAAATGCACAAACAGTAATATCTCCACATTGCAAGGTGCAATTCTGAAATTTTTTGCTTTTTCCTGCTAATCCTAGCATGATAAAGAAGATTCAAAGAGAGTGAGATGCCAGCTCCTTTCATTCAGTCAGTAGCTTCAAACATTTCTGGTATATGAATAACATGATGTTTTTCAATGGCAAAAATCAATCAATATTGTGTATGCACAAACAGTAATTTCTCCGCATTACAAGGTGCAATTCTGAAATTTTTTGCTTTTTCCTGCTAATCCTAACATGATAAAGAAGATTCAAAGAGAGTGAGATGCCAGCTCCTTTCATTCAGTCAGTAGCTTCAAACATTTCTGGACGTTTTTCAATGGCAAAAATCAATGAATTTTGTAAATGCACAAACAGTAATATCTCCACATTGCAAGGTGCAATTCTGAAATTTTTTGCTTTTTCCTGCTAATCCTAGCATGATAAAGAAGATTCAAAGAGAGTGAGATGCCAGCTCCTTTCATTCAGTCAGTAGCTTCAAACATTTCTGGACGTTTTTCAATGGCAAAAATCAATGAATATTGTAAATGCACAAACAGAAATTTCTCCGCATTGCAAGGTGCAATCCTGAAATTTTTTGCTTTTTCCTGCTAATCCTAGCATGATAAAGAAGATTCAAAGTGAGGGAGATGCCAGCTCCTTTAATTCAGTCAGTAGCTTCAAACATTTCTGGACGTTTTTCAATGGCAAAAATCAATGAATATTGTAAATGCACAAACAGTAATATCTCCACATTGCAAGGTGCAATTCTGAAATTTTTTGCTTTTTCCTGCTAATCCTAGCATGATAAAGAAGATTCAAAGAGAGTGAGATGCCAGCTCCTTTCATTCAGTCAGTAGCTTCAAACATTTCTGGTATATGAATAACATGATGTTTTTCAATGGCAAAAATCAATGAATATTGTAAATGCACAAACAGTAATTTCTCCGCATTGCAAGGTGCAATTCTGAAATTTTTTGCTTTTTCCTGCTAATCCTAGCATGATAAAGAAGATTCAAAGAGAGTGAGATGCCAGCTCCTTTCATTCAGTCAGTAGCTTCAAACATTTCTGGACGTTTTTCAATGGCAAAAATCAATGAATATTGTAAATGCACAAACAGTAATATGTCCACATTGCAAGGTGCAATTCTGAAATTTTTTGCTTTTTCCTGCTAATCCTAGCATGATAAAGAAGATTCAAAGAGAGTGACATGCCAGCTCCTTTCATTCAGTCAGTAGCTTCAAACATTTCTGGACGTTTTTCAATGGCAAAAATCAATGAAAAATGTAAATGCACAAACAGTAATATATCCGCATTGCAAGGTGCAATTCTGAAATTTTTTGCTTTTTCCTGCTAATCCTAGCATGATAAAGAAGATTCAAAGAGAGTGAGATGCCAGCTCCTTTCATTCAGTCAGTAGCTTCAAACATTTCTGGATGTTTTTCAATGGCAAAAATCAATGAATATTGTAAATGCACAAACAGTAATATCTCCACATTGCAAGGTGCAATTCTGAAATTTTTTGCTTTTTCCTGCTAATCCTAGCATGATAAAGAAGATTCAAAGAGAGTGAGAAGCCAGCTCCTTTCATTCAGTCAGTAGCTTCAAACATTTCTGGACGTTTTTCAATGGCAAAAATCAATGAATATTGTAAATGCACAAACAGTAATATCTCCACATTGCAAGGTGCAATTCTGAAAATTTTTGCTTTTTCCTGCTCCTCTTAGCATGAAAAAGAAGATTCAATGAGAGTGAGATGCCAGCTCTTTTCATTCAGTCAGTAGCTTCAAACATTTCTGGTATATGAATAACATGATGTTTTTCAATGGCAAAAATCAATGAATATTGTAAATGCACAAACAGTAATATCTCCACATTGCAAGGTGCAATTCTGAAATTTTTTGCTTTTTCCTGCTCCTCTTAGCATGATAAAGAAGATTCAAAGAGAGTGAAATGCCAGCTCTTTTCATTCAGTCAGTAGCTTCAAACATTTCTGGTATATGAATAACATGATGTTTTTCAATGGCAAAAATCAATGAATATTGTAAATGCACAAACAGTAATTTCTCCGCATTGCAAGGTGCAATTCTGAAATTTTTTGCTTTTTCCTGCTAATCCTAGCATGATGAAGAACATTCAAAGAGAGTGAGATGCCAGCTCCTTTCATTCAGTCAGTAGCTTCAAACATTTCTGGACGTTTTTCAATGGCAAAAATCAATGAATATTGTAAATGCACAAACAGTAATATCTCCACATTGCAAGGTGCAATTCTGAAATTTTTTGCTTTTTCCTGCTAATCCTAGCATGATAAAGAAGATTCAAAGAGAGTGAGATGCCAGCTCCTTTCATTCAGTCAGTAGCTTCAAACATTTCTGGACGTTTTTCAATGGCAAAAATCAATGAATATTGTAAATGCACAAACAGTAATTTCTCCGCATTGCAAGGTGCAATTCTGAAATTTTTTTGCTTTTTCCTGCTAATCCTAGCATGATAAAGAAGATTCAAAGAGAGTGAGATGCCAGCTCCTTTCATTCAGTCAGAAGCTTCAAACATTTCTGGACGTTTTTCAATGGCAAAAATCAATGAATATTGTAAATGCACAAACAGTAATATCTCCACATTGCAAGGTGCAATTCTGAAATTTTTTGCTTTTTCCTGCTAATCCTAGCATGATAAAGAAGATTCAAAGAGAGTGAGATGCCAGCTCCTTTCATTCAGTCAGTAGCTTCAAACATTTCTGGACGTTTTTCAATGGCAAAAATCAATGAATATTGTAAATGCACAAACAGTAATTTCTCCGCATTGCAAGGTGCAATTCTGAAATTTTTTGCTTTTTCCTGCTAATGCTAGCATGATAAAGAAGATTCAAAGAGAGTGAGATGCCAGCTCCTTTCATTCAGTCAGTAGCTTCAAACATTTCTGGACATTTTTCAATGGCAAAAATCAATGAATTTTGTAAATGCACAAACAGTAATATCTCCACATTGCAAGGTGCAATTCTGAAATTTTTTGCTTTTTCCTGCTAATCCTAGCATGATAAAGAAGATTCAAAGAGAGTGAGATGCCAGCTCCTTTCATTCAGTCAGTAGCTTCAAACATTTCTGGTATATGAATAACATGATGTTTTTCAATGGCAAAAATCAATGAATATTGTAAATGCACAAACAGTAATTTCTCCGCATTACAAGGTGCAATTCTGAAATTTTTTGCTTTTTCCTGCTAATCCTAGCATGATAAAGAAGATTCAAAGAGAGTGAGATGCCAGCTCCTTTCATTCAGTCAGTAGCTTCAAACATTTCTGGACGTTTTTCAATGGCAAAAATCAATGAATATTGTAAATGCACAAACAGTAATATCTCCACATTGCAAGGTGCAATTCTGAAAATTTTTGCTTTTTCCTGCTCCTCTTAGCATGAAAAAGAAGATTCAAAGAGAGTGAGATGCCAGCTCTTTTCATTCAGTCAGTAGCTTCAAACATTTCTGGTATATGAATAACATGATGTTTTTCAATGGCAAAAATCAATGAATATTGTAAATGCACAAACAGTAATATCTCCACATTGCAAGGTGCAATTCTGAAATTTTTTGCTTTTTCCTGCTCCTCTTAGCATGATAAATAAGATTCAAAGAGAGTGAGATGCCAGCTCTTTTCATTCAGTCAGTAGCTTCAAACATTTCTGGTATATGAATAACATGATGTTTTTCAATGGCAAAAATCAATGAATATTGTAAATGCACAAACAGTAATTTCTCCGCATTGCAAGGTGCAATTCTGAAATTTTTTGCTTTTTCCTGCTAATCCTAGCATGATGAAGAAGATTCAAAGAGAGTGAGATGCCAGCTCCTTTCATTCAGTCAGTAGCTTCAAACATTTCTGGACGTTTTTCAATGGCAAAAATCAATGAATATTGTAAATGCACAAACAGTAATATCTCCACATTGCAAGGTGCAATTCTGAAATTTTTTGCTTTTTCCTGCTAATCCTAGCATGATAAAGAAGATTCAAAGAGAGTGAGATGCCAGCTCCTTTCATTCAGTCAGTAGCTTCAAACATTTCTGGACGTTTTTCAATGGCAAAAATCAATGAATATTGTAAATGCACAAACAGTAATTTCTCCGCATTGCAAGGTGCAATTCTGAAATTTTTTGCTTTTTCCTGCTAATCCTAGCATGATAAAGAAGATTCAAAGAGAGTGAGATGACAGCTCCTTTCATTCAGTCAGAAGCTTCAAACATTTCTGGACGTTTTTCAATGGCAAAAATCAATGAATATTGTAAATGCACAAACAGTAATATCTCCACATTGCAAGGTGCAATTCTGAAATTTTTTGCTTTTTCCTGCTAATCCTAGCATGATAAAGAAGATTCAAAGAGAGTGAGATGCCAGCTCCTTTCATTCAGTCAGTAGCTTCAAACATTTCTGGACGTTTTTCAATGGCAAAAATCAATGAATATTGTAAATGCACAAACAGTAATTTCTCCGCATTGCAAGGTGCAATTCTGAAATTTTTTGCTTTTTCCTGCTAATGCTAGCATGATAAAGAAGATTCAAAGAGAGTGAGATGCCAGCTCCTTTCTTTCAGTCAGTAGCTTCAAACATTTCTGGACGTTTTTCAATGGCAAAAATTAATGAATTTTGTAAATGCACAAACAGTAATATCTCCACATTGCAAGGTGCAATTCTGAAATTTTTTGCTTTTTCCTGCTAATCCTAGCATGATAAAGAAGATTCAAAGAGAGTGAGATGCCAGCTCCTTTCATTCAGTCAGTAGCTTCAAACATTTCTGGACGTTTTTCAATGGCAAAAATCAATGAATATTGTAAATGCACAAACAGTAATATCTCCACATTGCAAGGTGCAATTCTGAAATTTTTTGCTTTTTCCTGCTAATCCTAGCATGATAAAGAAGATTCAAAGAGAGTGAGATGCCAGCTCCTTTCATTCAGTCAGTAGCTTCAAACATTTCTGGTATATGAATAACATGATGTTTTTCAATGGCAAAAATCAATGAATATTGTAAATGCACAAACAGTAATTTCTCCGCATTGCAAGGTGCAATTCTGAATTTTTTTGCTTTTTCCTGCTAATAATAGCATGATAAAGAAGATTCAAAGAGAGTGAGATGCCAGCTCCTTTCATTCAGTCAGTAGCTTCAAACATTTCAGGACGTTTTTCAATGGCAAAAATCAATGAATTTTGTAAATGCACAAACAGTAATATCTCCACATTGCAAGGTGCAATTCTGAAATTTTTTGCTTTTTCCTGCTAATCCTAGCATGATAAAGAAGATTTAAAGAGAGTGAGATGCCCGCTCCTTTCATTCAGTCAGTAGCTTCAAACATTTCTGGACGTTTTTCAATGGCAAAAATCAATGAATATTGTAAATGCACAAACAGTAATATCTCCACATTGCAAGGTGCAATTCTGAAATTTTTTCTTTTTCCTGCTCCTCTTAGCATGATAAAGAAGATTCAAAGAGAGTGAGATGCCAGCTCCTTTCATTCAGTCAGAAGCTTCAAACATTTCTGGACGTTTTTCAATGGCAAAAATCAATGAATATTGTAAATGCACAAACAGTAATATCTCCACATTGCAAGGTGCAATTCTGAAATTTTTTGCTTTTTCCTGCTAATCCTAGCATGATAAAGAAGATTCAAAGAGAGTGAGATGCCAGCTCCTTTCATTCAGTCAGTAGCTTCAAACATTTCTGGACGTTTTTCAATGGCAAAAATCAATGAATATTGTAAATGCACAAACAGTAATTTCTCCGCATTGCAAGGTGCAATTCTGAAATTTTTTGCTTTTTCCTGCTAATGCTAGCATGATAAAGAAGATTCAAAGAGAGTGAGATGCCAGCTCCTTTCATTCAGTCAGTAGCTTCAAACATTTCTGGACGTTTTTCAATGGCAAAAATCAATGAATTTTGTAAATGCACAAACAGTAATATCTCCACATTGCAAGGTGCAATTCTGAAATTTTTTGCTTTTTCCTGCTAATCCTAGCATGATAAAGAAGATTCAAAGAGAGTGAGATGCCAGCTCCTTTCATTCAGTCAGTAGCTTCAAACATTTCTGGTATATGAATAACATGATGTTTTTCAATGGCAAAAATCAATGAATATTGTAAATGCACAAACAGTAATTTCTCCGCATTACAAGGTGCAATTCTGAAATTTTTAGCTTTTTCCTGCTAATCCTAGCATGATAAAGAAGATTCAAAGAGAGTGAGATGCCAGCTCCTTTCATTCAGTCAGTAGCTTCAAACATTTCTGGACGTTTTTCAATGGCAAAAATCAATGAATATTGTAAATGCACAAACAGTAATATCTCCACATTGCAAGGTGCAATTCTGAAAATTTTTGCTTTTTCCTGCTCCTCTTAGCATGAAAAAGAAGATTCAAAGAGAGTGAGATGCCAGCTCTTTTCATTCAGTCAGTAGCTTCAAACATTTCTGGTATATGAATAACATGATGTTTTTCAATGGCAAAAATCAATGAATATTGTAAATGCACAAACAGTAATATCTCCACATTGCAAGGTGCAATTCTGAAATTTTTTGCTTTTTCCTGCTCCTCTTAGCATGATAAAGAAGATTCAAAGAGAGTGAGATGCCAGCTCTTTTCATTCAGTCAGTAGCTTCAAACATTTCTGGTATATGAATAACATGATGTTTTTCAATGGCAAAAATCAATGAATATTGTAAATGCACAAACAGTAATTTCTCCGCATTGCAAGGTGCAATTCTGAAATTTTTTGCTTTTTCCTGCTAATCCTAGCATGATGAAGAAGATTCAAAGAGAGTGAGATGCCAGCTCCTTTCATTCAGTCAGTAGCTTCAAACATTTCTGGACGTTTTTCAATGGCAAAAATCAATGAATATTGTAAATGCACAAACAGTAATATCTCCACATTGCAAGGTGCAATTCTGAAATTTTTTGCTTTTTCCTGCTAATCCTAGCATGATAAAGAAGATTCAAAGAGAGTGAGATGCCAGCTCCTTTCATTCAGTCAGTAGCTTCAAACATTTCTGGACGTTTTTCAATGGCAAAAATCAATGAATATTGTAAATGCACAAACAGTAATTTCTCCGCATTGCAAGGTGCAATTCTGAAATTTTTTGCTTTTTCCTGCTAATCCTAGCATGATAAAGAAGATTCAAAGAGAGTGAGATGCCAGCTCCTTTCATTCAGTCAGAAGCTTCAAACATTTCTGGACGTTTTTCAATGGCAAAAATCAATGAATATTGTAAATGCACAAACAGTAATATCTCCACATTGCAAGGTGCAATTCTGAAATTTTTTGCTTTTTCCTGCTAATCCTAGCATGATAAAGAAGATTCAAAGAGAGTGAGATGCCAGCTCCTTTCATTCAGTCAGTAGCTTCAAACATTTCTGGACGTTTTTCAATGGCAAAAATTAATGAATTTTGTAAATGCACAAACAGTAATATCTCCACATTGCAAGGTGCAATTCTGAAATTTTTTGCTTTTTCCTGCTAATCCTAGCATGATAAAGAAGATTCAAAGAGAGTGAGATGCCAGCTCCTTTCATTCAGTCAGTAGCTTCAAACATTTCTGGACGTTTTTCAATGGCAAAAATCAATGAATATTGTAAATGCACAAACAGTAATATCTCCACATTGCAAGGTGCAATTCTGAAATTTTTTGCTTTTTCCTGCTAATCCTAGCATGATAAAGAAGATTCAAAGAGAGTGAGATGCCAGCTCCTTTCATTCAGTCAGTAGCTTCAAACATTTCTGGTATATGAATAACATGATGTTTTTCAATGGCAAAAATCAATGAATATTGTAAATGCACAAACAGTAATTTCTCCGCATTGCAAGGTGCAATTCTGAATTTTTTTGCTTTTTCCTGCTAATAATAGCATGATAAAGAAGATTCAAAGAGAGTGAGATGCCAGCTCCTTTCATTCAGTCAGTAGCTTCAAACATTTCAGGACGTTTTTCAATGGCAAAAATCAATGAATTTTGTAAATGCACAAACAGTAATATCTCCACATTGCAAGGTGCAATTCTGAAATTTTTTGCTTTTTCCTGCCAATCCTAGCATGATAAAGAAGATTTAAAGAGAGTGAGATGCCCGCTCCTTTCATTCAGTCAGTAGCTTCAAACATTTCTGGACGTTTTTCAATGGCAAAAATCAATGAATATTGTAAATGCACAAACAGTAATATCTCCACATTGCAAGGAGCAATTCTGAAATTTTTTCTTTTTCCTGCTCCTCTTAGCATGATAAAGAAGATTCAAAGAGAGTGAGATGCCAGCTCTTTTCATTCAGTCAGTAGCTTCAAACATTTCTGGTATATGAATAACATGATGTTTTTCAATGGCAAAAATCAATGAATATTGTAAATGCACAAACAGTAATTTCTCAGCATTGCAAGGTGCAATTCTGAAATTTTTTGCTTTTTCCTGCTAATCCTAGCATGATAAAGAAGATTCAAAGAGAGTGAGATGCCAGCTCCTTTCATTCAGTCAGTAGCTTCAAACATTTCTGGACGTTTTTCAATGGCAAAAATCAATGAATATTGTAAATGCACAAACAGTAATATCTCCACATTGCAAGGTGCAATTCTGAAATTTTTTGCTTTTTCCTGCTAATCCTAGCATGATAAAGAAGATTCAAAGAGAGTGAGATGCCAGCTCCTTTCATTCAGTCACTAGCTTCAAACATTTCTGGACGTTTTTCAATGGCAAAAATCAATGAATATTGTAAATGCACAAACAGTAATATCTCCACATTGCAAGGTGCAATTCTGAAATTTTTTGCTTTTTCCTGCTCCTCTTAGCATGATAAAGAAGATTCAAAGAGAGTGAGATGCCAGCTCTTTTCATTCAGTCAGTAGCTTCAAACATTTCTGGTATATGAATAACATGATATTTTTCAATGGCAAAAATCAATGAATATTGTAAATGCACAAACAGTAATTTCTCCGCATTGCAAGGTGCAATTCTGAAATTTTTTGCTTTTTCCTGCTAATCCTAGCATGATAAAGAAGATTCAAAGAGAGTGAGATGCCAGCTCCTTTCATTCAGTCAGTAGCTTCAAACATTTCTGGACGTTTTTCAATGGCAAAAATCAATGAATATTGTAAATGCACAAACAGTAATATCTACACATTGCAAGGTGCAATTCTGAAATTTTTTGCTTTTTCCTGCTAATCCTAGCATGATAAAGAAGATTCAAAGAGAGTGAGATGCCAGCTCCTTTCATTCAGTCAGTAGCTTCAAACATTTCTGGACGTTTTTCAATGGCAAAAATCAATGAATATTGTAAATGCACAAACAGTAATATCTCCACATTGCAAGGTGCAATTCTGAAATTTTTTGCTTTTTCCTGCTCCTCTTAGCATGATAAAGAAGATTCAAAGAGAGTGAGATGCCAGCTCTTTTCATTCAGTCAGTAGCTTCAAACATTTCTGGTATGTGAATAACATGATGTTTTTCAATGGCAAAAATCAATGAATATTGTAAATGCACAAACAGTAATATCTCCACATTGCAAGGTGCAATTCTGAAATTTTTTGCTTTTTCCTGCTAATTCTAGCATGATAAAGAAGATTCAAAGAGAGTGAGATGCCAGTTCCTTTCATTCAGTCAGTAGCTTCAAACATTTCTGGACGTTTTTCAATGGCAAAAATCAATGAATATTGTAAATGCACAAACAGTAATATCTCCACATTGCAAGGTGCAATTCTGAATTTTTTTGCTTTTTCCTGCTAATCCTAGCATGATAAAGAAGATTCAAAGAGAGTGAGATGCCAGCTCCTTTCATTCAGTCAGTAGCTTCAAACATTTCTGGACGTTTTTCAATGGCAAAAATCAATGAATATTGTAAATGCACAAACAGTAATGTATCCACATTGCAAGGTGCAATTCTGAAATTTTTTGCTTTTTCCTGCTAATCCTAGCATGATAAAGAAGATTCAAAGAGAGTGAGATGCCAGCTCCTTTCATTCAGTCAGTAGCTTCAAACATTTCTGGACGTTTTTCAATGGCAAAAATCAATGAATATTGTAAATGCACAAACAGTAATATCTCCACATTGCAAGGTGCAATTCTGAAATTTTTTGCTTTTTCCTGCTCCTCTTAGCATGATAAAGAAGATTCAAAGAGAGTGAGATGCCAGCTCTTTTCATTCAGTCAGTAGCTTCAAACATTTCTGGTATATGAATAACATGATGTTTTTCAATGGCAAAAAACAATGAATATTGTAAATGCACAAACAGTAATATCTCCACATTGCAAGGTGCAATTCTGAAATTTTTTGCTTTTTCCTGCTAATCCTAGCATGATAAAGAAGATTCAAAGAGAGTGAGATGCCAGCTCCTTTCATTCAGTCAGTAGCTTCAAACATTTCTGGACGTTTTTCAATGGCAAAAATCAATGAATATTGTAAATGCACAAACAGTAATATCTCCACATTGCAAGGTGCAATTCTGAAATTTTTTGCTTTTTCCTGCTAATCCTAGCATGATAAAGAAGATTCAAAGAGAGTGAGATGCCAGCTCCTTTCATTCAGTCAGTAGCTTCAAACATTTCTGGACGTTTTTCAATGGCAAAAATCAATGAATATTGTAAATGCACAAACAGTAATTTCTCCGCATTGCAAGGTGCAATTCTGAAATTTTTTGCTTTTTCCTGCTCCTCTTAGCATGATAAAGAAGATTCAAAGAGAGTGAGATGCCATCTCTTTTCATTCAGTCAGTAGCTTCAAACATTTCTGGTATATGAATAACATGATGTTTTTCAATGGCAAAAATCAATGAATATTGTAAATGCACAAACAGTAATTTCTCCGCATTGCAAGGTGCAATTCTGAAATTTTTTGCTTTTTCCTGCTAATCCTAGCATGATAAAGAAGATTCAAAGAGAGTGAGATGCCAGCTCCTTTCATTCAGTCAGTAGCTTCAAACATTTCTGGACGTTTTTCAATGGCAAAAATCAATGAATATTGTAAATGCACAAACAGTAATATCTCCACATTGCAAGGTGCAATTCTGAAATTTTTTGCTTTTTCCTGCTCCTCTTAGCATGATAAAGAAGATTCAAAGAGAGTGAGATGCCAGCTCTTTTCATTCAGTCAGTAGCTTCAAACATTTCTGGTATATGAATAACATGATGTTTTTCAATGGCAAAAATCAATGAATATTGTAAATGCACAAACAGTAATTTCTCCGCATTGCAAGGTGCAATTCTGAAATTTTTTGCTTTTTCCTGCTAATCCTAGCATGATGAAGAAGATTCAAAGAGAGTGAGATGCCAGCTCCTTTCATTCAGTCAGTAGCTTCAAACATTTCTGGACGTTTTTCAATGGCAAAAATCAATGAATATTGTAAATGCACAAACAGTAATATCTCCACATTGCAAGGTGCAATTCTGAAATTTTTTGCTTTTTCCTGCTAATCCTAGCATGATAAAGAAGATTCAAAGAGAGTGAGATGCCAGCTCCTTTCATTCAGTCAGTAGCTTCAAACATTTCTGGACGTTTTTCAATGGCAAAAATCAATGAATATTGTAAATGCACAAACAGTAATTTCTCCGCATTGCAAGGTGCAATTCTGAAATTTTTTGCTTTTTCCTGCTAATCCTAGCATGATAAAGAAGATTCAAAGAGAGTGAGATGCCAGCTCCTTTCATTCAGTCAGTAGCTTCAAACATTTCTGGACGTTTTTCAATTGCAAAAATCAATGAATATTGTAAATGCACAAACAGTAATTTCTCCGCATTGCAAGGTGCAATTCTGAAATTTTTTGCTTTTTCCTGCTAATCCTAGCATGATAAAGAAGATTCAAAGAGAGTGAGATGCCAGCTCCTTTCATTCAGTCAGTAGCTTCAAACATTTCTGGACGTTTTTCAATGGCAAAAATCAATGAATTTTGTAAATGCACAAACAGTAATATCTCCACATTGCAAGGTGCAATTCTGAAATTTTTTGCTTTTTCCTGCTAATCCTAGCATGATAAAGAAGATTCAAAGAGAGTGAGATGCCAGCTCCTTTCATTCAGTCAGTAGCTTCAAACATTTCTGGTATATGAATAACATGATGTTTTTCAATGGCAAAAATCAATGAATATTGTAAACGCACAAACAGTAATTTCTCCGCATTGCAAAGTTGCAATTCTGAAATTTTTTGCTTTTTCCTGCTAATCCTAGCATGATAAAGAAGATTCAAAGAGAGAGAGATGCCAGCTCCTTTCATTCAGTCAGTAGCTTCAAACATTTCAGGACGTTTTTCAATGGCAAAAATCAATGAATTTTTTAAATGCACAAACAGTAATATCTCCACATTGCAAGGTGCAATTCTGAAATTTTTTGCTTTTTCCTGCTAATCCTAGCATGATAAAGAAGATTTAAAGAGAGTGAGATGCCAGCTCCTTTCATTCAGTCAGTAGCTTCAAACATTTCTGAACGTTTTTCAATGGCAAAAATCAATGAATATTGTAAATGCACAAACAGTAATATCTCCACATTGCAAGGTGCAATTCTGAAATTTTTTGCTTTTTCCTGCTAATCCTAGCATGATAAAGAAGATTCAAAGAGAGTGAGATGCCAGCTCCTTTCATTCAGTCAGTAGCTTCAAACATTTCTGGTATATGAATAACATGATGTTTTTCAATGGCAAAAATCAATGAATATTGTAAACGCACAAACAGTAATTTCTCCGCATTGCAAGGTGCAATTCTGAAATTTTTTGCTTTTTCCTGCTAATCCTAGCATGATAAAGAAGATTCAAAGAGAGTGAGATGCCAGCTCCTTTCATTCAGTCAGTAGCTTCAAACATTTCAGGACATTTTTCAATGGCAAAAATCAATGAATTTTGTAAATGCACAAACAGTAATATCTCCACATTGCAAGGTGCAATTCTGAAATTTTTTGCTTTTTCCTGCTAATCCTAGCATGATAAAGAAGATTTAAAGAGAGTGAGATGCCAGCTCCTTTCATTCAGTCAGTAGCTTCAAACATTTCTGGACGTTTTTCAATGGCAAAAATCAATGAATATTGTAAATGCACAAACAGTAATATCTCCACATTGCAAGGTGCAATTCTGAAATTTTTTGCTTTTTCCTGCTCCTCTTAGCATGATAAACAAGATTCAAAGAGAGTGAGATGCCAGCTCTTTTCATTCAGTCAGTAGCTTCAAACATTTCTGGTATATGAATAACATGATGTTTTTCAATGGCAAAAATCAATGAATATTGTAAATGCACAAACAGTAATTTCTGCGCATTGCAAGGTGCAATTCTGAAATTTTTTGCTTTTTCCTGCTAATCCTAGCATGATAAAGAAGATTCAAAGAGAGTGAGATGCCAGCTCCTTTCATTCAGTCAGTAGCTTCAAACATTTCTGGACGTTTTTCAAAGGCAAAAATCAATGAATATTGTAAATGCACAAACAGTAATATCTCCACATTGCAAGGTGCAATTCTGAAATTTTTTGCTTTTTCCTGCTCCTCTTAGCATGATAAAGAAGATTCAAAGAGAGTGAGATGCCAGCTCTTTTCATTCAGTCAGTAGCTTCAAACATTTCTGGTATATGAATAACATGATGTTTTTCAATGGCAAAAATCAATGAATATTGTAAATGCACAAACAGTAATATCTCCACATTGCAAGGTGCAATTCTGAAATTTTTTGCTTTTTCCTGCTAATCCTAGCATGATAAAGAAGATTAAAAGAGAGTGAGATGCCAGCTCCTTTCATTCAGTCAGTAGCTTCAAACATTTCTGGACGTTTTTCAATGGCAAAAATTAATGAATATTGTAAATGTACATACAGTAATTTCTCCGCATTGCAAGGTGCAATTCTGAAATTTTTTTCTTTTTCCTGCTCCTGTTAGCATGATAAAGAAGATTCCAAGAGAGTGAGATGCCAGCTCTTTTCATTCAGTCAGTAGCTTCAAACATTTCTGGACGTTTTTCAATGGCAAAAATCAATGAATATTGTAAATGCACAAACAGTAATATCTCCACATTGCAAGGTGCAATTCTGAAATTTTTTGCTTTTTCCTGCTCCTCTTAGCATGATAAAGAAGATTCAAAGAGAGTGAGATGCCAGCTCTTTTCATTCAGTCAGTAGCTTCAAACATTTCTGGTATATGAATAACATGATGTTTTTCAATGGCAAAAATCAATGAATATTGTAAATGCACAAACAGTAATTTCTCCGCATTGCAAGGTGCAATTCTGAAATTTTTTGCTTTTTCCTGCTAATCCTAGCATGATGAAGAAGATTCAAAGAGAGTGAGATGCCAGCTCCTTTCATTCAGTCAGTAGCTTCAAACATTTCTGGATGTTTTTCAATGGCAAAAATCAATGAATATTGTAAATGCACAAACAGTAATATCTCCACATTGCAAGGTGCAATTCTGAAATTTTTTGCTTTTCCTGCTAATCCTAGCATGATAAAGAAGATTCAAAGAGAGTGAGATGCCAGCTCCTTTCATTCAGTCAGTAGCTTCAAACATTTCTGGACGTTTTTCAATGGCAAAAATCAATGAATATTGTAAATGCACAAACAGTAATTTCTCCGCATTGCAAGGTGCAATTCTGAAATTTTTTGCTTTTTCCTGCTAATCCTAGCATGATAAAGAAGATTCAAAGAGAGTGAGATGCCAGCTCCTTTCATTCAGTCAGAAGCTTCAAACATTTCTGGACGTTTTTCAATGGCAAAAATCAATGAATATTGTAAATGCACAAACAGTAATATCTCCACATTGCAAGGTGCAATTCTGAAATTTTTTGCTTTTTCCTGCTAATCCTAGCATGATAAAGAAGATTCAAAGAGAGTGAGATGCCAGCTCCTTTCATTCAGTCAGTAGCTTCAAACATTTCTGGACGTTTTTCAATGGCAAAAATCAATGAATATTGTAAATGCACAAACAGTAATTTCTCCGCATTGCAAGGTGCAATTCTGAAATTTTTTGCTTTTTCCTGCTAATGCTAGCATGATAAAGAAGATTCAAAGAGAGTGAGATGCCAGCTCCTTTCATTCAGTCAGTAGCTTCAAACATTTCAGGACGTTTTTCAATGGCAAAAATCAATGAATTTTTTAAATGCACAAACAGTAATATCTCCACATTGCAAGGTGCAATTCTGAAATTTTTTGCTTTTTCCTGCTAATCCTAGCATGATAAAGAAGATTTAAAGAGAGTGAGATGCCAGCTCCTTTCATTCAGTCAGTAGCTTCAAACATTTCTGAACGTTTTTCAATGGCAAAAATCAATGAATATTGTAAATGCACAAACAGTAATATCTCCACATTGCAAGGTGCAATTCTGAAATTTTTTGCTTTTTCCTGCTAATCCTAGCATGATAAAGAAGATTCAAAGAGAGTGAGATGCCAGCTCCTTTCATTCAGTCAGTAGCTTCAAACATTTCTGGTATATGAATAACATGATGTTTTTCAATGGCAAAAATCAATGAATATTGTAAACGCACAAACAGTAATTTCTCCGCATTGCAAGGTGCAATTCTGAAATTTTTTGCTTTTTCCTGCTAATCCTAGCATGATAAAGAAGATTCAAAGAGAGTGAGATGCCAGCTCCTTTCATTCAGTCAGTAGCTTCAAACATTTCAGGACATTTTTCAATGGCAAAAATCAATGAATTTTGTAAATGCACAAACAGTAATATCTCCACATTGCAAGGTGCAATTCTGAAATTTTTTGCTTTTTCCTGCTAATCCTAGCATGATAAAGAAGATTTAAAGAGAGTGAGATGCCAGCTCCTTTCATTCAGTCAGTAGCTTCAAACATTTCTGGACGTTTTTCAATGGCAAAAATCAATGAATATTGTAAATGCACAAACAGTAATATCTCCACATTGCAAGGTGCAATTCTGAAATTTTTTGCTTTTTCCTGCTCCTCTTAGCATGATAAACAAGATTCAAAGAGAGTGAGATGCCAGCTCTTTTCATTCAGTCAGTAGCTTCAAACATTTCTGGTATATGAATAACATGATGTTTTTCAATGGCAAAAATCAATGAATATTGTAAATGCACAAACAGTAATTTCTGCGCATTGCAAGGTGCAATTCTGAAATTTTTTGCTTTTTCCTGCTAATCCTAGCATGATAAAGAAGATTCAAAGAGAGTGAGATGCCAGCTCCTTTCATTCAGTCAGTAGCTTCAAACATTTCTGGACGTTTTTCAAAGGCAAAAATCAATGAATATTGTAAATGCACAAACAGTAATATCTCCACATTGCAAGGTGCAATTCTGAAATTTTTTGCTTTTTCCTGCTCCTCTTAGCATGATAAAGAAGATTCAAAGAGAGTGAGATGCCAGCTCTTTTCATTCAGTCAGTAGCTTCAAACATTTCTGGTATATGAATAACATGATGTTTTTCAATGGCAAAAATCAATGAATATTGTAAATGCACAAACAGTAATATCTCCACATTGCAAGGTGCAATTCTGAAATTTTTTGCTTTTTCCTGCTAATCCTAGCATGATAAAGAAGATTAAAAGAGAGTGAGATGCCAGCTCCTTTCATTCAGTCAGTAGCTTCAAACATTTCTGGACGTTTTTCAATGGCAAAAATTAATGAATATTGTAAATGTACATACAGTAATTTCTCCGCATTGCAAGGTGCAATTCTGAAATTTTTTTCTTTTTCCTGCTCCTGTTAGCATGATAAAGAAGATTCCAAGAGAGTGAGATGCCAGCTCTTTTCATTCAGTCAGTAGCTTCAAACATTTCTGGACGTTTTTCAATGGCAAAAATCAATGAATATTGTAAATGCACAAACAGTAATATCTCCACATTGCAAGGTGCAATTCTGAAATTTTTTGCTTTTTCCTGCTCCTCTTAGCATGATAAAGAAGATTCAAAGAGAGTGAGATGCCAGCTCTTTTCATTCAGTCAGTAGCTTCAAACATTTCTGGTATATGAATAACATGATGTTTTTCAATGGCAAAAATCAATGAATATTGTAAATGCACAAACAGTAATTTCTCCGCATTGCAAGGTGCAATTCTGAAATTTTTTGCTTTTTCCTGCTAATCCTAGCATGATGAAGAAGATTCAAAGAGAGTGAGATGCCAGCTCCTTTCATTCAGTCAGTAGCTTCAAACATTTCTGGATGTTTTTCAATGGCAAAAATCAATGAATATTGTAAATGCACAAACAGTAATATCTCCACATTGCAAGGTGCAATTCTGAAATTTTTTGCTTTTCCTGCTAATCCTAGCATGATAAAGAAGATTCAAAGAGAGTGAGATGCCAGCTCCTTTCATTCAGTCAGTAGCTTCAAACATTTCTGGACGTTTTTCAATGGCAAAAATCAATGAATATTGTAAATGCACAAACAGTAATTTCTCCGCATTGCAAGGTGCAATTCTGAAATTTTTTGCTTTTTCCTGCTAATCCTAGCATGATAAAGAAGATTCAAAGAGAGTGAGATGCCAGCTCCTTTCATTCAGTCAGAAGCTTCAAACATTTCTGGACGTTTTTCAATGGCAAAAATCAATGAATATTGTAAATGCACAAACAGTAATATCTCCACATTGCAAGGTGCAATTCTGAAATTTTTTGCTTTTTCCTGCTAATCCTAGCATGATAAAGAAGATTCAAAGAGAGTGAGATGCCAGCTCCTTTCATTCAGTCAGTAGCTTCAAACATTTCTGGACGTTTTTCAATGGCAAAAATCAATGAATATTGTAAATGCACAAACAGTAATTTCTCCGCATTGCAAGGTGCAATTCTGAAATTTTTTGCTTTTTCCTGCTAATGCTAGCATGATAAAGAAGATTCAAAGAGAGTGAGATGCCAGCTCCTTTCATTCAGTCAGTAGCTTCAAACATTTCTGGACGTTTTTCAATGGCAAAAATCAATGAATTTTGTAAATGCACAAACAGTAATATCTCCACATTGCAAGGTGCAATTCTGAAATTTTTTGCTTTTTCCTGCTAATCCTAGCATGATAAAGAAGATTCAAAGAGAGTGAGATGCCAGCTCCTTTCATTCAGTCAGTAGCTTCAAACATTTCTGGTATATGAATAACATGATGTTTTTCAATGGCAAAAATCAATGAATATTGTAAACGCACAAACAGTAATTTCTCCGCATTGCAAGGTGCAATTCTGAAATTTTTTGCTTTCTCCTGCTAATCCTAGCATGATAAAGAAGATTCAAAGAGAGTGAGATGCCAGCTCCTTTCATTCAGTCAGTAGCTTCAAACATTTCAGGACGTTTTTCAATGGCAAAAATCAATGAATTTTGTAAATGCACAAACAGTAATATCTCCACATTGCAAGGTGCAATTCTGAAATTTTTTGCTTTTTCCTGCTAATCCTAGCCTGATAAAGAAGATTTAAAGAGAGTGAGATGCCAGCTCCTTTCATTCAGTCAGTAGCTTCAAACATTTCTGGTATATGAATAACATGATGTTTTTCAATGGCAAAAATCAATGAATATTGTAAACGCACAAACAGTAATTTCTCCGCATTGCAAGGTGCAATTCTGAAATTTTTTGCTTTTTCCTGCTACTCCTAGCATGATAAAGAAGATTCAAAGAGAGTGAGATGCCAGCTCCTTTCATATAGTCAGTAGCTTCAAACATTTCAGGACGTTTTTCAATGGCAAAAATCAATGAATTTTGTAAATGCACAAACAGTAATATCTCCACATTGCAAGGTGCAATTCTGAAATTTTTTGCTTTTTCCTGCTAATCCTAGCATGATAAAGAAGATTTAAAGAGAGTGAGATGCCAGCTCCTTTCATTCAGTCAGTAGCTTCAAACATTTCTGGACGTTTTTCAATGGCAAAAATCAATGAATATTGTAAATGCACAAACAGTAATATCTCCACATTGCAAGGTGCAATTCTGAAATTTTTTGCTTTTTCCTGCTCCTCTTAGCATGATAAACAAGATTCAAAGAGAGTGAGATGCCAGCTCTTTTCATTCAGTCAGTAGCTTCAAACATTTCTGGTATATGAATAACATGATGTTTTTCAATGGCAAAAATCAATGAATATTGTAAATGCACAAACAGTAATATCTCCACATTGCAAGGTGCAATTCTGAAATTTTTTGCTTTTTCCTGCTAATCCTAGCATGATAAAGAAGATTCAAAGAGAGTGAGATGCCAGCTCCTTTCATTCAGTCAGTAGCTTCAAACATTTCTGGACGTTTTTCAATGGCAAAAATCAATGAATATTGTAAGTGCACAAACAGTAATATCTCCACATTGCAAAGTGCAATTCTGAAGTTTTTTGCTTTTTCCTGCTAATCCTAGCATGATAAAGAAGATTCAAAGAGAGTGAGATGCCAGCTCCTTTCATTCAGTCAGTAGCTTCAAACATTTCTGGACGTTTTTCAATGGCAAAAATCAATGAATATTGTAAATGCACAAACAGTAATATCTCCACATTGCAAGGTGCAATTCTGAAATTTTTTGCTTTTTCCTGCTCCTCTTAGCATGATAAAGAAGATTCAAAGAGAGTGAGATGCCAGCTCTTTTCATTCAGTCAGTAGCTTCAAACATTTCTGGTATATGAATAACATGATGTTTTTCAATGGCAAAAATCAATGAATATTGTAAATGCACAAACAGTAATATCTCCACATTGCAAGGTGCAATTCTGAATTTTTTTGCTTTTTCCTGCTAATCCTAGCATGATAAAGAAGATTAAAAGAGAGTGAGATGCCAGCTCCTTTCATTCAGTCAGTAGCTTCAAACATTTCTGGACGTTTTTCAATGGCAAAAATTAATGAATATTGTAAATGTACATACAGTAATTTCTCCGCATTGCAAGGTGCAATTCTGAAATTTTTTGCTTTTTCCTGCTCCTGTTAGCATGATAAAGAAGATTCCAAGAGAGTGAGATGCCAGCTCTTTTCATTCAGTCAGTAGCTTCAAACATTTCTGGACATTTTTCAATGGCAAAAATCAATGAATATTGTAAATGCACAAACAGTAATATCTCCACATTGCAAGGTGCAATTCTGAAATTTTTTGCTTTTTCCTGCTAATCCTAGCATGATAAAGAAGATTCAAAGAGAGTGAGATGCCAGCTCCTTTCATTCAGTCAGTAGCTTCAAACATTTCTGGACGTTTTTCAATGGCAAAAATCAATGAATATTGTAAATGCACAAACAGTAATATCTCCACATTGCAAGGTGCAATTCTGAAATTTTATGCTTTTTCCTGCTAATCCTAGCATGATAAAGAAGATTCAAAGAGAGTGAGATGCCAGCTCCTTTCATTCAGTCAGTAGCTTCAAACATTTCTGGACGTTTTTCAATGGCAAAAATCAATGAATATTGTAAATGCACAAACAGTAATATCTCCACATTGCAAGGTGCAATTCTGAAATTTTTTGCTTTTTCCTGCTCCTCTTAGCATGATAAAGAAGATTCAAAGAGAGTGAGATGCCAGCTCTTTTCATTCAGTCAGTAGCTTCAAACATTTCTGGTATATGAATAACATGATGTTTTTCAATGGCAAAAATCAATGAATATTGTAAATGCACAAACAGTAATATCTCCACATTGCAAGGTGCAATTCTGAAATTTTTTGCTTTTTCCTGCTAATCCTAGCATGATAAAGAAGATTAAAAGAGAGTGAGATGCCAGCTCCTTTCATTCAGTCAGTAGCTTCAAACATTTCTGGACGTTTTTCAATGGCAAAAATTAATGAATATTGTAAATGTACATACAGTAATTTCTCCGCATTGCAAGGTGCAATTCTGAAATTTTTTGCTTTTTCCTGCTCCTGTTAGCATGATAAAGAAGATTCCAAGAGAGTGAGATGCCAGCTCTTTTCATTCAGTCAGTAGCTTCAAACATTTCTGGACGTTTTTCAATGGCAAAAATCAATGAATATTGTAAATGCACAAACAGTAATATCTCCACATTGCAAGGTGCAATTCTGAAATGTTTTGCTTTTTCCTGCTAATCCTAGCATGATAAAGAAGATTCAAAGAGAGTGAGATGCCAGCTCCTTTCATTCAGTCAGTAGCTTCAAACATTTCTGGACATTTTTCAATGGCAAAAATCAATGAATATTGTAAATGCACAAACAGTAATATCTCCACATTGCAAGGTGCAATTCTGAAATTTTATGCTTTTTCCTGCTAATCCTAGCATGATAAAGAAGATTCAAAGAGAGTGAGATGCCAGCTCCTTTCATTCAGTCAATAGCTTCAAACATTTCTGGACGTTTTTCAATGGCAAAAATCAATGAATATTGTAAATGCACAAACAGTAATATCTCCACATTGCAAGGTGCAATTCTGAAATTTTTTGCTTTTTCCTGCTAATCCTAGCATGATAAAGAAGATTCAAAGAGAGTGCGATGCCAGCTCCATTCATTCAGTCAGTAGCTTCAAACATTTCTGGACGTTTTTCAATGGCAAAAATCAATGAATATTGTAAATGCACAAACAGTAATTTCTCCGCATTGCAAGGTGCAATTCTGAAATTTTTTGCTTTTTCCTGCTCCTCTTAGCATGATAAAGAAGATTCAAAGAGAGTGAGATGCCAGTTCTTTTCATTCAGTCAGTAGCTTCAAACATTTCTGGACGTTTTTCAATGGCAAAAATCAATGAATATTGTAAATGCCCAAACAGTAATATCTCCACATTGCAAGGTGCAATTCTGAAATTTTTTGCTTTTTCCTGCTCCTCTTAGCATGATAAAGAAGATTCAAAGAGAGTGAGATGCCAGCTCTTTTCATTCAGTCAGTAGCTTCAAACATTTCTGGTATATGAATAACATGATGTTTTTCAATGGCAAAAATCAATGAATATTGTAAATGCACAAACAGTAATATCTCCACATTGCAAGGTGCAATTCTGAAATTTTTTGCTTTTTCCTGCTAATCCTAGCATGATAAAGAAGATTCAAAGATATTGAGGTGCCAACTCCTTTCATTCAGTCAGTAGCTTCAAACATTTCTGGACGTTTTTCAATGGCAAAAATCAATGAATATTATAAATGCACAAACAGTAATTTCTCCGCATTGCAAGGTGCAATTCTGAAATTTTTTGCTTTTTCCTGCTAATCCTAGCATGATAAAGAAGATTCAAAGAGAGTGAGTGGCCAGCTCCTTTCATTCAGTCAGTAGCTTCAAACATTTCTGGTATATGAATAACATGATGTTTTTCAATGGCAAAAATCAATGAATATTGTAAATGCACAAACAGTAATATCTCCACATTGCAAGGTGCAATTCTGAAATTTTTTGCTTTTTCCTGCTCCTCTTAGCATGATAAAGAAGATTCAAAGAGAGTGAGATGCCAGCTCTTTTCATTCAGTCAGTAGCTTCAAACATTTCTGGTATATGAATAACATGATGTTTTTCAATGGCAAAAATCAATGAATATTGTAAATGCACAAACAGTAATATCTCCACATTGCAAGGTGCAATTCTGAAATTTTTTGCTTTTTCCTGCTAATCCTAGCATGATAAAGAAGAATCAAAGAGAGTGAGATGCCAGCTCCTTTCATTCAGTCAGTAGCTTCAAACATTTCTGGACGTTTTTCAATGGCAAAAATCAATGAATATTGTAAATGCACAAACAGTAATTTCTCCGCATTGCAAGTGCAATTCTGAAATTTTTTGCTTTTTCCTGCTAATCCTAGCATGATAAAGAAGATTCAAAGAGAGTGAGATGCCAGCTCCTTTCATTCAGTCAGTAGCTTCAAACATTTCTGGACGTTTTTCAATGGCAAAAATCAATGAATAATGTAAATGCACAAACAGTAATATCTCCACATTGCAAGGTGCAATTCTGAAATTTTTTGCTTTTTCCTGCTCCTCTTAGCATGATAAAGAAGATTCAAAGAGAGTGAGATGCCAGCTCTTTTCATTCAGTCAGTAGCTTCAAACATTTCTGGTATATGAATAACATGATGTTTTTCAATGGCAAAAATCAATGAATATTGTAAATGCACAAACAGTAATATCTCCACATTGCAAGGTGCAATTCTGAAATTTTTTGCTTTTTCCTGCTCCTCTTAGCATGATAAAGAAGATTCAAAGAGAGTGAGATGCCAGCTCCTTTCATTCAGTCAGTAGCTTCAAACATTTCTGGACATTTTTCAATGGCAAAAATCAATGAATATTGTAAATGCACAAACAGTAATATCTCGACATTGCAAGGTGCAATTCTGAAATTTTTTGCTTTTTCCTGCTAATACTAGCATGATAAAGAAGATTCAAAGAGAGTGAGATGCCAGCTCCTTTCATTCAGTCAGTAGCTTCAAACATTTCTGGACATTTTTCAATGGCAAAAATCAATGAATATTCTAAATGCACAAACAGTAATATCTCCACATTGCAAGGTGCAATTCTGAAATTTTTTGCTTTTTCCTGCTAATCCTAGCATGATAAAGAAGATTCAAAGAGAGTAAGATGCCAGCTCTTTTCATTCAGTCAGTAGCTTCAAATATTTCTGGTATATGAATAACATGATGTTTTTCAATGGCAAAAATCAATGAATATTGTAAATGCACAAACAGTAATATCTCCACATTGCAAGGTGCAATTCTGAAATTTTTTGCTTTTTCCTGCTAATCCTAGCATGATAAAGAAGATTCAAAGAGAGTGAGATGCCAGCTCCTTTCATTCAGTCAGTAGCTTCAAACATTTCTGGTATATGAATAACATGATGTTTTCCAATGGCAAAAATCAATGAATATTGTAAATGCACAAACAGTAATATCTCCACATTGCAAGGTGCAATTCTGAAATTTTTTGCTTTTTCCTGCTCCGCTTAGCATGATAAAGAAGATTCAAAGAGAGTGAGATGCCAGCTCCTTTCATTCAGTCAGTAGCTTCAAACATTTCTGGACGTTTTTCAATGGCAAAAATCAATGAATATTGTAAGTGCACAAACAGTAATATCTCCACATTGCAAGGTGCAATTCTGAAATTTTTTGCTTTTTCCTGCTAATCCTAGCATGATAAAGAAGATTCAAAGAGAGTGAGATGCCAGCTCCTTTAATTCAGTCAGTAGCTTCAAACATTTCTGGACGTTTTTCAATGGCAAAAATCAATGAATATTGTAAATGCACAAACAGTAATTTCTCCGCATTGCAAGGTGCAATTCTGAAATTTTTTGCTTTTTCCTGCTCCTCTTAGCATGATAAAGAAGATTCAAAGAGAGTGAGATGCCAGCTCTTTTCATTCAGTCAGTAGCTTCAAACATTTCTGGACGTTTTTCAATGGCAAAAATCAATGAATATTGTAAATGCACAAACAGTAATATCTCCACATTGCAAGGTGCAATTCTGAATTTTTTTGCTTTTTCCTGCTCCTCTTAGCATGATAAATAAGATTCAAAGAGAGTGAGATGCCAGCACCTTTCATTCAGTCAGTAGCTTCAAACATTTCTGGTATATGAATAACATGATGTTTTTCAACGGCAAAAATCAATGAATATTGTAAATGCACAAACAGTAATTTCTCCGCATTGCAAGGGGCAATTCTGAATTTTTTTGCTTTTTCCTGCTAATCCTAGCATGATAAAGAAGATTCAAAGAGAGTGAGATGCCAGCTCTTTTCATTCAGTCAGTATCTTCAAACATTTCTGGACGTTTTTCAATGGCAAAAATCAATGAATATTGTAAATGCACAAACAGTAATATCTCCACATTGCAAGGTGCAATTCTGAAATTTTTTGCTTTTTCCTGCTAATCCTAGCATGATAAAGAAGATTCAAAGAGAGTGAGATGCCAGCTCCTTTCATTCAGTCAGTAGCTTCAAACATTTCTGGACGTTTTTCAATGGCAAAAATCAATGAATATTGTAAATGCACAAACAGTAATATCTCCACATTGCAAGGTGCAATTCTGAAATTTTTTGCTTTTTCCTGCTAATCCTAGCATGATAAAGAAGATTCAAAGAGAGTGAGATGCCAGCTCCTTTCATTCAGTCAGTAGCTTCAAACATTTCTGGACATTTTTCAATGGCAAAAATCAATGAATATTGTAAATGCACAAACAGTAATATCTCCACATTGCAAGGTGCAATTCTGAAATTTTTTGCTTTTTCCTGCTAATCCTAGCATGATAAAGAAGATTCAAAGAGAGTGGGATGCCAGCTCCTTTCATTCAGTCAGTAGCTTCAAACATTTCTGGACGTTTTTCAATGGCAAAAATCAATGAATATTATAAATGCACAAACAGTAATTTCTCCGCATTGCAAGGTGCAATTCTGAAATGTTTTGCTTTTTCCTGCTCCTCTTAGCATGATAAAGAAGATTCAAAGAGAGTGAGATGCCAGCTCTTTTCATTCAGTCAGTAGCTTCAAACATTTCTGGACGTTTTTCAATGGCAAAAATCAATGAATATTGTAAATGCACAAACAGAAATATCTCCACATTGCAAGGTGCAATTCTGAAATTTTTTGCTTTTTCCTGCTCCTCTTAGCATGATAAAGAAGATTCAAAGAGAGTGAGATGCCAGCTCTTTTCATTCAGTCAGTAGCTTCAAATATTTCTGGTATATGAATAACATGATGTTTTTCAATGGCAAAAATCAATGAATATTGTAAATGCACAAACAGTAATATCTCCACATTGCAAGGTGCAATTCTGAAATTTTTTGCTTTTTCCTGCTAATCCTAGCATGATAAAGAAGATTCAAAGAGAGTGAGATGCCAGCTCCTTTCATTCAGTCAGTAGCTTCGAACATTTCTGGTATATGAATAACATGATGTTTTTCAATGGCAAAAATCAATGAATATTGTAAATGCACAAACAGTAATATCTCCACATTGCAAGGTGCAATTCTGAAATTTTTTGCTTTTTCCTGCTCCGCTTAGCATGATAAAGAAGATTCAAAGAGAGTGAGATGCCAGCTCCTTTCATTCAGTCAGTAGCTTCAAACATTTCTGAACGTTTTTCAATGGCAAAAATCAATGAATATTGTAAATGCACAAACAGTAAAATCTCCACATTGCAAGGTGCAATTCTGAAATTTTTTGCTTTTTCCTGCTAATCCTAGCATGATAAAGAAGATTCAAAGAGAGTGAGATGCCAGCTCCTTTCATTCAGTCAGTAGCTTCAAACATTTCTGGACGTTTTTCAATGGCAAAAATCAATGAATATTGTAAATGCACAAACAGTAATATCTCCACATTGCAAGGTGCAATTCTGAAATTTTTTGCTTTTTCCTGCTAATCCTAGCATGATAAAGAAGATTCAAAGAGAGTGAGATGCCAGCTCTTTTCATTCAGTCAGTAGCTTCAAACATTTCTGGTATATGAATAACATGATGTTTTTCAATGGCAAAAATCAATGAATATTGTAAATGCACAAACAGTAATATCTCCACATTGCAAGGTGCAATTCTGAAATTGTTTGCTTTTTCCTGCTAATCCTAGCATGATAAAGAAGATTCAAAGAGAGTGAGATGCCAGCTCCTTTCATTCAGTCAGTAGCTTCAAACATTTCTGGACGTTTTTCAATGGCAAAAATCAATGAATATTGTAAATGCACAAACAGTAATATCTCCACATTGCAAGGTGCAATTCTGAAATTTTTTGATTTTTCCTGCTAATCCTAGCATGATAAAGAAGATTCAAAGAGAGTGAGATGGCAGCTCCTTTCATTCAGTCAGTAGCTTCAAACATTTCTGGACGTTTTTCAATGGCAAAAATCAATGAATATTGTAAATGCACAAACAGTAATTTCTCCGCATTGCAAGGTGCAATTCTGAAATATTTTGCTTTTTCCTGCTAATCCTAGCATGATAAAGAAGATTCAAGAGAGTGAGATGCCAGCTCCTTTCATTCAGTCAGTAGCTTCAAACATTTCTGGTATATGAATAACATGATGTTTTTCAATGGCAAAAATCAATGAATATTGTAAATGCACAAACAGTAATATCTCCACATTGCAAGGTGCAATTCTGAAATTTTTTGCTTTTTCCTGCTAATCCTAGCATGATAAAGAAGATTCAAAGAGAGTGAGATGCCAGCTCCTTTCATTCAGTCAGTAGCTTCAAACATTTCTGGACGTTTTTCAATGGCAAAAATCAATGAATATTGTAAATGCACAAACAGTAATATCTCCACATTGCAAGGTGCAATTCTGAAATTTTTTGCTTTTTCCTGCTAATCCTAGCATGATAAAGAAGATTCAAAGAGAGTGAGATGCCAGCTCCTTTAATTCAGTCAGTAGCTTCAAACATTTCTGGACGTTTTTCAATGGCAAAAATCAATGAATATTGTAAATGCACAAACAGTAATTTCTCCGCATTGCAAGGTGCAATTCTGAAATTTTTTGCTTTTTCCTGCTCCTCTTAGCATGATAAAGAAGATTCAAAGAGAGTGAGATGCCAGCTCTTTTCATTCAGTCAGTAGCTTCAAACATTTCTGGACGTTTTTCAATGGCAAAAATCAATGAATATTGTAAATGCACAAACAGTAATATCTCCACATTGCAAGGTGCAATTCTGAATTTTTTTGCTTTTTCCTGCTCCTCTTAGCATGATAAATAAGATTCAAAGAGAGTGAGATGCCAGCACCTTTCATTCAGTCAGTAGCTTCAAACATTTCTGGTATATGAATAACATGATGTTTTTCAATGGCAAAAATCAATGAATATTGTAAATGCACAAACAGTAATTTCTCCGCATTGCAAGGTGCAATTCTGAATTTTTTTGCTTTTTCCTGCTAATCCTAGCATGATAAAGAAGATTCAAAGAGAGTGAGATGCCAGCTCCTTTCATTCAGTCAGTATCTTCAAACATTTCTGGACGTTTTTCAATGGCAAAAATCAATGAATATTGTAAATGCACAAACAGTAATATCTCCACATTGCAAGGTGCAATTCTGAAATTTTTTGCTTTTTCCTGCTAACCCTAGCATGATAAAGAAGATTCAAAGAGAGTGAGATGCCAGCTCCTTTCATTCAGTCAGTAGCTTCAAACATTTCTGGACGTTTTTCAATGGCAAAAATCAATGAATATTGTAAATGCACAAACAGTAATATCTCCGCATTGCAAGGTGCAATTCTGAAATTTTTTGCTTTTTCCTGCTAATCCTAGCATGATAAAGAAGATTCAAAGAGAGTGAGATGCCAGCTCCTTTCATTCAGTCAGTAGCTTCAAACATTTCTGGACGTTTTTCAATGGCAAAAATCAATGAATATTGTAAATGCACAAACAGTAATATCTCCACATTGCAAGGTGCAATTCTGAAATTTTTTGCTTTTTCCTGCTCCTCTTAGCATGATAAAGAAGATTCAAAGAGAGTGAGATGCCAGCTCTTTTCATTCAGTCAGTAGCTTCAAACATTTCTGATATATGAATAACATGATGTTTTTCAATGGCAAAAATCAATGAATATTGTAAATGCACAAACAGTAATATCTCCACATTGCAAGGTGCAATTCTGAAATTTTTTGATTTTTCCTGCTAATCCTAGCATGATAAAGAAGATTCAAAGAGAGTGAGATGCCAGCTCCTTTCATTCAGTCAGTAGCTTCAAACATTTCTGGACGTTTTTCAATGGCAAAAATCAATGAATATTGTAAATGCACAAACAGTAATTTCTCCGCATTGCAAGGTGCAATTCTGAAATATTTTGCTTTTTCCTGCTAATCCTAGCATGATAAAGAAGATTCAAGAGAGTGAGATGCCAGCTCCTTTCATTCAGTCAGTAGCTTCAAACATTTCTGGTATATGAATAACATGATGTTTTTCAATGGCAAAAATCAATGAATATTGTAAATGCACAAACAGTAATATCTCCACATTGCAAGGTGCAATTCTGAAATTTTTTGCTTTTTCCTGCTAATCCTAGCATGATAAAGAAGATTCAAAGAGAGTGAGATGCCAGCTCCTTTCATTCAGTCAGTAGCTTCAAACATTTCTGGACGTTTTTCAATGGCAAAAATCAATGAATATTGTAAATGCACAAACAGTAATATCTCCACATTGCAAGGTGCAATTCTGAAATTTTTTGCTTTTTCCTGCTAATCCTAGCATGATAAAGAAGATTCAAAGAGAGTGAGATGCCAGCTCCTTTAATTCAGTCAGTAGCTTCAAACATTTCTGGACGTTTTTCAATGGCAAAAATCAATGAATATTGTAAATGCACAAACAGTAATTTCTCCGCATTGCAAGGTGCAATTCTGAAATTTTTTGCTTTTTCCTGCTCCTCTTAGCATGATAAAGAAGATTCAAAGAGAGTGAGATGCCAGCTCTTTTCATTCAGTCAGTAGCTTCAAACATTTCTGGACGTTTTTCAATGGCAAAAATCAATGAATATTGTAAATGCACAAACAGTAATATCTCCACATTGCAAGGTGCAATTCTGAATTTTTTTGCTTTTTCCTGCTCCTCTTAGCATGATAAATAAGATTCAAAGAGAGTGAGATGCCAGCACCTTTCATTCAGTCAGTAGCTTCAAACATTTCTGGTATATGAATAACATGATGTTTTTCAATGGCAAAAATCAATGAATATTGTAAATGCACAAACAGTAATTTCTCCGCATTGCAAGGTGCAATTCTGAATTTTTTTGCTTTTTCCTGCTAATCCTAGCATGATAAAGAAGATTCAAAGAGAGTGAGATGCCAGCTCCTTTCATTCAGTCAGTATCTTCAAACATTTCTGGACGTTTTTCAATGGCAAAAATCAATGAATATTGTAAATGCACAAACAGTAATATCTCCGCATTGCAAGGTGCAATTCTGAAATATTTTGCTTTTTCCTGCTAATCCTAGCATGATAAAGAAGATTCAAGAGAGTGAGATGCCAGCTCCTTTCATTCAGTCAGTAGCTTCAAACATTTCTGGTATATGAATAACATGATGTTTTTCAATGGCAAAAATCAATGAATATTGTAAATGCACAAACAGTAATATCTCCACATTGCAAGGTGCAATTCTGAAATTTTTTGCTTTTTCCTGCTAATCCTAGCATGATAAAGAAGATTCAAAGAGAGTGAGATGCCAGCTCCTTTCATTCAGTCAGTAGCTTCAAACATTTCTGGACGTTTTTCAATGGCAAAAATCAATGAATATTGTAAATGCACAAACAGTAATATCTCCACATTGCAAGGTGCAATTCTGAAATTTTTTGCTTTTTCCTGCTAATCCTAGCATGATAAAGAAGATTCAAAGAGAGTGAGATGCCAGCTCCTTTAATTCAGTCAGTAGCTTCAAACATTTCTGGACGTTTTTCAATGGCAAAAATCAATGAATATTGTAAATGCACAAACAGTAATTTCTCCGCATTGCAAGGTGCAATTCTGAAATTTTTTGCTTTTTCCTGCTCCTCTTAGCATGATAAAGAAGATTCAAAGAGAGTGAGATGCCAGCTCTTTTCATTCAGTCAGTAGCTTCAAACATTTCTGGACGTTTTTCAATGGCAAAAATCAATGAATATTGTAAATGCACAAACAGTAATATCTCCACATTGCAAGGTGCAATTCTGAATTTTTTTGCTTTTTCCTGCTCCTCTTAGCATGATAAATAAGATTCAAAGAGAGTGAGATGCCAGCACCTTTCATTCAGTCAGTAGCTTCAAACATTTCTGGTATATGAATAACATGATGTTTTTCAATGGCAAAAATCAATGAATATTGTAAATGCACAAACAGTAATTTCTCCGCATTGCAAGGTGCAATTCTGAATTTTTTTGCTTTTTCCTGCTAATCCTAGCATGATAAAGAAGATTCAAAGAGAGTGAGATGCCAGCTCCTTTCATTCAGTCAGTATCTTCAAACATTTCTGGACGTTTTTCAATGGCAAAAATCAATGAATATTGTAAATGCACAAACAGTAATATCTCCACATTGCAAGGTGCAATTCTGAAATTTTTTGCTTTTTCCTGCTAACCCTAGCATGATAAAGAAGATTCAAAGAGAGTGAGATGCCAGCTCCTTTCATTCAGTCAGTAGCTTCAAACATTTCTGGACGTTTTTCAATGGCAAAAATCAATGAATATTGTAAATGCACAAACAGTAATATCTCCGCATTGCAAGGTGCAATTCTGAAATTTTTTGCTTTTTCCTGCTAATCCTAGCATGATAAAGAAGATTCAAAGAGAGTGAGATGCCAGCTCCTTTCATTCAGTCAGTAGCTTCAAACATTTCTGGACGTTTTTCAATGGCAAAAATCAATGAATATTGTAAATGCACAAACAGTAATATCTCCACATTGCAAGGTGCAATTCTGAAATTTTTTGCTTTTTCCTGCTAATCCTAGCATGATAAAGAAGATTCAAAGAGAGTGAGATGCCAGCTCCTTTAATTCAGTCAGTAGCTTCAAACATTTCTGGACGTTTTTCAATGGCAAAAATCAATGAATATTGTAAATGCACAAACAGTAATTTCTCCGCATTGCAAGGTGCAATTCTGAAATTTTTTGCTTTTTCCTGCTCCTCTTAGCATGATAAAGAAGATTCAAAGAGAGTGAGATGCCAGCTCTTTTCATTCAGTCAGTAGCTTCAAACATTTCTGGACGTTTTTCAATGGCAAAAATCAATGAATATTGTAAATGCACAAACAGTAATATCTCCACATTGCAAGGTGCAATTCTGAATTTTTTTGCTTTTTCCTGCTCCTCTTAGCATGATAAATAAGATTCAAAGAGAGTGAGATGCCAGCACCTTTCATTCAGTCAGTAGCTTCAAACATTTCTGGTATATGAATAACATGATGTTTTTCAATGGCAAAAATCAATGAATATTGTAAATGCACAAACAGTAATTTCTCCGCATTGCAAGGTGCAATTCTGAATTTTTTTGCTTTTTCCTGCTAATCCTAGCATGATAAAGAAGATTCAAAGAGAGTGAGATGCCAGCTCCTTTCATTCAGTCAGTATCTTCAAACATTTCTGGACGTTTTTCAATGGCAAAAATCAATGAATATTGTAAATGCACAAACAGTAATATCTCCACATTGCAAGGTGCAATTCTGAAATTTTTTGCTTTTTCCTGCTAACCCTAGCATGATAAAGAAGATTCAAAGAGAGTGAGATGCCAGCTCCTTTCATTCAGTCAGTAGCTTCAAACATTTCTGGACGTTTTTCAATGGCAAAAATCAATGAATATTGTAAATGCACAAACAGTAATATCTCCGCATTGCAAGGTGCAATTCTGAAATTTTTTGCTTTTTCCTGCTAATCCTAGCATGATAAAGAAGATTCAAAGAGAGTGAGATGCCAGCTCCTTTCATTCAGTCAGTAGCTTCAAACATTTCTGGACGTTTTTCAATGGCAAAAATCAATGAATATTGTAAATGCACAAACAGTAATATCTCCACATTGCAAGGTGCAATTCTGAAATTTTTTGCTTTTTCCTGCTCCTCTTAGCATGATAAAGAAGATTCAAAGAGAGTGAGATGCCAGCTCTTTTCATTCAGTCAGTAGCTTCAAACATTTCTGATATATGAATAACATGATGTTTTTCAATGGCAAAAATCAATGAATATTGTAAATGCACAAACAGTAATATCTCCACATTGCAAGGTGCAATTCTGAAATTTTTTGCTTTTTCCTGCTAATCCTAGCATGATAAAGAAGATTCAAAGAGAGTGAGATGCCAGCTCCTTTCATTCAGTCAGTAGCTTCAAATATTTCTGGACGTTTTTCAATGGCAAAAATCAATGAATATTGTAAATGCACAAACAGAAATATCTCCACATTGCAAGGTGCAATTCTGAAATTTTTTGCTTTTTCCTGCTAATCCTAGCATGATAAAGAAGATTCAAAGAGAGTGAGATGCCAGCTCCTTTCATTCAGTGAGTAGCTTCAAACATTTCTGGACGTTTTTCAGTGGCAAAAATCAATGAATATTGTAAATGCACAAACAGTAATTTCTCCGCATTGCAAGGTGCAATTCTGAAATTTTTTGCTTTTTCCTGCTAATCCTAGCATGATAAAGAAGATTCAAAGAGAGTGAGATGCCAGCTCCTTTCATTCAGTCAGTAGCTTCAAACATTTCTGGTATATGAATAACATGATGTTTTTCAATGGCAAAAATCAATGAATATTGTAAATGCACAAACAGTAATATCTCCACATTGCAAGGTGCAATTCTGAAATTTTTTGCTTTTTCCTGCTAATCCTAGCATGATAAAGAAGATTCAAAGAGAGTGAAATGCCAGCTCCTTTCATTCAGTCAGTAGCTTCTAACATTTCTGGACGTTTTTCAATGGCAAAAATCAATGAATATTGTAAATGCACAAACAGTAATATCTCCACATTGCAAGGTGCAATTCTGAAATTTTTTGCTTTTTCCTGCTAATCCTAGCATGATAAAGAAGATTCAAAGAGAGTGAGATGCCAGCTCCTTTCATTCAGTCAGTAGCTTCAAACATTTCTGGACGTTTTTCAATGGCAAAAATCAATGAATATTGTAAATGCACAAACAGTAATATCTCCACATTGCAAGGTGCAATTCTGAAATTTTTTGCTTTTTCCTGCTAATCCTAGCATGATAAAGAAGATTCAAAGAGAGTGAGATGCCAGCTCCTTTCATTCAGTCAGTAGCTTCAAACATTTCTGGACGTTTTTCAATGCAAAAATCAATGAATATTGTAAATGCACAAACAGTAATATCTCCGCATTGCAAGGTGCAATTCTGAAATTTTTTGCTTTTTCCTGCAAATCCTAGCATGATAAAGAATATTCAAAGAGAGTGAGATTCCAGCTCCTTTCATTCAGTCAGTAGCTTCAAACATTTCTGGACGTTTTTCAATGGCAAAAATCAATGAATATTGTAAATGCACAAACAGTAATATCTCCACATTGCAAGGTGCAATTCTGAAATTTTTTGCTTTTTCCTGCTCCTCTTAGCATGATAAAGAAGATTCAAAGAGAGTGAGATGCCAGCTCTTTTCATTCAGTCAGTAGCTTCAAACATTTCTGGTATATGAATAACATGATGTTTTTCAATGGCAAAAATCAATGAATATTGTAAATGCACAAACAGTAATATCTCCACATTGCAAGGTGCAATTCTGAAATTTTTTGCTTTTTCCTGCTCCTCTTAGCATGATAAAGAAGATTCAAAGAGAGTGAGATGCCAGCTCTTTTCATTCAGTCAGTAGCTTCAAACATTTCTGGTATATGAATAACATGATGTTTTTCAATGGCAAAAATCAATGAATATTGTAAGTGCACAAACAGTAATATCTCCACATTGCAAGGTGCAATTCTGAAATTTTTTGCTTTTTCCTGCTAATCCTAGCATGATAAAGAAGATTCAAAGAGAGTGAGATGCCAGCTCCTTTCATTCAGTCAGTAGCTTCAAATATTTCTGGACGTTTTTCAATGGCAAAAATCAATGAATATTGTAAATGCACAAACAGTAATATCTCCACATTGCAAGGTGCAATTCTGAAATTTTTTGCTTTTTCCTGCTAATCCTAGCATGATAAAAAAGATTCAAAGAGAGTGAGATGCCAGCTCCTTTCATTCAGTGAGTAGCTTCAAACATTTCTGGACGTTTTTCAGTGGCAAAAATCAATGAATATTGTAAATGCACAAACAGTAATTTCTCCGCATTGCAAGGTGCAATTCTGAAATTTTTTGCTTTTTCCTGCTAATCCTAGCATGATAAAGAAGATTCAAAGAGAGTGAGATGCCAGCTCCTTTCATTCAGTCAGTAGCTTCAAACATTTCTGGTATATGAATAACATGATGTTTTTCAATGGCAAAAATCAATGAATATTGTAAATGCACAAACAGTAATATCTCCACATTGCAAGGTGCAATTCTGAAATTTTTTGCTTTTTCCTGCTAATCCTAGCATGATAAAGAAGATTCAAAGAGAGTGAAATGCCAGCTCCTTTCATTCAGTCAGTAGCTTCTAACATTTCTGGACGTTTTTCAATGGCAAAAATCAATGAATATTGTAAATGCACAAACAGTAATATCTCCACATTGCAAGGTGCAATTCTGAAATTTTTTGCTTTTTCCTGCTAATCCTAGCATGATAAAGAAGATTCAAAGAGAGTGAGATGCCAGCTCCTTTCATTCAGTCAGTAGCTTCAAACATTTCTGGACGTTTTTCAATGGCAAAAATCAATGAATATTGTAAATGCACAAACAGTAATTTCTCCGCATTGCAAGGTGCAATTCTGAAATTTTTTGCTTTTTCCTGCTAATGCTAGCATGATAAAGAAGATTCAAAGAGAGTGAGATGCCAGCTCCTTTCATTCAGTCAGTAGCTTCAAACATTTCTGGACGTTTTTCAATGGCAAAAATCAATGAATATTGTAAATGCACAAACAGTAATATCTCCACATTGCAAGGTGCAATTCTGAAATTGTTTGCTTTTTCCTGCTAATCCTAGCATGATAAAGAAGATTCAAAGAGAGTGAGATGCCAGCTCCTTTCATTCAGTCAGTAGCTTCAAACATTTCTGGACGTTTTTCAATGGCAAAAATCAATGAATATTGTAAATGCACAAACAGTAATATCTCCACATTGCAAGGTGCAATTCTGAAATTTTTTGATTTTTCCTGCTAATCCTAGCATGATAAAGAAGATTCAAAGAGAGTGAGATGCCAGCTCCTTTCATTCAGTCAGTAGCTTCAAACATTTCTGGACGTTTTTCAATGGCAAAAATCAATGAATATTGTAAATGCACAAACAGTAATTTCTCCGCATTGCAAGGTGCAATTCTGAAATATTTTGCTTTTTCCTGCTAATCCTAGCATGATAAAGAAGATTCAAGAGAGTGAGATGCCAGCTCCTTTCATTCAGTCAGTAGCTTCAAACATTTCTGGTATATGAATAACATGATGTTTTTCAATGGCAAAAATCAATGAATATTGTAAATGCACAAACAGTAATATCTCCACATTGCAAGGTGCAATTCTGAAATTTTTTGCTTTTTCCTGCTAATCCTAGCATGATAAAGAAGATTCAAAGAGAGTGAGATGCCAGCTCCTTTCATTCAGTCAGTAGCTTCAAACATTTCTGGACGTTTTTCAATGGCAAAAATCAATGAATATTGTAAATGCACAAACAGTAATATCTCCACATTGCAAGGTGCAATTCTGAAATTTTTTGCTTTTTCCTGCTAATCCTAGCATGATAAAGAAGATTCAAAGAGAGTGAGATGCCAGCTCCTTTAATTCAGTCAGTAGCTTCAAACATTTCTGGACGTTTTTCAATGGCAAAAATCAATGAATATTGTAAATGCACAAACAGTAATTTCTCCGCATTGCAAGGTGCAATTCTGAAATTTTTTGCTTTTTCCTGCTCCTCTTAGCATGATAAAGAAGATTCAAAGAGAGTGAGATGCCAGCTCTTTTCATTCAGTCAGTAGCTTCAAACATTTCTGGACGTTTTTCAATGGCAAAAATCAATGAATATTGTAAATGCACAAACAGTAATATCTCCACATTGCAAGGTGCAATTCTGAATTTTTTTGCTTTTTCCTGCTCCTCTTAGCATGATAAATAAGATTCAAAGAGAGTGAGATGCCAGCACCTTTCATTCAGTCAGTAGCTTCAAACATTTCTGGTATATGAATAACATGATGTTTTTCAATGGCAAAAATCAATGAATATTGTAAATGCACAAACAGTAATTTCTCCGCATTGCAAGGTGCAATTCTGAATTTTTTTGCTTTTTCCTGCTAATCCTAGCATGATAAAGAAGATTCAAAGAGAGTGAGATGCCAGCTCCTTTCATTCAGTCAGTATCTTCAAACATTTCTGGACGTTTTTCAATGGCAAAAATCAATGAATATTGTAAATGCACAAACAGTAATATCTCCACATTGCAAGGTGCAATTCTGAAATTTTTTGCTTTTTCCTGCTAACCCTAGCATGATAAAGAAGATTCAAAGAGAGTGAGATGCCAGCTCCTTTCATTCAGTCAGTAGCTTCAAACATTTCTGGACGTTTTTCAATGGCAAAAATCAATGAATATTGTAAATGCACAAACAGTAATATCTCCGCATTGCAAGGTGCAATTCTGAAATTTTTTGCTTTTTCCTGCTAATCCTAGCATGATAAAGAAGATTCAAAGAGAGTGAGATGCCAGCTCCTTTCATTCAGTCAGTAGCTTCAAACATTTCTGGACGTTTTTCAATGGCAAAAATCAATGAATATTGTAAATGCACAAACAGTAATATCTCCACATTGCAAGGTGCAATTCTGAAATTTTTTGCTTTTTCCTGCTCCTCTTAGCATGATAAAGAAGATTCAAAGAGAGTGAGATGCCAGCTCTTTTCATTCAGTCAGTAGCTTCAAACATTTCTGATATATGAATAACATGATGTTTTTCAATGGCAAAAATCAATGAATATTGTAAATGCACAAACAGTAATATCTCCACATTGCAAGGTGCAATTCTGAAATTTTTTGCTTTTTCCTGCTAATCCTAGCATGATAAAGAAGATTCAAAGAGAGTGAGATGCCAGCTCCTTTCATTCAGTCAGTAGCTTCAAATATTTCTGGACGTTTTTCAATGGCAAAAATCAATGAATATTGTAAATGCACAAACAGAAATATCTCCACATTGCAAGGTGCAATTCTGAAATTTTTTGCTTTTTCCTGCTAATCCTAGCATGATAAAGAAGATTCAAAGAGAGTGAGATGCCAGCTCCTTTCATTCAGTGAGTAGCTTCAAACATTTCTGGACGTTTTTCAGTGGCAAAAATCAATGAATATTGTAAATGCACAAACAGTAATTTCTCCGCATTGCAAGGTGCAATTCTGAAATTTTTTGCTTTTTCCTGCTAATCCTAGCATGATAAAGAAGATTCAAAGAGAGTGAGATGCCAGCTCCTTTCATTCAGTCAGTAGCTTCAAACATTTCTGGTATATGAATAACATGATGTTTTTCAATGGCAAAAATCAATGAATATTGTAAATGCACAAACAGTAATATCTCCACATTGCAAGGTGCAATTCTGAAATTTTTTGCTTTTTCCTGCTAATCCTAGCATGATAAAGAAGATTCAAAGAGAGTGAAATGCCAGCTCCTTTCATTCAGTCAGTAGCTTCTAACATTTCTGGACGTTTTTCAATGGCAAAAATCAATGAATATTGTAAATGCACAAACAGTAATATCTCCACATTGCAAGGTGCAATTCTGAAATTTTTTGCTTTTTCCTGCTAATCCTAGCATGATAAAGAAGATTCAAAGAGAGTGAGATGCCAGCTCCTTTCATTCAGTCAGTAGCTTCAAACATTTCTGGACGTTTTTCAATGGCAAAAATCAATGAATATTGTAAATGCACAAACAGTAATATCTCCACATTGCAAGGTGCAATTCTGAAATTTTTTGCTTTTTCCTGCTAATCCTAGCATGATAAAGAAGATTCAAAGAGAGTGAGATGCCAGCTCCTTTCATTCAGTCAGTAGCTTCAAACATTTCTGGACGTTTTTCAATGCAAAAATCAATGAATATTGTAAATGCACAAACAGTAATATCTCCGCATTGCAAGGTGCAATTCTGAAATTTTTTGCTTTTTCCTGCTAATCCTAGCATGATAAAGAATATTCAAAGAGAGTGAGATTCCAGCTCCTTTCATTCAGTCAGTAGCTTCAAACATTTCTGGACGTTTTTCAATGGCAAAAATCAATGAATATTGTAAATGCACAAACAGTAATATCTCCACATTGCAAGGTGCAATTCTGAAATTTTTTGCTTTTTCCTGCTCCTCTTAGCATGATAAAGAAGATTCAAAGAGAGTGAGATGCCAGCTCTTTTCATTCAGTCAGTAGCTTCAAACATTTCTGGTATATGAATAACATGATGTTTTTCAATGGCAAAAATCAATGAATATTGTAAATGCACAAACAGTAATATCTCCACATTGCAAGGTGCAATTCTGAAATTTTTTGCTTTTTCCTGCTCCTCTTAGCATGATAAAGAAGATTCAAAGAGAGTGAGATGCCAGCTCTTTTCATTCAGTCAGTAGCTTCAAACATTTCTGGTATATGAATAACATGATGTTTTTCAATGGCAAAAATCAATGAATATTGTAAGTGCACAAACAGTAATATCTCCACATTGCAAGGTGCAATTCTGAAATTTTTTGCTTTTTCCTGCTAATCCTAGCATGATAAAGAAGATTCAAAGAGAGTGAGATGCCAGCTCCTTTCATTCAGTCAGTAGCTTCAAATATTTCTGGACGTTTTTCAATGGCAAAAATCAATGAATATTGTAAATGCACAAACAGTAATATCTCCACATTGCAAGGTGCAATTCTGAAATTTTTTGCTTTTTCCTGCTAATCCTAGCATGATAAAGAAGATTCAAAGAGAGTGAGATGCCAGCTCCTTTCATTCAGTGAGTAGCTTCAAACATTTCTGGACGATTTTCAGTGGCAAAAATCAATGAATATTGTAAATGCACAAACAGTAATTTCTCCGCATTGCAAGGTGCAATTCTGAAATTTTTTGCTTTTTCCTGCTAATCCTAGCATGATAAAGAAGATTCAAAGAGAGTGAGATGCCAGCTCCTTTCATTCAGTCAGTAGCTTCAAACATTTCTGGTATATGAATAACATGATGTTTTTCAATGGCAAAAATCAATGAATATTGTAAATGCACAAACAGTAATATCTCCACATTGCAAGGTGCAATTCTGAAATTTTTTGCTTTTTCCTGCTAATCCTAGCATGATAAAGAAGATTCAAAGAGAGTGAAATGCCAGCTCCTTTCATTCAGTCAGTAGCTTCTAACATTTCTGGACGTTTTTCAATGGCAAAAATCAATGAATATTGTAAATGCACAAACAGTAATATCTCCACATTGCAAGGTGCAATTCTGAAATTTTTTGCTTTTTCCTGCTAATCCTAGCATGATAAAGAAGATTCAAAGAGAGTGAGATGCCAGCTCCTTTCATTCAGTCAGTAGCTTCAAACATTTCTGGACGTTTTTCAATGGCAAAAATCAATGAATATTGTAAATGCACAAACAGTAATATCTCCACATTGCAAGGTGCAATTCTGAAATTTTTTGCTTTTTCCTGCTAATCCTAGCATGATAAAGAAGATTCAAAGAGAGTGAGATGCCAGCTCCTTTCATTCAGTCAGTAGCTTCAAACATTTCTGGACGTTTTTCAATGGCAAAAATCAATGAATATTGTAAATGCACAAACAGTAATATCTCCGCATTGCAAGGTGCAATTCTGAAATTTTTTGCTTTTTCCTGCTAATCCTAGCATGATAAAGAATATTCAAAGAGAGTGAGATTCCAGCTCCTTTCATTCAGTCAGTAGCTTCAAACATTTCTGGACGTTTTTCAATGGCAAAAATCAATGAATATTGTAAATGCACAAACAGTAATATCTCCACATTGCAAGGTGCAATTCTGAAATTTTTTGCTTTTTCCTGCTCCTCTTAGCATGATAAAGAAGATTCAAAGAGAGTGAGATGCCAGCTCTTTTCATTCAGTCAGTAGCTTCAAACATTTCTGGTATATGAATAACATGATGTTTTTCAATGGCAAAAATCAATGAATATTGTAAATGCACAAACAGTAATATCTCCACATTGCAAGGTGCAATTCTGAAATTTTTTGCTTTTTCCTGCTAATCCTAGCATGATAAAGAAGATTCAAAGAGAGTGAGATGCCAGCTCCTTTCATTCAGTCAGTAGCTTCAAACATTTCTGGACGTTTTTCAATGGCAAAAATCAGTGAATATTGTAAATGCACAAACAGTAATTTCTCCGCATTGCAAGGTGCAATTCTGAAATTTTTTGCTTTTTCCTGCTCCTCTTAGCATGATAAAGAAGATTCAAAGAGAGTGAGATGCCAGCTCCTTTCATTCAGTCAGTAGCTTCAAACATTTCTGGACGTTTCTCAATGGCAAAAATCAATGAATATTGTAAATGCACAAACAGTAATATCTCCACATTGCAAGGTGCAATTCTGAATTTTTTTGCTTTTTCCTGCTAATCCTAGCATGATAAAGAAGATTCAAAGAGAGTGAGATGCCAGCTCCTTTCATTCAGTCAGTAGCTTCAAACATTTCTGGACGTTTTTCAATGGCAAAAATCAATGAATATTGTAAATGCACAAACAGTAATATCTCCACATTGCAAGGTGCAATTCTGAAATTTTTTGCTTTTTCCTGCTCCTCTTAGCATGATAAAGAAGATTCAAAGAGAGTGAGATGCCAGCTCTTTTCATTCAGTCAGTAGCTTCAAACATTTCTGGTATATGAATAACATGATGTTTTTCAATGGCAAAAATCAATGAATATTGTAAATGCACAAACAGTAATATCTCCACATTGCAAGGTGCAATTCTGAAATTTTTTGCTTTTTCCTGCTAATCCTAGCATGATAAAGAAGATTCAAAGAGAGTGAGATGCCAGCTCCTTTCATTCAGTCAGTAGCTTCAAACATTTCTGGACGTTTTTCAATGGCAAAAATCAATGAATATTGTAAATGCACAAACAGTAATATCTCCACATTGCAAGGTGCAATTCTGAAATTTTTTGCTTTTTCCTGCTAATCCTAGCATGATAAAGAAGATTCAAAGAGAGTGAGATGCCAGCTCCTTTCATTCAGGAAGTAGCTTCAAAGATTTCTGGTATCTGAATAACATGATGTTTTTCAATGGCAAAAATCAATGAATATTGTAAATGCACAAACAGTAATATCTCCACATTGCAAGGTGCAATTCTGAAATTTTTTGCTTTTTCCTGCTAATCCTAGCATGATAAAGAAGATTCAAAGAGAGTGAGATGCCAGCTCCTTTCATTCAGTCAGTAGCTTCAAACATTTCTGGACGTTTTTCAATGGCAAAAATCAATGAATATTGTAAATGCACAAACAGTAATATCTCCACATTGCAAGGTGCAATTCTGAAATTTTTTGCTTTTTCCTGCTAATCCTAGCATGATAAAGAAGATTAAAAGAGAGTGAGATGCCAGCTCCTTTCATTCAGTCAGTAGCTTCAAACATTTCTGGACGTTTTTCAGTGGCAAAAATCAATGAATATTGTAAATGCACAAACAGTAATTTCTCCGCATTGCAAGGTGCAATTCTGAAATTTTTTGCTTTTTCCTGCTAATCCTAGCATGATAAAGAAGATTCAAAGAGAGTGAGATACCAGCTCCTTTCATTCAGTCAGTAGCTTCAAACATTTCTGGTATATGAATAACATGATGTTTTTCAATGGCAAAAATCAATGAATATTGTAAATGCACAAACAGTAATATCTCCACATTGCAAGGTGCAATTCTGAAATTTTTTGCTTTTTCCTGCTAATCCTAGCATGATAAAGAAGATTCAAAGAGAGTGAGATGCCAGCTCCTTTCATTCAGTCAGTAGCTTCAAACATTTCTGGACGTTTTTCAATGGCAAAAATCAATGAATATTGTAAATGCACAAACAGTAATATCTCCACATTGCAAGGTGCAATTCTGAAATTTTTTGCTTTTTCCTGCTAATCCTAGCATGATAAAGAAGATTCAAAGAGAGTGAGATGCCAGCTCCTTTCATTCAGTCAGTAGCTTCAAACATTTCTGGACGTTTTTCAATAGCAAAAATCAATGAATATTGTAATGCACAAACAGTAATATCTCCACATTGCAAGGTGCAATTCTGAAATTTTTTGCTTTTTCCTGCTAATCCTAGCATGATAAAGAAGATTCAAAGAGAGTGAGATGCCAGCTCCTTTCATTCAGTCAGTAGCTTCAAACATTTCTGGACGTTTTTCAATGGCAAAAATCAATGAATATTGTAAATGCACAAACAGTAATATCTCCGCATTGCAAGGTGCAATTCTGAAATTTTTTGCTTTTTCCTGCTAATCCTAGCATGATAAAGAATATTCAAAGAGAGTGAGATGCCAGCTCCTTTCATTCAGTCAGTAGCTTCAAACATTTCTGGACGTTTTTCAATGGCAAAAATCAATGAATATTGTAAATGCACAAACAGTAATATCTCCACATTGCAAGGTGCAATTCTGAAATTTTTTGCTTTTTCCTGCTCCTCTTAGCATGATAAAGAAGATTCAAAGAGAGTGAGATGCCAGCTCTTTTCATTCAGTCAGTAGCTTCAAACATTTCTGGTATATGAATAACATGATGTTTTTCAATGGCAAAAATCAATGAATATTGTAAATGCACAAACAGTAATATCTCCACATTGCAAGGTGCAATTCTGAAATTTTTTGCTTTTTCCTGCTAATGCTAGCATGATAAAGAAGATTCAAAGAGAGTGAGATGCCAGCTCCTTTCATTCAGTCAGTAGCTTCAAACATTTCTGGACGTTTTTCAATGGCAAAAATCAGTGAATATTGTAAATGCACAAACAGTAATTTCTCCGCATTGCAAGGTGCAATTCTGAAATTTTTTGCTTTTTCCTGCTCCTCTTAGCATGATAAAGAAGATTCAAAGAGAGTGAGATGCCAGCTCTTTTCATTCAGTCAGTAGCTTCAAACATTTCTGGACGTTTTTCAATGGCAAAAATCAATGAATATTGTAAATGCACAAACAGTAATATCTCCACATTGCAAGGTGCAATTCTGAAATTTTTTGCTTTTTCCTGCTAATCCTAGCATGATAAAGAAGATTCAAAGAGAGTGAGATGCCAGCTCCCTTTCATTCCGTCAGTAGCTTCAAACATTTCTGGACGTTTTTCAATGGCAAAAATCAATGAATATTGTAAATGCACAAACAGTAATATCTCCACATTGCAAGGTGCAATTCTGAATTTTTTTGCTTTTTCCTGCTAATCCTAGCATGATAAAGAAGATTCAAAGAGAGTGAGATGCCAGCTCCTTTCATTCAGTCAGTAGCTTCAAACATTTCTGGACGTTTTTCAATGGCAAAAATCAATGAATATTGTAAATGCACAAACAGTAATATCTCCACATTGCAAGGTGCAATTCTGAAATTTTTTGCTTTTTCCTGCTAATCCTAGCATGATAAAGAAGATTCAAAGAGAGTGAGATGCCAGCTCCTTTCATTCAGTCAGTAGCTTCAAACATTTCTGGTATATGAATAACATGATGTTTTTCAATGGCAAAAATCAATGAATATTGTAAATGCACAAACAGTAATATCTCCACATTGCAAGGTGCAATTCTGAAATTTTTTGCTTTTTCCTGCTAATCCTAGCATGATAAAGAAGATTCAAAGAGAGTGAGATGCCAGCTCCTTTCATTCAGTCAGTAGCTTCAAACATTTCTGGACATTTTTCAATGGCAAAAATCAATGAATATTGTAAATGCACAAACAGTAATATCTCCACATTGCAAGGTGCAATTCTGAAATTTTTTGCTTTTTCCTGCTAATCCTAGCATAATAAAGAAGATTCAAAGAGAGTGAGATGCCAGCTCCTTTCATTCAGTCAGTAGCTTCAAACATTTCTGGACGTTTTTCAATGGCAAAAATCAATGAATATTGTAAATGCACAAACAGTAATTTCTCCGCATTGCAAGGTGCAATTCTGAAATTTTTTGCTTTTTCCTGCTCGTCTTAGCATGATAAAGAAGATTCAAAGAGAGTGAGATGCCAGCTCTTTTCATTCAGTCAGTAGCTTCAAACATTTCTGGACGTTTTTCAATGGCAAAAATCAATGAATATTGTAAATGCACAAACAGTAATATCTCCACATTGCAAGGTGCAATTCTGAATTTTTTTGCTTTTTCCTGCTCCTCTTAACATGATAAATAAGATTCAAAGAGAGTGAGATGCCAGCACCTTTCATTCAGTCAGTAGCTTCAAACATTTCTGGTATATGAATAACATGATGTTTTTCAATGGCAAAAATCAATGAATATTGTAAATGCACAAACAGTAATTTCTCCGCATTGCAAGGTGCAATTCTGAATTTTTTTGCTTTTTCCTGCTAATCCTAGCATGATAAAGAAGATTCAAAGAGAGTGAGATGCCAGCTCCTTTCATTCAGTCAGTAGCTTCAAACATTTCTGGACGTTTTTCAATGGCAAAAATCAATGAATATTGTAAATGCACAAACAGTAATATCTCCACATTGCAAGGTGCAATTCTGAATTTTTTTGCTTTTTCCTGCTAATCCTAGCATGATAAAGAAGATTCAAAGAGAGTGAGATGCCAGCTCCTTTCATTCAGTCAGTAGCTTCAAACATTTCTGGACGTTTTTCAATGGCAAAAATCAATGAATATTGTAAATGCACAAACAGTAATATCTCCGCATTGCAAGGTGCAATTCTGAAACTTTTTGCTTTTTCCTGCAAATCCTAGCATGATAAAGAAGATTCAAAGAGAGTGAGATGCCAGCTCCTTTCATTCAGTCAGTAGCTTCAAACATTTCTGGACGTTTTTCAATGGCAAAAATCAATGAATATTGTAAATGCACAAACAGTAATATCTCCACATTGCAAGGTGCAATTCTGAAATTTTTTGCTTTTTCCTGCTCCTCTTAGCATGATAAAGAAGATTCAAAGAGAGTGAGATGCCAGCTCTTTTCATTCAGTCAGTAACTTCAAACATTTCTGGTATATGAATAACATGATGTTTTTCAATGGCAAAAATCAAAGAATATTGTAAATGCACAAACAGTAATATCTCCACATTGCAAGGTGCAATTCTGAAATTTTTTGCTTTTTCTTGCTAATCCTAGCATGATAAAGAAGATTCAAAGAGAGTGAGATGCCAGCTCCTTTCATTCAGTCAGTAGCTTCAAACATTTCTGGACGTTTTTCAATGGCAAAAATCAGTGAATATTGTAAATGCACAAACAGTAATTTCTCCGCATTGCAAGGTGCAATTCTGAAATTTTTTGCTTTTTCCTGCTCCTCTTAGCATGATAAAGAAGATTCATAGAGAGTGAGATGCCAGCTCTTTTCATTCAGTCAGTAGCTTCAAACATTTCTGGACGTTTTTCAATGGCAAAAATCAATGAATATTGTAAATGCACAAACAGTAATATCTCCACATTGCAAGTGCAATTCTGAATTTTTTTGCTTTTTCCTGCTAATCCTAGCATGATAAAGAAGATTCAAAGAGAGTGAGATGCCAGCTCCTTTCATTCAGTCAGTAGCTTCAAACATTTCTGGACGTTTTTCAATGGCAAAAATCAATGAATATTGTAAATGCACAAACAGTAATATCTCCGCATTGCAAGGTGCAATTCTGAAACTTTTTGCTTTTTCCTGCTAATCCTAGCATGATAAAGAAGATTCAAAGAGAGTGAGATGCCAGCTCCTTTCATTCAGTCAGTAGCTTCAAACATTTCTGGACGTTTTTCAATGGCAAAAATCAATGAATATTGTAAATGCACAAACAGTAATATCTCCACATTGCAAGGTGCAATTCTGAAATTTTTTGCTTTTTCCTGCTCCTCTTAGCATGATAAAGAAGATTCAAAGAGAGTGAGATGCCAGCTCTTTTCATTCAGTCAGTAACTTCAAACATTTCTGGTATATGAATAACATGATGTTTTTCAATGGCAAAAATCAAAGAATATTGTAAATGCACAAACAGTAATATCTCCACATTGCAAGGTGCAATTCTGAAATTTTTTGCTTTTTCCTGCTAATCCTAGCATGATAAAGAAGATTCAAAGAGAGTGAGATGCCAGCTCCTTTCATTCAGTCAGTAGCTTCAAACATTTCTGGACGTTTTTCAATGGCAAAAATCAGTGAATATTGTAAATGCACAAACAGTAATTTCTCCGCATTGCAAGGTGCAATTCTGAAATTTTTTGCTTTTTCCTGCTCCTCTTAGCATGATAAAGAAGATTCATAGAGAGTGAGATGCCAGCTCTTTTCATTCAGTCAGTAGCTTCAAACATTTCTGGACGTTTTTCAATGGCAAAAATCAATGAATATTGTAAATGCACAAACAGTAATATCTCCACATTGCAAGGTGCAATTCTGAATTTTTTTGCTTTTTCCTGCTAATCCTAGCATGATAAAGAAGATTCAAAGAGAGTGAGATGCCAGCTCCTTTCATTCAGTCAGTAGCTTCAAACATTTCTGGACGTTTTTCAATGGCAAAAATCAATGAATATTGTAAATGCACAAACAGTAATATCTCCGCATTGCAAGGTGCAATTCTGAAACTTTTTGCTTTTTCCTGCTAATCCTAGCATGATAAAGAAGATTCAAAGAGAGTGAGATGCCAGCTCCTTTCATTCAGTCAGTAGCTTCAAACATTTCTGGACGTTTTTCAATGGCAAAAATCAATGAATATTGTAAATGCACAAACAGTAATATCTCCACATTGCAAGGTGCAATTCTGAAATTTTTTGCTTTTTCCTGCTCCTCTTAGCATGATAAAGAAGATTCAAAGAGAGTGAGATGCCAGCTCTTTTCATTCAGTCAGTAACTTCAAACATTTCTGGTATATGAATAACATGATGTTTTTCAATGGCAAAAATCAAAGAATATTGTAAATGCACAAACAGTAATATCTCCACATTGCAAGGTGCAATTCTGAAATTTTTTGCTTTTTCCTGCTAATCCTAGCATGATAAAGAAGATTCAAGAGAGTGAGATGCCAGCTCCTTTCATTCAGTCAGTAGCTTCAAACATTTCTGGACGTTTTTCAATGGCAAAAATCAATGAATATTGTAAATGCACAAACAGTAATATCTCCACATTGCAAGGTGCAATTCTGAAATGTTTTGCTTTTTCCTGCTCCTCTTAGCATGATAAAGAAGATTCAAAGAGAGTGAGATGCCAGCTCTTTTCATTCAGTCAGTAGCTTCAAACATTTCTGGTATATGAATAACATGATGTTTTTCAATGGCAAAAATCAATGAATATTATAAATGCACAAACAGTAATATCTCCACATTGCAAGGTGCAATTCTGAAATTTTTTGCTTTTTCCTGCTAATCCTAGCATGATAAAGAAGATTCAAAGAGAGTGAGATGCCAGCTCCTTTCATTCAGTCAGTAGCTTCAAACATTTCTGGACGTTTTTCAATGGCAAAAATCAATGAATATTGTAAATGCACAAACAGTAATATCTCCACATTGCAAGGTGCAATTCTGAAATTTTTTGCTTTTTCCTGCTAATCCTAGCATGATAAAGAAGATTCAAAGAGAGTGAGATGCCAGCTCCTTTCATTCAGTCAGTAGCTTCAAACATTTCTGAACGTTTTTCAATGGCAAAAATCAATGAATATTGTAAATGCACAAACAGTAATTTCTCCGCATTGCAAGGTGCAATTCTGAAATTTTTTGCTTTTTCCTGCTAATCCTAGCATGATAAAGAAGATTCAAAGAGAGTGAGATGCCAGCTCCTTTCATTCAGTCAGTAGCTTCAAACATTTCTGGTATATGAATAACATGATGTTTTTCAATGGCAAAAATCAATGAATATTGTAAATGCACAAACAGTAATATCTCCACATTGCAAGGTGCAATTCTGAAATTTTTTGCTTTTTCCTGCTAATCCTAGCATGATAAAGAAGATTCAAAGAGAGTGAGATGCCAGCTCCTTTCATTCAGTCAGTAGCTTCAAACATTTCTGGACGTTTTTCAATGGCAAAAATCAATGAATATTGTAAATGCACAAACAGTAATATCTCCACATTGCAAGGTGCAATTCTGAAATTTTTTGCTTTTTCCTGCTAATCCTAGCATGATAAAGAAGATTAAAAGAGAGTGAGATGCCAGCTCCTTTCATTCAGTCAGTAGCTTCAAACATTTCTGGACGTTTTTCAGTGGCAAAAATCAATGAATATTGTAAATGCACAAACAGTAATTTCTCCGCATTGCAAGGTGCAATTCTGAAATTTTTTGCTTTTTCCTGCTAATCCTAGCATGATAAAGAAGATTCAAAGAGAGTGAGATACCAGCTCCTTTCATTCAGTCAGTAGCTTCAAACATTTCTGGTATATGAATAACATGATGTTTTTCAATGGCAAAAATCAATGAATATTGTAAATGCACAAACAGTAATATCTCCACATTGCAAGGTGCAATTCTGAAATTTTTTGCTTTTTCCTGCTAATCCTAGCATGATAAAGAAGATTCAAAGAGAGTGAGATGCCAGCTCCTTTCATTCAGTCAGTAGCTTCAAACATTTCTGGACGTTTTTCAATGGCAAAAATCAATGAATATTGTAAATGCACAAACAGTAATATCTCCACATTGCAAGGTGCAATTCTGAAATTTTTTGCTTTTTCCTGCTAATCCTAGCATGATAAAGAAGATTCAAAGAGAGTGAGATGCCAGCTCCTTTCATTCAGTCAGTAGCTTCAAACATTTCTGGACGTTTTTCAATGGCAAAAATCAATGAATATTGTAAATGCACAAACAGTAATATCTCCACATTGCAAGGTGCAATTCTGAAATTTTTTGCTTTTCCCTGCTAATCCTAGCATGATAAAGAAGATTCAAAGAGAGTGAGATGCCAGCTCCTTTCATTCAGTCAGTAGCTTCAAACATTTCTGGACGTTTTTCAATGGCAAAAATCAATGAATATTGTAAATGCACAAACAGTAATATCTCCGCATTGCAAGGTGCAATTCTGAAATTTTTTGCTTTTTCCTGCTAATCCTAGCATGATAAAGAATATTCAAAGAGACTGAGATGCCAGCTCCTTTCATTCAGTCAGTAGCTTCAAACATTTCTGGACGTTTTTCAATGGCAAAAATCAATGAATATTGTAAATGCACAAACAGTAATATCTCCACATTGCAAGGTGCAATTCTGAAATTTTTTGCTTTTTCCTGCTCCTCTTAGCATGATAAAGAAGATTCATAGAGAGTGAGATGCCAGCTCTTTTCATTCAGTCAGTAGCTTCAAACATTTCTGGACGTTTTTCAATGGCAAAAATCAATGAATATTGTAAATGCACAAACAGTAATATCTCCACATTGCAAAGTGCAATTCTGAATTTTTTTGCTTTTTCCTGCTAATCCTAGCATGATAAAGAAGATTCAAAGAGAGTGAGATGCCAGCTCCTTTCATTCAGTCAGTAGCTTCAAACATTTCTGGACGTTTTTCAATGGCAAAAATCAATGAATATTGTAAATGCACAAACAGTAATATCTCCGCATTGCAAGGTGCAATTCTGAAACTTTTTGCTTTTTCCTGCTAATCCTAGCATGATAAAGAAGATTCAAAGAGAGTGAGATGCCAGCTCCTTTCATTCAGTCAGTAGCTTCAAACATTTCTGGACGTTTTTCAATGGCAAAAATCAATGAATATTGTAAATGCACAAACAGTAATATCTCCACATTGCAAGGTGCAATTCTGAAATTTTTTGCTTTTTCCTGCTCCTCTTAGCATGATAAAGAAGATTCAAAGAGAGTGAGATGCCAGCTCTTTTCATTCAGTCAGTAACTTCAAACATTTCTGGTATATGAATAACATGATGTTTTTCAATGGCAAAAATCAAAGAATATTGTAAATGCACAAACAGTAATATCTCCACATTGCAAGGTGCAATTCTGAATTTTTTTGCTTTTTACTGCTAATCCTAGCATGATAAAGAAGATTCAAAGAGAGTGAGATGCCAGCTCCTTTCATTCAGTCAGTAGCTTCAAACATTTCTGGACGTTTTTCAATGGCAAAAATCAGTGAATATTGTAAATGCACAAACAGTAATTTCTCCGCATTGCAAGGTGCAATTCTGAAATTTTTTGCTTTTTCCTGCTCCTCTTAGCATGATAAAGAAGATTCATAGAGAGTGAGATGCCAGCTCTTTTCATTCAGTCAGTAGCTTCAAACATTTCTGGACGTTTTTCAATGGCAAAAATCAATGAATATTGTAAATGCACAAACAGTAATATCTCCGCATTGCAAGGTGCAATTGTGAAACTTTTTGCTTTTTCCTGCTAATCCTAGCATGATAAAGAAGATTCAAAGAGAGTGAGATGCCAGCTCCTTTCATTCAGTCAGTAGCTTCAAACATTTCTGGACGTTTTTCAATGGCAAAAATCAATGAATATTGTAAATGCACAAACAGTAATATCTCCACATTGCAAGGTGCAATTCTGAAATTTTTTGCTTTTTCCTGCTCCTCTTAGCATGATAAAGAAGATTCAAAGAGAGTGAGATGCCAGCTCTTTTCATTCAGTCAGTAACTTCAAACATTTCTGGTATATGAATAACATGATGTTTTTCAATGGCAAAAATCAAAGAATATTGTAAATGCACAAACAGTAATATCTCCACATTGCAAGGTGCAATTCTGAAATTTTTTGCTTTTTCCTGCTAATCCTAGCATGATAAAGAAGATTCAAAGAGAGTGAGATGCCAGCTCCTTTCATTCAGTCAGCAGCTTCAAACATTTCTGGACGTTTTTCAATGGCAAAAATCAGTGAATATTGTAAATGCACAAACAGTAATTTCTCCGCATTGCAAGGTGCAATTCTGAAATTTTTTGCTTTTTCCTGCTCCTCTTAGCATGATAAAGAAGATTCATAGAGAGTGAGATGCCAGCTCTTTTCATTCAGTCAGTAGCTTCAAACATTTCTGGACGTTTTTCAATGGCAAAAATCAATGAATATTGTAAATGCACAAACAGTAATATCTCCACATTGCAAGGTGCAATTCTGAAATTTTTTGCTTTTTCCTGCTAATCCTAGCATGATAAAGAAGATTCAAAGAGAGTGAGATGCCAGCTCCCTTTCATTCCGTCAGTAGCTTCAAACATTTCTGGACGTTTTTCAATGGCAAAAATCAATGAATATTGTAAATGCACAAACAGTAATATCTCCACATTGCAAGGTGCAATTCTGAAATTTTTTGCTTTTTCCTGCTAATCCTAGCATGATAAAGAAGATTCAAAGAGAGTGAGATGCCAGCTCCTTTCATTCAGTCAGTAGCTTCAAACATTTCTGGACGTTTCTCAATGGCAAAAATCAATGAATATTGTAAATGCACAAACAGTAATATCTCCACATTGCAAGGTGCAATTCTGAAATTTTTTGCTTTTTCCTGCTAATCCTAGCATGATAAAGAAGATTCAAATAGAGTGAGATGCCAGCTCCTTTCATTCAGTCAGTAGCTTCAAACATTTCTGGACGTTTTTCAATGGCAAAAATCAATGAATATTGTAAATGCACAAACAGTAATATCTCCGCATTGCAAGGTGCAATTCTGAAATTTTTTGCTTTTTCCTGCTCCTCTTAGCATGATAAAGAAGATTCAAAGAGAGTGAGATGCCAGCTCTTTTCATTCAGTCAGTAGCTTCAAACATTTCTGGTATATGAATAACATGATGTTTTTCAATGGCAAAAATCAGTGAATATTGTAAATGCACAAACAGTAATATCTCCACATTGCAAGGTGCAATTCTGAAATTTTTTGCTTTTTCCTGCTAATCCTAGCATGATAAAGAAGATTCAAAGAGAGTGAGATGCCAGCTCCTTTCATTCAGTCAGTAGCTTCAAACATTTCTGGACGTTTTTCAATGGCAAAAATCAATGAATATTGTAAATGCACAAACAGTAATTTCTCCGCATTGCAAGGTGCAATTCTGAAATTTTTTGCTTTTTCCTGCTAATCCTAGCATGATAAAGAAGATTCAAAGAGAGTGAGATGCCAGCTCCTTTCATTCAGTCAGTAGCTTCAAACATTTCTGGACGTTTTTCAATGGCAAAAATCAATGAATATTGTAAATGCACAAACAGTAATATCTCCACATTGCAAGGTGCAATTCTGAAATTTTTTGCTTTTTCCTGCTCCTCTTAGCATGATAAAGAAGATTCATAGAGAGTGAGATGCCAGCTCTTTTCATTCAGTCAGTAGCTTCAAACATTTCTGGACGTTTTTCAATGGCAAAAATCAATGAATATTGTAAATGCACAAACAGTAATATCTCCACATTGCAAAGTGAAATTCTGAATTTTTTTGCTTTTTCCTGCTAATCCTAGCATGATAAAGAAGATTCAAAGAGAGTGAGATGCCAGCTCCTTTCATTCAGTCAGTAGCTTCAAACATTTCTGGACGTTTTTCAATGGCAAAAATCAATGAATATTGTAAATGCACAAACAGTAATATCTCCGCATTGCAAGGTGCAATTCTGAAACTTTTTGCTTTTTCCTGCTAATCCTAGCATGATAAAGAAGATTCAAAGAGAGTGAGATGCCAGCTCCTTTCATTCAGTCAGTAGCTTCAAACATTTCTGGACGTTTTTCAATGGCAAAAATCAATGAATATTGTAAATGCACAAACAGTAATATCTCCACATTGCAAGGTGCAATTCTGAAATTTTTTGCTTTTTCCTGCTCCTCTTAGCATGATAAAGAAGATTCAAAGAGAGTGAGATACCAGCTCTTTTCATTCAGTCAGTAACTTCAAACATTTCTGGTATATGAATAACATGATGTTTTTCAATGGCAAAAATCAAAGAATATTGTAAATGCACAAACAGTAATATCTCCACATTGCAAGGTGCAATTCTGAAATTTTTTGCTTTTTCCTGCTAATCCTAGCATGATAAAGAAGATTCAAAGAGAGTGAGATGCCAGCTCCTTTCATTCAGTCAGTAGCTTCAAACATTTCTGGACGTTTTTCAATGGCAAAAATCAGTGAATATTGTAAATGCACAAACAGAAATTTCTCCGCATTGCAAGGTGCAATTCTGAAATTTTTTGCTTTTTCCTGCTCCTCTTAGCATGATAAAGAAGATTCATAGAGAGTGAGATGCCAGCTCTTTTCATTCAGTCAGTAGCTTCAAACATTTCTGGACGTTTTTCAATGGCAAAAATCAATGAATATTGTAAATGCACAAACAGTAATATCTCCGCATTGCAAGGTGCAATTCTGAAACTTTTTGCTTTTTCCTGCTAATCCTAGCATGATAAAGAAGATTCAAAGAGAGTGAGATGCCAGCTCCTTTCATTCAGTCAGTAGCTTCAAACATTTCTGGACGTTTTTCAATGGCAAAAATCAATGAATATTGTAAATGCACAAACAGTAATATCTCCACATTGCAAGGTGCAATTCTGAAATTTTTTGCTTTTTCCTGCTCCTCTTAGCATGATAAAGAAGATTCAAAGAGAGTGAGATGCCAGCTCTTTTCATTCAGTCAGTAACTTCAAACATTTCTGGTATATGAATAACATGATGTTTTTCAATGGCAAAAATCAAAGAATATTGTAAATGCACAAACAGTAATATCTCCACATTGCAAGGTGCAATTCTGAAATTTTTTGCTTTTTCCTGCTAATCCTAGCATGATAAAGAAGATTCAAAGAGAGTGAGATGCCAGCTCCTTTCATTCAGTCAGTAGCTTCAAACATTTCTGGACGTTTTTCAATGGCAAAAATCAGTGAATATTGTAAATGCACAAACAGTAATTTCTCCGCATTGCAAGGTGCAATTCTGAAATTTTTTGCTTTTTCCTGCTCCTCTTAGCATGATAAAGAAGATTCATAGAGAGTGAGATGCCAGCTCTTTTCATTCAGTCAGTAGCTTCAAACATTTCTGGACGTTTTTCAATGGCAAAAATCAATGAATATTGTAAATGCACAAACAGTAATATCTCCACATTGCAAGGTGCAATTCTGAAATTTTTTGCTTTTTCCTGCTAATCCTAGCATGATAAAGAAGATTCAAAGAGAGTGAGATGCCAGCTCCCTTTCATTCCGTCAGTAGCTTCAAACATTTCTGGACGTTTTTCAATGGCAAAAATCAATGAATATTGTAAATGCACAAACAGTAATATCTCCACATTGCAAGGTGCAATTCTGAAATTTTTTGCTTTTTCCTGCTAATCCTAGCATGATAAAGAAGATTCAAAGAGAGTGAGATGCCAGCTCCTTTCATTCAGTCAGTAGATTCAAACATTTCTGGACGTTTCTCAATGGCAAAAATCAATGAATATTGTAAATGCACAAACAGTAATATCTCCACATTGCAAGGTGCAATTCTGAAATTTTTTGCTTTTTCCTGCTAATCCTAGCATGATAAAGAAGATTCAAATAGAGTGAGATGCCAGCTCCTTTCATTCAGTCAGTAGCTTCAAACATTTCTGGACGTTTTTCAATGGCAAAAATCAATGAATATTGTAAATGCACAAACAGTAATATCTCCGCATTGCAAGGTGCAATTCTGAAATTTTTTGCTTTTTCCTGCTCCTCTTAGCATGATAAAGAAGATTCAAAGAGAGTGAGATGCCAGCTCTTTTCATTCAGTCAGTAGCTTCAAACATTTCTGGTATATGAATAACATGATGTTTTTCAATGGCAAAAATCAGTGAATATTGTAAATGCACAAACAGTAATATCTCCACATTGCAAGGTGCAATTCTGAAATTTTTTGCTTTTTCCTGCTAATCCTAGCATGATAAAGAAGATTCAAAGAGAGTGAGATGCCAGCTCCTTTCATTCAGTCAGTAGCTTCAAACATTTCTGGACGTTTTTCAATGGCAAAAATCAATGAATATTGTAAATGCACAAACAGTAATTTCTCCGCATTGCAAGGTGCAATTCTGAAATTTTTTGCTTTTTCCTGCTAATCCTAGCATGATAAAGAAGATTCAAAGAGAGTGAGATGCCAGCTCCTTTCATTCAGTCAGTAGCTTCAAACATTTCTGGTATATGAATAACATGATGTTTTTCAATGGCAAAAATCAATGAATATTGTAAATGCACAAACAGTAATATCTCCACATTGCAAGGTGCAATTCTGAAATTTTTTGCTTTTTCCTGCTCCTCTTAGCATGATAAAGAAGATTCAAAGAGAGTGAGATGCCAGCTCATTTCATTCAGTCAGTAGCTTCAAACATTTCTGGACGTTTTTCAATGGCAAAAATCAATGAATATTGTAAATGCACAAACAGTAATATCTCCACATTGCAAGGTGCAATTCTGAAATTTTTTGCTTTTTCCTGCTAATCCTAGCATGATAAAGAAGATTCAAAGAGAGTGAGATGCCAGCTCCTTTCATTCAGTCAGTAGCTTCAAACATTTCTGGACGTTTTTCAATGGCAAAAATCAATGAATATTGTAAATGCACAAACAGTAATTTCTCCGCATTGCAAGGTGCAATTCTGAAATTTTTTGCTTTTTCATGCTCCTCTTAGCATGATAAAGAAGATTCAAAGAGAGTGAGATGCCAGCTCTTTTCATTCAGTCAGTAGCTTCAAACATTTCTGGACGTTTTTCAATGGCAAAAATCAATGAATATTGTAAATGCACAAACAGTAATATCTCCACATTGCAAGGTGCAATTCTGAAATTTTTTGCTTTTTCCTGCTAATCCTAGCATGATAAAGAAGATTCAAAGAGAGTGAGATGCCAGCTCCTTTCATTCAGTCAGTAGCTTCAAACATTTCTGGACGTTTTTCAATGGCAAAAATCAATGAATATTGTAAATGCACAAACAGTAATATCTCCACATTGCAAGGTGCAATTCTGAAATTTTTTGCTTTTTCCTGCTAATCCTAGCATGATAAAGAAGATTCAAAGAGAGTGAGATGCCAGCTCCTTTCATTCAGTCAGTAGCTTCAAACATTTCTGGACGTTTTTCAATGGCAAAAATCAATGAATATTGTAAATGCACAAACAGTAATATCTCCGCATTGCAAGGTGCAATTCTGAAATTTTTTGCTTTTTCCTGCTAATCCTAGCATGATAAAGAATATTCAAAGAGAGTGAGATTCCAGCTCCTTTCATTCAGTCAGTAGCTTCAAACATTTCTGGACGTTTTTCAATGGCAAAAATCAATGAATATTGTAAATGCACAAACAGTAATATCTCCACATTGCAAGGTGCAATTCTGAAATTTTTTGCTTTTTCCTGCTCCTCTTAGCATGATAAAGAAGATTCAAAGAGAGTGAGATGCCAGCTCTTTTCATTCAGTCAGTAGCTTCAAACATTTCTGGTATATGAATAACATGATGTTTTTCAATGGCAAAAATCAATGAATATTGTAAATGCACAAACAGTAATATCTCCACATTGCAAGGTGCAATTCTGAAATTTTTTGCTTTTTCCTGCTAATCCTAGCATGATAAAGAAGATTCAAAGAGAGTGAGATGCCAGCTCCTTTCATTCAGTCAGTAGCTTCAAACATTTCTGGACGTTTTTCAATGGCAAAAATCAGTGAATATTGTAAATGCACAAACAGTAATTTCTCCGCATTGCAAGGTGCAATTCTGAAATTTTTTGCTTTTTCCTGCTCCTCTTAGCATGATAAAGAAGATTCAAAGAGAGTGAGATGCCAGCTCCTTTCATTCAGTCAGTAGCTTAAAACATTTCTGGACGTTTCTCAATGGCAAAAATCAATGAATATTGTAAATGCACAAACAGCAATATCTCCACATTGCAAGGTGCAATTCTGAAATTTTTTGCTTTTTCCTGCTCCTCTTAGCATGATAAAGAAGATTCAAAGAGAGTGAGATGCCAGCTCCTTTCATTCAGTCAGTAGCTTCAAACATTTCTGGACGTTTCTCAATGGCAAAAATCAATGAATATTGTAAATGCACAAACAGTAATATCTCCACATTGCAAGGTGCAATTCTGAAATTTTTTGCTTTTTCCTGCTCCTCTTAGCATGATAAAGAAGATTCAAAGAGAGTGAGATGCCAGCTCTTTTCATTCAGTCAGTAGCTTCAAACATTTCTGGTATATGAATAACATGATGTTTTTCAATGGCAAAAATCAATGAATATTGTAAATGCACAAACAGTAATATCTCCACATTGCAAGGTGCAATTCTGAAATTTTTTGCTTTTTCCTGCTAATCCTAGCATGATAAAGAAGATTCAAAGAGAGTGAGATGCCAGCTCCTTTCATTCAGTCAGTAGCTTCAAACATTTCTGGACGTTTTTCAATGGCAAAAATCAATGAATATTGTAAATGCACAAACAGTAATATCTCCACATTGCAAGGTGCAATTCTGAAATTTTTTGCTTTTTCCTGCTAATCCTAGCATGATAAAGAAGATTCAAAGAGAGTGAGATGCCAGCTCCTTTCATTCAGTCAGTAGCTTCAAACATTTCTGAACGTTTTTCAATGGCAAAAATCAATGAATATTGTAAATGCACAAACAGTAATTTCTCCGCATTGCAAGGTGCAATTCTGAAATTTTTTGCTTTTTCCTGCTAATCCTAGCATGATAAAGAAGATTCAAAGAGAGTGAGATGCCAGCTCCTTTCATTCAGTCAGTAGCTTCAAACATTTCTGGTATATGAATAACATGATGTTTTTCAATGGCAAAAATCAATGAATATTGTAAATGCACAAACAGTAATATCTCCACATTGCAAGGTGCAATTCTGAAATTTTTTGCTTTTTCCTGCTAATCCTAGCATGATAAAGAAGATTCAAAGAGAGTGAGATGCCAGCTCCTTTCATTCAGTCAGTAGCTTCAAACATTTCTGGACGTTTTTCAATGGCAAAAATCAATGAATATTGTAAATGCACAAACAGTAATATCTCCACATTGCAAGGTGCAATTCTGAAATTTTTTGCTTTTTCCTGCTAATCCTAGCATGATAAAGAAGATTAAAAGAGAGTGAGATGCCAGCTCCTTTCATTCAGTGAGTAGCTTCAAACATTTCTGGACGTTTTTCAGTGGCAAAAATCAATGAATATTGTAAATGCACAAACAGTAATTTCTCCGCATTGCAAGGTGCAATTCTGAAATTTTTTGCTTTTTCCTGCTAATCCTAGCATGATAAAGAAGATTCAAAGAGAGTGAGATACCAGCTCCTTTCATTCAGTCAGTAGCTTCAAACTTTTCTGGTATATGAATAACATGATGTTTTTCAATGGCAAAAATCAATGAATATTGTAAATGCACAAACAGTAATATCTCCACATTGCAAGGTGCAATTCTGAAATTTTTTGCTTTTTCCTGCTAATCCTAGCATGATAAAGAAGATTCAAAGAGAGTGAGATGCCAGCTCCTTTCATTCAGTCAGTAGCTTCAAACATTTCTGGACGTTTTTCAATGGCAAAAATCAATGAATATTGTAAATGCACAAACAGTAATATCTCCACATTGCAAGGTGCAATTCTGAAATTTTTTGCTTTTTCCTGCTAATCCTAGCATGATAAAGAAGATTCAAAGAGAGTGAGATGCCAGCTCCTTTCATTCAGTCAGTAGCTTCAAACATTTCTGGACGTTTTTCAATGGCAAAAATCAATGAATATTGTAAATGCACAAACAGTAATATCTCCGCATTGCAAGGTGCAATTCTGAAATTTTTTGCTTTTTCCTGCTAATCCTAGCATGATAAAGAATATTCAAAGAGAGTGAGATTCCAGCTCCTTTCATTCAGTCAGTAGCTTCAAACATTTCTGGACGTTTTTCAATGGCAAAAATCAATGAATATTGTAAATGCACAAACAGTAATATCTCCACATTGCAAGGTGCAATTCTGAAATTTTTTGCTTTTTCCTGCTCCTCTTAGCATGATAAAGAAGATTCAAAGAGAGTGAGATGCCAGCTCTTTTCATTCAGTCAGTAGCTTCAAACATTTCTGGTATATGAATAACATGATGTTTTTCAATGGCAAAAATCAATGAATATTGTAAATGCACAAACAGTAATATCTCCACATTGCAAGGTGCAATTCTGAAATTTTTTGCTTTTTCCTGCTAATCCTAGCATGATAAAGAAGATTCAAAGAGAGTGAGATGCCAGCTCCTTTCATTCAGTCAGTAGCTTCAAACATTTCTGGACGTTTTTCAATGGCAAAAATCAGTGAATATTGTAAATGCACAAACAGTAATTTCTCCGCATTGCAAGGTGCAATTCTGAAATTTTTTGCTTTTTCCTGCTCCTCTTAGCATGATAAAGAAGATTCAAAGAGAGTGAGATGCCAGCTCCTTTCATTCAGTCAGTAGCTTAAAACATTTCTGGACGTTTCTCAATGGCAAAAATCAATGAATATTGTAAATGCACAAACAGCAATATCTCCACATTGCAAGGTGCAATTCTGAAATTTTTTGCTTTTTCCTGCTCCTCTTAGCATGATAAAGAAGATTCAAAGAGAGTGAGATGCCAGCTCCTTTCATTCAGTCAGTAGCTTCAAACATTTCTGGACGTTTCTCAATGGCAAAAATCAATGAATATTGTAAATGCACAAACAGTAATATCTCCACATTGCAAGGTGCAATTCTGAAATTTTTTGCTTTTTCCTGCTCCTCTTAGCATGATAAAGAAGATTCAAAGAGAGTGAGATGCCAGCTCTTTTCATTCAGTCAGTAGCTTCAAACATTTCTGGTATATGAATAACATGATGTTTTTCAATGGCAAAAATCAATGAATATTGTAAATGCACAAACAGTAATATCTCCACATTGCAAGGTGCAATTCTGAAATTTTTTGCTTTTTCCTGCTAATCCTAGCATGATAAAGAAGATTCAAAGAGAGTGAGATGCCAGCTCCTTTCATTCAGTCAGTAGCTTCAAACATTTCTGGACGTTTTTCAATGGCAAAAATCAATGAATATTGTAAATGCACAAACAGTAATATCTCCACATTGCAAGGTGCAATTCTGAAATTTTTTGCTTTTTCCTGCTAATCCTAGCATGATAAAGAAGATTCAAAGAGAGTGAGATGCCAGCTCCTTTCATTCAGTCAGTAGCTTCAAACATTTCTGAACGTTTTTCAATGGCAAAAATCAATGAATATTGTAAATGCACAAACAGTAATTTCTCCGCATTGCAAGGTGCAATTCTGAAATTTTTTGCTTTTTCCTGCTAATCCTAGCATGATAAAGAAGATTCAAAGAGAGTGAGATGCCAGCTCCTTTCATTCAGTCAGTAGCTTCAAACATTTCTGGTATATGAATAACATGATGTTTTTCAATGGCAAAAATCAATGAATATTGTAAATGCACAAACAGTAATATCTCCACATTGCAAGGTGCAATTCTGAAATTTTTTGCTTTTTCCTGCTAATCCTAGCATGATAAAGAAGATTCAAAGAGAGTGAGATGCCAGCTCCTTTCATTCAGTCAGTAGCTTCAAACATTTCTGGACGTTTTTCAATGGCAAAAATCAATGAATATTGTAAATGCACAAACAGTAATATCTCCACATTGCAAGGTGCAATTCTGAAATTTTTTGCTTTTTCCTGCTAATCCTAGCATGATAAAGAAGATTAAAAGAGAGTGAGATGCCAGCTCCTTTCATTCAGTGAGTAGCTTCAAACATTTCTGGACGTTTTTCAGTGGCAAAAATCAATGAATATTGTAAATGCACAAACAGTAATTTCTCCGCATTGCAAGGTGCAATTCTGAAATTTTTTGCTTTTTCCTGCTAATCCTAGCATGATAAAGAAGATTCAAAGAGAGTGAGATACCAGCTCCTTTCATTCAGTCAGTAGCTTCAAACTTTTCTGGTATATGAATAACATGATGTTTTTCAATGGCAAAAATCAATGAATATTGTAAATGCACAAACAGTAATATCTCCACATTGCAAGGTGCAATTCTGAAATTTTTTGCTTTTTCCTGCTAATCCTAGCATGATAAAGAAGATTCAAAGAGAGTGAGATGCCAGCTCCTTTCATTCAGTCAGTAGCTTCAAACATTTCTGGACGTTTTTCAATGGCAAAAATCAATGAATATTGTAAATGCACAAACAGTAATATCTCCACATTGCAAGGTGCAATTCTGAAATTTTTTGCTTTTTCCTGCTAATCCTAGCATGATAAAGAAGATTCAAAGAGAGTGAGATGCCAGCTCCTTTCATTCAGTCAGTAGCTTCAAACATTTCTGGACGTTTTTCAATGGCAAAAATCAATGAATATTGTAAATGCACAAACAGTAATATCTCCGCATTGCAAGGTGCAATTCTGAAATTTTTTGCTTTTTCCTGCTAATCCTAGCATGATAAAGAATATTCAAAGAGAGTGAGATTCCAGCTCCTTTCATTCAGTCAGTAGCTTCAAACATTTCTGGACGTTTTTCAATGGCAAAAATCAATGAATATTGTAAATGCACAAACAGTAATATCTCCACATTGCAAGGTGCAATTCTGAAATTTTTTGCTTTTTCCTGCTCCTCTTAGCATGATAAAGAAGATTCAAAGAGAGTGAGATGCCAGCTCTTTTCATTCAGTCAGTAGCTTCAAACATTTCTGGTATATGAATAACATGATGTTTTTCAATGGCAAAAATCAATGAATATTGTAAATGCACAAACAGTAATATCTCCACATTGCAAGGTGCAATTCTGAAATTTTTTGCTTTTTCCTGCTAATCCTAGCATGATAAAGAAGATTCAAAGAGAGTGAGATGCCAGCTCCTTTCATTCAGTCAGTAGCTTCAAACATTTCTGGACGTTTTTCAATGGCAAAAATCAGTGAATATTGTAAATGCACAAACAGTAATTTCTCCGCATTGCAAGGTGCAATTCTGAAATTTTTTGCTTTTTCCTGCTCCTCTTAGCATGATAAAGAAGATTCAAAGAGAGTGAGATGCCAGCTCCTTTCATTCAGTCAGTAGCTTAAAACATTTCTGGACGTTTCTCAATGGCAAAAATCAATGAATATTGTAAATGCACAAACAGCAATGTCTCCACATTGCAAGGTGCAATTCTGAAATTTTTTGCTTTTTCCTGCTCCTCTTAGCATGATAAAGAAGATTCAAAGAGAGTGAGATGCCAGCTCCTTTCATTCAGTCAGTAGCTTCAAACATTTCTGGACGTTTCTCAATGGCAAAAATCAATGAATATTGTAAATGCACAAACAGTAATATCTCCACATTGCAAGGTGCAATTCTGAAATTTTTTGCTTTTTCCTGCTCCTCTTAGCATGATAAAGAAGATTCAAAGAGAGTGAGATGCCAGCTCTTTTCATTCAGTCAGTAGCTTCAAACATTTCTGGTATATGAATAATATGATGTTTTTCAATGGCAAAAATCAATGAATATTGTAAATGCACAAACAGTAATATCTCCACATTGCAAGGTGCAATTCTGAAATTTTTTGCTTTTTCCTGCTAATCCTAGCATGATAAAGAAGATTCAAAGAGAGTGAGATGCCAGCTCCTTTCATTCAGTCAGTAGCTTCAAACATTTCTGGACGTTTTTCAATGGCAAAAATCAGTGAATATTGTAAATGCACAAACAGTAATTTCTCCGCATTGCAAGGTGCAATTCTGAAATTTTTTGCTTTTTCCTGCTCCTCTTAGCATGATAAAGAAGATTCAAAGAGAGTGAGATGCCAGCTCCTTTCATTCAGTCAGTAGCTTAAAACATTTCTGGACGTTTCTCAATGGCAAAAATCAATGAATATTGTAAATGCACAAACAGCAATATCTCCACATTGCAAGGTGCAATTCTGAAATTTTTTGCTTTTTCCTGCTCCTCTTAGCATGATAAAGAAGATTCAAAGAGAGTGAGATGCCAGCTCCTTTCATTCAGTCAGTAGCTTCAAACATTTCTGGACGTTTCTCAATGGCAAAAATCAATGAATATTGTAAATGCACAAACAGTAATATCTCCACATTGCAAGGTGCAATTCTGAAATTTTTTGCTTTTTCCTGCTCCTCTTAGCATGATAAAGAAGATTCAAAGAGAGTGAGATGCCAGCTCTTTTCATTCAGTCAGTAGCTTCAAACATTTCTGGTATATGAATAACATGATGTTTTTCAATGGCAAAAATCAATGAATATTGTAAATGCACAAACAGTAATATCTCCACATTGCAAGGTGCAATTCTGAAATTTTTTGCTTTTTCCTGCTAATCCTAGCATGATAAAGAAGATTCAAAGAGAGTGAGATGCCAGCTCCTTTCATTCAGTCAGTAGCTTCAAACATTTCTGGACGTTTTTCAATGGCAAAAATCAATGAATATTGTAAATGCACAAACAGTAATATCTCCACATTGCAAGGTGCAATTCTGAAATTTTTTGCTTTTTCCTGCTAATCCTAGCATGATAAAGAAGATTCAAAGAGAGTGAGATGCCAGCTCCTTTCATTCAGTCAGTAGCTTCAAACATTTCTGAACGTTTTTCAATGGCAAAAATCAATGAATATTGTAAATGCACAAACAGTAATTTCTCCGCATTGCAAGGTGCAATTCTGAAATTTTTTGCTTTTTCCTGCTAATCCTAGCATGATAAAGAAGATTCAAAGAGAGTGAGATGCCAGCTCCTTTCATTCAGTCAGTAGCTTCAAACATTTCTGGTATATGAATAACATGATGTTTTTCAATGGCAAAAATCAATGAATATTGTAAATGCACAAACAGTAATATCTCCACATTGCAAGGTGCAATTCTGAAATTTTTTGCTTTTTCCTGCTAATCCTAGCATGATAAAGAAGATTCAAAGAGAGTGAGATGCCAGCTCCTTTCATTCAGTCAGTAGCTTCAAACATTTCTGGACGTTTTTCAATGGCAAAAATCAATGAATATTGTAAATGCACAAACAGTAATATCTCCACATTGCAAGGTGCAATTCTGAAATTTTTTGCTTTTTCCTGCTAATCCTAGCATGATAAAGAAGATTAAAAGAGAGTGAGATGCCAGCTCCTTTCATTCAGTGAGTAGCTTCAAACATTTCTGGACGTTTTTCAGTGGCAAAAATCAATGAATATTGTAAATGCACAAACAGTAATTTCTCCGCATTGCAAGGTGCAATTCTGAAATTTTTTGCTTTTTCCTGCTAATCCTAGCATGATAAAGAAGATTCAAAGAGAGTGAGATACCAGCTCCTTTCATTCAGTCAGTAGCTTCAAACTTTTCTGGTATATGAATAACATGATGTTTTTCAATGGCAAAAATCAATGAATATTGTAAATGCACAAACAGTAATATCTCCACATTGCAAGGTGCAATTCTGAAATTTTTTGCTTTTTCCTGCTAATCCTAGCATGATAAAGAAGATTCAAAGAGAGTGAGATGCCAGCTCCTTTCATTCAGTCAGTAGCTTCAAACATTTCTGGACGTTTTTCAATGGCAAAAATCAATGAATATTGTAAATGCACAAACAGTAATATCTCCACATTGCAAGGTGCAATTCTGAAATTTTTTGCTTTTTCCTGCTAATCCTAGCATGATAAAGAAGATTCAAAGAGAGTGAGATGCCAGCTCCTTTCATTCAGTCAGTAGCTTCAAACATTTCTGGACGTTTTTCAATGGCAAAAATCAATGAGTATTGTAAATGCACAAACAGTAATATCTCCGCATTGCAAGGTGCAATTCTGAAATTTTTTGCTTTTTCCTGCTAATCCTAGCATGATAAAGAATATTCAAAGAGAGTGAGATTCCAGCTCCTTTCATTCAGTCAGTAGCTTCAAACATTTCTGGACGTTTTTCAATGGCAAAAATCAATGAATATTGTAAATGCACAAACAGTAATATCTCCACATTGCAAGGTGCAATTCTGAAATTTTTTGCTTTTTCCTGCTCCTCTTAGCATGATAAAGAAGATTCAAAGAGAGTGAGATGCCAGCTCTTTTCATTCAGTCAGTAGCTTCAAACATTTCTGGTATATGAATAACATGATGTTTTTCAATGGCAAAAATCAATGAATATTGTAAATGCACAAACAGTAATATCTCCACATTGCAAGGTGCAATTCTGAAATTTTTTGCTTTTTCCTGCTAATCCTAGCATGATAAAGAAGATTCAAAGAGAGTGAGATGCCAGCTCCTTTCATTCAGTCAGTAGCTTCAAACATTTCTGGACGTTTTTCAATGGCAAAAATCAGTGAATATTGTAAATGCACAAACAGTAATTTCTCCGCATTGCAAGGTGCAATTCTGAAATTTTTTGCTTTTTCCTGCTCCTCTTAGCATGATAAAGAAGATTCAAAGAGAGTGAGATGCCAGCTCCTTTCATTCAGTCAGTAGCTTAAAACATTTCTGGACGTTTCTCAATGGCAAAAATCAATGAATATTGTAAATGCACAAACAGCAATATCTCCACATTGCAAGGTGCAATTCTGAAATTTTTTGCTTTTTCCTGCTCCTCTTAGCATGATAAAGAAGATTCAAAGAGAGTGAGATGCCAGCTCCTTTCATTCAGTCAGTAGCTTCAAACATTTCTGGACGTTTCTCAATGGCAAAAATCAATGAATATTGTAAATGCACAAACAGTAATATCTCCACATTGCAAGGTGCAATTCTGAAATTTTTTGCTTTTTCCTGCTCCTCTTAGCATGATAAAGAAGATTCAAAGAGAGTGAGATGCCAGCTCTTTTCATTCAGTCAGTAGCTTCAAACATTTCTGGTATATGAATAACATGATGTTTTTCAATGGCAAAAATCAATGAATATTGTAAATGCACAAACAGTAATATCTCCACATTGCAAGGTGCAATTCTGAAATTTTTTGCTTTTTCCTGCTAATCCTAGCATGATAAAGAAGATTCAAAGAGAGTGAGATGCCAGCTCCTTTCATTCAGTCAGTAGCTTCAAACATTTCTGGACGTTTTTCAATGGCAAAAATCAATGAATATTGTAAATGCACAAACAGTAATATCTCCACATTGCAAGGTGCAATTCTGAAATTTTTTGCTTTTTCCTGCTAATCCTAGCATGATAAAGAAGATTCAAAGAGAGTGAGATGCCAGCTCCTTTCATTCAGTCAGTAGCTTCAAACATTTCTGAACGTTTTTCAATGGCAAAAATCAATGAATATTGTAAATGCACAAACAGTAATTTCTCCGCATTGCAAGGTGCAATTCTGAAATTTTTTGCTTTTTCCTGCTAATCCTAGCATGATAAAGAAGATTCAAAGAGAGTGAGATGCCAGCTCCTTTCATTCAGTCAGTAGCTTCAAACATTTCTGGTATATGAATAACATGATGTTTTTCAATGGCAAAAATCAATGAATATTGTAAATGCACAAACAGTAATATCTCCACATTGCAAGGTGCAATTCTGAAATTTTTTGCTTTTTCCTGCTAATCCTAGCATGATAAAGAAGATTCAAAGAGAGTGAGATGCCAGCTCCTTTCATTCAGTCAGTAGCTTCAAACATTTCTGGACGTTTTTCAATGGCAAAAATCAATGAATATTGTAAATGCACAAACAGTAATATCTCCACATTGCAAGGTGCAATTCTGAAATTTTTTGCTTTTTCCTGCTAATCCTAGCATGATAAAGAAGATTAAAAGAGAGTGAGATGCCAGCTCCTTTCATTCAGTGAGTAGCTTCAAACATTTCTGGACGTTTTTCAGTGGCAAAAATCAATGAATATTGTAAATGCACAAACAGTAATTTCTCCGCATTGCAAGGTGCAATTCTGAAATTTTTTGCTTTTTCCTGCTAATCCTAGCATGATAAAGAAGATTCAAAGAGAGTGAGATACCAGCTCCTTTCATTCAGTCAGTAGCTTCAAACTTTTCTGGTATATGAATAACATGATGTTTTTCAATGGCAAAAATCAATGAATATTGTAAATGCACAAACAGTAATATCTCCACATTGCAAGGTGCAATTCTGAAATTTTTTGCTTTTTCCTGCTAATCCTAGCATGATAAAGAAGATTCAAAGAGAGTGAGATGCCAGCTCCTTTCATTCAGTCAGTAGCTTCAAACATTTCTGGACGTTTTTCAATGGCAAAAATCAATGAATATTGTAAATGCACAAACAGTAATATCTCCACATTGCAAGGTGCAATTCTGAAATTTTTTGCTTTTTCCTGCTAATCCTAGCATGATAAAGAAGATTCAAAGAGAGTGAGATGCCAGCTCCTTTCATTCAGTCAGTAGCTTCAAACATTTCTGGACGTTTTTCAATGGCAAAAATCAATGAATATTGTAAATGCACAAACAGTAATATCTCCACATTGCAAGGTGCAATTCTGAAATTTTTTGCTTTTTCCTGCTAATCCTAGCATGATAAAGAAGATTCAAAGAGAGTGAGATGCCAGCTCCTTTCATTCAGTCAGTAGCTTCAAACATTTCTGGACGTTTTTCAATGGCAAAAATCAATGAATATTGTAAATGCACAAACAGTAATATCTCCGCATTGCAAGGTGCAATTCTGAAATTTTTTGCTTTTTCCTGCTAATCCTAGCATGATAAAGAATATTCAAAGAGAGTGAGATGCCAGCTCCTTTCATTCAGTCAGTAGCTTCAAACATTTCTGGACATTTTTCAATGGCAAAAATCAATGAATATTGTAAATGCACAAACAGTAATATCTCCACATTGCAAGGTGCAATTCTGAAATTTTTTGCTTTTTCCTGCTCCTCTTAGCATGATAAAGAAGATTCAAAGAGAGTGAGATGCCAGCTCTTTTCATTCAGTCAGTAGCTTCAAACATTTCTGGTATATGAATAACATGATGTTTTTCAATGGCAAAAATCAATGAATATTGTAAATGCACAAACAGTAATATCTCCACATTGCAAGGTGAAATTCTGAAATTTTTTGCTTTTTCCTGCTAATCCTAGCATGATAAAGAAGATTCAAAGAGAGTGAGATGCCAGCTCCTTTCATTCAGTCAGTAGCTTCAAACATTTCTGGACGTTTTTCAATGGCAAAAATCAATGAATATTGTAAATGCACAAACAGTAATATCTCCACATTGCAAGGTGCAATTCTGAAATTTTTTGCTTTTTCCTGCTAATCCTAGCATGATAAAGAAGATTCAAAGAGAGTGAGATGCCAGCTCCTTTCATTCAGTCAGTAGCTTCAAACATTTCTGGACGTTTCTCAATGGCAAAAATCAATGAATATTGTAAATGCACAAACAGTAATATCTCCACATTGCAAGGTGCAATTCTGAAATTTTTTGCTTTTTCCTGCTCCTCTTAGCATGATAAAGAAGATTCAAAGAGAGTGAGATGCCAGCTCTTTTCATTCAGTCAGTAGCTTCAAACATTTCTGGTATATGAATAACATGATGTTTTTCAATGGCAAAAATCAATGAATATTGTAAATGCACAAACAGTAATATCTCCACATTGCAAGGTGCAATTCTGAAATTTTTTGCTTTTTCCTGCTAATCCTAGCATGATAAAGAAGATTCAAAGAGAGTGAGATGCCAGCTCCTTTCATTCAGTCAGTAGCTTCAAACATTTCTGGACGTTTTTCAATGGCAAAAATCAATGAATATTGTAAATGCACAAACAGTAATATCTCCACATTGCAAGGTGCAATTCTGAAATTTTTTGCTTTTTCCTGCTAATCCTAGCATGATAAAGAAGATTCAAAGAGAGTGAGATGCCAGCTCCTTTCATTCAGTCAGTAGCTTCAAACATTTCTGAACGTTTTTCAATGGCAAAAATCAATGAATATTGTAAATGCACAAACAGTAATTTCTCCGCATTGCAAGGTGCAATTCTGAAATTTTTTGCTTTTTCCTGCTAATCCTAGCATGATAAAGAAGATTCAAAGAGAGTGAGATGCCAGCTCCTTTCATTCAGTCAGTAGCTTCAAACATTTCTGGTATATGAATAACATGATGTTTTTCAATGGCAAAAATCAATGAATATTGTAAATGCACAAACAGTAATATCTCCACATTGCAAGGTGCAATTCTGAAATTTTTTGCTTTTTCCTGCTAATCCTAGCATGATAAAGAAGATTCAAAGAGAGTGAGATGCCAGCTCCTTTCATTCAGTCAGTAGCTTCAAACATTTCTGGACGTTTTTCAATGGCAAAAATCAATGAATATTGTAAATGCACAAACAGTAATATCTCCACATTGCAAGGTGCAATTCTGAAATTTTTTGCTTTTTCCTGCTAATCCTAGCATGATAAAGAAGATTAAAAGAGAGTGAGATGCCAGCTCCTTTCATTCAGTGAGTAGCTTCAAACATTTCTGGACGTTTTTCAGTGGCAAAAATCAATGAATATTGTAAATGCACAAACAGTAATTTCTCCGCATTGCAAGGTGCAATTCTGAAATTTTTTGCTTTTTCCTGCTAATCCTAGCATGATAAAGAAGATTCAAAGAGAGTGAGATACCAGCTCCTTTCATTCAGTCAGTAGCTTCAAACTTTTCTGGTATATGAATAACATGATGTTTTTCAATGGCAAAAATCAATGAATATTGTAAATGCACAAACAGTAATATCTCCACATTGCAAGGTGCAATTCTGAAATTTTTTGCTTTTTCCTGCTAATCCTAGCATGATAAAGAAGATTCAAAGAGAGTGAGATGCCAGCTCCTTTCATTCAGTCAGTAGCTTCAAACATTTCTGGACGTTTTTCAATGGCAAAAATCAATGAATATTGTAAATGCACAAACAGTAATATCTCCACATTGCAAGGTGCAATTCTGAAATTTTTTGCTTTTTCCTGCTAATCCTAGCATGATAAAGAAGATTCAAAGAGAGTGAGATGCCAGCTCCTTTCATTCAGTCAGTAGCTTCAAACATTTCTGGACGTTTTTCAATGGCAAAAATCAATGAATATTGTAAATGCACAAACAGTAATATCTCCACATTGCAAGGTGCAATTCTGAAATTTTTTGCTTTTTCCTGCTAATCCTAGCATGATAAAGAAGATTCAAAGAGAGTGAGATGCCAGCTCCTTTCATTCAGTCAGTAGCTTCAAACATTTCTGGACGTTTTTCAATGGCAAAAATCAATGAATATTGTAAATGCACAAACAGTAATATCTCCGCATTGCAAGGTGCAATTCTGAAATTTTTTGCTTTTTCCTGCTAATCCTAGCATGATAAAGAATATTCAAAGAGAGTGAGATGCCAGCTCCTTTCATTCAGTCAGTAGCTTCAAACATTTCTGGACATTTTTCAATGGCAAAAATCAATGAATATTGTAAATGCACAAACAGTAATATCTCCACATTGCAAGGTGCAATTCTGAAATTTTTTGCTTTTTCCTGCTCCTCTTAGCATGATAAAGAAGATTCAAAGAGAGTGAGATGCCAGCTCTTTTCATTCAGTCAGTAGCTTCAAACATTTCTGGTATATGAATAACATGATGTTTTTCAATGGCAAAAATCAATGAATATTGTAAATGCACAAACAGTAATATCTCCACATTGCAAGGTGAAATTCTGAAATTTTTTGCTTTTTCCTGCTAATCCTAGCATGATAAAGAAGATTCAAAGAGAGTGAGATGCCAGCTCCTTTCATTCAGTCAGTAGCTTCAAACATTTCTGGACGTTTTTCAATGGCAAAAATCAATGAATATTGTAAATGCACAAACAGTAATATCTCCACATTGCAAGGTGCAATTCTGAAATTTTTTGCTTTTTCCTGCTAATCCTAGCATGATAAAGAAGATTCAAAGAGAGTGAGATGCCAGCTCCTTTCATTCAGTCAGTAGCTTCAAACATTTCTGAACGTTTTTCAATGGCAAAAATCAATGAATATTGTAAATGCACAAACAGTAATTTCTCCGCATTGCAAGGTGCAATTCTGAAATTTTTTGCTTTTTCCTGCTAATCCTAGCATGATAAAGAAGATTCAAAGAGAGTGAGATGCCAGCTCCTTTCATTCAGTCAGTAGCTTCAAACATTTCTGGTATATGAATAACATGATGTTTTTCAATGGCAAAAATCAATGAATATTGTAAATGCACAAACAGTAATATCTCCACATTGCAAGGTGCAATTCTGAAATTTTTTGCTTTTTCCTGCTAATCCTAGCATGATAAAGAAGATTCAAAGAGAGTGAGATGCCAGCTCCTTTCATTCAGTCAGTAGCTTCAAACATTTCTGGACGTTTTTCAATGGCAAAAATCAATGAATATTGTAAATGCACAAACAGTAATATCTCCACATTGCAAGGTGCAATTCTGAAATTTTTTGCTTTTTCCTGCTAATCCTAGCATGATAAAGAAGATTAAAAGAGAGTGAGATGCCAGCTCCTTTCATTCAGTCAGTAGCTTCAAACATTTCTGGACGTTTTTCAATGGCAAAAATCAATGAATATTGTAAATGCACAAACAGTAATTTCTCCGCATTGCAAGGTGTAATTCTGAAATTTTTTGCTTTTTCCTGCTCGTCTTAGCATGATAAAGAAGATTCAAAGAGAGTGAGATGCCAGCTCTTTTCATTCAGTCAGTAGCTTCAAACATTTCTGGACGTTTTTCAATGGCAAAAATCAATGAATATTGTAAATGCACAAACAGTAATATCTCCACATTGCAAGGTGCAATTCTGAATTTTTTTGCTTTTTCCTGCTCCTCTTAGCATGATAAAGAAGATTCAAAGAGAGTGAGATGCCAGCACCTTTCATTCAGTCAGTAGCTTCAAACATTTCTGGTATATGAATAACATGATGTTTTTCAATGGCAAAAATCAATGAATATTGTAAATGCACAAACAGTAATTTCTCCGCATTGCAAGGTGCAATTCTGAATTTTTTTGCTTTTTCCTGCTAATCCTAGCATGATAAAGAAGATTCAAAGAGAGTGAGATGCCAGCTCCTTTCATTCAGTCAGTAGCTTCAAACATTTCTGGACGTTTTTCAATGGCAAAAATCAATGAATATTGTAAATGCACAAACAGTAATATCTCCACATTGCAAGGTGCAATTCTGAATTTTTTTGCTTTTTCCTGCTAATCCTAGCATGATAAAGAAGATTCAAAGAGAGTGAGATGCCAGCTCCTTTCATTCAGTCAGTAGCTTCAAACATTTCTGGACGTTTTTCAATGGCAAAAATCAATGAATATTGTAAATGCACAAACAGTAATATCTCCGCATTGCAAGGTGCAATTCTGAAACTTTTTGCTTTTTTCTGCTAATCCTAGCATGATAAAGAAGATTCAAAGAGAGTGAGATGCCAGCTCCTTTCATTCAGTCAGTAGCTTCAAACATTTCTGGACGTTTTTCAATGGCAAAAATCAATGAATATTGTAAATGCACAAACAGTAATATCTCCACATTGCAAGGTGCAATTCTGAAATTTTTTGCTTTTTCCTGCTCCTCTTAGCATGATAAAGAAGATTCAAAGAGAGTGAGATGCCAGCTCTTTTCATTCAGTCAGTAACTTCAAACATTTCTGGTCTATGAATAACATGATGTTTTTCAATGGCAAAAATCAAAGAATATTGTAAATGCACAAACAGTAATATCTCCACATTGCAAGGTGCAATTCTGAAATTTTTTGCTTTTTCCTGCTAATCCTAGCATGATAAAGAAGATTCAAAGAGAGTGAGATGCCAGCTCCTTTCATTCAGTCAGTAGCTTCAAACATTTCTGGACGTTTTTCAATGGCAAAAATCAGTGAATATTGTAAATGCACAAACAGTAATTTCTCCACATTGCAAGGTGCAATTCTGAAATTTTTTGCTTTTTCCTGCTCCTCTTAGCATGATAAAGAAGATTCATAGAGAGTGAGATGCCAGCTCTTTTCATTCAGTCAGTAGCTTCAAACATTTCTGGACGTTTTTCAATGGCAAAAATCAATGAATATTGTAAATGCACAAACAGTAATATCTCCACATTGCAAGGTGCAATTCTGAAATTTTTTGCTTTTTCCTGCTAATCCTAGCATGATAAAGAAGATTCAAAGAGAGTGAGATGCCAGCTCCTTTCATTCAGTCAGTAGCTTCAAACATTTCTGGACGTTTTTCAATGGCAAAAATCAATGAATATTGTAAATGCACAAACAGTAATATCTCCACATTGCAAGGTGCAATTCTGAAATTTTTTGCTTTTTCCTGCTAATCCTAGCATGATAAAGAAGATTCAAAGAGAGTGAGATGCCAGCTCCTTTCATTCAGTCAGTAGCTTCAAACATTTCTGGACGTTTTTCAATGGCAAAAATCAATGAATATTGTAAATGCACAAACAGTAATATCTCCACATTGCAAGGTGCAATTCTGAAATTTTTTGCTTTTTCCTGCTAATCCTAGCATGATAAAGAAGATTCAAAGAGAGTGAGATGCCAGCTCCTTTCATTCAGTCAGTAGCTTCAAACATTTCTGGACGTTTTTCAATGGCAAAAATCAATGAATATTGTAAATGCACAAACAGTAATATCTCCGCATTGCAAGGTGCAATTCTGAAATTTTTTGCTTTTTCCTGCTAATCCTAGCATGATAAAGAATATTCAAAGAGAGTGAGATGCCAGCTCCTTTCATTCAGTCAGTAGCTTCAAACATTTCTGGACATTTTTCAATGGCAAAAATCAATGAATATTGTAAATGCACAAACAGTAATATCTCCACATTGCAAGGTGCAATTCTGAAATTTTTTGCTTTTTCCTGCTCCTCTTAGCATGATAAAGAAGATTCAAAGAGAGTGAGATGCCAGCTCTTTTCATTCAGTCAGTAGCTTCAAACATTTCTGGTGTATGAATAACATGATGTTTTTCAATGGCAAAAATCAATGAATATTGTAAATGCACAAACAGTAATATCTCCACATTGCAAGGTGAAATTCTGAAATTTTTTGCTTTTTCCTGCTAATCCTAGCATGATAAAGAAGATTCAAAGAGAGTGAGATGCCAGCTCCTTTCATTCAGTCAGTAGCTTCAAACATTTCTGGACGTTTTTCAATGGCAAAAATCAATGAATATTGTAAATGCACAAACAGTAATATCTCCACATTGCAAGGTGCAATTCTGAAATTTTTTGCTTTTTCCTGCTAATCCTAGCATGATAAAGAAGATTCAAAGAGAGTGAGATGCCAGCTCCTTTCATTCAGTCAGTAGCTTCAAACATTTCTGAACGTTTTTCAATGGCAAAAATCAATGAATATTGTAAATGCACAAACAGTAATTTCTCCGCATTGCAAGGTGCAATTCTGAAATTTTTTGCTTTTTCCTGCTAATCCTAGCATGATAAAGAAGATTCAAAGAGAGTGAGATGCCAGCTCCTTTCATTCAGTCAGTAGCTTCAAACATTTCTGGTATATGAATAACATGATGTTTTTCAATGGCAAAAATCAATGAATATTGTAAATGCACAAACAGTAATATCTCCACATTGCAAGGTGCAATTCTGAAATTTTTTGCTTTTTCCTGCTAATCCTAGCATGATAAAGAAGATTCAAAGAGAGTGAGATGCCAGCTCCTTTCATTCAGTCAGTAGCTTCAAACATTTCTGGACGTTTTTCAATGGCAAAAATCAATGAATATTGTAAATGCACAAACAGTAATATCTCCACATTGCAAGGTGCAATTCTGAAATTTTTTGCTTTTTCCTGCTAATCCTAGCATGATAAAGAAGATTAAAAGAGAGTGAGATGCCAGCTCCTTTCATTCAGTCAGTAGCTTCAAACATTTCTGGACGTTTTTCAATGGCAAAAATCAATGAATATTGTAAATGCACAAACAGTAATTTCTCCGCATTGCAAGGTGTAATTCTGAAATTTTTTGCTTTTTCCTGCTCGTCTTAGCATGATAAAGAAGATTCAAAGAGAGTGAGATGCCAGCTCTTTTCATTCAGTCAGTAGCTTCAAACATTTCTGGACGTTTTTCAATGGCAAAAATCAATGAATATTGTAAATGCACAAACAGTAATATCTCCACATTGCAAGGTGCAATTCTGAATTTTTTTGCTTTTTCCTGCTCCTCTTAGCATGATAAAGAAGATTCAAAGAGAGTGAGATGCCAGCACCTTTCATTCAGTCAGTAGCTTCAAACATTTCTGGTATATGAATAACATGATGTTTTTCAATGGCAAAAATCAGTGAATATTGTAAATGCACAAACAGTAATTTCTCCGCATTGCAAGGTGCAATTCTGAATTTTTTTGCTTTTTCCTGCTAATCCTAGCATGATAAAGAAGATTCAAAGAGAGTGAGATGCCAGCTCCTTTCATTCAGTCAGTAGCTTCAAACATTTCTGGACGTTTTTCAATGGCAAAAATCAATGAATATTGTAAATGCACAAACAGTAATATCTCCACATTGCAAGGTGCAATTCTGAATTTTTTTGCTTTTTCCTGCTAATCCTAGCATGATAAAGAAGATTCAAAGAGAGTGAGATGCCAGCTCCTTTCATTCAGTCAGTAGCTTCAAACATTTCTGGACGTTTTTCAATGGCAAAAATCAATGAATATTGTAAATGCACAAACAGTAATATCTCCGCATTGCAAGGTGCAATTCTGAAACTTTTTGCTTTTTCCTGCTAATCCTAGCATGATAAAGAAGATTCAAAGAGAGTGAGATGCCAGCTCCTTTCATTCAGTCAGTAGCTTCAAACATTTCTGGACGTTTTTCAATGGCAAAAATCAATGAATATTGTAAATGCACAAACAGTAATATCTCCACATTGCAAGGTGCAATTCTGAAATTTTTTGCTTTTTCCTGCTCCTCTTAGCATGATAAAGAAGATTCAAAGAGAGTGAGATGCCAGCTCTTTTCATTCAGTCAGTAACTTCAAACATTTCTGGTCTATGAATAACATGATGTTTTTCAATGGCAAAAATCAAAGAATATTGTAAATGCACAAACAGTAATATCTCCACATTGCAAGGTGCAATTCTGAAATTTTTTGCTTTTTCCTGCTAATCCTAGCATGATAAAGAAGATTCAAAGAGAGTGAGATGCCAGCTCCTTTCATTCAGTCAGTAGCTTCAAACATTTCTGGACGTTTTTCAATGGCAAAAATCAGTGAATATTGTAAATGCACAAACAGTAATTTCTCCACATTGCAAGGTGCAATTCTGAAATTTTTTGCTTTTTCCTGCTCCTCTTAGCATGATAAAGAAGATTTATAGAGAGTGAGATGCCAGCTCTTTTCATTCAGTCAGTAGCTTCAAACATTTCTGGACGTTTTTCAATGGCAAAAATCAATGAATATTGTAAATGCACAAACAGTAATATCTCCACATTGCAAGGTGCAATTCTGAAATTTTTTGCTTTTTCCTGCTAATCCTAGCATGATAAAGAAGATTCAAAGAGAGTGAGATGCCAGCTCCCTTTCATTCCGTCAGTAGCTTCAAACATTTCTGGACGTTTTTCAATGGCAAAAATCAATGAATATTGTAAATGCACAAACAGTAATATCTCCACATTGCAAGGTGCAATTCTGAAATTTTTTGCTTTTTCCTGCTAATCCTAGCATGATAAAGAAGATTCAAAGAGAGTGAGATGCCAGCTCCTTTCATTCAGTCAGTAGCTTCAAACATTTCTGGACGTTTCTCAATGGCAAAAATCAATGAATATTGTAAATGCACAAACAGTAATATCTCCACATTGCAAGGTGCAATTCTGAAATTTTTTGCTTCTTCCTGCTAATCCTAGCATGATAAAGAAGATTCAAAGAGAGTGAGATGCCAGCTCCTTTCATTCAGTCAGTAGCTTCAAACATTTCTGGACGTTTTTCAATGGCAAAAATCAATGAATATTGTAAATGCACAAACAGTAATATCTCCGCATTGCAAGGTGCAATTCTGAAATTTTTTGCTTTTTCCTGCTCCTCTTAGCATGATAAAGAAGATTCAAAGAGAGTGAGATGCCAGCTCTTTTCATTCAGTCAGTAGCTTCAAACATTTCTGGTATATGAATAACATGATGTTTTTCAATGGCAAAAATCAGTGAATATTGTAAATGCACAAACAGTAATATCTCCACATTGCAAGGTGCAATTCTGAAATTTTTTGCTTTTTCCTGCTAATCCTAGCATGATAAAAAAGATTCAAAGAGAGTGAGATGCCAGCTCCTTTCATTCAGTCAGTAGCTTCAAACATTTCTGGACGTTTTTCAATGGCAAAAATCAATGAATATTGTAAATGCACAAACAGTAATTTCTCCGCATTGCAAGGTGCAATTCTGAAATTTTTTGCTTTTTCCTGCTAATCCTAGCATGATAAAGAAGATTCAAAGAGAGTGAGATGCCAGCTCCTTTCATTCAGTAAGTAGCTTCAAACATTTCTGGTATATGAATAACATGATGTTTTTCAATGGCAAAAATCAATGAATATTGTAAATGCACAAACAGTAATATCTCCACATTGCAAGGTGCAATTCTGAAATTTTTTGCTTTTTCCTGCTCCTCTTAGCATGATAAAGAAGATTCAAAGAGAGTGAGATGCCAGCTCCTTTCATTCAGTCAGTAGCTTCAAACATTTCTGGACGTTTTTCAATGGCAAAAATCAATGAATATTGTAAATGCACAAACAGTAATATCTCCACATTGCAAGGTGCAATTCTGAAATTTTTTGCTTTTTCCTGCTAATCCTAGCATGATAAAGAAGATTCAAAGAGAGTGAGATGCCAGCTCCTTTCATTCAGTCAGTAGCTTCAAACATTTCTGGACGTTTTTCAATGGCAAAAATCAATGAATATTGTAAATGCACAAACAGTAATTTCTCCGCATTGCAAGGTGCAATTCTGAAATTTTTTGCTTTTTCATGCTCCTCTTAGCATGATAAAGAAGATTCAAAGAGAGTGAGATGCCAGCTCTTTTCATTCAGTCAGTAGCTTCAAACATTTCTGGACGTTTTTCAATGGCAAAAATCAATGAATATTGTAAATGCACAAACAGTAATATCTCCACATTGCAAGGTGCAATTCTGAATTTTTTTGCTTTTTCCTGCTCCTCTTAGCATGATAAAGAAGATTCAAAGAGAGTGAGATGCCAGCTCCTTTCATTCAGTCAGTAGCTTCAAACATTTCTGGATGTTTTTCAATTGCAAAAATCAATGAATATTGTAAATGCACAAACAGTAATATCTCCACATTGCAAGGTGCAATTCTGAAATTTTTTGCTTTTTCCTGCTAATCCTAGCATGATAAAGAAGATTCAAAGAGAGTGAGATGCCAGCTCTTTTCATTCAGTCAGTAGCGTCAAATATTTCTGGTATATGAATAACATGATGTTTTTCAATGGCAAAAATCAATGAATATTGTAAATGCACAAAGAGTAATATCTCCACATTGCAAGGTGCAATTCTGAAATTTTTTGCTTTTTCCTGCTAATCCTAGCATGATAAAGAAGATTCAAAGAGAGTGAGATGCCAGCTCCTTTCATTCAGTCAGTAGCTTCAAACATTTCTGGACGTTTTTCAATGGCAAAAATCAATGAATATTGTAAATGCACAAACAGTAATATCTCCACATTGCAAGGTGCAATTCTGAAATTTTTTGCTTTTTCCTGCTAATCCTAGCATGATAAAGAAGATTCAAAGAGAGTGAGATGCCAGCTCCTTTCATTCAGTCAGTAGCTTCAAACATTTCTGGACGTTTTTCAATGGCAAAAATCAATGAATATTGTAAATGCACAAACAGTAATTTCTCGGCATTGCAAGGTGCAATTCTGAAATTTTTTGCTTTTTCCTGCTAATCCTAGCATGATAAAGAAGATTCAAAGAGAGTGAGATACCAGCTCCTTTCATTCAGTCAGTAGCTTCAAACTTTTCTGGTATATGAATAACATGATGTTTTTCAATGGCAAAAATCAATGAATATTGTAAATGCACAAACAGTAATATCTCCACATTGCAAGGTGCAATTCTGAAATTTTTTGCTTTTTCCTGCTAATCCTAGCATGATAAAGAAGATTCAAAGAGAGTGAGATGCCAGCTCCTTTCATTCAGTCAGTAGCTTCAAACATTTCTGGACGTTTTTCAATGGCAAAAATCAATGAATATTGTAAATGCACAAACAGTAATATCTCCACATTGCAAGGTGCAATTCTGAAATTTTTTGCTTTTTCCTGCTAATCCTAGCATGATAAAGAAGATTCAAAGAGAGTGAGATGCCAGCTCCTTTCATTCAGTCAGTAGCTTCAAACATTTCTGGACGTTTTTCAATGGCAAAAATCAATGAATATTGTAAATGCACAAACAGTAATATCTCCGCATTGCAAGGTGCAATTCTGAAATTTTTTGCTTTTTCCTGCTAATCCTAGCATGATAAAGAATATTCAAAGAGAGTGAGATTCCAGCTCCTTTCATTCAGTCAGTAGCTTCAAACATTTCTGGACGTTTTTCAATGGCAAAAATCAATGAATATTGTAAATGCACAAACAGTAATATCTCCACATTGCAAGGTGCAATTCTGAAATTTTTTGCTTTTTCCTGCTCCTCTTAGCATGATAAAGAAGATTCAAAGAGAGTGAGATGCCAGCTCTTTTCATTCAGTCAGTAGCTTCAAACATTTCTGGTATATGAATAACATGATGTTTTTCAATGGCAAAAATCAATGAATATTGTAAATGCACAAACAGTAATATCTCCACATTGCAAGGTGCAATTCTGAAATTTTTTGCTTTTTCCTGCTAATCCTAGCATGATAAAGAAGATTCAAAGAGAGTGAGATGCCAGCTCCTTTCATTCAGTCAGTAGCTTCAAACATTTCTGGACGTTTTTCAATGGCAAAAATCAGTGAATATTGTAAATGCACAAACAGTAATTTCTCCGCATTGCAAGGTGCAATTCTGAAATTTTTTGCTTTTTCCTGCTCCTCTTAGCATGATAAAGAAGATTCAAAGAGAGTGAGATGCCAGCTCCTTTCATTCAGTCAGTAGCTTAAAACATTTCTGGACGTTTCTCAATGGCAAAAATCAATGAATATTGTAAATGCACAAACAGCAATATCTCCACATTGCAAGGTGCAATTCTGAAATTTTTTGCTTTTTCCTGCTCCTCTTAGCATGATAAAGAAGATTCAAAGAGAGTGAGATGCCAGCTCCTTTCATTCAGTCAGTAGCTTCAAACATTTCTGGACGTTTCTCAATGGCAAAAATCAATGAATATTGTAAATGCACAAACAGTAATATCTCCACATTGCAAGGTGCAATTCTGAAATTTTTTGCTTTTTCCTGCTCCTCTTAGCATGATAAAGAAGATTCAAAGAGAGTGAGATGCCAGCTCTTTTCATTCAGTCAGGAGCTTCAAACATTTCTGGTATATGAATAACATGATGTTTTTCAATGGCAAAAATCAATGAATATTGTAAATGCACAAACAGTAATATCTCCACATTGCAAGGTGCAATTCTGAAATTTTTTGCTTTTTCCTGCTAATCCTAGCATGATAAAGAAGATTCAAAGAGAGTGAGATGCCAGCTCCTTTCATTCAGTCAGTAGCTTCAAACATTTCTGGACGTTTTTCAATGGCAAAAATCAATGAATATTGTAAATGCACTAACAGTAATATCTCCACATTGCAAGGTGCAATTCTGAAATTTTTTGCTTTTTCCTGCTCCTCTTAGCATGATAAAGAAGATTCAAAGAGAGTGAGATGCCAGCTCTTTTCATTCAGTCAGTAACTTCAAACATTTCTGGTCTATGAATAACATGATGTTTTTCAATGGCAAAAATCAAAGAATATTGTAAATGCACAAACAGTAATATCTCCACATTGCAAGGTGCAATTCTGAAATTTTTTGCTTTTTCCTGCTAATCCTAGCATGATAAAGAAGATTCAAAGAGAGTGAGATGCCAGCTCCTTTCATTCAGTCAGTAGCTTCAAACATTTCTGGACGTTTTTCAATGGCAAAAATCAGTGAATATTGTAAATGCACAAACAGTAATTTCTCCACATTGCAAGGTGCAATTCTGAAATTTTTTGCTTTTTCCTGCTCCTCTTAGCATGATAAAGAAGATTCATAGAGAGTGAGATGCCAGCTCTTTTCATTCAGTCAGTAGCTTCAAACATTTCTGGACGTTTTTCAATGGCAAAAATCAATGAATATTGTAAATGCACAAACAGTAATATCTCCACATTGCAAGGTGCAATTCTGAAATTTTTTGCTTTTTCCTGCTAATCCTAGCATGATAAAGAAGATTCAAAGAGAGTGAGATGCCAGCTCCCTTTCATTCCGTCAGTAGCTTCAAACATTTCTGGACGTTTTTCAATGGCAAAAATCAATGAATATTGTAAATGCACAAACAGTAATATCTCCACATTGCAAGGTGCAATTCTGAAATTTTTTGCTTTTTCCTGCTAATCCTAGCATGATAAAGAAGATTCAAAGAGAGTGAGATGCCAGCTCCTTTCATTCAGTCAGTAGCTTCAAACATTTCTGGACGTTTCTCAATGGCAAAAATCAATGAATATTGTAAATGCACAAACAGTAATATCTCCACATTGCAAGGTGCAATTCTGAAATTTTTTGCTTCTTCCTGCTAATCCTAGCATGATAAAGAAGATTCAAAGAGAGTGAGATGCCAGCTCCTTTCATTCAGTCAGTAGCTTCAAACATTTCTGGACGTTTTTCAATGGCAAAAATCAATGAATATTGTAAATGCACAAACAGTAATATCTCCGCATTGCAAGGTGCAATTCTGAAATTTTTTGCTTTTTCCTGCTCCTCTTAGCATGATAAAGAAGATTCAAAGAGAGTGAGATGCCAGCTCTTTTCATTCAGTCAGTAGCTTCAAACATTTCTGGTATATGAATAACATGATGTTTTTCAATGGCAAAAATCAGTGAATATTGTAAATGCACAAACAGTAATATCTCCACATTGCAAGGTGCAATTCTGAAATTTTTTGCTTTTTCCTGCTAATCCTAGCATGATAAAAAAGATTCAAAGAGAGTGAGATGCCAGCTCCTTTCATTCAGTCAGTAGCTTCAAACATTTCTGGACGTTTTTCAATGGCAAAAATCAATGAATATTGTAAATGCACAAACAGTAATTTCTCCGCATTGCAAGGTGCAATTCTGAAATTTTTTGCTTTTTCCTGCTAATCCTAGCATGATAAAGAAGATTCAAAGAGAGTGAGATGCCAGCTCCTTTCATTCAGTAAGTAGCTTCAAACATTTCTGGTATATGAATAACATGATGTTTTTCAATGGCAAAAATCAATGAATATTGTAAATGCACAAACAGTAATATCTCCACATTGCAAGGTGCAATTCTGAAATTTTTTGCTTTTTCCTGCTCCTCTTAGCATGATAAAGAAGATTCAAAGAGAGTGAGATGCCAGCTCCTTTCATTCAGTCAGTAGCTTCAAACATTTCTGGACGTTTTTCAATGGCAAAAATCAATGAATATTGTAAATGCACAAACAGTAATATCTCCACATTGCAAGGTGCAATTCTGAAATTTTTTGCTTTTTCCTGCTAATCCTAGCATGATAAAGAAGATTCAAAGAGAGTGAGATGCCAGCTCCTTTCATTCAGTCAGTAGCTTCAAACATTTCTGGACGTTTTTCAATGGCAAAAATCAATGAATATTGTAAATGCACAAACAGTAATTTCTCCGCATTGCAAGGTGCAATTCTGAAATTTTTTGCTTTTTCATGCTCCTCTTAGCATGATAAAGAAGATTCAAAGAGAGTGAGATGCCAGCTCTTTTCATTCAGTCAGTAGCTTCAAACATTTCTGGACGTTTTTCAATGGCAAAAATCAATGAATATTGTAAATGCACAAACAGTAATATCTCCACATTGCAAGGTGCAATTCTGAATTTTTTTGCTTTTTCCTGCTCCTCTTAGCATGATAAAGAAGATTCAAAGAGAGTGAGATGCCAGCTCCTTTCATTCAGTCAGTAGCTTCAAACATTTCTGGATGTTTTTCAATTGCAAAAATCAATGAATATTGTAAATGCACAAACAGTAATATCTCCACATTGCAAGGTGCAATTCTGAAATTTTTTGCTTTTTCCTGCTAATCCTAGCATGATAAAGAAGATTCAAAGAGAGTGAGATGCCAGCTCTTTTCATTCAGTCAGTAGCGTCAAATATTTCTGGTATATGAATAACATGATGTTTTTCAATGGCAAAAATCAATGAATATTGTAAATGCACAAAGAGTAATATCTCCACATTGCAAGGTGCAATTCTGAAATTTTTTGCTTTTTCCTGCTAATCCTAGCATGATAAAGAAGATTCAAAGAGAGTGAGATGCCAGCTCCTTTCATTCAGTCAGTAGCTTCAAACATTTCTGGACGTTTTTCAATGGCAAAAATCAATGAATATTGTAAATGCACAAACAGTAATATCTCCACATTGCAAGGTGCAATTCTGAAATTTTTTGCTTTTTCCTGCTAATCCTAGCATGATAAAGAAGATTCAAAGAGAGTGAGATGCCAGCTCCTTTCATTCAGTCAGTAGCTTCAAACATTTCTGGACGTTTTTCAATGGCAAAAATCAATGAATATTGTAAATGCACAAACAGTAATTTCTCGGCATTGCAAGGTGCAATTCTGAAATTTTTTGCTTTTTCCTGCTAATCCTAGCATGATAAAGAAGATTCAAAGAGAGTGAGATACCAGCTCCTTTCATTCAGTCAGTAGCTTCAAACTTTTCTGGTATATGAATAACATGATGTTTTTCAATGGCAAAAATCAATGAATATTGTAAATGCACAAACAGTAATATCTCCACATTGCAAGGTGCAATTCTGAAATTTTTTGCTTTTTCCTGCTAATCCTAGCATGATAAAGAAGATTCAAAGAGAGTGAGATGCCAGCTCCTTTCATTCAGTCAGTAGCTTCAAACATTTCTGGACGTTTTTCAATGGCAAAAATCAATGAATATTGTAAATGCACAAACAGTAATATCTGCACATTGCAAGGTGCAATTCTGAAATTTTTTGCTTTTTCCTGCTAATCCTAGCATGATAAAGAAGATTCAAAGAGAGTGAGATGCCAGCTCCTTTCATTCAGTCAGTAGCTTCAAACATTTCTGGACGTTTTTCAATGGCAAAAATCAATGAATATTGTAAATGCACAAACAGTAATATCTCCGCATTGCAAGGTGCAATTCTGAAATTTTTTGCTTTTTCCTGCTAATCCTAGCATGATAAAGAATATTCAAAGAGAGTGAGATTCCAGCTCCTTTCATTCAGTCAGTAGCTTCAAACATTTCTGGACGTTTTTCAATGGCAAAAATCAATGAATATTGTAAATGCACAAACAGTAATATCTCCACATTGCAAGGTGCAATTCTGAAATTTTTTGCTTTTTCCTGCTCCTCTTAGCATGATAAAGAAGATTCAAAGAGAGTGAGATGCCAGCTCTTTTCATTCAGTCAGTAGCTTCAAACATTTCTGGTATATGAATAACATGATGTTTTTCAATGGCAAAAATCAATGAATATTGTAAATGCACAAACAGTAATATCTCCACATTGCAAGGTGCAATTCTGAAATTTTTTGCTTTTTCCTGCTAATCCTAGCATGATAAAGAAGATTCAAAGAGAGTGAGATGCCAGCTCCTTTCATTCAGTCAGTAGCTTCAAACATTTCTGGACGTTTTTCAATGGCAAAAATCAGTGAATATTGTAAATGCACAAACAGTAATTTCTCCGCATTGCAAGGTGCAATTCTGAAATTTTTTGCTTTTTCCTGCTCCTCTTAGCATGATAAAGAAGATTCAAAGAGAGTGAGATGCCAGCTCCTTTCATTCAGTCAGTAGCTTAAAACATTTCTGGACGTTTCTCAATGGCAAAAATCAATGAATATTGTAAATGCACAAACAGCAATATCTCCACATTGCAAGGTGCAATTCTGAAATTTTTTGCTTTTTCCTGCTCCTCTTAGCATGATAAAGAAGATTCAAAGAGAGTGAGATGCCAGCTCCTTTCATTCAGTCAGTAGCTTCAAACATTTCTGGACGTTTCTCAATGGCAAAAATCAATGAATATTGTAAATGCACAAACAGTAATATCTCCACATTGCAAGGTGCAATTCTGAAATTTTTTGCTTTTTCCTGCTCCTCTTAGCATGATAAAGAAGATTCAAAGAGAGTGAGATGCCAGCTCTTTTCATTCAGTCAGTAGCTTCAAACATTTCTGGTATATGAATAACATGATGTTTTTCAATGGCAAAAATCAATGAATATTGTAAATGCACAAACAGTAATATCTCCACATTGCAAGGTGCAATTCTGAAATTTTTTGCTTTTTCCTGCTAATCCTAGCATGATAAAGAAGATTCAAAGAGAGTGAGATGCCAGCTCCTTTCATTCAGTCAGTAGCTTCAAACATTTCTGGACGTTTTTCAATGGCAAAAATCAATGAATATTGTAAATGCACAAACAGTAATATCTCCACATTGCAAGGTGCAATTCTGAAATTTTTTGCTTTTTCCTGCTAATCCTAGCATGATAAAGAAGATTCAAAGAGAGTGAGATGCCAGCTCCTTTCATTCAGTCAGTAGCTTCAAACATTTCTGAACGTTTTTCAATGGCAAAAATCAATGAATATTGTAAATGCACAAACAGTAATTTCTCCGCATTGCAAGGTGCAATTCTGAAATTTTTTGCTTTTTCCTGCTAATCCTAGCATGATAAAGAAGATTCAAAGAGAGTGAGATGCCAGCTCTTTTCATTGTCAGTAGCTTCAAACATTTCTGGTATATGAATAACATGATGTTTTTCAATGGCAAAAATCAATGAATATTGTAAATGCACAAACAGTAATATCTCCACATTGCAAGGTGCAATTCTGAAATTTTTTGCTTTTTCCTGCTAATCCTAGCATGATAAAGAAGATTCAAAGAGAGTGAGATGCCAGCTCCTTTCATTCAGTCAGTAGCTTCAAACATTTCTGGACGTTTTTCAATGGCAAAAATCAATGAATATTGTAAATGCACAAACAGTAATATCTCCACATTGCAAGGTGCAATTCTGAATTTTTTTGCTTTTTCCTGCTCCTCTTAGCATGATAAAGAATATTCAAAGAGAGCGAGATGCCAGCTCTTTTCATTCAGTCAGTAGCTTCAAACATTTCTGGTATATGAATAACATGATGTTTTTCAATGGCAAAAATCAATGAATATTGTAAATGCACAAACAGTAATTTCTCCGCATTGCAAGGTGCAATTCTGAAATTTTTTGCTTTTTCCTGCTAATCCTAGCATGATAAAGAAGATTCAAAGAGAGTGAGATGCCAGCTCCTTTCATTCAGTCAGTAGCTTCAAACATTTCTGGACGTTTTTCAATGGCAAAAATCAATGAATATTGTAAATGCACAAACAGTAATATCTCCACATTGCAAGGTGCAATTCTGAAATTTTTTGCTTTTTCCTGCTAATCCTAGCATGATAAAGAAGATTCAAAGAGAGTGAGATGCCAGCTCCTTTCATTCAGTCAGTAGCTTCAAACATTTCTGGTATATGAATAACATGATGATTTTCAATGGCAAAAATCAATGAATATTGTAAATGCACAAACAGTAATTTCTCCGCATTGCAAGGTGCAATTCTGAAATTTTTTGCTTTTTCTTGCTAATCCTAGCATGATAAAGAAGATTCAAAGAGACTGAGATGCCAGCTCCTTTCATTCAGTCAGTAGCTTCAAACATTTCTGGACGTTTTTCAATGGCAAAAATCAATGAATATTGTAAATGCACAAACAGTAATATCTCCACATTGCAAGGTGCAATTCTGAAATGTTTTGCTTTTTCCTGCTAATCCTAGCATGATAAAGAAGATTCAAAGAGAGTGAGATGCCAGCTCCTTTCATTCAGTCAGTAGCTTCAAACATTTCTGGACGTTTTTCAATGGCAAAAATCAATGTATATTGTAAATGCACAAACAGTAATATCTCCACATTGCAAGGTGCAATTCTGAAATTTTTTGCTTTTTCCTGCTAATCCTAGCATGATAAAGAAGATTCAAAGAGAGTGAGATGCCAGCTCCTTTCATTCAGTCAGTAGCTTCAAACATTTCTGGACGTTTTTCAATGGCAAAAATCAATGAATATTGTAAATGCACAAACAGTAATATCTCCACATTGCAAGGTGCAATTCTGAAATTTTTTGCTTTTTCCTGCTAATCCTAGCATGATAAAGAAGATTCAAAGAGAGTGAGATGCCAGCTCCTTTCATTCAGTCAGTAGCTTCAAACATTTCTGGACATTTTTCAATGGCAAAAATCAATGAATATTGTAAATGCACAAACAGTAATATCTCCACATTGCAAGGTGCAATTCTGAAATTTTTTGCTTTTTCCTGCTCCTCTTAGCATGATAAAGAAGATTCAAAGAGAGTGAGATGCCAGCTCTTTTCATTCAGTCAGTAGCTTCAAACATTTCTGGACGTTTTTCAATGGCAAAAATCAATGAATATTGTAAATGCACAAACAGTAATTTCTCCGCATTGCAAGGTGCAATTCTGAAATTTTTTGCTTTTTCCTGCTGATCCTAGCATGATAAAAAAGATTCAAAGAGAGTGAGATGCCAGCTCTTTTCATTGTCAGTAGCTTCAAACATTTCTGGTATATGAATAACATGATGTTTTTCAATGGCAAAAATCAATGAATATTGTAAATGCACAAACAGTAATATCTCCACATTGCAAGGTGCAATTCTGAAATTTTTTGCTTTTTCCTGCTAATCCTAGCATGATAAAGAAGATTCAAAGAGAGTGAGATGCCAGCTCCTTTCATTCAGTCAGTAGCTTCAAACATTTCTGGACGTTTTTCAATGGCAAAAATCAATGAATATTTTAAATGCACAAACAGTAATATCTCCACATTGCAAGGTGCAATTCTGAAATTTTTTGCTTTTTCCTGCTCCTCTTAGCATGATAAAGAAGATTCAAAGAGAGTGAGATGCCAGCTCTTTTTATTGTCAGTAGCTTCAAACATTTCTGGTATATTTATAACATGATGTTTTTCAATGGCAAAAATCAATGAATATTGTAAATGCACAAACAGTAATTTCTCCGCATTGCAAGGTGCAATTCTGAAATTTTTTGCTTTTTCCTGCTAATCCTAGCATGATAAAGAAGATTCAAAGAGAGTGAGATGCCAGCTCCTTTCATTCAGTCAGTAGCTTCAAACATTTCTGGACGTTTTTCAATGGCAAAAATCAATGAATATTGTAAATGCACAAACAGTAATATCTCCACATTGCAAGGTGCAATTCTGAAATTTTTTGCTTTTTCCTGCTCCTCCTAGCATGATAAAGAAGATTCAAAGAGAGTGAGATGCCAGCTCTTTTCATTCAGTCAGTAGCTTCAAACATTTCTGGTATATGAATAACATGATGTTTTTCAATGGCAAAAATCAATGAATATTGTAAATGCACAAACAGTAATTTCTCCGCATTGCAAGGTGCAATTCTGAAATTTTTTGCTTTTTCCTGCTAATCCTAGCATGATAAAGAAGATTCAAAGAGAGTGAGATGCCAGCTCCTTTCATTCAGTCAGTAGCTTCAAATATTTCTGGACGTTTTTCAATGGCAAAAATCAATGAATATTGTAAATGCACAAACAGTAATATCTCCACATTGCAAGGTGCAATTCTGAAATTTTTTGCTTTTTCCTGCTCCTCTTAGCATGATAAAGAAGATTCAAATAGAGTGAGATGCCAGCTCTTTTCATTCAGTCAGTACCTTCAAACATTTCTGGTATATGAATAACATGATGTTTTTCAATGGCAAAAATCAATGAATATTGTAAATGCACAAACAGTAATTTCTCCGCATTGCAAGGTGCAATTCTGAAATTTTTTGCTTTTTCCTGCTAATCCTAGCATGATAAAGAAGATTCAAAGAGAGTGAGATGCCAGCTCCTTTCATTCAGTCAGTAGCTTCAAACATTTCTGGACGTTTTTCAATGGCAAAAATCAATGAATATTGTAAATGCACAAACAGTAATATCTCCACATTGCAAGGTGCAATTCTGAAATTTTTTGCTTTTTCCTGCTAATCCTAGCATGATAAAGAAGATTCAAAGAGAGTGAGATGCCAGCTCCTTTCATTCAGTCAGTAGCTTCAAACATTTCTGGTATATGAATAACATGATGTTTTTCAATGGCAAAAATCAATGAATATTGTAAATGCACAAACAGTAATTTCTCCACATTGCAAGGTGCAATTCTGAAATTTTTTGCTTTTTCCTGCTAAACCTAGCATGATAAAGAAGATTCAAAGAGAGTGAGATGCCAGCTCCTTTCATTCAGTCAGTAGCTTCAAACATTTCTGGACGTTTTTCAATGGCAAAAATCAATGAATATTGTAAATGCACAAACAGTAATATCTCCACATTGCAAGGTGCAATTCTGAAATTTTTTGCTTTTTCCTGCTAAACCTAGCATGATAAAGAAGATTCAAAGAGAGTGAGATGCCAGCTCCTTTCATTCAGTCAGTAGCTTCAAACATTTCTGGACGTTTTTCAATGGCAAAAATCAATGAATATTGTAAATGCACAAACAGTAATATCTCCACATTGCAAGGTGCAATTCTGAAATTTTTTGCTTTTTCCTGCTAATCCTAGCATGATAAAGAACATTCAAAGAGAGTGAGATGCCAGCTCCTTTCATTCAGTCAGTAGCTTCAAACATTTCTGGACGTTTTTCAATGGCAAAAATCAATGAATATTGTAAATGCACAAACAGTAATATCTCCACATTGCAAGGTGCAATTCTGAAATTTTTTGTTTTTCCTGCTAATCCTAGCATGATAAAGAAGATTCAAAGAGAGTGAGATGCCAGCTCCTTTCATTCAGTCAGTAGCTTCAAACATTTCTGGACGTTTTTCAATGGCAAAAATCAATGAATATTGTAAATGCACAAACAGTAATATCTCCATATTGAAAGGTGCAATTCTGAAATTTTTTGCTTTTTCCTGCTAATCCTAGCATGATAAAGAAGATTCAAAGAGAGTGAGATGCCAGCTCCTTTCATTCAGTCAGTAGCTTCAAACATTTCTGGACGTTTTTCAATGGCAAAAATCAATGAATATTGTAAATGCACAAACAGTAATATCTCCACATTGCAAGGTGCAATTCTGAAATTTTTTGCTTTTTCCTGCTCCTCTTAGCATGATAAAGAAGATTCAAAGAGAGTGAGATGCCAGCTCTTTTCATTCAGTCAGTAGCTTCAAACATTTCTGGACGTTTTTCAATGGCAAAAATCAATGAATATTGTAAATGCACAAACAGTAATTTCTCTGCATTGCAAGGTGCAATTCTGAAATTTTTTGCTTTTTCCTGCTAATCCTAGCATGATAAAGAAGATTCAAACAGAGTGAGATGCCAGCTCCTTTCATTCAGTCAGTAGCTTCAAACATTTCTGGACGTTTTTCAATGGCAAAAATCAATGAATATTGTAAATGCACAAACAGTAATATCTCCACATTGCAAGGTGCAATTCTGAAATTTTTTGCTTTTTCCTGCTCCTCTTAGCATGATAAAGAAGATTCAAAGAGAGTGAGATGCCAGCTCTTTTCATTCATTCAGTAGCTTCAAACATTTCTGGTATATGAATAACATGATGTTTTTCAATGGCAAAAATCAATGAATATTGTAAATGCACAAACAGTAATTTCTCCGCATTGCAAGGTGCAATTCTGAAATTTTTTGCTTTTTCCTGCTAATCCTAGCATGATAAAGAAGATTCAAAGAGAGTGAGATGCCAGCTCCTTTCATTCAGTCAGTAGCTTCAAACATTTCTGGACGTTTTTCAATGGCAAAAATCAATGAATATTGTAAATGCACAAACAGTAATATCTCCACATTGCAAGGTGCAATTCTGAAATTTTTTGCTTTTTCCTGCTAATCCTAGCATGATAAAGAAGATTCAAAGAGAGTGAGATGCCAGCTCCTTTCATTCAGTCAGTAGCTTCAAACATTTCTGGACGTTTTTCAATGGCAAAAATCAATGAATATTGTAAATGCACATACAGTAATATCTCCACATTGCAAGGTGCAATTCTGAAATTTTTTGCTTTTTCCTGCTCCTCTTAGCATGATAAAGAAGATTCAAAGAGAGTGAGATGCCAGCTCTTTTCATTGTCAGTAGCTTCAAACATTTCTGGTATATGAATAACATGATGTTTTTCAATGGCAAAAATCAATGAATATTGTAAATGCACAAACAGTAATTTCTCCGCATTGCAAGGTGCAATTCTGAAATTTTTTGCTTTTTCCTGCTAATCCTAGCATGATAAAGAAGATTCAAAGAGAGTGAGATGCCAGCTCCTTTCATTCAGTCAGTAGCTTCAGACATTTCTGGACGTTTTTCAATGGCAAAAATCAATGAATATTGTAAATGCACAAACAGTAATATCTCCACATTGCAAGGTGCAATTCTGAAATTTTTTGCTTTTTCCTGCTCCTCTTAGCATGATAAAGAAGATTCAAAGAGAGTGAGATGCCAGCTCTTTTCATTCAGTCAGTAGCTTCAAACATTTCTGGTATATGAATAACATGATGTTTTTCAATGGCAAAAATCAATGAATATTGTAAATGCACAAACAGTAATTTCTCCGCATTGCAAGGTGCAATTCTGAAATTTTTTGCTTTTTCCTGCTAATCCTAGCATGATAAAGAAGATTCAAAGAGAGTGAGATGCCAGCTCCTTTCATTCAGTCAGTAGCTTCAGACATTTCTGGACGTTTTTCAATGGCAAAAATCAATGAATATTGTAAATGCACAAACAGTAATATCTCCACATTGCAAGGTGCAATTCTGAAATTTTTTGCTTTTTCCTGCTCCTCTTAGCATGATAAAGAAGATTCAAAGAGAGTGAGATGCCAGCTCCTTTCATTCAGTCAGTAGCTTCAAACATTTCTGGTATATGAATAACATGATGTTTTTCAATGGCAAAAATCAATGAATATTGTAAATGCACAAACAGTAATTTCTCCGCATTGCAAGGTGCAATTCTGAAATTTTTTGCTTTTTCCTGCTAATCCTAGCATGATAAAGAAGATTCAAAGAGAGTGAGATGCCAGCTCCTTTCATTCAGTCAGTAGCTTCAAATATTTCTGGACGTTTTTCAATGGCAAAAATCAATGAATATTGTAAATGCACAAACAGTAATATCTCCACATTGCAAGGTGCAATTCTGAAATTTTTTGCTTTTTCCTGCTCCTCTTAGCATGATAAAAAAGATTCAAATAGAGTGAGATGCCAGCTCTTTTCATTCAGTCAGTAGCTTCAAACATTTCTGGTATATGAATAACATGATGTTTTTCAATGGCAAAAATCAATGAATATTGTAAATGCACAAACAGTAATTTCTCCGCATTGCAAGGTGCAATTCTGAAATTTTTTGCTTTTTCCTGCTAATCCTAGCATGATAAAGAAGATTCAAAGAGAGTGAGATGCCAGCTCCTTTCATTCAGTCAGTAGCTTCAAACATTTCTGGACGTTTTTCAATGGCAAAAATCAATGAATATTGTAAATGCACAAACAGTAATATCTCCACATTGCAAGGTGCAATTCTGAAATTTTTTGCTTTTTCCTGCTAATCCTAGCATGATAAAGAAGATTCAAAGAGAGTGAGATGCCAGCTCCTTTCATTCAGTCAGTAGCTTCAAACATTTCTGGTATATGAATAACATGATGTTTTTCAATGGCAAAAATCAATGAATATTGTAAATGCACAAACAGTAATATCTCCACATTGCAAGGTGCAATTCTGAAATTTTTTGCTTTTTCCTGCTCCTCTTAGCATGATAAAGAAGATTCAAAGAGAGTGAGATGCCAGCTCTTTTCATTCAGTCAGTAGCTTCAAACATTTCTGGACGTTTTTCAATGGCAAAAATCAATGAATATTGTAAATGCACAAACAGTAATTTCTCTGCATTGCAAGGTGCAATTCTGAAATTTTTTGCTTTTTCCTGCTAATCCTAGCATGATAAAGAAGATTCAAACAGAGTGAGATGCCAGCTCCTTTCATTCAGTCAGTAGCTTCAAACATTTCTGGACGTTTTTCAATGGCAAAAATCAATGAATATTGTAAATGCACAAACAGTAATATCTCCACATTGCAAGGTGCAATTCTGAAATTTTTTGCTTTTTCCTGCTCCTCTTAGCATGATAAAGAAGATTCAAAGAGAGTGAGATGCCAGCTCTTTTCATTCATTCAGTAGCTTCAAACATTTCTGGTATATGAATAACATGATGTTTTTCAATGGCAAAAATCAATGAATATTGTAAATGCACAAACAGTAATTTCTCCGCATTGCAAGGTGCAATTCTGAAATTTTTTGCTTTTTCCTGCTAATCCTAGCATGATAAAGAAGATTCAAAGAGAGTGAGATGCCAGCTCCTTTCATTCAGTCAGTAGCTTCAAACATTTCTGGACGTTTTTCAATGGCAAAAATCAATGAATATTGTAAATGCACAAACAGTAATATCTCCACATTGCAAGGTGCAATTCTGAAATTTTTTGCTTTTTCCTGCTAATCCTAGCATGATAAAGAAGATTCAAAGAGAGTGAGATGCCAGCTCCTTTCATTCAGTCAGTAGCTTCAAACATTTCTGGACGTTTTTCAATGGCAAAAATCAATGAATATTGTAAATGCACATACAGTAATATCTCCACATTGCAAGGTGCAATTCTGAAATTTTTTGCTTTTTCCTGCTCCTCTTAGCATGATAAAGAAGATTCAAAGAGAGTGAGATGCCAGCTCTTTTCATTGTCAGTAGCTTCAAACATTTCTGGTATATGAATAACATGATGTTTTTCAATGGCAAAAATCAATGAATATTGTAAATGCACAAACAGTAATTTCTCCGCATTGCAAGGTGCAATTCTGAAATTTTTTGCTTTTTCCTGCTAATCCTAGCATGATAAAGAAGATTCAAAGAGAGTGAGATGCCAGCTCCTTTCATTCAGTCAGTAGCTTCAGACATTTCTGGACGTTTTTCAATGGCAAAAATCAATGAATATTGTAAATGCACAAACAGTAATATCTCCACATTGCAAGGTGCAATTCTGAAATTTTTTGCTTTTTCCTGCTCCTCTTAGCATGATAAAGAAGATTCAAAGAGAGTGAGATGCCAGCTCTTTTCATTCAGTCAGTAGCTTCAAACATTTCTGGTATATGAATAACATGATGTTTTTCAATGGCAAAAATCAATGAATATTGTAAATGCACAAACAGTAATTTCTCCGCATTGCAAGGTGCAATTCTGAAATTTTTTGCTTTTTCCTGCTAATCCTAGCATGATAAAGAAGATTCAAAGAGAGTGAGATGCCAGCTCCTTTCATTCAGTCAGTAGCTTCAGACATTTCTGGACGTTTTTCAATGGCAAAAATCAATGAATATTGTAAATGCACAAACAGTAATATCTCCACATTGCAAGGTGCAATTCTGAAATTTTTTGCTTTTTCCTGCTCCTCTTAGCATGATAAAGAAGATTCAAAGAGAGTGAGATGCCAGCTCCTTTCATTCAGTCAGTAGCTTCAAACATTTCTGGTATATGAATAACATGATGTTTTTCAATGGCAAAAATCAATGAATATTGTAAATGCACAAACAGTAATTTCTCCGCATTGCAAGGTGCAATTCTGAAATTTTTTGCTTTTTCCTGCTAATCCTAGCATGATAAAGAAGATTCAAAGAGAGTGAGATGCCAGCTCCTTTCATTCAGTCAGTAGCTTCAAATATTTCTGGACGTTTTTCAATGGCAAAAATCAATGAATATTGTAAATGCACAAACAGTAATATCTCCACATTGCAAGGTGCAATTCTGAAATTTTTTGCTTTTTCCTGCTCCTCTTAGCATGATAAAAAAGATTCAAATAGAGTGAGATGCCAGCTCTTTTCATTCAGTCAGTAGCTTCAAACATTTCTGGTATATGAATAACATGATGTTTTTCAATGGCAAAAATCAATGAATATTGTAAATGCACAAACAGTAATTTCTCCGCATTGCAAGGTGCAATTCTGAAATTTTTTGCTTTTTCCTGCTAATCCTAGCATGATAAAGAAGATTCAAAGAGAGTGAGATGCCAGCTCCTTTCATTCAGTCAGTAGCTTCAAACATTTCTGGACGTTTTTCAATGGCAAAAATCAATGAATATTGTAAATGCACAAACAGTAATATCTCCACATTGCAAGGTGCAATTCTGAAATTTTTTGCTTTTTCCTGCTAATCCTAGCATGATAAAGAAGATTCAAAGAGAGTGAGATGCCAGCTCCTTTCATTCAGTCAGTAGCTTCAAACATTTCTGGTATATGAATAACATGATGTTTTTCAATGGCAAAAATCAATGAATATTGTAAATGCACAAACAGTAATATCTCCACATTGCAAGGTGCAATTCTGAAATTTTTTGCTTTTTCCTGCTAATCCTAGCATGATAAAGAAGATTCAAAGAGAGTGAGATGCCAGCTCCTTTCATTCAGTCAGTAGCTTCAAACATTTCTGGACGTTTTTCAATGGCAAAAATCAATGAATATTGTAAATGCACAAACAGTAATATCTCCACATTGCAAGGTGCAATTCTGAAATTTTTTGTTTTTCCTGCTAATCCTAGCATGATAAAGAAGATTCAAAGAGAGTGAGATGCCAGCTCCTTTCATTCAGTCAGTAGCTTCAAACATTTCTGGACGTTTTTCAATGGCAAAAATCAATGAATATTGTAAATGCACAAACAGTAATATCTCCACATTGCAAGGTGCAATTCTGAAATTTTTTGCTTTTTCCTGCTAATCCTAGCATGATAAAGAAGATTCAAAGAGAGTGAGATGCCAGCTCCTTTCATTCAGTCAGTAGCTTCAAACATTTCTGGACGTTTTTCAATGGCAAAAATCAATGAATATTGTAAATGCACAAACAGTAATATCTCCACATTGCAAGGTGCAATTCTGAAATTTTTTGCTTTTTCCTGCTCCTCTTAGCATGATAAAGAAGATTCAAAGAGAGTGAGATGCCAGCTCTTTTCATTCAGTCAGTAGCTTCAAACATTTCTGGACGTTTTTCAATGGCAAAAATCAATGAATATTGTAAATGCACAAACAGTAATTTCTCCGCATTGCAAGGTGCAATTCTGAAATTTTTTGCTTTTTCCTGCTAAACCTAGCATGATAAAGAAGATTCAAAGAGAGTGAGATGCCAGCTCCTTTCATTCAGTCAGTAGCTTCAAACATTTCTGGACGTTTTTCAATGGCAAAAATCAATGAATATTGTAAATGCACAAACAGTAATATCTCCACATTGCAAGGTGCAATTCTGAAATTTTTTGCTTTTTCCTGCTAATCCTAGCATGATAAAGAAGATTCAAAGAGAGTGAGATGCCAGCTCCTTTCATTCAGTCAGTAGCTTCAAACATTTCTGGACGTTTTTCAATGGCAAAAATCAATGAATATTGTAAATGCACAAACAGTAATATCTCCACATTGCAAGGTGCAATTCTGAAATTTTTTGTTTTTCCTGCTAATCCTAGCATGATAAAGAAGATTCAAAGAGAGTGAGATGCCAGCTCCTTTCATTCAGTCAGTAGCTTCAAACATTTCTGGACGTTTTTCAATGGCAAAAATCAATGAATATTGTAAATGCACAAACAGTAATATCTCCACATTGCAAGGTGCAATTCTGAAATTTTTTGCTTTTTCCTGCTAATCCTAGCATGATAAAGAAGATTCAAAGAGAGTGAGATGCCAGCTCCTTTCATTCAGTCAGTAGCTTCAAACATTTCTGGACGTTTTTCAATGGCAAAAATCAATGAATATTGTAAATGCACAAACAGTAATATCTCCACATTGCAAGGTGCAATTCTGAAATTTTTTGCTTTTTCCTGCTCCTCTTAGCATGATAAAGAAGATTCAAAGAGAGTGAGATGCCAGCTCTTTTCATTCAGTCAGTAGCTTCAAACATTTCTGGACGTTTTTCAATGGCAAAAATCAATGAATATTGTAAATGCACAAACAGTAATTTCTCCGCATTGCAAGGTGCAATTCTGAAATTTTTTGCTTTTTCCTGCTAAACCTAGCATGATAAAGAAGATTCAAAGAGAGTGAGATGCCAGCTCCTTTCATTCAGTCAGTAGCTTCAAACATTTCTGGACGTTTTTCAATGGCAAAAATCAATGAATATTGTAAATGCACAAACAGTAATATCTCCACATTGCAAGGTGCAATTCTGAAATTTTTTGCTTTTTCCTGCTAATCCTAGCATGATAAAGAAGATTCAAAGAGAGTGAGATGCCAGCTCCTTTCATTCAGTCAGTAGCTTCAAACATTTCTGGTATATGAATAACATGATGTTTTTCAATGGCAAAAATCAATGAATATTGTAAATGCACAAACAGTAATTTCTCCGCATTGCAAGGTGCAATTCTGAAATTTTTTGCTTTTTCCTGCTAAAAATAGCATGATAAAGAAGATTCAAAGAGAGTGAGATGCCAGCTCCTTTCATTCAGTCAGTAGCTTCAAACATTTCTGGACGTTTTTCAATGGCAAAAATCAATGAATATTGTAAATGCACAAACAGTAATATCTCCACATTGCAAGGTGCAATTCAGAAATTTTTTGCTTTTTCCTGCTAAACCTAGCATGATAAAGAAGATTCAAAGAGAGTGAGATGCCAGCTCCTTTCATTCAGTCAGTAGCTTCAAACATTTCTGGACGTTTTTCAATGGCAAAAATCAATGAATATTGTAAATGCACAAACAGTAATATCTCCACATTGCAAGGTGCAATTCTGAAATTTTTTGTTTTTCCTGCTAATCCTAGCATGATAAAGAAGATTCAAAGAGAGTGAGATGCCAGCTCCTTTCATTCAGTCAGTAGCTTCAAACATTTCTGGACGTTTTTCAATGGCAAAAATCAATGAATATTGTAAATGCACAAACAGTAATATCTCCACATTGCAAGGTGCAATTCTGAAATTTTTTGCTTTTTCCTGCTAATCCTAGCATGATAAAGAAGATTCAAAGAGAGTGAGATGCCAGCTCCTTTCATTCAGTCAGTAGCTTCAAACATTTCTGGACGTTTTTCAATGGCAAAAATCAATGAATATTGTAAATGCACAAACAGTAATATCTCCACATTGCAAGGTGCAATTCTGAAATTTTTTGCTTTTTCCTGCTCCTCTTAGCATGATAAAGAAGATTCAAAGAGAGTGAGATGCCAGCTCTTTTCATTCAGTCAGTAGCTTCAAACATTTCTGGACGTTTTTCAATGGCAAAAATCAATGAATATTGTAAATGCACAAACAGTAATTTCTCCGCATTGCAAGGTGCAATTCTGAAATTTTTTGCTTTTTCCTGCTAATCCTAGCATGATAAAGAAGATTCAAAGAGAGTGAGATGCCAGCTCCTTTCATTCAGTCAGTAGCTTCAAACATTTCTGGACGTTTTTCAATGGCAAAAATCAATGAATATTGTAAATGCACAAACAGTAATATCTCCACATTGCAAGGTGCAATTCTGAAATTTTTTGCTTTTTCCTGCTCCTCTTAGCATGATAAAGAAGATTCAAAGAGAGTGAGATGCCAGCTCTTTTCATTCATTCAGTAGCTTCAAACATTTCTGGTATATGAATAACATGATGTTTTTCAATGGCAAAAATCAATGAATATTGTAAATGCACAAACAGTAATTTCTCCGCATTGCAAGGTGCAATTCTGAAATTTTTTGCTTTTTCCTGCTAATCCTAGCATGATAAAGAAGATTCAAAGAGAGTGAGATGCCAGCTCCTTTCATTCAGTCAGTAGCTCCAAACATTTCTGGACGTTTTTCAATGGCAAAAATCAATGAATATTGTAAATGCACAAACAGTAATATCTCCACATTGCAAGGTGCAATTCTGAAATTTTTTGCTTTTTCCTGCTCCTCTTAGCATGATAAAGAAGATTCAAAGAGAGTGAGATGCCAGCTCTTTTCATTGTCAGTAGCTTCAAACATTTTTGGTATATGAATAACATGATGTTTTTCAATGGCAAAAATCAATGAATATTGAAAATGCACAAACAGTAATTTCTCCGCATTGCAAGGTGCAATTCTGAAATTTTTTGCTTTTTCTTGCTAATCCTAGCATGATAAAGAAGATTCAAAGAGACTGAGATGCCAGCTCCTTTCATTCAGTCAGTAGCTTCAAACATTTCTGGACGTTTTTCAATGGCAAAAATCAATGAATATTGTAAATGCACAAACAGTAATATCTCCACATTGCAAGGTGCAATTCTGAAATGTTTTGCTTTTTCCTGCTAATCCTAGCATGATAAAGAAGATTCAAAGAGAGTGAGATGCCAGCTCCTTTCATTCAGTCAGTAGCTTCAAACATTTCTGGACGTTTTTCAATGGCAAAAATCAATGAATATTGTAAATGCACAAACAGTAATATCTCCACATTGCAAGGTGCAATTCTGAAATTTTTTGCTTTTTCCTGCTCCTCTTAGCATGATAAAGAAGATTCAAAGAGAGTGAGATGCCAGCTCTTTTCATTCAGTCAGTAGCTTCAAACATTTCTGGACGTTTTTCAATGGCAAAAATCAATGAATATTGTAAATGCACAAACAGTAATTTCTCCGCATTGCAAGGTGCAATTCTGAAATTTTTTGCTTTTTCCTGCTAAACCTAGCATGATAAAGAAGATTCAAAGAGAGTGAGATGCCAGCTCCTTTCATTCAGTCAGTAGCTTCAAACATTTCTGGACGTTTTTCAATGGCAAAAATCAATGAATATTGTAAATGCACAAACAGTAATATCTCCACATTGCAAGGTGCAATTCTGAAATTTTTTGCTTTTTCCTGCTAATCCTAGCATGATAAAGAAGATTCAAAGAGAGTGAGATGCCAGCTCCTTTCATTCAGTCAGTAGCTTCAAACATTTCTGGTATATGAATAACATGATGTTTTTCAATGGCAAAAATCAATGAATATTGTAAATGCACAAACAGTAATTTCTCCGCATTGCAAGGTGCAATTCTGAAATTTTTTGCTTTTTCCTGCTAAAAATAGCATGATAAAGAAGATTCAAAGAGAGTGAGATGCCAGCTCCTTTCATTCAGTCAGTAGCTTCAAACATTTCTGGACGTTTTTCAATGGCAAAAATCAATGAATATTGTAAATGCACAAACAGTAATATCTCCACATTGCAAGGTGCAATTCAGAAATTTTTTGCTTTTTCCTGCTAAACCTAGCATGATAAAGAAGATTCAAAGAGAGTGAGATGCCAGCTCCTTTCATTCAGTCAGTAGCTTCAAACATTTCTGGACGTTTTTCAATGGCAAAAATCAATGAATATTGTAAATGCACAAACAGTAATATCTCCACATTGCAAGGTGCAATTCTGAAATTTTTTGTTTTTCCTGCTAATCCTAGCATGATAAAGAAGATTCAAAGAGAGTGAGATGCCAGCTCCTTTCATTCAGTCAGTAGCTTCAAACATTTCTGGACGTTTTTCAATGGCAAAAATCAATGAATATTGTAAATGCACAAACAGTAATATCTCCACATTGCAAGGTGCAATTCTGAAATTTTTTGCTTTTTCCTGCTAATCCTAGCATGATAAAGAAGATTCAAAGAGAGTGAGATGCCAGCTCCTTTCATTCAGTCAGTAGCTTCAAACATTTCTGGACGTTTTTCAATGGCAAAAATCAATGAATATTGTAAATGCACAAACAGTAATATCTCCACATTGCAAGGTGCAATTCTGAAATTTTTTGCTTTTTCCTGCTCCTCTTAGCATGATAAAGAAGATTCAAAGAGAGTGAGATGCCAGCTCTTTTCATTCAGTCAGTAGCTTCAAACATTTCTGGACGTTTTTCAATGGCAAAAATCAATGAATATTGTAAATGCACAAACAGTAATTTCTCCGCATTGCAAGGTGCAATTCTGAAATTTTTTGCTTTTTCCTGCTAATCCTAGCATGATAAAGAAGATTCAAAGAGAGTGAGATGCCAGCTCCTTTCATTCAGTCAGTAGCTTCAAACATTTCTGGACGTTTTTCAATGGCAAAAATCAATGAATATTGTAAATGCACAAACAGTAATATCTCCACATTGCAAGGTGCAATTCTGAAATTTTTTGCTTTTTCCTGCTCCTCTTAGCATGATAAAGAAGATTCAAAGAGAGTGAGATGCCAGCTCTTTTCATTCATTCAGTAGCTTCAAACATTTCTGGTATATGAATAACATGATGTTTTTCAATGGCAAAAATCAATGAATATTGTAAATGCACAAACAGTAATTTCTCCGCATTGCAAGGTGCAATTCTGAAATTTTTTGCTTTTTCCTGCTAATCCTAGCATGATAAAGAAGATTCAAAGAGAGTGAGATGCCAGCTCCTTTCATTCAGTCAGTAGCTCCAAACATTTCTGGACGTTTTTCAATGGCAAAAATCAATGAATATTGTAAATGCACAAACAGTAATATCTCCACATTGCAAGGTGCAATTCTGAAATTTTTTGCTTTTTCCTGCTCCTCTTAGCATGATAAAGAAGATTCAAAGAGAGTGAGATGCCAGCTCTTTTCATTGTCAGTAGCTTCAAACATTTTTGGTATATGAATAACATGATGTTTTTCAATGGCAAAAATCAATGAATATTGAAAATGCACAAACAGTAATTTCTCCGCATTGCAAGGTGCAATTCTGAAATTTTTTGCTTTTTCTTGCTAATCCTAGCATGATAAAGAAGATTCAAAGAGACTGAGATGCCAGCTCCTTTCATTCAGTCAGTAGCTTCAAACATTTCTGGACGTTTTTCAATGGCAAAAATCAATGAATATTGTAAATGCACAAACAGTAATATCTCCACATTGCAAGGTGCAATTCTGAAATGTTTTGCTTTTTCCTGCTAATCCTAGCATGATAAAGAAGATTCAAAGAGAGTGAGATGCCAGCTCCTTTCATTCAGTCAGTAGCTTCAAACATTTCTGGACGTTTTTCAATGGCAAAAATCAATGAATATTGTAAATGCACAAACAGTAATATCTCCACATTGCAAGGTGCAATTCTGAAATTTTTTGCTTTTTCCTGCTAATCCTAGCATGATAAAGAAGATTCAAAGAGAGTGAGATGCCAGCTCCTTTCATTCAGTCAGTAGCTTCAAACATTTCTGGACGTTTTTCAATGGCAAAAATCAATGAATATTGTAAATGCACAAACAGTAATATCTCCACATTGCAAGGTGCAATTCTGAAATTTTTTGCTTTTTCCTGCTAATACTACCATGATAAAGAAGATTCAAAGAGAGTGAGATGCCAGCTCCTTTCATTCAGTCAGTAGCTTCAAACATTTCTGGACATTTTTCAATGGCAAAAATCAATGAATATTGTAAATGCACAAACAGTAATATCTCCACATTGCAAGGTGCAATTCTGAAATTTTTTGCTTTTTCCTGCTCCTCTTAGCATGATAAAGAAGATTCAAAGAGAGTGAGATGCCAGCTCTTTTCATTCAGTCAGTAGCTTCAAACATTTCTGGACGTTTTTCAATGGCAAAAATCAATAAATATTGTAAATGCACAAACAGTAATTTCTCCGCATTGCAAGGTGCAATTCTGAAATTTTTTGCTTTTTCCTGCTAATCCTAGCATGATAAAGAAGACTCAAAGAGAGTGAGATGCCAGCTCTTTTCATTGTCAGTAGCTTCAAACATTTCTGGTATATGAATAACATGATGTTTTTCAATGGCAAAAATCAATGAATATTGTAAATGCACAAACAGTAATTTCTCCGCATTGCAAGGTGCAATTCTGAAATTTTTTGCTTTTTCCTGCTAATCCTAGCATGATAAAGAAGATTCAAAGAGAGTGAGATGCCAGCTCCTTTCATTCAGTCAGTAGCTTCAAACATTTCTGGACGTTTTTCAATGGCAAAAATCAATGAATATTGTAAATGCACAAACAGTAATATCTCCACATTGCAAGGTGCAATTCTGAAATTTTTTGCTTTTTCCTGCTAATCCTAGCATGATAAAGAAGATTCAAAGAGAGTGAGATGCCAGCTCCTTTCATTCAGTCAGTAGCTTCAAACATTTCTGGACGTTTTTCAATGGCAAAAATCAATGAATATTGTAAATGCACAAACAGTAATATCTCCACATTGCAAGGTGCAATTCTGAAATTTTTTGCTTTTTCCTGCTAATCCTAGCATGATAAAGAAAATTCAAAGAGAGTGAGATGCCAGCTCCTTTCATTCAGTCAGTAGCTTCAAACATTTCTGGACGTTTTTCAATGGCAAAAATCAATGAATATTGTAAATGCACAAACAGTAATATCTCCACATTGCAAGGTGCAATTCTGAAATTTTTTGCTTTTTCCTGCTCCTCTTAGCATGATAAAGAAGATTGAAAGAGAGTGAGATGCCAGCTCTTTTCATTCAGTCAGTAGCTTCAAACATTTCTGGACGTTTTTCAATGGCAAAAATCAATGAATATTGTAAATGCACAAACAGTAATTTCTCCGCATTGCAAGGTGTAATTCTGAAATTTTTTGCTTTTTCCTGCTAATCCTAGCATGATAAAGAAGATTCAAAGAGAGTGAGATGCCAGCTCTTTTCATTGTCAGTAGCTTCAAACATTTCTGGTATATGAATAACATGATGTTTTTCAATGGCAAAAATCAATGAATATTGTAAATGCACAAACAGTAATTTCTCCGCATTGCAAGGTGCAATTCTGAAATTTTTTGCTTTTTCCTGCTAATCCTCGCATGATAAAGAAGATTCAAAGAGAGTGAGATGCCAGCTCCTTTCATTCAGTCAGTAGCTTCAAACATTTCTGGACGTTTTTCAATGGCAAAAATCGATGAATATTGTAAATGCACAAACAGTAATATCTCCACATTGCAAGGTGCAATTCTGAAATTTTTTGCTTTCTCCTGCTAATCCTAGCATGATAAAGAAGATTCAAAGAGAGTGAGATGCCAGCTCCTTTCATTCAGTCAGTAGCTTCAAACATTTCTGGACGTTTTTCAATGGCAAAAATCAATGAATATTGTAAATGCACAAACAGTAATATCTCCACATTGCAAGGTGCAATTCTGAAATTTTTTGCTTTTTCCTGCTAATCCTAGCATGATAAAGAAGATTCAAAGAGAGTGAGATGCCAGCTCCTTTCATTCAGTCAGTAGCTTCAAACATTTCTGGACGTTTTTCAATGGCAAAAATCAATGAATATTGTAAATGCACAAACAGTAATATCTCCACATTGCAAGGTGCAATTCTGAAATTTTTTGCTTTTTCCTGCTCCTCTTAGCATGATAAAGAAGGTTCAAAGAGAGTGAGATGCCAGCTCTTTTCATTCAGTCAGTAGCTTCAAACATTTCTGGACGTTTTTCAATGGCAAAAATCAATGAATATTGTAAATGCACAAACAGTAATATCTCCACATTGCAAGGTGCAATTCTGAAATGTTTTGCTTTTTCCTGCTAATCCTAGCATGATAAAGAAGATTCAAAGAGAGTGAGATGCCAGCTCCTTTCATTCAGTCAGTAGCTTCAAACATTTCTGGACGTTTTTCAATGGCAAAAATCAATGAATATTGTAAATGCACAAACAGTAATATCTCCACATTGCAAGGTGCAATTCTGAAATTTTTTGCTTTTTCCTGCTAATCCTAGCATGATAAAGAAGATTCAAAGAGAGTGAGATGCCAGCTCCTTTCATTCAGTCAGTAGCTTCAAACATTTCTGGACGTTTTTCAATGGCAAAAATCAATGAATATTGTAAATGCACAAACAGTAATATCTCCACATTGCAAGGTGCAATTCTGAAATTTTTTGCTTTTTCCTGCTAATCCTACCATGATAAAGAAGATTCAAAGAGAGTGAGATGCCAGCTCCTTTCATTCAGTCAGTAGCTTCAAACATTTCTGGACATTTTTCAATGGCAAAAATCAGTGAATATTGTAAATGCACAAACAGTAATATCTCCACATTGCAAGGTGCAATTCTGAAATTTTTTGCTTTTTCCTGCTAATCCTAGCATGATAAAGAAGATTCAAAGAGAGTGAGATGCCAGCTCCTTTCATTCAGTCAGTAGCTTCAAACATTTCTGGACGTTTTTCAATGGCAAAAATCAATGAATATTGTAAATGCACAAACAGTAATATCTCCACATTGCAAGGTGCAATTCTGAAATTTTTTGCTTTTTCCTGCTAATCCTAGCATGATAAAGAAAATTCAAAGAGAGTGAGATGCCAGCTCCTTTCATTCAGTCAGTAGCTTCAAACATTTCTGGACGTTTTTCAATGGCAAAAATCAATGAATATTGTAAATGCACAAACAGTAATATCTCCACATTGCAAGGTGCAATTCTGAAATTTTTTGCTTTTTCCTGCTCCTCTTAGCATGATAAAGAAGATTGAAAGAGAGTGAGATGCCAGCTCTTTTCATTCAGTCAGTAGCTTCAAACATTTCTGGACGTTTTTCAATGGCAAAAATCAATGAATATTGTAAATGCACAAACAGTAATTTCTCCGCATTGCAAGGTGTAATTCTGAAATTTTTTGCTTTTTCCTGCTAATCCTAGCATGATAAAGAAGATTCAAAGAGAGTGAGATGCCAGCTCTTTTCATTGTCAGTAGCTTCAAACATTTCTGGTATATGAATAACATGATGTTTTTCAATGGCAAAAATCAATGAATATTGTAAATGCACAAACAGTAATTTCTCCGCATTGCAAGGTGCAATTCTGAAATTTTTTGCTTTTTCCTGCTAATCCTCGCATGATAAAGAAGATTCAAAGAGAGTGAGATGCCAGCTCCTTTCATTCAGTCAGTAGCTTCAAACATTTCTGGACGTTTTTCAATGGCAAAAATCAATGAATATTGTAAATGCACAAACAGTAATATCTCCACATTGCAAGGTGCAATTCTGAAATTTCTTGCTTTTTCCTGCTAATCCTAGCATGATAAAGAAGATTCAAAGAGAGTGAGATGCCAGCTCCTTTCATTCAGTCAGTAGCTTCAAACATTTCTGGACGTTTTTCAATGGCAAAAATCGATGAATATTGTAAATGCACAAACAGTAATATCTCCACATTGCAAGGTGCAATTCTGAAATTTTTTGCTTTCTCCTGCTAATCCTAGCATGATAAAGAAGATTCAAAGAGAGTGAGATGCCAGCTCCTTTCATTCAGTCAGTAGCTTCAAACATTTCTGGACGTTTTTCAATGGCAAAAATCAATGAATATTGTAAATGCACAAACAGTAATATCTCCACATTGCAAGGTGCAATTCTGAAATTTTTTGCTTTTTCCTGCTAATCCTAGCATGATAAAGAAGATTCAAAGAGAGTGAGATGCCAGCTCCTTTCATTCAGTCAGTAGCTTCAAACATTTCTGGACATTTTTCAATGGCAAAAATCAATGAATATTGTAAATGCACAAACAGTAATATCTCCACATTGCAAGGTGCAATTCTGAAATTTTTTGCTTTTTCCTGCTCCTCTTAGCATGATAAAGAAGGTTCAAAGAGAGTGAGATGCCAGCTCTTTTCATTCAGTCAGTAGCTTCAAACATTTCTGGACGTTTTTCAATGGCAAAAATCAATGAATATTGTAAATGCACAAACAGTAATATCTCCACATTGCAAGGTGCAATTCTGAAATGTTTTGCTTTTTCCTGCTAATCCTAGCATGATAAAGAAGATTCAAAGAGAGTGAGATGCCAGCTCCTTTCATTCAGTCAGTAGCTTCAAACATTTCTGGACGTTTTTCAATGGCAAAAATCAATGAATATTGTAAATGCACAAACAGTAATATCTCCACATTGCAAGGTGCAATTCTGAAATTTTTTGCTTTTTCCTGCTAATCCTAGCATGATAAAGAAGATTCAAAGAGAGTGAGATGCCAGCTCCTTTCATTCAGTCAGTAGCTTCAAACATTTCTGGACGTTTTTCAATGGCAAAAATCAATGAATATTGTAAATGCACAAACAGTAATATCTCCACATTGCAAGGTGCAATTCTGAAATGTTTTGCTTTTTCCTGCTAATCCTAGCATGATAAAGAAGATTCAAAGAGAGTGAGATGCCAGCTCCTTTCATTCAGTCAGTAGCTTCAAACATTTCTGGACGTTTTTCAATGGCAAAAATCAATGAATATTGTAAATGCACAAACAGTAATATCTCCACATTGCAAGGTGCAATTCTGAAATTTTTTGCTTTTTCCTGCTAATCCTAGCATGATAAAGAAGATTCAAAGAGAGTGAGATGCCAGCTCCTTTCATTCAGTCAGTAGCTTCAAACATTTCTGGACGTTTTTCAATGGCAAAAATCAATGAATATTGTAAATGCACAAACAGTAATATCTCCACATTGCAAGGTGCAATTCTGAAATTTTTTGCTTTTTCCTGCTAATCCTACCATGATAAAGAAGATTCAAAGAGAGTGAGATGCCAGCTCCTTTCATTCAGTCAGTAGCTTCAAACATTTCTGGACATTTTTCAATGGCAAAAATCAGTGAATATTGTAAATGCACAAACAGTAATATCTCCACATTGCAAGGTGCAATTCTGAAATTTTTTGCTTTTTCCTGCTAATCCTAGCATGATAAAGAAGATTCAAAGAGAGTGAGATGCCAGCTCCTTTCATTCAGTCAGTAGCTTCAAACATTTCTGGACGTTTTTCAATGGCAAAAATCAATGAATATTGTAAATGCACAAACAGTAATATCTCCACATTGCAAGGTGCAATTCTGAAATTTTTTGCTTTTTCCTGCTAATCCTAGCATGATAAAGAAAATTCAAAGAGAGTGAGATGCCAGCTCCTTTCATTCAGTCAGTAGCTTCAAACATTTCTGGACGTTTTTCAATGGCAAAAATCAATGAATATTGTAAATGCACAAACAGTAATATCTCCACATTGCAAGGTGCAATTCTGAAATTTTTTGCTTTTTCCTGCTCCTCTTAGCATGATAAAGAAGATTGAAAGAGAGTGAGATGCCAGCTCTTTTCATTCAGTCAGTAGCTTCAAACATTTCTGGACGTTTTTCAATGGCAAAAATCAATGAATATTGTAAATGCACAAACAGTAATTTCTCCGCATTGCAAGGTGTAATTCTGAAATTTTTTGCTTTTTCCTGCTAATCCTAGCATGATAAAGAAGATTCAAAGAGAGTGAGATGCCAGCTCTTTTCATTGTCAGTAGCTTCAAACATTTCTGGTATATGAATAACATGATGTTTTTCAATGGCAAAAATCAATGAATATTGTAAATGCACAAACAGTAATTTCTCCGCATTGCAAGGTGCAATTCTGAAATTTTTTGCTTTTTCCTGCTAATCCTCGCATGATAAAGAAGATTCAAAGAGAGTGAGATGCCAGCTCCTTTCATTCAGTCAGTAGCTTCAAACATTTCTGGACGTTTTTCAATGGCAAAAATCAATGAATATTGTAAATGCACAAACAGTAATATCTCCACATTGCAAGGTGCAATTCTGAAATTTCTTGCTTTTTCCTGCTAATCCTAGCATGATAAAGAAGATTCAAAGAGAGTGAGATGCCAGCTCCTTTCATTCAGTCAGTAGCTTCAAACATTTCTGGACGTTTTTCAATGGCAAAAATCGATGAATATTGTAAATGCACAAACAGTAATATCTCCACATTGCAAGGTGCAATTCTGAAATTTTTTGCTTTCTCCTGCTAATCCTAGCATGATAAAGAAGATTCAAAGAGAGTGAGATGCCAGCTCCTTTCATTCAGTCAGTAGCTTCAAACATTTCTGGACGTTTTTCAATGGCAAAAATCAATGAATATTGTAAATGCACAAACAGTAATATCTCCACATTGCAAGGTGCAATTCTGAAATTTTTTGCTTTTTCCTGCTAATCCTAGCATGATAAAGAAGATTCAAAGAGAGTGAGATGCCAGCTCCTTTCATTCAGTCAGTAGCTTCAAACATTTCTGGACATTTTTCAATGGCAAAAATCAATGAATATTGTAAATGCACAAACAGTAATATCTCCACATTGCAAGGTGCAATTCTGAAATTTTTTGCTTTTTCCTGCTCCTCTTAGCATGATAAAGAAGGTTCAAAGAGAGTGAGATGCCAGCTCTTTTCATTCAGTCAGTAGCTTCAAACATTTCTGGACGTTTTTCAATGGCAAAAATCAATGAATATTGTAAATGCACAAACAGTAATATCTCCACATTGCAAGGTGCAATTCTGAAATGTTTTGCTTTTTCCTGCTAATCCTAGCATGATAAAGAAGATTCAAAGAGAGTGAGATGCCAGCTCCTTTCATTCAGTCAGTAGCTTCAAACATTTCTGGACGTTTTTCAATGGCAAAAATCAATGAATATTGTAAATGCACAAACAGTAATATCTCCACATTGCAAGGTGCAATTCTGAAATTTTTTGCTTTTTCCTGCTAATCCTAGCATGATAAAGAAGATTCAAAGAGAGTGAGATGCCAGCTCCTTTCATTCAGTCAGTAGCTTCAAACATTTCTGGACGTTTTTCAATGGCAAAAATCAATGAATATTGTAAATGCACAAACAGTAATATCTCCACATTGCAAGGTGCAATTCTGAAATTTTTTGCTTTTTCCTGCTAATCCTAGCATGATAAAGAAGATTCAAAGAGAGTGAGATGCCAGCTCCTTTCATTCAGTCAGTAGCTTCAAACATTTCTGGACATTTTTCAATGGCAAAAATCAATGAATATTGTAAATGCACAAACAGTAATATCTCCACATTGCAAGGTGCAATTCTGAAATTTTTTGCTTTTTCCTGCTCCTCTTAGCATGATAAAGAAGATTCAAAGAGAGTGAGATGCCAGCTCTTTTCATTCAGACAGTAGCTTCAAACATTTCTGGACGTTTTTCAATGGCAAAAATCAATAAATATTGTAAATGCACAAACAGTAATTTCTCCGCATTGCAAGGTGCAATTCTGAAATTTTTTGCTTTTTCCTGCTAATCCTAGCATGATAAAGAAGATTCAAAGAGAGTGAGATGCCAGCTCTTTTCATTGTCAGTAGCTTCAAACATTTCTGGTATATGAATAACATGATGTTTTTCAATGGCAAAAATCAATGAATATTGTAAATGCACAAACAGTAATTTCTCCGCATTGCAAGGTGCAATTCTGAAATTTTTTGCTTTTTCCTGCTAATCCTAGCATGATAAAGAAGATTCAAAGAGAGTGAGATGCCAGCTCCTTTCATTCAGTCAGTAGCTTCAAACATTTCTGGACGTTTTTCAATGGCAAAAATCAATGAATATTGTAAATGCACAAACAGTAATATCTCCACATTGCAAGGTGCAATTCTGAAATTTTTTGCTTTTTCCTGCTAATCCTAGCATGATAAAGAAGATTCAAAGAGAGTGAGATGCCAGCTCCTTTCATTCAGTCAGTAGCTTCAAACATTTCTGGACGTTTTTCAATGGCAAAAATCAATGAATATTGTAAATGCACAAACAGTAATATCTCCACATTGCAAGGTGCAATTCTGAAATTTTTTGCTTTTTCCTGCTAATCCTAGCATGATAAAGAAAATTCAAAGAGAGTGAGATGCCAGCTCCTTTCATTCAGTCAGTAGCTTCAAACATTTCTGGACGTTTTTCAATGGCAAAAATCAATGAATATTGTAAATGCACAAACAGTAATATCTCCACATTGCAAGGTGCAATTCTGAAATTTTTTGCTTTTTCCTGCTCCTCTTAGCATGATAAAGAAGATTGAAAGAGAGTGAGATGCCAGCTCTTTTCATTCAGTCAGTAGCTTCAAACATTTCTGGACGTTTTTCAATGGCAAAAATCAATGAATATTGTAGATGCACAAACAGTAATTTCTCCGCATTGCAAGGTGTAATTCTGAAATTTTTTGCTTTTTCCTGCTAATCCTAGCATGATAAAGAAGATTCAAAGAGAGTGAGATGCCAGCTCTTTTCATTGTCAGTAGCTTCAAACATTTCTGGTATATGAATAACATGATGTTTTTCAATGGCAAAAATCAATGAATATTGTAAATGCACAAACAGTAATTTCTCCGCATTGCAAGGTGCAATTCTGAAATTTTTTGCTTTTTCCTGCTAATCCTCGCATGATAAAGAAGATTCAAAGAGAGTGAGATGCCAGCTCCTTTCATTCAGTCAGTAGCTTCAAACATTTCTGGACGTTTTTCAATGGCAAAAATCAATGAATATTGTAAATGCACAAACAGTAATATCTCCACATTGCAAGGTGCAATTCTGAAATTTTTTGCTTTTTCCTGCTAATCCTAGCATGATAAAGAAGATTCAAAGAGAGTGAGATGCCAGCTCCTTTCATTCAGTCAGTAGCTTCAAACATTTCTGGACGTTTTTCAATGGCAAAAATCAATGAATATTGTAAATGCACAAACAGTAATATCTCCACATTGCAAGGTGCAATTCTGAAATTTTTTGCTTTTTCCTACTCCTCTTAGCATGATAAAGAAGATTCAAAGAGAGTGAGATGCCAGCTCTTTTCATTTTCAGTAGCTTCAAACATTTCTGGTATATGAATAACATGATGTTTTTCAATGGCAAAAATCAATGAATATTGTAAATGCACAAACAGTAATTTCTCCGCATTGCAAGGTGCTATTCTGAAATTTTTTGCTTTTTCCTGCTTATCCTAGCATGATAAAGAAGATTCAAAGAGAGTGAGATGCCAGCTCCTTTCATTCAGTCAGTAGCTTCAAACATTTCTGGACGTTTTTCAATGGCAAAAATCAATGAATATTGTAAATGCACAAACAGTAATATCTCCACATTGCAAGGTGCAATTCTGAAATTTTTTGCTTTTTCCTGCTCCTCTTAGCATGATAAAGAAGATTCAAAGAGAGTGAGATGCCAGCTCTTTTCATTCAGTCAGTAGCTTCAAACATTTCTGGTATATGATCAACATGATGTTTTTCAATGGCAAAAATCAATGAATATTGTAAATGCACAAACAGTAATTTCTCCGCATTGCAAGGTGCAATTCTGAAATTTTTTGCTTTTTCCTGCTAATCCTAGCATGATAAAGAAGATTCATAGAGAGTGAGATGCCAGCTCCTTTCATTCAGTCAGTAGCTTCAAACATTTCTGGACGTTTTTCAATGGCAAAAATCAATGAATATTGTAAATGCACAAACAGTAATATCTCCACATTGCAAGCTGCAATTCTGAAATTTTTTGCTTTTTCCTGCTCCTCTTAGCATGATAAAGAAGATTCAAAGAGAGTGAGATGCCAGCTCTTTTCATTCAGTCAGTAGCTTCAAACATTTCTGGTATATGAATAACATGATGTTTTTCAATGGCAAAAATCAATGAATATTGTAAATGCACAAACAGTAATTTCTCCGCATTGCAAGGTGCAATTCTGAAATTTTTTGCTTTTTCCTGCTAATCCTAGCATGATAAAGAAGATTCAAAGAGAGTGAGATGCCAGCTCCTTTCATTCAGTCAGTAGCTTCAAACATTTCTGGACGTTTTTCAATGGCAAAAATCAATCAATATTGTAAATGCACAAACAGTAATATCTCCACATTGCAAGGTGCAATTCTGAAATTTTTTGCTTTTTCCTGCTAATCCTAGCATGATAAAGAATATTCAAAGAGAGTGAGATGCCAGCTCTTTTCATTCAGTCAGTAGCTTCAAACATTTCTGGTATATGAATAACATGATGTTTTTCAAAGGCAAAAATTAATGAATATTGTAAATGCACAAACAGTAATATCTCCACATTGCAAGGTGCAATTCTGAAGTTTTTTGCTTTTTCCAGCTGATCCTAGCATGATAAAGAATATTCAAAGAGAGTGAGATGCCAGCTCCTTTCATTCAGTCAGTAGCTTCAAACATTTCTGGACGTTTTTCAATGGCAAAAATCAATGAATATTGTAAATGCACAAACAGTAATATCTCCACATTGCAAGGTGCAATTCTGAAATTTTTTGCTTTTTCCTGCTAATCCTAGCATGATAAAGAAGATTCAAAGAGAGTGAGATGCCAGCTCTTTTCATTCAGTCAGTAGCTTTAAACATTTCTGGACGTTTTTCAATGGCAAAAATCAATGAATATTGTAAATGCACAAACAGTAATTTCTCCGCATTGCAAGGTGCAATTCTGAAATTTTTTGCTTTTTCCTGCTAATCCTAGCATGATAAAGAAGATTCAAAGAAAGTGAGATGCCAGCTCCTTTCATTCAGTCAGTAGCTTCAAACATTTCTGGACGTTTTTCAATGGCAAAAATCAATGAATATTGTAAATGCACAAACAGTAATATCTCCACATTGCAAGGTGCAATTCTGAAATTTTTTGCTTTTTCCTACTCCTCTTAGCATGATAAAGAAGATTCAAAGAGAGTGAGATGCCAGCTCTTTTCATTTTCAGTAGCTTCAAACATTTCTGGTATATGAATAACATGATGTTTTTCAATGGCAAAAATCAATGAATATTGTAAATGCACAAACAGTAATTTCTCCGCATTGCAAGGTGCTATTCTGAAATTTTTTGCTTTTTCCTGCTTATCCTAGCATGATAAAGAAGATTCAAAGAGAGTGAGATGCCAGCTCCTTTCATTCAGTCAGTAGCTTCAAACATTTCTGGACGTTTTTCAATGGCAAAAATCAATGAATATTGTAAATGCACAAACAGTAATATCTCCACATTGCAAGGTGCAATTCTGAAATTTTTTGCTTTTTCCTGCTCCTCTTAGCATGATAAAGAAGATTCAAAGAGAGTGAGATGCCAGCTCTTTTCATTCAGTCAGTAGCTTCAAACATTTCTGGTATATGATCAACATGATGTTTTTCAATGGCAAAAATCAATGAATATTGTAAATGCACAAACAGTAATTTCTCCGCATTGCAAGGTGCAATTCTGAAATTTTTTGCTTTTTCCTGCTAATCCTAGCATGATAAAGAAGATTCATAGAGAGTGAGATGCCAGCTCCTTTCATTCAGTCAGTAGCTTCAAACATTTCTGGACGTTTTTCAATGGCAAAAATCAATGAATATTGTAAATGCACAAACAGTAATATCTCCACATTGCAAGCTGCAATTCTGAAATTTTTTGCTTTTTCCTGCTCCTCTTAGCATGATAAAGAAGATTCAAAGAGAGTGAGATGCCAGCTCTTTTCATTCAGTCAGTAGCTTCAAACATTTCTGGTATATGAATAACATGATGTTTTTCAATGGCAAAAATCAATGAATATTGTAAATGCACAAACAGTAATTTCTCCGCATTGCAAGGTGCAATTCTGAAATTTTTTGCTTTTTCCTGCTAATCCTAGCATGATAAAGAAGATTCAAAGAGAGTGAGATGCCAGCTCCTTTCATTCAGTCAGTAGCTTCAAACATTTCTGGACGTTTTTCAATGGCAAAAATCAATCAATATTGTAAATGCACAAACAGTAATATCTCCACATTGCAAGGTGCAATTCTGAAATTTTTTGCTTTTTCCTGCTAATCCTAGCATGATAAAGAATATTCAAAGAGAGTGAGATGCCAGCTCTTTTCATTCAGTCAGTAGCTTCAAACATTTCTGGTATATGAATAACATGATGTTTTTCAAAGGCAAAAATTAATGAATATTGTAAATGCACAAACAGTAATATCTCCACATTGCAAGGTGCAATTCTGAAGTTTTTTGCTTTTTCCAGCTGATCCTAGCATGATAAAGAATATTCAAAGAGAGTGAGATGCCAGCTCCTTTCATTCAGTCAGTAGCTTCAAACATTTCTGGACGTTTTTCAATGGCAAAAATCAATGAATATTGTAAATGCACAAACAGTAATATCTCCACATTGCAAGGTGCAATTCTGAAATTTTTTGCTTTTTCCTGCTAATCCTAGCATGATAAAGAAGATTCAAAGAGAGTGAGATGCCAGCTCTTTTCATTCAGTCAGTAGCTTTAAACATTTCTGGACGTTTTTCAATGGCAAAAATCAATGAATATTGTAAATGCACAAACAGTAATTTCTCCGCATTGCAAGGTGCAATTCTGAAATTTTTTGCTTTTTCCTGCTAATCCTAGCATGATAAAGAAGATTCAAAGAAAGTGAGATGCCAGCTCCTTTCATTCAGTCAGTAGCTTCAAACATTTCTGGACGTTTTTCAATGGCAAAAATCAATGAATATTGTAAATGCACAAACAGTAATATCTCCACATTGCAAGGTGCAATTCTGAAATTTTTTGCTTTTTCCTGCTAATCCTAGCATGATAAAGAAGATTCAAAGAGAGTGAGATGCCAGCTCTTTTCATTCAGTCAGTAGCTTCAAACATTTCTGGTATATGAATAACATGATGTTTTTCAATGGCAAAAATCAATGAATATTGTAAATGCACAAACAGTAATATCTCCACATTGCAAGGTGCAATTCTGAAATTTTTTGCTTTTTCCTGCTAATCCTAGCATGATAAAGAAGATTCAAAGAGAGTGAGATGCCAGCTCCTTTCATTCAGTCAGTAGCTTCAAACATTTCTGGACGTTTTTCAATGGCAAAAATCAATGAATATTGTAAATGCACAAACAGTAATATCTCCACATTGCAAGGTGCAATTCTGAAATTTTTTGCTTTTTCCTGCTAATCCTAGCATGATAAAGAAGATTCAAAGAGAGTGAGATACCAGCTCTTTTCATTCAGTCAGTAGCTTCAAACATTTCTGGTATATGAATAACATGATGTTTTTCAATGGCAAAAATCAATGAATATTGTAAATGCACAAACAGTAATATCTCCACATTGCAAGGTGCAATTCTGAAATTTTTTGCTTTTTCCTGCTAATCCTAGCATGATAAAGAAGATTCAAAGAGAGTGAGATGCCAGCTCCTTTCATTCAGTCAGTAGCTTCAAACATTTCTGGACGTTTTTCAATGGCAAAAATCAATGAATATTGTAAATGCACAAACAGTAATATCTCCACATTGCAAGGTGCAATTCTGAAATTTTTTGCTTTTTCCTGCTAATCCTAGCATGATAAAGAAGATTCAAAGAGAGTGAGATGCCAGCTCTTTTCATTCAGTCGGTAGCTTCAAACATTTCTGGACGTTTTTCAATGGCAAAAATCAATGAATATTGTAAATGCACAAACAGTAATATCTCCACATTGCAAGGTGCAATTCTGAAATTTTTTGCTTTTTCCTGCTAATCCTAGCATGATAAAGAAGATTCAAAGAGAGTGAGATGCCAGCTCCTTGCATTCAGTCAGTAGCTTCAAACATTTCTGGACATTTTTCAATAGCAAAAATCAATGAATATTGTAAATGCACAAACAGTAATATCTCCACATTGCAAGGTGCAATTCTGAAATATTTTGCTTTTTCCAGCTAATCCTAGCATGATAAAGAAGATTCAAAGAGAGTGTGATGCCAGCTCCTTTCATTCAGTCAGTAGCTTCAAACATTTCTGGACGTTTTTCAATGGCAAAAATCAATGAATATTGTAAATGCACAAACAGTAATATCTCCACATTGCAAGGTGCAATTCTGAAATTTTTTGCTTTTTCCTGCTAATCCTAGCATGATAAAGAAGATGCAAAGAGAGCGAGATGCCAGCTCCTTTCATTCAGTCAGTAGCTTCAAACATTTCTGGACGTTTTTCAATGGCAAAAATCAATGAATATTGTAAATGCACAAACAGTAATATCTCCACATTGCAAGGTGCAATTCTGAAATTTTTTGCTTTTTCCTGCTAATCCTAGCATGATAAAGAAGATTCAAAGAGAGTGAGATGCCAGCTCCTTTCATTCAGTCAGTAGCTTCAAACATTTCTGGACGTTTTTCAATGGCAAAAATCAATGAATATTGTAAATGCACAAACAGTAATATCTCCACATTGCAAGGTGCAAATCTGAAATTTTTTGCTTTTTCCTGCTAATCCTAGCATGATAAAGAAGATTCAAAGAGAGTGAGATGCCAGCTCCTTTCATTCAGTCAGTAGCTTCAAACATTTCTGGTATATGAATAACATGATGTTTTTCAATGGCAAAAATCAATGAATATTGTAAATGCACAAACAGTAATATCTCCACATTGCAAGGTGCAATTCTGAAATTTTTTGCTTTTTCCTGCTAATCCTAGCATGATAAAGAAGATTCAAAGAGAGTGAGATGCCAGCTCCTTTCATTCAGTCAGTAGCTTCAAACATTTCTGGACGTTTTTCAATGGCAAAAATCAATGAATATTGTAAATGCACAAACAGTAATATCTTCACATTGCTAGGTGCAATTCTGAAATTTTTTGCTTTTTCCTGCTAATCCTAGCATGATAAAGAAGATTCAAAGAGAGTGAGATGCCAGCTCCTTTCATTCAGTCAGTAGCTTCAAACATTTCTGGACGTTTTTCAATGGCAAAAATCAATGAATATTGTAAATGCACAAACAGTAATATCTCCACATTGCAAGGTGCAATTCTGAAATTTTTTGCTTTTTCCTGCTAATCCTAGCATTATAAAGAAGATTCAAAGAGAGTGAGATGCCAGCTCCTTTCATTCAGTCAGTAGCTTCAAACATTTCTGGACGTTTTTCAATGGCAAAAATCAATGAATACTGTAAATGCACAAACAGTAATATCTCCACATTGCAAGGTGGAATTCTGAAATTTTTTGCTTTTTCCTGCTAATCCTAGCATGATAAAGAAGATTCAAAGAGAGTGAGATGCCAGCTCCTTTCATTCAGTCAGTAGCTTCAAACATTTCTGGATGTTTTTCAATGGCAAAAATCAATGAATATTGTAAATGCACAAACAGTAATATCTCCACATTGCAAGGTGCAATTCTGAAATTTTTTGCTTTTTCCTGCTCCTCTTAGCATGATAAAGAAGATTCAAAGAGAGTGAGATGCCAGCTCTTTTCATTCAGTCAGTAGCTTCAAACATTTCTGGTATATGAATAACATGATGTTTTTCAATGGCAAAAATCAATGAATATTGTAAATGCACAAACAGTAATTTCTCCGCATTGCAAGGTGCAATTCTGAAATTTTTTGCTTTTTCCTGCTAATCCTACCATGATAAAGAAGATTCAAAGAGAGTGAGATGCCAGCTCCTTTCATTCAGTCAGTAGCTTCAAACATTTCTGGACGTTTTTCAATGGCAAAAATCAATGAATATTGTAAATGCACAAACAGTAATATCTCCACATTGCAAGGTGCAATTCTGAAATTTTTTGCTTTTTCCTGCTAATCCTAGCATCATAAAGAAGATTCAAAGAGAGTGAGATGCCAGCTCCTTTCATTCAGTCAGTAGCTTCAAACATTTCTGGTATATGAATAACATGATGTTTTTCAATGGCAAAAATCAATGAATATTGTAAATGCACAAACAGTAATTTCTCCGGATTGCTAGGTGCAATTCTGAAATTTTTTGCTTTTTCCTGCTAAACCTAGCATGATAAAGAAGATTCAAAGAGAGTGAGATGCCAGCTCCTTTCATTCAGTCAGTAGCTTCAAACATTTCTGGACGTTTTTCAATGGCAAAAATCAATGAATATTGTAAATGCACAAACAGTAATATCTCCACATTGCAAGGTGCAATTCTGAAATTTTTTGCTTTTTCCTGCTAATCCTAGCATGATAAAGAACACTCAAAGAGAGTGAGATGCCAGCTCCTTTCATTCAGTCAGTAGCTTCAAACATTTCTGGACGTTTTTCAATGGCAAAAATCAATGAATATTGTAAATGCACAAACAGTAATATCTCCACATTGCAAGGTGCAATTCTGAAATTTTTTGCTTTTTCCTGCTAATCCTAGCATGATAAAGAAGATTCAAAGAGAGTGAGATGCCAGCTCCTTTCATTCAGTCAGTAGCTTCAAACATTTCTGGACGTTTTTCAATGGCAAAAATCAATGAATATTGTAAATGCACAAACAGTAATATCTCCACATTGCAAGGTGCAATTCTGAAATTTTTTGCTTTTTCCTGCTAATCCTAGCATGATAAAGAAGATTCAAAGAGAGTGAGATGCCAGCTCCTTTCATTCAGTCAGTAGCTTCAAACATTTCTGGACGTTTTTCAATGGCAAAAATCAATGAATATTGTAAATGCACAAACAGTAATATCTCCACATTGCAATGTGCAATTCTGAAATTTTTTGCTTTTTCCTGCTAATCCTAGCATGATAAAGAAGATGCAAAGAGAGCGAGATGCCAGCTCCTTTCATTCAGTCAGTAGCTTCAAACATTTCTGGACGTTTTTCAATGGCAAAAATCAATGAATATTGTAAATGCACAAACAGTAATATCTCCACATTGCAAGGTGCAATTCTGAAATTTTTTGCTTTTTCCTGCTAATCCTAGCATGATAAAGAAGATTCAAAGAGAGTGAGATGCCAGCTCCTTTCATTCAGTCAGTAGCTTCAAACATTTCTGGACGTTTTTCAATGGCAAAAATCAATGAATATTGTAAATGCACAAACAGTAATATCTCCACATTGCAAGGTGCAATTCTGAAATTTTTTGCTTTTTCCTGCTAATCCTAGCATGATAAAGAAGATTCAAAGAGAGTGAGATGCCAGCTCCTTTCATTCAGTCAGTAGCTTCAAACATTTCTGGTATATGAATAACATGATGTTTTTCAATGGCAAAAATCAATGAATATTGTAAATGCACAAACAGTAATTTCTCCGCATTGCAAGGTGCAATTCTGAAATTTTTTGCTTTTTCCTGCTAATCCTAGCATGATAAAGAAGATTCAAAGACAGTGAGATGCCAGCTCCTTTCATTCAGTCAGCAGCTTTAAACATTTCTGGACGTTTTTCAATGGCAAAAATCAATGAATATTGTAAATGCACAAACAGTAATATCTCCACATTGCAAGGTGCAATTCTGAAATTTTTTGCTTTTTCCTGCTCCTCTTAGCATGATAAAGAAGATTCAAAGAGAATGAGATGCCAGCTCCTTTCATTCAGTCAGTAGCTTCAAACATTTCTGGTATATGAATAACATGATGTTTTTCAATGGCAAAAATCAATGAATATTGTAAATGCACAAACAGTAATATCTCCACATTGCAAGGTGCAATTCTGAAATTTTTTGCTTTTTCCTGCTAATCCTAGCATGATAAAGAAGATTCAAAGAGAGTGAGATGCCAGCTCCTTTCATTCAGTCAGTAGCTTCAAACATTTCTGGACGTTTTTCAATGGCAAAAATCAATGAATATTGTAAATGCACAAACAGTAATATCTCCACATTGCAAGGTGCAATTCTGAAATTTTTTGCTTTTTCCTGCTAATCCTAGCATGATAAAGAAGATTCAAAGAGAGTGAGATGCCAGCTCCTTTCATTCAGTCAGTAGCTTCAAACATTTCTGGTATATGAATAACATGATGTTTTTCAATGGCAAAAATCAATGAATATTGTAAATGCACAAACAGTAATATCTCCACATTGCAAGGTGCAATTCTGAAATTTTTTGCTTTTTCCTGCTAATCCTAGCATGATAAAGAAGATTCAAAGAGAGTGAGATGCCAGCTCCTTTCATTCAGTCAGTAGCTTCAAACATTTCTGGACGTTTTTCAATGGCAAAAATCAATGAATATTGTAAATGCACAAACAGTAATATCTCCACATTGCAAGGTGCAATTCTGAAATTTTTTGCTTTTTCCTGCTCCTCTTAGCATGATAAAGAAGATTGAAAGAGAGTGAGATGCCAGCTCTTTTCATTCAGTCAGTAGCTTCAAACATTTCTGGACGTTTTTCAATGGCAAAAATCAATGAATATTGTAGATGCACAAACAGTAATTTCTCCGCATTGCAAGGTGTAATTCTGAAATTTTTTGCTTTTTCCTGCTAATCCTAGCATGATAAAGAAGATTCAAAGAGAGTGAGATGCCAGCTCTTTTCATTGTCAGTAGCTTCAAACATTTCTGGTATATGAATAACATGATGTTTTTCAATGGCAAAAATCAATGAATATTGTAAATGCACAAACAGTAATTTCTCCGCATTGCAAGGTGCAATTCTGAAATTTTTTGCTTTTTCCTGCTAATCCTCGCATGATAAAGAAGATTCAAAGAGAGTGAGATGCCAGCTCCTTTCATTCAGTCAGTAGCTTCAAACATTTCTGGACGTTTTTCAATGGCAAAAATCAATGAATATTGTAAATGCACAAACAGTAATATCTCCACATTGCAAGGTGCAATTCTGAAATTTTTTGCTTTTTCCTGCTAATCCTAGCATGATAAAGAAGATTCAAAGAGAGTGAGATGCCAGCTCCTTTCATTCAGTCAGTAGCTTCAAACATTTCTGGACGTTTTTCAATGGCAAAAATCAATGAATATTGTAAATGCACAAACAGTAATATCTCCACATTGCAAGGTGCAATTCTGAAATTTTTTGCTTTTTCCTACTCCTCTTAGCATGATAAAGAAGATTCAAAGAGAGTGAGATGCCAGCTCTTTTCATTTTCAGTAGCTTCAAACATTTCTGGTATATGAATAACATGATGTTTTTCAATGGCAAAAATCAATGAATATTGTAAATGCACAAACAGTAATTTCTCCGCATTGCAAGGTGCTATTCTGAAATTTTTTGCTTTTTCCTGCTTATCCTAGCATGATAAAGAAGATTCAAAGAGAGTGAGATGCCAGCTCCTTTCATTCAGTCAGTAGCTTCAAACATTTCTGGACGTTTTTCAATGGCAAAAATCAATGAATATTGTAAATGCACAAACAGTAATATCTCCACATTGCAAGGTGCAATTCTGAAATTTTTTGCTTTTTCCTGCTCCTCTTAGCATGATAAAGAAGATTCAAAGAGAGTGAGATGCCAGCTCTTTTCATTCAGTCAGTAGCTTCAAACATTTCTGGTATATGATCAACATGATGTTTTTCAATGGCAAAAATCAATGAATATTGTAAATGCACAAACAGTAATTTCTCCGCATTGCAAGGTGCAATTCTGAAATTTTTTGCTTTTTCCTGCTAATCCTAGCATGATAAAGAAGATTCATAGAGAGTGAGATGCCAGCTCCTTTCATTCAGTCAGTAGCTTCAAACATTTCTGGACGTTTTTCAATGGCAAAAATCAATGAATATTGTAAATGCACAAACAGTAATATCTCCACATTGCAAGCTGCAATTCTGAAATTTTTTGCTTTTTCCTGCTCCTCTTAGCATGATAAAGAAGATTCAAAGAGAGTGAGATGCCAGCTCTTTTCATTCAGTCAGTAGCTTCAAACATTTCTGGTATATGAATAACATGATGTTTTTCAATGGCAAAAATCAATGAATATTGTAAATGCACAAACAGTAATTTCTCCGCATTGCAAGGTGCAATTCTGAAATTTTTTGCTTTTTCCTGCTAATCCTAGCATGATAAAGAAGATTCAAAGAGAGTGAGATGCCAGCTCCTTTCATTCAGTCAGTAGCTTCAAACATTTCTGGACGTTTTTCAATGGCAAAAATCAATCAATATTGTAAATGCACAAACAGTAATATCTCCACATTGCAAGGTGCAATTCTGAAATTTTTTGCTTTTTCCTGCTAATCCTAGCATGATAAAGAATATTCAAAGAGAGTGAGATGCCAGCTCTTTTCATTCAGTCAGTAGCTTCAAACATTTCTGGTATATGAATAACATGATGTTTTTCAAAGGCAAAAATTAATGAATATTGTAAATGCACAAACAGTAATATCTCCACATTGCAAGGTGCAATTCTGAAGTTTTTTGCTTTTTCCAGCTGATCCTAGCATGATAAAGAATATTCAAAGAGAGTGAGATGCCAGCTCCTTTCATTCAGTCAGTAGCTTCAAACATTTCTGGACGTTTTTCAATGGCAAAAATCAATGAATATTGTAAATGCACAAACAGTAATATCTCCACATTGCAAGGTGCAATTCTGAAATTTTTTGCTTTTTCCTGCTAATCCTAGCATGATAAAGAAGATTCAAAGAGAGTGAGATGCCAGCTCTTTTCATTCAGTCAGTAGCTTTAAACATTTCTGGACGTTTTTCAATGGCAAAAATCAATGAATATTGTAAATGCACAAACAGTAATTTCTCCGCATTGCAAGGTGCAATTCTGAAATTTTTTGCTTTTTCCTGCTAATCCTAGCATGATAAAGAAGATTCAAAGAAAGTGAGATGCCAGCTCCTTTCATTCAGTCAGTAGCTTCAAACATTTCTGGACGTTTTTCAATGGCAAAAATCAATGAATATTGTAAATGCACAAACAGTAATATCTCCACATTGCAAGGTGCAATTCTGAAATTTTTTGCTTTTTCCTACTCCTCTTAGCATGATAAAGAAGATTCAAAGAGAGTGAGATGCCAGCTCTTTTCATTTTCAGTAGCTTCAAACATTTCTGGTATATGAATAACATGATGTTTTTCAATGGCAAAAATCAATGAATATTGTAAATGCACAAACAGTAATTTCTCCGCATTGCAAGGTGCTATTCTGAAATTTTTTGCTTTTTCCTGCTTATCCTAGCATGATAAAGAAGATTCAAAGAGAGTGAGATGCCAGCTCCTTTCATTCAGTCAGTAGCTTCAAACATTTCTGGACGTTTTTCAATGGCAAAAATCAATGAATATTGTAAATGCACAAACAGTAATATCTCCACATTGCAAGGTGCAATTCTGAAATTTTTTGCTTTTTCCTGCTCCTCTTAGCATGATAAAGAAGATTCAAAGAGAGTGAGATGCCAGCTCTTTTCATTCAGTCAGTAGCTTCAAACATTTCTGGTATATGATCAACATGATGTTTTTCAATGGCAAAAATCAATGAATATTGTAAATGCACAAACAGTAATTTCTCCGCATTGCAAGGTGCAATTCTGAAATTTTTTGCTTTTTCCTGCTAATCCTAGCATGATAAAGAAGATTCATAGAGAGTGAGATGCCAGCTCCTTTCATTCAGTCAGTAGCTTCAAACATTTCTGGACGTTTTTCAATGGCAAAAATCAATGAATATTGTAAATGCACAAACAGTAATATCTCCACATTGCAAGCTGCAATTCTGAAATTTTTTGCTTTTTCCTGCTCCTCTTAGCATGATAAAGAAGATTCAAAGAGAGTGAGATGCCAGCTCTTTTCATTCAGTCAGTAGCTTCAAACATTTCTGGTATATGAATAACATGATGTTTTTCAATGGCAAAAATCAATGAATATTGTAAATGCACAAACAGTAATTTCTCCGCATTGCAAGGTGCAATTCTGAAATTTTTTGCTTTTTCCTGCTAATCCTAGCATGATAAAGAAGATTCAAAGAGAGTGAGATGCCAGCTCCTTTCATTCAGTCAGTAGCTTCAAACATTTCTGGACGTTTTTCAATGGCAAAAATCAATCAATATTGTAAATGCACAAACAGTAATATCTCCACATTGCAAGGTGCAATTCTGAAATTTTTTGCTTTTTCCTGCTAATCCTAGCATGATAAAGAATATTCAAAGAGAGTGAGATGCCAGCTCTTTTCATTCAGTCAGTAGCTTCAAACATTTCTGGTATATGAATAACATGATGTTTTTCAAAGGCAAAAATTAATGAATATTGTAAATGCACAAACAGTAATATCTCCACATTGCAAGGTGCAATTCTGAAGTTTTTTGCTTTTTCCAGCTGATCCTAGCATGATAAAGAATATTCAAAGAGAGTGAGATGCCAGCTCCTTTCATTCAGTCAGTAGCTTCAAACATTTCTGGACGTTTTTCAATGGCAAAAATCAATGAATATTGTAAATGCACAAACAGTAATATCTCCACATTGCAAGGTGCAATTCTGAAATTTTTTGCTTTTTCCTGCTAATCCTAGCATGATAAAGAAGATTCAAAGAGAGTGAGATGCCAGCTCTTTTCATTCAGTCAGTAGCTTTAAACATTTCTGGACGTTTTTCAATGGCAAAAATCAATGAATATTGTAAATGCACAAACAGTAATTTCTCCGCATTGCAAGGTGCAATTCTGAAATTTTTTGCTTTTTCCTGCTAATCCTAGCATGATAAAGAAGATTCAAAGAAAGTGAGATGCCAGCTCCTTTCATTCAGTCAGTAGCTTCAAACATTTCTGGACGTTTTTCAATGGCAAAAATCAATGAATATTGTAAATGCACAAACAGTAATATCTCCACATTGCAAGGTGCAATTCTGAAATTTTTTGCTTTTTCCTGCTAATCCTAGCATGATAAAGAAGATTCAAAGAGAGTGAGATGCCAGCTCTTTTCATTCAGTCAGTAGCTTCAAACATTTCTGGTATATGAATAACATGATGTTTTTCAATGGCAAAAATCAATGAATATTGTAAATGCACAAACAGTAATATCTCCACATTGCAAGGTGCAATTCTGAAATTTTTTGCTTTTTCCTGCTAATCCTAGCATGATAAAGAAGATTCAAAGAGAGTGAGATGCCAGCTCCTTTCATTCAGTCAGTAGCTTCAAACATTTCTGGACGTTTTTCAATGGCAAAAATCAATGAATATTGTAAATGCACAAACAGTAATATCTCCACATTGCAAGGTGCAATTCTGAAATTTTTTGCTTTTTCCTGCTAATCCTAGCATGATAAAGAAGATTCAAAGAGAGTGAGATACCAGCTCTTTTCATTCAGTCAGTAGCTTCAAACATTTCTGGTATATGAATAACATGATGTTTTTCAATGGCAAAAATCAATGAATATTGTAAATGCACAAACAGTAATATCTCCACATTGCAAGGTGCAATTCTGAAATTTTTTGCTTTTTCCTGCTAATCCTAGCATGATAAAGAAGATTCAAAGAGAGTGAGATGCCAGCTCCTTTCATTCAGTCAGTAGCTTCAAACATTTCTGGACGTTTTTCAATGGCAAAAATCAATGAATATTGTAAATGCACAAACAGTAATATCTCCACATTGCAAGGTGCAATTCTGAAATTTTTTGCTTTTTCCTGCTAATCCTAGCATGATAAAGAAGATTCAAAGAGAGTGAGATGCCAGCTCTTTTCATTCAGTCGGTAGCTTCAAACATTTCTGGACGTTTTTCAATGGCAAAAATCAATGAATATTGTAAATGCACAAACAGTAATATCTCCACATTGCAAGGTGCAATTCTGAAATTTTTTGCTTTTTCCTGCTAATCCTAGCATGATAAAGAAGATTCAAAGAGAGTGAGATGCCAGCTCCTTGCATTCAGTCAGTAGCTTCAAACATTTCTGGACATTTTTCAATAGCAAAAATCAATGAATATTGTAAATGCACAAACAGTAATATCTCCACATTGCAAGGTGCAATTCTGAAATATTTTGCTTTTTCCAGCTAATCCTAGCATGATAAAGAAGATTCAAAGAGAGTGTGATGCCAGCTCCTTTCATTCAGTCAGTAGCTTCAAACATTTCTGGACGTTTTTCAATGGCAAAAATCAATGAATATTGTAAATGCACAAACAGTAATATCTCCACATTGCAAGGTGCAATTCTGAAATTTTTTGCTTTTTCCTGCTAATCCTAGCATGATAAAGAAGATGCAAAGAGAGCGAGATGCCAGCTCCTTTCATTCAGTCAGTAGCTTCAAACATTTCTGGACGTTTTTCAATGGCAAAAATCAATGAATATTGTAAATGCACAAACAGTAATATCTCCACATTGCAAGGTGCAATTCTGAAATTTTTTGCTTTTTCCTGCTAATCCTAGCATGATAAAGAAGATTCAAAGAGAGTGAGATGCCAGCTCCTTTCATTCAGTCAGTAGCTTCAAACATTTCTGGACGTTTTTCAATGGCAAAAATCAATGAATATTGTAAATGCACAAACAGTAATATCTCCACATTGCAAGGTGCAATTCTGAAATTTTTTGCTTTTTCCTGCTAATCCTAGCATGATAAAGAAGATTCAAAGAGAGTGAGATGCCAGCTCCTTTCATTCAGTCAGTAGCTTCAAACATTTCTGGTATATGAATAACATGATGTTTTTCAATGGCAAAAATCAATGAATATTGTAAATGCACAAACAGTAATATCTCCACATTGCAAGGTGCAATTCTGAAATTTTTTGCTTTTTCCTGCTAATCCTAGCATGATAAAGAAGATTCAAAGAGAGTGAGATGCCAGCTCCTTTCATTCAGTCAGTAGCTTCAAACATTTCTGGACGTTTTTCAATGGCAAAAATCAATGAATATTGTAAATGCACAAACAGTAATATCTTCACATTGCTAGGTGCAATTCTGAAATTTTTTGCTTTTTCCTGCTAATCCTAGCATGATAAAGAAGATTCAAAGAGAGTGAGATGCCAGCTCCTTTCATTCAGTCAGTAGCTTCAAACATTTCTGGACGTTTTTCAATGGCAAAAATCAATGAATATTGTAAATGCACAAACAGTAATATCTCCACATTGCAAGGTGCAATTCTGAAATTTTTTGCTTTTTCCTGCTAATCCTAGCATTATAAAGAAGATTCAAAGAGAGTGAGATGCCAGCTCCTTTCATTCAGTCAGTAGCTTCAAACATTTCTGGACGTTTTTCAATGGCAAAAATCAATGAATACTGTAAATGCACAAACAGTAATATCTCCACATTGCAAGGTGGAATTCTGAAATTTTTTGCTTTTTCCTGCTAATCCTAGCATGATAAAGAAGATTCAAAGAGAGTGAGATGCCAGCTCCTTTCATTCAGTCAGTAGCTTCAAACATTTCTGGATGTTTTTCAATGGCAAAAATCAATGAATATTGTAAATGCACAAACAGTAATATCTCCACATTGCAAGGTGCAATTCTGAAATTTTTTGCTTTTTCCTGCTCCTCTTAGCATGATAAAGAAGATTCAAAGAGAGTGAGATGCCAGCTCTTTTCATTCAGTCAGTAGCTTCAAACATTTCTGGTATATGAATAACATGATGTTTTTCAATGGCAAAAATCAATGAATATTGTAAATGCACAAACAGTAATTTCTCCGCATTGCAAGGTGCAATTCTGAAATTTTTTGCTTTTTCCTGCTAATCCTACCATGATAAAGAAGATTCAAAGAGAGTGAGATGCCAGCTCCTTTCATTCAGTCAGTAGCTTCAAACATTTCTGGACGTTTTTCAATGGCAAAAATCAATGAATATTGTAAATGCACAAACAGTAATATCTCCACATTGCAAGGTGCAATTCTGAAATTTTTTGCTTTTTCCTGCTAATCCTAGCATCATAAAGAAGATTCAAAGAGAGTGAGATGCCAGCTCCTTTCATTCAGTCAGTAGCTTCAAACATTTCTGGTATATGAATAACATGATGTTTTTCAATGGCAAAAATCAATGAATATTGTAAATGCACAAACAGTAATTTCTCCGGATTGCTAGGTGCAATTCTGAAATTTTTTGCTTTTTCCTGCTAAACCTAGCATGATAAAGAAGATTCAAAGAGAGTGAGATGCCAGCTCCTTTCATTCAGTCAGTAGCTTCAAACATTTCTGGACGTTTTTCAATGGCAAAAATCAATGAATATTGTAAATGCACAAACAGTAATATCTCCACATTGCAAGGTGCAATTCTGAAATTTTTTGCTTTTTCCTGCTAATCCTAGCATGATAAAGAACACTCAAAGAGAGTGAGATGCCAGCTCCTTTCATTCAGTCAGTAGCTTCAAACATTTCTGGACGTTTTTCAATGGCAAAAATCAATGAATATTGTAAATGCACAAACAGTAATATCTCCACATTGCAAGGTGCAATTCTGAAATTTTTTGCTTTTTCCTGCTAATCCTAGCATGATAAAGAAGATTCAAAGAGAGTGAGATGCCAGCTCCTTTCATTCAGTCAGTAGCTTCAAACATTTCTGGACGTTTTTCAATGGCAAAAATCAATGAATATTGTAAATGCACAAACAGTAATATCTCCACATTGCAAGGTGCAATTCTGAAATTTTTTGCTTTTTCCTGCTAATCCTAGCATGATAAAGAAGATTCAAAGAGAGTGAGATGCCAGCTCCTTTCATTCAGTCAGTAGCTTCAAACATTTCTGGACGTTTTTCAATGGCAAAAATCAATGAATATTGTAAATGCACAAACAGTAATATCTCCACATTGCAATGTGCAATTCTGAAATTTTTTGCTTTTTCCTGCTAATCCTAGCATGATAAAGAAGATGCAAAGAGAGCGAGATGCCAGCTCCTTTCATTCAGTCAGTAGCTTCAAACATTTCTGGACGTTTTTCAATGGCAAAAATCAATGAATATTGTAAATGCACAAACAGTAATATCTCCACATTGCAAGGTGCAATTCTGAAATTTTTTGCTTTTTCCTGCTAATCCTAGCATGATAAAGAAGATTCAAAGAGAGTGAGATGCCAGCTCCTTTCATTCAGTCAGTAGCTTCAAACATTTCTGGACGTTTTTCAATGGCAAAAATCAATGAATATTGTAAATGCACAAACAGTAATATCTCCACATTGCAAGGTGCAATTCTGAAATTTTTTGCTTTTTCCTGCTAATCCTAGCATGATAAAGAAGATTCAAAGAGAGTGAGATGCCAGCTCCTTTCATTCAGTCAGTAGCTTCAAACATTTCTGGTATATGAATAACATGATGTTTTTCAATGGCAAAAATCAATGAATATTGTAAATGCACAAACAGTAATTTCTCCGCATTGCAAGGTGCAATTCTGAAATTTTTTGCTTTTTCCTGCTAATCCTAGCATGATAAAGAAGATTCAAAGACAGTGAGATGCCAGCTCCTTTCATTCAGTCAGCAGCTTTAAACATTTCTGGACGTTTTTCAATGGCAAAAATCAATGAATATTGTAAATGCACAAACAGTAATATCTCCACATTGCAAGGTGCAATTCTGAAATTTTTTGCTTTTTCCTGCTCCTCTTAGCATGATAAAGAAGATTCAAAGAGAATGAGATGCCAGCTCCTTTCATTCAGTCAGTAGCTTCAAACATTTCTGGTATATGAATAACATGATGTTTTTCAATGGCAAAAATCAATGAATATTGTAAATGCACAAACAGTAATATCTCCACATTGCAAGGTGCAATTCTGAAATTTTTTGCTTTTTCCTGCTAATCCTAGCATGATAAAGAAGATTCAAAGAGAGTGAGATGCCAGCTCCTTTCATTCAGTCAGTAGCTTCAAACATTTCTGGACGTTTTTCAATGGCAAAAATCAATGAATATTGTAAATGCACAAACAGTAATATCTCCACATTGCAAGGTGCAATTCTGAAATTTTTTGCTTTTTCCTGCTAATCCTAGCATGATAAAGAAGATTCAAAGAGAGTGAGATGCCAGCTCCTTTCATTCAGTCAGTAGCTTCAAACATTTCTGGTATATGAATAACATGATGTTTTTCAATGGCAAAAATCAATGAATATTGTAAATGCACAAACAGTAATATCTCCACATTGCAAGGTGCAATTCTGAAATTTTTTGCTTTTTCCTGCTAATCCTAGCATGATAAAGAAGATTCAAAGAGAGTGAGATGCCAGCTCCTTTCATTCAGTCAGTAGCTTCAAACATTTCTGGACGTTTTTCAATGGCAAAAATCAATGAATATTGTAAATGCACAAACAGTAATATCTCCACATTGCTAGGTGCAATTCTGAAATTTTTTGCTTTTTCCTGCTAATCCTAGCATGATAAAGAAGATTCAAAGAGAGTGAGATGCCAGCTCCTTTCATTCAGTCAGTAGCTTCAAACATTTCTGGACGTTTTTCAATGGCAAAAATCAATGAATATTGTAAATGCACAAACAGTAATATCTCCACATTGCAAGGTGCAATTCTGAAATTTTTTGCTTTTTCCTGCTAATCCTAGCATGATAAAGAAGATTAAAAGAGAGTGAGATCCCAGCTCCTTTCATTCAGTCAGTAGCTTCAAACATTTCTGGACGTTTTTCAATGGCAAAAATCAATGAATACTGTAAATGCACAAACAGTAATATCTCCACATTGCAAGGTGCAATTCTGAAATTTTTTGCTTTTTCCTGCTAATCCTAGCATGATAAAGAAGATTCAAAGAGAGTGAGATGCCAGCTCCTTTCATTCAGTCAGTAGCTTCAAACATTTCTGGACGTTTTTCAATGGCAAAAATCAATGAATATTGTAAATGCACAAACAGTAATATCTCCACATTGCAAGGTGCAATTCTGAAATTTTTTGCTTTTTCCTGCTCCTCTTAGCATGATAAAGAAGATTCAAAGAGAGTGAGATGCCAGCTCTTTTCATTCAGTCAGTAGCTTCAAACATTTCTGGTATATGAATAACATGATGTTTTTCAATGGCAAAAATCAATGAATATTGTAAATGCACAAACAGTAATTTCTCCGCATTGCAAGGTGCAATTCTGAAATTTTTTGCTTTTTCCTGCTAATCCTAGCATGATAAAGAAGATTCAAAGAGAGTGAGATGCCAGCTCCTTTCATTCAGTCAGTAGCTTCAAACATTTCTGGACGTTTTTCAATGGCAAAAATCAATGAATATTGTAAATGCACAAACAGTAATATCTCCACATTGCAAGGTGCAATTCTGAAATTTTTTGCTTTTTCCTGCTAATCCTAGCATGATAAAGAAGATTCAAAGAGAGTGAGATGCCAGCTCCTTTCATTCAGTCAGTAGCTTCAAACATTTCTGGACGTTTTTCAATGGCAAAAATCAATGAATATTGTAAATGCACAAACAGTAATATCTCCACATTGCAAGGTGCAATTCTGAAATTTTTTGCTTTTTCCTGCTAATCCTAGCATGATAAAGAAGATTCAAAGAGAGTGAGATGCCAGCTCCTTTCATTCAGTCAGTAGCTTCAAACATTTCTGGACGTTTTTCAATGGCAAAAATCAATGAATATTGTAAATGCACAAACAGTAATATCTCCACATTGCAAGGTGCAATTCTGAAATTTTTTGCTTTTTCCTGCTCCTCTTAGCATGATAAAGAAGATTCAAAGAGAGTGAGATGCCAGCTCTTTTCATTCAGTCAGTAGCTTCAAACATTTCTGGTATATGAATAACATGATGTTTTTCAATGGCAAAAATCAATGAATATTGTAAATGCACAAACAGTAATTTCTCCGCATTGCAAGGTGCAATTCTGAAATTTTTTGCTTTTTCCTGCTAATCCTAGCATGATAAAGAAGATTCAAAGAGAGTGAGATGCCAGCTCCTTTCATTCAGTCAGTAGCTTCAAACATTTCTGGACGTTTTTCAATGGCAAAAATCAATGAATATTGTAAATGCACAAACAGTAATATCTCCACATTGCAAGGTGCAATTCTGAAATTTTTTGCTTTTTCCTGCTAATCCTAGCATGATAAAGAAGATTCAAAGAGAGTGAGATGCCAGCTCCTTTCATTCAGTCAGTAGCTTCAAACATTTCTGGACGTTTTTCAATGGCAAAAATCAATGAATATTGTAAATGCACAAACAGTAATATCTCCACATTGCAAGGTGCAATTCTGAAATTTTTTGCTTTTTCCTGCTAATCCTAGCATGATAAAGAAGATTCAAAGAGAGTGAGATGCCAGCTCCTTTCATTCAGTCAGTAGCTTCAAACATTTCTGGACGTTTTTCAATGGCAAAAATCAATGAATATTGTAAATGCACAAACAGTAATATCTCCACATTGCAAGGTGCAATTCTGAAATTTTTTGCTTTTTCCTGCTAATCCTCGCATGATAAAGAAGATTCAAAGAGAGTGAGATGCCAGCTCCTTTCATTCAGTCAGTAGCTTCAAACATTTCTGGTATATGAATAACATGATGTTTTTCAATGGCAAAAATCAATGAATATTGTAAATGCACAAACAGTAATTTCTCCGCATTGCAAGGTGCAATTCTGAAATTTTTTGCTTTTTCCTGCTAATCCTAGCATGATAAAGAAGATTCAAAGACAGTGAGATGCCAGCTCCTTTCATTCAGTCAGCAGCTTCAAACATTTCTGGACGTTTTTCAATGGCAAAAATCAATGAATATTGTAAATGCACAAACAGTAATATCTCCACATTGCAAGGTGCAATTCTGAAATTTTTTGCTTTTTCCTGCTCCTCTTAGCATGATAAAGAAGATTCAAAGAGAATGAGATGCCAGCTCCTTTCATTCAGTCAGTAGCTTCAAACATTTCTGGTATATGAATAACATGATGTTTTTCAATGGCAAAAATCAATGAATATTGTAAATGCACAAACAGTAATATCTCCACATTGCAAGGTGCAATTCTGAAATTTTTTGCTTTTTCCTGCTAATCCTCGCATGATAAAGAAGATTCAAAGAGAGTGAGATGCCAGCTCCTTTCATTCAGTCAGTAGCTTCAAACATTTCTGGACGTTTTTCAATGGCAAAAATCAATGAATATTGTAAATGCACAAACAGTAATATCTCCACATTGCAAGGTGCAATTCTGAAATTTTTTGCTTTTTCCTGCTAATCCTAGCATGATAAAGAAGATTCAAAGAGAGTGAGATGCCAGCTCCTTTCATTCAGTCAGTAGCTTCAAACATTTCTGGTATATGAATAACATGATGTTTTTCAATGGCAAAAATCAATGAATATTGTAAATGCACAAACAGTAATATCTCCACATTGCAAGGTGCAATTCTGAAATTTTTTGCTTTTTCCTGCTAATCCTAGCATGATAAAGAAGATTCAAAGAGAGTGAGATGCCAGCTCCTTTCATTCAGTCAGTAGCTTCAAACATTTCTGGACGTTTTTCAATGGCAAAAATCAATGAATATTGTAAATGCACAAACAGTAATATCTCCACATTGCTAGGTGCAATTCTGAAATTTTTTGCTTTTTCCTGCTAATCCTAGCATGATAAAGAAGATTCAAAGAGAGTGAGATGCCAGCTCCTTTCATTCAGTCAGTAGCTTCAAACATTTCTGGACGTTTTTCAATGGCAAAAATCAATGAATATTGTAAATGCACAAACAGTAATATCTCCACATTGCAAGGTGCAATTCTGAAATTTTTTGCTTTTTCCTGCTAATCCTAGCATGATAAAGAAGATTAAAAGAGAGTGAGATCCCAGCTCCTTTCATTCAGTCAGTAGCTTCAAACATTTCTGGACGTTTTTCAATGGCAAAAATCAATGAATACTGTAAATGCACAAACAGTAATATCTCCACATTGCAAGGTGCAATTCTGAAATTTTTTGCTTTTTCCTGCTAATCCTAGCATGATAAAGAAGATTCAAAGAGAGTGAGATGCCAGCTCCTTTCATTCAGTCAGTAGCTTCAAACATTTCTGGACGTTTTTCAATGGCAAAAATCAATGAATATTGTAAATGCACAAACAGTAATATCTCCACATTGCAAGGTGCAATTCTGAAATTTTTTGCTTTTTCCTGCTAATCCTAGCATGATAAAGAAGATTCAAAGAGAGTGAGATGCCAGCTCCTTTCATTCAGTCAGTAGCTTCAAACATTTCTGGTATATGAATAACATGATGTTTTTCAATGGCAAAAATCAATGAATATTGTAAATGCACAAACAGTAATTTCTCCGCATTGCAAGGTGCAATTCTGAAATTTTTTGCTTTTTCCTGCTAAACCTAGCATGATAAAGAAGATTCAAAGAGAGTGAGATGCCAGCTCCTTTCATTCAGTCAGTAGCTTCAAACATTTCTGGACGTTTTTCAATGGCAAAAATCAATGAATATTGTAAATGCACAAACAGTAATATCTCCACATTGCAAGGTGCAATTCTGAAATTTTTTGCTTTTTCCTGCTAATCCTAGCATGATAAAGAACACTCAAAGAGAGTGAGATGCCAGCTCCTTTCATTCAGTCAGTAGCTTCAAACATTTCTGGACGTTTTTCAATGGCAAAAATCAATGAATATTGTAAATGCACAAACAGTAATATCTCCACATTGCAAGGTGCAATTCTGAAATTTTTTGCTTTTTCCTGCTAATCCTAGCATGATAAAGAAGATTCAAAGAGAGTGAGATGCCAGCTCCTTTCATTCAGTCAGTAGCTTCAAACATTTCTGGACGTTTTTCAATGGCAAAAATCAATGAATATTGTAAATGCACAAACAGTAATATCTCCACATTGCAAGGTGCAATTCTGAAATTTTTTGCTTTTTCCTGCTAATCCTAGCATGATAAAGAAGATTCAAAGAGAGTGAGATGCCAGCTCCTTTCATTCAGTCAGTAGCTTCAAACATTTCTGGACGTTTTTCAATGGCAAAAATCAATGAATATTGTAAATGCACAAACAGTAATATCTCCACATTGCAAGGTGCAATTCTGAAATTTTTTGCTTTTTGATGCTCCTCTTAGCATGATAAAGAAGATTCAAAGAGAGTGAGATGCCAGCTCTTTTCATTCAGTCAGTAGCTTCAAACATTTCTGGACGTTTTTCAATGGCAAAAATCAATGAATATTGTAAATGCACAAACAGTAATTTCTCCGCATTGCAAGGTGCAATTCTGAAATTTTTTGCTTTTTCCTGCTAATCCTAGCATGATAAAGAAGATTCAAAGAGAGTGAGATGCCAGCTCCTTTCATTCAGTCAGTAGCTTCAAACATTTCTGGACGTTTTTCAATGGCAAAAATCAATGAATATTGTAAATGCACAAACAGTAATATCTCCACATTGCAAGGTGCAATTCTGAAATTTTTTGCTTTTTCCTGCTCCTCTTAGCATGATAAAGAAGATTCAAAGAGAGTGAGATGCCAGCTCTTTTCATTCAGTCAGTAGCTTCAAACATTTCTGGTATATGAATAACATGATGTTTTTCAATGGCAAAAATCAATGAATATTGTAAATGCACAAACAGTAATTTCTCCGCATTGCAAGGTGCAATTCTGAAATTTTTTGCTTTTTCCTGCTAATCCTAGCATGATAAAGAAGATTCAAAGAGAGTGAGATGCCAGCTCCTTTCATTCAGTCAGTAGCTTCAAACATTTCTGGACGTTTTTCAATGGCAAAAATCAATGAATATTGTAAATGCACAAACAGTAATATCTCCACATTGCAAGGTGCAATTCTGAAATTTTTTGCTTTTTCCTGCTCCTCTTAGCATGATAAAGAAGATTCAAAGAGAGTGAGATGCCAGCTCTTTTCATTGTCAGTAGCTTCAAACATTTCTGGTATATGAATAACATGATGTTTTTCAATGGCAAAAATCAATGAATATTGAAAATGCACAAACAGTAATTTCTCCGCATTGCAAGGTGCAATTCTGAAATTTTTTGCTTTTTCTTGCTAATCCTAGCATGATAAAGAAGATTCAAAGGGACTGAGATGCCAGCTCCTTTCATTCAGTCAGTAGCTTCAAACATTTCTGGACGTTTTTCAATGGCAAAAATCAATGAATATTGTAAATGCACAAACAGTAATATCTCCACATTGCAAGGTGCAATTCTGAAATTTTTTGCTTTTTCCTGCTAATCCTAGCATGATAAAGAAGATTCAAAGAGAGTGAGATGCCAGCTCCTTTCATTCAGTCAGTAGCTTCAAACATTTCTGGACGTTTTTCAATGGCAAAAATCAATGAATATTGTAAATGCACAAACAGTAATATCTCCACATTGCAAGCTGCAATTCTGAAATTTTTTGCTTTTTCCTGCTAATCCTAGCATGATAAAGAAGATTCAAAGAGAGTGAGATGCCAGCTCTTTTCATTGTCAGTAGCTTCAAACATTTCTGGTATATGAATAACATGATGTTTTTCAATGGCAAAAATCAATGAATATTGTAAATGCACAAACAGTAATTTCTCCGCATTGCAAGGTGCAATTCTGAAATTTTTTGCTTTTTCCTGCTAATCCTAGCATGATAAAGAAGATTCAAAGAGAGTGAGATGCCAGCTCCTTTCATTCAGTCAGTAGCTTCAAACATTTCTGGACGTTTTTCAATGGCAAAAATCAATGAATATTGTAAATGCACAAACAGTAATATCTCCACATTGCAAGCTGCAATTCTGAAATTTTTTGCTTTTTCCTGCTAATCCTAGCATGATAAAGAAGATTCAAAGAGAGTGCGATGCCAGCTCTTTTCATTGTCAGTAGCTTCAAACATTTCTGGTATATGAATAACATGATGTTTTTCAATGGCAAAAATCAATGAATATTGAAAATGCACAAACAGTAATTTCTCCGCATTGCAAGGTGCAATTCTGAAATTTTTTGCTTTTTCTTGCTAATCCTAGCATGATAAAGAAGATTCAAAGGGACTGAGATGCCAGCTCCTTTCATTCAGTCAGTAGCTTCAAACATTTCTGGACATTTTTCAATGGCAAAAATCAATGAATATTGTAAATGCACAAACAGTAATATCTCCACATTGCAAGGTGCAATTCTGAAATGTTTTGCTTTTTCCTGCTAATTCTAGCATGATAAAGAAGATTCAAAGAGAGTGAGATGCCAGCTCCTTTCATTCAGTCAGTAGCTTCAAACATTTCTGGACGTTTTTCAATGGCAAAAATCAATGAATATTGTAAATGCACAAACAGTAATATCTCCACATTGCAAGCTGCAATTCTGAAATTTTTTGCTTTTTCCTGCTAATCCTAGCATGATAAAGAAGATTCAAAGAGAGTGAGATGCCAGCTCTTTTCATTGTCAGTAGCTTCAAACATTTCTGGTATATGAATAACATGATGTTTTTCAATGGCAAAAATCAATGAATATTGTAAATGCACAAACAGTAATTTCTCCGCATTGCAAGGTGCAATTCTGAAATTTTTTGCTTTTTCCTGCTAATCCTAGCATGATAAAGAAGATTCAAAGAGAGTGAGATGCCAGCTCCTTTCATTCAGTCAGTAGCTTCAAACATTTCTGGACGTTTTTCAATGGCAAAAATCAATGAATATTGTAAATGCACAAACAGTAATATCTCCACATTGCAAGCTGCAATTCTGAAATTTTTTGCTTTTTCCTGCTAATCCTAGCATGATAAAGAAGATTCAAAGAGAGTGAGATGCCAGCTCTTTTCATTGTCAGTAGCTTCAAACATTTCTGGTATATGAATAACATGATGTTTTTCAATGGCAAAAATCAATGAATATTGTAAATGCACAAACAGTAATTTCTCCGCATTGCAAGGTGCAATTCTGAAATTTTTTGCTTTTTCCTGCTAATCCTAGCATGATAAAGAAGATTCAAAGAGAGTGAGATGCCATCTCCTTTCATTCAGTCAGTAGCTTCAAACATTTCTGGACGTTTTTCAATGGCAAAAATCAATGAATATTGTAAATGCACAAACAGTAATATCTCCACATTGCAAGGTGCAATTCTGAAATTTTTTGCTTTTTCCTGCTAATCCTAGCATGATAAAGAAGATTCACAGAGAGTGAGATGCCAGCTCCTTTCATTCAGTCAGTAGCTTCAAACATTTCTGGACGTTTTTCAATGGCAAAAATCAATGAATATTTAAATGCACAAACAGTAATATCTCCACATTGCAAGGTGCAATTCTGAAATTTTTTGCTTTTTCCTGCTCCTCTTAGCATGATAAAGAAGATTCAAAGAGAGTGAGATGCCAGCTCTTTTCATTCAGTCAGTAGCTTCAAACATTTCTGGACGTTTTTCAATGGCAAAAATCAATGAATATTGTAAATGCACAAACAGTAATTTCTCCGCATTGCAAGGTGCAATTCTGAAATTTTTTGCTTTTTCCTGCTAATCCTAGCATGATAAAGAATATTCAAAGAGAGTGAGATGCCAGCTCTTTTCATTGTCAGTAGCTTCAAACATTTCTGGTATATGAATAACATGATGTTTTTAAATGGCAAAAATCAATGAATATTGTAAATGCACAAACAGTAATTTCTCCGCATTGCAAGGTGCAATTCTGAAATTTTTTGCTTTTTCCTGCTAATCCTAGCATGATAAAGAAGATTCAAAGAGAGTGAGATGCCAGCTCCTTTCATTCAGTCAGTAGCTTCAAACATTTCTGGACTTTTTTCAATGGCAAAAATCAATGAATATTGTAAATGCACAAACAGTAATATCTCCACATTGCAAGGTGCAATTCTGAAATTTTTTGCTTTTTCCTGCTCCTCTTAGCTTGGTAAAGAAGATTCAAAGAGAGTGAGATGCCAGCTCTTTTCATTCAGTCAGTAGCTTCAAACATTTCTGGTATATGAATAACATGATGTTTTTCAATGGCAAAAATCAATGAATAATGTAAATGCACAAACAGTAATTTCTCCACATTGCAAGGTGCAATTCTGAAATTTTTTGCTTTTTCCTGCTAATCCTAGCATGATAAAGAAGATTCAAAGAGAGTGAGATGCCAGCTCCTTTCATTCAGTCAGGAACTTCAGACATTTCTGGACGTTTTTCAATGGCAAAAATCAATGAATATTGTAAATGCACAAACAGTAATATCTCCACATTGCAAGGTGCAATTCTGAAATTTTTTGCTTTTTCCTGCTCCTCTTAGCATGATAAAGAAGATTCAAAGAGAGTGAGATGCCAGCTCTTTTCATTTTCAGAAGCTTCAAACATTTCTGGTATATGAATAACATGATGTTTTTCAATGGCAAAAATCAATGAATATTGTAAATGCACAAACAGTAATTTCTCCGCATTGCAAGGTGCAATTCTGAAATTTTTTGCTTTTCCCTGCTAATCCTAGCATGATAAAGAAGATTCAAAGAGAGTGAGATGCCAGCTCCTTTCATTCAGTCAGTAGCTTCAAACATTTCTGGACGTTTTTCAATGGCAAAAATCAATGAATATTGTAAATGCACAAACAGTAATATCTCCACATTGCAAGGTGCAATTTTGAAATTTTTTGCTTTTTCCTGCTCCTCTTAGCATGATAAAGAAGATTCAAAGAGAGTGAGATGCCAGCTCTTTTCATTGTCAGTAGCTTCAAACATTTCTGGTATATGAATAACATGATGTTTTTCAATGGCAAAAATCAATGAATATTGAAAATGCACAAACAGTAATTTCTCCGCATTACAAGGTGCAATTCTGAAATTTTTTGCTTTTTCTTGCTAATCCTAGCATGATAAAGAAGATTCAAAGGGACTGAGATGCCAGCTCCTTTCATTCAGTCAGTAGCTTCAAACATTTCTGGACGTTTTTCAATGGCAAAAATCAATGAATATTGTAAATGCACAAACAGTAATATCTCCACATTGCAAGGTGCAATTCTGAAATGTTTTGCTTTTTCCTGCTAATCCTAGCATGATAAAGAAGATTCAAAGAGAGTGAGATGCCAGCTCCTTTCATTCAGTCAGTAGCTTCAAACATTTCTGGACGTTTTTCAATGGCAAAAATCAATGAATATTGTAAATGCACAAACAGTAATATCTCCACATTGCAAGCTGCAATTCTGAAATTTTTTGCTTTTTCCTGCTAATCCTAGCATGATAAAGAAGATTCAAAGAGAGTGAGATGCCAGCTCTTTTCATTGTCAGTAGCTTCAAACATTTCTGGTATATGAATAACATGATGTTTTTCAATGGCAAAAATCAATGAATATTGTAAATGCACAAACAGTAATTTCTCCGCATTGCAAGGTGCAATTCTGAAATTTTTTGCTTTTTCCTGCTAATCCTAGCATGATAAAGAAGATTCAAAGAGAGTGAGATGCCAGCTCCTTTCATTCAGTCAGTAGCTTCAAACATTTCTGGACGTTTTTCAATGGCAAAAATCAATGAATATTGTAAATGCACAAACAGTAATATCTCCACATTGCAAGCTGCAATTCTGAAATTTTTTGCTTTTTCCTGCTAATCCTAGCATGATAAAGAAGATTCAAAGAGAGTGCGATGCCAGCTCTTTTCATTGTCAGTAGCTTCAAACATTTCTGGTATATGAATAACATGATGTTTTTCAATGGCAAAAATCAATGAATATTGAAAATGCACAAACAGTAATTTCTCCGCATTGCAAGGTGCAATTCTGAAATTTTTTGCTTTTTCTTGCTAATCCTAGCATGATAAAGAAGATTCAAAGGGACTGAGATGCCAGCTCCTTTCATTCAGTCAGTAGCTTCAAACATTTCTGGACATTTTTCAATGGCAAAAATCAATGAATATTGTAAATGCACAAACAGTAATATCTCCACATTGCAAGGTGCAATTCTGAAATGTTTTGCTTTTTCCTGCTAATCCTAGCATGATAAAGAAGATTCAAAGAGAGTGAGATGCCAGCTCCTTTCATTCAGTCAGTAGCTTCAAACATTTCTGGACGTTTTTCAATGGCAAAAATCAATGAATATTGTAAATGCACAAACAGTAATATCTCCACATTGCAAGCTGCAATTCAGAAATTTTTTGCTTTTTCCTGCTAATCCTAGCATGATAAAGAAGATTCAAAGAGAGTGAGATGCCAGCTCTTTTCATTGTCAGTAGCTTCAAACATTTCTGGTATATGCATAACATGATGTTTTTCAATGGCAAAAATCAATGAATATTGTAAATGCACAAACAGTAATTTCTCCGCATTGCAAGGTGCAATTCTGAAATTTTTTGCTTTTTCCTGCTAATCCTAGCATGATAAAGAAGATTAAAAAGAGAGTGAGATGCCAGCTCCTTTCATTCAGTCAGTAGCTTCAAACATTTCTGGACGTTTTTCAATGGCAAAAATCAATGAATATTGTAAATGCACAAACAGTAATATCTCCACATTGCAAGCTGCAATTCTGAAATTTTTTGCTTTTTCCTGCTAATCCTAGCATGATAAAGAAGATTCAAAGAGAGTGAGATGCCAGCTCTTTTCATTGTCAGTAGCTTCAAACATTTCTGGTATATGAATAACATGATGTTTTTCAATGGCAAAAATCAATGAATATTGTAAATGCACAAACAGTAATTTCTCCGCATTGCAAGGTGCAATTCTGAAATTTTTTGCTTTTTCCTGCTAATCCTAGCATGATAAAGAAGATTCAAAGAGAGTGATATGCCAGCTCCTTTCATTCAGTCAGTAGCTTCAAACATTTCTGGACGTTTTTCAATGGCAAAAATCAATGAATATTGTAAATGCACAAACAGTAATATCTCCACATTGCAAGGTGCAATTCTGAAATTTTTTGCTTTTTCCTGCTAATCCTAGCATGATAAAGAAGATTCACAGAGAGTGAGATGCCAGCTCCTTTCATTCAGTCAGTAGCTTCAAACATTTCTGGACGTTTTTCAATGGCAAAAATCAATGAATATTTAAATGCACAAACAGTAATATCTCCACATTGCAAGGTGCAATTCTGAAATTTTTTGCTTTTTCCTGCTCCTCTTAGCATGATAAAGAAGATTCAAAGAGAGTGAGATGCCAGCTCTTTTCATTCAGTCAGTAGCTTCAAACATTTCTGGACGTTTTTCAATGGCAAAAATCAATGAATATTGTAAATGCACAAACAGTAATTTCTCTGCATTGCAAGGTGCAATTCTGAAATTTTTTGCTTTTTCCTGCTAATCCTAGCATGATAAAGAAGATTCAAAGAGAGTGAGATGCCAGCTCTTTTCATTGTCAGTAGCTTCAAACATTTCTGGTATATGAATAACATGATGTTTTTCAATGGCAAAAATCAATGAATATTGTAAATGCACAAACAGTAATTTCTCCGCATTGCAAGGTGCAATTCTGAAATTTTTTGCTTTTTCCTGCTAATCCTAGCATGATAAAGAAGATTCAAAGAGAGTGAGATGCCAGCTCCTTTCATTCAGTCAGTAGCTTCAAACATTTCTGGACGTTTTTCAATGGCAAAAATCAATGAATATTGTAAATGCACAAACAGTAATATCTCCACATTGCAAGGTGCAATTCTGAAATTTTTTGCTTTTTCCTGCTCCTCTTAGCTTGGTAAAGAAGATTCAAAGAGAGTGAGATGCCAGCTCTTTTCATTCAGTCAGTAGCTTCAAACATTTCTGGTATATGAATAACATGATGTTTTTCAATGGCAAAAATCAATGAATAATGTAAATGCACAAACAGTAATTTCTCCACATTGCAAGGAGCAATTCTGAAATTTTTTGCTTTTTCCTGCTAATCCTAGCATGATAAAGAAGATTCAAAGAGAGTGAGATGCCAGCTCCTTTCATTCAGTCAGTAGCTTCAAACATTTCTGGACGTTTTTCAATGGCAAAAATCAATGAATATTGTAAATGCACAAACAGTAATATCTCCACATTGCAAGGTGCAATTCTGAAATTTTTTGCTTTTTCCTGCTCCTCTTAGCATGATAAAGAAGATTCAAAGAGAGTGAGATGCCAGCTCTTTTCATTTTCAGTAGCTTCAAACATTTCTGGTATATGAATAACATGATGTTTTTCAATGGCAAAAATCAATGAATATTGTAAATGCACAAACAGTAATTTCTCCGCATTGCAAGGTGCAATTCTGAAATTTTTTGCTTTTCCCTGCTAATCCTAGCATGATAAAGAAGATTCAAAGAGAGTGAGATGCCAGCTCCTTTCATTCAGTCAGTAGCTTCAAACATTTCTGGACGTTTTTCAATGGCAAAAATCAATGAATATTGTAAATGCACAAACAGTAATATCTCCACATTGCAAGGTGCAATTTTGAAATTTTTTGCTTTTTCCTGCTCCTCTTAGCATGATAAAGAAGATTCAAAGAGAGTGAGATGCCAGCTCTTTTCATTCAGTCAGTAGCTTCAAACATTTCTGGTATATGAATAACATGATGTTTTTCAATGGCAAAAATCAATGAATATTGTAAATGCACAAACAGTAATTTCTCCGCATTGCAAGATGCAATTCTGAAATTTTTTGCTTTTTCCTGCTAATCCTAGCATGATAAAGAAGATTCATAGAGAGTGAGATGCCAGCTCCTTTCATTCAGTCAGTAGCTTCAAACATTTCTGGACGTTTTTCAATGGCAAAAATCAATGAATATTGTAAATGCACAAACAGTAATATCTCCACATTGCAAGCTGCAATTCTGAAATTTTTTGCTTTTTCCTGCTCCTCTTAGCATGATAAAGAAGATTCAAAGAGAGTGAGATGCCAGCTCTTTTCATTCAGTCAGTAGCTTCAAACATTTCTGGTATATGAATAACATGATGTTTTTCAATGGCAAAAATCAATGAATATTGTAAATGCACAAACAGTAATTTCTCCGCATTGCAAGGTGCAATTCTGAAATTTTTTGCTTTTTCCTGCTAATCCTAGCATGATAAAGAAGATTCAAAGAGTGTGAGATGCCAGCTCCTTTCATTCAGTCAGTAGCTTCAAACATTTCTGGACGTTTTTCAATGGCAAAAATCAATCAATATTGTAAAGGCACAAACAGTAATATCTCCACATTGCAAGGTGCAATTCTGAAATTTTTTGCTTTTTCCTGCTAATCCTAGCATGATAAAGAAGATTCAAAGAGAGTGAGATGCCAGCTCTTTTCATTCAGTCAGTAGCTTCAAACATTTCTGGTATATGAATAACATGATGTTTTTCAATGGCAAAAATCAATGAATATTGTAAATGCACAAACAGTAATATCTCCACATTGCAAGGTGCAATTCTGAAGTTTTTTGCTTTTTCCAGCTAATCCTAGCATGATAAAGAAGATTCAAAGAGAGTGAGATGCCAGCTCCTTTCATTCAGTCAGTAGCTTCAAACATTTCTGGACGTTTTTCAATGGCAAAAATCAATGAATATTGTAAATGCACAAACAGTAATATCTCCACATTGCAAGGTGCAATTCTGAAATTTTTTGCTTTTTCCTGCTAATCCTAGCATGATAAAGAAGATTCAAAGAGAGTGAGATGCCAGCTCTTTTCATTCAGTCAGTAGCTTCAAACATTTCTGGACGTTTTTCAATGGCAAAAATCAATGAATATTGTAAATGCACAAACAGTAATTTCTCCGCATTGCAAGGTGCAATTCTGAAATTTTTTGCTTTTTCCTGCTAATCCTAGCATGATAAAGAAGATTCAAAGAGAGTGAGATGCCAGCTCCTTTCATTCAGTCAGTAGCTTCAAACATTTCTGGACGTTTTTCAATGGCAAAAATCAATGAATATTGTAAATGCACAAACAGTAATATCTCCACATTGCAAGGTGCAATTCTGAAATTTTTTGCTTTTTCCTGCTAATCCTAGCATGATAAAGAAGATTCAAAGAGAGTGAGATGCCAGCTCTTTTCATTCAGTCAGTAGCTTCAAACATTTCTGGTATATGAATAACATGATGTTTTTCAATGGCAAAAATCAATGAATATTGTAAATGCACAAACAGTAATATCTCCACATTGCAAGGTGCAATTCTGAAATTTTTTGCTTTTTCCTGCTAATCCTAGCATGATAAAGAAGATTCAAAGAGAGTGAGATGCCAGCTCTTTTCATTCAGTCGGTAGCTTCAAACATTTCTGGACCTTTTTCAATGGCAAAAATCAATGAATATTGTAAATGCACAAACAGTAATATCTCCACATTGCAAGGTGCAATTCTGAAATTTTTTGCTTTTTCCTGCTAATCCTAGCATGATAAAGAAGATTCAAAGAGAGTGAGATGCCAACTCCTTGCATTCAGTCAGTAGCTTCAAACATTTCTGGACATTTTTCAATAGCAAAAATCAATGAATATTGTAAATGCACAAACAGTAATATCTCCACATTGCAAGGTGCAATTCTGAAATATTTTGCTTTTTCCTGCTAATCCTAGCATGATAAAGAAGATTCAAAGAGAGCGAGATGCCAGCTCCTTTCATTCAGTCAGTAGCTTCAAACATTTCTGGATGTTTTTCAATGGCAAAAATCAATGAATATTGTAAATGCACAAACAGTAATATCTCCACATTGCAAGGTGCAATTCTGAAATTTTTTGCTTTTTCCTGCTAATCCTAGCATGATAAAGAAGATTCAAAGAGAGTGAGATGCCAGCTCCTTTCATTCAGTCAGTAGCTTCAAACATTTCTGGACGTTTTTCAATGGCAAAAATCAATGAATATTGTAAATGCACAAATAGTAATATCTCCACATTGCAAGGTGCAATTCTGAAGTTTTTTGCTTTTTCCTGCTAATCCTAGCATGATAAAGAAGATTCAAAGAGAGTGAGATGCCAGCTCCTTTCATTCAGTCAGTAGCTTCAAACATTTCTGGTATATGAATAACATGATGTTTTTCAATGGTAAAAATCAATGAATATTGTAAATGCACAAACAGTAATTTCTCCGCATTGCAAGGTGCAATTCTGAAATTTTTTGCTTTTTCCTGCTAATCCTAGCATGATAAAGAAGATTCAAAGACAGTGAGATGCCAGCTCCTTTCATTCAGTCAGCAGCTTCAAACATTTCTGGACGTTTTTAAATGGCAAAAATCAATGAATATTGTAAATGCACAAACAGTAATATCTCCACATTGCAAGGTGCAATTCTTAAATTTTTTGCTTTTTCCTGCTCCTCTTAGCATGATAAAGAAGATTCAAAGAGAATGAGATGCCAGCTCCTTTCATTCAGTCAGTAGCTTCAAACATTTCTGGTATATGAATAACATGATGTTTTTCAATGGCAAAAATCAATGAATATTGTAAATGCACAAACAGTAATATCTCCACATTGCAAGGTGCAATTCTGAAATTTTTTGCTTTTTCCTGCTAATCCTAGCATGATAAAGAAGATTCAAAGAGAGTGAGATGCCAGCTCCTTTCATTCAGTCAGTAGCTTCAAACATTTCTGGACGTTTTTCAATGGCAAAAATCAATGAATATTGTAAATGCACAAACAGTAATATCTCCACATTGCAAGGTGCAATTCTGAAATTTTTTGCTTTTTCCTGCTAATCCTAGCATGATAAAGAAGATTCAAAGAGAGTGATATGCCAGCTCCTTTCATTCAGTCAGTAGCTTCAAACATTTCTGGTATATGAATAACATGATGTTTTTCAATGGCAAAAATCAATGAATATTGTAAATGCACAAACAGTAATATCTCCACATTGCAAGGTGCAATTCTGAAATTTTTTGCTTTTTCCTGCTAATCCTAGCATGATAAAGAAGATTCAAAGAGAGTGAGATGCCAGCTCCTTTCATTCAGTCAGTAGCTTCAAACATTTCTGGACGTTTTTCAATGGCAAAAATCAATGAATATTGTAAATGCACAAACAGTAATATCTCCACATTGCAAGGTGCAATTCTGAAATTTTTTGCTTTTTCCTGCTAATCCTAGCATGATAAAGAAGATTCAAAGAGAGTGAGATGCCAGCTCCTTTCATTCAGTCAGTAGCTTCAAACATTTCTGGACGTTTTTCAATGGCAAAAATCAATGAATATTGTAAATGCACAAACAGTAATATCTCCACATTGCAAGGTGCAATTCTGAAATTTTTAGCTTTTTCCTGCTAATCCTAGCATGATAAAGAAGATTCAAAGAGAGTGAGATGCCAGCTCCTTTCATTCAGTCAGTAGCTTCAAACATTTCTGGACGTTTTTCAATGGCAAAAATCAATGAATATTGTAAATGCACAAACAGTAATATCTCCACATTGCAAGGTGCAATTCTGAAATTTTTTGCTTTTTCCTGCTAATCCTAGCATGATAAAGAAGATTCAAAGGGTGTGAGATGCCAGCTCCTTTCATTCAGTCAGTAGCTTCAAACATTTCTGGACGTTTTTCAATGGCAAAAATCAATGAATATTGTAAATGCACAAACAGTAATATCTCCACATTGCAAGGTGCAATTCTGAAATTTTTTGCTTTTTCCTGCTCCTCTTAGCATGATAAAGAAGATTCAAAGAGAGTGAGATGCCAGCTCTTTTCATTCAGTCTGTAGCTTCAAACATTTCTGGTATATGAATAACATGATGTTTTTCAATGGCAAAAATCAATGAATATTGTAAATGCACAAACAGTAATTTCTCCGCATTGCAAGGTGCAATTCTGAAATTTTTTGCTTTTTCCTACTAATCCTAGCATGATAAAGAAGATTCAAAGAGAGTGAGATGCCAGCTCCTTTCATTCAGTCAGTAGCTTCAAACATTTCTGGACGTTTTTCATTGGCAAAAATCAATGAATATTGTAAATGCACAAACAGTAATATCTCCACATTGCAAGGTGCAATTCTGAAATTTTTTGCTTTTTCCTGCTAATCCTAGCATGATAAAGAAGATTCAAAGAGAGTGAGATGCCAGCTCCTTTCATTCAGTCAGTAGCTTCAAACATTTCTGGACGTTTTTCAATGGCAAAAATCAATGAATATTGTAAATGCACAAACAGTAATATCTCCACATTGCAAGGTGCAATTCTGAAATTTTTTGCTTTTTCCTGCTAATCCTAGCATGATAAAGAAGATTCAAAGAGAGTGAGATGCCAGCTCCTTTCATTCAGTCAGTAGCTTCAAACATTTCTGGACGTTTTTCAATGGCAAAAATCAATGAATATTGTAAATGCACAAACAGTAATATCTCCACATTGCAAGGTGCAATTCTGAAATTTTTAGCTTTTTCCTGCTAATCCTAGCATGATAAAGAAGATTCAAAGAGAGTGAGATGCCAGCTCCTTTCATTCAGTCAGTAGCTTCAAACATTTCTGGACGTTTTTCAATGGCAAAAATCAATGAATATTGTAAATGCACAAACAGTAATATCTCCACATTGCAAGGTGCAATTCTGAAATTTTTTGCTTTTTCCTGCTAATCCTAGCATGATAAAGAAGATTCAAAGGGTGTGAGATGCCAGCTCCTTTCATTCAGTCAGTAGCTTCAAACATTTCTGGACGTTTTTCAATGGCAAAAATCAATGAATATTGTAAATGCACAAACAGTAATATCTCCACATTGCAAGGTGCAATTCTGAAATTTTTTGCTTTTTCCTGCTCCTCTTAGCATGATAAAGAAGATTCAAAGAGAGTGAGATGCCAGCTCTTTTCATTCAGTCTGTAGCTTCAAACATTTCTGGTATATGAATAACATGATGTTTTTCAATGGCAAAAATCAATGAATATTGTAAATGCACAAACAGTAATTTCTCCGCATTGCAAGGTGCAATTCTGAAATTTTTTGCTTTTTCCTGCTAATCCTAGCATGATAAAGAAGATTCAAAGAGAGTGAGATGCCAGCTCCTTTCATTCAGTCAGTAGCTTCAAACATTTCTGGACGTTTTTCATTGGGAAAAATCAATGAATATTGTAAATGCACAAACAGTAATATCTCCACATTGCAAGGTGCAATTCTGAAATTTTTTGCTTTTTCCTGCTAATCCTAGCATGATAAAGAAGATTCAAAGAGAGTGAGATGCCAGCTCCTTTCATTCAGTCAGTAGCTTCAAACATTTCTGGTATATGAATAACATGATGTTTTTCAATGGCAAAAATCAATGAATATTGTAAATGCACAAACAGTAATATCTCCACATTGCAAGGTGCAATTCTGAAATTTTTTGCTTTTTCCTGCTAATCCTAGCATGATAAAGAAGATTCAAAGAGAGTGAGATGCCAGCTCCTTTCATTCAGTCAGTAGCTTTAAACATTTCTGGACGTTTTTCAATGGCAAAAATCAATGAATATTGTAAATGCACAAACAGTAATATCTCCACATTGCAAGGTGCAATTCTGAAATTTTTTGCTTTTTCCTGCTAATCCTAGCATGATAAAGAAGATTCAAAGAGATTGAGATGCCAGCTCCTTTCATTCAGTCAGTAGCTTCAAACATTTCTGGACGTTTTTCAATGGCAAAAATCAATGAATATTGTAAATGCACAAACAGTAATATCTCCACATTGCAAGGTGCAATTCTGAAATTTTTTGCTTTTTCCTGCTAATCCTAGCATGATAAAGAAGATTCAAAGAGAGGGAGATGCCAGCTCCTTTCATTCAGTCAGTAGCTTCAAACATTTCTGGACGTTTTTCAATGGCAAAAATCAATGAATATTGTAAATGCACAAACAGTAATATCTCCACATTGCAAGGTGCAATTCTGAAATTTTTTGCTTTTTCCTGCTAATCCTAGCATGATAAAGAAGATTCAAAGGGTGTGAGATGCCAGCTCCTTTCATTCAGTCAGTAGCTTCAAACATTTCTGGACGTTTTTCAATGGCAAAAATCAATGAATATTGTAAATGCACAAACAGTAATATCTCCACATTGCAAGGTGCAATTCTGAAATTTTTTGCTTTTTCCTGCTCCTCTTAGCATGATAAAGAAGATTCAAAGAGAGTGATATGCCAGCTCTTTTCATTCAGTCTGTAGCTTCAAACATTTCTGGTATATGAATAACATGATGTTTTTCAATGGCAAAAATCAATGAATATTGTAAATGCACAAACAGTAATTTCTCAGCATTGCAAGGTGCAATTCTGAAATTTTTTGCTTTTTCCTGCTAATCCTAGCATGATAAAGAAGATTCAAAGAGAGTGAGATGCCAGCTCCTTTCATTCAGTCAGTAGCTTCAAACATTTCTGGACGTTTTTCAATCGCAAAAATCAATGAATATTGTAAATGCACAAACAGTAATATCTCCACATTGCAAGGTGCAATTCTGAAATTTTTTGCTTTTTCCTGCTAATCCTAGCATGATAAAGAAGATTCAAAGAGAGTGAGATGCCAGCTCCTTTCATTCAGTCAGTAGCTTCAAACATTTCTGGAAGTTTTTCAATGGCAAAAATCAATGAATATTGTAAATGCACAAACAGTAATATCTCCACATTGCAAGGTGCAATTCTGAAATTTTTTGCTTTTTCCTGCTAATCCTAGCATGATAAAGAAGATTCAAAGAGAGTGAGATGCCAGCTCCTTTCATTCAGTCAGTAGCTTCAAACATTTCTGGACGTTTTTCAATGGCAAAAATCAATGAATATTGTAAATGCACAAACAGTAATATCTCCACATTGCAAGGTGCAATTCTGAAATTTTTTACTTTTTCCTGCTCCTCTTAGCATGATAAAGAAGATTCAAAGAGAGTGAGATGCCAGCTCTTTTCATTCAGTCAGTAGCTTCAAACATTTCTGGTATATGAATAACATGATGTTTTTCAATGGCAAAAATCAATGAATATTGTAAATGCACAAACAGTAATATCTCCACATTGCAAGGTGCAATTCTGAAATTTTTTGCTTTTTCCTGCTAATCCTAGCATGATAAAGAAGATTCAAAGAGAGTGAGATGCCAGCTCCTTTCATTCGGTCAGTAGCTTCAAACATTTCTGGACGTTTTTCAATGGCAAAAATCAATGAATATTGTAAATGCACAAACAGTAATTTCTCCGCATTGCAAGGTGCAATTCTGAAATTTTTTGCTTTTTCCTGCTAATCCTAGCATGATAAAGAAGATTCAAAGAGAGTGAGATGCCAGCTCCTTTCATTCAGTCAGTAGCTTCAAACATTTCTGGTATATGAATAACATGATGTTTTTCAATGGCAAAAATCAATGAATATTGTAAATGCACAAACAGTAATATCTCCACATTGCAAGGTGCAATTCTGAAATTTTTTGCTTTTTCCTGCTAATCCTAGCATGATAAAGAAGATTCATAGAGAGTGAGATGCCAGCTCCTTTCATTCAGTCAGTAGCTTCAAACATTTCTGGACGTTTTTCAATGGCAAAAATCAATGAATATTGTAAATGCACAAACAGTAATATCTCCACATTGCAAGGTGCAATTCTGAAATTTTTTGCTTTTTCCTGCTAATCCTAGCATGATAAAGAAGATTCAAAGAGAGTGAGATGCCAGCTCCTTTCATTCAGTCAGTAGCTTCAAACATTTCTGGAAGTTTTTCAATGGCAAAAATCAATGAATATTGTAAATGCACAAACAGTAATATCTCCACATTGCAAGGTGCAATTCTGAAATTTTTTGCTTTTTCCTGCTAATCCTAGCATGATAAAGAAGATTCAAAGAGAGTGAGATGCCAGCTCCTTTCATTCAGTCAGTAGCTTCAAACATTTCTGGACGTTTTTCAATGGCAAAAATCAATGAATATTGTAAATGCACAAACAGTAATATCTCCACATTGCAAGGTGCAATTCTGAAATTTTTTGCTTTTTCCTGCTCCTCTTAGCATGATAAAGAAGATTCAAAGAGAGTGAGATGCCAGCTCTTTTCATTCAGTCAGTACCTTCAAACATTTCTGGTATATGAATAACATGATGTTTTTCAATGGCAAAAATCAATGAATATTGTAAATGCACAAACAGTAATTTCTCCGCATTGCAAGGTGCAATTCTGAAATTTTTTGCTTTTTCCTGCTAATCCTAGCATGATAAAGAAGATTCAAAGAGAGTGAGATGCCAGCTCCTTTCATTCAGTCAGTAGCTTCAAACATTTCTGGTATATGAATAACATGATGTTTTTCAATGGCAAAAATCAATGAATATTGTAAATGCACAAACAGTAATATCTCCACATTGCAAGGTGCAATTCTGAAATTTTTTGCTTTTTCCTGCTAATCCTAGCATGATAAAGAAGATTCAAAGAGAGTGAGATGCCAGCTCCTTTCATTCAGTCAGTAGCTTCAAACATTTCTGGACGTTTTTCAATGGCAAAAATCAATGAATATTGTAAATGCACAAACAGTAATATCTCCACATTGCAAGGTGCAATTCTGAAATTTTTTGCTTTTTCCTGCTAGTCCTAGCATGATAAAGAAGATTCAAAGAGAGTGAGATGCCAGCTCCTTTCATTCAGTCAGTAGCTTCAAACATTTCTGGTATATGAATAACATGATGTTTTTCAATGGCAAAAATCAATGAATATTGTAAATGCACAAACAGTAATATCTCCACATTGCAAGGTGCAATTCTGAAATTTTTTGCTTTTTCCTGCTAATCCTAGCATGATAAAGAAGATTCAAAGAGAGTGAGATGCCAGCTCCTTTCATTCAGTCAGTAGCTTCAAACATTTCTGGAAGTTTTTCAATAGCAAAAATCAATGAATATTGTAAATGCACAAACAGTAATATCTCCACATTGCAAGGTGCAATTCTGAAATTTTTTGCTTTTTCCTGCTAATCCTAGCATGATAAAGAAGATTCAAAGAGAGTGAGATGCCAGCTCCTTTCATTCAGTCAGTAGCTTCAAACATTTCTGGACGTTTTTCAATGGCAAAAATCAATGAATATTGTAAATGCACAAACAGTAATATCTCCACATTGCAACGTGCAATTCTGAAATTTTTTGCTTTTTCCTGCTCCTCTTAGCATGATAAAGAAGATTCAAAGAGAGTGAGATGCCAGCTCTTTTCATTCAGTCAGTAGCTTCAAACATTTCTGGTATATGAATAACATGATGTTTTTCAATGGCAAAAGTCAATGAATATTGTAAATGCACAAACAGTAATTTCTCCGCATTGCAAGGTGCAATTCTGAAATTTTTTGCTTTTTCCTGCTAATCCTAGCATGATAAAGAAGATTCAAAGAGAGTGAGATGCCAGCTCCTTTCATTCAGTCAGTAGCTTCAAACATTTCTGGACGTTTTTCAATGGCAAAAATCAATGAATATTGTAAATGCACAAACAGTAATATCTCCACATTGCAAGGTGCAATTCTGAAATTTTTTGCTTTTTCCTGCTAATCCTAGCATGATAAAGAAGATTCAAAGAGAGTGAGATGCCAGCTCCTTTCATTCGGTCAGTAGCTTCAAACATTTCTGGACGTTTTTCAATGGCAAAAATCAATGAATATTGTAAATGCACAAACAGTAATTTCTCCGCATTGCAAGGTGCAATTCTGAAATTTTTTGCTTTTTCCTGCTAATCCTAGCATGATAAAGAAGATTCAAAGACAGTGAGATGCCAGCTCCTTTCATTCAGTCAGCAGCTTCAAACATTTCTGGACGTTTTTCAATGGCAAAAATCAATGAATATTGTAAATGCACAAACAGTAATATCTCCACATTGCAAGGTGCAATTCTGAAATTTTTTGCTTTTTCCTGCTAATCCTAGCATGATAAAGAAGATTCAAAGAGAGTGAGATGCCAGCTCCTTTCATTCAGTCAGTAGCTTCAAACATTTCTGGACGTTTTTCAATGGCAAAAATCAATGAATATTGTAAATGCACAAACAGTAATATCTCCACATTGCAAGGTGCAATTCTGAAATTTTTTACTTTTTCCTGCTAATCCTAGCATGATAAAGAAGATTCAAAGAGAGTGAGATGCCAGCTCCTTTCATTCAGTCAGTAGCTTCAAACATTTCTGGACGTTTTTCAATGGCAAAAATCAATGAATATTGTAAATGCACAAACAGTAATATCTCCACATTGCAAGGTGCAATTCTGAAATTTTTTGCTTTTTCCTGCTAATCCTAGCATGATAAAGAAGATTCAAAGAGAGTGAGATGCCAGCTCCTTTCATTCAGTCAGTAGCTTCAAACATTTCTGGACGTTTTTCAATGGCAAAAATCAATGAATATTGTAAATGCACAAACAGTAATATCTCCACATTGCAACGTGCAATTCTGAAATTTTTTGCTTTTTCCTGCTCCTCTTAGCATGATAAAGAAGATTCAAAGAGAGTGAGATGCCAGCTCTTTTCATTCAGTCAGTAGCTTCAAACATTTCTGGTATATGAATAACATGATGTTTTTCAATGGCAAAAATCAATGAATATTGTAAATGCACAAACAGTAATTTCTCCGCATTGCAAGGTGCATTTCTGAAATTTTTTGCTTTTTCCTGCTAATCCTAGCATGATAAAGAAGATTCAAAGAGAGTGAGATGCCAGCTCCTTTCATTCAGTCAGTAGCTTCAAACATTTCTGGACGTTTTTCAATGGCAAAAATCAATGAATATTGTAAATGCACAAACAGTAATATCTCCACATTGCAAGGTGCAATTCTGAAATTTTTTGCTTTTTCCTGCTAATCCTAGCATGATAAAGAAGATTCAAAGAGAGTGAGATGCCAGCTCCTTTCATTCAGTCAGTAGCTTCAAACATTTCTGGACGTTTTTCAATGGCAAAAATCAATGAATATTGTAAATGCACAAACAGTAATATCTCCACATTGCAAGGTGCAATTCTGAAATTTTTTACTTTTTCCTGCTAATCCTAGCATGATAAAGAAGATTCAAAGAGAGTGAGATGCCAGCTCCTTTCATTCAGTCAGTAGCTTCAAACATTTCTGGACGTTTTTCAATGGCAAAAATCAATGAATATTGTAAATGCACAAACAGTAATATCTCCACATTGCAAGGTGCAATTCTGAAATTTTTTGCTTTTTCCTGCTAATCCTAGCATGATAAAGAAGATTCAAAGAGAGTGAGATGCCAGCTCCTTTCATTCAGTCAGTAGCTTCAAACATTTCTGGACGTTTTTCAATGGCAAAAATCAATGAATATTGTAAATGCACAAACAGTAATATCTCCACATTGCAACGTGCAATTCTGAAATTTTTTGCTTTTTCCTGCTCCTCTTAGCATGATAAAGAAGATTCAAAGAGAGTGAGATGCCAGCTCTTTTCATTCAGTCAGTAGCTTCAAACATTTCTGGTATATGAATAACATGATGTTTTTCAATGGCAAAAATCAATGAATATTGTAAATGCACAAACAGTAATTTCTCCGCATTGCAAGGTGCAATTCTGAAATTTTTTGCTTTTTCCTGCTAATCCTAGCATGATAAAGAAGATTCAAAGAGAGTGAGATGCCAGCTCCTTTCATTCAGTCAGTAGCTTCAAACATTTCTGGACGTTTTTCAATGGCAAAAATCAATGAATATTGTAAATGCACAAACAGTAATATCTCCACATTGCAAGGTGCAATTCTGAAATTTTTTGCTTTTTCCTGCTAATCCTAGCATGATAAAGAAGATTCAAAGAGAGTGAGATGCCAGCTCCTTTCATTCGGTCAGTAGCTTCAAACATTTCTGGACGTTTTTCAATGGCAAAAATCAATGAATATTGTAAATGCACAAACAGTAATTTCTCCGCATTGCAAGGTGCAATTCTGAAATTTTTTGCTTTTTCCTGCTAATCCTAGCATGATAAAGAAGATTCAAAGACAGTGAGATGCCAGCTCCTTTCATTCAGTCAGCAGCTTCAAACATTTCTGGACGTTTTTCAATGGCAAAAATCAATGAATATTGTAAATGCACAAACAGTAATATCTCCACATTGCAAGGTGCAATTCTGAAATTTTTTGCTTTTTCCTGCTAATCCTAGCATGATAAAGAAGATTCAAAGAGAGTGAGATGCCAGCTCCTTTCATTCAGTCAGTAGCTTCAAACATTTCTGGACGTTTTTCAATGGCAAAAATCAATGAATATTGTAAATGCACAAACAGTAATATCTCCACATTGCAAGGTGCAATTCTGAAATTTTTTACTTTTTCCTGCTAATCCTAGCATGATAAAGAAGATTCAAAGAGAGTGAGATGCCAGCTCCTTTCATTCAGTCAGTAGCTTCAAACATTTCTGGACGTTTTTCAATGGCAAAAATCAATGAATATTGTAAATGCACAAACAGTAATATCTCCACATTGCAAGGTGCAATTCTGAAATTTTTTGCTTTTTCCTGCTAATCCTAGCATGATAAAGAAGATTCAAAGAGAGTGAGATGCCAGCTCCTTTCATTCAGTCAGTAGCTTCAAACATTTCTGGACGTTTTTCAATGGCAAAAATCAATGAATATTGTAAATGCACAAACAGTAATATCTCCACATTGCAAGGTGCAATTCTGAAATTTTTTGCTTTTTCCTGCTAATCCTAGCATGATAAAGAAGATTCAAAGAGAGTGAGATGCCAGCTCATTTCATTCAGTCAGTAGCTTCAAACATTTCTGGACGTTTTTCAATGGCAAAAATCAATGAATATTGTAAATGCACAAACAGTAATATCTCCACATTGCAAGGTGCAATTCTGAAATTTTTTGCTTTTTCCTGCTCCTCTTAGCATGATAAAGAAGATTCAAAGAGAGTGAGATGCCAGCTCTTTTCATTCAGTCAGTAGCTTCAAACATTTCTGGTATATGAATAACATGATGTTTTTCAATGGCAAAAATCAATGAATATTGTAAATGCACAAACAGTAATTTCTCCGCAATGCAAGGTGCAATTCTGAAATTTTTTGCTTTTTCCTGCTAATCCTAGCATGATAAAGAAGATTCAAAGAGAGTGAGATGCCAGCTCCTTTCATTCAGTCAGTAGCTTCAAACATTTCTGGACGTTTTTCAATGGCAAAAATCAATGAATATTGTAAATGCACAAACAGTAATATCTCCACATTGCAAGGTGCAATTCTGAAATTTTTTGCTTTTTCCTGCTAATCCTAGCATGATAAAGAAGATTCAAAGAGAGTGAGATGCCAGCTCCTTTCATTCAGTCAGTAGCTTCAAACATTTCTGGAAGTTTTTCAATGGCAAAAATCAATGAATATTGTAAATGCACAAACAGTAATATCTCCACATTGCAAGGTGCAATTCTGAAATTTTTTGCTTTTTCCTGCTCCTCTTAGCATGATAAAGAAGATTCTAAGAGAATGAGATGCCAGCTCCTTTCATTCAGTCAGTAGCTTCAAACATTTCTGGTATATGAATAACATGATGTTTTTCAATGGCAAAAATCAATGAATATTGTAAATGCACAAACAGTAATATCTCCACATTGCAAGGTGCAATTCTGAAATTTTTTACTTTTTCCTGCTAATCCTAGCATGATAAAGAAGATTCAAAGAGAGTGAGATGCCAGCTCCTTTCATTCAGTCAGTAGCTTCAAACATTTCTGGACGTTTTTCAATGGCAAAAATCAATGAATATTGTAAATGCACAAACAGTAATATCTCCACATTGCAAGGTGCAATTCTGAAATTTTTTGCTTTTTCCTGCTAATCCTAGCATGATAAAGAAGATTCAAAGAGAGTGAGATGCCAGCTCCTTTCATTCAGTCAGTAGCTTCAAACATTTCTGGTATATGAATAACATGATGTTTTTCAATGGCAAAAATCAATGAATATTGTAAATGCACAAACAGTAATATCTCCACATTGCAAGGTGCAATTCTGAAATTTTTTGCTTTTTCCTGCTAATCCTAGCATGATAAAGAAGATTCAAAGAGAGTGAGATGCCAGCTCCTTTCATTCAGTCAGTAGCTTCAAACATTTCTGGACGTTTTTCAATGGCAAAAATCAATGAATATTGTAATGCACAAACAGTAATATCTCCACATTGCAAGGTGCAATTCTGAAATTTTTTACTTTTTCCTGCTAATCCTAGCATGATAAAGAAGATTCAAAGAGAGTGAGATGCCAGCTCCTTTCATTCAGTCAGTAGCTTCAAACATTTCTGGACGTTTTTCAATGGCAAAAATCAATGAATATTGTAAATGCACAAACAGTAATATCTCCACATTGCAAGGTGCAATTCTGAAATTTTTTGCTTTTTCCTGCTAATCCTAGCATGATAAAGAAGATTCAAAGAGAGTGAGATGCCAGCTTCTTTCATTCAGTCAGTAGCTTCAAACATTTCTGGACGTTTTTCAATGGCAAAAATCAATGAATATTGTAAATGCACAAAGAGTAATATCTCCACATTGCAAGGTGCAATTCTGAAATTTTTTGCTTTTTCCTGCTAATCCTAGCATGATAAAGAAGATTCAAAGAGAGTGAGATGCCAGCTCCTTTCATTCAGTCAGTAGCTTCAAACATTTCTGGACGTTTTTCAATGGCAAAAATCAATGAATATTGTAAATGCACAAACAGTAATATCTCCACATTGCAAGGTGCAATTCTGAAATTTTTTGCTTTTTCCTGCTCCTCTTAGCATGATAAAGAAGATTCAAAGAGAGTGAGATGCCAGCTCTTTTCATTCAGTCAGTAGCTTCAAACATTTCTGGTATATGAATAACATGATGTTTTTCAATGGCAAAAATCAATGAATATTGTAAATGCACAAACAGTAATTTCTCCGCAATGCAAGGTGCAATTCTGAAATTTTTTGCTTTTTCCTGCTAATCCTAGCATGATAAAGAAGATTCAAAGAGAGTGAGATGCCAGCTCCTTTCGTTCAGTCAGTAGCTTGAAACATTTCTGGACGTTTTTCAATGGCAAAAATCAATGAATATTGTAAATGCACAAACAGTAATATCTCCACATTGCAAGGTGCAATTCTGAAATTTTTTGCTTTTTCCTGCTAATCCTAGCATGATAAAGAAGATTCAAAGAGAGTGAGATGCCAGCTCCTTTCATTCAGTCAGTAGCTTCAAACATTTCTGGAAGTTTTTCAATGGCAAAAATCAATGAATATTGTAAATGCACAAACAGTAATATCTCCACATTGCAAGGTGCAATTCTGAAATTTTTTGCTTTTTCCTGCTAATCCTAGCATGATAAAGAAGATTCAAAGAGAGTGAGATGCCAGCTCCTTTCATTAAGTCAGTAGCTTCAAACATTTCTGGACGTTTTTCAATGGCAAAAATCAATGAATATTGTAAATGCACAAACAGTAATATCTCCATATTGCAAGGTGCAATTCTGAAATTTTTTGCTTTTTCCTGCTCCTCTTAGCATGATAAAGAAGATTCAAAGAGAGTGAGATGCCAGCTCTTTTCATTCAGTCAGTAGCTTCAAACATTTCTGGTATATGAATAACATGATGTTTTTCAATGGCAAAAATCAATGAATATTGTAAATGCACAAACAGTAATTTCTCCGCATTGCAAGGTGCAATTCTGAAATTTTTTGCTTTTTCCTGCTAATCCTAGCATGATAAAGAAGATTCAAAGAGAGTGAGATGCCAGCTCCTTTCATTCAGTCAGTAGCTTCAAACATTTCTGGACGTTTTTCAATGGCAAAAATCAATGAATAATGTAAATGCACAAACAGTAATATCTCCATATTGCAAGGTGCAATTCTGAAATTTTTTGCTTTTTCCTGCTAATCCTAGCATGATAAAGAAGATTCAAAGAGAGTGAGATGCCAGCTCCTTTCATTCAGTCAGTAGCTTCAAACATTTCTGGACGTTTTTCAATGGCAAAAATCAATGAATATTGTAAATGCACAAACAGTAATATCTCCACATTGCAAGGAGAAATTCTGAAATTTTTTGCTTTTTCCTGCTAATCCTAGCATGATAAAGAAGATTCAAAGAGAGTGAGATGCCAGCTCCTTTCATTCAGTCAGTAGCTTCAAACATTTCTGGACGTTTTTCAATGGCAAAAATCAATGAATATTGTAAATGCACAAACAGTAATATCTCCACATTGCAAGGTGCAATTCTGAAATTTTTTGCTTTTTCCTGCTAATCCTAGCATTATAAAGAAGATTCAAAGAGAGTGAGATGCCAGCTCCTTTCATTCAGTCAGTAGCTTCAAACATTTCTGGACGTTTTTCAATGGCAAAAATCAATGAATATTGTAAATGCACAAACAGTAATATCTCCACATTGCAAGGTGCAATTCTGAAATTTTTGCTTTTTCCTGCTCCTCTTAGCATGATAAAGAAGATTCAAAGAGAGTGAGATGCCAGCTCCTTTCATTCAGTCAGTAGCTTCAAACATTTCTGGACGTTTTTCAATGGCAAAAATCAATGAATATTGTAAATGCACAAACAGTAATATCTCCACATTGCAAGGTGCAATTCTGAAATTTTATGCTTTTTCCTGCTCCTCTTAGCATGATAAAGAAGATTCAAAGAGAGTGAGATGCCAGCTCCTTTCATTCAGTCAGTAGCTTCAAACATTTCTGGTATATGAATAACATGATGTTTTTCAATGGCAAAAATCAATGAATATTGTAAATGCACAAACAGTAATTTCTCAGCATTGCAAGGTGCAATTCTGAAATTTTTTGCTTTTTCCTGCTAATCCTAGCATGATAAAGAAGATTCAAAGAGCGTGAGATGCCAGCTCCTTTCATTCAGTCAGTAGCTTCAAACATTTCTGGACGTTTTTCAATGGCAAAAATCAATGAATATTGTAAATGCACAAACAGTAATATCTCCACATTGCAAGGTGCAATTCTGAAATTTTTTGCTTTTTCCTGCTAATCCTAGCATGATAAAGAAGATTCAAAGAGAGTGAGATGCCAGCTCCTTTCATTCAGTCAGTAGCTTCAAACATTTCTGGACGTTTTTCAATTTCAAAAATCAATGAATATTGTAAATGCACAAACAGTAATATCTCCACATTGCAAGGTGCAATTCTGAAATTTTTTGCTTTTTCCTGCTAATCCTAGCATGATAAAGAAGATTCAAAGAGAGTGAGATGCCAGCTCCTTGCATTCAGTCAGTAGCTTCAAACATTTCTGGACATTTTTCAATGGCAAAAATCAATGAATATTGTAAATGCACAAACAGTAATATCTCCACATTGCAAGGTGCAATTCTGAAATTTTTTGCTTTTTCCTGCTAATCCTAGCATGATAAAGAAGATTCAAAGAGAGTGTGATGCCAGCTCCTTTCATTCAGTCAGTAGCTTCAAACATTTCTGGACGTTTTTCAATGGCAAAAATCAATGAATATTGTAAATGCCCAAACAGTAATATCTCCACATTGCAAGGTGCAATTCTGAAATTTTTTGCTTTTTCCTGCTAATCCTAGCATGATAAAGAAGATTCAAAGAGAGCGAGATGCCAGCTCCTTTCATTCAGTCAGTAGCTTCAAACATTTCTGGACGTTTTTCAATGGCAAAAATAAATAAATATTGTAAATGCACAAACAGTAATATCTCCACATTGCAAGGTGCAATTCTGAAATTTTTTGCTTTTTCCTGCTAATCCTAGCATGATAAAGAAGATTCAAAGAGAGTGAGATGCCAGCTCCTTTCATTCAGTCAGTAGCTTCAAACATTTCTGGACGTTTTTCAATGGCAAAAATCAATGAATATTGTAAATGCACAAACAGTAATTTCTCCGCATTGCAAGGTGCAATTCTGAAATTTTTTGCTTTTTCCTGCTAATCCTAGCATGATAAAGAAGATTCAAAGAGAGTGAGATGCCAGCTCCTTTCATTCAGTCAGTAGCTTCAAACATTTCTGGACGTTTTTCAATGGCAAAAATCAATGAATATTGTAAATGCACAAACAGTAATATCTCCACATTGCAAGGTGCAATTCTGAAATTTTTTGCTTTTTCCTGCTAATCCTAGCATGATAAAGAAGATTCAAAGAGAGTGAGATGCCAGCTCCTTTCATTCAGTCAGTAGCTTCAAACATTTCTGGATGTTTTTCAATGGCAAAAATCAATGAATATTGTAAATGCACAAACAGTAATATCTCCACATTGCAAGGTGCAATTCTGAAATTTTTTGCTTTTTCCTGCTAATCCTAGCATGATAAAGAAGATTCAAAGAGAGTGAGATGCCAGCTCCTTTCATTCAGTCAGTAGCTTCAAACATTTCTGGACGTTTTTCAATTTCAAAAATCAATGAATATTGTAAATGCACAAACAGTAATATCTCCACATTGCAAGGTGCAATTCTGAAATTTTTTGCTTTTTCCTGCTCCTCTTAGCATGATAAAGAAGATTCAAAGAGAGTGAGATGCCAGCTCTTTTCATTCAGTCAGTAGCTTCAAACATTTCTGGTATATGAATAACATTATGTTTTTCAATGGCAAAAATCAATGAATATTGTAAATGAACAAACAGTAATTTCTCCGCATTGCAAGGTGCAATTCTGAAATTTTTTGCTTTTTCCTGCTAATCCTAGCATGATAAAGAAGATTCAAAGAGAGTGAGATGCCAGCTCCTTTCATTCAGTCAGTAGCTTCAAACATTTCTGGACGTTTTTCAATGGCAAAAATCAATGAATATTGTAAATGCACAAACAGTAATATCTCCACATTGCAAGGTGCAATTCTGAAATTTTTTGCTTTTTCCTGCTAATCCTAGCATGATAAAGAAGATTCAAAGAGAGTGAGATGCCAGCTCCTTTCATTCAGTCAGTAGCTTCAAACATTTCTGGACGTTTTTCAATGGCAAAAATCAATGAATATTGTAAATGCACAAACAGTAATATCTCCACATTGCAAGGAGAAATTCTGAAATTTTTTGCTTTTTCCTGCTAATCCTAGCATGATAAAGAAGATTCAAAGAGAGTGAGATGCCAGCTCCTTTCATTCAGTCAGTAGCTTCAAACATTTCTGGACGTTTTTCAATGGCAAAAATCAATGAATATTGTAAATGCACAAACAGTAATATCTCCACATTGCAAGGTGCAATTCTGAAATTTTTTGCTTTTTCCTGCTAATCCTAGCATTATAAAGAAGATTCAAAGAGAGTGAGATGCCAGCTCCTTTCATTCAGTCAGTAGCTTCAAACATTTCTGGACGTTTTTCAATGGCAAAAATCAATGAATATTGTAAATGCACAAACAGTAATATCTCCACATTGCAAGGAGCAATTCTGAAATTTTCTGCTTTTTCCTGCTCCTCTTAGCATGATAAAGAAGATTCAAAGAGAGTGAGATGCCAGCTCCTTTCATTCAGTCAGTAGCTTCAAACATTTCTGGACGTTTTTCAATGGCAAAAATCAATGAATATTGTAAATGCACAAACAGTAATATCTCCACATTGCAAGGTGCAATTCTGAAATTTTATGCTTTTTCCTGCTCCTCTTAGCATGATAAAGAAGATTCAAAGAGAGTGAGATGCCAGCTCCTTTCATTCAGTCAGTAGCTTCAAACATTTCTGGTATATGAATAACATGATGTTTTTCAATGGCAAAAATCAATGAATATTGTAAATGCACAAACAGTAATTTCTCCGCATTGCAAGGTGCAATTCTGAAATTTTTTGCTTTTTCCTGCTAATCCTAGCATGATAAAGAAGATTCAAAGAGCGTGAGATGCCAGCTCCTTTCATTCAGTCAGTAGCTTCAAACATTTCTGGACGTTTTTCAATGGCAAAAATCAATGAATATTGTAAATGCACAAACAGTAATATCTCCACATTGCAAGGTGCAATTCTGAAATTTTTTGCTTTTTCCTGCTAATCCTAGCATGATAAAGAAGATTCAAAGAGAGTGAGATGCCAGCTCCTTTCATTCAGTCAGTAGCTTCAAACATTTCTGGACGTTTTTCAATTTTAAAAATCAATGAATATTGTAAATGCACAAACAGTAATATCTCCACATTGCAAGGTGCAATTCTGAAATTTTTTGCTTTTTCCTGCTAATCCTAGCATGATAAAGAAGATTCAAAGAGAGTGAGATGCCAGCTCCTTGCATTCAGTCAGTAGCTTCAAACATTTCTGGACATTTTTCAATGGCAAAAATCAATGAATATTGTAAATGCACAAACAGTAATATCTCCACATTGCAAGGTGCAATTCTGAAATTTTTTGCTTTTTCCTGCTAATCCTAGCATGATAAAGAAGATTCAAAGAGAGTGTGATGCCAGCTCCTTTCATTAAGTCAGTAGCTTCAAACATTTCTGGACGTTTTTCAATGGCAAAAATCAATGAATATTGTAAATGCACAAACAGTAATATCTCCACATTGCAAGGTGCAATTCTGAAATTTTTTGCTTTTTCCTGCTAATCCTAGCATGATAAAGAAGATTCAAAGAGAGCGAGATGCCAGCTCCTTTCATTCAGTCAGTAGCTTCAAACATTTCTGGACGTTTTTCAATGGCAAAAATCAATAAATATTGTAAATGCACAAACAGTAATATCATAGAATCATAGAATCATAGAATCATAGAATGGTAGAGTTGGAAGGGACCTCCTGGGTCATCTGGTCCAACCCCCTGCTCAAAGCAGGATTCACTAGATCATCTCAGACAGATGTCTGTCCAGCCTCTGTTTGAAGACGTCCATTGAAGGGGAACTCACCACCTCTCGTGGCAGCCTGTTCCACTCATTAATCACCCTAACTGTCAAAAAATTTTTTCTAATATCTAATCTGTGTCTCCTCCCATTTAGTTTCATCCCATTGCTTCTAGTCTTTCCTTGTGCAAATGAGAATAAAGATGATCCTTCTGCAATGTGACAGCCCTTGACATATTTGTAGACAGCTATTAAGTCTCCTCTCAGTCTTCTTTTTTGCAAGCTAAACATTCCCAAATCCTGCAACCGTTCCTCATAGGACATGGTTTGCAGACCAGTCACCATTCTGGTCGCTCTTCTCTGAACTTGCTCCAGTTTGTCTATGTCTTTTTTAAAATGTGGTGCCCAAAACTGTACACAGTATTCCAGATGAGGTCTGACCAAAGAGGAGTAAAGACCGATAATGACTTCACGTGATCTAGACTGTATGCTTCTGTTAATACATCCCAGAATTGTATTTGCCTTTTTTGCTGCTGCATCACACTGTTGACTCATGTTCAGTCTATGATCTATTAGTATACCTAAGTCTTTTTCACATGTACTGTTGCTTAGCTCTATTCCTCCCATTCTGTATATGCTTTTTTCATTTTTATTGCCCAGATGTAGTACTTTGCATTTTTCCCTGTTAAAAACCATTCTGTTGGTTGCTGCCCACTGCTCCAGTTTATTTAGGTCTTTTTGAATCCTCTCTCTCTCTTCTCTAGTATTAGCTATCCCTCCTAGCTTTGTGTCATCAGCAAATTTAATCAGCTTACCCTCAATTCCTTCATCTAAATCATTGATAAAGATGTTGAACAATACAGGTCCCAGGACGGAGCCCTGTGGTACCCCACTTGAGACATTCATCCAGCTGGATGTGAAGCCATTTACAACCACCCTTTGAGTCCGATCACTAAGCCAGTTATGAATCCACCTAACAGTTGCCTGGTCCATTGCATACTTGGTCATTTTTTCAATAAGGATGGTGTGAGATACTTTGTCAAATGCTTTGCTGAAGTCAAGATATACTATATCTACAGCATTTCCCTGATCCACCCAGTCAGTGATTCTGTCATAGAAGGAAATTAAGTTAGTCTGACATGACTTGTTAGTTACAAACCCATGCTGACTCTGGTTAATCACTTCATTCTTATCCATGTACTTACATACATGTTGTTTAATAATTTGTTCAAAGATCTTTCCTGGTATAGAAGTCAGACTCACCGGCCTATAGTTCCCTGGGTCCACCTTCTTCCCCTTTTTGAAGATAGGAACAACATTTGCTCTTCTCCAGTCTTCTGGGACTTCTCCTGTTCTCCAAGAATTTTCAAAGATTATGGAGAGTGGTTTTAAAATTTCTTCTACGATCTCCTTCAGTACGATCTCCTTCAGTACAATATCTCCACATTGCAAGGTGCAATTCTGAAATTTTTTGCTTTTTCCTGCTAATCCTAGCATGATAAAGAAGATTCAAAGAGAGTGAGATGCCAGCTCCTTTCATTCAGTCAGTAGCTTCAAACATTTCTGGACGTTTTTCAATGGCAAAAATCAATGAATATTGTAAATGCACAAACAGTAATTTCTCCGCATTGCAAGGTGCAATTCTGAAATTTTTTGCTTTTTCCTGCTAATCCTAGCATGATAAAGAAGATTCAAAGAGAGTGAGATGCCAGCTCCTTTCATTCAGTCAGTAGCTTCAAACATTTCTGGACGTTTTTCAATGGCAAAAATCAATGAATATTGTAAATGCACAAACAGTAATATCTCCACATTGCAAGGTGCAATTCTGAAATTTTTTGCTTTTTCCTGCTAATCCTAGCATGATAAAGAAGATTCAAAGAGAGTGAGACGCCAGCTCCTTTCATTCAGTCAGTAGCTTCAAACATTTCTGGACGTTTTTCAATGGCAAAAATCAATGAATATTGTAAATGCACAAACAGTAATTTCTCCGCATTGCAAGGTGCAATTCTGAAATTTTTTGCTTTTTCCTGCTAATCCTAGCATGATAAAGAAGATTCAAAGAGAGTGAGATGCCATTTCCTTTCATTCAGTCAGTAGCTTCAAACATTTCTGGACGTTTTTCAATGGCAAAAATCAATGAATATTGTAAATGCACAAACAGTAATATCTCCACATTGCAAGGTGCAATTCTGAAATTTTTTGCTTTTTCCTGCTAATCCTAGCATGATAAAGAAGATTCAAAGAGAGTGAGATGCCAGCTCCTTTCATTCAGTCAGTAGCTTCAAACATTTCTGGACGTTTTTCAATGGCAAAAATCAATGAATATTGTAAATGCACAAACAGTAATATCTCCACATTGCAAGGTGCAATTCTGAAATTTTATGCTTTTTCCTGCTCCTCTTAGCATGATAAAGAAGATTCAAAGAGAGTGAGATGCCAGCTCCTTTCATTCAGTCAGTAGCTTCAAACATTTCTGGTATATGAATAACATGATGTTTTTCAATGGCAAAAATCAATGAATATTGTAAATGCACAAACAGTAATTTCTCCGCATTGCAAGGTGCAATTCTGAAATTTTTTGCTTTTTCCTGCTAATCCTAGCATGATAAAGAAGATTCAAAGAGCGTGAGATGCCAGCTCCTTTCATTCAGTCAGTAGCTTCAAACATTTCTGGACGTTTTTCAATGGCAAAAATCAATGAATATTGTAAATGCACAAACAGTAATATCTCCACATTGCAAGGTGCAATTCTGAAATTTTTTGCTTTTTCCTGCTAATCCTAGCATGATAAAGAAGATTCAAAGAGAGTGAGATGCCAGCTCCTTTCATTCAGTCAGTAGCTTCAAACATTTCTGGACGTTTTTCAATTTTAAAAATCAATGAATATTGTAAATGCACAAACAGTAATATCTCCACATTGCAAGGTGCAATTCTGAAATTTTTTGCTTTTTCCTGCTAATCCTAGCATGATAAAGAAGATTCAAAGAGAGTGAGATGCCAGCTCCTTGCATTCAGTCAGTAGCTTCAAACATTTCTGGACATTTTTCAATGGCAAAAATCAATGAATATTGTAAATGCACAAACAGTAATATCTCCACATTGCAAGGTGCAATTCTGAAATTTTTTGCTTTTTCCTGCTAATCCTAGCATGATAAAGAAGATTCAAAGAGAGTGTGATGCCAGCTCCTTTCATTAAGTCAGTAGCTTCAAACATTTCTGGACGTTTTTCAATGGCAAAAATCAATGAATATTGTAAATGCACAAACAGTAATATCTCCACATTGCAAGGTGCAATTCTGAAATTTTTTGCTTTTTCCTGCTAATCCTAGCATGATAAAGAAGATTCAAAGAGAGCGAGATGCCAGCTCCTTTCATTCAGTCAGTAGCTTCAAACATTTCTGGACGTTTTTCAATGGCAAAAATCAATAAATATTGTAAATGCACAAACAGTAATATCATAGAATCATAGAATCATAGAATCATAGAATGGTAGAGTTGGAAGGGACCTCCTGGGTCATCTGGTCCAACCCCCTGCTCAAAGCAGGATTCACTAGATCATCTCAGACAGATGTCTGTCCAGCCTCTGTTTGAAGACGTCCATTGAAGGGGAACTCACCACCTCTCGTGGCAGCCTGTTCCACTCATTAATCACCCTAACTGTCAAAAAGTTTTTTCTAATATCTAATCTGTGTCTCCTCCCATTTAGTTTCATCCCATTGCTTCTAGTCTTTCCTTGTGCAAATGAGAATAAAGATGATCCTTCTACAATGTGACAGCCCTTGACATATTTGTAGACAGCTATTAAGTCTCCTCTCAGTCTTCTTTTTTGCAAGCTAAACATTCCCAAATCCTGCAACCGTTCCTCATAGGACATGGTTTGCAGACCAGTCACCATTCTGGTCGCTCTTCTCTGAACTTGCTCCAGTTTGTCTATGTCTTTTTTAAAATGTGGTGCCCAAAACTGTACACAGTATTCCAGATGAGGTCTGACCAAAGAGGAGTAAAGACCGATAATGACTTCACGTGATCTAGACTGTATGCTTCTGTTAATACATCCCAGAATTGTATTTGCCTTTTTTGCTGCTGCATCACACTGTTGACTCATGTTCAGTCTATGATCTATTAGTATACCTAAGTCTTTTTCACATGTACTGTTGCTTAGCTCTATTCCTCCCATTCTGTATATGCTTTTTTCATTTTTATTGCCCAGATGTAGTACTTTGCATTTTTCCCTGTTAAAAACCATTCTGTTGGTTGCTGCCCACTGCTCCAGTTTATTTAGGTCTTTTTGAATCCTCTCTCTCTCTTCTCTAGTATTAGCTATCCCTCCTAGCTTTGTGTCATCAGCAAATTTAATCAGCTTACCCTCAATTCCTTCATCTAAATCATTGATAAAGATGTTGAACAATACAGGTCCCAGGACGGAGCCCTGTGGTACCCCACTTGAGACATTCATCCAGCTGGATGTGAAGCCATTTACAACCACCCTTTGAGTCCGATCACTAAGCCAGTTATGAATCCACCTAACAGTTGCCTGGTCCATTGCATACTTGGTCATTTTTTCAATAAGGATGGTGTGAGATACTTTGTCAAATGCTTTGCTGAAGTCAAGATATACTATATCTACAGCATTTCCCTGATCCACCCAGTCAGTGATTCTGTCATAGAAGGAAATTAAGTTAGTCTGACATGACTTGTTAGTTACAAACCCATGCTGACTCTGGTTAATCACTTCATTCTTATCCATGTACTTACATACATGTTGTTTAATAATTTGTTCAAAGATCTTTCCTGGTATAGAAGTCAGACTCACCGGCCTATAGTTCCCTGGGTCCACCTTCTTCCCCTTTTTGAAGATAGGAACAACATTTGCTCTTCTCCAGTCTTCTGGGACTTCTCCTGTTCTCCAAGAATTTTCAAAGATTATGGAGAGTGGTTCTAAAATTTCTTCTACGATCTCCTTCAGTACGATCTCCTTCAGTACAATATCTCCACATTGCAAGGTGCAATTCTGAAATTTTTTGCTTTTTCCTGCTAATCCTAGCATGATAAAGAAGATTCAAAGAGAGTGAGATGCCAGCTCCTTTCATTCAGTCAGTAGCTTCAAACATTTCTGGACGTTTTTCAATGGCAAAAATCAATGAATATTGTAAATGCACAAACAGTAATTTCTCCGCATTGCAAGGTGCAATTCTGAAATTTTTTGCTTTTTCCTGCTAATCCTAGCATGATAAAGAAGATTCAAAGAGAGTGAGATGCCAGCTCCTTTCATTCAGTCAGTAGCTTCAAACATTTCTGGACGTTTTTCAATGGCAAAAATCAATGAATATTGTAAATGCACAAACAGTAATATCTCCACATTGCAAGGTGCAATTCTGAAATTTTTTGCTTTTTCCTGCTAATCCTAGCATGATAAAGAAGATTCAAAGAGAGTGAGATGCCAGCTCCTTTCATTCAGTCAGTAGCTTCAAACATTTCTGGACGTTTTTCAATGGCAAAAATCAATGAATATTGTAAATGCACAAACAGTAATTTCTGCGCATTGCAAGGTGCAATTCTGAAATTTTTTGCTTTTTCCTGCTAATCCTAGCATGATAAAGAAGATTCAAAGAGAGTGAGATGCCATTTCCTTTCATTCAGTCAGTAGCTTCAAACATTTCTGGACGTTTTTCAATGGCAAAAATCAATGAATATTGTAAATGCACAAACAGTAATATCTCCACATTGCAAGATGGAATTCTGAAATTTTTTGCTTTTTCCTGCTAATCCTAGCATGATAAAGAAGATTCAAAGAGAGTGAGATGCCAGCTCCTTTCATTCAGTCAGTAGCTTCAAACATTTCTGGACGTTTTTCAATGGCAAAAATCAATGAATATTGTAAATGCACAAACAGTAATATCTCCACATTGCAAGGTGCAATTCTGAAATTTTATGCTTTTTCCTGCTCCTCTTAGCATGATAAAGAAGATTCAAAGAGAGTGAGATGCCAGCTCCTTTCATTCAGTCAGTAGCTTCAAACATTTCTGGTATATGAATAACATGATGTTTTTCAATGGCAAAAATCAATGAATATTGTAAATGCACAAACAGTAATTTCTCCGCATTGCAAGGTGCAATTCTGAAATTTTTTGCTTTTTCCTGCTAATCCTAGCATGATAAAGAAGATTCAAAGAGCGTGAGATGCCAGCTCCTTTCATTCAGTCAGTAGCTTCAAACATTTCTGGACGTTTTTCAATGGCAAAAATCAATGAATATTGTAAATGCACAAACAGTAATATCTCCACATTGCAAGGTGCAATTCTGAAATTTTTTGCTTTTTCCTGCTAATCCTAGCATGATAAAGAAGATTCAAAGAGAGTGAGATGCCAGCTCCTTTCATTCAGTCAGTAGCTTCAAACATTTCTGGACGTTTTTCAATGGCAAAAATCAATGAATATTGTAAATGCACAAACAGTAATTTCTCCGCATTGCAAGGTGCAATTCTGAAATTTTTTGCTTTTTCCTGCTAATCCTAGCATGATAAAGAAGATTCAAAGAGAGTGAGATGCCAGCTCCTTTCATTCAGTCAGTAGCTTCAAACATTTCTGGACGTTTTTCAATGGCAAAAATCAATGAATATTGTAAATGCACAAACAGTAATATCTCCACATTGCAAGGTGCAATTCTGAAATTTTTTGCTTTTTCCTGCTAATCCTAGCATGATAAAGAAGATTCAAAGAGAGTGAGATGCCAGCTCCTTTCATTCAGTCAGTAGCTTCAAACATTTCTGGACGTTTTTCAATGGCAAAAATCAATGAATATTGTAAATGCACAAACAGTAATATCTCCACATTGCAAGGTGCAATTCTGAAATTTTTTGCTTTTTCCTGCTAATCCTAGCATGATAAAGAAGATTCAAAGAGAGTGAGATGCCAGCTCCTTTCATTCAGTCAGTAGCTTCAAACATTTCTGGACGTTTTTCAATTTCAAAAATCAATGAATATTGTAAATGCACAAACAGTAATATCTCCACATTGCAAGGTGCAATTCTGAAATTTTTTGCTTTTTCCTGCTAATCCTAGCATGATAAAGAAGATTCAAAGAGAGTGAGATGCCAGCTCCTTGCATTCAGTCAGTAGCTTCAAACATTTCTGTACATTTTTCAATGGCAAAAATCAATGAATATTGTAAATGCACAAACAGTAATATCTCCACATTGCAAGGTGCAATTCTGAAATTTTTTGCTTTTTCCTGCTAATCCTAGCATGATAAAGATTATTCAAAGAGAGTGAGATGCCAGCTCCTTTCATTCAGTCAGCAGCTTCAAACATTTCTGGACGTTTTTCAATGGCAAAAATCAATGAATATTGTAAATGCACAAACAGTAATATCTCCACATTGCAAGGTGCAATTCTGAAATTTTTTCCTTTTTCCTGCTCCTCTTAGCATGATAAAGAAGATTCAAAGAGAATGAGATGCCAGCTCCTTTCATTCAGTCAGTAGCTTCAAACATTTCTGGTTTATGAATAACATGATGTTTTTCAATGGCAAAAATCAATGAATATTGTAAATGCACAAACAGTAATATCTCCACATTGCAAGGTGCAATTCTGAAATTTTTTGCTTTTTCCTGCTAATCCTAACATGATAAAGAAGATTCAAAGAGAGTGAGATGCCAGCTCCTTTCATTCAGTCAGTAGCTTCAAACATTTCTGGACGTTTTTCAATGGCAAAAATCAATGAATATTGTAAATGCACAAACAGTAATATCTCCACATTGCAAGGTGCAATTCTGAAATTTTTTGCTTTTTCCTGCTAATCCTAGCATGATAAAGAAGATTCAAAGAGAGTGAGATGCCAGCTCCTTTCATTCAGTCAGTAGCTTCAAACATTTCTGGTATATGAATAACATGATGTTTTTCAGTGGCAAAAATCAATGAATATTGTAAATGCACAAACAGTAATATCTCCACATTGCAAGGTGCAATTCTGAAATTTTTTGCTTTTTCCTGCTAATCCTAGCATGATACAGAAGATTCAAAGAGAGTGAGATGCCAGCTCCTTTCATTCAGTCAGTAGTTTCAAACATTTCTGGACGTTTTTCAATGGCAAAAATCAATGAATATTGCAAATGCACAAACAGTAATATCTCCACATTGCAAGGTGCAATTCTGAAATTTTTTGCTTTTTCCTGCTAATCCTAGCATGATAAAGAAGATTCAAAGAGAGTGAGATGCAGGCTCCTTTCATTCAGTCAGTAGCTTCAAACATTTCTGGACGTTTTTCAATGGCAAAAATCAATGAATATTGTAAATGCACAAACAGTAATATCTCCACATTGCAAGGTGCAATTCTGAAATTTTTTGCTTTTTCCTGCTAATCCTAGCATGATAAAGAAGATTCAAAGAGAGTGAGATGCCAGCTCCTTTCATTCAGTCAGTAGCTTCAAACATTTCTGGACGTTTTTCAATCGCAAAAATCAATGAATATTGTAAATGCACAAACAGTAATATCTCCACATTGCAAGGTGCAATTCTGAAATTTTTTGCTTTTTCCTGCTCCTCTTAGCATGATAAAGAAGATTCAAAGAGAATGAGATGCCAGCTCCTTTCATTCAGTCAGTAGCTTCAAACATTTCTGGTATATGAATAACATGATGTTTTTCAATGGCAAAAATCAATGAATATTGTAAATGCACAAACAGTAATATCTCCACATTGCAAGGTGCAATTATGAAATTTTTTGCTTTTTCCTGCTAATCCTAGCATGATAGAGAAGATTCAAAGAGAGTGAGATGCCAGCTCCTTTCATTCAGTCAGTAGCTTCAAACATTTCTGGACGTTTTTCAATGGCAAAAATCAATGAATATTGTAAATGCACAAACAGTAATATCTCCACATTGCAAGGTGCAATTCTGAAATTTTTTGCTTTTTCCTGCTAATCCTAGCATGATAAAGAAGATTCAAAGAGAGTGAGATGCCAGCTCCTTTCATTCAGTCAGTAGCTTCAAACATTTTTGGTATATGAATAACATGATGTTTTTCAATGGCAAAAATCAATGAATATTGTAAATGCACAAACAGTAATATCTCCACATTGCAAGGTGCAATTCTGAAATTTTTTGCTTTTTCCTGCTAATCCTAGCATGATAAAGAAGATTCAAAGAGAGTGAGATGCCAGCTCCTTTCATTCAGTCAGTAGCTTCAAACATTTCTGGACGTTTTTCAATGGCAAAAATCAATGAATATTGCAAATGCACAAACAGTAATATCTCCACATTGCAAGGTGCAATTCTGAAATTTTTTGCTTTTTCCTGCTAATCCTAGCATGATAAAGAAGATTCAAAGAGAGTGAGATGCCAGCTCCTTTCATTCAGTCAGTAGCTTCAAACATTTCTGGACGTTTTTCAATGGCAAAAATCAATGAATATTGTAAATGCACAAACAGTAATATCTCCACATTGCAAGGTGCAATTCTGAAATTTTTTGCTTTTTCCTGCTCCTCTTAGCATGATAAAGAAGATTCAAAGAGAGTGAGATGCCAGCTCTTTTCATTCAGTCAGTAGCTTCAAACATTTCTGGTATATGAATAACATGATGTTTTTCAATGGCAAAAATCAATGAATATTGTAAATGCACAATCAGTAATTTCTCCGCATTGCAAGGTGCAATTCTGAAATTTTTTGCTTTTTCCTGCTAATCCTAGCATGATAAAGAAGATTCAAAGAGAGTGAGATGCCAGCTCCTTTCATTCAGTCAGTAGCTTCAAACATTTCTGGACGTTTTTCAATGGCAAAAATCAATGAATATTGTAAATGCACAAACAGTAATATCTCCACATTGCAAGGTGCAATTCTGAAATTTTTTGCTTTTTCCTGCTAATCCTAGCATGATAAAGAAGATTCAAAGAGAGTGAGATGCCAGCTCCTTTCATTCAGTCAGTAGCTTCAAACATTTCTGGACGTTTTTCAATGGCAAAAATCAATGAATATTGTAAATGCACAAACAGTAATATCTCCACATTGCAAGGTGCAATTCTGAAATTTTTTGCTTTTTCCTGCTAATCCTAGCATGATAAAGAAGATTCAAAGAGAGTGAGATGCCAGCTCCTTTCATTCAGTCAGTAGCTTCAAACATTTCTGGACGTTTTTCAATGGCAAAAATCAATGAATATTGTAAATGCACAAACAGTAATATCTCCACATTGCAAGGTGCAATTCTGAAATTTTTTGCTTTTTCCTGCTCCTCTTAGCATGATAAAGAAGATTCAAAGAGAGTGAGATGCCAGCTCCTTTCATTCAGTCAGTAGCTTCAAACATTTCTGGACGTTTTTCAATGGCAAAAATCAATGAATATTGTAAATGCACAAACAGTAATATCTCCACATTGCAAGGTGCAATTCTGAAATTTTTTGCTTTTTCCTGCTAATCCTAGCATGATAAAGAAGATTCAAAGAGAGTGAGATGCCATCTCCTTTCATTCAGTCAGTAGCTTCAAACATTTCTGGTATATGAATAACATGATGTTTTTCAATGGCAAAAAGCAATGAATATTGTAAATGCACAAACAGTAATATCTCCACATTGCAAGGTGCAATTCTGAAATTTTTTGCTTTTTCCTGCTAATCCTAGCATGATAAAGAAGATTCAAAGAGAGTGAGATGCCAGCTCCTTTCATTCAGTCAGTAGCTTCAAACATTTCTGGACGTTTTTCAATGTCAAAAATCAATGAATATTGCAAATGCACAAACAGTAATATCTCCACATTGCAAGGTGCAATTCTGAAATTTTTTGCTTTTTCCTGCTAATCCTAGCATGATAAAGAAGATTCAAAGAGAGTGAGATGCCAGCTCTTTTCATTCAGTCAGTAGCTTCAAACATTTCTGGTATATGAATAACATGATGTTTTTCAATGGCAAAAATCAATGAATATTGTAAAGGCACAAACAGTAATTTCTCCGCACTGCAAGGTGCAATTCTGAAATTTTTTGCTTTTTCCTGCTAATCCTAGCATGATAAAGAAGATTCAAAGAGAGTGAGATGCCAGCTCCTTTCATTCAGTCAGTAGCTTCAAACATTTCTGGACGTTTTTCAATGGCAAAAATCAATGAATATTGTAAATGCACAAACAGTAATATCTCCACATTGCAAGGTGCAATTCTGAAATTTTTTGCTTTTTCCTGCTAATCCTAGCATGATAAAGAAGATTCAAAGAGAGTGAGATGCCAGCTCCTTTCATTCAGTCAGTAGCTTCAAACATTTCTGGACGTTTTTCAATGGCAAAAATCAATGAATATTGTAAATGCACAAACAGTAATATCTCCACATTGCAAGGTGCAATTCTGAAATTTTTTGCTTTTTCCTGCTAATCCTAGCATGATAAAGAAGATTCAAAGAGAGTGAGATGCCAGCTCCTTTCATTCAGTCAGTAGCTTCAAACATTTCTGGACGTTTTTCAATGGCAAAAATCAATGAATATTGTAAATGCACAAACAGTAATATCTCCACATTGCAAGGTGCAATTCTGAAATTTTTTGCTTTTTCCTGCTCCTCTTAGCATGATAAAGAAGATTCAAAGAGAGTGAGATGCCAGCTCCTTTCATTCAGTCAGTAGCTTCAAACATTTCTGGACGTTTTTCAATGGCAAAAATCAATGAATATTGTAAATGCTCAAACAGTAATATCTCCACATTGCAAGGTGCAATTCTGAAATTTTTTGCTTTTTCCTGCTAATCATAGCATGATAAAGAAGATTCAAAGAGAGTGAGATGCTAGCTCCTTTCATTCAGTCAGTAGCTTCAAACATTTCTGGTATATGAATAACATGATGTTTTTCAATGGCAAAAATCAATGAATATTGTAAATGCACAAACAGTAATATCTCCACATTGCAAGGTGCAATTCTGAAATTTTTTGCTTTTTCCTGCTAATCCTAGCATGATAAAGAAGATTCAAAGAGAGTGAGATGCCAGCTCCTTTCATTCAGTCAGTAGCTTCAAACATTTCTGGACGTTTTTCAATGGCAAAAATCAATGAATATTGTAAATGCACAAACAGTAATATCTCCACATTGCAAGGTGCAATTCTGAAATTTTTTGCTTTTTCCTGCTCCTCTTAGCATGATAAAGAAGATTCAAAGAGAGTGAGATGCCAGCTCTTTTCATTCAGTCAGTAGCTTCAAACATTTCTGGTATATGAATAACATGATGTTTTTCAATGGCAAAAATCAATGAATATTGTAAATGCACAAACAGTAATATCTCCACATTGCAAGGTGCAATTCTGAAATTTTTTGCTTTTTCCTGCTAATCCTAGCATGATAAAGAAGATTCAAAGAGAGTGAGATGCCAGCTCCTTTCATTCAGTCAGTAGCTTCAAACATTTCTGGACGTTTTTCAATGGCAAAAATCAATGAATATTGTAAATGCACAAACAGTAATATCTCCACATTGCAAGGTGCAATTCTGAAATTTTTTGCTTTTTCCTGCTAATCCTAGCATGATAAAGAAGATTCAAAGAGAGTGAGATGCCAGCTCCTTTCATTCAGTCAGTAGCTTCAAACATTTCTGGACGTTTTTCAATGGCAAAAATCAATGAATATTGTAAATGCACAAACAGTAATATCTCCACATTGCAAGGTGCAATTCTGAAATTTTTTGCTTTTTCCTGCTCCTCTTAGCATGATAAAGAAGATTCAAAGAGAGTGAGATGCCAGCTCCTTTCATTCAGTCAGTAGCTTCAAACATTTCTGGACGTTTTTCAATGGCAAAAATCAATGAATATTGTAAATGCACAAACAGTAATATCTCCACATTGCAAGGTGCAATTCTGAAATTTTTTGCTTTTTCCTGCTAATCCTAGCATGATAAAGAAGATTCAAAGAGAGTGAGATGCTAGCTCCTTTCATTCAGTCAGTAGCTTCAAACATTTCTGGTATATGAATAACATGATGTTTTTCAATGGCAAAAATCAATAAATATTGTAAATGCACAAACAGTAATATCTCCACATTGCAAGGTGCAATTCTGAAATTTTTTGCTTTTTCCTGCTAATCCTAGCATGATAAAGAAGATTCAAAGAGAGTGAGATGCCAGCTCCTTTCATTCAGTCAGTAGCTTCAAACATTTCTGGACGTTTTTCAATGGCAAAAATCAATGAATATTGTAAATGCACAAACAGTAATATCTCCACATTGCAAGGTGCAATTCTGAAATTTTTTGCTTTTTCCTGCTAATCCTAGCATGATAAAGAAGATTCAAAGAGAGTGAGATGCCAGCTCCTTTCATTCAGTCAGTAGCTTCAAACATTTTTGGTATATGAATAACATGATGTTTTTCAATGGCAAAAATCAATGAATATTGTAAATGCACAAACAGTAATATCTCCACATTGCAAGGTGCAATTCTGAAATTTTTTGCTTTTTCCTGCTAATCCTAGCATGATAAAGAAGATTCAAAGAGAGTGAGATGCCAGCTCCTTTCATTCAGTCAGTAGCTTCAAACATTTCTGGACGTTTTTCAATGGCAAAAATCAATGAATATTGCAAATGCACAAACAGTAATATCTCCACATTGCAAGGTGCAATTCTGAAATTTTTTGCTTTTTCCTGCTAATCCTAGCATGATAAAGAAGATTCAAAGAGAGTGAGATGCCAGCTCCTTTCATTCAGTCAGTAGCTTCAAACATTTCTGGACGTTTTTCAATGGCAAAAATCAATGAATATTGTAAATGCACAAACAGTAATATCTCCACATTGCAAGGTGCAATTCTGAAATTTTTTGCTTTTTCCTGCTCCTCTTAGCATGATAAAGAAGATTCAAAGAGAGTGAGATGCCAGCTCTTTTCATTCAGTCAGTAGCTTCAAACATTTCTGGTATATGAATAACATGATGTTTTTCAATGGCAAAAATCAATGAATATTGTAAATGCACAAACAGTAATTTCTCCGCATTGCAAGGTGCAATTCTGAAATTTTTTGCTTTTTCCTGCTAATCCTAGCATGATAAAGAAGATTCAAAGAGAGTGAGATGCCAGCTCCTTTCATTCAGTCAGTAGCTTCAAACATTTCTGGACGTTTTTCAATGGCAAAAATCAATGAATATTGTAAATGCACAAACAGTAATATCTCCACATTGCAAGGTGCAATTCTGAAATTTTTTGCTTTTTCCTGCTAATCCTAGCATGATAAAGAAGATTCAAAGAGAGTGAGATGCCAGCTCCTTTCATTCAGTCAGTAGCTTCAAACATTTCTGGACGTTTTTCAATGGCAAAAATCAATGAATATTGTAAATGCACAAACAGTAATATCTCCACATTGCAAGGTGCAATTCTGAAATTTTTTGCTTTTTCCTGCTAATCCTAGCATGATAAAGAAGATTCAAAGAGAGTGAGATGCCAGCTCCTTTCATTCAGTCAGTAGCTTCAAACATTTCTGGACGTTTTTCAATGGCAAAAATCAATGAATATTGTAAATGCACAAACAGTAATATCTCCACATTGCAAGGTGCAATTCTGAAATTTTTTGCTTTTTCCTGCTCCTCTTAGCATGATAAAGAAGATTCAAAGAGAGTGAGATGCCAGCTCCTTTCATTCAGTCAGTAGCTTCAAACATTTCTGGACGTTTTTCAATGGCAAAAATCAATGAATATTGTAAATGCACAAACAGTAATATCTCCACATTGCAAGGTGCAATTCTGAAATTTTTTGCTTTTTCCTGCTAATCCTAGCATGATAAAGAAGATTCAAAGAGAGTGAGATGCCATCTCCTTTCATTCAGTCAGTAGCTTCAAACATTTCTGGTATATGAATAACATGATGTTTTTCAATGGCAAAAAGCAATGAATATTGTAAATGCACAAACAGTAATATCTCCACATTGCAAGGTGCAATTCTGAAATTTTTTGCTTTTTCCTGCTAATCCTAGCATGATAAAGAAGATTCAAAGAGAGTGAGATGCCAGCTCCTTTCATTCAGTCAGTAGCTTCAAACATTTCTGGACGTTTTTCAATGTCAAAAATCAATGAATATTGCAAATGCACAAACAGTAATATCTCCACATTGCAAGGTGCAATTCTGAAATTTTTTGCTTTTTCCTGCTAATCCTAGCATGATAAAGAAGATTCAAAGAGAGTGAGATGCCAGCTCTTTTCATTCAGTCAGTAGCTTCAAACATTTCTGGTATATGAATAACATGATGTTTTTCAATGGCAAAAATCAATGAATATTGTAAAGGCACAAACAGTAATTTCTCCGCACTGCAAGGTGCAATTCTGAAATTTTTTGCTTTTTCCTGCTAATCCTAGCATGATAAAGAAGATTCAAAGAGAGTGAGATGCCAGCTCCTTTCATTCAGTCAGTAGCTTCAAACATTTCTGGACGTTTTTCAATGGCAAAAATCAATGAATATTGTAAATGCACAAACAGTAATATCTCCACATTGCAAGGTGCAATTCTGAAATTTTTTGCTTTTTCCTGCTAATCCTAGCATGATAAAGAAGATTCAAAGAGAGTGAGATGCCAGCTCCTTTCATTCAGTCAGTAGCTTCAAACATTTCTGGACGTTTTTCAATGGCAAAAATCAATGAATATTGTAAATGCACAAACAGTAATATCTCCACATTGCAAGGTGCAATTCTGAAATTTTTTGCTTTTTCCTGCTAATCCTAGCATGATAAAGAAGATTCAAAGAGAGTGAGATGCCAGCTCCTTTCATTCAGTCAGTAGCTTCAAACATTTCTGGACGTTTTTCAATGGCAAAAATCAATGAATATTGTAAATGCACAAACAGTAATATCTCCACATTGCAAGGTGCAATTCTGAAATTTTTTGCTTTTTCCTGCTCCTCTTAGCATGATAAAGAAGATTCAAAGAGAGTGAGATGCCAGCTCCTTTCATTCAGTCAGTAGCTTCAAACATTTCTGGACGTTTTTCAATGGCAAAAATCAATGAATATTGTAAATGCTCAAACAGTAATATCTCCACATTGCAAGGTGCAATTCTGAAATTTTTTGCTTTTTCCTGCTAATCATAGCATGATAAAGAAGATTCAAAGAGAGTGAGATGCTAGCTCCTTTCATTCAGTCAGTAGCTTCAAACATTTCTGGTATATGAATAACATGATGTTTTTCAATGGCAAAAATCAATGAATATTGTAAATGCACAAACAGTAATATCTCCACATTGCAAGGTGCAATTCTGAAATTTTTTGCTTTTTCCTGCTAATCCTAGCATGATAAAGAAGATTCAAAGAGAGTGAGATGCCAGCTCCTTTCATTCAGTCAGTAGCTTCAAACATTTCTGGACGTTTTTCAATGGCAAAAATCAATGAATATTGTAAATGCACAAACAGTAATATCTCCACATTGCAAGGTGCAATTCTGAAATTTTTTGCTTTTTCCTGCTCCTCTTAGCATGATAAAGAAGATTCAAAGAGAGTGAGATGCCAGCTCTTTTCATTCAGTCAGTAGCTTCAAACATTTCTGGTATATGAATAACATGATGTTTTTCAATGGCAAAAATCAATGAATATTGTAAATGCACAAACAGTAATATCTCCACATTGCAAGGTGCAATTCTGAAATTTTTTGCTTTTTCCTGCTAATCCTAGCATGATAAAGAAGATTCAAAGAGAGTGAGATGCCAGCTCCTTTCATTCAGTCAGTAGCTTCAAACATTTCTGGACGTTTTTCAATGGCAAAAATCAATGAATATTGTAAATGCACAAACAGTAATATCTCCACATTGCAAGGTGCAATTCTGAAATTTTTTGCTTTTTCCTGCTAATCCTAGCATGATAAAGAAGATTCAAAGAGAGTGAGATGCCAGCTCCTTTCATTCAGTCAGTAGCTTCAAACATTTCTGGACGTTTTTCAATGGCAAAAATCAATGAATATTGTAAATGCACAAACAGTAATATCTCCACATTGCAAGGTGCAATTCTGAAATTTTTTGCTTTTTCCTGCTCCTCTTAGCATGATAAAGAAGATTCAAAGAGAGTGAGATGCCAGCTCCTTTCATTCAGTCAGTAGCTTCAAACATTTCTGGACGTTTTTCAATGGCAAAAATCAATGAATATTGTAAATGCACAAACAGTAATATCTCCACATTGCAAGGTGCAATTCTGAAATTTTTTGCTTTTTCCTGCTAATCCTAGCATGATAAAGAAGATTCAAAGAGAGTGAGATGCTAGCTCCTTTCATTCAGTCAGTAGCTTCAAACATTTCTGGTATATGAATAACATGATGTTTTTCAATGGCAAAAATCAATAAATATTGTAAATGCACAAACAGTAATATCTCCACATTGCAAGGTGCAATTCTGAAATTTTTTGCTTTTTCCTGCTAATCCTAGCATGATAAAGAAGATTCAAAGAGAGTGAGATGCCAGCTCCTTTCATTCAGTCAGTAGCTTCAAACATTTCTGGACGTTTTTCAATGGCAAAAATCAATGAATATTGTAAATGCACAAACAGTAATATCTCCACATTGCAAGGTGCAATTCTGAAATTTTTTGCTTTTTCCTGCTCCTCTTAGCATGATAAAGAAGATTCAAAGAGAGTGAGATGCCAGCTCTTTTCATTCAGTCAGTAGCTTCAAACATTTCTGGTATATGAATAACATGATGTTTTTCAATGGCAAAAATCAATGAATATTGTAAATGCACAAACAGTAATTTCTCCGCATTGCAAGGTGCAATTCTGAATTTTTTTGCTTTTTCCTGCTAATCCTAGCATGATAAAGAAGATTCAAAGAGAGTGAGATGCCAGCTCCTTTCATTCAGTCAGTAGCTTCAAACATTTCTGGACGTTTTTCAATGGCAAAAATCAATGAATATTGCAAATGCACAAACAGTAATATCTCCACATTGCAAGGTGCAATTCTGAAATTTTTTGCTGTTTCCTGCTAATCCTAGCATGATAAAGAAGATTCAAAGAGAGTGAGATGCCAGCTCCTTTCATTCAGTCAGTAGCTTCAAACATTTCTGGACGTTTTTCAATGGCAAAAATCAATGAATATTGTAAATGCACAAACAGTAATATCTCCACATTGCAAGGTGCAATTCTGAAATTTTTTGCTTTTTCCTGCTCCTCTTAGCATGATAAAGAAGATTCAAAGAGAGTGAGATGCCAGCTCTTTTCATTCAGTCAGTAGCTTCAAACATTTCTGGTATATGAATAACATGATGTTTTTCAATGGCAAAAATCAATGAATATTGTAAATGCACAAACAGTAATTTCTCCGCATTGCAAGGTGCAATTCTGAAATTTTTTGCTTTTTCCTGCTAATCCTAGCATGATAAAGAAGATTCAAAGAGAGTGAGATGCCAGCTCCTTTCATTCAGTCAGTAGCTTCAAACATTTCTGGACGTTTTTCAATGGCAAAAATCAATGAATATTGTAAATGCACAAACAGTAATATCTCCACATTGCAAGGTGCAATTCTGAAATTTTTTGCTTTTTCCTGCTAATCCTAGCATGATAAAGAAGATTCAAAGAGAGTGAGATGCCAGCTCCTTTCATTCAGTCAGTAGCTTCAAACATTTCTGGACGTTTTTCAATGGCAAAAATCAATGAATATTGTAAATGCACAAACAGTAATATCTCCAAATTGCAAGGTGCAATTCTGAAATTTTTTGCTTTTTCCTGCTCCTCTTAGCATGATAAAGAAGATTCAAAGAGAGTGAGATGCCAGCTCCTTTCATTCAGTCAGTAGCTTCAAACATTTCTGGACGTTTTTCAATGGCAAAAATCAATGAATATTGTAAATGCACAAACAGTAATATCTCCACATTGCAAGGTGCAATTCTGAAATTTTTTGCTTTTTCCTGCTAATCCTAGCATGATAAAGAAGATTCAAAGAGAGTGAGATGCTAGCTCCTTTCATTCAGTCAGTAGCTTCAAACATTTCTGGTATATGAATAACATGATGTTTTTCAATGGCAAAAATCAATGAATATTGTAAATGCACAAACAGTAATATCTCCACATTGCAAGGTGCAATTCTGAAATTTTTTGCTTTTTCCTGCTAATCCTAGCATGATAAAGAAGATTCAAAGAGAGTGAGATGCCAGCTCCTTTCATTCAGTCAGTAGCTTCAAACATTTCTGGACGTTTTTCAATGGCAAAAATCAATGAATATTGTAAATGCACAAACAGTAATATCTCCACATTGCAAGGTGCAATTCTGAAATTTTTTGCTTTTTCCTGCTCCTCTTAGCATGATAAAGAAGATTCAAAGAGAGTGAGATGCCAGCTCTTTTCATTCAGTCAGTAGCTTCAAACATTTCTGGTATATGAATAACATGATGTTTTTCAATGGCAAAAATCAATGAATATTGTAAATGCACAAACAGTAATTTCTCCGCATTGCAAGGTGCAATTCTGAAATTTTTTGCTTTTTCCTGCTAATCCTAGCATGATAAAGAAGATTCAAAGAGAGTGAGATGCCAGCTCCTTTCATTCAGTCAGTAGCTTCAAACATTTCTGGACGTTTTTCAATGGCAAAAATCAATGAATATTGTAAATGCACAAACAGTAATATCTCCACATTGCAAGGTGCAATTCTGAAATTTTTTGCTTTTTCCTGCTAATCCTAGCATGATAAAGAAGATTCAAAGAGAGTGAGATGCCAGCTCCTTTCATTCAGTCAGTAGCTTCAAACATTTCTGGACGTTTTTCAATGGCAAAAATCAATGAATATTGTAAATGCACAAACAGTAATATCTCCACATTGCAAGGTGCAATTCTGAAATTTTTTGCTTTTTCCTGCTAATCCTAGCATGATAAAGAAGATTCAAAGAGAGTGAGATGCCAGCTCCTTTCATTCAGTCAGTAGCTTCAAACATTTCTGGACGTTTTTCAATGGCAAAAATCAATGAATATTGTAAATGCACAAACAGTAATATCTCCACATTGCAAGGTGCAATTCTGAAATTTTTTGCTTTTTCCTGCTCCTCTTAGCATGATAAAGAAGATTCAAAGAGAGTGAGATGCCAGCTCTTTTCATTCAGTCAGTAGCTTCAAACATTTCTGGTATATGAATAACATGATGTTTTTCAATGGCAAAAATCAATGAATATTGTAAATGCACAAACAGTAATTTCTCCGCATTGCAAGGTGCAATTCTGAAATTTTTTGCTTTTTCCTGCTAATCCTAGCATGATAAAGAAGATTCAAAGAGAGTGAGATGCCAGCTCCTTTCATTCAGTCAGTAGCTTCAAACATTTCTGGACGTTTTTCAATGGCAAAAATCAATGAATATTGTAAATGCACAAACAGTAATATCTCCACATTGCAAGGTGCAATTCTGAAATTTTTTGCTTTTTCCTGCTAATCCTAGCATGATAAAGAAGATTCAAAGAGAGTGAGATGCCAGCTCCTTTCATTCAGTCAGTAGCTTCAAACATTTCTGGACGTTTTTCAATGGCAAAAATCAATGAATATTGTAAATGCACAAACAGTAATATCTCCACATTGCAAGGTGCAATTCTGAAATTTTTTGCTTTTTCCTGCTAATCCTAGCATGATAAAGAAGATTCAAAGAGAGTGAGATGCCAGCTCCTTTCATTCAGTCAGTAGCTTCAAACATTTCTGGACGTTTTTCAATGGCAAAAATCAATGAATATTGTAAATGCACAAACAGTAATATCTCCACATTGCAAGGTGCAATTCTGAAATTTTTTGCTTTTTCCTGCTCCTCTTAGAATGATAAAGAAGATTCAAAGAGAGTGAGATGCCAGCTCCTTTCATTCAGTCAGTAGCTTCAAACATTTCTGGACGTTTTTCAATGGCAAAAATCAATGAATATTGTAAATGCACAAACAGTAATATCTCCACATTGCAAGGTGCAATTCTGAAATTTTTTGCTTTTTCCTGCTAATCCTAGCATGATAAAGAAGATTCAAAGAGAGTGAGATGCCAGCTCCTTTCATTCAGTCAGTAGCTTCAAACATTTCTGGACGTTTTTCAATGGCAAAAATCAATGAATATTGTAAATGCACAAACAGTAATATCTCCACATTGCAAGGTGCAATTCTGAAATTTTTTGCTTTTTCCTGCTAATCCTAGCATGATAAAGAAGATTCAAAGAGAGTGAGATGCCAGCTCCTTTCATTCAGTCAGTAGCTTCAAACATTTCTGGACGTTTTTCAATGGCAAAAATCAATGAATATTGTAAATGCACAAACAGTAATATCTCCACATTGCAAGGTGCAATTCTGAAATTTTTTGCTTTTTCCTGCTCCTCTTAGAATGATAAAGAAGATTCAAAGAGAGTGAGATGCCAGCTCCTTTCATTCAGTCAGTAGCTTCAAACATTTCTGGACGTTTTTCAATGGCAAAAATCAATGAATATTGTAAATGCACAAACAGTAATATCTCCACATTGCAAGGTGCAATTCTGAAAGTTTTTGCTTTTTCCTGCTAATCCTAGCATGATAAAGAAGATTCAAAGAGAGTGAGATGCCAGCTCCTTTCATTCAGTCAGTAGCTTCAAACATTTCTGGTATATGAATAACATGATGTTTTTCAATGGCAAAAATCAATGAATATTGTAAATGCACAAACAGTAATATCTCCACATTGCAAGGTGCAATTCTGAATTTTTTTGCTTTTTCCTGCTAATCCTAGCATGATAAAGAAGATTCAAAGAGAGTGAGATGCCAGCTCCTTTCATTCAGTCAGTAGCTTCAAACATTTCTGGACGTTTTTCAATGGCAAAAATCAATGAATATTGTAAATGCACAAACAGTAATATCTCCACATTGCAAGGTGCAATTCTGAAATTTTTTGCTTTTTCCTGCTCCTCTTAGCATGATAAAGAAGATTCAAAGAGAGTGAGATGCCAGCTCTTTTCATTCAGTCAGTAGCTTCAAACATTTCTGGTATATGAATAACATGATGTTTTTCAATGGCAAAAATCAATGAATATTGTAAATGCACAAACAGTAATTTCTCCGCATTGCAAGGTGCAATTCTGAAATTTTTTGCTTTTTCCTGCTAATCCTAGCATGATAAAGAAGATTCAAAGAGAGTGAGATGCCAGCTCCTTTCATTCAGTCAGTAGCTTCAAACATTTCTGGACGTTTTTCAATGGCAAAAATCAATGAATATTGTAAATGCACAAACAGTAATATCTCCACATTGCAAGGTGCAATTCTGAAATTTTTTGCTTTTTCCTGCTAATCCTAGCATGATAAAGAAGATTCAAAGAGAGTGAGATGCCAGCTCCTTTCATTCAGTCAGTAGCTTCAAACATTTCTGGACGTTTTTCAATGGCAAAAATCAATGAATATTGTAAATGCACAAACAGTAATATCTCCACATTGCAAGGTGCAATTCTGAAATTTTTTGCTTTTTCCTGCTAATCCTAGCATGATAAAGAAGATTCAAAGAGAGTGAGATGCCAGCTCCTTTCATTAAGTCAGTAGCTTCAAACATTTCTGGACGTTTTTCAATGGCAAAAATCAATGAATATTGTAAATGCACAAACAGTAATATCTCCACATTGCAAGGTGCAATTCTGAAATTTTTTGCTTTTTCCTGCTCCTCTTAGCATGATAAAGAAGATTCAAAGAGAGTGAGATGCCAGCTCTTTTCATTCAGTCAGTAGCTTCAAACATTTCTGGTATATGAATAACATGATGTTTTTCAATGGCAAAAATCAATGAATATTGTAAATGCACAAACAGTAATTTCTCCGCATTGCAAGGTGCAATTCTGAAATTTTTTGCTTTTTCCTGCTAATCCTAGCATGATAAAGAAGATTCAAAGAGAGTGAGATGCCAGCTCCTTTCATTCAGTCAGTAGCTTCAAACATTTCTGGACGTTTTTCAATGGCAAAAATCAATGAATATTGTAAATGCACAAACAGTAATATCTCCACATTGCAAGGTGCAATTCTGAAATTTTTTGCTTTTTCCTGCTAATCCTAGCATGATAAAGAAGATTCAAAGAGAGTGAGATGCCAGCTCCTTTCATTCAGTCAGTAGCTTCAAACATTTCTGGACGTTTTTCAATGGCAAAAATCAATGAATATTGTAAATGCACAAACAGTAATATCTCCACATTGCAAGGTGCAATTCTGAAATTTTTTGCTTTTTCCTGCTAATCCTAGCATGATAAAGAAGATTCAAAGAGAGTGAGATGCCAGCTCCTTTCATTCAGTCAGTAGCTTCAAACATTTCTGGACGTTTTTCAATGGCAAAAATCAATGAATATTGTAAATGCACAAACAGTAATATCTCCACATTGCAAGGTGCAATTCTGAAATTTTTTGCTTTTTCCTGCTCCTCTTAGCATGATAAAGAAGATTCAAAGAGAGTGAGATGCCAGCTCTTTTCATTCAGTCAGTAGCTTCAAACATTTCTGGTATATGAATAACATGATGTTTTTCAATGGCAAAAATCAATGAATATTGTAAATGCACAAACAGTAATTTCTCCGCATTGCAAGGTGCAATTCTGAAATTTTTTGCTTTCTCCTGCTAATCCTAGCATGATAAAGAAGATTCAAAGAGAGTGAGATGCCAGCTCCTTTCATTCAGTCAGTAGCTTCAAACATTTCTGGACGTTTTTCAATGGCAAAAATCAATGAATATTGTAAATGCACAAACAGTAATATCTCCACATTGCAAGGTGCAATTCTGAAATTTTTTGCTTTTTCCTGCTAATCCTAGCATGATAAAGAAGATTCAAAGAGAGTGAGATGCCAGCTCCTTTCATTCAGTCAGTAGCTTCAAACATTTCTGGACGTTTTTCAATGGCAAAAATCAATGAATATTGTAAATGCACAAACAGTAATATCTCCACATTGCAAGGTGCAATTCTGAAATTTTTTGCTTTTTCCTGCTAATCCTAGCATGATAAAGAAGATTCAAAGAGAGTGAGATGCCAGCTCCTTTCATTCAGTCAGTAGCTTCAAACATTTCTGGACGTTTTTCAATGGCAAAAATCAATGAATATTGTAAATGCACAAACAGTAATATCTCCACATTGCAAGGTGCAATTCTGAAATTTTTTGCTTTTTCCTGCTCCTCTTAGCATGATAAAGAAGATTCAAAGAGAGTGAGATGCCAGCTCTTTTCATTCAGTCAGTAGCTTCAAACATTTCTGGTATATGAATAACATGATGTTTTTCAATGGCAAAAATCAATGAATATTGTAAATGCACAAACAGTAATTTCTCCGCATTGCAAGGTGCAATTCTGAAATTTTTTGCTTTCTCCTGCTAATCCTAGCATGATAAAGAAGATTCAAAGAGAGTGAGATGCCAGCTCCTTTCATTCAGTCAGTAGCTTCAAACATTTCTGGACGTTTTTCAATGGCAAAAATCAATGAATATTGTAAATGCACAAACAGTAATATCTCCACATTGCAAGGTGCAATTCTGAAATTTTTTGCTTTTTCCTGCTAATCCTAGCATGATAAAGAAGATTCAAAGAGAGTGAGATGCCAGCTCCTTTCATTCAGTCAGTAGCTTCAAACATTTCTGGTATATGAATAACATGATGTTTTTCAATGGCAAAAATCAATGAATATTGTAAATGCACAAACAGTAATATCTCCACATTGCAAGGTGCAATTCTGAAATTTTTTGCTTTTTCCTGCTAATCCTAGCATGATAAAGAAGATTCAAAGAGAGTGAGATGCCAGCTCCTTTCATTCAGTCAGTAGCTTCAAACATTTCTGGACGTTTTTCAATGGCAAAAATCAATGAATATTGTAAATGCACAAACAGTAATATCTCCACATTGCAAGGTGCAATTCTGAAATTTTTTGCTTTTTCCTGCTCCTCTTAGCATGATAAAGAAGATTCAAAGAGAGTGAGATGCCAGCTCTTTTCATTCAGTCAGTAGCTTCAAACATTTCTGGTATATGAATAACATGATGTTTTTCAATGGCAAAAATCAATGAATATTGTAAATGCACAAACAGTAATTTCTCCGCATTGCAAGGTGCAATTCTGAAATTTTTTGCTTTTTCCTCCTAATCCTAGCATGATAAAGAAGATTCAAAGAGAGTGAGATGCCAGCTCCTTTCATTCAGTCAGTAGCTTCAAACATTTCTGGACGTTTTTCAATGGCAAAAATCAATGAATATTGTAAATGCACAAACAGTAATATCTCCACATTGCAAGGTGCAATTCTGAAATTTTTTGCTTTTTCCTGCTAATCCTAGCATGATAAAGAAGATTCAAAGAGAGTGAGATGCCAGCTCCTTTCATTCAGTCAGTAGCTTCAAACATTTCTGGACGTTTTTCAATGGCAAAAATCAATGAATATTGTAAATGCACAAACAGTAATATCTCCACATTGCAAGGTGCAATTCTGAAATTTTTTGCTTTTTCCTGCTAATCCTAGCATGATAAAGAAGATTCAAAGAGAGTGAGATGCCAGCTCCTTTCATTCAGTCAGTAGCTTCAAACATTTCTGGACGTTTTTCAATGGCAAAAATCAATGAATATTGTAAATGCACAAACAGTAATTTCTCCGCATTGCAAGGTGCAATTCTGAAATTTTTTGCTTTCTCCTGCTAATCCTAGCATGATAAAGAAGATTCAAAGAGAGTGAGATGCCAGCTCCTTTCATTCAGTCAGTAGCTTCAAACATTTCTGGACGTTTTTCAATGGCAAAAATCAATGAATATTGTAAATGCACAAACAGTAATATCTCCACATTGCAAGGTGCAATTCTGAAATTTTTTGCTTTTTCCTGCTAATCCTAGCATGATAAAGAAGATTCAAAGAGAGTGAGATGCCAGCTCCTTTCATTCAGTCAGTAGCTTCAAACATTTCTGGTATATGAATAACATGATGTTTTTCAATGGCAAAAATCAATGAATATTGTAAATGCACAAACAGTAATATCTCCACATTGCAAGGTGCAATTCTGAAATTTTTTGCTTTTTCCTGCTAATCCTAGCATGATAAAGAAGATTCAAAGAGAGTGAGATGCCAGCTCCTTTCATTCAGTCAGTAGCTTCAAACATTTCTGGACGTTTTTCAATGGCAAAAATCAATGAATATTGTAAATGCACAAACAGTAATATCTCCACATTGCAAGGTGCAATTCTGAAATTTTTTGCTTTTTCCTGCTCCTCTTAGCATGATAAAGAAGATTCAAAGAGAGTGAGATGCCAGCTCTTTTCATTCAGTCAGTAGCTTCAAACATTTCTGGTATATGAATAACATGATGTTTTTCAATGGCAAAAATCAATGAATATTGTAAATGCACAAACAGTAATTTCTCCGCATTGCAAGGTGCAATTCTGAAATTTTTTGCTTTATCCTGCTAATCCTAGCATGATAAAGAAGATTCAAAGAGAGTGAGATGCCAGCTCCTTTCATTCAGTCAGTAGCTTCAAACATTTCTGGACGTTTTTCAATGGCAAAAATCAATGAATATTGTAAATGCACAAACAGTAATATCTCCACATTGCAGGTGCAATTCTGAAATTTTTTGCTTTTTCCTGCTAATCCTAGCATGATAAAGAAGATTCAAAGAGAGTGAGATGCCAGCTCCTTTCATTCAGTCAGTAGCTTCAAACATTTCTGTATAGGGAATAACATGATGTTTTTCAATGGCAAAAATCAATGAATATTGTAAATGCACAAACAGTAATATCTCCACATTGCAAGGTGCAATTCTGAAATTTTTTGCTTTTTCCTGCTAATCCTAGCATGATAAAGAAGATTCAAAGAGAGTGAGATGCCAGCTCCTTTCATTCAGTCAGTAGCTTCAAACATTTCTGGACGTTTTTCAATGGCAAAAATCAATGAATATTGTAAATGCACAAACAGTAATATCTCCACATTGCAAGGTGCAATTCTGAAATTTTTTGCTTTTTCCTGCTCCTCTTAGCATGATAAAGAAGATTCAAAGAGAGTGAGATGCCAGCTCTTTTCATTCAGTCAGTAGCTTCAAACATTTCTGGTATATGAATAACATGATGTTTTTCAATGGCAAAAATCAATGAATATTGTAAATGCACAAACAGTAATTTCTCCGCATTGCAAGGTGCAATTCTGAAATTTTTTGCTTTCTCCTGCTAATCCTAGCATGATAAAGAAGATTCAAAGAGAGTGAGATGCCAGCTCCTTTCATTCAGTCAGTAGCTTCAAACATTTCTGGACGTTTTTCAATGGCAAAAATCAATGAATATTGTAAATGCACAAACAGTAATATCTCCACATTGCAAGGTGCAATTCTGAAATTTTTTGCTTTTTCCTGCTAATCCTAGCATGATAAAGAAGATTCAAAGAGAGTGAGATGCCAGCTCCTTTCATTCAGTCAGTAGCTTCAAACATTTCTGGACGTTTTTCAATGGCAAAAATCAATGAATATTGTAAATGCACAAACAGTAATATCTCCACATTGCAAGGTGCAATTCTGAAATTTTTTGCTTTTTCCTGCTCCTCTTAGCATGATAAAGAAGATTCAAAGAGAGTGAGATGCCAGCTCCTTTCATTCAGTCAGTAGCTTCAAACATTTCTGAACGTTTTTCAATGGCAAAAATCAATGAATATTGTAAATGCACAAACAGTAATATCTCCACATTGCAAGGTGCAATTCTGAAATTTTTTGCTTTTTCCTGCTAATCCTAGCATGATAAAGAAGATTCAAAGAGAGTGAGATGCCAGCTCCTTTCATTCAGTCAGTAGCTTCAAACATTTCTGGTATATGAATAACATGATGTTTTTCAATGGCAAAAATCAATGAATATTGTAAATGCACAAACAGTAATATCTCCACATTGCAAGGTGCAATTCTGAAATTTTTTGCTTTTTCCTGCTAATCCTAGCATGATAAAGAAGATTCAAAGAGAGTGAGATGCCAGCTCCTTTCATTCAGTCAGTAGCTTCAAACATTTCTGGACGTTTTTCAATGGCAAAAATCAATGAATATTGTAAATGCACAAACAGTAATATCTCCACATTGCAAGGTGCAATTCTGAAATTTTTTGCTTTTTCCTGCTCCTCTTAGCATGATAAAGAAGATTCAAAGAGAGTGAGATGCCAGCTCTTTTCATTCAGTCAGTAGCTTCAAACATTTCTGGTATATGAATAACATGATGTTTTTCAATGGCAAAAATCAATGAATATTGTAAATGCACAAACAGTAATTTCTCCGCATTGCAAGGTGCAATTCTGAAATTTTTTGCTTTTTCCTGCTAATCCTAGCATGATAAAGAAGATTCAAAGAGAGTGAGATGCCAGCTCCTTTCATTCAGTCAGTAGCTTCAAACATTTCTGGACGTTTTTCAATGGCAAAAATCAATGAATATTGTAAATGCACAAACAGTAATATCTCCACATTGCAAGGTGCAATTCTGAAATTTTTTGCTTTTTCCTGCTAATCCTAGCATGATAAAGAAGATTCAAAGAGAGTGAGATGCCAGCTCCTTTCATTCAGTCAGTAGCTTCAAACATTTCTGGACGTTTTTCAATGGCAAAAAGCAATGAATATTGTAAATGCACAAACAGTAATATCTCCACATTGCAAGGTGCAATTCTGAAATTTTTTGCTTTTTCCTGCTAATCCTAGCATGATAAAGAAGATTCAAAGAGAGTGAGATGCCAGCTCCTTTCATTCAGTCAGTAGCTTCAAACATTTCTGGACGTTTTTCAATGGCAAAAATCAATGAATATTGTAAATGCACAAACAGTAATATCTCCACATTGCAAGGTGCAATTCTGAAATTTTTTGCTTTTCCTGCTCCTCTTAGCATGATAAAGAAGATTCAAAGAGAGTGAGATTCCAGCTCTTTTCATTCAGTCAGTAGCTTCAAACATTTCTGGTATATGAATAACATGATGTTTTTCAATGGCAAAAATCAATGAATATTGTAAATGCACAAACAGTAATTTCTCCGCATTGCAAGGTGCAATTCTGAAATTTTTTTGCTTTTTCCTGCTAATCCTAGCATGATAAAGAAGATTCAAAGAGAGTGAGATGCCAGCTCCTTTCATTCAGTCAGTAGCTTCAAACATTTCTGGACGTTTTTCAATGGCAAAAATCAATGAATATTGTAAATGCACAAACAGTAATATCTCCACATTGCAAGGTGCAATTCTGAAATTTTTTGCTTTTTCCTGCTAATCCTAGCATGATAAAGAAGATTCAAAGAGAGTGAGATGCCAGCTCCTTTCATTCAGTCAGTAGCTTCAAACATTTCTGGACGTTTTTCAATGGCAAAAATCAATGAATATTGTAAATGCACAAACAGTAATATCTCCACATTGCAAGGTGCAATTCTGAAATTTTTTGCTTTTTCCTGCTAATCCTAGCATGATAAAGAAGATTCAAAGAGAGTGAGATGCCAGCTCCTTTCATTCAGTCAGTAGCTTCAAACATTTCTGGACGTTTTTCAATGGCAAAAATCAATGAATATTGTAAATGCACAAACAGTAATATCTCCACATTGCAAGGTGCAATTCTGAAATTTTTTGCTTTTTCCTGCTCCTCTTAGCATGATAAAGAAGATTCAAAGAGAGTGAGATGCCAGCTCTTTTCATTCAGTCAGTAGCTTCAAACATTTCTGGTATATGAATAACATGATGTTTTTCAATGGCAAAAATCAATGAATATTGTAAATGCACAAACAGTAATTTCTCCGCATTGCAAGGTGCAATTCTGAAATTTTTTGCTTTTTCCTGCTAATCCTAGCATGATAAAGAAGATTCAAAGAGAGTGAGATGCCAGCTCCTTTCATTCAGTCAGTAGCTTCAAACATTTCTGGACGTTTTTCAATGGCAAAAATCAATGAATATTGTAAATGCACAAACAGTAATATCTCCACATTGCAAGGTGCAATTCTGAAATTTTTTGCTTTTTCCTGCTAATCCTAGCATGATAAAGAAGATTCAAAGAGAGTGAGATGCCAGCTCCTTTCATTCAGTCAGTAGCTTCAAACATTTCTGGACGTTTTTCAATGGCAAAAATCAATGAATATTGTAAATGCACAAACAGTAATATCTCCACATTGCAAGGTG